>NC_064925.1:413479670-415879670 GCF_023897955.1 Schistocerca gregaria | reverse complement strand
TATGACATCCAACGCTTAGTCAATGTTCGAAGTCACAGATCCCTTCTGGCGAACTCTTTCTGCTGTTTCTGTTTCTCTACTGACAACACGGTACTCCCCGTCTGCTTTTGTACTGGTTAGTCCGCCTCTCATCATATTTAGTGAGTAATCCCATATTACATAGGGCTGTCCGCCAACTTTTGATCAGATTGAGTATGTCGTCTCGTTCGTACATGATGAACTGTTTGTGCTGGCGCCCTTTAAAACCAAGTCCTGTAGCCAGAACAATTTCTCTCTGTTCCGTCTTATTTTTCTTGACCACTATCACTACTTTCTTTCTATGATCTTTCATAGATTTAATGAGATCAAGATAACGCTACCACTGCTGCGTGTAAAGGCATTTTCCGCTGTCATTTTCCGTGCTAGCCACGCGAGATAAAAATGGCCGCTACTCTGAATTGGAACATAGCTGTACAGTGTCAGGTGATAAAGTCAGTTACAGCTTCGGCGGGGTCTGTGGTTTGCTTTATCGTGTAATACAGTGTAGTACTGTTGGCTCGCTATGGACAGAAGAAAGAGAGTGAAACTCTCACCTGCTGTGCCTCAGTAGTACTAGCCTCATCCGACCGCCAGATCACCTTCTGAGTGCCACATGTGGCATACGTTTGGAATTTAACCGAGGAAATAATTGTGAATGCAGGTGGTCATGAACAAGACGGTAGCACATCTCTTCCTTTACCGACCAAATATCTGGAGGTTTTCTCCACCAGCAGCATTCGAAGTCGAATGCCAAAGCACGGGTGGGGGGGGGGGGGGGGCGATATTTACCTCGGCTACATAGCGCGGATGTCTAAACGTGCAAAATTAAAGGACGAAGGTATCTTTCGCATGATATATCACTGTCATATAACATAGCTCGATTAAATTTGGAACTGGTACAGCGTAGTACAAAAGTTAACTGAAAGAAATACGCAGTGGCACGAACAGAAATGACACTTTTATTGGAGGACAATAATTACACTGAAGTCATCGCACTCCAGGGTGGTTCCACGGACATTACAAAAAAACAGGACGTGGTTGTTAATAGGTTGCGATCACCACGGACGACAATGCATGCTCTGTTACGTAATCACGGCAAGGTTGGTAACGGGATGTAGTAGTAAGGCGTTCCATTCCTCCATCAACGCGCTCCGTAACCATGGTTGGCCTCCCCAACGCATTCCACACGTGATCCATGGTAGTTAATGGCATTCCAGTCCATTCACCGAATGCGTTCTCGGTCCCAGAGCTTCTACACCTGTTCTGTCCGATGCAGTCAGGTATTGCAATCAGTAACAATGAAGACAGGATGTAATTCACCCCTGAAAAGACGTACTTGGGGAATGAGCAGGTGGGAAATGAGTTGACCATCGAGTGAACTGTGTTAAAAGATTTGGAGGTCAGTAAGTCCATGCACCAATAAGTCTCCCCACACCATAACACCAGGACCACCGAAATAATCATGTTCGACAATGTTTCTGGATGCATTATACGTCCCACCTCTCATCCTGTAAGGTACGCCCAGTGTTCTCCGCCAAAGACTATCCAATAACTGTCAACCTCTCTGGTGGAGGCACGGAAATCCTAACACAAGAACTCCTCACCAACCGCGTGGCCAGTACGACAGCGTGTTGCAGAACATGCATTGTCGTCCTTGGTGCTCACACACCCTAGTAAGAACCCTGTCCCGTCGTTTGTAATGTCCACAGGTCCCTTATGAATGACGGTAATTATTATCTTTGAATGAAAGCGCAATTTCTGTTCTCATTGCCTAACTCTTTTAGTTAGCTTTTATACTATACTATAGGAGTTCTTTCTCTCTATGGTCCAGGTTTTATCGAGGTGTGTTACGTGGCAGCGACACATCATGTGAAAATTACGCACACCAGTGTATACGTGTAAAACAAGCATGGCCACAAACATAGTGATCATAAGTGAAGTGGTTTGAGTTGCAATTCGTCGCTTATGGAAGAACACAGTCAAAGCTGGAATGAATTTAAATTTATACTGTCTGTTCCAGTCACAGTGTATTCCATTAGGTTTTAATGTATTTCATTGTAAAGCAACAGCTATTTTATTGCTTTGTTTTTTGAGCTACAAATCATTCCAGAAATCTTGAATGCGCGGTTGTTTATCTCCGCCACACCTTGTTATGGCTGCAGTTTTGATACGAGGATGACGCGCCTGCACGCTGAGGCTCGAAGCTTCATTTTCTGAATAATTACTTTATTTTGCGTTAGATTATGGTGGCTACAGTGTGCGGACAATCCTGAAACGGGATATAGGAAGTGATGGAGAATTATGGAACCTCAGGCCATGGAACATTAACGTTGACAACTACATGTTGACAACTATTGGAAATGAACATACAAAACGAATATTGAATGAGTGACAGATAAACAAATGCTGACCGGATAATCTGAAAACGGTATCCTTTCTAGGGCAGTTTGCATAGGCAACCCTTAAGAGGAATGATCTGTGATATTACGAGTTCCGGCCTGTAGCGAGACGGGACATACGACCAAAAGACGCGAATATCCGAGTTTATTCAGAACAACCTTAATGATTTTTGGATCTTTCCAAGTTAACAGGAAGGGTGTAGCTTTTTAAATGGCGGATGAACTGCGTTGATGAAAAGTAATTGGACCAAGAATAAGATGAACATTTGTCAAACAGTGGTCATAAACTAGTCGATTCTACATATGTATGTAAATACGCCGTAAGCCACCTTACGGTGGGCAGCTGATGATACTTTAGGTAACACTATTATTTTTCCCCTTATCCGAAAAATACACAAGTGGTTCGTGATAAGAACGACTGACGACAAACTTTCATATGACCTCTAATTTCTCTGATATTCTCGCCGAGCTCATTGTGCGAGACATATGCAAGAGAAATTAACACATCCCCTGACTCTTCTTCTAACGCAGCTCTCAGAATTCTGAAGGTAAACCTCTCCGTGCTACACAACGCCTCTCTTGCAACGTCTGCCGATAGAGTTAGAGCACCTCCGTAACGCTCTGGGGCTTACTGAACGATCCGCTGACGAAACCTGCCGCTCTTCATTGCTTCTAACGTATGAATGGTACATACAATACTGACTGGCGAAATAATAAAAAAAACAATTATGTCTTTGAACATGATCGGATATCATGTCCCGGCTTATTTACAGTTAGCATTTGGAACTTCATTGATGTAAAAGCCACATTTTTTCTAAGTACTGGCAACTACAAAGTTAGTTAATAGACAGAGTCTGTGCGAGTGTCGAAAGTCACTGACTGCCCTGCATCATGATGCTATCCTATTCTGAGTTTCCCATTCGATTATAGTCCCTGAAATAACACGTAGAGGGAATTGTCACGTGCTGGCCGAAGAACAAGATTATAACACTTTGTATATGGAGAGTGGGGCAACGGCAACGGCTGAATAGTATATAAGAATTAATGGTAAAACCTTCAGTCGTGCTTTTCTTTATTGACTACAAATTCGTACTGACAAATATTGGATTTATAGGATAGGCGGGGGCAAAGGTGAGCAAGGGGCAAAGAACCGAATATAGCATTTTTCTACCTTTAAACGTAGTGTGGCAGCCCTGCATCTTCAGTTGAGAGCTTTTATGGTGGATGAGTCAGGTTTCTTGCGCTAGTGGTTTGCGCTTTGAAGCTTTTGGGATGCGAGGTGAGTTAGTTTTGTGGAAATTTCGATCTACGTACACTGACGGAAAAAATTGCATCACCCAGAAGGAGCTGTTCGACATAAACCAAAGTTGGTAGGCACGTTTCTATATCTGAAAGATGGAGTATATTCAAATGTCGCATAAGGGTGGCGCTTGCAGCGCCACTATGAGGATGCAAATTAGGTTTATATGGATACGATGTCTGTTCTTTCGGACATATCCGAAAGAACAGACACCATTGATGACGTGCAGCCGTCTAGAACGAAATTAGAAATATATTAACACCGTCAGCTGCGCAAGGGCGTTGATATAGATCAACGGGGAGAGGTGAAAATATGTGCGCCGAGCGGGACTCGAACCCGGGATCTCCTGCTTACATGGCAGACGCTCCATCCATCTTTTTTTATTTATTTTTTTTTCGTTGCGTCTGCTCGGGACGGACGTCGTAAGACATCCGTTTAAGTTCGTTGATGATCGATTAACTCAGTTTCCATCTGAGCCACCGACTGCAGGAACTATCTCGGAGGTTCGAGTCCTCCCTCGCACATGGGTGTGTGTGATTGTCCTTAGGATAGTTTAGGTTAAGTAGTGTGTAAGCTTAGGCACTGATGAACTTAGCAGTTAAGTCCCGTAAGATTTCACACACATTTGAACATTTTTGGACTATCTCGCTCACGCGTCCCGCGAGACTCACATTCTCACCTTGTATGTCCACACACTAGATTCGTAGCGTCCCACCCCAACACACTCATTACTCGTGGAAGACATTTTTCCAAGCCCCGTAAGAGTTCGGCGAATATGTGTGCATCCGCAAAAGAAGAAGAAGGTCATGGTCGGTATCGCCAGAACTATAGATTTATATGGATATGTTGTCTGTTCTTTCCGTGCGCAGCTGACAGTATTAATATATTTCTAATTTCGTAAATTATGTTTGCTTTAACTACACGCTGTAAATGTCGTGAGCGTTAGTTATCTTTCAAATTCGACGTGGTTAGTTGACATTTGTCAAGAATATCTTTAAAACGACAAAGACGCCATTATCAACACCTCATTGAGTTTGTAAGTGGTGGTCTAATAGTGCTACCAGGATCTGGATGTTCCTACTGCGATGTTGCTGAAAGACGTAGCAAGAATGTGGTGACTGTTCGTAACTGCTGGAAGAGGTGGTAACGATAATCTATGGTCGCAAGGAAACCGAGCTACGGATGGCCACGTGACGCTACCGAGAGGGAAGACTACCTTGTTCTGTGTATGTCACTGGGTCATCGTAACGCATCTACAGCAGAAATTTGAGCTGCGGTTGGCACCACAGTGACACAACAAACTGTTACAAATCACTTACTTCAAGAACATTCCAAACAAGACGCCCTGGAGCGTGCGTTCCACTGACCCTAAACCACCACCATTTGCGACTTCAGTGGTGTCAAGCCAGAGCTCATTGGAGGGTAGGGTAGAGGACTGTTGCGCTCTCTGGTGAAAGCTGGTTCTGTCTCGGTGCCAGTGATGGCCGCGTGTTAGTTAGGAGGAGGCCAGCTGAGTGCCTGCAACTAGCCTGTCTGTATGCTAAACGCATGGACGTACAACTGGAGTTATGCCCTGGGGTGCGCATTCGTATGACAGCAGGAGCACTCTCGTGGTTATCACATACTCCCTGACTGCAAATGTGTACATCTATCTGGTGATTCGACCTGTTGTGTTTCCATTCATGAACAACATCCCAAGGGCGCACGCTTACATACCACTGTGTAATCCAACACGCTCTACAGAATGTCGACATGTTACCTTGGCCTGCTCGATCACTACATCCGTCTCCTGTCGTGCACGTATGGTGCATCATCGGACGAAAACTCCAGCGTCATCCGCAAACAGCATTAACCGTCCCTTTATTGACTGATCGAATGCAACAGGGCATGGAACTCCATCCCATAAGCTTATACCTAGCACCTGTACAACACAATGCATGCAGTTTCTCATACTTGATTTCAACATTCTGGGGGAAACACTAGTTATTACAGTACCAGCCTTTCACATTTGAAATGACTTACCTTGCGCTTACATTAACCTGTGATCCTGCAATGTTAATAACTGAGATATGTTACCTACACAAAAGTATTCCCGAAAATTCATTACGCTACACTAATTATTTTTTTGGTGTTGCAATTCTTTTTGTCAGTGTATTTATCATGTAATTGATGGCTATCTGTCCACTAGAACAAAATATCAAAGAATTACCCATACTTCACATGTAAGCACATAGCCTAACTCACACTGATACCAGAAGTTTAGAAACCGACGCCACGGAGGAAACATCCAATGAACTTGCAAAATGATTTAGATAAGATATCTGTATGGTGCCAAAAGTGGCAATTGATCCTGAATAAAGAAAAGTGCGAAGTTATTCACATGAGTACTAAAAGAAATCAGCTAAATTTCGATTACGCGATAAGTCACACAAATCTGACGGCTGTAAATTCAACTAAATACTTAAGGATTACAATTACAAATAACCTAAATTGGAACAATCACATAGATAATATTGTGGGTAGAGCAAACCAAAGACTGCGATTCATTGGCAGAACACTTAGAAGGTGAAAAACAGGTCTACCAAAGAGACTGCTTACACTACGCTTGTCCGCCCTATTCTGGAGTACTGCTGTGCGGTGTGGAATCCGCATCAGGTGTGACTGACGGATGACATCGAAAAAGTACAAATAAGGGCACCTCGTTTTGTATTATCGCGAAATATGGGAGATAGTGTCACAGACAAGATACGTGAATTGGAGTGGTAATCATTAAAACAAAGGCGTTTTTCGTTTCGACGGGATCTTCTCATGAAATTTCAATCACCAGTTTTCTCCTCCGATTGCGAAAACATTCTGTTGGCACCCACCTACATAGGGAGAAATGTTTATCACGATATTATAAGAGAAATCAGGACTCGCACGGACGAATTTAAGTGCTCGTTTTTCCCGCGTGCCGTTCGAGAGTGGAACGGTAGAGAGACAGCATGAAGGTGGTTCATTGAACCCTCTGCCAGTCACCTTATTGTGAATAGCAGAGTAATCACGTAGATGTGGATGTAGAACTAGCTGGAGCAAAACGTTTGTCGTTTGTTTCTTCGGTCTTAATACTGAACGTGTAAGATTATTTAATGTATTTCATGGACCTTAATTTATAGTTCACTATTTCATGTCGACTGAGCCAGTAATAATAACACTAGTGCAACTTCATGTTGCATAAACTACGAGAGAAAATCTCCCTCTACGCCGGTATCTTCTAAAGTATTAGAGGAGGCAAAGAAACTAATAGAAAATGTATCTTCCTTTAGAAATGCAGGTGAAAGACTTGGATATAATGAAACCAAATTACGCAAAAGACTTAAAGTAGGGTAAGGAATGGCATCATTGATGCATAGCAGGAGAGTATTTTCTGAGACAGGGCACACTGAATTGGCAGAGCACTGTATCAATTTGGATTTTATGTTCTATGGCCTTACGCTTAAACAAATCTGACATTTAGGGTATCAGTTCGCCGAAAGTAAAGGCGTAACCCACTCGTTTGATATAAAGGTTCAAATGGCTCTGAGCACTATGGGACTTAACATCTGTGGTCATCAGTCCCCTAGAACTTAGAACTACTTAAACCTAACTAACCTAAGGACATCACACACATCCATGCCCGAGGCAGGATTCGAACCTGCGACCGTAGCAGTCACGCGGTTCCGGACTGAGCGCCTTAACCGCGAGACCACCACTGCTGTCTCGTTTGATATAGAAACCCAAGTGGCAGGGTAAGACTGGGTTCGCTAATTCAGCACTCGTAATAATTTAAGTTTGAGGAAACCGGAAAAAAGTGTATAGGGACGAACCATGTTGAATTATTACGATATGGGGTTTTATTGTCATTTTTTCTCCAGTTTTCCCAGTACAGCCTGTATTCCTATTATACAGTCGAAGAGGACAAAAATTATTTTTAGACTCCAAAGTTTCCAGGTTGCTGAAAAAAGATTCCATTTGTGTTTCCTTGTGTTTAAATGTCTTGTATTTAAATTAGTGATACGCTAGCGTCTTCTTCTGTTATTTAAATACGATCGCGATGGCGGAGACATTGATGCTGATGATGATTGTGATACACAAGTAAAATATTATCAACGTTAATAATGGCAGTACCTGGCAAATACTGTAATTCTCCTTTAGTCTGTTGTAATTATAATAATTGCTTCTTGTGTGGAAATTTCTCCCGAAACAGTAAGATGTAAACCCAGGCCTAGGGTAAAGATCTATTTTCTTCACTTGTAATATTTTGTTAAATACAACTTTCATGTATTGAACTCATGGTGTCGTGTAAAGTATGATCCTAGATATCGTGTACAATTCTCACTGTCATGCAATCAGAAAAGCAGAAGGGAAAAATTGAAAAGTGTTAGGTGCACACCTTTGCCCCTGCCTGCCCTAACCAACTTTCCACACTGCCAGAACATTTTGATTTTATTTCCCTGTTTTAGCAGTATGAAAAGTTGGTTACATGCCCAGTGTATGCCAACAGAGGGGCCTGATGACTGTGCAGTGTGTCACCGAACCGGTCACTTTGAATAAAGAGATTTACACACGCGGCTGTAGGTGTCACCATTCATTTTCATTTGCAGTAGAAGGATCCGCGGTGTACTATACGCGCTGTCCATTAGTACCGAAAGCGTGCGCCCGCAACAGTAACGTGATGAAAAAATAACGTTGTGAGACGAGCAAAAGGGAGAAATTACGGGGAGTGCATCTACTCTAGTAGGTAAGTAAAGTCGCAGCCAACGTTAGCAGTAAAAGTGGTAGGAAATCGAGGTTTCCTTCCAGGAACAAAAAAAAGGGAAACGTATATAAGTAAGGGCGAGTAAAAGCGGATTTTAGTTGCGATAATGGAGCGGCAGTTAAAAGCTTCGCTGCAGTGGCAGGGAGACGGCGCCGCTCGTAGACGAGACTCGCCTTCCGCCGCGTACAAACCTGCCGATAGAGAATTCCCACAACGGAGAGCAATTAACACGCACGCCGCGGCCTTTCAGCCGCGAGTAATTAGTTTGCTGAGCAGCGTCGGCCGCCAATGGCAGCCTGTTGGCAGCGCAGCTATCTCCGTGGCGCGCCCACGCATCTTGTTTCAATCGGGTGAGCCCCGCCGCCGTGACTCGGCGCAGGAAGCAGGGGGGAACGAGCACTTCCCCTGAAGCCACCGAAAGACTTCCGCTTCGCTGTGACAGCCTGGAAGGCGTGTGTTTCGAAATGATGAAACGCTTTCGTGCGATCGTATAAGCCGCCTCTAATGTGACGCAGCCAAGCTTCCAGGACCAACAGCCACGTCAGGGACGCTATTAAGTTTGGATTTGTACCTTTAATAGTCGCCTTTGTTCCTGGAGGGGTGTAACAGATCACTCTTCTAAATATATTCCTTGTAAATCTCTACTGTTAGCTTTACTGTTAGACCACAGCGTGTAACGTCTGTAACGTCTCTGCTATATTTTGACATAATACCTTTTCCTCAAACGTTATAAAATATTGCGCGTTATTGTTGAAGGGTACAAAGATAAACGGCTTTCTTTTTAAATAAACTTCTGTTACTATCTTATGAACTTAAAGAGCTAATCCAAAGATATCACACTTGGTACCGCTCACTCTGGCTAGACGTTACGTCAAGCCGGCTCCGCCTAGGGTAGGGGCGTACAAGCATTTAGCTTATCAGCAGCACGTTAGAAGACGAGTAATTTTGAGCAGTACGTAGTATAGCAGTAGCAGTTATTTAAAATGGAATGACCATATAAAATTAATCGTCGGCAAAGCGGATGCCAGACTGAGATTCATTGGAACAATCCTAAGGAAATGCAGTCCGAAAACAAAGGAAGTAGGTTACAGTACACTTGTTCGCCAACTGCTTGAACACTGCTCACCAGTGTGGGATCCGTACCAGATAGGTTTGATAGAGGGGATAGAGAAGATCTAACGGAGAGCAGCGCGCTTCGTTGCAGGATCATTTAGTAATAGCGAAAGCGTTACGGAGATGATAAACTCCAGGGAAGACTCTGCAAGAGAGACGCACAGTAGCTCGGTACAGGCTTTTGTTGAAGTTTTGAGAACACCGAGGAGTCAGGCAGTGTATTGCTCCCTGCTACGTATATCTCGCGAAGAGACCATGAGGATAAAATCAGAGAGATTAGAGCCCGCACAGAGGCATAACGACAATCCTTCTTTCCACGAACAATACGAGACTGGAATAGAAGGGAGAACCGACAGAGGTACTGAAGGTACCCCCCGCCACACACTGTCAGGTGGCTTGAGGAGAATGGATGTATATGTGGATGTAGAACAATAAATACTGCGCAAAAAAAGAAGAAAAGAAGGGACTGTCGGAAGCGTATATTTAACACATGTAAGCAATTTAGAATTTATTAATGTATGATCCTTTATTTTCTAGAAACAAAATGGAATTAATTTGTTATTTCATACGCCAGATTAAATTAATAAATTTGTTCATAAGAAATTATAAAACACAGAGTTTGTGAAATTTTAATGTGAATTTGGGAACTAATGTATCAGTATCAGGTCAGATCGAAATGGTTGCAATTCTCTGGGTGTTACCAAGATGCTCATCCGAAATTCTCGTTCTATTTTCTCTCTTTGTGTGCTTTGCTTTTGAAAATAATTGTTCACAACCGCATGTGCTTCCAAACAAAGATGACATATATAACGCGTGAGTGAGCAGCAAAGGATATTTGTCTCCGAGCAAGTATAATTCGTAGATGTCTAACAAACATACATGATCAAATTTTTCTATTTAGTGGATGTCCCTCTGCAACTCTACGTATTACATCTGGAAGTCTTCTGGCAACGTATCTGTATCGTTTGTAAAAGGTGTCACATTAATAAAAAAATGACTACTTCTTCGAAAACCTTGAAATCCATTATGTAATTCTTGCTTCAGATGGAATAGTATGCTTGCGTACTTCATCCCGTCTTTAGACTTACGTGTTATTACTTGAAACACTGTGGTGAAAAGTAGGTTTCTACCTTGAAGAGACCTATTTAGTTCACGTGGTAGTCAAATCTGCCACCAATGCTAAATCTGCCACCCAGTTAGCATCGTCAGGATCTGGCACAGATTTTGCATTAGATAACGTGAACGATTTGATGTCATTATTTATGCTATAATATCTTTTTAACATATGTCCTCAACTGAGCCACCTTACTTCTCTGAAATAAATGAATCACCATGCTCAGCATCCAAACGTCTGAGAATTTCCTGGAATTCACAGTCTTCACGGCGATTTGAATAACGGTATCAAGTTTTAAAGCTTTTGAGAATAAATTTTCTTGGTGTATTATGCAATGGTATTTCATCAAATGAATGTTTTCGACATTAATGGTATCGTCCTCTATTACTTTTCAAGCCCTTCCTTTTTAGCTATGATAGTCGAAGCACAGCCAGTTTTCTAACTTCTACCACCGTGTAGTGGTCTGAACTGCGGTGCAAAGGTTCTTTATCACAACTGTACAGAAATAATACACAGTTCCAATGTATTTCCATAAATTAATTTCATTATAAATCTCTAAATCTCTAGTCTCCCCCTTGCAGCTTAAGTGGCCGTAAGATATCAGAGAGGTGTGTATGACCGATTAGCCGCTCTTGGGGTTCAAGTATAGCATGAGCGGCAAGGTTAAGAACGATATGGACAACTGAGAAAATTCAATTTATCTTGGGCCGCACTCACACTTGCTTCGGGCCACATGCGACCCGCGGTCCCCAGTTGGACACCACTGTTGCCTCGTTCGTCCTGTCCCTGCAGCTTTCTGCCTTCCCAGAT
Organism: Schistocerca gregaria; assembly: GCF_023897955.1. NCBI lineage: Eukaryota > Metazoa > Arthropoda > Insecta > Orthoptera > Acrididae > Schistocerca > Schistocerca gregaria. The sequence continues at coordinate 415,868,139 of NC_064925.1, read as the reverse complement.
CTTGACGCACTGTGATTGTTTTTAAACGGTTTGCTGACCGGCCTGGTAGCCGACATTCAGCATAGGTTTCTTTTAAGGCTGTGCTTAACGCAATGATTAGAGAATTCATAAAAAATTATTAATCTTCTTGCATTTTCTTTATTTTCTCATGTTGGTGCAATAGATAAGACATAAAATGTAATTTATCAATGAGTTGCAGTTGATTAGTGGAATGTGCTGTTTGGGCGAATGTCCATGTCGTGGCAGATTTCTTGCAGTCAGAGAATGGCCTTAGGGTATCATAATTCTTAATCTGCAAAAATACAGCGTGAGACATAGTGATCATGCTGCACTCAAAATTTCGAATTATCTTTGCCACACTTTTTACTAACTGGAAATTCCTTAGGCGTTTTGACTGTACATTATTTTTGAAGACATATGTAAAATCCTTCATATTTAAAACACTACATATACTGAACATACACAATACATAGTCATTTGTTGTGAGTAACGGACAAGTGTCTATTGCTCACAACAGATGTGTTGTCTGCTACAGTTATGGCAAGGGTATATATTTCTCCACCTGCATGGCGAGCCGTGACTGTGACAAATTTCAATACATTTTTTTAATTAGGTGACACAACACCACGCGATCGTAATTTGCAATTTTCAGTTTCTGTTGATAGTTACTTTAACACAATAGTTCATAGTTATTATTCGTTCGAATATGCATATCATTTAATACTCTTGATAATTAGCAGTTGTCTTATGAGTATCGCTAAATGTTAACAACGATGAATGTTGTGCTAATTAAAGTCCAGGACAAAAATAAACTACCTTCCAAGTCAAAAGAAAACATGTTCGGTTTTCAGTGAGAAATATACAGCTACAATTTTTTGGGATAAATGAAGGAGGGAGAAAACTCCCAAATTAAGCATTGTGCAAAGCCAGTTTCATTTCGTAAAATGTGGACATGAATTGTATAAATGGAAGAAAGAGTACGAAATACGTGCGGAAATGAAACTCGTAAAAGTGCGAAAGAAAAACTATTCGAAAGATTTAGAACTGCTCGTGACAGTCAACACACCGCTGCCGAAGTCGAGCTACGAGACTGGGTGCTCTGTATAGGAAGTGAGATGAACACTACTGGTTTCCAGGCTAATTATGTGTTTCTAACACACAATTTATTGCGTTTAAACAACTTACGATGTTATCTCTCTAAGTATGTTGTCAAAACGTTATACACTATGTAAGTTATTTTAAAACAAAAAAATTGTTCAAATGGCTCTAAGCACTATGGGACTTAGCAGCTGAGGTCATCAGTCCCCCAGAAGTTAGAACTACTTAAACCTAACTAACCTAAGGACATCATACAAATCCATGCCCGAGGCAGGATTCAAACCTGCGACCGTAGCTGTCGCGCGGTTCCAGACTGAAGCGCCTAGAACCGCTCGGCCACTATTTTAAAACAAAAAACAGATTCTACCACTATAGGGCATTAAATTTGACTTTCTCAACAAACAAAAAGAATAAAGAAAAAAGTGTCTGCTACGATTATCGCTGTATTTATTAAACTGAACAGATTTTCTAAGAACACAATTTCATGTACCATATGTAAGTTGCAAGTATTCGGCCCTGTTTTCTCTCCAGTATTCGTGTTTGTGAACGAAACCCATATCTCTAATTACATTCTATCTCAGATCACGATAGTTTTCGTGACTCATGACGCTATATGAACTCGATTATGGCAAGTAAACAGCGTGAACCAGAACTCCACAGACAAACTTTCGAAGGTAGTTCCGCAATACCCTCTGAACAAATGGTTCAAATGGCTCTGAGCACTATGGGACTTAACGTCTGAGGTCATCAGTTCCCTAGAACTTAGAACTACTTAAACCTAACTAACCTAAGGATATCACACACATCCATGCCCGAGGCAGGATTTGAACCTGCCACCGTAATGGTGGCCCGATTCCAGACTGTAGCGCATAGAACCGCTCGGTCACTCCGGCCGGCTCCCTCTGAACATTTTGGTGTAAGGGCCACGCCGTCATCGACATCTCGATCCAGAGTTATTGGATTTCGTTTGCTTTTTGTATGAAGTTCCTTTCTCCTCCAGCACTCCTGCTGTGTACACATGGGGAAGACCACACAAGATCGTCGAAACTGTGTCGTCCACTGTGATGAAGTAGCGGGGGGCACAACTGGTGGAAGGGTCCACCCACCATATTTACAGCCTATTCCAATCTCTCCTCTACGTCGTCCGCCCAAGAAAACAGAAGCAGCGGTTGAATTATCAGGACACCGCCACATGTCGGCGATCTCCAGAGACAGGTTGTCAGCAATGGTTGAAGGCGGCGAGGTGGATGGCGTCACAGACTATGAGGAATAAACCGTTGACGTGGGTGGCATGCACAACAGCAGGCCTTCCAGGACCGATGTGCCGTCCCGTGCTATCATCCAGACGAGACAGTCATTAAACAGCGTACGACTCCGTTTCTTGCACTTTCTCAGTGACTTCTGCTTCCAGAAGTGTTGTTCTGTATCGGAGTGGGCCCGGCCGTCGTTCGATGCCGCCCCAAGTGGAGGGAAAGTAGAAGTTGGTATGCCTTCCGAGCTGACGTCCGTCGCTACTGTAATGTTGTTGGTCGGATTCTGATGGGAGTCCGAGGGGGTCGTTTGAGACAGGTGTGATGGAGAGAGGATCTGAAGACTCGCCTCGCTGTCAGTGTCTGGCAGGTCGGAAAGAATCTGGGCTGGCTCATCCGACACCATCGCAATAGTGGCGTGAGCACTCTAAGTGTCACGACTGGTGCGACGTCTCCTACCGGTGTCTCAATCAGCCATCTGCTTGGGCAATCCGACCAGATATTGCCCTCCTGACCAACCCCCGCACACGTTCGCGGCTGACTGTCGTACGTTACGATCACCCACATGCTGCCCATCATCAAATAAGAAGGCACGAGCTTCATCAATTCAATTATGATATGACGCTTGCCATTTAGGACATTCAATGTGACTGATGACCTTTCCGTAAGATCAAAAGACACATACAACCACGTCTAGCGGTACCTCAAATGGAAGTTCGATGAGGCGCCGTGTACAGAAGCCTAACACTGCCTAAAGCAATCGCTGGTGCTCCGACGGGGCCATTAGTGTGTTTGAATTTCATCCCTGGTTGAAATATCTCACAACATCAGCACAAACTTCTTTGGATCACAGTTTGACGTACACGACACTGATCGAGATGGAGAAGTGAATTCCTACAACATCTTGGGGTCTGAGATGCAGTTAGTCACGTATGAATTGTTCTACTTCATGCGAGCGAGGTGGTGCACGTTCAACTTGAAAGGTCATCTTTACTGTCGCATGGCGATACTATAACGCCATTGCAGGTCAGAACTTGAAGGAATATAGCGGCGTAGCACCGCGCACTAATAAGTAAAATAAACAAGGCCGCGGAGCGCTGATTTTAGCACAGAGCACGTCCGCCTTGTATCACAGCTATGATCCGACTGCTATCCAGTCGGGTGCCTTCTCCCTCTATCAAGCAACATAAACACTACGCAACACTTTTTACTCACCAATTACAGCCACATTCACTAGGCAGCTTCAATAAACACACAACTCGTACACAGCGGGAAAGTGGAATATTCCGCTTGGGGAAAGAATTGTTTCTCATCAGACAGTTGAACCTGTCCCTTGGAATCAACTAGCTCGAGGTACAATATGTCTCTATCTTTCGTTAATTAAAATATCTTTTCTATTTATTCTCTCTGACTTCTCCCTTACCTACATCTATATAACTATACAGCAATTCACACTTAAGTTTGTGACGGAGAATTTATTGAACCACTTTCAGACTATTTCCCGACGGTTCCACTTTCGAATTTCATATGGGAAAAGAATCATGAAAGAAGGTTGTATACGTGGAAGAACCCTGGAGATACTAAAAGGTATCAGATAGATTATATAATGGTAAGACAGAGATTTAGGAACCAGGTTTTAAGTTGTAAGACATTTCCAGGGGCAGATGTGGACTCTGACCACAATCTATTGGTTATGACCTGTAGATTAAAACTGAAGAAACTGCAAAAATGTGGGAAATTAAGGAGATGGGACCTGGATAAACTGAAAGAACCAGAGGTTGTACAGAGTTTCAGAGAGAGCATAAGGGAACAATTGACAGGAATAGGGGAAAGAAATACAGTAGAAGAAGAATGGGTAGCTCTGAGGGATGTAGTAGTGAAGGCAGCAGAGGATAAAGTAGGTAAAAAGACGAGGGCTGCTAGAAATCCTTGGGTAACAGAAGAAATATTCAATTTAATTGATGAAAGGAGAAAATATAAAAATGCAGTAAATGAAGCAGGCAAAAAGGAATACAAACGTCTCAAAAATGAGATCGACAGGAAGTGCAAAATGGCTAAACAGGAATGGCTAGAGGACAAATGTAAGGATGTAGAAGCTTATCTCACTAGGGGTAAGATAGATACTGCCTACAGGAAAATTAAAGAGACCTTTGGAGAGAAGAGAACCACGTGTATGAATATCAAGAGCTCAGATGGCAGCCCAGTTCTAAGCAAAGAAGGGAAGGCAGAAAGGTGGAAGGAGTATATAGAAGGTTTATACAAGGGCGATGTACTTGAGGACAATATTATGGAAATAGAAGAGGATGTAGATGAAGACGAAATGGGAGATACGATACTGCGTGAAGAGTTTGACAGAGCACTGAAAGACCTGAGTCGAAACAAGGCCTCCGGAGTAGACAACATTCCATTAGAACTACTGAAGGCCTTGGGAGAGCCAGTAATGACAAAACTCTACCAGCTGGTGAGCAAGATGTATGAGACAGGCGAAATACCCTCAGACTTCAAGAAGAATATAATAATTCCAATCCCAAAGAAAGCAGGTGCTGATAGATGTGAAAATTACCGAACTATCAGTTTAATAAGCCACGGCTGCAAAATACTAACGCGAATTCTTTACAGACGAATGGAAAAACTGGTAGATGCAGACCTCGGGGAGGATCAGTTTGGATTCCGTCGAAATGTTGGAACACGTGAGGCAATACTGACCTTACGACTTATCTTAGAAGAAAGATTAAGAAAAGGCAAACCTACGTTTCTAGCATTTGTAGACTTAGAGAAAGCTTTTGACAATGTTGACTGGAATACTCTTTTTCAAATTCTAAAGGTGGCAGGGGTAAAATACAGGGAGCGAAAGGCTATTTATAATTTGTACAGAAACCAGATGGCAGTAATAAGAGTCGAGGGGCATGAAAGGGAAGCAGTGGTTGGGAAAGGAGTGAGACAGGGTTGTAGCCTCTCCCCGATGTTATTCAATCTGTATATTGAGCAAGCAGTAAAGGAAACAAAAGAAAAATTTGGAGTAGGTATTAAAATTCATGGAGACGAAGTAAAAACTTTGAGGTTCGCCGATGACATTGTAATTCTGTCAGAGACGGCAAAGGACTTGGAAGAGCAGTTGAACGGAATGGACAGTGTCTTGAAAGGAGGATATAAGATGAACATTAACAAAAGCAAAACGAGGATAATGGAATGTAGTCAAATTAAATCGGGTGATGCTGAGGGAATTAGATTAGGAAATGAGACACTTAAAGTAGTAAAGGAGTTTTGCTATTTAGAAAGTAAAATAACTGATGATGGTCGAAGTAGAGAGGATATAAAATGTAGACTGGCAATGGCAAGGAAAGCGTTTCTGAAGAAGAGAAATTTGTTAACATCGAATATAGATTTATGTATCAGGAAGACGTTTCTGAAATTATTTGTTTGGAGTGTAGCCATGTATGGAAGTGAAACATGGACGATAACTAGTTTGGACAAGAAGAGAATAGAAGCTTTCGAAATGTGGTGCTACAGAAGAATACTGAAGATAAGGTGGATAGATCACGTAACTAATGAGGAGGTATTGAATAGGATTGGGGAGAAGAGAAGTTTGTGGCACAACTTGACTAGAAGAAGGGATCGGTTGGCAGGACATGTTTTGAGGCATCAAGGAATCACAAATTTAGCATTGGAGGGCAGCGTGGAGGGTAAAAATCGTAGAGGGAGACCGAGAGATGAGTACACTAAGCAGATTCAGAAGGATGTAGGTTGCAGTAGGTACTGGGAGATGAAGCAGCTTGCACAGGATAGAGTAGCATGGAGAGCTGCATCAAACCAGTCTCAGGACTGAAGACAACAACAACAACATGGGAAAAGTGTATGTGCTGTCTGTTCTTTTAGATATGTTCGAAGGAACAGACAAAATTTTGATCCTGCAGCCACTATGAATTTAGACCCAAAGGAATTACAGACATTGGCTCCGAGTGGGGACTGCTTTGAAGCAATGGAGAAAGTTGAAAACTTTACCTGGCCCTGGATTAAAACCCGGTCCCCTGCCTACTAGGCATATGAGCTGACCACTGCGACATCTGCACACACTGCTCATCGCAACTGCACAGACTACGCTAGCATGCCTCCCGTCACACCCAAATCCTTAATTTTATCCACATACTACTAACGTGCTGCTCCTTGTCGGTTACCTTCATTATTAGCGGCATTCGTCCGTTTCCCATATGAGTTCAAGCAATAGTATGGGATATGGGTCTGACTGGAGGCGTGTTAGAGTGTGCAGTTGCGATGACCACCTTGTACAGATGCTGCAGTGGTCAGCGCATATGTCTAGTTAGCATGGGAGTGCTAGTCTACATTTGATGTCCTCTTTGCTCCGCCCGTCACGGGTTATTCTGCTGCGTAAGTAGCGTAAGTCCTGAACTTCACCCGCTTGGTGACCATCGACCCTCATGTTAAGATTCTCGCTGTTCTCGTTTCAGCTACTTCTTATTACTTTCGCCTCTCTTCGATTTACTCTCAATCTATATTCTGCACTCATTAGCCTGTTGATTCCAGTAGGCTGTTCATATAATTCTGTCACTAATAGTAATGTAAGCGAATCGTATCAGTGATATCCGTGTACCTTCATGTTTAATTTTCCTTTATCTCCATCATTGCTTCTTCGATGTATAGATTGAACAGTAGGGGCGAAAAACCACACCCCCCTCTTACAGCCCTTTTAATCCGTCCACTTCGTTCTTGGCCTTCCACTCTGATTATTCCCCTTAGCTCTTGTACAAGTTGTAAATTACCGTCTCTCTCCATAGCTTACACTTGATTTTCTCAGTATTTCGAACATCTTGCACCATTTGACACTATCTCTTTTTCAATGGTGAGAAACCCTATTGAAGTGTCTCGATTTTACTTTGGTCGTGCTTCCTTTATCATCCACAAAGTGAAAACTGTTTCTCTGGTGCCTTTAACTTTCCTGAAGCCAAACTGATCGTCATTTAACACGTCTTCAATTTTCTTGTCCATTCTTGTGTCTATTCTTCTTGTAAGCAACCTGGCTGCATGGGTTGTTAAGCTGATTGTGCGATAATTCTCGCACTTGTCGACTCTTGAAATCTTTGGAATAGTGTGAAAGATGTTTTTCCGAAAGTCAGATGATATATCGCCAGACTCATACTTTCTACACATCAACATGAATAGTCTTTTTGTTGCCACTTCCTCCTGAAAATAGGATGAACCAAAAAATAATTTGGAGATTAAGTTAGTTTAGTGACTGAAAGTGGTGTTGCGAAGATCTTAACTAAACAGAGAGTTATATAGACGATCTCCCAACGCGATATCAGCCTACACATGGAGAGACGAAGATTCTTATAAAGAACATTCAGGGTGTTAAAACATCAGAGGCATTAATACATTGTAGAACTGAAGCGTTCTATTAATTGAATAAACCGCGGGCGATGCAAAACAATGCAGCTGACTGATAACAAATGCAGTTTCAAATGATTACGCAAGCAGAGTTTCTGTGGGCGTAATTAGAAAACGCCGGCCGTTTGAACGTTATTGTGTTCTATATACAAACGTAAATAGGCGGGACTGAAAATGGCAGAAAAAACCACATATGATTACCTTTTTAATGACCCTGAAAGCTACTACAGCGATCACAACTAAAAGTAATACAAAAATATACAGGCGTAGGTAATAACGAACATTTAGAGACCGCACAGAAACAGAAACACATCCACATGCATATTAGCTCCTGAATAGTCCCCATACGTGTTTTCGGCTATGTGGTACCAGTGACACAGGTCAAATAGAAATACATGTTAAATCGTCTCAGGAGCTGCAGTAAAGAAGTGTCGAATATTATTGTTGGCTAGGGGACCTCTAAGAGTAAATTTAGCCGCCTAATGGGGAGAGATTTTCTTCTCCACGCACGATGGTCCCTCTATTCGTGACTTGTGAGATTTTGCTATGTGCACGTTATAGCACTGTATGTGGGAATAGTGTGTTGTCGTGTTTGTATTGTATATTTATAAGAGAAACGAGAGGGCGAAACCTGACTCCAGAACACCCTCTTCTCAAATAGCACAAAGGCTGCTGCCGAGCTTAATATCTGCATCCGATGGGCGATCGCCATTAACAGTATCATGTGAACGCGCTTTATCAGGCATTGAGGCAAGGTTTGGACATTAAGCGAAGACACTGGATCGACGTCTGCAATAACCGCCTCTCCTCCTCTTGCAGGCCAAATATTTCCTGTGAAAATCACTTTAACAACAAGAATTTGAACCCTCCATGAATTCCTCTCTTGTGCCAACTTCTTCAGAGTAGCTGTAATCTGAGACCCTTATTACCTCTTGGAGGAATTTCTGTCTACCTCTATGTATCCTTTTATCCCGTCTCTTTTTCTGTACTGTGTTTTCTACACGTTCCTTTCTTCGCCGATTTTGCGGGAAACCTCATTTCTTGTCGTTTGAGCCCACCTGATTTTCAACATCCTTCTACAGCACACGTCTCACACTTCAGACGCTTCGATTCTCTACTTTTTCAATTTTTCCACAGTCCATGATTCACTACCAGACAATGCTGCGCTCCAAAAATACATTCTGAGAAATGTCTCCCGCAGATTAAAGCAGGTGTTTGATACTAGCAGACTTCTCTTGGCCATGAATGCTCTCTTTTTTTAAAATTGATCATATTGCCAAACATCCACCTATGGCGAGCTAACACACACTCACAAGCAACATCGGCAAGCCCCTGGACATCAGCAATACTGTCTGGATATGCCAGCTGCTATCGCAGCCGACCTACAGTCAACAACAGAGAAGCCGGCAAGCTCGCATTCTAATGCACAACACTATCAACACAACACTAACTTTCACTGGTAATTCGGTATAGTACCTATCGGACACTAGCCGAAGATGGACCCAGCTGTAACACGTATAAAGCTCGTGGTCGTGCGGTAGCGTTCTCGCTTCCCGCGCCCGGGTTCCCGGGTTCGATTCCCGGCGGGGTCAGGGATTTTCTCTGCCTCCTGATGACTGGGTGTTGTATGATGTCCTTAGGTTACTTAGGTTTAAGTAGTTCTTAGTTCTAGGGGATTGATGACCATAGATGTTAAGTCCCATAGTGCGCAGAGCCATTTGAACCCATTTTGTAACAAGTATGCTGAAGTTCGTCGAGAAGTCAACGTCGGTACCTACCTGCAGCCGTCGAGTGACAACGCCTCGCAACATCAAAGGCATGTCCCTGCTTGATACCCATCACTAACGTACCTAACCTTTGCCTGATCTGTAGCAGATAGCAAGCAATACGCAGTTGCTCTTACTACCATCTTCATACGAAGAAAAAGGTGAACGTTAAATAGATATGCAACTCACTTCACCACTGGACAAATCTGAAACTATCAGAGTCATAAAATGTTTACAGAAACACATGTAATAGCTGTGATTTCGATGGCAGAACAAAACTGATTTCACTATGATTAAGTACAACGTTTATTAATTCAAGTTAATTTAATCTTGTTTACGTTTAATTAACTGAAAATTCTGTACTGGTAACGAAGTTATGCCATGTTATGCGTGATTGTTTAACACTTTATAGCTATGGTGATTTTCAGTTTATGTAATGGAAAATTGAACTGCATGTCCATCTAAAGTACAGCTGTTTTCTTCCTGTAAAGATGGTCGCTGCAGCCGTAACCTGCAGAAAATAAGTAATACATTTGCATACAATCTTTCAGTTTCCTGGCAGCTGTATCGAGTCACCTCATTAAAAGAAAATTTTGTATGTGGCAGATATGGTAGAATCCCACACCAAGAGCAAGAGATAGCACTGAAACTGACCGCTCCTTCGCTGTCTTTGACAAGCCGTAGGTGCAGCGAGAGTGACTTCATATAAAGGGGCTCATCACACACCATTGCTGATGATTTTTATTCAGAATTTAAGCAGTGGTTTGGCTCTAACCCAGTATTCATAACGTTTTGAATACTACTGAAAAACGCTTTTCGTTAGACCGCGGATGGAATGAATCGAATAATTCATTAATGGTGTTGATGTGAAATGTTGTATTCACGGCTAGATGTTTTGGATTGTAATTACTGAGGAGATGATGGAGTATGTATTTCGTCACACAGTCAACATTTCGCTGACGGTCTAATCTTTGAAGACGATAATGGGCCAGCATACCGCGCCTTCTTTCAGGACGCAGGAACAAACCGAATGGAATGGCCTGCAGTGTCTGTCGACAATAACCTGATTTGGAATGCTTGGAATTAGTTGAAACATGCCGAGTGTCGTCGCAGGAACTATATTCTATTCACTCCCCAGATGACCACAACAGTGCATCCGTCCGCTGCCGTTGGTAACTGTGAGGTCTTGGGCTCCCCGCCACGGTTCGAGTGGCTCCTCCCTCGGGCATAGATGAGTGTGTTGTCCTTAGTGTAAGTTAGATTAAATAGTATGTAAGACTAGGGACTGATGACCGCAGCAGTTTGGTCCCATAGAACGTAACACAAATTTCCATTTTTTTTATTTTTTATTTTTTTGCCTTCGTCCGTGCGTTGAACAGGACTGAGTAGCACCGCTTCGGCTACCTTGTGAACGGTATACTAGGATCCAAGCATGTTGAATGTTGCCCATGTATTGATTTCGGTTTCGCCGATGTACGCTTTCGAACAAACGAGTTATTGCTTTGCTTTTGTTTGACATTAAAGACACACTTTTCTGTTTATAAGGCTTACCTTTTCATTCCACACACTTCATTTGGGCCTAAACGTACGCAAGTTCACAGTTATGAAGATGGTGCAAAATTTCTCTTTGAGCTGCTTAGCTTACTGTACACATATACAGGGTGTCTAAAAATAACTGTCAAATATTCCCACAGGAGACAACAAGAAGTAAGGTTCATCTACAATCACATAGATGCCCCTCAAACAAGCGTAGGGTCCGTGGCGGAGAGTACTGTGTACCACTGCTAGTCATTTCCTTTCCTTTTCCAATAACAAATAGATCAAGAGAAAAACGACTGTCTATATACCTAATTTCTCGAATCTTATCTTCACGGTACTTACCCGCAATGTATGTTGGCGACAGTGGAATCTTTCAGCAGTCAGCTTCAGATGCCCATTCTCTTAATTTTCTCAACAGTGTTTCTCGAGAAGAACGTTGCCTTCCCTCCAGGGATTGCCATTTGAGTTCCCGACGCATATCCGTAACACTTACGTGCTGTTCGAACCTACCGGTAACAAACCTATCAGCCTGAATCTGAATTGCGTCGATGTCTTCCTTCAATCCGACCTATTACAGATCGCAAACACTTGAACAGTGCTCAAGAACAGGTCGCACCAGCGTCCTATATGCTGTCTCCTCTACAGGTGAACCACTCTTTCCTAAAATTCTCCCAATAAACCGAAGTCGACCATTCGCCTTCCCCACCACAGTTCATAAATGCTCGATTCATTCCATATCACTTTGTAATGTTACGCCCAGATGTTTAAACAATCTGACTGTGTCAAGCCGGACACTCGTAACACTGTAACCGAACATTACAAGTTTGCTCTTTCTACACATCCTCATTAATTTATATTTTTCCACATTCAGAGCTAGCTGCCATTCACTATCCCAACTACAAATTTTGTGTAAGTCGTCTTATATCTTCCCGCGGTCACTCCGACCCCTACCGTACACCAGAGCACCATCAGCAAACAACCTCAGATTGCTGCCCACCCTGTCTGCCGAATCATTTATGTATATACAGAACAACAACGGTTCTATCACACTTCGCTGGGCCACTCCTGACGATCTCATTGTCTCTGATGAACATTCACTGTCAAGGTCAACGTACTGAGTTCTATTCTTTGAGACACTCACACACCTGTGAATTTATTCCCCATGCTCTCACCTCCGTTAACAGCCAGTAATGGAACATCGTGTAATGCATTCCGGAACTCTAGAAATATGGAATCTGTCTGTTGCCCTACATCCGTAAATCGCAGTATACCACATGAGAAAAGGGAAAACTGAGTTTCGCCCGAGCGATGCTTTCTATAACCATGCTGATTCGTGGACATAAGCTTCTCAATCTCAAGAAATGTTATTATGTTCGAGCTGAGAATATGTTCAAAGATTATGCAGAAAACCGAACTTAGGAATAGTGGTCTGTAATTTTGCGGGTCCGTTCTTTTACCTTTCTTATATACTGGAGTCAGCTGCGTTTTTTGTCAGTCGCTTGTGACTTTGTGCTGGGCGTGAGATTCACGATAAATAAAAGCTAGGTATGGGGCCATTGCCGAAGGTTACTCTTTGTAAAACCGAACTGGGATTCCATCCGGATCTGGTGATATATTTGCTTTCACTTCTTTCAGATGTTTATCTAGGCCAGGGATGCTTATTACTATGTCTTCCATACGGGAGTCTGTCGGATGGTCGAATGGCAGTATGAAAGTTCCTTAGAAATTAAAACTGTGTGCCGGACTGAGCCTCGAACTCGGGACCTTTGCCTTTCGCGGGCAAGTGCTCTACCATCTGAGCTACACAAGCACGACTCACGCCCCGTCCTCACAGCTTCAGTTCTGCCAGTACCTCGTCTCCTACCTTCCAAACTTCACAGAAGCTTTCCTGCGAATCTTTCAGAACTAACACTCCTGGAAGAAAGGATATTGCGGAGACATGGCTTAGCCACAGCCTAGGTTATGTTTCTAGAATGAGAATTTCACTCTGCAGCGGTGTGTACTCTGACACGAAACTTCCTGCCAGTTTAAAACTGTATGCGGACCTTTGCAAAGGTCCCGAGTTCGAGTCTCGGTCCTGCACACAGTTTTTATCTACCAAACACTTTCATATCAGCCTACACTCCGCTGCAGAGAGATATTCTCATTCTGAGTCGAGATATGTTTGTACGATTATCCTGTATAAACGATATCTTAAACGTAAAAATTTGGCCTTACTTTTGCTATCTTCAACTTCCACACCAGATTGGTCAACAAGGGACTGAACGGGAGTCTTATTCTCGCTTAGCGACTTTACTTCGGACCTAAGTTATATGTTCTAAAACTATACCTGCTGAGATTGGGCCAATCCGTCTACTCCTTACGTAGAAGGAGACACCATAGGCAGTGCTTCGTGTGGTAACCACGTATCCTGACACATTCTTCAACTCTTCTTGGCAGTAAATCACTCCCTCCTTCAAATACATCTGGCTCCAGTTGGATTGGGTCACGTCCATTGGTTCGCTCAACGTCTGCACATTGTCGATGGGCTGGACTTACTCTATAAATGTCCTCATACACAGAAATCCAACGAATTCAAGTCCGGCCAGTGGTAAGGCTATGTTAAACGACTTCCTCGACCAACCCATTGCTCATATAATGTTGCTGTGGTGTACTGTAGCACGATCCATAGGATATGGGGTGGTACCTCATAGTGCATAAACTATGCATAAATCACAGTCGTTGTCTTTCTGCAATAGTAATATTCTTCAATATTTCTGGTAATTAATAGCGCAGGAATTGGTAGTACACGCCATCTGTTGATCTGTTTGGTAAAATGTAGGGTCCTACGAGTCCGTCACCGACGATTCCTGCCCAACCATCGATAACGAAGTTATCCTGATGCTTCACCTCCATGATTGCTCGATGATTTGCATCTGTCCACATATACGTATTGCAGTTCTTGTGAATCCTGCCTCATCTGTAAATACCATACATTACTAGTCACAGTTAAAACTCCCCATATCTCAAAAGGTAATGTTTTTTGTACATATAATTGAAGGAACCTTTCTTCCAGTTTTGAACAATACTACTTCCTATGAAAATATGTTACATCTTTTTTACACACCTTTTATAGTACTTTGGCTTCCGTTTTTGTCGGATACTACTGCTGATCTCAAAGGAACTGAAACGATCATACTGTTATTCACAAAGGTATGTGCAAGAGTATTATGCAAAAATATCAGTAATCTCCTACGACATATGAAGATTATTAGCGAATTGCTAAATGTCGTCTGAACAGTTCCTTGGATTTTGGTTATGTCATGAAGAGGTAATACAGCTGTGTTAGTAGAGTTCATAGCTACCATTTTTGTGTGCATACTCTCAAGTTCATTACGGCCTGTTAGAAATGTCTATCTAGGTTGAGTGAACAAAACTAAAACATTCACAGTTTGTGCGGAGTTACTTAGTGATTTTTATGGTTCCGTACATCAGCCGACAGAAACTGATCCCTTACAGACTCGCTTTTCTGTCTCTCGGTCCGCCTGTTCTACTGTTAAGACCCCTTTTTGCCAGGGACGGGTAGAGGTATCAAATACTAAGGTATATGGGCCTTTCGCGGTGTAAATACAGGGTGTTTCAAAATGAATATACGGATTTTAAGGTCTTGTAGCGAGTATTACATTCACCTTACGGTTATAAACAATACAGAAAATGAAAGAAAAACACAAACAGTTTTTCTTACAGTTATTCAGTGTGAACACTGATCACACATCGAGTCTATAGGCGAGTTGTTGCGAAACGTTGATAAATGTGTCAGAAGTAACTGTTGCAATAACACTGTTTCTAAAGTCGGATAGATCAGCTGGTATCGGAGGCACATACACATGATCGCGTCAGATCGTGTCTGAACGTGTAGTTAATGCATAAAATGCTGTGTCAACCGGCCCCTTGCGCCCAGTCCACCGTCGGATACAACTTCGTTTAACCAGCCGCGTACTGAGTTAACGCCACTGACGCGGCGCACCATCTTGCTCCCAAATACAGATGTGTTGTTCAGCTTCTTCCCATTGAGGTACGAGCCATAGCTGTAACACATCAAGATAAGAAACATCAGTTACAGTTGATTCACCGAAAAAGAAAGGCCCATAAACTTTCCACGGTGATATTTCTTTGGGCTAAGCGTGAAAGACACTCACTCGTTCAACACGTTTTTCAGTTCACTCTTTGTCATTTCATACTCTTTCCATTGCGCACAGGCATAGAAACAAAACTGTTTGAGTTGCTCTTCCATTTGGTCTATTATTTAAAATTGTAAGTTGAACGTAATAAATGCTACAATGCCTTAAAACCGGTATGTTTACTTTGAAACACCCTGTGTTTAAGGTCTTAAGTCAGCGCTATCGAAAGATGCGGTTGTTTATGTCACATATTTTGATTCCGGAAACTCATTCGTCAAGAACTGTAGGGTACTTCCCATTGATCTAGACTCATAAAGGAAGGAAGGTTTCATTGTACAAGCGAGGGAAAAATCTGAAAATATTTAATCTACAATTATATCATATAAAAATATTTTGTTCCTATTTATTATCTCTCTTTATGTCTGCCGGGCAATGGCCTTGCCGCAGAGGATACACCGGTTCCCGTGAGACCACCGAAGTTAAGGGCTGTTGGGCGTGGCCGGCGCTTGGATGAGTGACCATCCATCCACCATGCGCTGGTGACATTTTTCGTGGTGCACTCAGCCTCGTGATGCCAATTGAGGAGCTACTCGACCGAATAGTAGCGGCTTCGGTCAAGAATGCCATCATAAGGACCGGGAGAGCGGTGTGCTGAACACACGCTCCTCCTATCCGCATCCTCCTCTGAGGATGACACGGCGGTCTGATGGTCCCGGCAGATGGAGTGCTTTCTGTCTGCCGGCCTCTTAAAATCTCTTTTTATCGGGTAGAAGTATCAAGTGGAAATTTATATGGTCTACGGTCCCTTAGCGGAGTTCAGTTGTTCAAATGTGTGTGAAATCTTATGGGACTTAACTGCTAAGGTCATTAGTCCCTTAGCTTATACACTACTTAAACTAAATTATCCTAAGGACAAACACACCCACCCATGCCCGAGTGAGAACTCGAACCTCCGCCGGGACCAGCCGCACAGTCCATGACTGCAGGGGCAAGACCGCTCGGCTAATCCCGCGCCGCCCCATAGCGGATTAAAAAAAAATTCAAACTACTAATAAAGTCCAGTCAAAAGATTAGGACTAATTTTTCTCAGGAACGGGTAAAGGTATTAAGTCGAAATTTATTTCAAATACTGAGGTCTACGGTCCCTTGCCACTGTTAATAACTTAAGCCAATACAAACACAAGATACCTCCATGTACGTGATAATCTGATGCTTGTAAACTCACTCATCCAAACCTAAAGACGAAATATACACATCTATGCCTGTCGTCGTAGTCTAGGGAAAAAAAAACGGAAAGAAGAGAAAGAGGGGTGGGATGTAAAGCGAATGCCTCTGAACCAATAGCTCGCCGTCGAATCCAGGTTGAAAAACGGGATTTTTCCTTTTAACCTAGCCTTCGCCTCTCAAGGAAGTAAGGAGTCTCCAGAAAGAACACTTGGTTCGGATACCAGTTAAATTGTAGGTCACTTTTCCTCCACTGGATAACTTGCGTAGATTAGGGACACGTAAGTTGGCGTAGAAGCTTCCAATAGAGTTTCACCAAGCTATTGAGATACCCAAAATTATAATCGGAATCTACATACATAATTAAGTTTTACCGGAAGCCACACAGCGCGAGTCATTGTTCATTTTTTATTTTATTTGCTATAAAGCTGTACCATTCACATAATCACTGATTTTGCTCTCTACGCTCATATTCAAGTATTTCCTGTACGGACTAATCACTTGAAAATGGCTGGCTGAGTGAGCGATATTGTTTTACTTCAAAGTAAAATGAAATTTGAACAATAATAGTAACAGCACATGAAATTAATCGGTTTTGCGCTAAACAGGGTGAAAGACTGACGGCTGTTGGCTGGCAGAGGTGAAACTCATGACAGTGACGCATCCGCTGTGTGGCTGTTTCCGCGAGCCGTAATCCTCCATTAGCATCGTAATCAAGCAATTCCCGGGACGGCCGTTTGTTCTGAATCCCAGGAGGAAAGAAGAGCAATTAAGTGTCGCGGCTGGCAGTTGGTCGAAATCCTGGGCGGGAAGAAATGAATCCAGCGTCATTTGAAGCACCTGTAATAAACTCGATTTATATTCCGTACCACGCGTCGACTGGTATCGATTACAATCAATTGCTCTAATATCTCCAGCCTACACGCGAATGTGAGCACGCATCGATACACAGGGAGATAGGTGGACCGGTGGACATCATCATACATTTAACATCCTATGGTGAGTATGACACTTTATATTCTTACCCGTTGGCGCGTATGTGATTCCTAAAAAAAGGGAACTCCTTACTGTCCTCTATGCAAAAGCGATTGATTTAAAGTACTGTACGAGACCATATTTTGGGATAAGGTGGGGCATTATGTTTTTGAGGGAAAGGTTCACAAATGATTCCTTTAGTTTTGAGAAAGCGGGAAATAGGCACCCTTTCAACTAATGGAACCATTTCAAATCTTGTTGCAGGACTGTAAACGGAGAGGGGCAGGGAAGGGTTTCTGTTGTTGATTCACTGCTTGTTTTGACACGATGTGCAGCTTGGTAAAAGCAGCTCTTCAAGTAACCATGAACTTCGCTCACCGGATTAATGACATAAAAGCCCTCAGAGGATAATATGAGACGAATATTCTGAAGCAGTGCTCCTATATTGACGAAGTAATATTTAAATTTTACTTAGGTTCTTCACCGCATACGATAGTAATCACTGCGTCAAACACTTATGGACAGCAATGCCATCATTCTTTTTTATTCGTTTGAAGAGGCCCACCACGACTAAATCAAGGATCAGTTTCTGATCACTAATTCTATTATTTCATTGTTTATACATGACATTCATAGCGGGGTGGAGGGAGGGGGTGGGGCGGAGGGGCTCTGAGATCTTTGCCCAGCTACGCCAGCGGTTACTTACGGCATTCGGTAACTACTCCCTACACCACACGACATAGTATGTGTAAGTAACCTTACTTTGGTATAAAATTACAAATCTTATTTATTAAGTACGTGTGGGACCGTTCTTTGTGGGACGCATGTGAATCGCTCCTAGTTTTCTAACCAGATGCGCAATATTTTCTTCCATGGAGTACAAGGAAGGAGCCTCCGCGAAAGAACTCTATAGCAACATTATCAGATTATAGCAAACCGGTGTCCCCTGGAAACGTTATCAGTAATGATAATGGCCAATTCTTCCACCACCGGAAACCTTGGTAAGAACAAGAAACCTGAGTATCCTCCGCGATCCAAAACTTTCCCCCTCCTTCACAAGTAAAATATTGAAACGAGGATATAACCAAGACAACTGCATTACCACCCAAAACATAGAAGACTGCTGTACGAAAGTAGTATATTAACCTATACCTCGAACACAGCATAGTCCAGTAGGAATATAGGCGTATACAGCAGTCAAGACCACTATAGTACCTTTCCGCAGAAGATTTAATTTTAAGAAGACCAATTGGGAAACTTTCGCAGAGGAACTGGATAAAGCTATAGTAAACCTCGTCCCAATCCCAGGTCTCTCACTTGACTCCAGGCATCTCCATGCCAAGTACGAGGACCCATTTAATCAAAAAACAATAGCAAGTGGAACGGCGTTGATGGAAATGCTAAGTGAAGCTAGGCAAAATAGATGGATGGAGAACCTAGAGAGGATGGATATGAAACACAGCATCAAAATAGCCTGGAATCTTATTAAAAACCTTGATGGAGACCCAGATGGTCCCAAACAGTTCGCCGCGGTAACACCTAATCAAGAGGCTCATCAATTGCTCCTGAATGGAAAGACTAATACAAAACAACAGAAAGTAAAAATTAACACAACTTCAGAATCAGAAACTAATAGGTTTTTAGCACCCTTTACGATGAAGGAATTCAACAAGGGTCTCAGCAGTATGAAAACTGGCAAAGTAACTGGGGTGGATGACACGTTCTGGACCGGGCACAACGTACTGGATTCTGCGCCTTTTCAGATGTGGAGGAGGGCAAGAATAGTGGTACTTTTTAAACTCGGGAAGGCACCTGATTCACCAAAGAACTATAGTCCAATATCTCTCCTGTGTCATTTTTACAAACTGTATGAGGGACTTATTTTAAATAGTATGACAGACTCTATTAAGAATGAAACTTATTCCTCAACAAACTGGTTTTAGACCTGGAAAAGCATGTACTAGTCAAATTCTGTGCTTAACAGAACACTAGAGGAAGGATACGAAAATAAAAAGGTAACAGGGCTAGCCTTGTCGATCTCAGCTCTGCATATGACACAATTAACCACAGGCTCCTGCTCCAGAAGCTCTATAATGAACTAAGAGACGACCAACCGATGCCTAAGCATACAAAATATTTTTTGTATGCGGATGACCTGGCAATTACAGCGCATGTGAGTACCTTTGAGGATGTAGAAAAGAAGCTGGAAAAAGCTCTTAGAGAAATGTCAGAGTATTATAGAAACAGCTTTCTTAAGCCAAACCCGTCCAAAACATAAGTCAGCGCCTTCCGCCTTCGATCCTGGCAAGCTAATCGTAACCTTAACGTCTCTTGGAATAATACCTCACTGGGGCTTACCGACAAACCAACTTACCCGGGCGTGATGCTTGATGGATCTCTGACATACAGCTACCATTACGAAAAGAGACGACAAATGGTAACTGCCAGAAATAATATTCTGCGGAAACAAGCTAACAGCAGCACAAGCCTTATGCTTCTCTACAGCCGAATATGCCTGTCCACTACGGTCGAGATCAACCCAAGACAAGGGGGTCGACATAAGCATTAATGAAACATTTCGATTAACAACGTGATGCATGAAACCTACCACCCTACGAAAATATATAGAGTTGCCGAGTTTGCGAATCCCAGCTGTCGGAGAACATCACATGAATTCACAGCGAGTGTAAACCCCGTTAAACGGTTCTTAGCCACTATAACAGAAGAACCACCAGCTGATTACCCACCTGCACAGGAAGCGCCCAGCGGAGTCAGCACAAACTGGAAGACATGGAGGACACTGAACCGCATAAGGACAGGGGTGGCCCCAGTGAAGACAAATACGATTAGGTGGGGTCTTGGAAACACGGATCATAAGTGTGACTGTGGCGCTGTGCAGGATATGGAGCCTTTGTTCACCTGCCCAAATTGCCCTTATAGGTGCAACCTCGACGATTTATGGCTGGACAAGAAAGAATCCTTGGACGTGGCCCTATACTGGGCTGGAAGATTGTGACCTGACTTCTGGACACGTAAAACTGAAAGTAAAGTCTCCCATGTTCAAATCTATTCATTCAGTTACTTTAAAATACCTCAGATACCTTCAATTCCCCATTATCAAAGAAATAATTTAAAAACTTTTCTGTACAGAAATACATCAGATAATGCAACTTAAAAGTTGCGAAACAAATTGTGTGGGCCTCTAATTAACTTAAATAAATACAGCTACAGCGGACTATTGGACTTTTCATTCAGCTTTATATTTTAATAAATTTAAGGCCTATATTTAAACAACTGTTTAGTGCATGAATTATCAGTCAATCATGTAGAAGAAAGAGACAGTACGGAGGAGCAAATACGAGTCATAATATCTATATGTTAAACGCAATGTCGCGACGGACTCGTCATCTCTCAGCTCAAACAACTAAGTATAGAAACAGTAAATTTGCAGAGGGCGTTTATCTTATACTACAGGCGTTGCTCAAGAAGAGATTTTTTGACATTCAATCCCTAAGGAAGTGGCAAAGGCGATGAAAGTTTTTTTGAAAATATGTCACTATTAATACAGTTTTGAGGCTATAACTACGAAAATTTGTATTTGGTTTCTTGGTCAGAAATAAAGAATTAGGTGTATCAACATTTTTTGAAATTTAACCTCTATGGCAGTAAGAAGGTGAGTGAAAATGGTTTTTGAAAATAAATCATTACTAAAGAACTATTGAAGTATGATTTTTAAAGCCATGTTTACGAAAATTACTATTTGACTCGGTTTCAGATAATAAATATATAAATTTAAGTGTTTTTGGGAATTCAGCCCCTAAGGAGGTAAAATGGGCTATTAAATGTTTTATGAATATATTTCATTATAAAAGCATTTTAAAGCTGAATCTAGTTTTTGGAAATTCAACCACTAAGGGGGTGAAATAGGCTATGAAAACTTTTATGGAAATATTTCGTTATGTAAGCATTTTTGAAGCTAAATCGATGATAATTTGTATTTGGATTCTGTGCTAGTAATAAAAAATAAATGTTTCCCTGCTTTTGAAAATCCAACCTCAAGGGGATGTAGTAGGGGATGAAAACTTTCAAGACGACGTTTTGTTACATTAAAAACGATATGAAAATTGGTATTTCTCTTCTCGGTTAATATAATTAAGCGTGTGGTCAGAGGTACATTCTATGAGCACAATTAGCGCGAAAAGCTTAGAAGGTGTCGCAACTTGTGAACAATATTAAAATTCGATTACAGAAAAACAAAAACAAAATCTATGCAGACGATACACTCCATGCGAGTGAGGCAGCTGGTGCTTGGCGAGCAGGTAAATAATCTTTTAGAGTTGTTGCATATTTTTTAACGATAAAGTTCTTAATTCAAGTGATATTTGTCATCGATTTGCATTGCATGAACACAGCAGCTGTTACGTAGCTGCCATCTGAATGCTGCAGTCCACTCTGCGCCAAGGACTCACTCTCCACGTCGGCGCCGGACGACTTTCTGCAGGGAATACCGCAGCACGGTCTTGTAAACGAGCACCTTCACCTATCGCCCTGCCACTGCCACTCAGGGTTGGCGAACTTTTCCGCGCCCAGTCCTCGGAGAAATCCAAAGATGAACTTTAAACGAAAGAAACTCGCGCGTGAAATCGCAAGCAGAGGGAAACTCCCACGCGGAAAACTCGCTAATTTTCTTGCAGAATCGTTCTGAATTTATTTCACTCCGCCTTCAGTGGCGATTAATATTCGCGACGAGGTAAAGACGCTAAATATGGCGGTGGCGAGAACTTCTCGGACTGGCTACTGAAATTTTCGTCACGAATCTGACTTCCGACCAGCAGGACAGAAAATAACATTAGCAGGGACGCAGTGCCGCGTTAATCGTAGTGAGAAGTACCGGTCTTGAAAATGACGGTACATTACTGAATATTTATAATTTAACATTACTGCAGTACAAATAAAGAAACGATTTTGATTGCTTAGCATTTTCTGGCTGTTACATTTTCATATTCTTGATATCATATTTGTACTCTATGGAAAATGTAGCTGAATAATAGTGTTCGCTCTCATTGGCATTTCGTTGAGGTTTGTAGATACCCTTTACATCTACATTTACATCTTCATGGATACTCTGCAAATCACATTTAAGTGCCTGGTAGAGTGGGTCATCGAACCACCTTCTCAATTCTTTATTATTCCAATCTCGTACAGCGCGCGGAAAGAATGAACACCTATATCTTTCCTTACGAGCTCTGATCTCCCTTATTTTATCGTGGTGATCGTTCCGCCCTATGTGGGTCGGTGTCAACAAAATATTTTCGCTTTCGGAGGAGAAAGTTGGTGATTGGAATTTAGTGAGAAGAGTTCGTCGCAACGAAAAACACCTTTCTTCTAATGATTTCCAGCCCAAATCCCGTATCGCTTCAGTGACACTCTCTCCCCTATTTCGTGATAATACAAAACGTAGTGCTCTTCTTTGAACTTTCTCGATCTACTCCGTTAATCCCATCTGGTAAGGATCCCAGACAACGCGGCAGTACGCCGAAAGAAGACGGGCAAGCGTAGTGTTGGTAGTCTCCTCAGTAGGTCTGTTACATTTCAAAGTGTCCTGCCAATAAAACGCAGCCTTCGGTTAGCCTTCCCAACAACATTTTCTGTGTGTTCTTTCCAGTTTAAGTTGTTCGAAATTGTAATACCTAGGTGTTTAGTTGAATTTACGGCTTTTAGATTAGACTGATTTATCGTGTAACCGAAGTTTAACAAGTTCCTTTTAGCACTCATGTGGATAACCTCACACTTTTCCTTATTTAAGGTCAACTGCCAGTTTTAGCACCATTCAGATATATTTCCTAAATCGTTTTGCAGTTTGTTTTGATCTTCTGATGACTGTTAGTCGATAAACGACAGCGTCATCTGCAAACAACCGAAGACCGCTGCTCATTGTTTCCCAAATCGTTTATTTAGATAAGGAACAGCAAAGGGCCTATAACACTACCTTGCGGAACTCCTGAAATCACTTCTGTTTTACTCGATGACTTTCCGTCACTTACTACGACCTGTGACCTCTCTGAGAGGAAATCGCAAATCCAGTCACAGAACAGAGACTATGAGCCGCTTGTGTGGTACAGTGGCAAAAGCCTTCCGGAAATCCATGAATACGGAATCGATCTCAAATCCCTTGTCAGTAGCACTCAGCACTTCATGTGAATATAGAGCTAGTTATGTTTCACGGGAACGATGTTTTCTAAACCCATGTTGACTGTGTGTCAATAGTCCGTTTCCTTCGAAGTAATTCATAATGTTCGAACACAATATATGTTCCAAAATCCTGCTGCATATCGACGTTAACGATATGGGTCTGTAATTTAGTGGATTACTCCTACTACCTTTCTTGAATATTGGTGTGCGATGGTAATATGTGATTCTACACACCTTAGAAAGGACTTCCATATTACTTTATCTCTGTGTGCTGTATGCTGCACATATCAATCCACCCTCTATATTTTCCAGTTATTTAAAATGCTTCTACAACCACCTGCTGTTAGGTCTCAAATACCTTTGCCTTTCTCTATATAAGAGCAACCAAAGACCCAATGATGGGCATCAGTAACTAAAGAGTTGGCGCTGCAAGTAGACGCAGCCATTATATGCTGTCCAAACACATTAATGCGACCACCGCCTGTGAAGTCAGCGTGCAATTGCTACTCACAGACGGTGGGTATCACTAGCGGTGGAGAGCATATAAAGCATGTAGGGGAGGGGGGGGGGGGGGTCGAAAAACAGTGAAGTCGTTGTCGTAATATGGGAATGGAGCAATTTATCTGACGTTCATGTTGCTGCATGATCATTGGCTTTCAGGCCAAGGGTGGAATAGCTACGTTTGTAATCAGTTCGCGTGCCGCCTTGGTTGAAGAAAACAGTGCAAGGCAAAATGGCGCTATCCAAAACCGGCACCGAGGCAACGGCGATATACCAAGGGCCATAGATGATAGTGTTGAACGACAGCTACTGCAACTATTGAGCACGTGACCACCCAGAGGAACCAAGGGGCTACCAACAGTCTCCTTAAGGATCGTTCAGCGAGCATTGCTGCGTATAAGCTTCCGCAGGATGGCTCCAGTTCATGCATCCATGCAGAATGCTGGAACTTGTAGCCGGTACCGCAGCTGGATGTCCATCGATTGGACACTGGTGGTCTTTTCGGATGAATCACGTTTTATGCTCCATCGGGTCGATAGAAGTTGGCGTGTACAGCGCGAAAGGTCTGAAAGCAAACGCTCTGCAACAACAGTCGAAATGGTCCATCCAGGCCAAAGTAGGAAGTTTCAAGTTACGGAGAATGTTATATATGGTGAGTTCCTCATCCTGGAAAGCACAGTAGATTAACAAATTTATGCGTCTCGCATTGGGGACCATTACCACTCCTACAAGCAATTTGTTTTTCCCTGCACAATAGCATCTACCAGCACGATAATGCAACGTCTTATACAGGTCGCACTGTACGCGCGTGGTTTGAAGAGCACCAGGGGGAGTTTATCGTACTCCCATGGACACCAAACTCCCGGAATTTGCTGTCACTTATTACGATTAGTTAAGTGTCCTTGCTGTCATCTTTTCTGATCTTGGGTTTCAACAGTCCCCACTACACTTCTTAAGGCAACGGCCTTGCCACAGTGGATACACCGGTTCCTGTGATATCACCGAAGTTAAACGCTGTCGGGGGCGGCGGGCACTTGGATGGGAGACCATCCAGTCCACCAAGCCCTGTTGCCATTTTTTGGGTGCACTTAGCCTCGTCTTGCCAACTGAGGAGCCTGTCGACCGAATAGTAGCGGCTCCGGTCAAAGAAAACCATCATAACGACTGGGAGAGCGGTGTGCTGACCTCACGCCCTTCCTGTCCACATCCTCAACCGGGGATGACACGGCGGTCGGATGGTCCCGATGGGCCATTTGGCCTGAAGACGGAGTGTTCTACACTGCTTTCCTAAGCCAATCCTACAACTTCGTGACACTTTTCTCACCCACAACATAGATGAACTGTGAGGAGAGGGATTGTGTTCATATTTCGAACGGTTACTGTTCAAATATTACCCCGTCGTCTAGGGGTAGCGTCTCTGATAAGTAACCAAAACGACCACATTCCCAGTTCGAAATACGCCACGGCTTAAATTTTGAATAACAATCAGGTTTGGCGGCTGAGGACTTCCGGCATAAGAAGTCACCCTCATTCTGTCAACGACCTTATCAGAGAGGGCGGAGGAGCGGTTAGGGGTTAAGGGCACTCCCTTGACCTTGGGACGGGAAACTGCCCCTAAAAGCGGAAGAATCAGCAATGATCAACGACATGAGGCTGCAGAAGGCAATGGAAACCACTGCATTAAAGACACTTAACGTGTATACAAAGGATATGTGGCGTGCAATTGAAAAAGTGACATGATGACCCCTCTACTGGCGAAAGATTCCGGAATAGTCGCCCATTGAGGCCTCCAGGAGGGGAATGCCAATGGGGAGGTGACCATGAGAAAAAGATTGAACAATCAATGAAAGTATAACTTTCTACGAGTCGGGGCATGAAATGTCAGAAGCTTAAATGTGATAAGGGAAACTAGAAAATCTGAAAAGGGAAATGCAAAGGTTCAATCTAGATAAAGTAGGGGTGTCAGTGAAGTGAAATGGAAAGAAGACAAGGGTTCCTGGTTAGATGAGTACAGGGTAATATCAACAGCGGCAGAAAATGTTATAACTGGAGTACGATTCATTATGAATACGAAGGTAGAACAGAGAGTGTGCTCCTTTGAACAGTTCAGTGATGAGGTTGTTCATATCAGAAGCTACAACAAACCAACACCGACAACGATAGTTCAGGTATATATGCGGACGTGTCAAGGCGAAGAAGAAGAGACAGAAAAAGTATATGAGGATATTACAAGCGTAATATAGTAACAAGCGAGATGAAAATCTTCGAGTCATGGGGAACTCGAATGCAGTAAAGGAAGAGTAGAAGGATAGGTTACAGAAGAATACGGGCTTGGGACAAACAGTTAGAGAGAAGAAAGACTAATTGAGTTCTGTAACAAAGTTCAGCTAATAAAAGCGAATACTCAGGAAGGATCAGAAGGGAAGGAGGTACACTTGGAAAAGGTCGGATGATACGGGAAGATTTCAGTTAGATTACATCACGGTCAGACAGAGATTCCGAAATCAGATACTGGACTATAAGGCGTACCTAGGAGCAGATATAAACTCAGATAACAATATAGTTGTGATGAAGAGTAGGCTGAAGTGTGAGACATTAGTCAGGAAGAATCAATACGCGAAGAAGTCGGATATGGAGGTACTAAGTTTTCCCCTTCAGTTAATCGATGAAAGGAGGACGTACAAAAATTTTCCAGGAAACTCAGGAATATAGAATTACAAATCACTGAGAAATAAAATAAATTTCAAGGAAGCTAAAACGAAATGCCTGCATGAAAGTTATGAAGAAATCGAAAGAGAAAGGACAGTCGGAAGGACAGACTCAGCATACAGGAATGTCAAAACAATCTTTGGTGATATTAAAAGCAAGGGGGGTAGCATGAAGAGTAAAGCGAGAATTACACTGTTAAACGCAGAGGAGAGAGCGGATAGGTGGAAAGAATACATTGAAAGCCTCTATGTTAGGAAAGCTTTATCTCATGTGATAGAAGAAGAAACAGGATTTAGAAGATATAGGGGAACCAGTATTAGAATCAGATTTTAAGAGAGCTTTGAAGGTCTTAAGATCAAATTAGGCAGTAGGGGTAGTTAATATTTCATCAGAATTTCTAAAATAATTGGGGGAAGCGGCAACAAAACCACTATCCGCGTTGTTATGTAAAATGTACGAGTCCGCTGACAGACCATCTGACTTCCGGAAAAATATCATCCAGACAATTCCGAAGACTGTAAGAGCTGATAAGTGCGAGAGTTATCGCATAATCTGCTTAACGGCTCATAAATCCAAGATGCTGACAAGAATAATATATGGAAGAATGGAGAAGAAAATTGACGAGGTGCTGGATGCCGATCAATTTGGCTTTAGGAAAGGTAAAGGCACTCAACAGCAATTCTGACGTTGTGGTTGATAATTGAAGCAAAACTAAAAAAGACACTTTCATAGGCTTTGTCGACCTGGAAAAAGCGTTCGATAACTTAAAATGGTGCAACATGTTCGAAATTCTGAGAAAAACAGGGGTAAGCTATAGGGAGAGACGGATTATATACAATGTGTATAAGAGCTGAGAGGAAATAATAAGAGTGGACGACCAAGAACTAAATGCTCGGAATAAAAAGGAGGAGATGTAGTCTTTCGCCCCTAATGTTCAGTCTCTACGTCAGAGAAGCAATGATGGAAATAAAAGAAAGTTTCAAGTGTGGGACTATAATTCAAGGTGACGGCATATCAATGATACGATTCGCTGATGACATTGGCATCCTGAGTCAAAGTGAAGAAGAATTGCATGATGTGCTGAATGGAATGAACAATTTAATGACTATAGAATATGGATTAAGAGTAAATGAAAGAAATACTAAAGTAATGAGAAGTAGCAGAAATGAGAATAGCGAGAAACTTAACATCAGGACTGATGGTCACGGAGTAGGTGAAGGAACTCTGCTAGCTAAGCAATAAAATAATCGATGACGGACGGAGCAAGGTGGACACCAAAAGCAGACTAGCAATGGAAAAAGGTCATTCCTGGCCAAGAGAAGTGTGCTAGTATCAAACGTAGGCCTTAATTTGAGTAAGAAATTTCTGAGAATGTACGTATGGAGCACAGCACTGTACGGTACTGAAACATGGACTGTGGGAAAACCGGAACAGAAGAGAATCGAAGCATTTGAGATATGGTGCTACAGACGAATGTTGAAAATTGGTTGACGGATAAGGTGAAGAATGAGGAGGTTCTGCGCAGAATCGGAGAGGAAAGGATTATGTGGAAAACACTGATAAGGAGAAAGGACAGGATGATAGGACATCTGTGAAGACATGAGGGGACGACTTCATGGTACTAGAAGGAGCTGCAGAGGGCAAAAACTGTAGAGAAGACATGCAGCAAATAATTGAGGACGTAGGTTGCAAGTGCTACTCTGATGGGCCGCATTGAACCTGTCAGAGGACTGATGATCCAAACAAAAACAAAAAACAAAAAAACAAAAAAACAAAAAAAAGTATTCTGGTTTCCATCCAAATTACTTTTACCGCAAACACCAGTATGGTCCTTTAACGGGATCATGTTCTAAGAGGGGCGTTCATAAGTAATGTAGATCAGTTTTTTCTTATCCTGTTTCTGTTGGTAAAAGCAGAATTTGTTGTGGGACAACTTGGAATATTCCTGCTTCAGCCCGTGTAGTTTCATTAAGTTCTCTCAGGTGGCGACGTTACACCTAGCCTCGAAACGGAGGTGCATTCCAAGCAGGCAGCTATCATTGAGTTC
Source organism: Schistocerca gregaria (assembly GCF_023897955.1). Classification (NCBI taxonomy): domain Eukaryota; kingdom Metazoa; phylum Arthropoda; class Insecta; order Orthoptera; family Acrididae; genus Schistocerca; species Schistocerca gregaria. The sequence continues at coordinate 415,839,275 of NC_064925.1, read as the reverse complement.
TTCTGGCGGAAAACTATGGCATCACAGATTTTCATAGGCCCTTGCAGACTGTCTAAAGAGGTCTGGCGGTGGATATAAGCACTGTGAGTCGTTGGGCGAGGCGTCTAGCAGTACCGCAACAAGATCGCACAAACCTGCCCGATCTGCCAGACGCCTGCCAGCCGCACACAGCTGTAACTACTGCAACGTTGGAACGTGCGGACACTTTCGCTCGAGGAGATCGACGGAACTCGGTCGAAACCTCTCTGAACAACTGGCCATCTCTATTGGCAGTGCTGATATACTCATTCATCAGATGTGGTACACAAAGGTATCTACCCACTGGGATCCTCGCCACCGCCCTTGAAGAGCAACGAAGGATCGTCCGTGCAGAGCTGCTTGAGCGTTATGAAGCTGATCGTGGCAAATTTTGGTGGAACGTCGCCACAGGCGATGAAGCATGGGTTAATCTCTTCTAAATGGAAACAGAACGGTAATCCATAGAGAGGCGCCACAGAATCTGTCCTCAGAATAAAAAGTATACAGTGCCACCCTCAAATGCTAAAGTCATAGTGATGGCCTTCTGGGATTCTGAAAGGGTTATTCTGTTTCATGTCCTTCCTTAAGGTGCAACGATTCACTCTGAAGCGTACTGTGCTACCCTTAGGAAACTGAAGCAACGACTTCAGCTTGTTCGTCGTGATAAAACTGGGAATCAACTTCTCCCGCACCACGACAACGCAAGCCTTGCACAAGCCAGAGAGCTTCATTGGATTGTTTTTCCTCATTCAGGATTTCTCACCTTCCGATTTCCATCTTTGTAGCCCAATGAAGGAAGCACTCCGCGGGAAGCAGTGCATGGATGATCGAGAAGTTACTAATGCAGCAACACCTTGGCTCCGACGTCGGCCATTCGAGTCGTACCATGTGACCTTATAGGGCCTCCCAGTAAGTTAGCATAACTCCGGCCTATTTAAAGAAGGTTATGTTAAAAAATAGGGTTTTGTAGCCAAAAGAGTGGGGAATACTACGGCGCATTGAAATCCTGAATATCATCAATGTACTTCCAGAAAAAGCGCTTTGCGCTACATACTGAACGCTCCTCTTATCTCTCGGTAGATCTTTATTTAAAAGAGATATTCCTGCTTATTGTCCTCCCTGTCAAACTACATTAACATTAACGTTTTGGCCAGTGAAATTTTGTTGGGGTTGGGTTGTTGTGGGGGAGGAGACCAGACAGCAAGGTCATCGGTCTCATCGGATTAGGGAAGGACGGGAAAGGTAGTCGGCCGTGCCCTTTCATAGGAATCATCCAGGCATTTGCCTGGAGCGATTTAGGGAAATTATGGAAAACCTAAAGCAGGATAACCGGACGCGGTATTGAACTGTCGCCCTCCCTAATGCGAATCCAGTGTGAAATTTTGTGCTGTCTGTCGAAACTGACTGTTCGTCAATGTTAGCACTATTCGTACATGCTAGATGAATACCACTTTTTTTATTCCCAATATGTATACGTATCTTGAGATGTGACTGAAAGGACCGAACGGAGGTACTCGAAGACAGGCCACACGGTCGGATTAGACGAGAGCGACGAAGGAATTCGGCGGCTTCCTTTTAAAAGGAACCATACCACGTTCAGCGAAATTGAACAAAAAATGGTTCAAATGGCTCTGAGCACTACGGGACTTAACATCTATGCTCATCAGTCCCCTAGAACTTAGAACTACTTACACCTAACTAACCTAAGGACAACACACAACACCCTGCCGTCACGAGGCAGAGAAAATCCCTGACCCCACCGGGAATCGAACCCGGGAACCCGGGCGCGGGAAGCGAGAACGCTACCACACGACGAACAAAAAATAATTTGAAGTTAAAATCATCTGGGTTACTAGGCCGCGTCATGTTTCAGTGTCAGTGCTCTAGCAGTAGTGGACACCGGAAGATCCTGAAGTGGATACCAGCAGAGGGGTCGTAACGTCGATTAGTTTAAGGGAAATATGAAGCGGTCTAATAACCCGGAAGATTTTAACTTCAGTGACAACGACCACGAAAGCCTGCAGATCGACATTAAAAATAATTTCGTCACAATAAATTTTTTCTTTACTTCAGTGACGCAAATCACTTTAGATAAATGGTGAGGAGACAAGCCCACGCGATTCTCCATGTTTACCTCCTCCTTCGGGCAGCGTAGTTCGCAGAAGGATACGGGGGTGGAATGTGTATCATTGTCGTTTCGGAGAACCAGCCATCCATCATCAGACTGCGTGCGGATCCAAGGGGCGAGAGAGCAAATAACATTCCGAACGGCAGATTTCGGTGCGTGATTTATCAAGGGGACTAACACTTTTTTATGTGTAAAGGCAAAAATAAAAAATGAAAGCACGTGTGGGAGATTCTATTGCTCAGCTATGCTCAGAAACACATTGTAACACTGCACTGAAACCCTGTAGTTTCTCAAATGACGCAGTTCATTCGTCTTGTCAAATGTCTCGACTTCTGCTTCAAAGGGCAGTGGGCAGAGGTATAACAGTATAACAAAAGTCTGTGACTTTCTTAAATATTTTCGAATTTATCTTCCTGCACCGTCGGTTTATGTTCTTTCCATAATGATTATCAAAATCTTTGCTTGAGCGTCTATGCATGAACACTGTGTTAAGGGAAACCGAGCATAAACGAAAAACGAAACCCTTAGATTGTTAACTGGAAGTTCTCGACTAAATCCAGATGCCGTGGCAGGAATATATTTGGACTACAGATCGATTTCATCGTCGGGGGTGGTAATGGGGTCAGATCAAAAGACATTGCAGCATAATTTGAAGGAATTCCTCTCCCTATTTTCTGAATGCAAGCACGGCTATAATGAAGTACGGCAAAATACTGACAAGAGTTATTTAAGGAGAATGAAAAAAACTGGTGGATGCTGAACTCTGTTATTATTATTCTGCGTTCCAAAAATATGTACAAACACACGGGCAAATCTGACCCTACAGCACATATTAAGGAAATAGGCTGAAGAATGGCAAATCTATGTTAATAATATTTCGAGATTTAGGGAAAGATTTTAACAATGTTGACCGGCATACACTCAATTCCAAATTACTAAGGTAACATAGATAAAATACAAATAGTGAAAGTCATCTACAACTTGCACAGAAACATGAAAGAGGAACGTGAAATAGAAGTAATAGTTGAGAGGGCTGTAGCATACTTCCGATGCTATTCTGTCTGTACATTGAGCAAAGAGTAAAAGTAACAAAAGAATAATTAGCAAAGACAATTAAATTCAGGTAAGAAGAAATGAAAACTTTAAGGTTTATCATTTTATTGGCTGTGTGTCATAGATGCCTAAGAGCCTGGAAGAGAATATCAGAATGGGTAGTGTTTTGAAAAGAGGTTATTAGATGAACAGTCCGCAGCTCGTGGTCGTGCGGTAGCGTTCTCGCTTCCCACGCCCAGGTTCCCGGGTTCGATTCCCGGCGGGAGCAGGGGTTTTCTCTGCCTCGTGATGACTGGGTGTTGTGTGCTGTCAGTAGGTTAGTTAGGTTTAAGTAGTTCTAAGTTCTAGGGGACTGATGACCATAGATGTTAAGTCCCATAGTGCTCAGAGCCATTTGAACCATTTTTATTAGATGAACATCAACAAAAGCAATAGGGTAATGGAATGCAGTGTAAGTATATCGGTCAATAGTGAGGCAATTAATTTAGTAAATCGGACAATAAAGGTTATAGATGACTTTCCCTATTTGGGCAGCAAATTACCTAACGATGGAAGAAGTAGAGGACACATGATGCTCGCTGGCAATAGCAAGAAAACTATTACTGAAAAAAAGAAATTTGTTAATATCGAAAATAAAATTTGAGTTGTAGGAAGTCTTTTCTTGAAGATATTTGTTTGGAGTTTAGCCTTTTACGGAAGTGTAACGTGGACTATAAACATACAGACAACAAAAGAACAGAAACAGTTGATACGTTATGCTAAGGAGAATCGTAAATATTATTCGTAGATCGAATAACTTACGGACTTGGAAACTGACGAATTAAGAAAAAAGGAAATTTATGACACATCATGATTAAAAGAAGGGGTAGTAGACATGAAATGGCTTGCTCAGGATAGACTAGCGTGGAGCCTGCAACAAACCAGTCTTCGGACCGAAAACCGGAACAGTAACGAGCACGTAGTGCTCTGCCTCCGGATGATTGTCATATCTTGTGATCTGACAACCCGTTTGTTTTCTCTGGCTGTTAGAACATACTACAAAAATATCTACCTACGAATTAGAATAACATTAATGCTCTTCTGTAGGATGCAGCTTCCCAGGTGCCGTCATCGCAGAAGGCTGAAAGGTTTTCCCTTTACACCTGCACACACTACATTGCCATCCAGGGTTGAATCTCGGGCTCGTACCTCAGCGTTGCCCTTGGATCACTGTCACATTTTCAGCACCGCAGTGTTCCTATGTACATCACGTATTTTGACCTTTACAGTTCTCGGATTTTCTACTTTCCTAAGGAAAACTCACATTAGAACATAACGTTACAGGAACGTGCACTGATCAGTCAGAACATTATGACCACCGACCTGATACCTATTGTAAGTAGGCTGTTTAGGTTTTCTTATTGGTAACGCCGCTTAGCGCTCGGTATGAAAAATCACTGGCTGTGCTGTGCGCAGTGTGTGTTTAGTTTGCATTGTTGTCTGCCATTGTAGTGTTGAGCAGAGGCAGCTGGATGCTAACAGCGCGTAGCGTTGCGCAGTTGGAGGTGAGCCGCCAGCAGTGGTGGACGTGGGGAGAGAGATGGCGGAGTTTTGTAATTTGTAAGACTGGATGTCATGAACCGATATATATATTATGACTATAAAGGTAAATACATTGTTTGTTCTCTATTAAAATCTTTCATTTGCCAGCTGTGCCTATCAGTAGTTAGTGCCTTCCGTAGTTTGAATCTTTTATTTAGCTGGCAGTAGTGGCGCTCGCTGTATTGCAGTAGCTTGAGTAACGAAGATTTTTGTGAGGTAAGTGATTCTTGGAATGTATAGGTTAATTTTAGTCAGGGCCATTCTTTTGTAGGGATTTTTGAAAGTCAGATTGCGTTGCGCTATAAACTAGTGTGTGTCAGTTTAAGCACAGTCGTGTATAAATTTTTCAAAGGGGACGTTTCACTATATAAACCCGTCCAGGCGATAGCAGCGTCACCTGGTGAGGAATGACTGCTAGTCAGACACACGGAATGTGCATGTAGTACCAGTGAGCTTGCTGTCCGTGTGTAGAGTGGGTAAGGCTCACTATCTATCTGAGTCTGACCGAGGATACATTGTGATGGTCCGGAAGCTGGGCACGAGCATTTCGAAAACTGAACGACTGGTCGGGTGTTCGAGGAATGTTGTGGTGTGTCTTCAACACGTGGCAAAACCAAGGTGGAACCACGTCCAGACGTCGTGGTGTTTGGCGGCCACTTCTCATGCACACAGAACATTCCTAACGATGAGCTCTTCAGCCGACGACCCATGCATGTGCCAATATTAACACCACGATATCGTCAACTACGACTGGAATGGACGGTGATCATCGGAACTGGGAGGGCGCGATTCTGTCGTCATCCAAGTGAGCAGTTCAGTGACACCTGTACTATGGGACGGAGACAAGCTGGCGGCGGTTCCACTATGCTCTGGGTGACATTCACGTGGGCATCCCCGAGTCCAGTGGACCTCGTGCAGTACACTATGATGGCAGTACACTGTTTGCAGACACGTACATCCCTTTATGGCGATCAAGGTTTCTGACGGCAGTAGCAGTTTTGAAGAAGGTAATGCGCCATTTCACAAGGCCACAATTGTGATGGAGTGGTTCTAAAAACACAGTGGCGAGTTCCAGTTGATGTCCTTCCTCTCCCACCCCTCCAATCTCCCCCTAAGTCCCTACCCCCCTCGCAGTCAACTCGCCAGATTTTTAACTCGATCGAACACACCTGGGTTGTGACTGAACGTTTCGTCAGGGCTGATCGTCTCCCTCCCCTGAATTTATGGGAATTAGCTGACTTGTGTGTGCAGATGTGGTACCAGCTCCCACCAGCTACGCACCAACGCCTAACTAAAAAATGGCTCTGAGCACTATGGGACTCAACATCTTAGGTCATAAGTCCCCTAGAACTTAGAACTACTTAAACCTAACTAACCTAAGGACAGCACACACACCCATGCCCGAGGCAGGATGCGAACCTGCGACGGTAGCAGCCCCGCGGTTCCGGACTGCAGCGCTGGCAACGCCTAACTGCTTTCATGGCATGACGTGTCCGTGCCAGAAGTGGACATCCCAGTTATTAGGTAGGTAGGTAGTATCACTGTAATTTATCAACAACATTTATGAAGTAAACATAGTAATCTAAACACAGTAACCCAAATGCTCATTACACGATGAAATGAAACATTTGAGAAAATTCCATTTTCCTTGAGTTCGAGCGATGTTTGATACAGATCCGATCTGTCGCCTGGTGAACAGAATATGAGCCCAGCTATATCTTTCATTACTTATTGTTATTTTCTTCTGCGTTGTCGTTTGTGAGCTACAGAAATGTAGCGACAGACCGTAATAAATGATACATAATTTTCGTGTCTTTTCAGCATTGTCTGTATGTCTTTTGACTGTATGTGTACAACGAAAAATCTTCCAGCATGTAAATCATCTGGTGGACGATGTCAGAAGCACCGTGAGGCTTCTTGTTGAATACGCTGTTATATATAGAAAATTTGCAACGTTAGAAAACTGTTGCGAAATGCAGGAAGACCAGCAGATGATCGGCGCTTGGTACAAGGGCATCAACCTTCAAAGTAAATATACAGTCAAAATATCCACGGGTGTACTGCCGGTCTACAGTGTCCAACGGGCACAATATTTCGGCGATCATACATGTCGCCATCATCAGGTGAACTGACGGACTGAACTCCTGTGAACGTGCCGGCACGGAGATCCGTACGCTAAGGCTGTTCAGAGGGAACTGGGTTCGGTCGCGGCGGCGGCTCATTTAAATACCCTCCGCCGGCGGCGCGCTCACTCCGCCGACCGCGCCCCACGCCACGGTTGCGCGGTGCAACAGATTGCGACGGCGTCTGAGATGACGTCGGTGTGATGGCTCTGTCAGCCATGGTCGTCAGAACTATACGTTTGCTCAACTTACTCTTGATATATACACTGTTCTGCAAACCTCAAGGACGAGATAGATAAAGTAACATATTAACAACGACGTGGAAATAAATGAAAATGCGAGAGCATGACGCCACAGTCGGGCAGAGAGAGTTGGACGGTATATGGTGTGATGTCAGCGTTAACGTAACGCCAAATGTGGCTGGCCCCGCAACTCGTGGCCATCAGAAGAACAGAAAAAGACGGCGTGTGTACGTGCGTCCGTCAGCGAGCAGTTACGGTGCACTGTAGTGATGTTCTTCAGTACCACGTTTAGATGACTTCACATGGGGCAGAGTCATTGGAAAACTGGGAAAATTACGAAGTGCGACTATTGTTTGGTTTTACTCACATTATAGTTTCACGAGCGAGGGGCACTTTCCGAAGCACAGACACTGCTGCCCGAAGAGAATAGGTGGTCGACTAATGATCATTACATAGTGCAACAGCCAATAAGGAACTCACTTCAAGCTGCAAATGCAATTACAACTATATTTAACAGAACTGCAAGGTATGTTTTTGCAAAAAAAGACATAATGTCTTATGGGATGACAGCAATCAGTGATTTTATAATGTTACTTAAAACCCGTCTTGATTGCAAACTTTTTTTATTCATATGACCAGTTTCGATTCATTCAGAACCATCTTCAGATCTGATATTTCAGTTACAGGAGTAACACGTCCAAATCCAGCAACTTTCGTGACGTAGCATGTGAAAGTTGCTGGATTTGGACGGGTTACTCCTATTACTGAAATATCAGATCTGATAGATGGTTCTGAACGAACCGAAACCGGTCATATGAATAAAAAAAGTTTGCAATCAAGACGGGTTTTAAGTAACATTGCTGCAAGGTATGGCACCTGACGCTCCACAGTGGCAAGAAGATTTTATCAAGACGGTCTCTTTGCCCGACGACCAGTTTCTTGTGTTCTGTTGAGTTTGGCACAGCGCGATACCGTTTGTGATGGTGCCAAGAGCATAGGAACACCAAGGAGGAGTGAGGCCGCGTGTTCTTCTGGGGTGAGATCACACAGATTCCGTCTGAGTAGTGATTCCGGGTGTACCCTCATACAGCGAGAGGTGGTAATACAGAATATCGAACATGACAATTTTAGTGGTTTATGTGTTATGGTGTGAGGAGACATAATTTTGCAAATCTTTGAGCACGAGACACTCACCGCTCAGAGTTACTGTGATAATCTACTTCTTCCCCATGTGCATCTTTTCAGGGATGCACGCGGCCCTGACTTCATTTTTACGGATGACGATGTACGACCACTTCGAACACAACAGGTGGAGGAGCTCTTGGAGCGACAGAATATTCGGCGAATGAACGGGCCTGCTCGTTCCTCCGACTTAAATTCCATCGAGCAGGTCTGGGATGCACTGGGTAGATATATTGCACCTCGTCCATATGCACCAACGGTCATCCAGCAGTTGTCAATCGCTGTGGTGGACGAATGGAACGCCCTGCCACAAGAATCTTGTTGATAGCTTGGGAACATGTTGCAGAGCATGCGTTGCCGTCGCGATCACACGTCCTGCTGGGGACACTGTCCCGTCTTTTTAAAGTCCAGAGGATAATCATAAATCGCAGTAACTTCCGCCTAATTATTGCCATTGAATAAATTTGCACAGGCCAACGAAACATTTTTTTATACTTTTTTTTACTTTGATATCTGATTTTTATAAATTTTTATGAGCTGAATTCCAAATCTAGCTTTAGTTTTTTGTATGACCCATAGTTTTTGAGCAATATGCTTTTTATTATATAGTACAAAAATCCTATGCTATATGATAAACGGGGAAATTAATGAAACCCTTTGTTACAAGAAAAGCATGGCTTGAATATACAGTAACTACTTACAACAATTATATATGTTAACTTGTCAGCTGGAATTGGTTTGTATTTTCTTTCTCTTTTTTATTTGAAGCTTCTTGTGTAGCTTTTACGGAACTTCTCAGTGAAGTGACCAACAGTAGTCCCCCATCATGTTGGTGTTCCAGCGGCCTTGGTGGCGTTTATCCATCACAAAATTTGGATGAGTCAATAAACAGCCTCTCGGCTTCCTTTTTCATTCATCAGACCAGGAATGTCTGATCAGTACATTAAATCCCCTTCTTGTTGAAAAAAACTTGGAAAATTACTGGCTCTCCTTCTGTACATGTATATGATGGCTCCAAATGCCAATAAAGTAAGTTCTTTTCTTTTAATCTAGAGTCAGGCAAATCAGTTTTTTTGTTAAACCCAGATCCCTAACCAAATCTTTAAGCTTGGTTGAGTAATCAATTTGGGCTCTAGACTTTCTGTACTACAATGGAACTCATCATTATCTGGTTCATCTAAATCAGCTAGTACATTAGAAAATACTTCTGTTGGAATAGAATTTAAATCATCTAGTGGTTCAGGAACTGATAAATCTACACCACGCCCTACTGCTCTGAAGACGGATGGTAGGTTAGGGTAGCTTATTAACTTCTTGTTTTCCGAATTATAACCAGTAATATCAACACTGCAAAAGCAGAAATCATTGGAAAGATTTCTTGACTCCCTCCATATCATAGGAAAAGCAAATCTAAAGGATATTTTCTTCTTTCTGGACCATTTTCTCAGATCATCAACACATACATAACCTAACTTGTGCGGCGCCCAACATTTTCTTGATCAACAATTTTAAATCCAAAGTATGATAGATAAACATTTTTCACAAAGTCTGTTTTGTTTCTTTGGTGTTTTTTAATCACAAACTCACCACAAATATAACAAAAACTGTCAGCAGATTTTTATTTATTTATTTATTCTTTACAGATGTTGTTGTTGTCTTCAATCCTGAAACTGGTTTGATGCAGCTCTCCATGCTAGTCTATCCTGTGCAAGCTTCTTCATCTCCCAGTACCTACTGCAACCTACATCCTTTTGAATCTGCTTAGTGTATCCATCTCTTGGTCTCCCTCTACGATTTTTACCCTCCACGCTGCCCTCCAATACTAAATTGGTGATCCCTTGATGCCTCAGAAAATGTCCTACCAACCGATCCCTTCTTCTGGTCAAGTTGTCCCACAAACTTCTCTTCTCCCCAATCCTATTCAATACTTCCTCATTAGTTATGTGATCTACCCATCTAATCTTCAGCATTTTTCTGTAGCACCACATTTCGAAAGCTTCTATTCTCTTCTTGTCCAAACTATTTATCGTCCATGTTTCGCTTCCATACATGGCTACACTCCATACAAATACTTTCAGAAATGACTTCCTGACAATTAAATCTATACTCGATGTTAACAAATTTCTCTTCTTCAGAAACGCTTTCCTTGCCATTGCGAGTCTACATTTTATATCCTCTCTACTTCGACCATCATCAGTTATTTTGCTCCCCAAATAGCAAAACTCCTTTACTACTTTATGAGTCTCATTTCCTAATATAATTCCCTCAGCATCACCCGACTTAATTCGACTACATTCCATTATTCTCGTTTTGCTTTTGTTGATGTTCATCTTATATCCTCCTTTCAAGACACTGTCCATTCCGTTCAACTGCTCTTCCAAGTCCTTTGCTGTCTCTGACAAAATTACAATGTCATCGGCGAACCTCAAAATTTTTATTTCTTCTCCATGGATTTTAATACCTACTCCGAATTTTTCTTTTGTTTCCTTTACTGCTTGCTCAATATACAGATTGAATAACATCGGGGAGAGGCTACAACTCTGTCTTACTCCCTTCCCAACCACTGCTTCCCTTTCATGTCCCTCGACTCTTATAACTGCCATCTGGTTTCTGTACAAATTGTAAATAGCATTTTCGCTCCCTGTATTTTACTCCTGCCACCTTTAGAATTTGAAAGAGAGTATTCCAGTCAACTTTGTCAAAAGGTTTCTCAAAGTCTACAAATGCTAGAAACGTAGTTTTGTCTTTCCTTAATCTTTCTTCTAAGATAAGTCGTAAGGTCAGTATTGCCTCACGTGTTCCAGTATTTCTACGGAATCCAAACTGATCTTCCCAGAGGTCGGCTTCCACTACTTTTTCCATTCGTCTGTAAAGAATTCGAGTTAGTATTCTGCAGCTGTGGCTTATTAAATTGATTGTTCGGTAATTTTCAGATCTGTCAACACCTGCTTTCTTTGGGATTGGAATTATTATATTCTTCTTGAAGTCTGAGGGTATTTCGCCTGTTTCATACATCTTGCTCACCAGATGGTACAGTTTTGTCAGGACTGGCTCTCCCAAGGCAGTCAGTAGTTCCTATGGGGTCTTTCAGTGCTCTGTCAAACCCTTCACGCAGTATCGTATCTCCCATTTCATCTTCATCTACATACTCTTCCATTTCCATAATATTGTCCTGAAGTACATCGCCCTTGTATAGACCCTCTATATACTCCTTCCACCTTTCTGCTTTCCATTCTTTGCTTAGAACTGGGTTTCCATCTGAACTCTTGATATTCATACAGGTGGTTCTCTTTTCTCCAAAGGTCTCTTTAATTTTCCTGTAGGCTGTATCTATCCTACCCCTAGTGAGATAAGCCTCTACATCCTTTTTGCCTGCTTCATTTACTGCATTTTTATATTTTCTCCTTTCATCAATTAAATTCAATATTTCTTCGTTACCCAAGGATTTCTACTAGCCCTCGTCTTTTTACCTACTTGCTCCTCTGCTGCCTTCACTACATCATCCCTCAAAGCTACCCATTCTTCGTCTACTGTATTTCTTTCCCCCATTTCTGTCAATTGTTCCCTTATGCTCTCCCTGAAACTCTGTACAACTTCTGGTTCTTTCAGTTTATCCAGGTCCCATCTCCTCAAATCCCCACCTTTTTGCAGTTTCTTCAGTTTTAATCTACAGTTCATAACCAATAGATTGTGGTCAGATTCCACATCTGCCCCTGGAAATGTCTTACAATTTAAAACCTGGTTCCTAAATCTCTGTCTTACCATTATATAATCTTTCTGATACCTTTTAGTATCTCCAGGGTTCTTCCATGTATACAACCTCCTTTCATGATTCTGAAACCAAGTCTTATAGTAAGAGACATTTGCCTGCCCTTGCCTGTGGGCAAACAGCCGCACGGCTACTACCTGCAAGGCGCACAGGTGTAAACTCATTTCAGGGAAGATTAATTCAACCACAAAAGAGAATTCAACCACAAAAGAGTTACCTTAAGAGCACCTCATGCAGCTGCTTCTTGAGTGTTGTTCATCCCACCGTAGTAGATACGATTAACAGAGCAGACAGAGAATATCCAAAGAAGAGCTGCACGTATAGTCACGGGTTTGTTCACTAAGCGCGAGAGCCAAGGATCTACTCCTGAGACTCCAGTGGCAAACTCTACAAGACAAGGGGGGGGGGGGGGGGGGGAGCAAGCAGGAGATTATGTTAGTACTCGTAGTAGAGGAAGCACCATCCGCCACGCCACACATCCTAAGGTCACTACGGAGAGATGTATATGCAAAAACGAAGCAAAGCTTTTGATTGAGTACATTGACTGATCAGGTAAAATTTAACATGGCTGTGGAAAATTAATAACCTGGTCAGCCGCTACGAGTCCCAATTAGTGAAAGCCAGCTGCAACACAAAATATGATCAATACACCAGTGTGTGACCCTATCCACGAAATATTTTCCGCATTACGACTCACCCTGTAATTTACCGCAGCTATGGATCTCCGTAATTATTGACATATATTAATTCATATTTGTAGTTTCATAATTTAATTAAAATCACGATCAAATGCTATAAATAAGTTCTTGTGATGCTGTACTCACAGGCGTAGATATCCTTTGTTCACTTCTCCAAAGATTATTGGCCTCAGTGAACAGGGAGAACCAAACGAGTGTTCTAAAATAGTGATTGTGGTTTACCGCTTGACAGCTACATCTATGCGATACCTAGGATAACGTTTCAAACGAGGTTGTAGGTAAGATTAATGATCGAAGTCTGTTTATTGAGAGAATTCTATGAAAGTTTAACTCTTCTATAGGAGAGATCCCGTACGGAACACCTGTGCGACCCATTCTTGAGTACTTCAAGGTTTGGGATCCCCACTATGTCAGTTTAAAGGAAGACATCGAAGCAATTCGGAGGTATGCTGCTGGATTTGGTACCGGCAAGTTCGATAAACATGCGAGCAATACGGAAATGGTCTGTGAACTGAAATGCGAGTCCCTACAGGAAAGGAAACGTTATTTACGCGAAAGGTAATGGAGTCAGGAAATGGAGTCACAATCAGTAGTATAAGGTACCCTCTGCCATGCACCGTATGGTTTCTTATGGAGTATATATGTAGATAAAAACATTTACTTTTTTCTTTTTGGAAGTCTAACTGGAGCGATGCTTCTCAGGTATACATCCCTCACCTTTCTCAAAGAAAACGGTACCTTCCTCTTAATTTCCTTACAGCCAAATGAGATACAAGGGATCCTGCAGTTTTCTCTCTCCAGTTCTAGTATCGTCACTGATGCTACAAGCGCCGTCGTACATATGGTCATTCCGTATTGCAGTATAATAACCATGTTGCTGCCTATCGGTTATTGAGAACTACAGTCTACCGTGCGATCAAAAGAGGTTTCATTTACTTTTTACAACATTTTGATCGAACAGTATTTCCGTTTAGGCCTGCTTATAATAAGTTTACTAGTAGCGCAACGTATCTCTCGCTCTGCATATCAATCGCTCTTTCCTTACCCAACCCCACAAGAAGTATGCAATTTAGTGTTACTTATATCCTTACCCCTACAACCACGGGGTTGTATGAAATGCAGTCTCATCATTGCACTTGTTACTCATTTTTTATGCCTGCTTTATTCCTGTTTGTGGTAGACAAACCAGACTCATTGTAACTGGTTTCAGAGTAGCTCCTAATTTGTGGTGGAATAGACTATCTCAGACATCATCTCTAACAAAATTAGACCAAAACTATTGGAAGACATCACAAAAACTTCGTAACAAATTTATTTTGAAATATTATGTTTTCGCGTGGCTTTGTCTTCACGGATTTCGCCGCATAAAGGGTAGATCTGAAGTCTACCGAGAATATTTCGGATGTAGTTCAGAGATAGTGAGTGATTATTTGGTATGAGACACCTCTAGTCTCCACCTGTTCTCTGCAGAGCAATAACATAATTATGATTCATTCCATTGTTATCATTGTTACCTTTGTTTCTGTGAAATCAGTTTCATAGTAGAGAAAAATCGTACATCGCACTATATGAAACAGGGAATAATTCAACAACCCTCGGATGGAAATGTACTGCGGTTTTGCTGTCGTCGCTGCAGGAACGAACCAGAATGGCATCGTCGTACACCTCTTCCTCTGCATTCTGTATCCCATAGAAGAGGTGCGTATCAAGCAGCGTTTAATCTGTAAACCTATGCGTATTTCTGACAAGTAAGAGTGCGAGTCCAATCTTTAGTAACGCACATTTGAAAGTGTAGTGTTAACAAGTATGACATGAAAAATATCAGATGTTACCGACTCACCATGGGTATCAGTAGAGAGACAGAAAATCAGTGTCCGGAAGGTGCAGAGACTAATCTTCTATGGGATGTATGTATAACATTTCATAGAACAGACATCGTAGACTTTCAAAAAATCATCAGAACAAGTCACTAACTTGCACCGTGGAAACTACATGAAGGATGGCGCCTCAGAGTGTTCACAAACGTTCGCACTATCAACATCGAAGAGGAACTCTTGGATGTCACAAACTGTGTTCGACATTCAGCTACGTACCCACTCTTACAGCATGCATATAGAGTCATATAGGTGTAAAGAGATGATGAGAACTGATGGGATGTGACTGCATGCAATCCAATGCGAAGCTTATTGCGAAACTAGCTATCGCTTAAGGCGTAAGTGCAGGTAGTGAGATAATATGTTCTATTGGCACGGGAAAAAACAAGCATTCAGCTGAATTTGTCCAGTGGTTCCAGGTGGTGCCATTTGTAGTGTCACACACTTTTCAGGAGTGATAGTTTGCTCTAAAGGAGTACGACTTCTATGCGCAGACTAGGAATCAAGCAAAAGCAAGTTATGTTGACCAGCTATTGCTGAAAACCAGTGCTCATGTCACAGTAGTTGTTCTCTTAAACCCATTATCCCACTCTTGCTTGCTGTGACTTTTCCCTGCCGTCCTTGCAACATCACACACGTGAGAAAGAATCGTAAGGGGCAGAGCACCTCCTATTTATCGCAGCACAATGAATAACTTTCAAGCCAACAGCCGACATAACTGTTTACGAATGTGTTAAGGCAATAATGTTAGCTGATTTTGGTACAACTCTCTTGGTAACTGTAATTTCCAGAGTTCCTTTCATAGACATTTCTTCTTCAAAACCTGATTGGTTGGAGTTGAAAACTCCTGCCTAAAAGTTTGTGTATCTCATCTACGAACTTTCGGGTCGATTCCGCAGTTTGGTGTGCTTCGTCAAGCTAACGCTTTGTTTGAAATTTCTTGCATAACATCTTCCAGTTCTGTAGCACTGTTTGAAGTTATGCAACCGTCCACTAATATTCTTGAACCCGCTGTAATGTACGTCGTGTGCAAGTTGATGTGCATAACGTAATGTGTCTCCATCAAGCACATCCAGTAAACTGCATCGATCATCCTTGAAATGCGCAAACACCAGTCTTTGTAAATAGTGTAACTTGTCCTCCCTTCAGTATCCGTAGTTTTTATTATGCCCCACATGGTCATATTGCTGCGTCCTACTTCTAAATCTGTTGATAATTGTTTTTTACTGTGCAGTGAATGATCTTCCTTGAACGTAATTATCTTTAGTACCCGCTCTTTGGACAACGACTGTCCTTAACTGAGTTTCACAGGAGACGGAATTTGTGGTTCCCTGTCCAACAAGCGTGATTAACTACATAGCTTGACACCTGTTTCAATAACGCTTTCACGTCTTAAGCACGTTTTGTTACCACGGTACTCCTCACGTACTTTGTCCGGACAGTAGAGCGTGCACGACATCACACATTCCACTGACTCGTCTTGCAGAAACGTTAATAGACGCATCAAAAAAACCTTTTGCATCACCTCGGTTACGAGAGTTCCGGAAGCCGTACAGAAAATTGGAATAGAGACCAACAAAAACATCATATCTGCCCTTTTTACTGCTCATGAAAATCATACATTGCATGTTGTACCACCACACAGAGAGACCTTCAGAGGAGGTGGTACAGATATCTGTACACACCGATACCTCTAATACCCAGTAGCACGTCCTCTTGCATTGATCCATGCCTGTATTCGTCGCGGCACACTATCCACAAGTTCATCAACGCACTGTTGGTCCAGATTGTCGCTCACCTCAACGGCGATTCGGCCTCAGAGTGGCTGGTGGGTCACGTCGTCCATGAACAGCCGTTTTCAATCTATCCCAGGCATGTTGGATAGGGTTCATGTCTGGAGAACATGGTGGCCACTCTAGTCGAGCGATGTCGTTATCCTGAAGGAAGTCATTCCCAAGATTTTCACGATCGGGGCATGAATTGTCGTCCATGAAGACGAATGCCCCGTCAATATGCTGCCGCTATGGTTACACTATCGACTGGAATGCCACCCCAAAACAGCAGGGAACCGCCACCTTGCTGCACTCACTGTACAGTGTGTCTAAGGCATTCAGCCTGACCTTGCCTCCAAACATGTCCCCTGGTTGAAGGCATATGTGAAACTCATCGAACAGAATGTGATTCCAATCCTGCGCGGTCCTTTCGGCATGTTGTTGGGCCCATTTGCACCTCGCTCCATGGTGTCATGGTGGCAAAGATAGGCCTCGCCAGTCCTGTATCCCTGTATCTCCTCCATGTCCGAATGACATTGCTTTGATTCAATCCAAGACCCCTGGACACTTCTCTTAGTGAGAGCCGTTCCTGGCACAAAGTATCAACGCGGATGCGATCGAAACGTGGTATTGATAGTCTAGGCATGGTTGTCTAACACGAGCCATGTTCCTCCTTCCTGGTGGAACGACAGGAAGTAATCGGCTGTCGGACACCCTCCGTCTAATAGGCGCCGCTCATGCATAGTTGTTTACACCTTTGGGCGGGTTTAGTGACATCTCTGAACAGTCAAAGAGACTGTGTTTGTGATACAATATCCACATTCAACGTCTATCTTGAGGATTTCTGAGAACCAGAGTGATGCAAAACTTTTTTTGATGTATGTATTTCATCTACCTCTTCTTTCTAACTCTATCCCTTGGGTTAGTTTCTGAAGAAATGTTAACTTCAGCAACCGTTATTGAAAATGTAATGCGATGTTTCCTTTGTTTGTCATTGCTTTGCTTTGAATCAACACCACTAGCACTGTAGCATTGTTGTAAGTTACTAAGCAATTCAACTCGCTCCGTAGCCTCATGCTGTGCTCACCATTAGATACCTCCAGTCTCCTCTCCTGTTGCGACTTAGCCGGCCGAGGTGGCCGAGCGGTTCTAGGCGCTTCAGTCTGGAACCACGCGACCACTACGGTCGCAGGTTCGAATCCTGCCTAGGGCATGGATGTGTGTGATGTCCTCAGGTTAGGTTTCAGTAGTTCTAAGTTCTAGGCGATTGATGACATCAGATGTTAAGTCCCATTGCGCTCGGAGCCATTTGATTTTTCCTGTTGCGGTTTGCAGTCAGTATTGTGGCTGTGTGGTAGACAACACGTGTGACGACGAATGCCGTAAACATCATTGGCCTTTTGCGACCTCGCACTCAAGGGCTTCCTAGTGAGCTCTCTTTTAACGTAGAACGAACATTGCTGGACAAACAAACTCTAGACAAAAAAAACCGAGCTGTTCTGAATGAGAACGAAGAGTAAAGTGGGCATTGTCTTTGTCAAGAGCAGCCACTATCAGTGAATGGAGCAGATTCGTTTCCAAACAAGACACACGACGCATGCCGTCTTCATTTTCTCTGTGGCGCCTGTATTTTCAGTTCAACACGGATACAAAGGTAAACAGAGCCAAAGAAACGAAATGCAGTTATTTGTAATGAGCGACAGCAGACCACGGGTCTCATAAAATATCCTTGAACAAAGTTCAACTTCTGTAAATACGACATACTTCCCTTTTTAACTGGATTCATAATGCATGCTGAAGTTTATTATTTACAACTTAATTTTCAGTTGTTCAGGAGCGTGTAGAAGTTACAAGAACATGCTGTTACTACGAAGTCCGCTCGTAAAATCTGTGTTATATAAATATCGGTTGGGAAATGGCGATTATCCGAGTTCCGAGATTGTATCAAACCACAGACAAGTAAACTAAATTTTCTCTATACTTGTCATTTACTGAATTTTAAGAAATGTTCACAATACTAATCACGCTTGAATACAATTTCCATGAGTATTTTGTCCAATGCATTCACGGCTCGAGCTTCGCCACTGGCAGATGATGCGTAAATCGTTGACCTGACATAACTACACAGAAAGAAGACGTGCCCATACTTTAGAAAGCGTTGGAGCGATAGAACTGGTCTGGCTTAACGAAGACTATTCAGCGACCAGGTAACTCCCATCAAAATGCGCTCAGACATGCAAAATGGAATCCGCCGGAGCGTCGTTGAGTTTGAGATACTCGTACACCCGTAGCTGGGCCATTAGTGGCATGTAGTCCAAGTAAGCTCCCAAAAGCTCGAGAACTTTCTAGACAATAGATTTTCAGCTAATAATGTAACCATAACTTAGTTTCGTAACTAGGAAACTATTTCCTCGTCTATTTTCTTATCATACCTACAGAACTAAAAGTTTTCTTACCTACATACATATATACTAATTTTTACATAAAGAAATCTACCCGCTAAATATTACCCCTAGTTTAAAATGCATTCTGCAGTTGAAATACTACCGTTTACTTGTAGACTACTTCAAAAGACATGTATCTATAGAGATACTGAACATACTTATGAGACAGCTTCTAATTGATGTAGACAGAGATACGAATAATGAAAATTAAATCTATGGCCAAATTTTGTAATGCAACTCAAGTTAGCTTACTGAATATCTCAAAAAAAATTCTTTATGAGTAACTCCAAAATGATGTAGCGTTTCTAATAACTAGCATTAATCGTCGACTTATACTGAGTGAATACATAATGGCCACCTGCTTGATAGCTTGTTTGTCCGTCTTTGGAACGAAACACATCACTGACTCTGTGTAT
The DNA here is from genome assembly GCF_023897955.1 of Schistocerca gregaria. NCBI lineage: Eukaryota > Metazoa > Arthropoda > Insecta > Orthoptera > Acrididae > Schistocerca > Schistocerca gregaria. The sequence continues at coordinate 415,819,975 of NC_064925.1, read as the reverse complement.
CAGAATCCGACTGTTTGTTGATAGGTTTGTGAAGGTACGTGGTATAGATGTCTACGCACAGGTCATGTAATTCACGTAAACAACAGGCCATTGATTTGCGTACGCGGTGATGGAGCCCGATAGGATTTACTATAGGCGTATTTGGTCACCGAGACATCAATGTGAGTTCCCTTTAATGCTCCTCAAACCACTGTAGCACGGTTCTCGCTCCGAGGCACGGACTGTTATACTGTTGAAAGATGACATCGCCGTCGGGGAAGACATCAAGCGTGAAGGGATGTAGGTGGTTAGCAGCTGTCAGCGTGTCTTAGATTACTACCACAGTCCCATGCAAGCGCTGGAGCATGTCTCCCGTGGCATAATACTGCTCCCACCAGCCTGCGACCGTGGCTCGCTGCACGTTTCAAGTCGCCGTTCGCATCGATGATGGCATTTGTTGAGATGACACTGGACCTAGTGTAGCAAAAATGTGATTCATCCGAAAAACCGACACGTTTCCATTGATCGACGGACGAGTCTGGATGGACCGTGCCCAATGCAATCGTAACTGAAGATGTCGTTTGGTCAACATGTGTGGTCTGCTGTTGTTGCGCCAACATAGTGCTCTTTCAGCAGAGATGCCACAGATCAACATGTATCCTAATAATCCTAATAAAATCTTCTTGACTTTCCAACCGCGTCAATTTGAATATAATTCTCGAACTTTCGATGGTTAGCTCCTCTTTCCATAGATGCTCACGATAGTAGCAAGTGAACAGTCGACCACCTTAGCAGTTTTCGAGATACTCGTTCACTAGCTCTGCGTAATAATAATACACGGTTTATCAGAGTTACACTACGGTTAAAATGCGTCCACATCCATTTTCTGTGGTTTACTAATTGCTGTTGCTTTACTGTCACGTTTTAACGCAAGTCCTGTTCACCGCAATCATTTCAGATGGCCTTTGTTCCACTATAGGTAAGCGTGTCATTTGTACAAAATATAGAACCTTTTTAATACTCTTAATCCTTTAACAACACCAATAATTAAAAAATTCTTTCTGTTAGAGGACATTCATCTTTGCTTCCTCATGACGAACGGCGTCGGACAACATTTATATTCCCCGTGTTAACTCATCTTCTCTGTAAGGACTTTACAGTACATTTCATTGTAAGTCAATGATGTGTCATCTGTAAGAAAATGAAGAAGATATAAGAAACACCTTGCCATGGATAGACAAGAGATGATTTTCATGTGCTTCTGACTCTGTAGCAAATCCTTTGACACTGTTGACTGCTTGTTATGGTTTTTATTCAGACTGTTGTATAAAGAGAACTAGTACTAAAAAGTGGTCGTCGACAATTATAGCTCGTAATATACCAACTTCTTGCTAGAAAACAGCAAACACTTCTTAACTTACCAGAAAAATGCGATTCACTGTAAAGCAGTCAGTCGTTACATGTTGTAGTGGTTTATAATTGTAGAAGGAAAAATGTTTTTAAACAATATGAGAAACGAGAACTGTTCTCTCTTTAATATTAGCATTCGTTGGCGGATTTCGATGTCTCATTTATGTGCTCGCACTAGAAAATAATTTCATGTCCACTGAATGGGTAACGGGTATATGGTGAGAAGAGATACTGTGGCTCTTTCCGAAGTGAGTACATAAATATATGTCCTCCTAAGTTTTAGAAATAAAATTGTTTGCAACTGAAATACTTGGCTAATCTAGCCATTTGATTGATGTTTTTGCTCTAGAGTGTACAGCCAAAAATATCAAATACACGAGGAATGACTCCACACTTGAAATAACTGTGGTTACGTTAAAGAAGCCGGACACAGTCTCGGGAGAGAAACAGAGAATCTGTCTACATGAGCTACAAACTGCATTTAAATGGTGGTGTCATTTATTAACTCAATCTGTGGACGAAAATTGACAATAAAACATAAGAAGAACAATCTATTAATTTATTATCACACAAACTATTCTCATAATCGATAATTTAAAACAGCTGCAAGAAGTACAAGATTAAAAATGGAGAATTTATATCTGTAATTATAAACTGGATGTTTGGAAGTATGTATGTATACTGTTTCACATCTCCTCCCAAACCACTTGATCAATTTTAACCAAACTTTGTACACATAATACTTAGTGCCTAGATAGAAAAAAATGTGGCGATAAGAACCAGCAGCTTCCTACTGGGCTGGGAGAGGTAAGGTCGAGGGGAAGGGAGGAGGAAGAGGTGGACCAGAGGAAGAAGAGGAGGAGAGGGACACAGATAGAGGAGTAGGGAAGAGGAAATGAAAGAGGAGGTGGCGGACAGACAGAGGGGGAGAAAGGAATGGACAGAGAGAGGAGCGAGGAGAAAATGGACAGAGGGAACAGGAACTGGTGAACAGAGAAAGAAAAGAGGAAATGAAATGAGTGTATGGCATTGGTGGCCGGGAGGCCCCATCTGGGGAAGTTTGGCTGCGAAGTGCAAGCCTTTTTCAGCCGACGCCACATTGGGCGACTTGCGTGCCGGTGATGACGATGAAAGATGATGAGGACAGCACAACACCCAGTCCACGAGCGGAGAAAATCCCCAACCCGGCCAGTAATCGAACCCGGGTCACTGCATGGAAGGCAAGCACGTAACCACACAGCTAAGCAGGAGGACAGAAAAGAGGAGACCTTAAGAAAGAGTGGGGACAGAAGGAGATAAACAGGCAAAGAAAAGTGTTAGACAGAGAAGATGTGGAGGAGGAGATAAACTACGAGAGGGGAAAGAGGAGATTGAAGGAGAGAGGGGAAGGAGGAGATGAAAGGAGAGTGGGGTGGAAATGGTGGACAGAGATGGGGAGGAGAAGATGGACAGAAGAGAAAGGAGCACGTGGATAGAGGATATGAACAGATGGACAGAAGAAGGAGGGGGAGGAGCAGAGCGACAGGGAGGAGAGAGCAGCAGATTGACTGAGAGAAGTACAGGAGGAGATGGACACAGAGTGGTAGGTGGAAGAGAGAGAGGAAGGAAGAGGAGCTGGACCGAGAAGAGCAGATCAATACAGAAGGATGGAAATGGATAGGAGGTTCCGAGAAAAGTGGAATAAATACACATCCAGGCAATGCCAGGTATTCAGCCAGTTTTATAGAAAAGTAACAGACGATCGAGTTGAACCTTGTCATGAACAGACCAGAAGCGATTACCCTATTTTTCGTAGACTTAAGCCAATTCTTTGACGTTACTGACTTCATACAGTGTTTTTTGTTCAGATATTGTGTAAAGAGACCTAACACTAAGAAGCAGCCATAGAGTATTCGTACTCGTTATCCAAAATACAAGCGATCCTTCTTGGTCATTCTGAGCTAATTAGTCCAAGATATCGGGAATACCTACTATATTTAATTCCATATTTAGTTCTGCATCGAACAAATATCACTTTATCTCACACAGAAAAGCGTCTAGGAATAACAACAGACGACACGCTAAATTAGACTGATCATATAGTTGCAAAAGTTCAAGGAGATATCAAGAGCTGTCCATGCCCTGCAAAAGTATAAAATGGTTCTACTGTCACGACGTTTCTCGTTTCGGAGACTATTGCTCCATCTTCAGGTCCTACACAACAAATGGTTTTTCAAGTCATGGGTGTACGATAGGTGGGTCAGTTAATCGGAAAACATTTAACTCAAACACTTGACATAGGGGTATTCTGGAGTTGCCGGAGAAGCGGTTTTGATACCAGTACACAGAAAACTGACCCTTGATATCCCAGATATCGACACTACAATGGACAAAGCTGGTATCACACGTGTTCTATCGCAGACAGATATGGGACCTTCCTGTCCGCGGGAGTTTCTCGTCACGCACATAGTCCATAGACAAACATACCATGTTTGTATGAGGGACGTCGTGTTGAAAAATGACACGAAGTTACTGTCGCATGAGGGGTAACACATGAGTTCGAAAGATGTATGTGACGAAACGTTGTGGCTTCAGAGACTCCTCAGTCACTACCATCCGTGACATGAAGTCAAACCCTATGGTTCTCCACACAGTGACAGCAAGGGTAACACAGCTGTGCCTCTCCAAAACACTGGCAATATGCGACATTTTCCCATGACTTACTGACCATGACTATCCAGGGTAGCGCAGAACCACGATTCATCATTGAACACAATGTGACGCCATTTAACAGTCCATGCTTCCCAGTCGCCGCATCATTCCAAACGAAGCCATTCCTCTTGTGGTGTTAGCAGCACCCTATGCATGGGACAGTAGTTCCTAGGTCCCGCTACTGTTCGCCTCTGGCCAGTTGTGTGAGATGACACAGAGTATTGTGAGGAGTCCATAACTTCTTCTCAGGCGGTAAGTGCCGCTGTGAAGAGGTTACTATGTGTTTGGTGCACAACATTAAGACGCCCCATTGTTTTGGTCAGACATAGAAATTTGATGATGAGTAAGTCTTCCCACCCATTCCCATACTGTCCAACATCGAAACACTGCCACATCCGGATGCCCCACAAAACTGAATACTGAACGATTTGACCACCTGGCCAAATGGCGACACACAATGAGACTCATATCAAACACTGGCAGGAGCTGATATCGTTGTCTCACGCAAGTAAGCGGCATCTCCGTGATCACTCAACATTTGACACTACTCAATCCGCCGCGCGAGATTAGCCGAGCGGTCTCAGGCTCTGCAGTCATGGACTGTGCGGATGGTCCCGGCGGAGGTTCGAGTCCTCCCTCGGGAATGGATGTGTGTGTGTGTGTGTGTGTGTGTGTGTGTGTGTGTGTGTGTGTGTGTGTGTGTGTGTGTGTATTGGTTTTAGCGTAAGTTATATTAAGTAGTGTGTAAGCTTAGGGACCGATGACATCAGCAGTTTGGTCCCATAGGACTTACCACAAATTTCCAATTTCTAAACATTAGTTATCAAAAGTTGAATGTGTGCTACCACGTCTTTGAAGTTCAATCTTTAGAATAACGATAACATTTAGAGTAAGTTTTGAAGGTTCCTATTATTTAAATGAGAATTATGGATTTCAGAGAATCTTTTAACTTATCTTATTTTTTTCAAGGATATACTTTTTGTTAATATTGCACGATTAAAGTTGAAAACTTTCGATTATAGTAGCATTTAGAGTCAGTTTTCAATTTTTTAAATAAATAAGTATCTTTAAATAGTTCAAATGGCTCTAAGCACTGAGGTCATCAGTCCCCTAGACTTAGAACTACTTAAATCTAACTAACCTAAGGACATCACACACACATCCATGCCCGAGGAAGGTTTCGAACCTGCGATCGTAGCAGCAGCGCGGTTCCGGACTGAAGCGCCTAGAACCGCTCCTTCACAGCGGCCAACAAGTATCTTTAGATTTTAGAAAGTTTTTAAGGCTATACAAGTTTACTGATATTGCAGTTAATGAAACTTGAAACGTAATATCCCCATTGAGTGTTCTTGGTATTAAATAGTGACATCGCTCTACGTTCACCTTGCATACTGCGTTTCCTGCTGAATGTAAAACGTTGGTGATTTTGTAACGGGGCCATGGTTCCTACACTGATCTCAGTTACAGGTATGTGGCCGTTACGGGGGGATCGGTGATGCCAGACATCGCCGTCCACGCTGGCGGTCCCGCATACACGTCGGGTTTTACACTGTAGCGTGCAAAATGATTGAACCTGCCGTAGATAAACCATTCAAAAACTGATATTCAGTTCCACCTCGTCAGTTCATAAAAGCCCAGCCCTTCGCATCGAGCTACTAAAATTTCGGTTCTAAGCGAGTTTTCACCCACGTTCATTGCCCTACACGCAGTCAGGTATCACCGTACGAGGAAACGGTTGCAGTTCCCGGATGCGCGTGGATCACGACAGAGGATTTTGCACATGTTTACGAGGCGGCCGCTGTATCGCCTGCCCCACTGCTGCACCGGACAGCGGAAGCCCGGCCGCCCTTTAACGGCGAGGTCCATCAGGAAGACATCAGGCGCCACGCAGATCCGGGGGATAGCTGCTGTCACGTCACGAGCTCACGCCGCGCGCGGGCAGCGACAGAAGGGGACGGCTGCCCACAGCAGAGCGAAGCAGCGAGCGACACCCGCCCACGCCGCCATCAAAACGCCCACCCACGCTGCGAAATTGGAAAAGTTTCCAGTGACATCGCGGCAGCCTCTGCACATTCCTGTGGCGCGCTTTTCACTCCCTTTTTCATGAAAAGTGGCAGAGGAGAACTGCACTCTCAGGTAAGGTCGGGGGGTGAGTGAGAGAAACGATATGAGGCTTGAAATATTGGCACATTTCATTTCAAAGCCCTAGCTCGGGGGGATAGCGAGGTTTGTTTCTACGACTAAACTCTGCCATTTTACTTTCTTCATGCCTACAAGCTGCATCTAGTTACGGGGTGACAATTACTAAACTATATGAAAAAAACGTAAATTAGCTACAAACTATGGCGAAATTGAATTATATTAATAGCTTCAGCTACTAACGGGCGTTGATACACACTAATGGCCATTAAAATTGCTACACCAAGAAGAAATGCAGATGATAAACGGGTATTCGTTGGACAAATATTTTATACTAGAACTGAATGTGGTTACATTTTCACGCAATTTGAGTCCATAGTTCCTGAGAAATCAGTACCATAACCTCTGGCCGTAATAACGGCCATAATTCGCCTGGGCATTGAGTCAAACAGAACTTGGATGGCGTGTTCAGGTACAGCTGCCCATGCAGCTTCAACACGATACCACACTTCATCAAGAGTATCGTGACGAGCCAGTTGCTCGGCCACAATTGACCACACGTTGTCAATTGGTGAGAGATCTGGAGAATGTGCTGGCCAGGCCAGCAGTCGAACATTTCTGTATCCACAAAGGCCCGTACAGGACCTGTAACATGCGGTCATGCATTATCCAGCTGAAATGTAGGGTTTCCCAGGGATCGAATGAAGGGTAGACCCACGGGTCATAACACATCTGAAATGTAACGCCCACTGTTGAAAGTGCCGTCAATGCGAACAAGAGGTGACTGAGACGTGTAACCAATGGCACCCCATACCATCACGCCGGGAAATTCTCCACTACGGCGATGGCGAATACAAGCTTCCGATGTGACTTCACCGAGATGGACAAACACGGATGCGACCATCACGATGCTGTAAATAGAACCTGGATTCATCCGAAAAAATGACGTTTTGCCATCCGTGCACCCAGGTTCGTCGTTGAGTACACCATCGCAGGCGCTCCTGGCTGTGATGCAGCGTCAAGGGTAACCGCAGCCATAGTCTCCGAGCTGATAGTCCATGCTGCTGCAAACGTCGTCGAACTGTTCGTTCAGATGTTTGTTGTCTTGCAAAGGTCCCCATCGTTTGATTGAGGGATCGAGACGTGGCTGCACGATCCGTTAGAGCCATGTGGATAAGATGCCTGGCATCTCGACTGCTAGTGATACGAGGCCGTTGGGATCCAGCACGGTGTTCCGTATTACCCTCCTGAGCCCACCGATTCCATATTCTGCTAACAGTCATTGAATCTCGACCAACGCGAGCAGCAGTGTCGCCATACGATAAACCGCAATCGCGACAGGCTACTATACGACCTTTATCAAAGTCGGAAACGTGATGACACGCATTTCTCCTCCTTACACGAGGCATCACAACAACGATCACCAGGCAATGCCGGTCAACTGTTGTTTGTTTATGAGGACTGGGTTGGAAACTTTCCTCATGTCAGCACATTGTAGGTGTCGCAACCGGCATCAACCTTGTGCGAATGCTCCAAAAAACTAATCATTTGCATATCTATTTTCTTCTTGTCGGTTAAATTTCGGGTCTGTAGCACGTCATCTTCGTGGTGTAGCAATTTTAATGGCCAGTAGTGTATATCAACGGGGGCAGGTGAAAATGTGTGCCCCGACCGGTACTCGAACCCGGGATCTCCTGCTTACATGGCTGACGCTCTATCCATCTGTACCACCGAGGGAGCAAAGTATAGTGCGACGGCAGGGACTACCTCGCGCACGCCTCCTGCGAGGCCCACATTCTCACCTTGTATGTCCACACACTACATTCGCAGTGTCACACTCAGCACACTCATTAGTCGTGGAAGACATTCTTACCAAGTACCGTAAGAGTTCTGGAAATATGTGTGCATCCGCACAGAAGAAAAGGTCATGGCCGGTGTTGCCAGAACTATATACTTATATGGATATGGTGTCTGTTCTTTCGGACAGTCGCGATAGCATATCATATCAGTACACAAACTATGGCGTTCACACTTTGTTCAAAATTTATTCGGATTTAAGTTATGACGTGTTCGATATGCCTGCTATAATTATCGACGATGTGGCTCAGACGTATAGCTAAATTCTGCATGGCTCGCTGAAGTGGAGGGACATCGATGCTGTCGATGGCCTCCTGAATATCTATTGTCAGCTCAGCAATGGTTTTGGGGTTATTGCTGTACACCTTGTCTTTAATATAACCCCACAAAAAGGAGTCGCATGTGTTCAGATCAGGAGATCATGGCGGGCAATCGAGGCCCATATCAGTGGCCTCTGCGTACCCCAGAGCCAAAATGCGGTTCCCAAAGAGCTCCTCCAAGACATTAAACACTCTTCTGCTCCGATGGGGTCGAGCTCCGTCTTGCATGAACCACATCTTGTCGAAATCAGCGTGACTTTGTGTAATAAGGATGAAATCTTCTTCCAAAACCTTTGCTTACCGTTCGGAAGTCACCGTGCCATCAAGGAATATCGCACCTATTACTCCGTGACGACATCGCGCACCGCACAGTTACCCGTTGAGGTGAAGAGACTTCTCGATCGCGAAATGAGAATCTCTCAGTCCCACAAATGTGAAAATTTTGCTTATTGATGAACCCATCCAAATGAAAGTGGGGGATCCGTCGCTAAACCAAAGCATGTATGCGCATCCTAATTCCTATTACCCCCCGACGCCCACCGTGCACTTTGAACGTCCTAAAGCAAACCATTCAAAAGTTATAACGATTTTGTTTCATATACACTCCTGGAAATTGAAATAAGAACACCGTAGATTCATTGTCCCAGGAAGGGGAAACTTTATTGACACATTCCTGGGGTCAGATACATCACATGATCACACTGACAGAACCACAGGCACATAGACACAGGCAACAGAGCATGCACAATGTCGGTACTAGTACAGTGTATATCCAACTTTCGCAGCAATGCAGGCTGCTATTCTCCCATGGAGACGATCGTAGAGATGCTGGATGTAGTCGTGTGGAACGGGTTACCATGCCATTTCCACCTGGCGCCTCAGTTGGACCAGCGTTCGTGCTGGACGTGCAGACCGCGTGAGACGACGCTTCATCCAGTCCCAAACATGTTCAATGGGGGACAGATCCGGAGATCTTTCTGGCACGGGATACATGCGGACGTGCATTGTCCTGTTGGAACAGCAAGTTCCCTTGCCGGTCTAGGAATGGTAGAACGATGGGTTCGATGACGGTTTGGACGTACCGTGCACTATTCAGTGTCCCCTCGACGATCACCAGAGGTGTACGGCCAGTGTAGGAGATCGCTCCCCACACGTGATGCCGGGTGTTGGCCCTGTGTGCCTCGGTCGTATGCAGTCCTGATTCCACGCTCACCTGCACGGCGCCAAACACGCATACGACCATCATTGGCACCAAGGCAGAAGCGACTCTCATCGCTGAAGACGACACGTCTCCATTCGTCCCTCCATTCACGCCTGTCGCGACACCACTGGAGGCGGGCTGCACGATGTTGGGGCGTGAGCGGAAGACGGCCTAACGGTGCGTGGGACCGTAGCCCAGCTTCATGGAGACGGTTGCGAATGGTCCTCGCCGATACCCCAGGAGCAACAGTGTCCCATTTGCTGGGAAGTGGCGTGCGGTCCCCTACGGCACTGTGTAGGATCCTACGGTCTTGGCGTGCATACGTGCGTCGCTGCGGTCCGGTTCCAGGTCGACGGGCACGTGCACCTTCCGCCGACCACTGGCGACAACATCGATGTACTGTGGGGACCTCACGCCCCACGTGTTGAGCAATTCGGCGGTACGTCCACCCGGCCTACCGCATGCCCACTATACGCCCTCGCTCAAAGTCCGTCAACTGCACATACGGTTCACGTCCACGCTGTCGCGGCGTGCTACCAGTGTTAAAGACTGCGATGGAGCTCCGTATGCCACGGCAAACTGGCTGACACTGACGGCGGCGGTGCACAAATGCTGCGCATCTAGCGCCATTCGACGGCCAACACCGCGGTTCCTGGTGTGTCCGCTGTGCCGTGCGTGTGATCATTGCTTGTACAGCCCTCTCGCAGTGTCCGAAGCAAGTATGGTGGGTCTGACACACCGGTGTCAATGTGTTCTTTTTTCCATTTCCAGGAGTGTAGTTCAATAATTGTCACCCTGTATGTAAGACAGCACACATGCTCCGCAGCCGTTGAACACCGAATGAGATGGCGCAGATTTTATGGCACTCGACTCGAGTATAATGTGACTGGATGTCAGATCGCAGTTCGCTCCATTTTGTTTTTACATTTTCCCAGTCTTCACTAAATCGCTTGGAATGAAATCTGAGATGGTTCCTTCAACAATTTAAAGCAGGTCGTAAGGGGATAGATGTTGTTGTTGTTGTTGTGGTCTTCAGTCCTGAGACTGGTTTGATGCAGCTCTCCATGCTACTCTATCCTGTGCAAGCTTCTTCATCTCCCAGTACCTACTGCAACCTACATCCTTCTGAATCTGCTTAGTGTATTCATCTCTTGGTCTCCCTCTACGATTCTTACCCTTCATACTGCCATCATGGTAAATTGGTGATCCCTTGATACCTCGGAACATGTCCTACCAACCGATCCCTTCTTCTGGTCAAGTTGTGCCACAAACTTCTCCCAATCCTATTCAATACTTCCTCATTAGTTATGTGATCTACCCATCTAATTTTCAGCATTCTTCTGTAGCACCACATTTCGAAAGCTTCTATTCTCTTCTTGTCCAAACTATTTATCGTCCATTTTCACTTTCATACATGGCTACACTCCATACAAATACTTTCAGAAATGACTTCCTGACAAATCTATACCCGATGTTAACAAATTTCTCTTCATCAGAAACGCTTTCCTTGCCATTGCCAGTCTACTTTTGATATCCTCTCTACTTCGACCATCATTAGTTATTTTGCTTCCCAAATAGCAAAACTCCTTTACTACTTTAAGTGTCTCATTTCCTAATCTAATTCCCTCAGCATCACCTGATTTAATTCGACTACATTCCATTATCCTCGTTTTGCTTTTGTTGATGTTCATCTTATATCCTCCTTTCAAGACACTGTCCATTCCATTTGACTGCTCTTCCAGGTCCTTTTCTGTCTCTGACAGAATTACAATGTCATCGGCGAACCTCAAAGTTTTTATTTCTTCTCCATGGATTTTAATACCTACCCCGAATTTTTCTTTTTTAGATATCAATCCAATATTTGGAGGATCGAATCTGCCTTACTCTCATTTGCAACAACTCAGCGACATTGCTGAAGGGGATGCCCCATCGAGATGTTGGCTCCTGGAGATCTTTTGGCGCGGGGGAGTGAGTGAGTCGAGCCTCAGAAAGCCTGCAGGACAGGTCCAGAGATATCATGCTCTGCCTATCACACGTATAAGTGTTATTGCGTAAAAGTGATACTGCGGAGTACTGTCAGTAGCAGATTCCGAGTGTATAAAGTGAAATATTTTGTGGAAAGGAACTGAATGTCGCACCAGAATTAAAACTCCATATGACAGTGTGTGTGTGATCAATGTGAGAAAGTGTTGGCTCATGCGACGACATATTGGGACTCCGTTATAAAGGAAGAGGCCGAGATTCGCTTAAACAACAACAATTTCAACAGAGACCAGGGATACACACTCAGCAGGCATGGGGACAGGCGTTGGACATCGAAAGAAAGCAGAGACAGATGCGCGACGCGGGAGCGGCAGTTTCAATCGTGACGCCTGCCCCTGGCGCCACCTGACGTCACCGGTGCTGCCACGAGCAATAACTCCGCTAGCTGCCAGGGTCGACTTACGCGCGCGCGCCACATTGGATCGATCTGATTGGCTGCTGATGACGTCATCATGCCTATATAAGCAGTAGACGGTAACAACCCCGGCAGTCAATGAAGCCAATCAACACCAGAAGACACACAGCCAAAATTGAATGGGAGGCAAAACATGGATATGTTGAGAACTCCACCACACTCGAAGACCGTAGAATCTTCGTGAAGAAACCACGCAGCCCCGGCAGTCAGTGAACTCGTGACGACGATGGCGGAGATGGCCACCGAAAGCTCGAGCATTTTATTCGAATTGACGCTGCTGGAAAACCGAGAACGTTTTATTCGTCAATGTGAAGAGTTTGAAGCTAAGAATTGTACTTCGTATCTCGACGAACTGTTACGCAATGGAAGAGCGATCGTGCAATAGTGAAAAGGCAATGGTAAACTCATACAATTGAGTAATAAATAAGTAACTCCACTTGTGGTGTGAATGCAATCTGAACCACTAGAGATATGTTACTTCTATTTAAAGTTGAATAAAGTAACTGTTCCGTATAAAAGTATTCACATATTAAAACTTCTTCATTATTAGTAGAATATTTTGGAAGGAGCAGGATCATAGAACAAGGTGGGAGAACAGATGGGCCATGCGTGATAGGCTCACGATCAGAACATTAATTACTGTTGCATGGGCCCTCAGAGTAAGTTCGCTCTCTATATTTGCCTACCTATTAATGTCCGACCCCTAATATTCCAATCAGACAGACTATAGCAAAAAAATAATCAACTATAAAAGCAAGCAAACGGTAGGGGAGCTTCCCCAGCGTTGTCCACTACTAACGTACATCGAACCTAATGTCTTCTGTACCCTAAACTTAAATTTTTGTTGCAGTATAGATCGCTGGGCAGGGCAGTTCGTGCCCTCGTGAATGACGAGGAAGGGTGGAGGGAGGGAGCGGGGCGTGTTCATTTCAATGGAGCTGTGACGGCATTTCTTTTGAGCGCAGTGTTTTGTCATTCCATCGTCCCGTTAGGTCCTAATGCTATTAGACATGTCATGTCTTTAGTTCACGACACCTACAATGTTTGTGATCATGGAAATGAAATAAAGAAATGCAGGTGTTTGCAGAACAGTCGACGACTCGGGGACGCCTCGCCTCGCCTCGGATCGAGCCGGGCGGCGATCTCGCAGCCCACAGTCGCTGTCCGGCGTTAATTGCTGCCGCGCTGCCCGTCCCAGGCGACCTGCCGCCTCGTTAGCTAATGGTCGGCGCCCGAGGCCCGCCTTCGCGACCAGGCGTCGCAGCCAGCAGGCTCTTCACTCACTGGTGCTGCCTTCCCAACACATTGCTCTCCACCATCGGTTATTTACACGTTTACTGAGCACATAACGATATCTGTAAATGATAAAATACCACCAGATGGGATCTTTTGTGACTTAACGATCACATTCAAAGGGACTTACCGACAACATTGACTGTGACAGCCATTATATCACACTACTGGCCATTACAATTATTACACCAAGAAGGAATGCAGATGATCAACGGGTATTCATTGGACATGTACACTCCTGGAAATTGAAATAAGAACACCGTGAATTCATTGTCCCAGGAAGGGGAAACTTTATTGACACATTCCTGGGGTCAGATACATCACATGATCACACTGACAGAACCACAGGCACATAGACACAGGCAACAGAGCATGCACAATGTCGGCACTAGTACAGTGTATATCCACCTTTCGCAGCAATGCAGGCTGCTATTCTCCCATGGAGACGATCGTAGAGATGCTGGATGTAGTCCTGTGGAACGGCTTGCCATGCCATTTCCACCTGGCGCCTCAGTTGGACCAGCGTTCGTGCTGGACGTGCAGACCGCGTGAGACGACGCTTCATCCAGTCCCAAACATGCATAATGGGGGACAGATCCGGAGATCTTGCTGGCCAGGGTAGTTGACTTACATCTTCTAGAGCACGTTGGGTGGCACGGGATACATGCGGACGTGCATTGTCCTGTTGGAACAGCAAGTTCCCTTGCCGGTCTAGGAATGGTAGAACGATGGGTTCGATGACGGTTTGGATGTACCGTGCACTATTCAGTGTCCCCTCGACGATCACCAGAGGTGTACGGCCAGTGTAGGAGATCGCTCCCCACACCATGATGCCGGGTGTTGGCCCTGTGTGCCTCGGTCGTATGCAGTCCTGATTGTGGCGCTCACCTGCACGGCACCAAACACGCATACGACCATCATTGGCTCCAAGGCAGAAGCGACTCTCATCGCTGAAGACGACACGTCTCCATTCGTCCCCTCTTTCACGCCTGTCGCGACACCACTGGAGGCGGGCTGCACGATGTTGGGGCGTGAGCGGAAGACGGCCTAACGGCGTGCGGGACCGTAGCCCAGCTTCATGGAGACGGTTGCGAATGGTCCTCGCCGATACCCCAGGAGCAACAGTGTCCCTAATTTGCTGGGAAGTGGCGGGGCGGTCCCCTAGGGCACTGCGTAGGATCCTACGGTCTTGGGGTGCATCCGTGCGTCGCTGCGGTCCGGTCCCAGGTCGACGGGCGCGTGCACCTTCCGCCGAATACTGGCGACAACATCGATGTACTGTGGAGACCTCACTCCCCAAGTGTTGAGCAATTCGGCGGTACGTCCATCCGGCCTACCGCATGTGTATTTTATACTAGAACTGACATGTGATTACATTTTCACTCAATTTGGGTGCATAGATCCTGAGAAATCAGTACCCAGAACAACCACCTCTGGCCGTAATTACGGCCTTGATACGCCTGGGCATTTAGTCAAACAGAGCTTGGATGGCGTGTACAGGTACAGCTGCCCATGCAGCTTCAACACGATACCACAGTTCATCAAGAGTAGTGACTGGCGTATTGTGACGAGCCAGTTGCTCGGCCACAATTGACGTTTTCAATTGGTGTGAGATCTCGCCAGGGCAGCAGTCGAACTTTTTCTGTATCCAGAAATGCCCGTACAGGACCTGCAGCATACGGTCATGCATTATCCTGCTGAAATGTAGGGATTCGCAGAGATCGAATGGAGGGTAGAGCCACGGGTCCTAACGCATCTGAAATGTAACGTCCACTGTCCAAAGTGCCGTCAATGCCTACGAGAGGTGACCGAGATTTGTAAATGGCATCCCATACCATCACGCCGGATAATACGCCAGTATGGCGACGACGAATACACGCTTCCAATGTGCGTTCACGCGATGTCGCCAAACACGGATGCGACCATCATAATGCTGTTAACAAAACCAGGATTCATCCGAAAAAATGACGTTTTGCCATTGGTGCACCGAGGTTCGTCGTTAAGTACACCATCGCAGGCGCTGCTGTCTGTGATGTGTCGTCGAGGGTAACCGCAGCCATGTTCTCCGAGCTGATAGTCCATGCTACTGAAAACGTCATCGAACTGTCGTGCAGATGGTTGTTGCCTTCCAAACGTCCCCATTTGTTGACTGAGGGATCGAGAAGTGGCTGCACGATCTGTTACAGCCATTCGAATAAGATGCCTGTCATCTCGACTGCTAGTGATACGAGGCCGTTGGGATCCAGCACGGCGTTCCGTATTATCCTCCTTAACCCACCGATTCCATATTCTGCTAACAGTCATTGGATCTCGACCAACGCGAGCAGCAGTTCGCGATACGATAAACCGCAATCGCGATAGGCTACAATCCGACCTTTATCAGAGTCGGAAACATGATGGTACGCATTTCTCCTCCTTATACGAGGCATCACAACGTTTCACCAGGCAACGCCGATTAATTGCTGTTTGTGTATGAGAAATCGATTGGAAATTTTCCTCATGCCAGCACGTTGTACGTGTCGCCACCAGCGCCAACATTGTGTGAATGCTCTGAAAAACTAACCATTTGTATATCACAGCATCTTCTTCCTATCGGTTAAATTTAGCGTCTGTAGCTCGTCATCTCCCTTTTGTAGCAATGTTAATGGCCAGTAGTGTACATCTGGAATCCCACAGGGTTCGATTATTGGCCCACCGCTGTTCTTGTTTGATGTTAATCATCTGCCATTTTATTTGAATCAGGTGGCAGACTTAGTCTTGTTTGCAGGTGCTGCAAGGTTATTGTGAGGCCGAGCAAATAACGTCAACAAAGAAAGTAGTAAACCATGTTTCTGTTAAAATTACTGATTGATTTTTGCGGAAATAGGATAGCTTTATATTTGGAAAATACATAGATCATCCACTTTTGTATTGTCAAAAATATTCCGCTTTCCAGTTACATAGTATAGCAACAAGAAATAATAAACAGTATACAAGATTCTAAATTCTTAAGGTGTAAATATTGATGTAAATTTAAACTGGAGGATCCATACAGCAGAGTTCCTCAAACATTTATATCCTATGCAGGAGTCGAACCTGCGACCGTAGCGGTTCCGGACTGAAGCGCCTAGACCCGCACGGTCACTCCGGCCGGCTCCAGAGTGCTAACCACTCTGCCACCTCGCTCGGTTAATGGTGTAAGCTGTGTGTAGTTGGAGTTATGTAGGGCCCCTGATAAGTCTAGATACGACACTGACAGGTGACACGTACGTGAGCATCCTGTTAGATCACCTATATCCATTCATATCTGTTGTGCATTCCGATGGGCTTGGACAATTCCAGCGGGACAATGTGACACCCCACACGTCCAAAGTCGCTACAGAGTAGCTCCAGGAACACTCTCCCGAGTTTAAACACTTCTGCTGACCACCAGACTCGTCAGACATGAAAATTATTGAGCGTATTTGTGATTTCTTGAAATGTGCTGTTCAGATGACCCAAAAATGGTTCAAATGGCTCTGAACACTATGGAACTTAACATCTGAGGTCATCAGTCCCCTAGAACCTAGAAATACTTAAACCTAACTAACCTAAGGACATCACACACATCCATGCCCGAGGCCGAATTCGAACCTGCGACAGTAGCAGTAGCGCGGTTGCGGACTGAAGCGCCTAGAACCGCTGGGCCACAACGACCGGGCATTTTTCAGAAGATATCTCCATCCGTACGGACTGATGGACAGCCTGCGGGATTCATGGTGTCAGTTCCCGCCAGCACTACTTCAGACATTAGTCGAGTCCATGCCACGTCGTGTTGCAGCACTTCTGCCTGCTCGCTGTGGCCCTACACGGTGTTGGGCAGGTGTGTCAGTTTCTTTAGTGTATGAAAATTAAATTCTCCCGCGCGTTCTCAGTCTGTTGACATAGACCACGATCGCGCCCAGATAACGCTAGCTCAGAAGATGTCGCGAAGTTAATCCATAGAGCTTCCGTCGAGGCGCAATTCCCTCTCCCCCAACGCAACCCGGCGAGTGACGTCATGTGGAGTTGCTGAACGAGCGGAAGGCGCGCACGGCTGCATGTAAATCGCCCTGTAGCGATGAGCTCTCCCCTTCCCCTCCCCCTTCCTCCCCAGCGTGGGCGGCCGCATTACCCCGGATAAATATTTGCAGCGCCACTTACGGCGGCGGAACTTGCCGCGGCTGACGGCTTCCGCAATATTTCTGGCGGTGCACACAGCCACCGGCACGGCGCCTCCTGCAGCCGCTGCTTGCGTGTGTGTACCCGCCGCTGGAAAAGAAAGTTCCTCGTGGTGACTTTCCACCATAAATAGGCATACCCCGTAGTCTTTCTTGCTTTGCCAAGATGTGTCGTCACTGTTCCTGTTTCACACATTTACGTACCATTGGCCGTTCTATTCGCACAGTGCATGACAGGTGTGTGGAACAGCGCCGTCATACGAGGCTACAACGTCTGGAAAAATCGGCGGCAGCAGAACACTGCCTAAATGAGGGACACAAAATGAAATTTGAGGAAACTGTTGTGGTTGCCAACATTTCCGGTTTTTGGAACAGTGTCTATAAAGAGGCGATTGAAATTAGGTTGGCTGTTAATTTAATCAACAGAGACAATGGGTTTCCACTTAGCAAAACGTGGTATCCTGTATTATCTCGCATCAGAACTGAACGTTCTTCGGTGCGGCCTTGATTGCGATATATCGTTGCCAGCAGTGTTTCACTTAGGGCGGCGTCACCTCCCTGTTTTGGAAGGCAGAAACCGTGATGGGCGGTGCATGCGCCGTGTACTGAACGGTGGCCTATATAGGACGTCGGTTTCCAACCTGGCGTCAGTTCTCAGTGGGACTCATCAGCAGAAGCAGCATTTTCCTGAAGATGGAGACCAGTTGGATCGCCGAAATATCGAGTCAAGTTGATTTTAGGATCCGGCAGCAATCCCAAAGAGACTTTCACCATTCAGAACAGTACAAAGATGTTGTTATACCTGTTACACACTCTCGTTCTCCCTGAAGACAGCTACGGTAGATACGCTGACAGCAAAATGACGGCAGTTTACAGTATTTTCGGCAGTAGCCATTCGGCCAGATGTAATTACAGAAGTGGAACTCTTGCAGTTACTACAGAGAAACGCGTACCACATGAGCTGACTCTACAACAGCTTAAAGCTGCTTCAACAAATCTTTAAATATAGCAGTTGACAGTAAGGACGAGTGGATGAATGAATCACTATGCCGTTCAGGAGACGGTCTGGTTTATTGGCGTTTCGAAGACAAATGAGGGTGCTGAATCCACTGTACACTAAGGTGACAAACGTCATGGGATAGCGATATGCACATATGCAGATGGCGACAGCATAGCATACATAAGGTATAAAACGGCAGTGCACTGGCAGAGCTTCCATTTATACTCAGGTGATTCACGTGAAAAGTTTTCCCACTTGATTATGGCCGCAAGACAAGAATTAACAGACGTTGAACGCAGAATGATATTTGAAGCTAGAAAGCGCGGAGCATTCCACTTCGGAACTCATTAGGGAATTCGATATCCCGAGTATCAAGAGTGTGCCAAGAATACCAAATTTCAGGCATTACCCCTCACCACGGAGAACAGAGTGGCCAACGGCCTTCATTTTACGATCGTGAGCAGCGGCGTTGTAATAGAGTTGTCAAGATTAACAGACAAGTAAAACTGCGTGAAATAACCGCAGAAATCAATGTGGGACGTGCAACGAACGTATCTACAAGGACAGAACGGTGAAATTTGGCTTTAGTGGGCTAAGGCACCAGACGACCGATGCGAGCGCCTTGTCAACAGCACTATATTGCCTGCAACGCCTCTCCTGGGCACGTGGTTACCATATCGGTTGGACCCTACATCGATTGGACCATAGGTGATTCGAAAACCGTGTCCTAGTCAGATGAGTCCCACTTTTAGTAGCCAGCATTTGAAAGGTACGAGAAAGAACAAATCCCATTGTAATGTATGTGAAATTGTATCAGAACTTGTGAATCACACGTTGCCGGCGGTAACGGAGTGTACAATCCCATGTTAGGGAATGTGTGTCCCGCCAGCGGAAAGAGTGGTCAACGGCGGAAGCAAAACCGCGGCTTGCATGACACCTCTACGCTGCTCACTCTGCCGGATAGTTGTCATGTCGTCAGCTGCTAACAGCCGCTTCACAATGTTGCTACAGTACCATGGCAAGTTTCACAAACGAGGAATACGCCGAAATCCACCTCACCTACGGGCTTGCAGATGGAAGAGCTGACGTTACAAGGCAACTGTATCACGAGAGGTTTCCTAGCCGGTGCCTTCCAGCCACAAAAACGTTTTACTCTGTGGACAGGCGCTTGAGGGAGTATAGTGCATGTGTAGCACCTTCAGGATTTAGTGGTCGTGGCAGACCGTCGATGTACAGAGCGGATGACGAAGAAAAAGTGTTACAAACTGTTGCGGAGGACCGAACAATAAGCACCAGGTCTCTCGCCACTGCGGTGGGAATGTCACAATCTACTGTTCTGCGAGTACTCCATAGAAACCGTTACCATCCATTTCGCATGTAGAAGGTACAGGCATTATTGCCGGAAGACTACCAGAGGAGGAATTCTACAACTTTATACTGCGGCGTCAGACCCACGACCAGCATTTTTCGCGAGCAATACTGTTCACGGGCGAAGCCTATTTCACGAAGGAGGGTGTAATGAATTCGCATAACTGGCACGAGTGGGTGGAAGGAAACCCACACAGTACAGTGATACGAGGATACCAACAACGATGCGGCATCAATATCTGGTGTGGTATTATTGATCACCATCTCATAGGGCCACATGTGCTACCTCAAAGGCTTACGGGAGAGCGGTATCTGCGTTTGCTGCATGCTACATTACCGGCATTGTTGGCCTCTCGTAAGAACTTGTGGTACACGCATGACGGTGCCCCTGCTCACTTGAGCGGCACAGTGCAACGCCGCCTGGACAATGCCTTCCCTTCGAAATGGACCGGTCGTAGAGGCCCTGTAGCATGGCCAGCAAGATCGCCAGACCTGAATTAACCAGATTTCTTTTTGTGGGGCCATCTCAAATCTGTGATTTATGAAGGAGAGGTTGTTGATGTCAACACCCTTCAGCGCAGAATACATCATGCCTGTGATATTACTCAAAGAGATACATGTTGCATCGTGTTCAGCAATCCTTCATGCGAAGAGTTCAACTTTGCCACACACATCATGTCCGTCATTTCGAACAGTACTCATAAATCGCCTTTGCAACTTCTAGTCATGTGTTTCTATGTTAGTATAGATTTGTACAGCTGTATTATATTGGTTTGTATTAACTGCCACGTGCCTGTGTAGTTGTATTTGTATTCTGCGTATATGTACTCGTTTCTTAAAACTAAGTCTGGGACACAAAAACCAAAACATGCATGTACATTAGTGCAGCCCCTCCTCACGTTCCTTTCCCTATGCCATCTAGCCACGACACATAATACCGGCGAGCGCAACCGGTACGAATAGATGTGGGCGCTGCCATTGCTCGCAGCGTCACCCTGACCGTCGCTTGACGCCGCCTGCCTCGCCTTCTCTTGAGCAGCTAGACTACCTACAACACTCGAGTGTGGTGTCCTGTTGCCGATCTGTCCCCTTTGCCAATGTCGGACCACAGTAAGACCCTAAAGTCCACTTCATATTTCCAGATTTTTACCATTCAATTGCATTGTCATTTATTGACATAGGAACATGCGGGAAACGAATTTATAGTTGTAGCTCAGTGTGTGACAATTTGCAAGACATATTTTTCCTCCTTCATGAATCAGGTGTTCTAAATTTTCCGACCCGACTCAGAAAGAATAATCTTCCCACACCTATAGTGGAATATGCTAACTCTCTACGTGTGATGTCAGGGGCCAAGACTATACTTTGTGTGTGCTGTGTCGAAAATGACTTATGTGACGGAGACATAACTGTGGCTATTGTATTTATTTTTGGTTCCCATAGCCCCCCTCCCCCTCACTCCAGTATTTTGTAAAGTAGTTTTTAAAAAAAATGATTCAAATGGCTCTGAGCACTATGGGACCTAACATCTATGGTTATCAGTCCCCTAAAACTTAGAATTGCTTAAACCTAACTAACCTAAGGACACCACACAACAACCAGTCATCACGAGGCAGAGAAAATCCCTGACCCCGCCGGGAATCGAACCCGGGAAACTGGAAGTATTTTTAGAACATGTAGTTCTTTGTTGCTTCACGTTTTCATTCACCTGTTTACTAATACCAGCGTTGACGTCAGCGTCTTATTGTCTATCTCAAATCGTTTTGTGGAGTGCTTGCAGTTTGTGGTCATGTTTTCCATACAGTTGACGTCTGGGGGACTAATATGGAAACCGACAGGCCAGTTGAGAGAAGTTTGTGGGAGAGAATACGAATCACATCTGTGGGAAGTAGACTAACTCAGACTTAACTAGAACAAACAGCCCAACTGAGGAAAGCTGGGGGCGAGGAAGGAAATAAAAGGCACTTCTCTGGGGATATCAGAGTCCTCTTTATTGAATTCTCGCGATATTATAAAATCGTTCATCTCAGTTAACCAAAATGAGGAAGGAGAATGTAACATAATTTGAATAACTGGACTCCGAGCTAAGCCTTAGGAATCAGATGATTGACGGGTATATCGCTGAAGTTAGCTGCGCATTGGTGACTAAGTACAAAAAGATACGGATGGGGGTAAATGGACGAATCCTTATGGTTGAGTGCTTGGGAATGGAGCATTCGACTGAACGTTACACTTTACTTTCCTAATTTCCGCTTCCACTTCATGATAACGCTGCTTTGGTTACGCAACCCATGATGAGCAGTCAACGGACAGAACGTTCCGGGGCCTCGCCACAAAGCTGCGGAACGCCAATAGGGGCTGCTGGTTCGTCGCCACACAGTTATGAGGCAACACGCCTCACTCACCCAGCGTCTGCTGCCTACACCACACAACGAGTGAATATGGAGAATGCTGAGATGATCCCCCCTCCCACCCCTCTGCCACTTAACAGCTGAGTCGTATCCACATCCAGTCAAATCGGCACTGAGACTTGTCTTGTGTAAAAGGCACTATAATAAAAGAAAACATTTCATGTTTCAATAATTTTATTTGTCTCTTCCATTCGCATATCAATCTCTTAACCTTATAACCTTTTTCTGCTTGAGTTCGCTGTATGATCATGGCAGTTATTTACTTATTGGTTCCCAAGTTTGGGCGATAGCATTTGTAATTTGCGTGTCATGTCATGCCTGAGATGAGAGTTTTGAGTTCACTACACTACTAACGGGCGAAATATGAGGTAGCACCCCTCCACCATGCAGCAACCCTACAAAGCCTTGATCTAACAGTGCTCTTATGACAACATTGCCTGGATTTTCACTCCACCAAAAATTTACGACACCCTCAAAAGCCTCGAACGCCATCCACTCTGCCTTTCTTTCCGTATCCGTCTCCCTTCACCGCTAGGATCCCGCTTTACCGTATTATTTCGGCTCTCTTCTGTGTCACACTGAACACTCACCGCAAACTTTGCGCCAGTCATCCTACCGTTTCATCCATGATAGTTAACCCAAGAATGCTACCGCACTTTTATCAACACATACTACCAATCTTACACAGCCTTCACATCCTACCCAAATTTATATCCACCCTTCAAGGGTTTTTCTTCTATTTTAAATAGAATATTCCTCTTCCTCTCCATATCAGGGCTCCCCTTTTCTGCTTCTCCTCCTATCATTTTCCCCTCGTCCAAAAGGGTTTTCCTCGAGAGCCTTCTTCACCTATTGTTCCTGTACCTCCTGTCCAGGAAAGTGCCCCATTTTTATAAAGACTGTTCTCAAACGAGTGTGGTGACATTCTTGAAAAATATTATCACATATCGATGTCACTCTGTAGCGTAGTGCAACATCTATTGAAAGTTACTTCATCTGCAATAATATTGTGTAACCTACTTTTTGAAGTCCCCTCGTACATGCAAGGTGATGCAGAGAGTAAGAGATGTAATTAACAACTGTAACAGTGCCCTCGTACATGGAAGGTGATCCAGAGAAAGGGTAAGGTATGTAATGGACAACTGTAACATGGAAAACAAAGAAATTGTATTTAAGTGGTATGAAGAATTTCTCTTTTTTCTTAGAAAAGATGTACACATAAAAAGCGACAGAATTTGTAGAACATATGGACAACCACAATAAATGTAAATAAATACAGGAAGAATGGTGGAACATAATGGAACAGACTATGTGGAAAGAATTTGAGAAATGACCTGTTTGTCAAAGAATCATTGAGGGGAATGGAACAATACTCCAGACCACTGGGACGTCAGAGAACCCAAATTATCTGCATATTCTATCTTCAATGTGTATTCTCTAACACAGCCTCTGCAGAGTTTGCAAGGCATGTGGAAGAGATATGGCAGAGTGAAGCTTTGAGTCTGTCCCTGAAATATGGTTGGATAACGAAATTCTTAGCTCATTGTTAGACTGAAGACAATCCCCGTCTGAACCAAGATTTTAATTTCTCGCTTATTCGTACCACATATCTTTGTGAATATTTTAAAACCATTCAGAAAGTAAGCAGATTATACATGGAGTGGGAAGAATTTTAGGGTAAAAAGGATAGACATAAGAGGGTAACCAAACAGAAGCCTATGAAATAAGGAACTAATGGTAAGAAATAAAATTTTTATAATCGTTAGTTTACGTTATTGATCAATACTAGCAATGATGCAAAGGTTGTACCGTTAACGCAACGTTTCTTGTGTGGAAGACTCCACTGTGGTGTGGATTGTCAGTGAACGTCATAAAAGTAAGACTCCTAGTCGTCCATATCGTAGTTGATGGCTCGTTTATTGTATCCAGGCACTATACAACAAAATCCTCAGCAACCATGCATTAAAAGAACTCGGAGACTACTTTCGGAAAGTACACACTCATGACTGCACGAAAGGTGCATTAAAAATGAAGCGGCTAGATATTGAAACGGTGCCGTATGTGTGACTCAAAAGTCGATTGTATCTGCACGGTTTTGTCTCTGTCCAGTTGCTGGGATACTAGACGACAGCTGTCTGTAAGAGGGCGCCTAAGCAGTTGCAGACAGAGATATGAAGACACGTTTGGCTAGCAATAGGGAAGTGGCTCTCTGGTAGCTGTATGGGCAGGTGGAGGTCCAATTTGACTGACAACGTGTGAGCACTCAGTTGAGCCGAACACAGCTGGAAGATGGTTGCCTGGCCTGTGGAGTCTTATTGCCACCATCACGCTGATTGGAGATAAGTGCCCGCTACTCGACTGTTGGAAGCGAGCCTGCTCGGGTTATTATTGCATGTCCAGGCCTTTTGTAACAGGCAGTAATTTTGTTCTTAACTGATGTGTGAGCCTTTGAACTCTGGTTGCTTTCTTGTCTAGCTGATATTTGTGGCCTTTCTTCCTATTCGCTGTTGTGCGTGAAAGGTGCTCAATTCTATTCTGTTACTAGTCTGATTTTAGCCGATTTTATTGACACATGTTCGTGATTTGTGGCGAACAAGGATAATAATTTGATTTTGTTGTCTAAACGCCACTTTCTGTCAAATCATTCTGAAAGTTACCTGTCTGATACATTATCTATTCAACGCGCGTCAGCTTTCTTTAATTAACTGGTATCTTGTATTTTATTAGAATAGTGTGAACGATTTCAGTGCTTGTCAAACTGGTTTAATTCATTGTTATTTTACAATTTATTAGACTACTGTTTAATTCATTCAGTTCTTGTCAGACTTGTTTTATATGTTGGTGCTTTTTGTATTTACACTCCTGGAAATGGAAAAAAGAACACATTGACACCGGTGTGTCAGACCCACCATACTTGCTCCGGACACTGCGAGAGGGCTGCACAAGCAATGATCACACGCACGGCACAGCTGACACACCAGGAACCGCGGTGTTGGCCGTCGAATGGCGCTAGCTGCGCAGCATTTGTGCACCGCCGCCGTCAGTGTCAGCCAGTTTGCCGTGGCATACGGAGCTCCATCGCAGTCTTTGACACTGGTAGCATGCCGCGACAGCGTGGACGTGAAACCGTATGTGCAGTTGACGGACTTTGAGCGAGGGCGTATAGTGGGCATGCGGGAGGCCGGGTGGACGTACCGCCGAATTGCTCAACACGTGGGGCGTGAGGTCTCCACAGTACATCGATGTTGTCGCCAGTGGTCGGCGGAAGGTGCACGTACCCGTCGACCTGGGACCGGACCGCAGCGACGCACGGATGCACGCCAAGACCGTAGGATCCTACTCAGTGCCGTAGGGGACCGCACCGCCACTTCCCAGCACATTAGGGACACTGTTGCTCCTGGGGTATCGGCGAGGACCATTCGCAACCGTCTCCATGAAGCTGGGCTACGGTCCCGCACGCCGTTAGGCCGTCTTCCGCTCACGCCCCAACATCGTGCAGCCCGCCTCCAGTGGTGTCGCGACAGGCGTGAATGGAAGGACGAATGGAGACGCGTCTTCTTCAGCGATGAGAGTCGCTTCTGCCTTGGTGCCAATGATGGTCGTATGCGTGTTTGGCGCCGTGCAGGTGAGCGCCACAATCAGGACTGCATACGACCGAGGCACACAGGGCCAACACCCGGCATCATAGTGTGGGGAGCGATCTCCTACACTGGCCGTACACCTCTGGTGATCGTCGAGGGGACACTGAATAGTGCACGGTACATCCAAACCGTCATCGAACCCATCGTTCTACCATTCCTAGACCGGCAAGGGAACTTGCTGTTCCAACAGGACAATGCACGTCCGCATGTATCCTGTGCCACCCAACGTGCTCTAGAAGGTGTAAGTCAACTACCCTGGCCAGCAAGATCTCCGGATCTGTCCCCCATTGAGCATGTTTGGGACTGGATGAAGCGTCGTCTCACGCGGTCTGGACGTCCAGCACGAACGCTGGTCCAACTGAGGCGCCAGGTGGAAATGACATGGCAAGCCGTTCCACAGGACTACATCCAGCATCTCTACGATCGTCTCCATGGGAGAATAGCTGCCTGCATTGCTGCGAAAGGTGGATATACACTGTACTAGTGCCGACTTTGTGCATGCTCTGTTGCCTGTGTCTATGTGCCTGAGGTTCTGTCAGTGTTATCATGTGATGTATCTGACCCCAGGAATGTGTCAATAAAGTTTCCCCTTCCTGGGACAATGAATTCACGGTGTTCTTATTTCAATTTCCAGGAGTGTAGTTACAATAGTGCTTAATTCTGCTGATACATGTGTGTTACAGGAGAGATTAGCCATTATTTAATGCATTATTTATCGAATCAAGACGAAAACTCAGGAACGGCCCTCATTGGATTCTTTGGTTGATCTTGTGACATTCAACAAATCATTCTGTAAATTCGTCATACATATGTGGAAAAGGTACCTATTTTGATGAGACATTTTAGACATTCTAGAAAGTCCGCGTTACTTGACATTTGCTGTTTTCCGAACTAGTCACCAATATAAATACTATATTGTGATTTGTTTATAAATCTTTTATGAATACCGACGTTATTTGATTTCCTGTGTATGTTTGGTCGCTTATTGCTGCTGTTTACTTTCCCGAAAAATTTGAAATCGTTTTCTTTGTTTTAATCTTTTATATTTCAGTTACATATTATGTAACGCAAGTGGTTTCTTCTAAATCCCCCTTAGATAAATCGAAGCGACATATCTAGAGGCAGGCTGATGTTCTGGTCGACCACCGCGGCGTATTGCTCTCTGTGTGTATAAGCGTGATAACTTGCCTGCCGATGGAGACGTCAGCTTAAGATCCCTCAAAATAGTTACTTAGGGATTTCTTGTATTTTAACCGAATTTAATGCAAATATTGAAGCGCCTTTACCAGTTGTAAAGTCTGTTTGCATGGCTGCCGACCGTTAATTCAGCTATCCTTCTTGTGCCTTAAATGCTGTTACTGTCGGT
Organism: Schistocerca gregaria; assembly: GCF_023897955.1. Taxonomy (NCBI): domain Eukaryota; kingdom Metazoa; phylum Arthropoda; class Insecta; order Orthoptera; family Acrididae; genus Schistocerca; species Schistocerca gregaria. The sequence goes on along the minus strand of NC_064925.1, from coordinate 415,792,663 downwards.
TGTAGTGAAATTCTGTGCGCTTAGAACTGGTCAATGTTGCTATACACTGGTCTTTATGGCCAATACATGGCGTTCCTTAATGAAATTTGTGTGTGAAATTGTATTACTGGACATACTCTCACTGTGGTAGACATCTGTTATTGGGTCTTAAGCCGTATGTGCATTTACTAACTATAGTTATTTGCTTTGTCTGTTGAGTTGGTTCAAATGGCTCTGAGCACTATGGAACTTAACACCTGAGGTCATCAATCCCCTAGAACTTAGAACTACTTAAACCTAAGTAACCTAAAGACATCACACACATCCATGCCCGAGGCAGGATTCGAACCTGCGACCGTAGCAGTCGCAGATATATACAGAACTCTGGCTAAAAGTACTTTGAAAACAAATTTCAAACACCTTTGAGCTCCATAAATCATTCATTTCAATGGTTACCGGTTTCGGTCACACACATGACCATTCTCAGACCCTATATACCATGATGGTAGGCAGAGGCGCAAAACGGAGCAGTTGACCCTCGTGGACTCAAAACACATGCTCCGTTCGCCGCCACCGCCTACCATCACGGTATAAGGGGTCTGAGGATAGTAACATTCTGATTGAAACTTGTAACTATTGAAATAAATGTTTTATTGCGGTCAAAAGTGCTTGTAATCCATTTTTGAAGTGCTTTTACTTTTATGTTTATTTAGAGTTTAACATTTTGAATTACCTTGCCGTTGGTCAGATAAATATGACATTTACTCTGTGTTTACACCTCGGTCTGTATGTGTAATGCCTTTTCCAACGTTGTTCGCCTGCACTGTATCCTCTTTGACGACAGTCAGTCTGATGATGACCTTGTAAGCCGAAATCCGGATGTTGTTGTTGTTGTTGTTGTCTTCAGTCCTGAGACTGGTTTGATGCAGCTCTCCATGCTACTCTATCCTGTGCAAGCTGCTTCATCTCCCAGTACCTACTGCAACCTACATCCTTCTGAATCTGCTTAGTGTACTCATCTCTCGGTCTCCCTCTACGATTTTTACCCTCCACGCTGCCCTCCAATGCTAAATTTGTGATCCCTTGATGCCTCAAAACATGTCCTACCAACCGATCCCTTCTTCTAGTCACGTTGTGCCACAAACTTCTCTTCTCCCCAATCCTATTCAATACCTCCTCATTAGTTACGTGATCTATCCACCTTATCTTCAGTATTCTTCTGTAGCACCACATTTCGAAAGCTTCTATTCTCTTCTTGTCCAAACTAGTTATCGTCCATGTTTAACTTCCATACATGGCTACACTCCAAACAAATACTTTCAGAAACGACTTCCTGATACATAAATCTATATTCGATGTTAACAAATTTCTCTTCTTCAGAAACGCTTTCCTTGCCATTGCCAGTCTACATTTTATATCCTCTCTACTTCGACCATCATCAGTTATTTTACTTCCTAAATAGCAAAACTCCTTTACTACTTTAAGTGTCTCATTTCCTAATCTAATTCCCTCAGCATCACCCGATTTAATTTGACTACATTCCATTATCCTCGTTTTGCTTTTGTTAATGTTCATCTTATATCCTCCTTTCAAGACACTGTCCATTCCGTTCAACTGCTCTTCCAAGTCCTTTGCTGTCTCTGACAGAATTACAATGTCATCGGCGAACCTCAAAGTTTTTACTTCGTCTCCATGAATTTTAATACCTATTCCAAATTTTTCTTTTGTTTCCTTTACTGCTTGCTCAATATACAGATTGAATAACATCGGGGAGAGGCAACAACCCTGTCTCACTCCTTTCCCAACCACTGCTTCCCTTTCATGCCCCTCGACTCTTATGACTGCCATCTGGTTTCTGTACAAATTGTAAATAGCCTTTCGCTCCCTGTATTTTACCCCTGCCACCTTTAGAATTTGAAAAAGGGTATTCCAGTCAACATTGTCAAAAGCTTTCTCTAAGTCTACAAATGCTAGAAACGTAGGTTTGCCTTTTCTTAATCTTTCTTCTAAGATAAGTCGTAAGGTCAGTATTGCCTCACGTGTTCCAACATTTCGACGGAATCCAAACTGATCCTCCCCGAGGTCTGCATCTACCAGTTTCTCCATTCGTCTGTAAAGAATTCGCGTTAGTATTTTGCAGCCGTGGCTTATTAAACTGATAGTTCGGTAATTTTCACATCTGTCAGCACCTGCTGAAATCCGGATAGCGAATTAAATAAATACTCGATCGTGTTCTTCATCTAGTGTGCCGAAGCCGTAAATTTGTTGAGGGACAAGATCATGTTTCCACCTCGGTTACTGCTTAATAAACAAATATTTACTTATTTAAGCTTCATAGGGTTGGCCAGTTACTGTCTTACAGACCCTTCACAAGTGTTTTAAATACTGACAGCAAATATGATCGCCTGCCTCCTGCATGACTTTGTCGCATTTATATTACTAAACTTAAAAAATTCCTGATAATCTTGGAATCCTGTGTCCGATATCTTGCCAGTACCAACGTTGAAAACAGGAAAGACTCGTAGAAATTCTCGATTCCCCAAATGGATGAACTGTCTTTATACATGCATAACTAAGATCGTATGGAACCGTCAGTGCGTGAGATTTTATCTACACTCTATCCATCCCCGTATTAGAGTTTTGAACGTTCTATTCCAGATTACGCTTTGAAATGCTTTCCTGCGTGAACAAGATGAAAAACGTGCATTTCATTCTCATTCACTACGCACGCCTTTCATATTTTATTCTTTTTGCAATTCTATCATGCTTTCACAATCGCAGCGGGATGCCTATATGGCTAGAACATTTTCCATGGCAATATTACTCTGGTCAGTGAGAGAGCAGGGGTGCAGGGTATTTTTCGTCATTTTGTGAATCCAATTTAGCAGTCTCCCTGGAGTGGCCATTATGGCTTCCCTTACTTCTCGTTGACCGTTGCTGTGTAGTAGCCAAATTAGTCCTCCTTCCAAGTCCCATAAGTTGGGGTACCAAGCCTGAAGCTTAACTTCTCTCTTCCTTTTAACACTACAAGGTAGCCTCCCTGCTGAAACTCTGACCGTCTTCTGACGAATCACGAGCCATTTCCCGGTCTTAGGGCTGCTAGCCATACCAGCATCGAGTTTGCAATCCCGTGGCCTCTGACCGGCCGGGTTAGGAGCGTGCCAATTCTCGCGACTCAACGCTCCCAGCTATCCTTTGGAGACGCGGAACCTCGGTGCAGTTCTATCCTATTCCTGCTCGCTGGACGAGCCCTGAGGTCGCGTTGCTTATCTCGGTAAGGATGGGTGTACTCTAAGAATGCCAACTGATTTGGTTACAATGCACCTACAGGACTAGGGGTTCGTTAGTGAGCAAGCACTACTTTCTTTTCGTTTCTCACAAATTTTGTTTCGTAAATACGATAATTCGTTAATTCGTAAGTAATGGTGGACTTGGCGTCCGACCTTTGTCCGTTACGAGCGTCAGGTCATCTATGGGCCATGTCAGGGTAAAGTTGCGGTATCGCCTTCAGCGTTTCTTCTTTAATCTTTTTCTTGTGATCTCCGTATTAATTTAAGTTTCTATATTGTAATTTCGCGAAATGGAGTCATGGTCCTCTGTGGTAGAACATGCGACCACGTGGCGAGCGGTATTGCTAATTCCATAGAAAATTCTTAGCCTTGCAGTGTTTTCATTTACTTCGTTTAAACGAGTCTTGCCATGCCGGGTATTGATGTGGTTACCTGGTTTTCAGCGGGGAGGCCACTTTGGCACTTTCTTGTTCTGGCATTTATCCCTTACGCTGTTTAGTCTACGATAGTGGAGAGAGCATGAGGGAAGTTCCACTCCTTGTAAAAATGGTAGACTATTATTTTACGATCAGAACCATTATTCCTCTTCCCGCCACTCGTCTTTCTTCTCCATTGTGCAGAGGGCAAACTGCTTAATCAATCTTTCCTTAATGAGATTCTCACTCTGCAGCGGAGTGTGCGCTGATACGAAACTACCTGGCAGATTAAAACTGTGTGCCGGACCGAGACTCGAACTCGGGACCTTTGCCTTTCGCAGGCAAGTGCTCTACCATCTGAGCTACCCAAGCACGACTCACGCCCCGTCCTCACAGCTTTACTTCTGCCAGTACTTCGTCTCCTACCTTCCAAACTTTACAGAAGGTTCGCAGGAGAACTTCTGCAAACTTTCGAAGGTAGGAGACGAGGTACTGGCAGAAGTAAACATGTGAGGACAGGGCGTGAGTCGTGCTTGGGTAGCTCAGATGGTACAGCACTTGCCCGCGAAAGGCAAAGGTCCCGAGTTCGAGTCTCGGACCGGCACAAAGTTTTAATCTGCCAGGTAGTTTAAATCTTTCCCTCCTCCCGCAAAATTATATTCGATAGTATGTGTATGTGCGGGAAAACGACTTTATTTTCTTTGCGTTTACGCAAGTTCTCATTACGCTCTTTTTGTCATAAAGATGTCTTACTTACGTCTGTCTTTATTCATCAATTCGGTAAAGGTCCCCAGCCACATAAGAACAGTTCGAAACCCCACCCCCTCCCCATTAACCTTTATGATCAGCAAATTAACTAATCAATAAATGCCTTGCTTAGTCGGTCTCCTTAAGGTAGTACGGATCTCATGCTTTTCTTTGTTGGTGCCGTGTTTCTCCTCGCAGATCCGTTGCGGCCATTGTGCTTACGAATCCGCTGATAATTAAATCAGTCTTCCCTTCCGAATAAGGGAAAAGCCATGGCTCACTGCGAGTCATGAACAAAATTCCACTTGATGTGCTGGAAGTTGGTTGCCTTATCCTGAGTAGGTGAGAGACAGTTTGAATTAAATAACTTTCGCCTATTCACTAAATTTATTTGTTGAGAAATCTCTCCCCAATTCCCATAGGAAAGTTAGAGGGTGAGTCAAATGAAAACCTTAAATTTGTAATAACAAATCGAAATTTTTCGCCGTATTCCTGTAGATTGGTAAGCGTGCTATAAACATCGTGAAGAACGGCCTGTAGGTGCAGCATAGTGCAGATGCACACATATCGCCGCAGTATCAGTATAAAGATGGCCGCCCTACTTGCGTCTTGCACCAGGGAAGAACAGCGTCCTGTTATTCGGTTTTTGCGCAGTGAAGGTGTGAAGCCTATTGAAATTCATAGAGGAATGAAGGTTCAGTACGGTGATGCCTGTTTGTCACAGCAGCACGTCTACTAATGGAGGAGGAACTTCGCAAATGGTGTGACTTCAGTGGAAGATGCTTCTCATCCAGGTCAGGCACAACGAGTTGTGACTCCACAGAACACTGCAGCAGAACTGCAGCAGTTGAAACCATAGTGAAAGAAAACCGCGCCAGTGACACTGATTGACATTGCAACATGTTTACAGGTTAGTCATGGGTCAGCACACCACATTGTGCATGATGTGCTCCGGTTTCACAGTGTCTGCAAGATGGGTTCCACGTCAGCTGACTCCTGAAATGAGAGAACGACGTGTTGATGTTGTGAAGAACTTCTTCGGCGCTTTGAACGAGAAGGTGATGGATTCTTGCAAGAATCGTTACTGAGGATATAACCTGGGTTCACTTCCACCAACCGGAAACGAAGTGAGCGAACAAAGAATGGTCTTATTTCCTCATCATCAAAACCAAAGAAGTTTCGAACAGAACCATCAGCAGGGAAGGTTATGCTGACTCTCTTTTGGGACGAAAAGGGCGTCATTTTGAAGCATTACATACCTAGAGGGACCACTGTCACAAGTGCATCATACACAGATCTCATAAAAAATCATCTGCGGCCTGGAATCAAATCGAAGCTACGTGGGTTGCTGTCATGCTGTCAGCAGGTGTCGTTTTGCAACATGTCAATGCAAGGCCCCACGCTGCCGGTACAATAGTTGCAACAATCACAAACCTGCATTTCGAGTGTCTTCCTGATCCACCATACTCACCAGACCTTGCCCCAAGTGATTTCCATATGATTGGACCACTCAAAGATGGGAGGAAAGAAATTCCGTTCTGATAAAGAGGTAAGCCACGCGGTGCATGAGTTGTTGCGCGGACTACCAAAAGATTTTTTTTCTAAAGGAATTTATGCACTTTGTAAGCGCTGGAGGACTTGCATTGAGCGAGGGGGAGATTATGTTGAAAAGTGATACAGCTTTGAACCACTTCTGCACAATAAATAACATTCAAAAATATTTAAGTTTTTCATTTGACTCACCCTCGTATTTAAAACAAACAAGACACTGCTTTTAAAGGGCGCCAGCGAGTGTGCGCACTGCGTGATGCAGTTCCCTGGACGTCAAGCCCACGCTTCGCGTGCTGAATCCCTGCTTCAAGAAACTACCGGTGCTTCACCGACCGCGCATCAGAGGGTGGTCCCTCTTGGGCGCCACCACTTCACCCTCGACACAGTGAGTTCGGCCGAGGGCAGCGGCCAGCTGATCGGAACGAGGATAAGGAGGAGTATTCTTGGGTGCTATCGCTAACAAGCGAGGGCTCGAATCGTGCTTGGGCTAACGAGGCGTTCCTGGGTGCTGCGAGGTGCCAGGATGTGGCGGGCTGTCGGCACTTTGACACTCGAGCGACGCGCACCGCCTCCTGACAAAAGAGACAGCCCGGCCGCCAGGCCGGCTTTGCGAACCGGACACCCGGCATGTCGCGCCAGCCTTGCTGCGGACTCTCTTCAGCCCGGAAAAAAAGGGAAATGTCCCAAAGGAAACAAAACGAGGACAAAAAACACGGATTTGCTTCTCGTAATGTTGAAACAATAACGACTACCATTAGTTAACCAGTTCTATAAACAGGTACTTAATCATACATCTACACCTACATCTACATGGATACTCTGCAAATCACATTTAAGTGGCTGGCAGAGGTTTCATCGAACCACCTTCACAAATTTCAACCTTGTATACCGCGCGGAAAGAATGACCACCCATATCTTTCCGTATGAGCTTTAATTTCCCTTATTTTACCGTGGTGGTCGTTCCTCCCTATGTAGGTCGGTGTCAACAAAATATTTTCGCACTGTGAGGAGAAAGTTGGTGATTGGCATTTCATGAGAAGATTCCGTCGCAACGAAACACGCCTTTCTTTCAATTATGTCCAGCACAAACCCTGTATCATTTCTGTGACTCTCTCTCCCATATTTCGCGATAATGCAAAACGTGCTGCCTTTCTTTGAACTTTTTCGATGTACTCCATCAGTGCTATTGGTAAGGATCCCACACCGCTCAGCAGTATTCTGAAAGAGGCCGGACAAGCGTAGTTTAGGCAGTTTCCTTAGTAGGTCTGTTACATTTTCTAAGTGTCCTGTCAATAAAACGCGGACTTTGGTTAGCCTTCCCCACAACATTTTCTATGTGTTCCTTTCAATTAACGTTGTTCGTAATTGTAATACCTATGTATTTAGTTGAATTTACGGCTTTTGGATTAGACTGATTTATCGTGTAACCGAAGTTTACGGAGTTCCTTTTAGCACTCATGCGGATGACCTCAAACTTTTCGTTATTTAGGGTCAACTACCACTTTTCGCACCATTCAGATACCTTTTCTAAATCGTTTAGCAATTTGTTTTTATCTGCTGATGACTTAATTCATCGATAAACCACAGTGTCATCTGCAAACAACTGAAGACGGCTGCTCAGATTGTCTCCCAAATCGTTTATGTAGATAACGAACGGCAAAGGGCCTGTAACACTACCTTGGGGAACGTCAGAAATCACTTCTGTTTTACTGGATGACTTTCCATCGTTTACTAAGAACCGTGACCCCTCTGGCAGGAAATCACAAATCCAGTCACATAACTGAGACGATATTCCATAAGTACTCAATTTCCCTACGAGCCGCTTGTGTGGTACAGTGACAAAAGTCTTACGGAAATCCAGAAATACGGAATCGGTCTGAAATCCCTTGAGAATAGCACTCAACATTTCATGTGAATAAAGAGTTGTGTTTCACAGGAACGATGTTTTCTAAATCCATGTTGACTGTGTGTCAATAGACCGTTTTCTTCAAGTTAATTCACAATCTTCGAACACAATATATGTTCCAAAATCCAGCTGCATATCGACGTTAACGATATGGACTTGTAATTTAGTGCACTACTTCTACTACCTCCCTTGAATATTGCTGTGACCTGTGCAACTTTCCAGTCTTTGGGTACGGATCTTTCGTCTAGCGAACGATTGTATATGATTGATTATGCGCCAGCATACTCCGAAAGGAACCTAAGTGGTATACAGTCTGGACCAGAAGACTTGCTTTTATTAAGTGATTTAAGTTGGATCACTACTCCGAGCATATTTACTTTTACGTTACTCATGTTGGCAGCTGTTTTCGATTCGAATTCTGGAATATTTACTCCGTCTTCTTTTGTGAAGGCATTTCGGAAGGGCCGCGCGGGATTAGCCGAGCGGTCTTGGGCGCTGCAGCCGTGGACTCTGCGGCTGATCCCGGCGGAGGTTAGAGTCCTCCCTCGGACGTGGGTGTGAGTGTTTGTCCTTAGGATAATTTAGGTTAAGTAGTGTGTAAGCTTAGGGACTGATGACCTTAGCAGTTACGTCCCATAAGGTTTCACACACATTTGAACATTTCAGAAGGATGTGTTCAGTAACTCTGCTTTGGCAGCACTGTCTTCGATAGTATCTCCATTGCTATTTCGCAGAGAAGGCATTTATTGTTTCTTGCCGCTAACGTACTTCACATACGACCAGAATCTCTTTGGATTTTCTGCCAGGTTTCGAGACAAAGTTTCGTTGTGGAAACTGTTATAAGCACCTCGCATTGAAGTCCGCGCTAAATTTCGAGCTTCTGTAAAAGATCGCCAATCTTGGGGATTTTGCAGCTGTTTAAATTTGGCATGTTTGTTTCGTTGTTTCTGCAACAGTGTTCTAACCTGTTTTATGTACCAAGGAGGATCAGCTCCGTCGTTTGTTAATTTATTTGGTATAAATCTCTCAATTGCTGCCGATGCTATTTCTTTAAATTTAAGCCACATCTGGTCTACCCTTATATCATTAATTTGGAATGAGTGGAGATTGTCTCTCAGGAAGGCATCAAGTGAATTTTTATCTGCTTCTTTGAATAGGTATATTGATCACTTATTTATCGAGGATTTGTGGATTTACGCTACGACAACCCTGTGTACACTAATCTGAATCGGTTTTGATACTCGTTATTAACTCAGGATTTTTGTTGCTAAGAGGTCAAGTGTGTTTTCACAATCGTTTACTATTCGCGTGGGCTCATGAACTAACTGCTCGGAATAATTTTCAGAGAATGCGCTTAGTACAATTTCGGATATTTTATGCGTACCTCCGGAATTGAACGTAACTGAGTGTAAAGTGTTGAGCATCTGAAAATATCGTGCATTGTTCGATAACGCCATGCCGACACATCACTGGAAAAAATGACAACTAAAAAATATCCAGAAGTAGCCATCTGGAGCGATCTAAAGTAGAAAGATCTCATAAAAATAGTCATAAAAAATGGATACATCAGGCATAGATTTGTTGGAAGAATGTTATGGAAATGTAATTCATCGAGGTCAATTGACTGACGAAATTCTTGTTCGATCGGTTCCTGAGTCGTCAGCCTCGGACCGTTACCAGGTTGAATTAACAGAAGAGATGCCAAAGATCCAACAAAGGGTAGTGAAACATGGGCTGTGGGAAAACCGGAAAAGAGGAGAATCTAAACATTTGAGATGTGGTGCTACAAACGAATGCTGAAAATTAGGTGGAATGTTAAGGTAAGCAATGAGGAGGTCCTGCGCAGAATCGGAAAAGAAAACATTGATAAGGAGAAGGGACAGGATAATAGGGCATGAGGGAATGAGTTTGATGGTACTATGGGGAACTGTATATGGCAGAAACTGTAGAGGAAGACAGAGATTGGAACACATCCAGCAAATAACTGAGGAAGTAGGTTGCAAGTGCTACTCCGAGATGAAGAGGTTGGCACAGGAGAAGAATTTTTGGCTTGCAGCATAAAACCAGTCGGAAGACTGGTGACACAATAAATAAATAAATGTATAAAATAAAATAAAAGGGATAATCAGTACCGTGTCATCATCAAACATATTCCTTTGTTTTCCACGTTTAAAGATATGAAATCTTCCCGATGAGAATAGATTTTTTTTAATATCCGTACGTACTATAAAAATGGATGTGTATGTGTGTTCCAAATTTCCTCATAAACCACTGGGCTTAGTTCAACCGAACTTCATACACATGTACGTTACTGTTAGGGGGCTGTCGCTGTGAGGGTAAGAACAACATAACTGTCTAAGGTGTGCGGGTGTGGTTGAAAAAGGAAGACTAGCCCGTGACGCTTGAATTCACAGACTTTATTCTTCAGTATTTGTGAATAAAAGTCATCAGATTTTGTGGCCGAATTCTTCCGGCAAAAGAAGTCACCCCCTTTCTGCCAGCGGCCTTGTCGAAGAGGGTGGAGGAGCGGACAGGTTCAGGGCACTCTCTTGCCCTTGGGGTAGGAATCTGCCCCTGAAGACGGAAGAATCAGATATGATCAACGGCTTGAGCATTAAAGATACATAATGTGTATTAACAAGACATATGGCGTATTATTGAAAAAGTGTCATGATGATCTCTCCAATGCAAAAGAATCCGGAACAGTCCCCTCCCCCTCCCCTTCTGACCTCCAGGAAGGGACTGTCAGGGGGGAGGTGACCATGAGAAAACGATTGAATAACCAACGAAGAGATAATGTTCTAGGAGTCAGGGCGCGGAATCTCAGCAGCTAGAACGTGGTAGGGAAGCTAAAAAATCTGAAAAGAAAAATGCAAAAGTTCAGTCTACAAATAGTGGGAGTCACTGAAGTGAAATGGAACGATAACAAGACTTTCTCGTCGGATGAGGGTAATATCAACGGCAGCATAAAATCTTACACTGGAAGTAGGATTCGTTATGAATAGGAAGGTTCAGTGATAGAGCTGTTCTTATCTCAATCGGGCGCAAACCAACACCGACAACGATAGTTCACATATACATTGTCAACGACGCAATCTAAGATGAAGAGATAGAGAAAACATCTGAGCATATTGGACTGGCAACGCAGTCTATTAAGGGAAATGAAAATCTAATGCTCATATGGGACTGGCACAGGGTTGTAGGTGAAGAAGTAGAAGAAAGGGTTATGGAAATTATGGGCTTAGTGCTACGAATGAAAGAGAAGGAAGACTGAGTTGTGCAGTAAATATCAGATAGTAATAGCGAATACTCTGTTCAAGTATCACAAGACGAGGAGGTCTACCGGTACTTGGGAAAGGCTGGGAGATTTTATTTAGATTACATCATGGCCAGACTGTGATTCCGAAATCCCGAAATCAGATACTGGACTATAAGGCGTACCTAGAAGCAGATACAGACCCAGATCACAATTTACAGTGATGAAGAATAAGTTGAAGGAAATGGGACAAGGAAGCAGTAAGGAATGAAGGATTACACTTCATTTTCTCTAAGGACATAAATACTGTTGTAATTAGGCTGTTTAGAATTTCTTATTGGTAACGCCACGTAGAGCTCTGTATAAAAATCACTGCCTGTGCTGTGTGCAGTCTGTGGCTAGTTTGCATTGTTGTCTGCCATTGTAGTGTTGGGCAGCGGGAGCTGGATGTGAACAGCGCGTAGCGTTGCGCAGTTGGAGGTGAGCCGCCAGCAGTGGTGGACGTGGGGAGAGAGATGGCGGAGTTTTGAAATTTGTAAGACTGGATGTCATGAACTGCTATATATATTATGACTATTAAGATAAATACATTGTTTGTTCTCTATTAAAATCTTTCATTCGCTAACTATGCCTGTCAGTAGTTAGTGCCTTCCGTAGTTTGAATCTTTTATTTAGCTGGCAGTAGTGGCGCTCGCTGTATTGCAGTAGCTTGAGTAACGAAGATTTTTGTGAGGTAAGTGATTTGTGAAAAGTATAGGTTAATGTTAGTCAGGGCCATTCTCTTGTAGTGATTACTGAATATCAGATTGCGTTGCGCTAAAAAAATATTGTGTGTCAGTTTAAGCACATTCGTGTACAATATTTTCAAAGGGGATGTTTCACTGTGATAGGAATAGCGCAGTAGGCAGTTCAGTTGAAGAGGAATTGACATCTTTACAAACGGCAATTACAGAAACTGTAAAGAAAGACGTGAGTACAAAGAAGGTAACGACGAAGAAACCATGGGTAACAAAGGAAATACTTCACTTGATCGATGAAAGAAGGAAGTACGAAAACGTTCATGGAAATCCAGCAATACGGAAATATCAGTAACATAGCAACAAAATAAACTGAAAGTGCAGGGAAGCTAAGGCGAAATGATTGCATGAAAACTATGAAGAAATCGAAAAAGAACTGACTGTCGGGAGGACCGGTTCAGCATATAGAAAAGTCGAAACAACCTTCGGTGACATTAAAAGCAAGGGTGGTAATATTTAGAATGCTGTGGGAATTTCACTGTTAAATGTAGATGAGAGAGCAGATAGTTTCAAAGAGTACAACGACGGCCTCCATTATAAGGAAGACTTATCTGACGTAATTGAAGAAGAAACTAGATAAGTAAGAGATAGCAGTAAACAAAGATCAAATAAGGCAGAAGCGATAGATGTCATTCCATCAGAATTTCTAAAATCACTGCGGGATGTGGCAACATAGCGACTCTTGATGTCGGTGTGTAGAGTGTGTGAGTCTGGCGATATACCATCCGACCTTCGGAAAAATATCAGACACACGATTCCGAAGACTGGAAGAGTCACTTGTCACTAGTGCGAGAATTATCGCACAAGCATCTCAGCAGCGGAGGGCCGGCCGGGGTGGTCGAGCGCTTCTAGGCGCTACAGTCTGGAACCGCGCGACCGCTACGGTCGCAGGTTCGAATCCTGCCTCGGGCGTGGATGTGTGTGATGTCCTTGGGTTAGTTAGCTTTAAGAAGTTCTAAGTTATAGGGGACTGATGACCTCAGAAGTTAACTCCCATAGTGCTCAGAGCCATTTGAACAATTTGATCTCAACAGCCCATGCATCCGAGTTGCTGATAAGAATGATATACAGAAGAATGGAAAAGAAAATTAAGGATCTGTTATATGACGATGAATTTGGCTTTAGGAAAGGTAAAGGCACCTGAGAGGTGGTTCTGACGTTACGCTTGATAATGGAAGCAAGGCTAAAGAAAAATAAAGACACGTTCATAGGATCTGTTGCTGGAAAAAGCGTTCGATAATGTCAAATGGTGCAAGGTACTGAAAATTCGGAGGAAATTAGTGGTATGCTATAGACAGACATTGGTAATATACAAAATGTACAAGAGCCAAGAGGCAACAATAAGAATGGAAGATCAAGAACGAAGTGCTCAAACTACAAAAAAACTTATAAGACGGGCATGTAGTCTTCCGCCGCTGCTGTTCAATATATATATATCGAAGAAGCAGTGCTGGAATTAACAGAAAGGTTCCAGAGTGGAATTAAAATTGAAGGCAAAAGGATATCAATGATAAGATTCGCTGATGACATTGCTATCCTAAGTGAAAGTTCTGAGCGGGGTCGGAGAGGAAAGGAATATATGGAAAACACTGACAAGAAGGGACAGAATGGTAGGACATCTTTTAAGACATTTTCGTTGCACCAGAGAGAACTTAGAGGGTAAAAACTGTAGAGGAAGACGGAGATTGGAATACATCCAGCAAATAATAGAGGACGTAGGTTGCAAGTGCTACTCTGTGATGAAGGAGTTGGTGCAGGAGAAGAATTCGTGGCGGGCCGCATCAAACCAGTCAGAAGACTGATGACCAAAAAAAATTGTGAATGAGAGCGCTTAGCGACTTCAACAAACTTTACACACAATTTCCAAACAATACAAAACTTTTGTCGCTGCAATCTCTAAGAAATAAGTGAAGGAAAAGTGTTTATTCCATACAACTTTCCCTGTGTTTATGCTTTAAATGTACGGCATGAGGTATGACTTTGTAATTTATTAATTCGCAACACATTTTACAGACTGTGTGCGTACACGTATTCACAAAATTCTGTCATTCTACGACACACGGTTCAAGAGATATGACGCCATAAAAAAATGAGAAGCATGAAAAACTACCGCGGTACGCATTGGTTCTAAATTTATTACTTCATTGTTAATATGTTCGCAATAAATTTCGTAGACAGTATCCATATATGAATCTGGATGTACCTGCAAAATTATATCAATGTACGACACGTAGTTCGAGAGATATGACGTCATAAAAATTAAGCATGAAGTCAGGCGCTGCGTGGTACGGGTGCGAACGCACAGCTATAAATAAATACTTTGGCAACGTCAGGTTTCTCTCCTCCTCATCTAATTCCTCTTTCAGTTCTTAGTTTCACACTATTCTTATACTTCCGTTTCATTTTGTTTCGTATTATTCAGTACGCCACATCGGCTAGTCTAGTGAAATATATTGAACGAATTGGCAACACTTCCTTAGTAATTTGAAGTGTCAGTTGTCTTGAGATACGATGATGTGAGGCGGAATACAGAGGGCAGTCCAAATGAGCAAGAATACCTACAACTAGGGAATAGGAGGTTAAGCGATGAAGCAAAGTGCGTGACGAGTGAGTGGCTCTCGCTACCCGTTTTAATGAGCGCCTAACGTGAAGCAGAACGTGAGACGCAGCTGTCACCCGACTTTGAGCCAGATTAATATCCGACAGGTTCTACGTGAGCCACTGACCTCAAAAACTCCGCGGATCCACGTGCCAGCATCGAGGTCGGTCAGTACCACCCCGCAAACAGTCTACTGGAAGGCGGGTGGTGAACATAAAAAATACACTACTGTCCATGAAATAAGTATAACAGATTTCCTGAACATGTTAGAAGGTACGATACAGAACAAAGTAAAGGTTAGTCACAAGGCATTTTGCACACAAAAATGACTCGAACATATGAATCCACCGCCGGAAAAAAAATTCAGCACACTCAGTGTCTTTGTTCAGTGTCGCCAAAGTATCTTATGTTCGTAAAGGTAAGCTGTTGAGTTAATGATTTATTTGTCACGATCATCGATGATCATATGGTGCTCAGGAGGCCTCTGTGTTCACCCTTGTTTTGCTGCAGACAGTAACTGTGCTGAGTTTAGAGGCGAACAGCGACTGCAACCTTCATTCCAGGCTACAGCCGTACCCCACCGATGAGTACGTACTCTTGCTGAACATCTGGAACCATTTCAAAGGCGTGGTATTGTGGGCTTGCAGAAGGCTGGAAGGGAGCGTCGACGGACTTCTGCAGATGATGGGCACAGTGTATCGGAGGTGTGTCGCTGCTATCAGAGATGGTCTATGAAATATTCCCACACCTATAGATCAGGTTCTTGACGTCTGCCTAGACTGACGCTTTATTCGAGCAACAGTGGCCGAGTGAACGTCATCCAGGGAAGCAATTCGGGTATATGTTGCACCTGTTGCGCCACCACGGACGATTGGGAACCGTCTTCTACGGCCAGGCACCCACGACACCGCCAAGCACCGCTACTCTGGTGTTGTGAAAAAGTCGAATGGAGGTTGGAATAGAGTTCTATCATCCACAGTGGAGAGGATATTATCTCCAGGCTAGTATCATTTCTTCGACAGGAAGATGATGTGCTTTTCCAGTAGGACAGTGCACGTTCACATATGGGTGCCGCTACCGAGCATGCTCTTAGTGGTGAACAACTGCCTTGGCCAGAACGAGCACCAGGTCTCACACCAATTGAACACATACGTGGTGCTGCGCAGAGGGAACTTACTCGTCGAATTCATTCGTCCTCGAGAAGCTACAAGAACCATGGCCGGATTGTGATAAAGTGTGTGTGTGTGTGTGTGTGTGTGTGTGTGTGTGTGTGTGTGTGTGTGTGTGTGAAATCTTATGGGACTTAACTGATAAGGTCATCAGTCCCTAAGCTTGCACACTATTTAGCCTAAATTATCCTAAGGACAACACACACACCCATGCCCGAGGGAGGGCTCGAACCTCCGTGATAAAGAGTGCAAGAAGCTTGGGACCATCTACTCCACGACGTCATGCGGCACCATAGTGTTTGCATGCGAGAATACAAGCCTGCGTTGCCGCCACAGATGGGATGGTGCCATGGGGGGATGGGGTGGGGGGGGGGGGGGATAACACAGTGTACTGATGCGATGGATTCGGCACCCTTTACCGTAACACGTGTGTTTCATTTGGTCTAACTTTGTTGTCAGGGTCTCCTACAATGATGAGCTAAATGTAACGTTACTTGTTAATAAAATGACTGAGCCGTGTATCGACTCGTGCTACACCTTGTGTTTAGATTCCATTGGTTTTCCTTTTCTTCCCCTGACATATTTGTTTCATATGTTGTCTGTCATTGAGTGGCTGCTTGGTTGTCTTTTCCCTCTGCTCTCGATATCTGCGTTTTTGCTTCCGGGAAACTGCTATGGAGGAAGTGAGATCTTTGACTGGTGGTAACCACGTGTGGTGGCGCGGAAGTAAGGGCGTTGCGCGAGAGAGTGTGGTGGACACGGGAGGGCAGTGTGGCTCTCCAGCGCGAAGCTGGCGTGGTCGGTTGTACCGAGTCGCCACGTGATGTACGCCGGTTGTGTGTAACGAGCGGGTCGAGTTGACGGAAAAGTTCCCCGCGTGTTGGTTGTATACAGAATCGCCCCACCAGTAGTTGCTGTTCATTTCGCCTTGGTGGGACGTTAACAAGCTTCTTTAAATCCACCAGGAAACACCTAACACGAAGGAGCGGTCACTACCCGTCAACGTTGCAGAGAAGACGTGAACTCCGGTGACAGCGTGTTGTCGCGTGACCGTGGCGTGTTGGGTACGCTGGCGATGCGTGCGCGGATTGGATGTGTGGGTCCTGGCCATCGGAGGTCGTGTACTGCCTGTTCGAGCATAATTGCGAGTTAAGTTAGTGGAAGGTTTAATCATTAAATAATAATTTTGTGTAACCAGCGTCTCTCCTGCCTCCGGCGACCGGGTTTCCTGTCCCTGTAATTGAAGACAGTGATCTTTCCTCCACCTCTCGTTACTGTCCGATGGGAGGTGTCGTTTTGGCAGTTTAATTGTTTCGCTATTCTCTCGTGGGTTATGAGTAAATTCATGCCTCTTGTTGGTTGATCATGTGGTCGCTCATTCAGGACTGTGTGGTGTAATGTTTCCTTGCGCGAGGTTAGCTCTAATACTGCCAGCAAGCTAAGCCATCTTATAACAAGTTTTCACTCGCCAAACGTCGCTGTAGTGACCAGCCTGAGAGTGGCAGTTGTGTTTACGGGCGTATTTAAATTGGTCAGTATTCTGTCTATCTTGAGCATCCCTGGGTGGGTGATTCGTGGGCGCCTTACACGGGTCCGTCATATCTGTTATGTTCTAATGCTATTCCAGGACACTTTTGTTTAATTTTTTTTAAAATTCCTCCAAGGTTGTAAATTCCTTTTATTTCCATTAATCGTGTGTTTGCTGAGAACTGTTTAATTTTTTTAATGGCGGTGTTGGTAGCTTCTGTGTTTACTTTAGTAGCCTGTTTACTAATGTTCTTTAAATTGTTTTTTTTTTAATTTTTGTATTGCTATAAATTGCTTTGACTGGCGTTAGCGGCGTGTTTTAAAAGGTATTTTATTGCTGTACTGCCAGTTTCTGTATTTTTAAAATTTTTGTTTTTTTTAATGTTTTATTCCTGTAAATTACTTGATTGCCGTTAGCGGTGTGTTCTAAAAGGTTGTTTATTGCCGTACTGCTAGCTTCTGTGGTTTTAATTTTTTTTTTAATTGTTGTGTTTAAAAGGCAGTTTGTTGTCGCACTGCTAGTTTCTGTAAGATGCGAATAAAACATTTGTGAAAATCTCAACTCGACAGTAAACTACCAGAAATTTAGCCCCGTTGCCCAACTTGTGGTGTCGCTTGTAGTAACCGTAACCACTGTGAGTGTCAATGACCTTGTCTTTCGGGTACTACACTTTTCAAAAGAAATGTTCAAATTGTGAATTTCTAAGGGACCAAACTGCTGAGGTCATCAGTCCCTAGACTTACACACTACTTAAACTAAATTATGCTAAGGACAACACATTCACCCATGCCAGAGGTAGGACTCGAACCTCCGGCGGACGGGGCCGTGCAATCCGTCACATGGCTCCTCAAACCACGGGGCTCTACATTTTTCCTGGAAGTGTAGAAAAGTACAGATAGCTATAATATTGTTTTTGCAGCCTTCCGTCCGGAAGACTCGCTTGATGCAGTTCTCCTCATCTCTGCATTACTGCAACCTACACCTTTCAATAGGTCAAGCGCTGATCTCTCTTTGCAATTTTTACTCCACACGCTATTTCCAGTCCAAATTATATATTTATCGACGCCACTGTATATGGCCTGTCAACCTAACTCTCATTACAGTCCAGCTGTGCTATTTTGCTAGGATAGCCATTCTTTAGTTATCACAGACAAGCCCCTAATAATGGTAGAGACTTGTCAGTCTCCATATTTACGTCCTTTCTTTCCCGTTGGGGAAATGTCCTTACGCGTGACGTAAATCTGTTTCTCGCATCTCTGAAAGTAAAATATTTTAGAATCTCGAGGGGCCAGGCATTGGGACCTCACCTTCGATCCAGCGCTGAGGAAACAGCTGATAGCCGGCCGCGGTGGTCTCGCGGTTCTAGGCGCGCAGTCCGGAACCGTGCGAGTGCTACGGTCGCAGGTTCGAATCCTGCCTCGGGCATGGATGTGTGTGATGTCCCTAGGTTAGTTAGGTTTAAGTAGTTCTAGGGGACTAATGACCACAGCAGTTGAGACACATAGTGCTGAGAGCCATTTAAACCATTTTGAAACAGCTAATAAAGAAATGTGTTGACATCCACACGAGAGTGGGATGTGGCATAATCGTGCTGTAACATGACGTCAGGAGGTATATGGTCCGCCAACACGTCGTGACTAATGGACCCTGTGTCCGGCCCGCAAGCTCGATGCGACTCAGCACCGTTCATGAAATGGTACCACATCTTGGGGATCTTATCTATCGTATGTGTGTTTAGCCAACAACATAAAGTGTTGAGTTCTTACGTTATAAGGATTTGTCTGTGTGTACTTCTAGCCTGGACGCCATGTATTTCCATAATTTAAAATCGGTTTTAGTACACCGTACTTTTTTAACTATAGATTCAGTTTGCAAAAAACTAAAAACATATTAGCCGTAGAAAAAAGTAAGAGGACAGTGTTAGGAAAGAGGAGCAGCTATGTCTGCCCACAGAAATAACTTCAGTCTAAGGAGAAATACAAGCAGAAGTAGAGATTGGTGAAACGCTGTGAAATTTTATGGTAATAAGTAGTCTTTTTCGATATGTGTCTACGCTGTTCAGAAAGCTATTCAGTTACCTGCAATTAAAGAGTGCCGAATGGTCAAGAATTTGGTGTAAAGCCATCAACAAAAGTTCCACATCGGTGTACAAATTTCGGATTGTTTCGAGTATTTGGAGGCAGCCCGGTGTATAATGCCATCGCAACCGAGAATTTTCATTTGTCACGGGAGAATTTTAATCCATTTTCATTTTGTCAGTACGCCCAAAGGGATTTGCGTGAATATTCGCGATCTGTTAGTATCCGACACATATGCGACAATGGGCAATTCCATTGAGCCCCTCAATTGTGTATTAATAAGCGTATCTAATTATTATAGATTAGCAGAGAAATCACCTAAATAAACACTCGGCCACAAACAGACAATGTGGTGTTGATTTAACACTCAATTCTGAAATAATTAATGGCATGAGTGTGCTGAAATGTGCCGAGAGAATTGCGTTATAAGCCCAGATCAGCGAGCCCAACCGTCCACCGGCCAAATCGCATTTTTATTTTTGTCCTCTGGATTCCGCAGTGCTACGATCATACACCCACGTTTCGCAAATACGAAGTGATAAAGTTTTCTCTCTGTCTGCATTCACGTGTGAAGGGCGCTGTCAAAGTTTCTGGAACCGTCTTCAAACAGAATATGGAGAACAGACGAAGATTCGAGAAACTGCAGACCTGTCCCACTGACGTCACTTTCATGTAGAATTACGGAACACGTGAGTCCATATAATGATGTTTTTAGAGACCGAGTAACCTCTGTACGGGAACTAATGTTTTACATTCTCAGGCAGTGTGATATCAACGACAGAGATTAGACGGGTAACTTACTCTCTTTCTGCGAAACACACTATATTCGACGGTATGATACAAGAACCAAATACAGAAAATGTTGCTCATTGTGACCACTGGCATTTAATGTGTATACACAAAAGCCTACGAGTGAAGTAAAAGGCTGTGTTAACGTTGGTGAGGTTGATAACCAAAAAAAAAAAAAAAAATAAAAAAAAAAAATAACCAACAGGAACGAGTAGTTTAAGTGCTACCTTTTCTCTGTAGGTTCATGCGATCTGGAACACTGTAGATGATGGATCTACCGCGAATGGGATGGTCTTCACCTCCCTCTTACTTACATTTCATCCCTTCTTTATACGCGCGTGGGACGGCGGTCAGAACCGCAACGCCAAGCATTGAATTCGAGCCGAGGAAAAAACATTTCAGACACAACGCCATTCAGAATCAACACAAAAAGGCCTCAGGAGGTGACATAAAGAGAATCAATGAAATCATCCCTTCCCTTGGAACGTTGATTCTCTTAAACTTCACATTCAACACTATAGTTCGCAGTACGATGAGCAACACGAAGACGTTCTTGACAACGCGAGACTGTTGACACCTTTCGGACTATTCAGTCAATTTTGTGAGAACTTTGTAGGACTGCAAGCACACTGACCATGATCTGACCTCTGTGTACCACGATAACAATTTTTGCTCTAGTATACAGGGAGAGGCTTGGAATTACAGGAAAGTTAAAAAATCTGAAAAGAGAAATGCTAAACCTGTATCTACATAAATTGGGGGTCAGTGAAGTGAACAGGAAAGAAGACAAAAATTTCTGGTTAGGTGAGCATTGGATAATATGAACAGCAGAAAAAATGGTATAACTGGAATAGGACTCATTATGAACAGGGTGGTTGGGCCGAGAGTGAGTTACTGTGAATCTTTCAGTGTTACGGCTGTTCTCATCAGAATTTAGAGCAAACCAACATCGACAACGATAGCTCAGGTATAAATGCCCACATCGCAAGCCAAAGATGAAGAGAGAGAGGAAGTAAAGAAAGCTATTGAACAGGTAATTCAGTATGTAAAGGGAGATGAAAACCGAATAGTTATGAGGGATTAAAATGCAGTTGTAGAGGAAGGAGTAGAAGAAACTCCTAGATTTTAGTTATATTATGTCATGATTGCGCAGATATTTCGAAATCAGATACTGAATTGTAAGGCTTACGCAGGAGCATGTATGGACTCAGATCACAATTTACTACTGATAAACAGTAGACTGAAGAATCAGTGCGGAAAGAATTGGGACACGGAACAAAGGAATGAGAAGATAAGCTTGACGTTCTCTAGGCTATAAATACTGTATAAGGAATAGTGCAATAAGCAGTTTAGTTGAGAAAGAATGATCGTCTCTACAAAGGGCCACCACAGAAGTTGTAAATAAAAACATAGGTACAAAGAGAGTAACTGCGAAGAAAACATGGGTAACAGAAGAAATACTTCATCTGAGCGACGAAAGAAGGAAGTACAAAAATATTCGGGGAATTTCACAAGTGCGGAAATACAACTCACTTAGAAATGAAATAAATAGCAAGTTCAGGGAAACTAAGTCGAAATGGCTGCAGGAAGAAAAAAATTGACTGTCGGGAGGACTGACTTAGCGTACAGAAATGTCAAAACAACCTTCGGTGAAATTAAAAACAATGGCGGTAACATTAAGAGTGCAATGGGAATTCAAGTGTTAAATGCAGAGGAGAGAGTGGATAGGTGGAAAGTGTATACTGAATATCTCTATGACGGGGAAGACCGCTCTGATGTGATAGAAGAAGAGACAGGAGTCGGTAGGGAAGAGATAGGGGATCCAATATTACAACCAAAACTTAAAAGAGCTTTGGAAGACTTAAGATCAAATAAGGCAGAAGGGATAGATAACACTCTATCAAAATTTCTTAAATCATTGGGCGAAGTGCAACAATACGACTATTGACGTTGGTGTGTAGAATGTATGAATCTGGCGATGTACCATCTGACTTTCGGAAAAATATCATCCACGCAATTCCGAAGACTGTAAGAGCCGACAAATGAGAGAGTTATCGTACAATCAGCTAAATAGCTCATGCATTCATGTTTCTGACAAGAATAATATGCTGAAGTTTCGAATAGAAGGTGGAGGATCTCGTAGATGACGATGAGTTTGGCTTTAGGAAAGGTAAAGGCACCAGATGTTCGGAATTCTGAGAAAAATAGTGGTAAGCTATATGGAAAGACGGTTTATACACAATATGTACTAGAATCAAGAGGGAACAATAAGACTGGAACAGCAATAACGAAGTGCTCTGATTAAAGGGAATGTAAGACAAGGATGTAGTCTTTCACCCCTACTGTTCAGTCTACACATTCAAGGAGCACTGACGGTGTAAGTAGGCTGTTTAGGTTTTTTTAGTGGTAACGCCGCCGCCACGTAGCGCTCTGTATAAAAATGACTGGCTGTGCCGTGTGCAGTCTGTGGCTGGTTTGCATTGTTGTCTGCCATTGTAGTGTTGGGCAGCGGCAGCTGGATGCTAACAGCGCGTAGCGTTGCGCAGTTGGAGGTGAGCCGCCAGCAGTGGTGGACGTGGGGAGAGAGATGGCGGAGTTTTGAAATTTGTAAGAACTGGTGTCATGAACTGATATACAGATATATATTATGACTATAAAGGTAAATACATTGTTTGTTCCCTATTAAAATCTTTCATTTGCTAACTGTGCCTATCAGTAGTTAGTGACTTCCGTAGTTTGAATCTTTTAGTTAGCTGGCAGTAGTGGCGCTCCCTGTATTGCAGTAGTTCGAGTAACGAAGATTTTTGTGAGGTAAGCGATTTGTGAAACATATAGGTTAATGTTAGTTAGGGCCATTCTCTTGTAGGGATTATTGAAAGTCAGATTGCGTTGCACTAAAACTATTGTGTGTCAGTTTAAGCACAGTCGTGTATAAATTTTACAAAGGGGACGTTTCATATAGACCAGTCTTGTATAATTTTTCTAAGGGGACGTTTCAACGGAAGTAAACGAGAGATTCCAGAGTGGAATTAAATTCTAGGTGAAAAGATATCATTGATAAAAAATTTCTGATGACATTGCTGTCATTAGTCAGAGTGAAGAAGAATTTCGGGATCTGCTGAATGAAATGAATAGTCTAATAAGTACAGAATCTGGATTGAGAGTAAATCGAAAACATACGACGATAATGAGAAGTAGCAAGTGGCAAAAACGAGAAGAGCGAGAAACTTCACATCAGAACTGATGGTCATGAAGGAAATGACGTTAAGGAATTCTGCTACCTAGGCAGCAAAATAACACATGACGGCCATAGCGAGGAGGCCGTAGAAAGCAGACCAGCACTGGCAAAAACGGTATTACTAGCCAAGAGAAGCCCACTTGTATAAAACGTGGCCTTAATTTGAGGAAGAAAAAAGTGTTCAAATGTGTGTGAAATCTTATGGGACTTAAGTGCTAAGGTCATCAGTCCCTAAGTTTACACACTACTTAACCTAAATTATCCTAAGGACAAACACACACACCCACGCCCGAGGGAGGACTCCAACCTCCGCCGGGATCAGCCGCATAGTCCATTTGAGGAAGAAATATCTGATAATGTACGTTGGGAGCACAACATTGTATGGTAGTGACACATGCACTGTGGGAAAACTAAAATACAAGAGAATCGAAGCATTTGAGGTGTGATGCTACAGAAGAATGTGGAAGGTTAGGTCGATTGATAACGTAAAGAATGATGAGGTTCTCAAGAGCAGGAGAATCGTCGATGAAGTAATATCTGGGAAACACTTATGAGAAGAAATGACAGGATGGCAGGAAATCTGTTATGACATCAAGCAATAACTTCGCAGTTTTAGAGGGAGCTGTAGAGGGTGAAAACTGTAGAGACTAGAATACATTTGGCAAATAACTGAGAACGTAGATGAAGAAGTTGTCACAGGAGAGAAATTCGTGGCGGGTGGCGAACCACGTCAAACCAGTCAGAAAACTAATTACTAAAAAGAAAAAGAAGAAGAAATACAGTGTGGAACCACTGGAGACGGTTCAAAACCATTCGATGGAATCTGAACGAGGTCCGAAGCAGAAAAGTGTTTTTATTCTTCTGTAGCACGCCTACGGCTTAATCAGGGAGTAGTGGGGTGGTACAATATTGACACGTCCGGAATACAAGGGATGTCGAAAGGATTTTCTGCCCTCACGCAATAGAATACAGCAGAATATCACTCAGGTGAATGGATGTCAAAGTGTCTGTACAGGTACATTTTTAACGTGCGTGACTACGTTGCCCTGATGGCACTTCACATAAACTTCTGAACTCTGGCCTTTTCTACGCACTTATCTAAACATTGCTGTCTGAAGCATCACCGAGGATGACGTCTCAGGGCGCGACGCTCTTGCACCATTACAGGGGAGGGCTGTAGGCACCTTTGAGCCGAATTTCAATCTTCTGTGTCGCAGTGGGAGACATTTACGGGGTTTGTAGAAGTATGATTTAATCATGCTCCACACAGAATAAACATAGGGTACATACAATAAGGTACGAGCTTTTATCGGAAAATTCCTACGTAGTACAAGTAATTACATTCTAAATGGGAGGCTCTCGTCTGAAGTGAAAGCAGCGTCTTGTTTATCTCAAGGAAGTATGATAGGATCACTAGAGCACAGTTCACGACGTATATAAAGGACCTTGCAGCCATTTGTCTTAACCCCCTAAGGCCGTTTTCACATGACAGACACGACAACCAGAAATGAATCTGATGAAAAATGTAATATGACTAGAAGAGAGTCAATGCCACTGCAGAAACTGGAACTGAGCTTCAACATAAAGTGCTGCACTGCACGTAATCGGACGGACACTATATCTCATATGACTATAAGACCGGCTATTAATCGCCATAATTAGTCACTTAAGACAGCTAAGAAGGATTTAGGAGGAATAACTGTATATACTGTTGGGAAGGAAGATGCCGCATTGAGACTAGCAGAAGGATGTTTCACGAAGTAGATCTTTCGTCAGTATGAGATCCTTACCATGATCACAGACATAGGAATATATCCAACAAATAACTGAGGACGCTGAGTGCAGATGCTACTCTGAGATGAAGAGCTCGGCACAGGAGATGAATTCGTGACGGTGAAACGGTACTTTCACTCTGTTTCATAAGATCTGTCACTCGGAGAGTGTTAGCGACACGTGAGTTTCACACAGCCTCAGTCGTTTCCTGTTGTGACGAGCCTTTGAAAGTAGAAGGTTGGGGAAAGGCGATGTTATTTACTATGTATTTCAATCCTGTTAATCCACATTGGTTGGCTGGAAGAATAAATCAGACTATATCTCAAGTTCCACGAAGAACGAGAGCCAAACCAACCTAACAGTATTCTGCTAGTTCGCGGTTAACAGTAAACGCAGGGCGAACCATAGATAGAACACTTCCTTTGAACGCCGCTGAGTTGTAGTTGGTAGCGACTAACTGCTCGGTCCTCCATACCACTTTCCACGAAAATGTTTCGTTATTTATACTCGAAGCATTCGGAGGTCTTTCTCATGGTATTCGTGTAATATTAACATGTTAAGGAATACCTTTGATCTTGATCCTTTGTAGTTGGTCATTCCATGTAATATTACAGTAAGTGTAAATTGATTTTAAGCTCGTCAAATGAAAAGACTACAGCCTTCAACGACGGAATTTATTTATTTTTCGTTCCTCACCTACTGAGTACTTTATGCTATTCAATGTGTTCCTTTGAAATGTTGAATATAGTCGTAGAGATCAGACCATGCCATGTGCCCTTTATCTTTTATTTAGCAAGTAACGATGGGTTTCATATTGTAATGCCTGAAATTATGGATAGAACTAAATGGTAGAGTTTAATGATTTTGCTGTCACGGTATACGGTCGGTTATATGCCCGGTGGATTTTACAATAGTTCAGTACTCATTGACTCCAAGCATGCCTATTACTGAGAGTTTCTGGGAATTCTTGTCGTTGTCCTCGTTTTATACTGCACTTAAGCGACAAAGAAATTGGTACAGGCATACGTATTCAAATACAGAGATATGTAAGCAAGCAGAATACGGCTCTGTGATCAGCAACGCCTATATAAGACAAGTGACTGGTGCAGTTGTTAGATCGGTTACTGTCGCGAAAATGACAGGTTATCAAGATTTAAATGAGTTTGAACGTGATGTTGTAGGAGGTGCACGAGCGATGGGACACAGCATCTCCGAGGTAGCTATGAAGTGTGGATTTTCCCGTACGACTATTTCACGCGTGTACCGTGACTATCAGCAGTCCGGAAAAACATTAAATCGCCGACATCGCTGCTGCCGAAAAAAGTTCCTTGAAGAACCGGACCATTTGCGACTGAAGTGAACCGTTCAACGTCACAGAAATTCAATCTTCCCGAAAACTGATGCAGATTTCAATTCTGGGCCATCAACAATTGTCAGCGTGCTAACCATTCAACCAAACATCATTTAGGATTACGGAACTGAAGACACACTCGCATACCCTTGACGACTGCACGACACAAAGCTTTACTCCTAGCCTGGACCTGTCAACACCGACATGACTGGAAACATGCTTCCAGAATGAGACTTTCACTCTGCAGTGGAGTGTGTGCTGATGTGAAACTTCCTGGCAGATTAAAACTGTGTGCCGGACCGAGACTGGAACTCGGGACCTTTGCCTTTCTCTGAAAAGTGCTCTACCAAGTGAACTACCCAAGCATGACTCACGAGACTTCCTCACAGTTTCAGTCCTGACAGTACCTCGTCTCCTACCTTCCAAATTTCAGAAGCTCTTCTGCGAACCTTGCAGAGCTAGCACTCTCGGAAGAAAGGATATTGCGAAGATATGGCTTCGCCACACCCTAGGGAATGTTTCCAGAATGTTTCCCATGTTCGAGTCTCGGTCCGGCACGCATTTTTAATTTACCAGGAAGTTTCGTTTTGAAACATGTTGCCTGGTCGGACGAGTCTCATTTCAGATTGTATCTAGCGGACGGACGTGTACGGGTATGGAGACAACCTCATGAATCCATAGACACTGCTTGTCAGCAAGTGCTCTTCAAGCCTGTGGAGACTCTGTAATGGTGTTAAGCGTGTGCAGTTGCATTTACTTGGCTTCCCTGATATGTCTAGATACGACTCTGACAGGTGACACGTACATAAGCATCCTGTCAGATCATCTGCATTCGTTCATGTCCATTGCGCTTTCCGGCGGACTTAGGCAATTCCAGCAGAACAATGCGACACCCTAAACGTCCAGAATTACCACAGAATGATTCCAAGAATACTCTTCTGAGTTTAAACACTTCCACTGCCTACCAAACTTTTCAGACGTGAACATTATTGGCCATATCTGGAATGCCTTGCAACGTGCTGTTCAGAAGAGATCTTCACCCACAGGTACTCTTACGGATTTATGGACGGCCCTGCAGAATTCATGGCATTAGTTCCCTCCAGCAGTACTTCAGACATTAGTCGAGTCCATGACAAGGCGTGTTGCGGCACGTCTGCTGCTCACGGGGCCCTACACGATGTTATACAGGCGTACCAGTTTCTTTGGCTCTTCAGTGTATTATACATGTCTACTACGTACATGAGGCAAACCATCTGTGATAGCATTGCCAAGTCCTTGTTTTATTAAGTTCATTAATAAGTGGGGTCTGGGGGTCGTATGGTCGCATGTTCGAATCCTAGTCAAACTATGGATTTTTTTAGTCTACACCTTAAACTAAATTTCAACTCTCAGCGATGTGAGGAGTCACCAGAAACAACACGCGGCTCTGTGTCCACGTTAAACAGTTGGCTAATTGGGGTGGATTAGGTACAAGCAAATCGTCTAAGTGGCGTCCAATAGGAAAACTTGCATCAGGCCACTGAGACACACGTAATTATTTCTACAACTGCAGTAAGAGAGAGTTGAATTTACATTGCACCATTAATCTAGTTAACAGTGTCTTCATATACTAGATCAAAATCGGCAGCGCTATTGTACTGATTCAGAGTTTTGTATATTCAGAGATCCCACGCAAGCCCAGTAGCACCTAAACACACTTGGATAATGTGATGCGAATGTAATTTTCCTTAAAATACTACCCTATAATATGGCATCAAAGCATATTATAGAATGAAGAAAAATATTTTCTTTACAACAACCTTCTTTCAACGGTCCTCATCAAATCAGTCAGTAAACTGAAGACACAAAAAAGTCACTATTACTTAAATGATTTCATGTTCGCCATTGACTGTATATCTGTCACAAAATCCAGTACTGCAATTTCGATAGTGGACACTGTAATAAATGTACAGTCAACTGCCAACAATAAGCCATCAAAAAATTCTACAAGACTGTGAGGCTGCAATAATACAATAGTGTATCTGAAGAACTGCGTTTTAGCCATCAGCTGTACGAATTATTCTGTTTTGTTTACCAGCTTCGGTCATATCAACGGGAAGAAAAATCAGCACATTAGATGGAAAAGCAATTTACCGAAACTGATAAAAAAAATATTTCGTACAGCACGTATCTAAAACGAAGTTTATCAATTTTTTAACAGCAGCAGTCTTCATTAAAATATTACGACTATGTATGTCTTCCTTATTCGTCTGCCATCTATTATGAGGACAGATTACGCAAAATTAGGACTCTAATGGAGGGACGCGGATAGAAATTTTTGTTAAAAAGTGTGTGAATTTCTAAGGGACCAAACTGCTGAGGTTTTGGGTGCATAGACTTACACACTACTTAAACTAACTTATGCTAAGAACAAGATACACACCCATGCCCGAGGGAGGACTCGAACCACCGGCGGGCGGGCAAGTGCTCTACCAACCGAGCTACTAGCACGACTCACGCCCCGTCCTCACAGCTTTACTTCTGCCAGTACCTCGTCTCCTACCTTCTGCAAGGTTCGCAGGAGAGCTTCTGTAAAGGTTGGAGGGTAGCAGACGAGGTACTGGCAGAAGTAAAGCTGTGAGGACGGGGCGTGAGTCGTGCTTGGGAAGCTCAGTTGGTAGAGCACTTGCCCGCGAAAGGCAAAGGTCCCCACTTCGAATCCCGGTCCGGCACGCAGTTTTAATATGCCAGGAAGTTTCAAGAAATCACCTGTTTTTCTTTACATGAACTTAGGACAGGAACGTGCTGAGCACGTAGAACAAGTGAAGGGAAGTTTCGCACATGCAGGTCACGCAACAGCAGGGTTCTGGGGTATCAGTGCGAGCAGAGCTGGCCGTTCTGTGGTGCGGAAGCACTGCCGCCCACGCCCAGTAACCGTGCAGACCGGAGATTTATAGCGCGAGCGCTGACCCCGTCTAAGCTGCGGACGGCCGACGCTGCGACGAAGGCGCGGCCTCGTCGTGACGACACTGACGGCTGGTGCAGCGTTCACAACAGGAAGCCCGCGCTTCCATAGTCGCTAAAGTGGCGGCGACACTACAGCACGCGTATTGAAGGATCAAATATGTAGAGAATCAACATGCGGAGGGATTTGTATTCCGTGAGCATATACACTCCTGGAAATGAAAAAAAGAACACATTGACACCGGTGTGTCAGACCCACCATACTTGCTCCGGACACTGCGAGAGGGCTGTACAAGCAATGATCACACGCACGGCACAGCGGACACACCAGGAACCGCGGTGTTGGCCGTCGAATGGCGCTAGCTGCGCAGCATTTGTGCACCGCCGCCGTCAGTGTGAGCCAGTTTGCCGTGGCATACGGAGCTCCATCGCAGTCTTTCACATTGGTAGCATGCCGCGACAGCGTGGACGTGAAACCGTATGTGCAGTTGACGGACTTTGAGCGAGGGCGTATAGTGGGCTTGCGGGAGGCCGGGTGGACGTACCGCCGAATTGCTCAACACGTGGGGCGTGAGGTCTCCACAGTACATCGACGTTGTCGCCAGTGGTCGGCGGAAGGTGCACGTGCCCGTCGACCTGGGACCGGACCGCAGCGACGCAGGGATGCACGCCAAGACCGTAGGATCCTACGCAGTGCCGTAGGGGACCGCACCGCCACTTCCCAGCAAATTAGGGACACTCTTGATCCTGGGGTATCGGCGAGGACCATTCGCAACCGTCTCCATGAAGCTAGGCTACGGTCCCGCACACCGTTAGGCCGTCTTCCGCTCACGCCCCAACATCGTGCAGCCCTCCTCCAGTGGTGTCGCTACAGGCGTGACCTGAGGGACCAATGGAGACGTGTCGTCTTCAGCGATGAGAGTCGCTTCTGCCTTGGTGCGAATGATGGTCGTATGCGTGTTTGGCACCGTGCAGGTGAGCGCCACAATCAGGACTGCATACGACCGGGGCACACAGGGCCAATACCCGGCATCATGGTGTGGGAAGCGATCTCCTACACTGGCCGTACACCTCTGGTGATCGTCGAGGGGACACTGAATAGTGCACGGTACATCCAAACCGTCATCGAACCCATCGTTCTACCATTCCTAGACCGGCAAGGGAACTTGCTGTTCCAACAGGACAATGCACGTCCGCATGTATCCCGTGCCACCCAACGTGCTCTAGAAGGTGTAAGTCAACTACCCTGCCCAGCAAGATCTCCGGATCTGTCCCCCATTGAGCATGTTTGGGACTGGATGGGATGAAGCGTCGTCTCACGCGGTCTGCACGTCCAGCACGAACGCTGGTCCAACTGAGGCGCCAGGTGGAAATGGCATGGCAAGCCGTTCCACACGACTACATCCAGCATCTCTACCATCGTCTCCATGGGAGAATAGCAGCCTGCATTGCTGCGAAAGGTGGATATACACTGTACTAGTGCCGACATTGTGCATGCTCTGTTGCCTGTGTCCATGTGCCTGTGGTTCTGTCAGTGTGATCATGTGATGTATCTGACCCCAGGAATATGTCAATAAAGTTTCCGCTTCCTGGGACAATGAATTCACGGTGTTCTTATTTCAATTTCCAGGAGTGTATACCAGCTTGTGTGGAACGTTGCGGTTAGGCTGAGAGTTATTACAGGATTCGGGAAAGGTATACTTCAGCCACAAAAGAAGACACTTACAAATCTTTGTCCCCACTTGTTCTTGTGCTTTGTTAGTCAATTTCAACTTTCCCTTCTGTGGTTGCAATATTCATCGTCCACTTGCCCGTCTGTTCCCCAAATGATAAGTGGATGTGCAGACAATAAACACTGGGCAAATATTTACTGACCATTTCTGTTCTACGCCTGCACGATACGTGAGCTTCGGCTGCGGTGTCTTGCCTGATATGATAAGTCGTAGTTCGCTACGCAGTGGCGCGTCGTGTAGCCCCTGTGGTTATAACCAGAGTGCATTCACTGACAGAGGTCTAGTGCAGGCTCTAACCGTAAGGCATTGGAACTTGGTGATATTCTAATGCGTCAGTGCGGACCGATTTACACTGAAAAAAAAAGTAGTTCCAAAATTTGTTCACCAGGTGCACATTTGGTACTGTGAATGCAACAGAGTCGCAGAGAAATGTTTCTATATGTAACGGATTACAGGGGTGGGCAGGAAATGTGAAACAAGTGAGAAAGGCATAATGCTGATTTTATTATTAAGCGCCTCTTACACAGTTTGTTCAGTATTAACACCAGAAACATCGACGACATGCTGTACAGTGCCAGATTTGCACCTGGTGGCCAAAATTGGAACTAATTTTTCTCCAGCGTAAATCGGTTCTGCATTAACACATTAGCATATCTATTAAGTTATCCCTCCTAACGGTAGCTACAGACCACACAGGACCACCTTAAGAGATTTTTCAGGGCTATTTTGTCAGTATCTTTTGTACAACCGTGAAGCTGCCTGTGATATGCCATCACTGTAACACGGTATGATCCAGATGCAAGAAATAAAAGAAAAAACAGTGACGTGGTCACCGTCGAATGAGAAGTTGGCTGCTGTTTACCAAATGCTGGACATCGGCCGCGCGGCGGCAATTACTCGCCGGTTATGCTCTTGCCTGGTTTGACAGTGCGGTCTGTTGGACTCTGATTGCTGGCAGCCAAGATGGGGCAAGCCTGAGTCCATTCTCTCTATTCGTGTTATTAGGGTGTTTAAGTATTTCCCTGGCCTCTCTGATTTTGCTTTTCGTCATGACCCGCTGCTTGGCCAACACACAGGCTTCGCTGAATATTATTTCTTTTCCGCAGTTTTGCTGATGTTCTACCACTGAAGATTTGTTGTGCTGCCCTAGACGAATATAGCGCTCGTGCTCCCGAATGTGCGTTGCTTTTGGCCTGCCAATCTCGCCGATGTATGCTTCTCCACAGTTGCATTATACCTTGTAGGCCCCTGCAGTGTGTAATGCATTCACCTTGTCCTTAGTGGAGCTTAGCACGTCCTGGATCCTGCGCCTACTATAGAAGACAGGCTGCACCCCAAGCCGGAGAAGATGTTTGCCTATTTGGTCAGTAGAATTTTTGACATAAGGCAAGCGCACTGCTGGCTGCAGTTTGTCTATTTCTTGCTTATATTTCTTACTTGTGTTCGTCGATAAGGCTGTGTGGATCGACTTATGGCTGTAGCCATTGGCTGGAAACGTTGTGCGTAGCCTTTTAAGCTCAGGTGTGATATTCTGAGCATCACTTAGGCGCAGCGCACGGATTTACAAAGAACAGGTGACAGAGATCTTCTGCGCTGGGTGTGGTAGGACTGGGCGGGCAGATATACTTCTGTATATATAGGCTTGCGATATACTCTGTGCCCCAGTGTGCCCTCCGTTGTCCTGTATACTTCGACGTCTAGAAATGGAATTATACGATTATTATCTGTATCTTCCCGTGCACGTTGTTCAAATATTCGTGGAACTTGTTAAGCTCCGTTTCACCACGAGGCCATATAGCGAACGTGTCGTCCACGTATCTGAACCAGCAACGTGTGCGTAAAGAAGCTGAGCCAAGGGCCGTTGCTTCAAAGGCTTCCATGAATATGTCGGCTGCCAGCAGAGATAGAGGAGACACAATTGCTACGCCGTCTGTCTACTCGTAATATCTTCCCTGCCATTTGAAGTACGTTGAAGTTAGGCAGAACCCTACCAATTATTCAGAAACAGTCTTAATCGCAATTATTATTATTACAGCGCCAGCCGGTTTCAACCCGACATAGGGGTCATCTTCTTGGCGTTTACACCATTGGTCGACTGCTGGTGGTGTCACTCCCGTCATTATGTAGACAGGAGTCATTATGTAGACACGAGTGATACCACGAGCAGTCGACCAATGGTGTAAACTCCCAGAAGACGACCCCTACGTCGGGTTGAAACCGGGTCGCTGCTTCAGTTCCACAACCATGTTGTCAAAAAGAAAAAAAAAAAAAAAAGCCTACCAGGTCGCATATGCCTGGCGGGACATGCTCCTGAAGGATGCAGATAGTTTCGTCTACTGGCACGTTCGTAAATGGTGACTTCACGTCCAAGCTGACCATGATGTCCGTAGATAAAATTATTTCTCCCTTTAGGCGTTCTATAAAGTGAAGTTATTACGAGTGGTAGAGGAAACGGGACGAAACATCACGGGTCGTGGGTGGAGGGGGGGGGGGGGGGGGAGAGAGAGAGAGAGTAAGAAATATTACTGCAGTGGCGGTGAAAACCGAAGCCCCACCACAACTGGACCACGGAATGGTTCCGTTCACAAGTAATCACCATGTGTTACGACATTTATCCGGCTGGGAGGCGAGACGGTCAATTCCTGTCTCGTAGAAGGCGGTTGGCCGCTGACAACCGCACCCACTATTGCATTTCCTTTGTCTGATTGGCAGTATGTGTGTGTGTGTGTGGGGGGGGGGGCGTTTGTGTCTAGCAGGATGCCCCCTCCTCTGCTTATAGAGTTCCTCAAGTGTGGAACACCAATCAACGCACAGCGCCTTGAAGATATCTTGCGGAAACTGCGACGTGCCATGAAGTCAAAACGCCCAGGAATCGGACGGAATCATCTTGATGCACGATGACGTCTGTCCCCACGCAGTCAATCGGATGAAGGCTACGTTTCAGCGATTTAGTTGGGAAACACTGTAATATCCTTCGTACAGCCCGGATCTTTCACCGTGTGATGCTCACATATTTGGCAGCCTGAAGAAAGGCAGGCGCTGACGTCGATTTCAGTTTGACGAGGAAGTGCGAGAGTGGGTGAGGCTATGGATCGGTCAGCAGTCGACCGCGTTTTGCCAGACAAGAATTGATCGTCCGTCTCCCACTGGGATAAATATCTCGACTTTCACTTGACTGCCCCTTGCATGTTCAATTTCCTCCGTGTTTACGGTTGCGCTATGAAAGTCTACCCTACCTCCGAGTATCTCATAAAAATATGTCAGATCGCGTTAGTATTCTTTTTATGGGACAAAATGTTGTATACAATGTGTATGTTCTCATGACATTGATATCGCCGTAGCACCAATTATGTACTCAGATTAAAATTAAAAATGAGAAGAAAGCTTTGCATCTTTATCGTTACGCAGTCAGTTATTAGCTGAAAATGCCACATTATCCTCATTTACTTTCAAAACATAAGTAATTTTCTGCAATATTTCTTTCATTGTATAGCATCGCGAACTACTTTTCATCATACTGTGATTCCTTTTGTTTCAATCGGAATATAATACCCTTTCTGTAGCGCTGTATTCCCGCTACCGATGTACGCAACAGTGGATTCTCAGGACGATACGAACTGCCGCGGATTTGAAAGCGAGTTGGTGGTGAATACATTTTGTCCAGTCTTGTGCGGGCTGTCGGTATTTCTCGACTTTGCTGTTTGGCTGACATTTACCAGTCGACCACAATATTATTGCACCTGGGAGTGAGTACCACACCGCGGAACACACGTTGTCCGCTGCAGCCATCAAAACTAAACCTGCACTCTGTTAAAGCGAGCGCATACCTGCGGCAGAGCACGTGACAATTTGGTGTCTGGGGCGGAAAATGGTCGCCATCAGCGACCGGCGAGCCGCGAAACGCGACCAGTGAACCGCGCCCCGCGTGTCGCCGTGCCGTGCTGTGCACCGGGGCTTGCGCTGCAACCACTAGCGGAACAATTCCGCGTACTGCCTAGACATCGGTGCACACCCGGATGGCGCTCCTCTCGTTATCATTTTCTCCGAACACGGAACTGCTTCCGCCAGGAATAAGACTTTTAATGACCAATTCCTGGCACTTTCACGACCGTAATAATCTCGATATTTTCCCTAGACCGTAGAAATATTACTTTCTATGAAGCTCAATGAGTTGCCCGTCATGAGAACTATAATTTTTTTCCAAGTATTTAGGATGTTATATCCCCTTCTTCCTTCCTTCTTTTCTGGTGACGCGAAGAAACACCGCAGTGGTAGAATTTCTACTATCACGCACTACTGGCCATTAAAATTGCTACACCAAGAAGAAATGCAGATGATGAATGGGTATTCATTGGACAAATATATTATACTAGAACTGACATGTGATTACATTTTCACGCAATTTGGGAACATAGATCCTGAGAAATCAGTACCCAGAACAACCACCTCTGCCCGTAATAACGGCCTTGATACGCCTGGGCATTGCGTCAAACAGAGCTTCGATGGCGTGTACAGGTACAGCTGCCCCTGCAGCTTCAACACGACACCACAGTTCATCAAGAGTAATGACCGGCGTATTGTGACGAGCCAGTTGCTCGGCCACCATTGACCAGGCGTGTTCAGTTGGTGAGAGATTTGGAGAATGTGCTGGCCAATGCAGCAGTCGAACATTTTCTGTATCCAGAAAGGCCAGTACAAGACCTGTAACATGCGGTCGTGCGTTATCCTGCTGAAATGTAGTGTTTCGCAGGGATCGAATGAAGGTTAGAGCACCATCTGAAACGTAACGTCCACTGTTCAAAGTGCCGTCAATGCGAACAAGAGGTGACCGAGACGTATAACCAATGGCACCCCATACCATCACGCGGGTGATACGCCAGTATGGCGATGACGAATACACGCTTCCAATGTGCGTTCACCGCGATGTCGCCAAACACTAATGCGACCATCATGATGCTGTAAACAGAACCTGTATTCATCCGAAAAAAATGACGTTTTGCCATTCGCGCACCCAGGTTCGTCGTTGAGTACTTCATCGCAGGCGCTCCTGTCTCTGATGCAAAGGTAACCGCAGCCATAGTCTCTGAGCCAATAGTCCATGCTGCTGCTAACGTCGTCGAACTGTTCGTGCAGATGGTTGATGTCTTGCAAACGTCCCCATCTGTTGACTCAGGGATCTCGAGCAATGGCTGCACGATCCGTTACAGCCATGCGGTTAAGAAGCCCGTCATCTCGACTGCTGGTGATACGAGGCCGTTGGGATCCACCACGGCGTTCCGTATTACCCTCCTGAACCCAGCGATTCCATATTCTGCTAACAGTCATTGGATCTCGACCAACGCGAGCACCAATGTGGCCATACAACAAACCACAATCGCGATAGGCTACATCCGACCTTTATCAAATTCGGAAACGTGATGGTACGCATTTCCTCTCCTTACACGAGGCATCCCAACAAAGTTTCACCAGGCAACGCCGGTCAACTGCTGTTTGTGTATGAGAAATCGGTTAGAAACTTTCCTTATGTCAGCACCTTGTAGGTGTCTCCACCGGCGTCAGCTTTGTGTGAATGCTCTGAAAATCTAATCATTTGCATATCACAGCATCTTCTTCCTGTGGGTTAAATTTCGTGTCTGTAGCACGTCATCTTCGTGGTGTAGCAATTTTAATGGCCAGTAGTGTAAATAACATATATGAGAGGCATTTAATAAATAATGCAATATTTTTTTCTGATTACAGGCTGGTTTATTCTGGATTCCAATATACTCTATTATTTCCCACTCTTTGGCTGCAAATCCCTGTTTTTCTAATCTCCGTTCAATGCGATTGCCTTACGACACATTACTTGGATGGCCTGTATGTTCACAGGGAACCTTCTCTCTCCTCTTCCACCTGAGCAAGACTAACTGAACTGAGATGTACTTTTTGCAGTAACAACCGTTTTTACAAGAACTACTCTGGCTATAATGTCAAAGAAACTTGAGACCAGCGACGCTTTGGGGAGCGGGGAAGATTAACAACGACATAATCCCACTAGGCTGGTAGCGAGTAGGCAGTCCCCTGATGAGCGGCAGGTACTGCATCTACACGTTACTAAGATGCTGAGCGCTCATAGCAAACTACTGCTAACGACGCAGTCCCACAAGGCGATGAATACGTGGGTAGACACAACAAATACTGCGAAGCGTTGCCCTCGGAGAGGTTGGTGGAAGCGCAGCGTCGGACGTGACTCAGGACGAAGGTGGCACGGCACGTGCAAGCAGTTCCTCACAGACAGTCCTTCGTTACCCTTTATGCTCTTCTGTTAGCCGACGAGGATTCCATGTCTTTCAGTAACACAACTGTTGTTGTTCAGTTGTCCAACAAGATGTTTGACTGTGATTCATCCATCGCCCTGAATGAGGGTGTCCGCACGTTTCAACATTGAAGGAGTTACAGCTGTGTGCAGCCGGCCAGCACGCGTGAGATCGTACGGGTTTGCGCATCCTCATTGTGATGATGACAGAAGCCTCGCCCAACGACTCATCACGGGCAGCAGGCAGCAAAGTGGCAGCAGGAGGTGTGGGTAGCAGAGACTTGAGGCAACTGTTGGTTGCTCGGAGCTCGAGACATAACTGTCTCTCCGTGGGCGGAGCACCGATTTAAGTTCGCGCCTGCAGGAGGATATACGTGTTGTATCACGTGAGAACGTGAATGTGCAATTCTAAATTAGTGGCCGCGTCTGCAGCGCTGCGACGTGATGGTGACACTGTGGCGACTACTGACGACTTGACTGTGCACAGTACCTTGCCTCTTCTGTTTACTAATAACCTGTTAAGTGTGACAGGGCCATACGTGGCCTCTGAAACATACACGTTAATGTGGCGGCCGAATATGCAGGGGCAGCCCTACATACTCAGCATTACCACTCTGCTGGTCGATGTCGGAGCCAACGGCCTGCTGCATGAGTAGCCTCCCTCGTAACGCGCAAGCTGTTCCTCACAGAAAGTCCTTCGTTGCCCTTTATGGTCTTCCGTTAGCCGACGTGGATCCCATGACTTTCAGTAACGCAGCTCTTGGACACGTGAGACAGCACTACCAACAGAGGTGTCCAGTAGTCCAGCAAGACGTTTGATTGTGATTCATCCATTACCCTGAATGAGAGTGTCTACACGTTCCAACATTGAAGGAGCAGTAGTTGTGTGCAGCCGACCAGCACGCGGGAGATCCTACAGGTTTTCGCGTCCTCATTGCGATGACTACTGAAGCCCAACGACTCATCTTGCCTTTGTTCACTGCCAAGTCTCTGTACATATTCTGCAAGCGTCTTTGTGTATCTGCGATGCTCTGCTTTTCTGGAAAAACAAACTCTGTGACAGCTTTTTCCTTGGAATACGCTTCCGTTACAGGAGTCATTTTGAAGACTATGTATCTCGCTACTACCCATCGGAACTTCATGAAACTATACGGGCTGAAGCGGGAAAATTCTATGATGTGCCACAAAAAATTCCACTTTTTTTTCAACCGAAATTGGCCGAGGAGAAAAT
The DNA here is from genome assembly GCF_023897955.1 of Schistocerca gregaria. Lineage (NCBI taxonomy): Eukaryota > Metazoa > Arthropoda > Insecta > Orthoptera > Acrididae > Schistocerca > Schistocerca gregaria. The sequence goes on along the minus strand of NC_064925.1, from coordinate 415,753,994 downwards.
ACGTGTTGAGTTACTTATTGAACTCCCTCGTACATCTCGGTTAGATAGGTTTTTCTTAAATAATCCACAGCTGTATTTAAAAACTAAACTCATGAAGTTATATTTCCTTAAGAGAGTTTGATAACATGCGTAACATCTATCAGTTATTGACAGCCAGAATGCTTACTAAATTGTTAGTCATAGTTGGATCATAATTCAGTTTCGTTGTTTACAGCTTGCATCAAACAATAAAACGTAAGATGAACGAAAAAGGTTTCACATCTCAGGCATGAGACTGTAATGTACAAATTCCAGTGATTTCCGTTAACGTTCTAAGCAAATTTTAACTTGTTCAATTCTAACAGGCTATCTACTGGCGACGTTACTTTAGCCGCTTCCCCACAGGTATATGACGATGCCACAAGGGTTCATATTATTGAAACAGTTACACACAATGAAGTTATTAAAACATACTAATGATTAAAATAAAACACGACACATACTTAAGCCCATCAAATAACGAAGAAATGTTACGGAAATATCATTTAAGAAACATTTGTATCGTCTAAGAAGCAGACCAAGATTAAGACTTACTATGTGTACGACTAACTGGCTAAGTCGCATTCCACCTGGGAATCTAATTGCTGTGTGTCGAGAGGCATGGCCCAAAGCGAAAGGACATGGAGTGGGAGACCGACGATCTGCACAAGATCACCTGGCTCAGGCAACGGTACGAAAAAGAAATTGAGTACGAGGTTTGGAACATTAATAGTGGCAGCTATTTATTTACAGCTCGTACAAAATAGATACGTATTTCAAAGTTGTACTGACTTTCAGAGTAGTCACCAGCATTTTTTATAACCCGTTGCTAGCGATGTGGCAGTCGTAGGATACTCTCAGCAGTGACAGTTGTGTTGACAGTTCGACCGGCGCGGTCTATTGCCCGACGACTTTGTAGCAGTTCTGAAGCGAATGCCCTGAAGGGTGTCTTTCAGTTTAGAAATCAAATTGAACTCACGAGGGCTTAAGTCAGGGGAGTGCAGTAGGTGGTATAGCACAAAGCAGCCCCGTCAGTCAAACAAATCAGCAACAGCTTACACCGTACGTGCTTGAGCATTGTCCTGCAACATGATGGTCAGGTCCTGCAGAAAGTGTCACCACTCTGTCTCAATTCCGTTCATTTTAGGAACACAGCCTACAACCAGCTTAGAGACAGAAGTGATGTTACTTTCTGCAGGCGGCCGGTGTGTCCGAGCGGTTCTAGGCGCTACAATATTGAACAGCGCGACCGCTACGATCACAGATTCGAATCCTGCGTCGGCCATGGATGTGTGTGATGTCCTTAGGTTGGTTAGATTTAAGTAGTTCTAAGTTCTAGGGGTCTGATGACCTCAGAAGTTAAGTCCCATATAGTGCTCAGAGCCATTTGAACCATTTGAACACTTTCTGCAGGAGGTGGTCATAATTTTGCAGGGCAATACTCAAGCACGTACAGTGCAAGCTGTTACTGATTTGTGCGACTGATGGGGCCGCTAAATGCTATACCACCTACTACATTCCCCTGACTTAAGCCATCGTAAGTTCAACTCGTTTCCAAAACTTCCTCTAAACCTAGAGAGATGAAATTTGTGTTTCAAATTGCTTCACAAGTTGTGCGCAGTTAGCGTCATAAGTTTGAACTATCTACGTTGGAGACACTCTCTGAGGAGCGACAACCCTGGGGTATGCAACAGGCAAAGATTATATGCAGTTTATACAAAGATAAACAGACAACAATTTCGACGATCTCTCACCATGCTCCCGGTGTTTTTCTCGGTTGGCTGGCACATGGTCGCAGTCGCTATTGCTGGATCAAGTGATAGGTAGGAAATTACCACATTGATAATTTGCTTTTACTCTCACTGTAATCAACACTCATAAGTCCCGGGTTTGAGTCACGACCGGGTCGGAGAGTTTCTTCGTTCAGGTACTGCGTATTGTGCTGTCTTTAACTTCATGTCGTCAAAACTGACACGAACGATATGTCAAACGCTTTGTCGTATTGTGTTTCCACTACTGAGATGCGTGTATGGACTCGGACTCAAAGCCAATAAACTACAATTAAAAAGAAGTGTTCGGAAAGTTTTTCTAGTGTCCGTAAAACGTACAATTCTGCGCAAACGATTACGTATTCTGGACACCTCTGTGAGTGCTTGTAGAGAATACTTAGCAGTGCACACAGGTTAGGGTGGTTTCCTGTATCAATCTCGTATGAAAAGTTTCTGCTTAAATGCATCTGTCCGCTCTGGGATTAGTCTAGTCTTTGTGAGCGGTATGTAAGGGGCTGCGAAAGTGTATCTCTAGGTTCCTCACTTAATACTGGTTGCTGAAACATTATAAGTATGGTTGTACGGGTTAATTCTCGTCCTTCCTCAAATTTCCGAATTCTCAGAATTTTCGTGACCTTTCTCGTGAGTTAGTGTGACTGTTCGTTCTGTCCTTCGTTGTATACCTTCAACATCCCCCGCTAGTGATATTTACTGTGGACCGTATACTATGTAGCAGGGTTCTAAGATGGGCAACAGATGTGTATCGTGAGTGGTTTCTTTTGTGGATCGACTACGATTTCCCAGTATTCTGCCAGAGAACCGGACTGCCACTTAATTTACCTGCAGTTAAGCCTATGTAATCATTCTACAAATTATTAACCAAAGATGTTTTTGTGAGTTGTTCATTCGAATTGTGAATCACTGATACTGTAGTTACAGTTTACCACTTATCTGCGTTTTTTGAGGAGCACAATTTTACATGTAAAGAAAGTTACCTGTCATTGGGTAGTTTTCAGGCAGTACTTCATCACACATAATTGCGTCATCTACAAAAAGACTGATATTAGCCTTAATATTATCTGCCGGATCATTCATATATGAGGAACATTCAATAATTAAAGAGGCAAATTGGTGTAAAAATGAAACTGTTTGTAGGACGTGTTTTGTACTTCATGACTTTATGCTGGCATAACTGGGGTGAGCTGAGAACAGCTGACGGACAAAAATTGTTTTATGATCTTGCAGTGTCTGTGTTACTCTGATTACGAAGCACTGCGGCGACCACAGCCGTTAAGAAACACATCAAATCAACTCTCAATTGCGAATAAGAACTACCATCAGCTGTTGAAAGGATTTCTTTTGTTTATGATTTCAATATTGCGTTTAACTATGTCATGTTCGCTTCAGGTTTCCACATTAGTCGTCCAACGTGCAGTGAGTCCGTTTTTTCACCTACTGAAGATGTAAAACTGAACAAAAGATGTTGTCGAATAATTTTATAGTATGGTGAAAGCTGTAAAAACCGCGGAAATTTTTGTAAGTGTGAATAAAATTAAATAAAAGAAACGGCTGAACCTCAGTGACTGACGAGTAACGTACTGGCCGGCCAGTCTAAATGTCAACTTCTTCGCTTAAAACACACTTTGATGATATTATTAGAGAAGACCGACGTGTCGCATTTGAACGTGTAGCAAAAACAGTTGCAGGAAGTGTTGGCATAGTCCATAACGATAACAGTAACAAGCTGAAGAGCAGCAAAGCGAATGCAGGTGGATCCTGTAAGGGTGAACGCAGCAACCCAAGAAATCAAGTCTGAAAGTATGCACACACTTGAAAGAACGCTGTGAGAGGGAACGTGATCCTTTTCTAAATAAGATTCTAGAGTGGTGTGAAACTCGGTTGCACCATTTTGAACGAGAGCCCAAATGACAAAACGTGGAATGGAAGCACACGAGTTCACTTATCTTGAAAGCAACCCCGAACGGGCATAGTCATGTTGACCGTCTTTTAGGATGTCCAAGGTGTGGTCCTTTTTGGTTATTTTCAAGATCAGATGATCAACGTACAATAAACAGTGCCTACTATTCCGACACGCTGATGAACAAAGTGCAGTGAGCAATCTCAAGCAAGAGGTATGATATTGCTACACGTGATGCTCGCCTTCACACAAAGCTGACCCAAGAAACCGTTGAGGTCTGGGAGGTACTACCTCATCTTCCCCACAGTCCAGATTTGGCTCACTCGGCTTTTCGTTTGTGTTGCTCAATGAAGGAGGTATTACATGGACAAAACTCAACATCAAGGAGGAGGTCAAAGAATTTGTGAGAAATTGGCTCAGGTCCTAAAAAAAAAAAAACAAAAAAAACAAAAAAAAACAAAAACTTATTCATTATCGGGACATGTCTAATAATATTAATAGGGATTATGTTGAGAAGCAGTAAAAGTCTCATTTTATAATTGTTTTCTACGTCATTTGTCTCTCTAATTATTGAATGTTCCTCATAAAAGTATCCCATCACACTTTCCTGGCTCTCGCCTATAGTTACTTCTGTTTCTGTACATGACTCAATGATAAAATTCTGAATTTTCTCTACCAAGAAATCTGGAATCTAGTCAAAAATTTTGTTTGATAACCGGTGGTGCCTTAACAAGTCGAACGTTGTTCCAAGCAAATGACGTTCGCACGAGTAATATAGCACGAGGAGGAATAGGAAGGTGTACCACAAGGATATACAGGGTGTTAAAAAAAGGTACGGCCAAACTTTCAGGAAACATTCGTCACACCCAAATAAAGAAAAGACGTTATGTGGACATGTGTCCGGAAACGCTTAAATTCCATGTTAGAGCTCATTTTAGTTTCGTCAGTATGTACTGTACTTCCTCGATTCACCACCAGTTGGCCCAAATGAAGGAAGGTAATGTTGACTTCGGTGCTTGTGTTGACATTAATTTCCATGTTAGAGCTCATTTTAGTTTCGTCAGTATGTACTGTACTTCCTCGATTCACCACCAGTTGGCCCAATTGAAGTAAGGTAACGTCGACTTCGGTGCTTGTGTTGACATGCGACTCATTGCTCTACAGTATTAGCATCAAGCACATGAGTACGTAGCATCAACAGGTTAGTGTTCAACACGAACGTGGTTTTGCAGTCAGTGCAATGTTTACAAATGCGGAGTTGGCAGATACCCATTTGATGTATGGATTAGCACGGGGCAATAGCCGTGGCGCGGTACATTTGTATCGAGACAGACTTCCAGAACGAAGGTGTCCGGACAGGAAGACATTCGAAGCAATTGATCGACGTCTTAGGGAGCACGGAACATTCCAGCCTATGACTCGCGACTGGGGAAGACCTAGAACGACGAGGACACCTGCAATGGACGAGGCAATTCTTCGTGCAGTTGACGATAACCCTAATGGCAGCGTCAGAGAAGTTGCTGCTGTACAAAGTAACGTTGACCACGTACCACGTCACTGTGTGGAGAGTGCTACGGGAGAACCAGTTGTTTCCGTACCATGTACAGCGTGTGCAGGCACTATCAGCAGCTGATTGGCCTCCACGGGAACAATTCTGCGAATAGTTCATCCAACAATGTGTCAATCCTCATTTCAGTGCAAATGTTCTCTTCACGGATGAGGATTCATTCCAACGTGATCAAATTATAAATTTTCACAATCAATACGTGTGGGCTGACGAGAATCCGCACGCAATTGTGCAATCACGTCATCAACACAGATTTTCTGTGAACGTTTGGGCAGGCATTGTTGGTGATGTCTTGATTGGGCTCCATGTTATTCCACCTACGCTCAATGGAGCACGTTATCATGATTTCATACGGGATACTCTACCTGTGCTGCTAGAACATGTGCCTTTACAAGTACGACACAACATGTGGTTCATGCACGATGGAGCTTCTGCACATTTCAGTCGAAGTGTTCGTACCCTTCTCAACAACAGATTCGGTGACCGATGGATTGGTAGAGGCGGACCAATTCCATGGCCTCAACCCTCTTGACTTTCATTTATGGGGGCATTTGAAAGCTCCTGTCTACGCAACCCCGGTACCAAATGTAGAGACTCTCCGTGCTCGTATTGTGTACGGCTGTGATACAACACGCCATTCTCCAGGGCTGCATCAGCACATCAGGAATTCCATGCGACTGAGGGTGGATGCATGTATCCTCGCAAACGGAGGACATTTTGAACATTTCCTGTAACAAAGTATTTGAAGTCACGCTGGTACGTTCTGTTGCTGTGTGTTTCCATTCCATGATTAATGTGATTTTAAGAGATGTAATAAAATGAGATAACATGGAAAGTAAGCGTTTCCGGACACATGTCCACCTAACATATTTTCTTTCTTTGTGTGTGAAGAATGTTTCCTGAAAGTTTGGCCGTACCTTTTTGTAACACCCTGTATATTTAGATATACCAGCCAGTGCTATTCTTACGTCTGTGTCCTATGTTTTACTTCGTAGGTCGTACAAGCCTAACATACGATGTCAGAACCACGCGAGTTGTAGAGAGAACGAGAAAGAGTATAATTAACCTTTACAAACCTGAATTTTTTCTGCAGGAAGGAAAATTTTCATTTATGTGGTAATGCTCTTAGGTGATTTGTGAATTTTTCTCAAAGTATTTATTTTTACGAAAATATGTTGCCGTTTTCAAAACATACTTTGTAAACTTGGCTTCATTTTATGGACTAAAATGCTAATTACGAAATAATCTGTATCGCAATAAATAGTAAAATGATCATCCAATAATTATCATGCGAAATAACAATAACAATATTAAATTATGCAGTGGAATACAGCGAAAAAACTTCATACCTCTATTCTCGTGGTCACGATCTGCTGCACACTGCTACATTGACTTGCCGACATTTTGATAGTGATGCCCAGCAGTTGGCAGCGCTTACGCATGATGAAAAGATTGAACATTCACAAATGTGTGCCTCAGGTTCCCAGTGGGGAAAAATACTTCTGTTGCAACTAAGACACTGTAAAAGTTCATGTATACAATTGTATCCAGATGGTCTGCAAGGGTTAAATATGCCGATCAGCCGACGCCTATTGTCCGCGCCCCACCGAGCTCACGTGTTGCACGTACCCCTGTTGAGACACACACGTGTATAATGAAGAATATGTACGAAAAAATTGAATTTGTTAGATTATTACTTTGCAATTCCAGTCAATAATGCCTACGGTGAATGAGTTGTTTCATAAACGTTCAGTGTATAAAGGAATGTAAAAAATGGCAAATCGACGACATCACGAAGATGTTGTTAAAGGACATTGAATACTTGTGAAAAATGAACCGAGATGGGATATTTCATAATGTCCTTTGACAAATATACGGCTTCACTGTCCCATATGGAGAAAAAATGTTATTGTTATTTTTGTTGTTGTTGTTGTATAATTTAAGCTTAGCAGTGTAAATCTCTGAACTTTCACACGAACGGTACATCAGGATTACAGTCACCCTCAATTATTTGCTGGGGAAATTGCCTGAACATAGGATATTTTATAATGAAACTACATTCTAATATAATAAACGCATTTTATTTCACCACTGTCATGTACTTTTCAAATTAATATCAGTATTGATGCATTCAGTATTTGCGACTAATTAAAAACAGTTATGAAAGGTTTTCAGTGATGAAACTTGTAAGCGTACCGGACTAAGGACTTTATTTTGCAGTTTAATTAGATGAAGATATTATTAATTTAATAAAATTCACATATTACGCAAATATTTTGAGGTGTTCTGCATTATTGATAAATCCATTCATTCATTATTTCCACACTCTTGGAAAATGGATTGCAATGTTATCGGCAGTTGGCTGACCTCTTCTGTTAGGGTCAGCCATGTTCCGACAATGACCATTCTTACTGGGGACGACTGTATTTTGCTCATTGATTTCTGGAGATTTGGCACACTCATCAGTTTTGCCATTGTCCTTAGCTACTGTAGGAGAATCAGCTTCGGAACCACTTTTATCAGCAAGGTAATTTACATCACTTTCACGACTGTGTTCTTCTATCGATGCTTCCAGTATAGCATCTTCCATTAGTAAAATGTTATTTTTACTTATGATTTTCACATAAATGTACTTCACACTAACATACATAACAGTTACTCAACGTGCTCCAGGGTCACAGTTGCCCTTCAAATAACATTTCTAATTGTTTACGCATCAATGACTTACAACTTCGAACGTGCATCCTCTACTAGACCACACTTAAGGTTGAATTTAAAGTGGTGGCGGAGGGCTGTGTATGTGCGGTGGCACATGTACAGCAAAAAAGAAAAAAAAGCACCTGATGTACACTTCTAGGGTTAAAATTATCATGTTAATAGCTCTACGAAATGATCCTTAAAAGAATAATAATAATATTCTTGATAAAGTGGATTCTAATGAGAAATATTAATACTTAACTTCGTGTTGTTGTTGTTGTTTACAAGTCTAACTGAAAATTATTAAATACCTTTTCACTTTCTGTTCCAGAAGAACTTTTAGCGTATTAAAATTGTCTTAGGAAGACGAAAGCAGTTAAGAAGACTGAGCATTTAGTTTCTATCATAATTGCCAAATTACAAAAATGTTTACTGATTGTTTTTTAGTTTAAGCAGTGTTATGTTTGTTGTTGCAAAAAAAATGTAATTGATTATTAATCACAGATTGAAAATGCCCAGCTGAATATTTCTGTTTAAAACAAGTAGTAAGTCTTTTAGGGCAAAAAGTCCGGATAAATATAGCGCCGAGTCCAGCTTTCCTGTTTTTGGACCTGGCGACCTAACAAGCCACGTGGAAACCGTTGCGTTACAATCTCTACAATGCTGTGCCGATTCTTATGTCTTGTGTTTGTTGCTAGTACCTAACTGTGGGCATTGTTATTGTGATAGGTTCTCCCAGTTCCTCCAATATTCCAATATTTCAAAGCAATGAAAATTTTATGTATAAATCACTCATTTTCTGAAAGGTTAATTGAAATACAAAAATTTTAGCATTTCTGCTGTGGGAAACTGTTATGCCGTTTTCTTTAGCAGGTTATTAGTAAGAAATGAAAAACTTCTATTAGAAACGATACCAAACAAATACCGGGAAAACAAGAAGTTTTCAAACGGTTGGTTTTTCCTATCTCTAGCTCAAACCGAAAGTACCACTCCTATACGGTCAATATTATTACGCAATAATATTGAGAGTCTGAGGGCCCCTTAAGGTTAACTGACTGCAGCAGCAACAGCAAAGGTATCCAGCCACAAAGTTAAATTAAAATCAATCTGCTAAATCATTAAAATAGCGGCTTCCGTACGACAGTCATTTGCTAATCAAGCAGCAGGAATTAATTTCCGAGATAGCTCCTACTGCACTTTGCGGTTACGATTTTCTAAATATGGTACTCCGTACCATTAACACACTTTCACTTACAAAACACCGTAGAAATGTGTAGCAGTACAATTGAGGGTACCATATTCGGATAATCTGCGCTTAATGAATTTCTGACAAACTGTGAAGTACCGATGCTGATTTCTGGTTCTGACAGATACGATAGAGAACTTTAGTACAACAAATGAATGAATCCCCTGCTCAACCTATTCGGTATGCCGAACTGATGAATAGAAGCTCTCTAAAATTCAAAAGCAGAGTGTTTACGGAATCTAGTGGACTGTGGAATTGCGGTCGTCTGTTCGGGAACAGGACGTGCTAGCACTCCACTGATTGCTGTTTCCTTGCGTGGGCGTTGTGTAGAATTCAATCGTCACCACATGTACGTTTGGCCGATCAATGCATTTCCATCCCATTCGTAACGCCCTCACGCTATGGGCGCACTACTAATTCCTCGGAGCTTTATGAGCTTCATACGGCGTACGCAGCTTATACCGCGCATATATTTTGCCCTTGCGCAGATGTTCGTTGATAGCGATAGGTGGGACGGCCATACAACGTTCACTTCATCACCATAATCGTGAAGCATTTGAGCTTCACTTGAATGAAACGGTTCAGAACATCTCCGTCAACGGTAGGCTGCTCAATATTAATGCGACTTCAGTAAATTTTTAAATATAGTGTCTTTGATAGGCTGTGGTCAACAGCAGTGAAGAAATTTCTGAAGGTCTTGGAGTAATTACTAAGTGACATGTCAAGAAGCTTACTCCAGTACACATTGGATGAGTTCCGTAGAAAAAATTCCGAAGGTTGTTTAGGAATATCTAGTGAGTATTTTGGTATGAAAGACTGGCAGTCTTCGCTGGCTCGTCAGACAGTAATTGTATCTCGATATCTTACTTCCTGTTGTCTTGTACATACCACCGAAGATATCTGCAAAACAGTGGAAATGTCGATGGACTGCAAATTTGGAAGCAAATTTGTACCATTTACTAACAATGCTTGCTGCTGACAAGAGTAATGTCTCCTTACTCCACGCCCTCATTCAGCACTGCTCGGTTCTCTCTAGGTCTTTGTTTTTCTAGTAGTGTTAGTTGTAAGTTAACAGTGACACAAAGCAATATGATTACGTATGCTGACGACAAGTGGGCCAATATCCACCTCATTTATGGGTTCAGTGAATTCTTTTGAAGGGCGGCACAAGTAGGCTATGTTGGGCTATTTCCGCAGCGACAGTAAAACATCACGATACTTTTGCATCTGCATGTAGAGGCCTATGAGAAACTGGATTTTCCATGTTAGAATAATAGCTTATTACAGGATTTTTCTACGCTGTGGTGTTATTTTCGCAGAAACAAAAGTAATTACGGTAACAATCAGAGTACATCATAATAACACTATTACTAAATAATGAGCCACTGCTGACCACAGATCTCTTAAACCGAAATACTAGAAAAATGTGTCTGAAAAATCTTTGACATCACTGTGCAACAAATTTTTATCAGAATTTGTTAATTACGAGAGCGTGCCGAAAAGTAATGCATCCAAATGTATATGAAAACTCTTAAACCTTTTTTAATAAAACAAGCCTTATCAACATTCTACATCTTTGTTCTTAATGTCTATGTATTTATTTTTCCATGTAGTCAGCCTGGGGACGAACACATTTCTCCCAACGACAAACTATTTTGTTGGTGCTGTCACTGTAGAAAGTTTGCCTCTGTTGGAGTCACAACCTCATCTCTGCTTGCACCGCTTCATCACCATCAGGGCGAAGTTCACGAAGGCGTTTTTTACGTTCTTGAAACAAATGAAAATCATGTGAAGGATGATCGATAACACTGAACGCAAGGCATCGGATTGTTGCAGATGTCGCAGCGCTCACGTGTGGCCTGCCATTGTTACGCTGAAGGAGATTTCAATTGGAGGCGCGGTTAGAAACTCGATTGCACCACCCTGTTCCTCACGCGCCGACATAGTTATGCTGCGCACTGCCATTACAGATGCAGATGGCAGAGGGTTGCAACTTGCGTCAGCAAAACGGGAAAGTCGACCGATCGACTAAGATGCTTGATGTTCAACACCTCCGCCCATATTCAGAAATAGACTAAAAAATTCGGACGCATTACTTTTCAGCACGAGCTCGTGCTCACACAGGCTGTAACAAAAAGATATGGCCAAACATTCAGGAAATATTCCTCACACTCAGAGCAGTAAAATATGTTATATGGACACGGATCCAGTAAAGCTTTATTTTCAGTGTAGAGACCATTCTCTAGGCAGCATACTAAGCTGCTGCCAGCTGCCAGACCTATAATGTTATCTCTGTGAACTACCTGTAAGAAGATCTTTGTAACTGTTTTGTTTATATAAGATATTTTCGATGTGTAAAGTGTACAAGTTGTGTGTGATGTTAAGTGTGTGTGAGACTCTACACAAATGGACCATTAGAAAACTGTAAGTACAAATTGTTCTCAAACTTTAGCCACTAACCTCACAGAAAGAATTGATACCCAACTAAAAATCGCGTTTCTTATGTATTACAGTAAAAGTCAACAAAATGAAGCACACTCACACACACTGACAACAACAAAAGAAATGGCTTAACGCACATCAAAAAAACGCACTTGAAAATGGGAATTATTTCTCGAAACGCGTCGTGCGAATAGTAAAATGAAGAAAAAGTCGTGACTGGTAGCAGAAGATTTATTTATCTATAAACAAACCTACTCAATTTATTGCTTGCATTGAGACGCATCTAACCTCAGCACTACTAGCATCAAGCACGTGGCATCAGTTGTTTAATATTCATGATGGACTGTGTAAGCATTAAACAGCAACCGTTTATTGTTGAAATAAACGCTTGTAACTCCGTCATAAGTTGCATTAAGACGAATCTTTTTCATTTCTTTATGGTGACTAGTTTCCAACACGTAGGTCAGTTTTCAAACCATCCGTGTCGTAAGACAGGCGAAAGCCTATGAACGAAAACTGCACCTGTACTGACGGCCAAAGCGGCACTATTTGCGTCACCGCAGGGGAAATTTTTGTAAATAGGCTTTCGGCTGTGATGCCACACTTACTATAAGGGTGGTTTGAAAATGGATATATGTGTGCGAAACTAGTCACCATCAAGAAATAAAATAGATTCTTCTTAATGCAGTTTATGATGGAGCTACAACCTCTCTCTCTATCTATCTATCTATCTATCTATCTATCAATCAATCTTTTTCCAAGCAGTAGGCGACTTGCGGAGTCTGCTGTTATGGTTAAACGGACGTGGCATGTTACTTTTAAGGGGTGGTCAGAGGCCCTTCCTGTCGCCATCCCGTACCCCCCCCCCCCCACCCCCTCTCCCTGGGACAGAATCAGTGTAGGCAAGCTGTCTGTATATAGTGTAAGCCGTGGAATAGTACAAACTTATTTCAAATGTCTGCAAGTCGTGTAACTGAGGTGGAACGTGGGGACCAGCCCGGTAATCACATATCGGGATGTGGAAAACCGCCTAAAAATCAAATACAGGCTGGCCGGCACACCGGCCCTCGTCTTTAGTCCCCCAGGCGGATTCGAACCGGGGCCAGCGCGCCTATCCGAGTCCAGGAAGCAGCGCGTTAGCGCTCCCGGCTACCCTGGCGGATTATGACGGAGCTAAAACTATTTATTTCAATTATGAAAGAAGTTGTGCACCTATTTTTCACCTGCAGACTGATGCAACTTTGTAAACTTCAGTGTTTACCACGGACTTGGTTCCGGTTCAGTGCAATGGAAGTATACCGAAATGCAGAGTTGGCAGATACCTATTTCCTGTACGGATTAGCACGTGGTAATGGCCATTGCGCCGTCGACGTTTGTACCGATAGAGATTTCCTGAACGACAGTGCCCCGATAGGCTAACGTTTGAATGGCTCTGAGCACTATGGGACTCAACATCTGAGGTCATCAGTCACCTAGAACTTAGAACTACTTAAACCTAACTAACCATGCCAGAGGCAGGATTCGAACCTGCGACCGTAGCGGTCGCGCGGTTCCAGACTGAAGCGCCTAGAACCGCTCAGCTACACCGGCCGGCGATAACGTTTGAAGTAACTGATCGTTGTCATAGGATGCATGGGACGTTTAAGTCTACAACTCGCGACGGGTGAGGCCTAGAAGGACAAGGACGCCTCATCTGGAGCAGAAACTTTCGTGCAGTCGACTACAACCCTAGCTTTACTGTAATACAATTTGCTGTAAGATTTAATTGTGACCACATGACAATGTGGAGGGTGTTACATGAGAACCTGCTGTACCCGTACCAAGTACAGCGTCTGCAGTCTCTATCAGCAGCTGATCTTCCTGCGAATGGTTAATTCAAGAATGTGTCAACCCTCGTATCCAAATGATCTGTTCACGGATGAAGCTCTGTTTAAAGTGATCACATTGTAATTTTTCACAGTTTCCGCGAATGACCTGTCAAGAATCCTCACAAAACTGTGCAATCACAAAGATTTTCTGTACACGCTTGAGCTGGAATTCTTGCTTGCTGTTTGTTAGGCGGCTCACGTTCTTCCACGAACACTCAACACTGAAACTTACCTTACTTCCTTAGAGTATACTCTACTTGTTCTGTTAGAACATATCTTTACGAGTATGACGAAATATGTACTTCATGTACGATGGAGTTCCTCCTCATTTCAGTCCTAATGTTCTTAGTTTTCTAAACAGCAAATTCCGTGCCAGGTAGATATGGCCGAGTTCCTTGTCTTCCACACTCTCTGAACCTAAACTCACTATACTTGAACATTTTAAAGCTCTTGTATACGGAACTACGGTCCAAGACGTACAGTCTCCAGATCCGTACTGTGGAAGGCTTTGAAACAATACGCAATTATCCAGAGATATATCGGCGCATCAGGAGTTGAATGCGATGACGGGTTGATGCATATATCCTTGTAAACGGAAAGCATGTTGAGTATTTCATTTATGAAAGTGTTTAATATTGTGCTGATTCATTATTTTCCTTTGTTTTTCACATGATTACTAATGTCTTGAAGAGTTGTAGAAACTGAGCTCTGACATAGAAATAAAGCTTTTCCGGATACATGTCCACTTAACACAATTTCTTCCTCTAGTTGTGAGGAATGTTTTCTGGAAGTTTGGACATACCTTTTGGTTGCACACTGTATTTAGGATTTATACATTTATTTATAAGAAGTTGGAAATATAGTGCGCACTCCAATGCGAGATGTTTTCAATAATTTCCACTACGAAACTGTCTCGAAATCATGCAGAAAACACAAAGAGATTCTGGACATACATGAAGCACACGAGTGACAAGACGCAATCAGTACCTTCTCTGCGCGATAACAACGGTGAAGTCACTGATGACAGTGCCACTAAAGCAGAGTTATTAAACATGATTTTCCGAAACTCCTTCACCAAAGAAGAAGGAAGTAAATATTCCTGAATTCCAATCAAGAACAACTGCCAAAATGAGAAACATAGAAATCTATATCCTCTGTGTCGCAAAACAGCTTAGATTACTTAGTAAAAGCAAGGCTTCCAGTCCAGATTGTATAACAGTCAGGTTCCTCCCAGAGTACGCTGATACAATAGCTCCATATTTAGCAATTACACAACAGCTCGCTCACGGAAGAGCCGTAACTAAAGACTGGAAAGACATTTATCCCATTGAGCTGTGAGACAATCCATTACTGCTTCGTAGAAAGCGATCGGTCACTAAAGGATCCATAACCGCACCGCACTTTCTCGTCCGACTGAAACCGACATTTGCGCATGTCTTTCTCCAGGTTACCAAAAATGTGAAAATTACACGGTGAGATGTCTGGTCTGTACAGAGGATGTTGTAATGTTTCCCAACGAAATCGCTGAAGAGTAGCCTTCGTCTGATTGGCAGTGTGGGGGCGGGCCTGACGTGCAACAAACTATTCCGTCCAATAGCTTTCCGGCAGCCCGAGAGCAAACGGAAGAGCCAAAAGTGGAAACATCCCACATGTTGTTGTTGTTGTTGTTGTTGTGGTCTCCAGTCGTGAGACTGGTTTGATGCAGCTCTCCATGTTACTCTATCCTGTGAAAGCTTCTTGATCTCCCAGTAGCTACTGCAACCTAAATCCTTCTGTATCTGTTTGATTTCATCTCTTGGTCTCCCTCTACGATTTTTACCCTCCATACTGCCCTCCAATACGAAATTGGTGATCCCTTGATGCCTCAGAACAGGTCCTGCCAACCGATCCCTTCTTATAGTCAAGTTACACTCCCCATGAACCAAGGACCTTGCCGTTGGTGGGGAGGCTTGCGTGTCTTAGCGATACAGATAGCCATACCGTAGGTGCAACCACAACGGAGGGGTATCTGTTGAGAGGCCAGACAAACGTATGGTTCCTAAAGAGGGGCAGCAGCCTTTCCAGTAGTTGCAGGGGCAACAGTCTGGATAAGTGACTGATCTGACCTTGTAACACTAACCAAAACGGCCTTGCTGTGCTGGTACTGCGAACGGCTGAAAGCAAGGAGAAACTACAGCCGTAATTTTTCCATAGGGCTTGCAGCTTTACATCCCACATATCCAAAGAAATCCACAGCTGTTCAGGCAAATTCCGGTAAGCTTAAAGTGACCTCCTTCTTCGACTACAGAGGCCCTCTGCCCGTTGACTTCGTCGAACGTGGAACTACATTCAGTGCCCTGCTCTGTGGAAACACTTTGCGGAGAATGCGACGTGCCGTAAAGTCAAAACGCCCAGGAATAATAATCGCATCTCCTCTCATTCGAATTGCATTATTTGATAACGGACGTAAGGGAAAAGTTCACCTGGAGTGATCAGTCGCAATTTATGTTCCTTTATGTTGATGGAAAGGAGAAGCAAATGATGTGATGGCAAGTGTGGTGCAGATATTCTCATGTGGCGGATGTTCTCATTGATCTAAATGGGTCTCTTCAAAAGTGTTTCATGGCGTCTTCATCCATGGACGATGGATGCAGTGACACACTGTTCCATTATGGTTTGTTCGTTTAGAGCTCTCTGCGAAAATCTGCATCACTTCAACGATTTCTAACTGTGTCAGAATGGTTTGACGAACGCTGGCACCCTGCCACCGCTCTCACCAACATATCACCAAGTCACCTGACATCAATCCACGAATCATTGCTTTTCGTTGTCTTTTGATTTGTTTGCTGTGGTTTTTCCCACAATTTTTGTCCTCTACCTTTCTTTCTAATATGATGAATGATGCTCCTTGATGTATTAACACATAGCCTATCATCCTATCCTCTTCTGCGCATCCTCGGAAATTCAGAGGAAAATCAACTCATTTCTTATCAGTCCACTTAATTTTCAGCATCCTTCTGCAACACCACATCTCAA
Organism: Schistocerca gregaria; assembly: GCF_023897955.1. Taxonomy (NCBI): domain Eukaryota; kingdom Metazoa; phylum Arthropoda; class Insecta; order Orthoptera; family Acrididae; genus Schistocerca; species Schistocerca gregaria. Next base: position 415,737,454 of record NC_064925.1, on the reverse strand, counting down.
GTAATATCCCTTAGTTGCCTGTTTTCTTTCCACCCATTACTCACTTCCATTCAGTGCTGTACACCAGCCGTACGATCACAGAAACGTGTTCCTCAGATTAAAGCTAGTATTGAATACTAATCGACGTCTTATGGCAAGGATTGCTCTCTTTTCCAGTGCTGTTCTGTTTCTTATATCCTCCTTGCTTCCAAGGCAGCACCGAGCGAGGTGGCGCAGTGGTTTGGACACTGGACTCACCATTCGGGAGGACGACGGTTCAATCCCACGTCCGGCCATTGTGATTTAAGTTTTCCGTGATTTTCCTACATCGCTTCAGGCAAATGCTGGGATGGTTCCTTTGAAAGGTCAGAGCCGATTTCTTTCCCCATCCTACCCTAATCCGAGCTTGTGTTCCGTCTCTAATAACCTCGTTGTCGACGAGACGTTAAACACTAATTTCCTCCTCCTCCTCCTCCTCCTCCTCCCTCCTCTCCAAGGTAGCAGAATTCCTGTACTGCGTCTGCTGCGTGATACCCAATTTCGATGCTACCTTTATTGGTAACTTCCTTTCTGCTAATAATTTATGTTTCTTTGATTTAATGTCAGCCCATATTCTGTGTTTAGCAGACTGATTATTTCACTCAACTTGTCCTATAATTTCTCCTCAGAGAACTGCAACGACATCAGCGAAGATATTTAGATTGAGCAGCAGAGGAGAGAATCTGCTTCCTTGCCTTACGCCCTCTTTGTTCCCAACATTACTCTCTTGGGCTTTCAATCTTATTATACACGTCTTTCCTCAAATCATAAACTTTTTTTGAGTCGTGCAAGCAAGCTACACCGTTTGGCACTGTCGTACGATCTTCTAGGCCGACGAATTGTAATCAACGCGCCTAAGACGCCACAGAGCGAAGACCCGCCTTTACCTCTGCTCACGATAGAGGGCGTGTAGCAGTACAACTTATTTCAAGCCGGAGGCAACGTATTACTATGTTAAAACCAATCTTAAGCTGTGCATCTGACTTGCCAACGTGGCTTGTGGTGTAGGTATGGAATGAAATGGAGCCCTTGATATGTCTTCCCTCGTCTCTCATGGAGAGCATACAGGAACTTACTGATCGGCTTACTTGCATGTAGCAACCCAAAAGTAGCCGGTACCTTCAACACAATACAGCTTTCCATCGTTTCCCAAATGAGTTATAATGATCTGAGAAACCGTCAGCACATATGAAGGTACACGTTTGCTTCACTAGGTCAACTAACCGTAATGCTATTGAATATATCATGCAGGCGTTTTAGTATTGTTCCCTATAAGGAACTTACTCAGACCAGTCTTCGTGTGCGGTTCTAGGCGCTGCAGTCTCGAACCGCGAGACCGCTACAGTCGCAGGTTCGAATCCTGCCTAGCGCATGGATGTGTGTGATGTCCTTAGGTTAGTTACGTTTAACTAGTTCTAAGTTCTAGGGGACTAATGACCTGAGAAGTTGAGTCCCATAGTGCTCAGAGCCATTTGAACCAGTCTTCATGAACTGTGACAGCAGTTGAGAGCTCAGACGCAGATGACTTGCTCTCGCTCTCATTTTCTCCCTGGGAGTAAGTTTAGTACAAACTCATATCTAGGATTTCCTCACATTAGTGTCACTGAATGAAGCAAGAAATTCCTGAAATTGCTGTCACTTCGTACCCCCTAATTTGCTTGGTACCCCCTCGTAATCAACAGCAATCGTGTGTGCCATGTCGAGCAGCATGTTTGTTTTCTTCCCGCCAGAGTTAAGTCTGCCGGGTTGCCGTGATTGTGCGCTGCTGGAAGGCGTGTTGCTTGCGCATGTGACCAACGCGGGCGTCGCTGGGTCGGAGAGAGAAGTAGACGATGCGGTCAGTCTGTAAACAGCCAAGTCCTGGAGGCCTCATTCAAAGCTTGTGCGCCCAGGAGTCGAGTTTAGGACTTCACGAATGGTCAACGCAGACCGAGCCCGCTGTGTGGACACAAGCAACCCAATGGGGCAGTTGGCGTCTTCTCCCACTCTAGGAAGTGGCTGGCTTAGGGGATAATTTTGAGTTTGATTTTAAACAAATAATTGCTCTTTCTACTTTAAAAAAACTTGGTTTAATAATGAGGCGATTCCAGAAGAGACTCCAGCTGCGGGCTTCCAGGTTACAAGAAAAACACTATCAGCGTGCTTCACCGACTGATAACTCTTATTTTGGTTGGTAGAGTGATGCGCTACGGTGTACAGTGAAGAGTAAGGCTGTGCATTCAGTGTAATGCTTCTTCTTCTTCCTCTTCGTCTTCTTCTTCTTCTTCTTCTTCTTCTTACGGATTATCTACGCCTGGCGCTGCTTCTCCGCCCCCTGTCGCTTCTTGTGCCTTGGCTTTCCTCAACGTTCACGTTCCTTGCTTGCATTTCCATCACATTATTTTGTCAGTTGCTTCGTAGGTGACACCTTTTGGCCGGCCGCGGTGGTCTCGCGGTTCTAGGCGCGCAGTCCGGAACCGCGTGACTGCTACCGTCACAGGGCCTTGGGCATGGATGTATGTGATGTCCTTAGGTTAGTTAGGTTTAAGTAGTTCTAAGTTCTAGGGGACTGATGACCAAAGATGTTAAGTCCCGTAGTGCTCAGAGCCATTTGAACCATTTTTTTGACCCCTTTTCTTCTGTTGGGACGGTATCCATGATAGCATCCTATTTGGTATCCTGTCTTCATTCGTCCTATTCAGATGGTCAAACCACATCAGCTGTTTTCATCTTTTGTCGGATTATGTCATTACTTATCCTGTGCCGGCCGCGGTGGTCTCGCGGTTCTAGGCGCGCAGTCCGGAACCGTGCGACTGCTACGGTCGCAGGTTCGAATCCTGCCTCGGGCATGGATGTGTGTGATGTCCTTAGGTTAGTTAGGTTTAAGTAGTTCTAAGTTCTAGGGGACTAATGACCACAGCAGTTGAGTCCCATAGTGCTCAGAGCCATTTGAACCATTTGAACTTATCCTGTCCATCCTACTATAGCTTGAGCATTGTCTTAAGTAATCGATCTCACTGGCAGTTCTTTATTCTCATTTTTCTCTTAACGTCCTAGGCTTATGCTCCATACGAAACTACACTCTGAACTATAGTCTTATACATTCTCTTCTTCGTTGGTCTTCTTATCTTTTCGTTCCACAGAAGAGAGTTCATTACCCTTTTTACAGCTCTTCCTTTATTAATTCTGCTAGTGATTTCATCATTGGTTGTACCAATCTTATTAAATAATACTCAAAGATTTTTTTTATCTTTTCCACACCTGCAATTACTTCTCCATCTACCACCAAATTATTTATTTTTTCCGTTCCAACAGCCAAGGACTCACACTTCTTCATGTTCATCTTCAGGCCAGCCTCAGTGTATTCCTCTTTAAGCCTTCATATCACAGAGCTCAGATCTTCTTCATCTTCTGCTAGTATAGTCTGACCAACTGCAAAATATAGGCTAAATATCTTGATGTCCTCTACCGTCACTTCCATAACCTGACATATTCTATGACAAGTCTGTAGGATTGCTCCTAGATACTGTTTAAAGAGAACTTGTGTGATGCCTTATCAGTAGTATTTGTCATGAAGGGTATGCGACTTCAGTACGGGGTGTTGACGTTATTCTGTGTTGGAACGTTTGACGTTGCAACACCCCAAGGGTAACTTTCTCTCCTGCAAATTCCCTTTGTTGACGCTGGTCTCACTGTTAACCACCAAAATAACCAAAGGTACCCCTCTCCCCCCTTGTTAAAGCGCGTTATTGAAAATGTTAGGCTTAATGAAGCGCTCAATATTACTTTTTGTCAATATTTCTGTAATTCTCTACTTTTGCTGGGGTGCTGCTTGTCATTGTATTAATTCACTATTTCTATTCATTTATCCTATTGGATAGTAATGAAAATATCCAGCATGCCTTTTATATAAGCATATGTACATTCTGAAAAACTAGTTATCCAAGAAATTTTACGTTCAACTTAAATAAAATCGGATAAAAATAACCATTAATGACAATTCAAGTTACAATTTACTGTAATAAATGAAACTCTATTTTTGTAATGTCCAAAATTAATGTAACAGAGTCGATCAGTGTAATTTCTTTGGAAAATCATATCTGACATAGAAGAGTTGTGAAAGAATGTCATGTATGAAAGTTATGGATCTGATTTGAAGGACTAAGTGATGAAACGCATTGACAAGTATTATTTTTGGATTCAAGAATAACCCCAAAATAAATCAGCAACAGTAAAAGGAAGTTTGTCGTTTATACAATCACAAGGCATATCAACAATGTAAAGAGTTGATAAATGAATTAAAGCCACTTGACACAAGCCATCAAACAAAAGATAAGTAAAGATCGACTTTTATATAAACTACCATTTCACTTGGTCATTTTTATCTTACAAAAATAAGATGCTTCGATAAAATGCAAGATGACATTTGTACGTTTATTGTCAGTGAACCATTGTGGAAGGTAGATCTTAACAGCAGTTACAGACATATTGCACTTTTTAGTTTTACACCATGAGAATGATTGAGTTTGGATTTGCTGTACGAAAAACTGTTTCATAATTATTACGCTGTGAGCACGATTAATTATGTATGTGCCGCTGTACCGCAAATTGTCCTTTTATTACAATGCTGTGAGCATAATTCATTTTGTATGTGCCATTGTACAGAAAATCGCAATTACGAAATTTGCTTAGATAGCATTGTAGTCTGTTGGTAGTAACATTATTTTGGTTAGTACTTTGTGACGAGAGTGCTGATGGATAAAGATTTAGTTGAGTGACAATGTATGTAAACACTAATTAAGTCAGAGAGTTGTCTTCTGATTTTTTTGCTTGTTCTGACTAGTTACTTGTAGAAGCTTTATTGTATTTGGCCTGTTGTTGTTGTTGTTGACCCAATTTTCCTTACTGGGGCGAAGCCTAATTGAAATTTTGTTACATTGTGCAGAAGAAACTTTATATTGTTATTTCCAGTCCGTCTTCAAGAATTGTAACAAGGCTGCAAATTAAACTCAATTGTTTTACTTACTGTCAGTTGTCAAGAAGAATATTTTATGTTCACTAAATTGTTTGTAAAATTGAGCGAACCGCTGCACAACCCCTAGTCCTAACCGCACTCGACACAAAGCCGAAAGCCTATGCTACACGTGTGAGGAATATAATGTTACGTATGCTGGGTGCCATAAAATCAATTCCGCTACTGCTGGCTGTAAGAGAAAGAACATATCTTTGGCTCAATGCCACAGCAAACAACAGTAAATTTTGATTATTGTATGAATGTCTGATTTAAATTTCTTATATTTGGATTATAACAATTGTTGTTCGTCGTCCGACGAAAACAGACATGACGCTTGTTTTTGCTGGTTCTATCAGAATTCATTGCAATGAGAATACAGTATATTTCGCATAAAAACATTTGATACTAAGGTTCCGCTCCGCCTCCTCAAGGGAAACATACGAGGACGTGCTGACAAGTAATTCCTCGGAATGTTTTATTCTGTTTTTATATAATCTGAGGTCTACATGTCATGCATATTACTCGGTAAACTGACGCAAATTGCAACTCTCTGCTGCTATAGAGCTCTAGATTGTAACGTGTAGCATGGATGGGTTACTCAACTTTGTCGGTGCACGTGAAACAGCTCAAAAAACTGAAAGGACGAATCCGAAGAGTTCGTCAATACATGGAGCACCCTCTTCTCCAGCATGGCAGTGTTAGACCAAACACGAGCGCTGCGACATTTGCAACATATGTAGACGTCGACTGCTGAGGCCGTTGTCACTGCCCATAAAATTCTTCAAGTTATTCTACCGCATTGTAAACATGTAAAATTCCTCCGACGTTTCGCCAACTGTTGCAAATGACCTTCCTCAGGGTGATTTGTTTAGCTTAGCTTACCTGTGCTTTCCTAGTTGACTCTATCAGATTTTCACCTGTTTCCAAATCTTAAAGAACACTTTCGAGGACTTTACTTTGATAGTGATGAAGCGGTGCAAGCAGAGCTGACGTAACTCCATCAACAAAGTCAAACGTTCTACTGTGACGGTATCAACAAACTGGTCTCTCGTTGGAAGAAATGTATTCGTTACCAGGGTATCTATGCTTGGAAATAAATATTTAGACATGAATAATAAAGATGTAGAATTCAGTAACGTTAGTTTTGTTTAAATATCTTTAAGATTTTCACGAAAAATTCGGAAACGTTACATTTCAGCACACCCTCATATCTACGGACATACCAGCGGTAATGCATTACACAGAGTAAATGAGAACTCCAACAACAAACTTTCAGAGGAGGTAGTATGGACCAAAACAAGAAAAAAAAAAAGATCTAGCAGACATAGACTCTAAAATAAGTACTTTATGACGAGCACATTTTCATCTTGGCTAATGTCAAACACAGCTCTTCTACTGGACAAGTGCCTACAGCTCTTAAGATAATATGCATTTTAGAGACCATGTTTACTAGACACTTTCTTTCTTTGGTCTATACTACCACCTCTGAAAGCTTGTGTGTGGAATTCTGGTTCATTCTATGTACACAAACTTTCCTCGTGAATCAGTCAGTTAATGAAAACCATATCAAAAGTTCCTGAGATTAGTCTTCACATACTGACAGAGAACGCGGCGGGGGCTCTTAGTAATATACTACTGTGATACACCACCACTTTGGAGGGGGGGGGGGGGGGGCTAGATACGGAGGCGGAGCGGAGGGGGGGACATGTAAGGTAATTAGCTTAGTTTCGCCTCAGTAATGTTTCTGAAACTTTAAACAGCTTTTATTGTTTCGATCAATTACTCAGCACTGTTGTCTTCTCCCTGAGATCATCTTAGTTCGGGAAAAATTACTGAAACAGGAAACGATATTCTTCTGTTACCTCTCGAACGCAGAAATGTGCCGTTTCTGTATGTGGAAAAATAAATCAGTTTGGTGTGAGTTATGTAATTGAGATAGTTGTTTTTATTCAAATACTATTAAATCATTAAATTACTACCTGAATCGCCGCCGATTTTCTGAGAATGATTAACGTAACGTCACTTGTAAACGTAGGTAAAGCTTCATGCTATTTCGTCAAAACTGACACAGTGAGACAGTGTGATAATATAGGCTAATTCTTACAATAACGTGACCATCGTCAGCAGTAGCTGGTTTTACTTTATTGTAAGAATTAAGCTGTAATAGGTCAAGTGTTTCCACATCGGTTTGAAATGGCGATCTGAGATGTTAAACTGCAAAATAATGCACAGCGCATGTAACCAGCTTCGGAAATAATCGGTGACTGCTTTCCAAAAATCAAAAAATTACGTTCCTCAGTTTACAGAACTGATGTTTATAGACTACTTTTCAGCAAAATATTTCTTTAATTAATATTACAAAAAAACTTAGGTTGAGAAGTATTACTCATTTGAACCGACGACTCCCAATTACATCAAATAAGGAGTGATAAATGTAGCCTTACTCTGTTACGGGAATTTTACGAGCAAATTTTTACTTCAGCACGCAGCGTTTTAGACCACAAAACATGACGCTCACTTTCTCCTTAGTGTACGTTTTGTGCGAAATTCGGACGTCCATCTTTCAGGGCCCTCGCAGCTCGTCGTACTGAGCGGCGGCAAGGCCGACGACGCACATTTTATGCGGAAGTAATTAAAGCAGGGAGATTCAGGCGTGAAACATTAACGCAAAGGTCGGGCTCATTTCCCAGTGGCCAGTATTCAGTAATGGCCGTTGTCGATCGAGAGCGAACAAAGTCCGCCCACACCGAGCGCCCACGGCTAGTGTTAAGCGTGGCAACGATACCGCCACCACCGGCACTCACTCATACCTTACGCGCCGCTAAAGCCAACCAAATGACCCGAAAAGGACTCACTGGACCGTTACATGTAGTCACATTCGTGCACCTGGAAGCACGTGACCCAACCTGTGAACACACATCCGAAAGCATGTATTTTCTGTCACCATACTACTGAAAACATAACTTTTTGCTGTTAAAAATGTGCACGAAAACTCGAATACAGTCTTAGTGCACGTTTGATCGCGTATTAACAATTCCACTGCTAAGTAACAGATTGTAAACGGTACTGAAAGATTACCGTTGTGATTTTCGCCTGATCAAAGATACGTCATGTGCACTGAAGTGAGAAAAGTCATGTGGTACCTTCTAATACCGTGTCGGCCCTCCTTTTGCCCGCGCGAAGTGCAACAATTCGACGTGGCATGTACTCAACGAATAGTTGAAAATATTGAACCATCCAGCCTCTACAGGGTGAGTCACTATTTCCATCTAGAATAACTCCGAAAGTATGATAGTAACTGAAAATTTTGTGGGACAAATGTTGCATGGGACAACGAGGGCTGTAACATGACTTTGGTTTTTTGTTTCTAGGTGGGGCTTGGCTCATGCAGATTCCCTTGCTATTTGACGCGAAATAACACAAGGATCTCGAACCACAGTGGCCAGAGTACCAATGTCCGTTTCCTCGTTAGCAACTTTCCTTTGCCGGGTATATTTCCTATGCGTTAAAGATCCAGTTGTTCTCAATTTATCATACACATATTTAAATGTACGACGTGTAGGTTGAATACATTGAGGTTATCTTTCAGCGTATAAGTCTCTAGCTGTCACTGAATTTCGTTGGCATTCTCCATAAATGAGAAGCATATCGACTTGATCTTCGAAGGAATACATCATTAACACTCGCTTGACTCGCGATACTAGTCTTTCCGTTCCTATTAGTGTTGTATTGCGAAACCGTAGAATGGTGTTTGCATGTCAATGGCATGTTAGATGGATACGCCGTATTCGGCGAATACTTACTGTTTGCACGATATACGAGAAAGAATTGTTGAAGCCTGTGATTCGCTAAGTGCCGAAGTGATAAGGAATAACACTCAGTCCATGATAAGAAGATTGCAGCACTGCATTAATACAGATGGTCATCACTTCGAAAAACTTTCTGTAAATGGACGTTCATGCCACCTTTTTGACCTTCATTGACATTCAAAAACCTTACTGTTCCACGTCACTGGATTCGTCTCGATAGCTGCTATCAGAAAATAAGTTACGAAACTATAGCACCCCATTTAAAAAAACAAAGTTGACCTTCATATATATATGAAACGACCCACCTAACAACAAAAAACCAACGTCATATTATGGCCCCCACTGTCCCACACAACTTTAGTCCCACAAACTATTCAGCACCTATCATACTTTGGGAATTTTTCTTTATGGCAATAGTTAATGACTCACCCAGTAAAGCCGTCAATAACTGCAAAAAATGTTGCCGGTGCAGAAAATTGTACATGAACTGATCTCTCGATTATGTCCCACATATGTTCGATGGAATTGATGACGGACGATCTGGGTGGCCAAATTATCCGCTCGAATAACCCACAATTTTTTTCGAACCAATCGCGAACAATTGGGGCCCAGGGACATAGCTAATAGCCACCCATAAAAAATTCATCCTTGTTAGGGAACATGAAATCCATGAGTGGCTGCAGATGGTCTCCAAGTTGCCGAATATAACCATTTCCAGCCTATGATCGATGCGATTGGACCGGAGGACCTAGTCTATTCCTTATAGACACAGACCTCATCATTATGAAGCCACCACCAGTTGCCATGGTGCCTTCTTGACAACCTGGGTCCATGGCTTACCTGGATGTGCGCCACACTCGAACAACACGATGAGCTCTTTTCAGACTCAACTGAGCAGGCCATGGTTTCCCTATCGTCTAGGATCCGGCATGGTCACGAACCCAGTAGAGGTGCTGCAGCCAGTGTCATGCTGTTAGAAAAGGCACTCACTTCGGTTTTCGGCTGCCATAGGTCATTAGCGCCAAATTTCGTCGTACGGCCCGTATTGATTTCCACGTTTCTCGGTCGTTAAGTGAAGGCCGTCGAACACTTCTTTGTCTGCGGTGAGAGATAATGCCTGAAATCTGGTATTCTCGGCAAACCCTTGACTCAGTGGATCTCGGAATATTGAATTCCCTAACGATTTCCGAAATGGAATGTTCCATGCATCTAACTACTACTACCATTCCGCATTCAGAGTCTGTTATTTCCCGCCGTGATATCACCTCTTCATCTCAGAGGAGCACTTATTTACTGGATGCAATTAAATCTCTGTGTTCCTCTACTGTTTTTACCCTCTGCAGCTCACTCTAATACCATGAAACTCATTTCCTGATGTTTTAACAGGTGTCCTATCATCCTGTCCTTTCTACTTCTCAATATTTTCCACATATTCCTTTTATCTACGATTCTGTGCAGAATCTCTTCATTCCTTACCTTCCTTTTATAGCTCGTGAACACAATACTACCGCCATTTATATATGTGTATATCGCTATTCCATGAGTTTCTTCACATCAGTTTACTACATTACGAAATTTATTTTTTGTACTGTTAATATCTTATTCTTCATGGTCGCCGTACTTGGAGATCCAGGCGATAAATCTGAAAGAAAATCTTCTGATCCCTCAAAGGTACACACATAGACAGAAAAGAGAGCAGTATTAAAAACATACGGAAATCGTGGTACGAGAATAGCGATCAATGGAGATAATCTAAACTTAAAAGTAGATAATGGTAAGGAAAAGCTTGTCTACTGTTGATCAGAATAATATGCAGAGGAATATAATGAGAATGACCGAAGGTGATCTGGATGAAGTATATTTCGTTTCTAGGAAGGTAAATATTAACAAATAAGCATTTCTGAGGTTGCGCCTGTAAATGGTTATAAAAGTATTTATTAAGAGAGGTGTAAGGTAGGATTGCAACTTATCACCATTGTGTTTCAAACTATACATCGAACAACTAATGAAACAAGTGATAGACGACATCAGAAGGGTAAAATAAGTGTGAAGAGAAAATAGTGAAGTTCACAGACGGCATTGCCCTTATGGTTGTGTATAAGAAAGTCTCATACCAAATGGAAAGAATGGGGCATATGGTTTGCAAGTAATATGCTTTTTTATGTCATATTCTTCTGACTGGTTTGATGCGGCCCGCCACGAATTCCTCTTACGTGCCGAACTCTTCATCTCAGAGTAGCGAGCCGGCCGGGGCTGCCGTGCGGTTCTAAGCTCTACAGTCTGAAGCTGAGCGACCGCTACGGTCGCAGGTTCGAATCGTGCCTCGGGCATGGATGTGTGTGATACTGATCACGTATTTGTTTATATGTTCAGATGTGCTAACAAAACTAACGTGGTTCCATTTAAAAACGGGAGGACGACGGTTCAATCCCGTCTCCGGCCATCCTGATTTAGGTTTTCCGTGATTTCCCTAAATCGCTGCAGGCAAAAGCCGGGATGGTTCCTTTGAAAGGGCACGGCCGATTTCCTTCCCCATCCTTCCCTCACCCGAGCTTGTGCTCCATCTCTAATGACCTCGTTGTCGACGGGACGTTAAACACTAATCTCCTCCTCCTCCTCCTCTACATTAAAAAAAAACGTAGGTTTGTATTAAAAAAACATACTTCCGTGCATTTTTGTATGGTTTGTATTAAACAATTACACTAGCCCCTCTCCTCACGTTCGGTCTGTGGAATCGGTTCGTCAGAATTTGATATGGTTTACGAAATATATCCAGCGGTAACGTTAGGTGACTCACCCTGTATAGTGCTGGAGCGAGCACCAGTGACATCACTGAAGGCAGCGCTTCTATATAAGGACGGCAGCAGCAATAATTATTCGACAGTCACCACTTGACAACGGCCGAGAAGCATGGATCTTAAACTACTTGACGCGGCTGGAATCCAGAGAGAATAGTTTGCTTAGTATCGTGTAGCAGTACCTTTCGACCAAACACGGCGCAGGGGCGTTTTACGAGACAACGAAAGGGTTGGAGAGACATTCTGAGCCATGACAGCTCAACTATTGCTCACAGCTCACTGAGATTGGTTGAAACCGAGTCCAAGACGCATATTACGTCCGACGGTGCATCCAGTCTACTCAAACTGGAGGCGTGTGTCCTGGAGACCACATACCTCACATGCATATTCATTCCGCCTCCGTGCCTTCAGAGCCAACAGCCTTGCCGCAGTCGTAACACCGGTTCCCGTCATATCACCGAAGTTAACAGTTTTTAATTGAAGTCATTGTAAATTTTTGTTTAAATCATTGGGGATTTTAACTGGACCACATGAGAGTAATTTTATCAGCCGTTTATGCACATCAAAAATAATCTTGGTTATTGCTACACAAAGAGTTCTATCCATGACTGTGGAACAAGATATAGAAGAAACTTTCATTTGTAAATATACCTGTAGAACCAAAACAGGATTTTCCGCCAAGGAATAAAATTGCACAGTAAATTGTTCACGAAGTTTAAAGTGATTACTAAAACGATCATTTAGAAACGCAGGCAAAAAGTACGCGTTACCAATGCATTGTACATCATGAAGGATTACTTAATAATGTAGAATGTGTTCACTTGTAACAGACGTTACATGCAGCAACCATACGCTAATAATAATAATTGTATTTTCACGGAAGAGTTTCAAGCTTCAGTATTACTTTTTTTCTTTTTCTTTTATTTTCTTTTCTGGGAATCTTACTCCCAAATCCTTGCAAATGATGATATAAATACATTATCCTCTCTCTGAACTTACGTCTTATTCATTGTGGAGGGATGTTGACTTAATTTTTCAGGCAAGCAAGTGGAAGCTGCAGTACACAAAAAGGGAAACAAACATCGACGCTGTAGTGTTTATATCTGCTGGCTGTGTGTGTAGTGTTACATTATGAAATAATGCGTGTTGTGTGTGTAGTTTATCAGGTTGCCGACAGTAATAAATGAATGAAGAGAGCAGCTCTAGCTTTTTATATGATTTAAATAACAGTGCTGAATAGGCTGGGAATAATCCGAACGATATGCTGTTTTAAATAAACTGCACTTGTATTCATGAGGACAGAGGTTCCAGTTTCTACTGAGTTATCATGATTTAGGTTTCCCGTTGTTTCCCTAAATTAGTTTAGGCAAGTGTCGAAATGGTTGCCACCGCACGGCCACGGCCGACTATTTTTCCCATCCTTGGCCAACTAAATGTCGTGGTTTGAAAATGCCTTTATATATGAATTATATTGTTTTTGTTCTTAAACTGTAATACCGTGATATATCCAAGGCTTATACATATGATCCACGGATAAATGTAACTACTACTACTACTACTACTACTACTACTACGACCAACAATGTTTTGTAGGCTTTCAACCAACGGTTTTCGTAAATTATCTGTGTCTGTGCCTTGTAGTAATTTCATTACTTTTTCCTTGATTTCATCAGTGATTTTTGGGCATACTATACTCACACTGATTGCAGATGAGTAGGTAGGAAAAGAAATCCACTACTTTATAGCTACACTGTTGATGACAAACAGCTGGAAACAGTATCTGCTGTAAAATATTTGTAACTATCTAGAGCGACCTTAAGTGGAATGACCACTTGAATAGTGGGAAAAGCAGGTCACAGACTTAGATTCATAGAAATAATATTAAGCAAATTTAACTTATCCACGAAGGAAGTAGCCTACAAGGCGCTTGCTCGGCCGATTCTGGAGCGCTGTTCATCTGTCTTGAATCCCTACCAGACAGGACTCATACAAGAGATAGAGAAGATGTAACGAAGAGCGGCACGTTTCTGCATGGGATCGGTTAGTCGACACGAAAGCGTCACGGAGGTGCTCAACAAACTCCATTGTCAGACCTTACAAGAGAGGCGTTGTGCATCACGGATGGCTTACTATTGAAATCTCGAGAGAGAACTTTCCGGAAAGAGTCGGACAACATATTACTTTGTCCCACACACGTGTCGCGTAATGACCATGAGGAGAAAATTCGGGAAATTGGAGCCAATGCAGAAGCCTACCGGCTATCATTCTTTCCACGCACTATTCGCGAGTGGAACACGGTTGGAGGGCTGTTAGTGGTTCAAAAAGAACGCTCCGCAACACACCATTAGGCGGCTTGCGGAGGACGATGTAGATCTGTGAATGTATAAAATCTGTAATTCCTCCTCCGCTGATATAACGAAGAGCCCTTCTTCCATTTGCACCCAGTCGTCAGTGTTGCAAGTGTCCCTAGCCAAGAAGCTCATTAGATTTAACTTTCATTGAAAATTTGAGGGACGTGATAGCAGGCCATCTGGTTCGATCAGTATTGACAGTAAGACCCCTTCATGAATTCCTAATACAGGGGAGCAACCATGGAACAAAATATCCTAATATCATGTACCTTTATGCTAAATTGAGCTACGTAATGGCTCATGAAGGCTAAATAAGATACCGAAATTACTGTTAGAAAACTGCCCTCTGCCACCAGTAGCCGGCCGCTGTGGTCTCGCGGTTCTAGGCGCGCAGTCCGGAACCGTGCGACTGCTACGGTCGCAGGTTCGAATCCTGCCTCGGGCATGGATGTGTGTGATGTCCTTAGGTTAGTTAGGTTTAAGTAGTTCTAAGATCTAGGGGACTAATGACCACAGCAGTTGAGTCCCATAGTGCTCAGAGCCCTTTCCTGCGAATCGACTGAACTTAAAATGGCTTGAAACTTTTAAAAAAGAAAAAAAGCTATGCTTAAATAACAAATAAAACAGTTGAAACTTCCTGGTATAGTAAAACTCAAACTCGAGACCTCTGCCTTTCGGGGGAGAGTGCCCTACCGACTCACTTACCTTCCCTTTCGCTTCTTTTCGATTTCGCTCTTCATTTTTCTCAGATTTTGGTCTGAGCGGACGTCACATGATACCCCTTTGAGTTCATCGTTGAATATTTCCAGGCCGTTTTGTCTTGTTGGTACTATCCAGTGCTTTATCGGTTTTAGCATCAGACAAGTAAAATCATTCAAGTATTCGCGTTAGGGGCTATGTACAAGGCGACTTGGTACTTCGTTGTTTGTGACTAGCGCACCACAACCGGAGCTACACTATACGTTTCGTAAGAAACTGACATCAATAGAGGACATTAGACTGTTTTTATTAATTGTACGTGGTTAAAATACCCTTGTCATGTTTTCTTCTGTATTTTATTATGACGTTAACAGGTCTTCAAAAGGATAATTTATATGAAATTAATTATTCAAAGGATTATTTAACCAAATACAAACGTCTCAAATATGAGATCGAGAGGAAGTGCAAAATGGCTAAACAGGGATGGCTAGAGGACAAATGTAAGGATGTAGAGGCTTATCTCACTAGGGGTAAGATAGATACTGCCTACACGAAAATTAAAGAGACCTTTGGAGAAAAGAGAACCACTTGTATGAATATCAAGAGCTCGGATGGAGACCCAGTTCTAAGCAAAGAAGGGAAAGCAGAAAGGTGGAAGGAGTATACAGAGGGTCTATACAAGGGCGATGTACTTGAGGACAATATTACGGAAATGGAAGAGGACGTAGATGAAGAATAAGTGGGAGATATGATACTGCGTGAAGAGTTTGATAGAGCACTGAAAGACCTAAGTCGAAACAAGGTCCCGGGAGTAGACAACATTCCATTAGAACTACTGACAGCCTTGGGAGAGCCAGTCCTGACAAAACTCTACCATCGGGTGAGCAAAATGTATGAGACAGGCGAAATACCCTCAGACTTCCAGAAGAATATAATAATTCCAATCCCAAAGAAGGCAGGTGTTGACAGATGTGAAAATTACCGAACCATCAGTTTAATAAGTCACGGCTGCAAAACACTAACGCGAATTCTTTACAGACGAATGGAAAAACTGGTAGAAGCCGCCCTCGGGAAAGATGAGTTTAGATTCCGTAGAAATGATGGAATGCGTGAGGCAAGACTAACCCTACGGCTTATCTTAGAAGCTAGCTTAAGAAAAGGCATACCTACGTTTCTAGCATTTGTAGAATTTGAGAAAGCTCCAGAATGAGATTTTCACTCTGCAGTGGAGTGTGCGCTAATATGAAACTTCCTGGCTGATTAAAATTGTGTTTCGGATCGAGACTCAAAATCGGGACCTTTGCCTTTCGCAGACAAGTGCTCTACCAACATTTTTTTAATTTTTTTAAAATCTCTTTTTGTTCACTTGTGTTCGTTTCATCTGCTCGGGGCGGACGCCGTAAGACAGCCGGTTAAGTTCGTTGTTGATCGATTAACTCAGTTTTTTTTATTACAGAGGGTAGCTAACACTCTGGCTGAACACGCTGAGCTACCGTGTCGGCACCAACTGAGCTACACAAGCACGACTCACGCCCCGTCCCCACAGCTTCAACTCTGCCAGTACCTCGTCTCCTACCTTCCAACCTTTACAGAAGCTCTCCTGCGAATCTTGCAGAACTATTACTCCTGAAAGAAAGGATACTGCGGAGACACGGTTTAGCTACAGCCTGGGGGATATTTCCAGAATGAGATTTTCACTCTGCAGCGGAGTGTGCGCTGATATGAAACTTCCAGGCAGATTAAAACTGTGTGCCGGACAGAGACTCGAACTTGGGACCCTTCCCTTTCGCGGGCAAGTGCTCTACCAAAGAGCACTTGTCCGCGAAAGGCAAAGGTCCCGAGTTCCAGTCTCGGTCCGGCACACAGTTTTAATCTGCCAGGAATTTTTAGAGAAAGCTTTTGACAATGTTGACTGAAATACTCTCTTTCAAATTCTGAAGGTGGCAGGGGTAAAATACAGGGAGCAAAAGGCTATTAACAATTTGTACAGAAACCAGATGGCAGTTACAAGAGTCGAGGGACATGAAAGAGAAGCAGTGGTTGGGAAGGGAATGAGACAGGGTTGTAGCCTCTCCCAGAGGTTATTCAATATGTATATTGAGCAAGCAGTAAAGGAAACAAAAGGAAAATTCGGAGTAGGTATTAAAATCCATGGAGAAGAAATAAAAACTTTAAGGTTCGTCGATGACATTGTAATTCTGTCAGCAAAGGACTTGGAAGAGCAGTTGAACGGAATGGACAGTGTCTTGAAAGGAGGATATAAGATGAACATCAACAAAAGCAAAACGAGGATAATGGAATGTAGTCGAGTTAACTCAGGTGATGCTGAGGGAATTAGATTAGGAAATGAGACACTTAAAGTAGTAAAGGAGTTTTGCTATTTGGGGAGCAAAATAACTGAAAAAAAATTGATCAATTGGCTCTGAACACTATAGGACTTAACTTCTTAAGTCATCAATCCCCTAAAGTTAGAACTACTTAAACCTACTTAACCTAAGAACATCAAACATATGCATGCCCGAGGCAGGATTCGAACCTGCGACCGTAGCGGTCGCGCGATTCCAGACCGTAGCGCCTAGAACCGCTCGGCCACATCGGACGGCTGCCCGCTTGCACACAGCAAGAATATCGTCTTCCTGCTTGCCAAACTCAATTGAGAACGTTTGGAGCATTATGGGCAGAGCGCTCCAACCAGCTCGCGGTTTTGACGATCTAATGCGTCAGTTGTGCGGAATTTGGCACTATATCCCTCTGTTTGTCATCCAACAACTCCATAAATCATTGCCAAGCCGAATATCCGTTTGCATAAGGGCTAAAGGTGAACCAACACGTTGTGGACCTCCTCAGTTTCTGAAATTCTTTCTCTTGAATAAATTGTTCATTTTCCTGAACTTTTAATCATTTTTGTGTCCGTACACGTACATCACATCTACTGATTTCCATTCCATTCGGATAATTACTTCGTGGGGCCTCGTTTTCCTCCAGTTACACTGACAACTACGTCGACAGCATAGCCAATGTTTATGAACCACTTACACTTCAACAATATATATATTTACCAACACTCAGTGTAAAAGCGATTCTCACTTCAGCCGAGCTCTAGGAGCGGGAAACGTCAGTTCTTAACTCGGATCGCACTGCACCGATGTTTTAGACGCTTAGGGGGAAATGAGCGTCCTGTTTGCGGCGCCAAGATTCGAAGAGCGATGTATAAACACAGGAAGATTGTTCATCTTACAGGTTTAATTCGTGCTTAGCATAGGTACAGAGATAAACGAAATTGCAGTTTTTTTTTTTTTTTTAAGGAGAAGGGGTGTTACATAAACGGTACAGTTATTGTGGAAATCATTTATCTCATCGGTCATAAAAGCCGTCTGTGGACTGCCAAAGGTCACGGTGTCACATCTTTCGTTCCTAATTATGCACAATTAAATAACGGCACTCGCCTTTCTCTTTATCGTCTATGTTTAAAAATACAATTGAAATGATAACTTCAAACGCTTTGTCATAAGTGTTTTCAGTTTTGCTGGGAGTTTATACCATTTTTGACGTCATCACATTTAACGGAAATTTTAATTTATCGCAGAGTTAATTAGTGGAAGCAGCGCACGACCCTTTGGCGGAAACTGCTTTATTCGAAAATAATTAAATATATGAGTTGGATGATACCGCCTGAAAACGGAAATTTGATATTCTGCGATATTTTGCGGCGATCAGTAACTGTAAGACGCGTTCAGTGGCCAGCCACAACTGTGAATGTGCTTTCTCTCGGACTAATGTATCGTAATTGAACATTTTCTTTCCGAGGTCCTAATATGGGTGCCTGTACACCCACACTATCTCATCAAAACTATATGTATACTGATATTTAATGCACCACTAAATACACGAAAGCGGGCCCCACCGGTTTAAACAGAGGTGGAAAGCATTGTTTTACCAGTAGATAAGCAGTAACGACAGAATACGTCTGTCAGGAGGGCTCAGTCACTTCAAGGTTGCTCATTGCCTCTCACCAGAGTATCAAATCCACAGGGGACATTTCAACCGTTCTAAAACTGCCAGTTTTGACTGTTAGTCAAGTGACTGTGAATGGAAAAGCAAAGGAATAACCGCAGCTAAACCAAGACCAGAGAGCCGGCCGGTGTGACTGAGCGGTTATAGGCGCTTCAGTCTGGAACCGCTTGGTCGCAGTTCGAATCCTGTCTCGGACATGGATGTATGTGATGTCCCTAGGTTAGTTAGGCTTAAGTAGTTCTAAGTTCTGGGGACTGATGACCTCAGATGTTAAGCCCCATAGTGCTCAGAGCCATTTGCACCATTTGAACCAAGACCAGAGAGAAATCATGTACTGACGGACGGGAACCGTCAAGTATTGCGGAGGGCAGTTGTATAAAATTAGATTAAATCGGCGGAAGGAACTGTTCAGGAGTTCCTGAGCGCTATCAGCAGTTCAGCTAACACTGTGATTCTTTGTAGGAAGTGGCGCACAACGCTCCAGCCGCTCCTCATATTCACTACGTGATCAAAAGTATCCGGACACATGGCAAAAAATAACTTACAAGATCGTGGCAACTTCCATCGGTAATTTTGGAATTCAGTATGGTGTTGGCCCACTTTCGTCCCTGATGACAGCTTCCACTCTCGCAGGCGTACATTCAATCAGGTGCTGGAAGATTTCTTGGGGAAGGGCAGCCCATTCTTCACGTGGTGCTACACTAAGGAGAGGTATCGATATTGGTCGGTGAGGGCTGGCATGAAATCGGGGTCCAAAACACCACAAAGATGTTCTGTAGGATCCAGGTCAGGACTCTGTCCAGGCCAGTCCATTACAGGGATGTTATTGTCGTGTAACCACTCCGCGAAAGGCCGTGCATTATGAACACGAACTCGATCGTGTTGAAAGGTGCAATCGCCGTCCCCGAATTGCTCTTCAACCGTGGGAAACAAGAAGGTGCTTAAAACATCAGTGTAGACCTGTGCTGTGATAGTGCCACGCAAAACAACAAGAGATGGAAACCCCCTCCATGAAAAACACGGACACATCATAAGACCACCGCCCCCGAATTTTACTGTTGGCACTACACACGCTGGCAGATGACGTTCACGGGGCATTCGCCATACCCACACCCTGCCATCGGATCGCGACATTGTGTACCGTGATTCGTCACTCCACACAACGTTTTTCCACTGTTCAACCGTCCAATGTTTACGCTCCTTAAAGCAAGCGTTGTCTTTTGGCATTTACCGACGTGATGTGTGGCTCAGGGCCGGCCTAGCAGAGCGGTTCTAGGCGATTCGGTCCGGAAACGCGCAACTGCTACGGTCGCAGGTTCTAATCCTGTCTCGGACATGGATGTGTGTGATGTCCTTAGATTAGTTAGGTTTAAGTAGTTCTAAATTCTAGGGAACTGATGACCTCAGATGTTAAGTTTCATAGTGCTCAGAGCCATTTGATTTGTGTGGCTTATGAGCAGCCGCTCGACCATGAAATCCAAGCTTTCTCACCTCCCGCCTAACTGTCATAGTACTTGCGGTGGATCCTGACTCAGTTTGGAATTCCTGTGTGATGGTCTGGATAGATGTCTGCCTATTACACATTACGAGCCTCTTGTACTGTCGGCGGTCTGTCAGTCAACAGACGAGGTCGGCCTGCACTCTCTTGTGTTGTACGTGTCCCTTCACGTTTCCTCTTCACTGTCACATCGGAGACAGTGGTCCTAGGGATGTTTAGGAGTGTGGAAATCTTGCGTACAGTTGTACGTCACAAGTGACACCCAATCACCTGACCATGTTCGAAATCCGTGAATTCCGCAGAGCGCTCCATTCTGCTCTCTCACGATGTCTAATGACTACTGAATTCGCTGATATGGAGTACCTAGCCATAGGTTATTGGAGGTGTCCGGATTTTCTTGATCACATAGTGTGTCGTATGTAGCTCCGAGATCCTTTCCTCACAGCAATAGATGTTGCAGCATTGTGCATGTGATGCAATGAGTGGTGTGAGGTACCAGTAGCTGATAGTACCTGTCTCGCTGGAAAGACTGCCAGAACTACAATCTGTCAGTGTGATTGGCTGGTACGTTCGGAGGTTGCAGGCCAAATTGATAACTTTCTTCCATTAATATTTCAATAACGGTTGATTACATTTGCTTAACATTTTGGAATAAGTATCTCTAAATATCAAGCTATCGCTTATTTGTTTCGTAGGTCATAATTACATCAATAAGTAAAAAAATTGCTAAACGAAAAAGCAAACGAAGATGTCTTCGCAGGTCCACCTAAACCGGACTCCTAAGTGATCTGGCAGTGCACGCTGATCACATCGGAAGCAGCAGTCATGGTGGACAAGGGCGTTGTTGGAGTTCTATTTCAGTTATTACGTAAATTCAGTAAAATATTAGAAGGGGCAATCATGGTAGAAAGACATGTTGCTGGTACTCTTGGTGAAATCTTAACTTGGTGTAGAAATAATGAGTTTAGAACAGTTTAAGAATACGCAACGTGTAATCAGTTACCAGTGCCGCAAGATAAAGTTTGTAAATATATCAATAATGTGAGACTTATTAAAATCAGTGAATAATGATTGTAACTTGGAGTTTCTCGTGTTCTGCTAAAATAAACACAAACAGCAACCCTGAAAAAGAAGTGAACGAACTACTTAATCACATAACATCAATTCCTCGCTAAGGTTATTACAGCCTCACGAGCTACGATCTAAGTCCTGTTGTCTGCGCACGGAACACATTTAGAAGACAGCAGGTAGATCAAATCATTAGAAGACTACTCACTTCACTCAGGGCACTGAAAGCAACTAAGCGTCGTGTGTAATGCATTCCCAGAACAAATGGGATCGTCAACACGTCATCTGTGTAAAAACAGAGGATAATAAGGGGATAAAATTATTATTTCTCCCTTAAACCACCGTAAATATTAATAGTCTGCACTGCAGTTTTTCATATGCAACAACATAATACTTTTTGTGAAGCTGATTAACGATTTAGTTCGTTGCGTCGTTCTCCATGCATTAGTTTGTTCTTGTTTCGCCCTAAAACTTCCGTTTGTTTCTGGATTACGCTCAGCCCATGTTCTGAGCTCACTGGAATTCTCATCCCATTCAACAGGTCCTGTAATACCTCCTCACATTCACAGAGCACAGACATCTCATTAGTTGATATCCACCCACCTTGAGTTTCAGATGAGGTTCCCCTATAACTGGCAGGATACGTCAGTTCAAATGTCCAGATGTTGGAGGTCGGTAAGGGCACACTGCCTCTGACTGGACCACGCCTAGTGAAACATGACACGAAGTAGTATACCGAGTAGCATTTATTTTTATTTATTTATTTATTTATTTATTTTTTTGCTGACGTAGATGCGAACATTCTCCCAGTTGGAGATAGATATATCTCATATTAATTGAAAACAGTCTTGGTTGCAATGTTAGTTGTTTTTAATTTATCAACTACACGTTTCACCTTATTTAGGCATCTTCAGGCTGATCTTAATTCGATATTTCTTAGGACGATCCTTTAGACAGTGTAGCTAAAGGGCATCGTCGAGTACATCAAGCCAACATCGCCTTCGTTAACCACAGACAAATACTTTCAAGATGGACGTGAGTGAGTCATAATTTGCTCCTGTGAACGTGTACGCGTTATGCAGGTCTTGTAATCACTCACGTCCATCTAGAAAGTATTTACTGAGGTTAACGAAGGCGATGTTGGATTGACACACTCGACGAAGCCCTTCAGCTGTACTGTCTAAAGGATCGTCCTAAGAAATACCAAATTAAAATCAACCTGAAGATGCCTAAATAAGGTGAAACGCATAGAAGATAAATAAAAAACTAAAATTGCAACCAAGACTGTTACCAACTAATACTTCTAAACATTGGTTTACTGATTCATGCCACAGATGGATTGGTTGATATAGCTCCTTATTACCCTCGCAGCTCTTCTCTCTGTTCTCTGCCCGTTTTTCTTATCGTAGGTCTTTGGGGGAGGACTTGTTGATGCAGTTGATAGAAGAAGAGACAAGAGCCGACATAGAAGAGATAGGGGATCCACTATCAGATTAAGAGTTTGAAAGAGCCTTGGAAAACTTAAAATCAAATGGGGCAAAATGGATAGCTAACATAACATCAGAATTCCTAAAATCATTGGATGGAGTGGCAACAAAACGACTATTCACGTTGGTGTGTACAATGCATGAGTCTGGAAATATACTTTATGGCGTTCGGGAAAACAACATACACACAATTCCACAGATTGCGAGAGCCGAAAAGTGTGGAAATTACTGCACAATCAGCTAAACAGTTCACACGTTCAAACTGTTGACAAGAATAATATACAGAAGAATTCAGGATCTGTTAGATGACGATCATTTTGGCTTTAGGAAAAGTACAGGAACCACAGAGGCAGCTCTGACGTTGCTGTTGCTAACGGAAGCAAGACTAAAGAGAAATCAAGACACGTTCACAGGATTTGTCGACCTCGAAAATGCGTTCGACAGTGTCACATGGTTCAAGATGTTCGGATTCCTAAGAAATATAGGGGTAAGCTATAGGGAAAGATGGGTAACGTACAATATGTACAAGAACCAAGAAGGTACAATAAGACTGGAAGACCAAGAACGAAGTGCTCGGATTAAAAAGGGTGTAAGACAGGGATGTAGGTTTTCCTCCCTGCTTTTCAAATTGTACATCGAAGAAGCAATGATGTAAATAAAAGAAAGGTTCAGGAGTGGAATTACATTTCGAAGTGAAAGGATATCAACGATAAGATTCGCCGATGACATTGCTATTCTCAGTGAAAGTGAAGAATTACATGCTCTGCTAACTGGACTGAGAGTAAATCGAAGAAAGATGAACGTAATGCAGAAATGAGAACAGCGAGAAACTTAACGTCAGGATTTGTGATCGCAAAGTAGATGAAGTTAAGGAGTTCTACTACCTACGCAGCAAAATAAGACATGACAGACGGAGCAGGAGAACATAAAAAACAGCCTAGCACTGATAATAAGGGCATTTATAGCCAAGAGATGTCTACTAGAATCGAACATTGGCTTTTATTTGAGGAAGAAAGTTCTGACAAATATTGTACGGTAGTGGAACATGGACTGTGGCAAAATCGGAAATGAAGAGAATCGAATAACTTGAGATGTTGTGCTAGAGAAGAATGTTGAAAATTCGTTGGACTGCTGAGGTAAGGAATGAGAAGGTTCTCGGCAGAAAAAACAAGGAAAGGGATACATGGAGACCAGTGACAAGAAGAAGGGACAGGATGTTAGGACATCTGTTAAGACTGCAGGGAATAACTTCGTTGGTACTAGCAATGATACTCTGAGATGAAGGCATTGGCACAGAGGCAGAATCCGTGGCTTGCCGCATCAAACTTGTCAGAAGACTGATAACCAAATAGTGTTTCGCGTCTCTCTTCCAAATTACAAAATTCACACTACGCGTTCAGGACTACTTCAAATCACAGAGTTTGAAAAACTGGACAACAGTTCTGTAAAGAATGTAGACCCAGTGTCATAAACAGCGTGCCACCTCTCTCGTTTTCATTATCGAAAAGCAGTGTTTTGCCGTCAGGTGCTGCTATTCGCGAGAAGTTTTCGATGGCCTAAAATTATAAATCAGGTCTTTAAGTGATGAGGCACAAATCAACAATATTTATTTTCATTTGCTTAAAGATCACAAGATTTCAGTGCATTGTTTTGGAATTCGAAGTTCAACAGGTAACTTTGTAGTTATTATTTTATTAATTTATATTTGATTTGTTGTGACTAGTTTCGGGGGCGCAGGCCCTTTTTTAAGATGCCGAACTAGTCGCAAAGAAGGGAAGTATAAATAAATTAAATTAGAAAAATACAGATTATTTGTTGAACTTCTACTTCTAACACAAATATTTTATCAGCTGAGGACATGAAAATAGAATTTCCCCTCTAAAATAATAGACTAGAGCGTGGGAATGGTTTCAGTGATTCGTCAATTGTCAAGAAAAAATCTGTATATCCGATTTTAGTCAAATTATGTCAAACTGCTAAATAAAAAAAGGTTCTCTGTCGTTTCCCAATAATCAGACGCCTTAAAATGCCACTACGCACTAATCAGATAGAAAAGGAGCTTAGCTGGTTGCGAAATACAGACCAGAGTAACGGATATGACGCCATGGTCGTAGATGGTATTTATACGTGGAATTTCATGAGGTTTAGAAGGAAACATCTGGCAAAAAACGAGTAACGGCACAAAAGAAAATTTGCATCATTTTCTTTCTATGACCAGGTAACAAAACATAATTGCGAATAAATCTCAACCTTCACTGTTAAGTCTTTTAATTCGCGGTATCAACACAACGTAGGATGTACGAGCAAAACTGTGACGTCTACAAAATTTACTGCTCCGGCTGGAGGGCTAGCTACATCCGACAAACAGGAAGGAATTTTAAAACGCGTTACAAGGAACATAAGGAATTAAAAGAAAAAAATACAGGACGTAAATCCATCTTCGCAGCTTACCTCACTCAAGATAGTCGTAGTCTTTCATACAATAAAGAAGGGATATTTTGTGGAGGTATACGAACAAATGGAAGTTTACACCCATCAGAAAAACTCCGAGAAAATGAGCAATGCACACCGTGAAACACCAGTTTCTTGGACATCAGCTGCCTAGTTATGGACAACTTCCTTTACAGTTTCTCCGCAGGTTCGTACTACTCGACTACGATAGTATTGCATTTGGCCTCCAGTGGCCGTTTTCGGTAACATGTGTTAACGTTACGATAAACAATTACAGTGATAACTGAGGAAAACGCATCGTTCTGTGAATGCTTTCAGGACACTTGTGAATATACTATCAAAGTCTTTCAGTATGTCTTCGTAAAAATATCACGATAACACCGCATAAGCCGACCGAAGTGCCCTTATTCCCAGGCGCAATTATGTTGTGGTCAACTAATAACTGCAACTAGTTGCTTGTAAACATGCCTTTGTCAGGAACCGACGATGCGTTCAAGCTGCACTCGAACCCTCTACAATTCCTTGTGTTTTAATTTTAGATCGCTAGAAGACATAACTTTACACTCGACTTGGAAATCCCGTCCACTACAACTTTTGTTTATTTCCATTATTTTTCAGTCAAATTTACATATTCTTTTATAATCTCCATGGATCATTTTCAGATTCACGCTTCTGCGTCAGATCTGTAGATGATCCAGGTATATAGAAACCAGTCATACTGTTAAAACACTTGCAACTGCCACTGAAATTTTTAAATTACTCATAAATCTATTCATCTATTCTTGCTATTTTACTGTATACACACAATAAGCAAAATGTAGTTACTTCCTGCTGTTGCAATTTTAATGGCGACCATGTACGTGATCAGTTAGCGAAGGTCCTACCTTCTAGAGGCAAAGGAAATGGTTACAATAAACCTAAAATAAAATGGTACGAAATGTCAGCGCGCATTTACTTTGAAGAACATGGATTTATTAGATCTGACTGACGACTGCGCAAATGCACCGAAACATATCTGCACAATACAAAGATTTTCTGTGTTTATAGTGGAATACATTGCCCACAATTTAGTAAGAAAATTCGGTTGCTTTTACTGCATAAAATATTAAAAGATGATTACTTGGGCAGCTCAGTCCCTTAAATAACAACTAAAACAATAAGGCAAATTAAATTACATGCGAACGTCACTTTAGAAAGAATGAAATTTAAGCTTATAAATTCTCAAAAACTGTTCACATTTAACTACGTGATCTGTGTAAGTACAGCCTGTTGCTTCAACATAAGTGACTAGATGACTAGTAATTTTCGTCAGCCTGGCATGAATCAAATAAAAACTGGCTCGTGTTTATATCTCCAGTTTCAAAGCAAACTCGTGAACACTGTGGCAACATATCATTCACACAAAATGCGCTGCTCCTTCCATCGTATCCTCCAGCTCCCTCCCACAACTGCCACTAACGTTTTAGTTAATGAAATTAAAGGACCTACGGCGACCCTTTGCAGAGGTGGAGGGGGCCACATACAGCGCTCGGTAAAGGTAATTAGCTCACCGTTTTCTCGTTTGTGAGCTGTTGTTGGTCCTAGGACGCTCGGCAGCGAGTTAATTTGCAACTTTGCAAATGTTACTAAACATTCCAGTTAATTAATACAAAGATTCTAACAAATTATGTCAATGCAAAACAGTTAAAATGAACTTGAATGTAAGAAATGATAAATTTCACTACAATAAAACACGAAAATACTACCTAAGGAACATATTCCGTTACTGTGTTCCAAGAATTTATAAGTTGGAAAGATACAAAGTATACATTGTAGGATTTTTTACTACTTTGTATTTTGACACTAGTCTGGCACTGGCAGAATCATTGGCCAAGATTGATCCACTATCTGCAGCTGAACTATTTGACATCCTCGTATTAGCTGCAGACCTCACTGTCTTAAATGGCACGCTGTAGCAACTCGTAAGGACTATACAGGAAACTGTAAGGTAACTGGCAACACATTTTGTGTGTGTTCATTTGTAAAGAACATCTAATATGATAACATACTCAATGTTGCTGGTTTATTTCTCAGCAAATCATTGCAACCATTGCTAATTCTACCTTAATTTATGCAAGAGACATCACAAGCAAGTTTTAACGGACACAGGGTAAAGCGGTCAAGACATGGAATCAGGTTAGACTATTATCAACGACGTACAGTACTTTTCATTACTGTGTACCAACCTGCCTTAAACAGATTCCTCTGGACAAATAAATACGGAAATATATTTACCTCTTACGCTCTCTCTTTTTAACCCTTGGCGTATCAGTGGTATCTGCCTGTAACCAACATTTTATTAATTTTTTTTTTTTTTTTTTGTAAGTATCAGTGGCTTTTGCATGAAACCGCTGATGCTACTGCATACAGACGCATCTCGTGGTACACTGAGGTACTTCTACGACTGTAGTGCATTGTGGCTCTCACACCGCTTTCAAGGCGCCAATCGCCGCAGAGCTTGTGCTGCGTGATTGTAGGAGATCGTGACTTGGTTTTTTTATAGTGTCCACATCAAAGTGATCATTGACAGTGAAATAAATTGTATCTTAAGCTGCTATTACGTAAATTTGAGTTTGTACCACTGTTTATATAAAGTGTTTCCAGTTGAAACCACTGAGTTAGTATGAAGCTCTGACAAATAATTTATTAATGTTTAGGCCCATTCTTGTTTTTGTTTAGGACTATGATTCAGTTTAGAGATTATCAGTTCGTGGAAGTTTCATGATGTGGGATTTTACCTAGGAAAAATGCGAAACTGCTTTCAAATATACCTCACTAAATGATGGTTGGTTGCAGACTCGATCTTCTGACGGTTCCAGAGTGAAACTGCAACTTTATAACAATTGACTGTTTACTTTTTGCCAGTTTCGTCTTGAATTCGTTACTTTCTATGATGATGATGGACAATTTTGTGAAAAATTTTAAATTTAAATTTTATTTTACATTATTAGGACTCTGAGGGTTGAGGAAACTAATCACTCCGACAGATGTAGAGTTGAAATTAGTCGTTATTTGATATATTGGAGACCGCTCGCAATAAACCAACGGAAAGCGAAATACAAACAAGCATTCACAAGAGACGTAACCTTACACCGTAGGAATTTGCACCCTGAAATTGTTAAGGGTTGTCAACCGTGGGCTTCAAGGAACTGGCACTGCATGTCAGGAAGTAGTACACACAAAGCGCAATGCAAAGGTTATGTATATAGTTAGTGCTTAACTTCACTGTTAACGCAGGAAGCACGTCTTTATGTGCAAAGGACGCATAACGGGTTGCCTGGGAGTTAGGCAGCCCACAGTACTGCAGTGCATATCCTGTAGACCGATATCTGGCACTCCGTACCGGTCTTAGCCAATCGCTAAACTGATTCATATTTAGATTCACGTACTGATTATTCAAACCGTAACATTATTGGCAGATTAAGTAAAAATAATGTGGTATTTAACATTTGTGTCTTTAGCTCTCTTCAAATATAACAAATTTACACACACGTTTGCTCACGTGCACACACACACACACACACACACACACACACACACACACACACACACACACACACACACTCACTCACAGAGAGAATATATATATATATATATATATATATATATATATATATATATATATATACTGAGCGAAAACATGCTGGAAAGCATGTTGGTTCAGCAGTGATTCTGCAAGGCATGGATTGGGGAATTCCTTAGAACGTCCGAGGTAAGTGGTACTAGATGCCTCCGCACATATATCGCAGTTCTTATAAAGTACGAGACGGTGGTTAGTGGAAGCGGAGCTGGCGGCAGATAGAGCAGTAGGTGTGTTCCACTGAGTTCAGATCAGGCGAATTAGGTGACTAAGACATAATCATGAGTTCACCATCTTGCTCCTGCAGCACCACTCTGACCTTGTCACATCGACAGCCATCATGCTGAAAGACGACATAGCCGTCGGGGAAGAAATCAAGCACGAAAGGAACCAGGTGCTCCGCAATAATGTTCACGTGATCTACAGCTGTCTTGGTGCCTCAGGTTGCATGAAAGAGCAGGTGAATTTGTCCCCACTAACCTGAGTCCTTGGCGCATTGCATTTTCCGATCACCCATACGCCTTGGTATCGGCGTACCCGAACACGGCCATCGACCCGATTTAACAAGAAACATGACTCATCGAGTGACAAGTTTCCGTTGATCCACTGTCCATTTTCGATTATGCCGCGTCTACCGCAATCGTAACTGACAATCTTGTTGGATCAACAAGTAAACGCGTAGGCGGCGTCTCCTGCAGAGCCCCAGGTTCAACACTGGTGCTTTCACCAACATTGTATTCTGACGTCAAATCTGCCATAGATCGCAACCTGTCCTGCTTTACAGAGAGACCACATCGCCACGTTTCGTGATGAGGCGCAGACGTCCATCACCTTGTCACCTACTCGCAGTTTCACTTTACTTCAGCCGCTTTCTACTGTTGTGATAGTAGCATGCGGACAGTCACAGGGTGTGATTGCGTTTTAGCTCATCAGTGTCGACGTGCATGCCGGTGAATCTGATTGTTTTTGTAATTCGCCTTGTAGAAGACGCTGTGCTGACCAATATCAATTTTCGTCCACAAATAATTTAGCATACAACACATACTATCTGATCAAAAGCATTAGTAGACATTAATATGGGCTGTGTCCATCCTTCGCCGTTATGGTGGCTTGTACTCTGCTGGAGACACTTTAAATGGTGTGTCTGAATATCTGTTGAGGAATGGCAGCCCATTCTTCCTCAGACGTTGGAGGCTGTGGTGTGTAGCGAACTCATCCTACAAGTGTTCCATTGGCTTCAGGTCTGAATTGTGGACATGCCAGTCCATTTCAGTAATTTTATTGTCCACACTGCCTCACAGATGCTGCTTTGTGACAGGGTTCCTTGTCACGCTGATACAACCAGATCTCGTCGGCGAACTGTTCCTCTGCTGTAAACCGAGCTGGTTGGAGCAGTAGTTAACACACTGGACTCGAACTGGGAGGACGACGGTTCAATCCCGCGTCGGGCCATCCTGATTTAGATTTTCCGTGATTTTCCTAAATCGTTCCAGGCAAATGCCGGTATGGTTCCTTTGAAAGGGCATGGCCGATTTCCTTCCCCTTCCTTCCCTAATGACCGATGACATCGCTGTTTAATCTTCGTACATCCATAGTTGAAATGGAGGACAGTGGGACGTCAGCTGGTATAAATTTATATTAAAAATGAAGAAATTCCTTCAGCTGTATCTAAGGCGTCGATTTTATTTTGGCAGCTAGTTTCAACGTTGTAACAACGTCATGTTCAAGCCCATACACTTGTTGACGTCAACTGCGTGCGCCTGGTACTAGAAATCAGTGGTGAGATACCGACGTGCTCCGTGTGGAAGGTGGTTACGTCCGTATCTCACCACTGACTTCTAGTATCAGCCGCAAGCCGTTGACGTCAACAAGCGTATGGGCCTGAAGATGACGTTGTTATAACATTGAAACTAGTTGCCAAAATAAAATCGACACCTTAAATACAGATGGAGGAATTACTTCGTTTTTAATATACATCGCTGTTTGGTCTCCTCCCCAAAACGACCCAACCCGATCTCTATTCAGCAGAAATAATCAATCACTGTAAGGTTTATGACTCTTTGTGAGCTTTCAGGCCGTTTAAAAAGAAAGGTCCATTAATCTTCAGAGTAGCTATTGGGTAAAACTGAAAAAAAAACTGTTACAATATGTCACACAACATTTATTTGTAGAGACACACAATGATGAAGTGAAAAATTACCTTCGTGTGCATAATAGCAAGTTGATCCATCTTTGTAACTTAATATAGTGGCGATTCTGCAGGGTGAGGATTTGGAAAGTCCTTGGTACTCTTCCGGAGGTATGCAACTCCAGATTTCTAAGCACAGATCACGTAAATTACTGCCAGGTTGTTTTTGAGCACGGAACTGATGTCCGATAGAATCCCAGATGTGTTCCGTCAGCTTCAGACAAGTTAACGAGGTTTGCTTATCCACGGAAAACCTCAAAAGACCTTGTGTATGCGGAACGTAGCATTTATTCAATGCAACTGGTGCCGTTTATGTTTTCCATGTTTTTACGGAAAATGCCATCCTGCAACTTGTACTCGTAATGTCAAAGCGACGATTAATTGTACATCTTTCGAAAGCCGTCTGTGTCGGTCAAAACTTGTAGGTAACAAGTCGTTTCGGGCTCCTTCCAGGTATAAGGGATTTCTCAATTTTCGGAGCATACATTTTCAGTATCAATTTATGCGTTTGGTCGTTTACTTGCCGATAGTTATGAATATTATATTATTTGTGATAATAAAAATTAGTAGACTGCCAAATAACATTGTAAATTTAATAAAAGTTCATCCGATTACACGTCTTTTTCCCTTGATATCAAATGTAATATAAATAGTAAAGAAAATGACTGTGTTGAAAATTAAAAAAATAAAAAACCAGAGGAACGGGACTCGATACAGTCACCTGTGATTACGGGGCTTGAACGCCAACCACTTTTTTTTTAAATTTCATTTTGTTCAATATTTTTCGTTGAATTTGTTCAGGGCGGACTTCCGTTGATACCCGTTCAGTTTGTTCGTTGATCCGTTCACTCAGTTTTTTTTATTACAGAGGATAGCTAAACCCTTTGACCGAACACGCTGAGCTACCGTGGTGCCACCACTCGGTTGCTTCCACTTCATGTAAAAATGCCCACGCACAGATATATATTTGACGACAGAGATTATCTTGTGATTTTCTCAGTAACGCTTAAGAAGTACGCGCTACTGCTTACACATTTTGTTGTCCTCATGGAGTACTACGAGGGTACGAAGTTTGCAGTGAATCCGCGTTCCAAACGTTGTGGCTTCTCCTTGTTAGTGAAACAAGAAACATCTTTCATCCGACACGTTCCCATTGATCCACAGTCAAGTTTCGGTTATCCGGTGCCAACCTCAATCGTGCAATGTCGTCGTATCAACAAGGGAACGCGTAGGGGTTCTCCATGTTCAACAATGTGCGCTGAAAGGTGTGCTCTGAAACACTTGTGCCTCCACTAGCATTGTACTCCGTCGTCAGATCTGCCACAGGCCACAGCCTATTCTTCTTTACAGAGAAGACAAACCTCCGGCCTCCACACCGCTGCCTAAATGTGGTTTCACTGTTCTTCGTCCACTCACTTTAAATGCTCACGACAGTAGGACGCGAACAGCCAACCAGCTTCGCCGCTTCCAAAATTCACGTCCCCAGGCGCCCGGCCATAAGAGCCTTCCCTTTGCTAAAGCTGCTTACGGCAGCTGATTTCTCCATTACCGGCCCGTATCGTCGCTAGAACGACTTCCTATTCGTCTTGCAGGTTGAATCAGGAGGACAGGTACATGCTTGGAGAGGTGATAGTATTTGTGATTCTGAACAAAAAATTTCGTATGAACATATATCCTGTTCTTAACAGTTTTCTAGGATAGTAATTAAAATAATGGGCAACAGGACAAATGTATGTGATAGTAAATGAATGTCTGCGTTCTCATATTTTATTCGACTGTGTAAATTTCCTCACAAAAAATGTTCAAGAAGTCAAATGTAGTATATTTTTCAGTTCTTTTAGACAGCTGCTGTATTGCTGATCTGATCTCATTCGTATAGTCCTTTATTTGAACACAAGCATATAACATACGAGAACGCTAGTAGGCTTCACTCTTAAGCCAACCTCACAAACAATAATCTAATGAAGTAAGATCGGGTGACCTAGGTGGCCAAGAAATGACTCCACCGCGATCGATCCAACACCCAGGATGCGCTTCTCTGTGGTACGGATTGTGCAGACGCTCCGTCGTGCATAAAGTACGTACGACGTCGTGTTGCCAAAGGAATATCCTCCAAGTATTGTGGTAACAAATTTTGAAGGAAATCAAGATACCATACTCCATTAAAACGGTCAGTTAAACCGGACCGATGCGTTGGTCATTAATAGTAGCACACCACACCACACTCAGATGATGAGTAAAGACAGCACTACGTACCCAAATGTCGCTTTGGTTGTAGTGGCGGGTGAGTGCAGGTGAAGAAGGACACGCGACAGACGATCGTCATTTTCAAATAACTCTATGTTGGATACGGTCAAGAAAAGGACATATGCTCATCTGAAGTTCTTCCTCTTCTTCATAATCACCCATAGTATCACCCCTCAAAATATGTATCTCTCCTCGTGTATTGTTCTTGTCGTATCACGTGCTGGCAACGCAACCAGGGACCACTAAATTTTGCGGAGGGCAGCGGTCATGATGTTGATAATTCTTCCTGGTTATATGGCCATGGTCCATGGAATTCTTCTATTCCTAACGTTTCATCCAATACTACGTTGTACATCTTCAGAGGTATGGCTGGTCCTGCTGAGTCCTGCCGACTGACGAGTCGGGTGTCGGAGAGCGGCCTAAATACCGAGGAAAGTGGTCGTGGTCTAACTAGCACATAGTGGCAGAGAGAAAACTAGTCAAAGATAAAATGTAACTATTGATAATAGTCCGTCATAGATAAAAATCACTTATCGATTCTGTAACGCCACTGTCCATACCTCAAGGCCTCTTCTTTTCTATTAAAATTATCTTCATGTTTATAAATTTCAATAGCCTCCCTATACAATCGTGGATAATAGCTAAAAAAAATGGTTCAAATGGCTCTGAGCACTATGGGACTTAGCGTCGATGGTCATCAGTCCCCTAGAACTTAGAACTACTTAAAGCTAACTAACCTAAGGACATCACACAACATCCAGCCATCACGAGGCAGAGAAAATCCCTGACCCCGCCGGGAATCGAACCCGGGAAACCGGGCGTGGGAAGCGAGAACGCTCCCGCACGACCACGAGATGCGGGCGATAATAGTTCGTGGTACCATCCGGCCGTGAAAGCCTTCATGGTATGAGCGGTCATAATGTTTTGTATCTTCAGTGTACATATTCCACTATGCTGATTGTGCTCCGCTCTCATTCATATGCAGAATTTGAAAGTCCACCTCTAATCGGTTATCTTATAGTCGATAATCACTCGGTGGACGAAAGGAGACAGTAGCAGGTAGATCAACAGCAGATGTGATATCGCAACAGCACCGTTCTCGGTATCGTTACCACCTACTTAGGACTGTATTGCTTACACCAGAAACATAGAATCATTTACTAACATCTGAATGCTGAATTTCGTTAAAATTAATTACTTCTATCCAGCGGTCAGTTTGTGCTCAGTTATTATCCTGTTGCTGCATCCTTTAGACGTAGTGGTTGTTTCAACTATGTTTCAACAGTGTAGCTGCAGTTTATTTTATCTTCAGCTCTTTAACATCACACAAACGACTATTCTTATCAAGTGAAAAGCAAAGAGCGCCAGCTTTCACTTACAAACGCAGTTTTCTTTTAAAGCACGATGCATTTCAGGCATAGAATGAAGACCTTCAGGAGTTTAACGCATTATTCTGACAATATCGCCGGCCGCGGTGGTCTCGCGGTTCTAGGCGCGCAGTTCGGAACCGTGCGACTGCTACGGTCGCAGGTTCGAATCCTGCCTCGGACATGGCTGTGTGTGATGTCCTTAGGTTAGTTAGGTTTAAGTAGTTGTAAGTTCTAGGGGACTAATGACCACAGCAGTTGAGTCCCATAGTGCTCAGAGCCAGAGCCTGACAATATCCTATCATAGCAGTTTCCACTGGTCCTCTTGTGTTAGCAGCTGTGTATACTAACAGTATAGATGATTATGACCGTGTATAACTGATTTAGCCCTTTTATTCCATTTTCCTTCAGACTTTAACATTTTCAGTTCCTTTGTTCGTTGTAAAAATACATCAATAAACTATTAAGAAATG
This sequence comes from Schistocerca gregaria, assembly GCF_023897955.1. Classification (NCBI taxonomy): domain Eukaryota; kingdom Metazoa; phylum Arthropoda; class Insecta; order Orthoptera; family Acrididae; genus Schistocerca; species Schistocerca gregaria. Next base: position 415,702,374 of record NC_064925.1, on the reverse strand, counting down.
TATACTAACTGTATTTGTGTGACTATGCATTTGGTTTTCACTAAAGTCTTGTAAAAGTAAGTGCACGCTATACTGGTACGATTGACAGCGAGTTTGGCTCATTTCAAACACCTAAATATTACTTGTGTTGAAGTGCAATTAGTGCCAATCGCAACATTGTCAGTGTTGCATTTTTTTGTCTGTAGAGAATACTAAGACAAATCATTAGCACAAGTATCAGCGAGTGCACGTTTAACAACCTTTCTCACATTTAGTAGGGGAATATTTAACTTGGAACTGTTTGAACGATTACAGTTCCCATTAGCGCTAATCTTTGATCTCGACGACATTATTCCGATAGCCGGTAATCAATCTTGTCATACAATGAGATTCAGCAGCATACGCTTTTATGCACTTTAATTCCGGGCTTAATAGACACGCTGTGCAACAGGGACGCTCTTTTAACAAAACTTGAACAAATCGCGATCGTAATCAAATGGCTCTGAGCACTATGGGTCTTAACTGCTGTGGTCATCAGTCCCCTAGAACTTAGAACTACTTAAACCTAACTAACCTAAGGACATCACACACATCCATGCCCGAGGCAGGATTCGAACCTGCGACCGTAGCAGTCGCACGGCTCCGGACTGCGCACCTAGAACCGCGAGACCACCGCGGCCGGCGATCGTAATCACAATCGGTTTGAGTAACTGTAGCAGCTGTCTCACACTATATGCTGATGTAAACATAAATAGTAAAATAGCGGACCGATCTTCTAGCCTTAGTGATGAGTCATACCATATGCCGAGAGCCTACGTGTCTCTACACTGCCGAGCTACCAAAAGTAAACACGATTGTGGAAGTGTGAAGTTTGATGTGGACAGAATATTATTACGAAATCTGTTTCGCAGCGTTGTGCATTTAAAGAGCCTTTTTGAGATAGACTCGTATATTTTCTCTTTCGCCGTAGCTTGGGAACTGAAATTCTCTCTTGTCCATCACTGAAAACGCCAATGTACTTGCCCTTAGCTCACTCTCTTGAAGGCAGTACGTTTTTTTCAAGTTAAGTCTGGTTTGTTCATTGCTTCCAAGAAAATATTTCTTGGACGGTTTAAGATACTATAATTGTGTTTTCACCTACATGATTTGTAAAGACATCCTCACCAAATGGCAATATAGCATTTCGCCACAACAGTATTAATCTTAACACACCTCCCACATTTTTCCAAATAAATCTACAATAATTAGTGTCATTACTATCTTAGTTCTGAAAGAGAGGATTTCAACGGCGTTTGTTCTCTAGCATTCAATAAACAGTTTTAGAGAAATTACAGTATCTATAAATTAGGAGTTCTCTCTTTCCGACATCAAACTGGTTGCTCTCTTACGCTAAATTTAGTGATTTAGTAGCTAAATAGGGCAATAAATGGCACAGGATAAGGAGGATACGAAACCTTCCAGTGCATGATGCCGATGTGTAAGGGACAGGACGGCATGCAGTTTTGTACGAGTATTCTGTCTGTTCCATTGTTCCTAACTCTAAACTGAGGAAGAAATTTCTAAGAATGTATACTTGAAGCACCGTGCTGTGTAATAAAGAATCATGGACTGAGGTAAAACTGGAAAAGAAGAGAATCGAAGCATTTGAGAGGTGAGGCCGCAAGTGCATGTTGAAAATTAGGCGGACAGATAACATAATGAATGAGAAGGTTCTCCGCAGAATCGACGAAGAGTGGAACATGTGGAAAATATAGGCAAGAAGAAGGAACATGATGAGGGGACATATGCTGTAGTTGAAGACTCAGATTGCAATATATCCAACAAATAAATGAGGACGAACGAGATTCTAATAAAACCACTCAAAACGCCAATGACAGTAATATAATCAACACTTAGCTATCTAGAGCTTCTCACCTATGGGGTAGCTCAGTCAGAGCATTGCCCGATAACGTCAAGGTTCCGACTTAAAAAAATGGTTCAAAAAATGGTTCAAGTGGCTCTGAGCTCTATGGGACTTAACTTCTGAGGTCATCAGTAGCCTAGAACTTAGAACTACTTAAACCTAACTAACCTAAGGACATCACACAGCCGGCCGGAGTGGTCGAACGGTTCTAGGCGCTACAGTCTGGAACCGCGCAACTGCTATGGTCACAGGTTCGAATCCTGCCTCGGGCATGGATGTGTGTGATGTCCTTAGGTTAGTTAGGTTTAAGTAGTTCTAAGTTCTATGGGACTGATGACCTCAGAAGTTAAGTCTCATAGTGCTCAGAGCCATTTGAACCATTTGACATCACACACATCCATGCTCGAGGCAGGATTCGAATTTGCGACCGTAACAGCAGCGCGGTTCCGGACTGAAACGGCTAGGACCGCTCGGCCACAGCGGCCGGTTTTCCGGCTTCGACTCCCGGTTTGGCACAAAGTTTTTATGCCAGAAAATTTCAAACTACTCCGTACAGAGTGAAGATTCATTCTGGACATTATATTGCCGTTTGAAAAAAAAAAATAGATTTACTTCTGCATTTTCGAGGATAATATCTACGTCATTTAGTGATAATTTCCTTGTAGTGAAAACATAATTAAAATGTCGTAAATAGTTCCTTCAATCTTACCCTGCGTAAATGCTGCTTACAACGTACAAAGATTTTTCCTTATTTTTGGACTTACAAAAATTCTTTTCCGTTGTTGCCTTTGTAGCTATCAATTTATATCATTTGTGAATCTCAGGAAGGGCAAGTTCCCTATTTCGCTTAATTTATAACTTTTATTGTGTGCAGCTTATAAGCTTTTATGTAAACAACTAATAGATGCTGTTATCAGACGATCCGATAGCTACCCATGAGGATAAAGAATTTTAGCAGACAGAGGAACAACAATTACAATAACTGAGGTCGTCTCCTAGAGCATCTAAAACCACGTGCACCGGCAATAAATGCTACATCACATTTTCTCTTAAATTCAGTGATCGTAGCCTTGATCACTGTTACGCTGTGTCTGTGGGTTCCGTCGTGCAAACGAAGGGAATTTTTACTTTACGCAGACATTTATTTGCTTTATAAGGGCTCAATGGACTTCCTGCGAATTAGTGAAGCGCGGTGCTCCAAGATGACTCATCATACCTAATTGTAGGCATCCAGGCAGAATGTCACACTAATGCGAATATACGGCTTAATATATTAACTGCCGCCTTACTGTCAATGATTCCTAAGCCCATTTTCATACTTTCTCAATCACGTCCGTCGAGTCATTTATCACCACTAAAGTCGTTCATATATATTCTGTTAACAAGGATTACTTATTCATTTACCAGTTCAAAGATCTGAAAAACTCCTCTAGGTTAGCCGAGAGTATTTCTGATTAGGAATCTCCTTGCCAGATTTCACTTTTCATCCTCAGTTTCACGCCGTTGTGATGAAGTCTAACGGGAAATGTAGCTTCAAAATATTTATGCAATAAGGCTACCCTGACTGCTTCAAAACGTTTTTTCATATACGAGTTCCCTGCTCCATTCTTTCAAGTATCTCACCATTTCACGTTTTATGCGTCCACATGACAATGTTTAAAATCTTTTCAGTTGCTTCTTTGCCGTTTACTTCCAAAAAATTTTGTGCTCTACAACAGTTGCGAAAACTTCTTCATCAGTTCCATGTGAAAATTTAATCCAAGTTTTCCGTAAAAAGAGGTGTCCACGTTGTTGCCAGTGCTCTTCTAATTTTCAGTTATTTCGACTGTTCTTTTCTTCCTCTACCTCGTTTTATTTTACCGTTACTTCCTTCATCGTTAAATAACATTCCACACTAAATTTTCTGTCTACACCAGCAACGGAGTTTTATTCTTCGGTAGTATGAACCACAAAAGCTAAGCAGACTGCGATCTCTGCATTGTAACATGTAGCTGTTATTATTTCACCGTCTCCGTTGTTTATCAGACAGTTAAAAAAGTTTCTTAACCCCTTGTGGTCTCTCAGTCTTATTACTTCTCCATTGTTTTTTCGGAGTTCTTATATTTATTATTCGTCTCTGTATTTATTTCTGTTTTCCTCCCAGTTAAGAAATCTAACTTTACGCGAAATTCCCAGATACAAAAGGAAGTTAGTCTCAACTGGGAGAAAATCTTGAAGGACACCAATCTTGAACTAAGGAACCAATCTATAAAAGCAAATGTGTGGCCCGTGACCCTATATGAAAGTAGAACTTAGACGTTACGAAAATACGAGAGATTTGGTGCAACAGAAGGGGATTGAAGATCTGCTTCTTAGATAGTTACCAATTAAGAGAGAAGAATACAGAAAACCAAATCACTAGACCACGAGATTTGAAGACACGACAGCATCACTGAAAAGAAGACAAGAGAAGCTATTGAATGAAGAGATTGCCTAGGTCAACCAGTGATCAGCAGCGGATAATGAACAGTATATTATGTGTCAAAACGAAAAGGAAGGCAGACAGAGGAGTGGTATGGTTTAGTGTTGCATACTAGCATCAGGAATAACACTAGAAGGATATATTTGCGTCATAGGGCTGCGTTAGCAATATGAAGCCAGATGTTAGGGGTAGAGTGACGGGAGGGTGGGGGGGGGGGGGGGGTGTAGGGGGAGGTGGTTGGTAAAGTCTATAATATGTTACGTTCTATAAGACGAGCAGGTTATTTCATTTTAAGGCTGGAACTTAATAATTTAGTGTTATGCGTGACTCCACAGGCCAAATCTGATTTAGGCTTTTAAAGCTTCGCTGTTGACACAAGCGCTCGTTTTACACTCCCTGCCTAGCAACCAGTTACTAGTGATAAAATAGAGTCTTAATAATTGCTTCATCATTCCGTAACACTCGATAACATCTTAATAACAGCTGGAATCGTCGTGCTAACTGGTACTTAAGGACATGATTTTTCCCTCTTTAGGAAACGCTCCTTTTCGTGTGTCACACGTTATTTTTATATTGTGCCCAGACAGACTGTGAAAAGAAGACGTCTCTGTTACTCGGCAGCAGATGTTCTGCAGCGTCTCTGCGGAATTGCAAATCGTGGTTCACTTTGTTCTTCCCACAATCTGACTTCGGCTCCCTTCGTCACCGTTCCTTTTCTGTCCCGACACTACTCCCCAGAGCACAATGCCACACGCCTTTTCGTCGCCTGCAAGGCGGCGGGTTAATGAAGCGTAAAGCAACACGAGCGATCAAAAGACGAAAGCGAGACGCGAAAGGTCTTTTCGTTTGCCTCGCTCCCGTATACTGTGTCCGCAGATCACGTTGCTTTCCCGCTGTTAAGACAAAATTCACTACAACGAAGCTACGTACTACCTGAGACACCGTGGACTTTACAGAAAAGAGAGGAAATTCGATAAGACTGTGGTCTGTTCCTGTCTAGTAATGTCACTCTCAAATGGTTCTTTGAAGGCATGAACCTGATGATCAGAAAAACGGATTCATGAGCACACTATCGATTGAGAATAACTTGAAAAATGGCGAAAGTATCCAGCAGGGACAGCATTACCGCTGTTCTTAAAATTGGGTACAAGAAATATACGATGGATTATTGATACATAGGAAGGAAAGTAAAATTTGAAAGGTGATTCACGGAGGACATACAAATCAGACTGTTTAAGCAAAGATGGCGTGCTTGGCCAATGAGACTCCACTAGTATCAAACATCGGCCACAATTCTAGGACTTTCTGAGACGGTACGTCGTGAAGGTGAATGATTTACTGCAGAAAATCGGTAAACAAGAGAATTGAAGATACTGAAATGCGGTGCTATAGGACGTTTGGAATTAGGTGGGCTTATAAGATAATAAACGAAGAGGTTCTCCGCAGAACTGGAAAGAAGAGGAGCACGGGTAGGAAGTTTGCAATATATTCAACAAATAATGAATGCAGGTTACACTCTGAGATGGAGACGTTGGTACAGGAAGGGAATTTGTGACTAGTTCCGTACCGCATTAAGCAAGATGGCACGAAAGAGAAACAAGGTGCTCCCCTTGAAGCAGCAATTCAATGTGAATTGCTGGAGCAACGAAGGGATAGAAATGATTGGGAGAAGGTTTGGTTCATTGCCGTGTTTAGGAAGACCCATCGGAGAAAAGAAATGGTTCAAATGGCTCTGAGCACTATGGGACTTAACATCTTTGGTCATCAGTCCCATAGAACTTAGAACTACTTAAACCTAACTAACCTAAGGACATCACACACATCCATGCCCGAGGCAGGATTCGAACCTGCGACCGTAGCAGTCGCACGGCTCAGGACTGCCCGCCTAGAACCGCGAGACCACCGCGGCCGGCACCCGTCGGAGAAATGCATATAGTTAGAAGTCTATATCGCTGACGTCACTCTGTTGTAGAATTTTGAGATACCTTTCATGCTAGCGTATTATGTGGTTTATGGAGAATAAAACTCTGTTCTATAGGAGTTCGCAAAAAAAGATCTCTTGAAATTAAAATAGTTTTGTTCGTCCACGAAAACTGGACAGCATTAAACAGAAGCACCATCGTTGGAGTAATGTTCCTTGACTTCTGTATAGCATTCGCTACAATTCCACACTGTCACCTAATATACAAAACAGAAAATAAAAACAAAATAAAGTACAAACATCCAGCATGCTGGAGCAGCTTGGGTCAGCAGAATCTGTTAATCAATGGAGCGGAAAACCAGTCCAAGTTGCAAATTATTACTTTTTTATTCATTCGATGGCTAGTTTCGGGCCGAGATCCATTTTCAAATCATCATAACAAAGTCGAAAATGACTTTACCGAAGATGTGAAAAGTGTGCACAAGACGAATCCAATGACTTTAGAGTTTAGACATTATCCAGTGCACATTTAACGCTATGGGAGAAAGAAAGTGAATGGGGAAGGAGGTAGAGGAGTAGAGTGAATGAGGATGGGAGAGAGAGGACACAGAGAGAGAGAGAGGAGAAAGAGTATAATGCAGAAAACGGGTCAAAATGCAACACACCGTAGATTTAGTATCTAATAAAAACCACTGATGTAACTGGAATTAACAAGTGTCAGCCGGCCGGAATGGCCGAGTGGTTCTAGGCGCTACAGTCTGGAGCAGCGCGACCGCTACGGTCGCAGGTTCGAATCCTGCCTCGGGCATGGATGTGTATGATGTCCTTAGGTTAGTTAGGTTTAAGTAGTTCTAAGTTATAGGGGACTGATGACCTCAGAAGTTAAGTCCCATAGTGCTCAGAGCCATTTGAACCATTTTTTTTACCAGGCAATTGCCAGTCTATCTTGCATCCTCACTCGGTAAGTACAGTTGACATTCAGGCTGCTGATCTAGCCTACAGTGACATTGAGGCACCTACAGTGAAGACTGTGGCAACTCCGGTGACTCTGAAATCGTCAGGAAAACCTTACGGTTTTACGTCTTCCGATATGGGTGACCGTAGGTACGTGCTCACCTGAGGAGAATTGGGGACACAGGTGGGATCGCTTATCTTTGGGCGGAAGGCGAATGGTGGTTCTGAACAGTCACTTGCCCCATTACGCTTCAGCAGCAACACGAAGTGCTGTCTATTGTTCAGAGTACAGAAGTCACGATTGTTGGGTCTGAGCCGGTCTTCTTTTAAAGACCAGATAAGGGCGAATAATGTGTATGCCGGTCATTTGTAGCTTCAACGTTAGGCGAATAATTGAGCCACACATGGACAAAGCAAGCAGACTGGAAAGGAAGGCCACTGCGCACTTACGCGTGCTTTCAGAAAAGCAGGAGGCCTTCCGTCAAAGATGCGTAATCGATACCTGAAAGCACTAAATAAAGCTGGCTCCAAACCACGGCTCACCGAGCGAGGTGGCGCAAGGTTAGCGCATTGGACTCGCATTCAGGAAGACAACGGTTCAAAACCGCGTCCGGCCATCCTGATTTATGCTTTCCGTGATTTCCCCATATCGCTTCAGGAAAATGCTGGATGATTCCTTTGAAAGGGCACTGCTGACTTCCGTACCCACCCTTCCCTAATCCAATGGGACCGATAACGTCGCTGTTTATTTGCCTCCCCCCACGTCAATCAAATCGAGGCTCATATCGGTATGAAACTTCCGAACATCACAGACAGGGTATGACAAGCTCTTGCTCCCCATTTACACAAACCATCTGGTGGATGGAGTGAACATCAATCCGCAACAGTCTGGAAAGTGTCATCGTTGATTAACTGTAGGAGAATATTGGAGGACTTGCTGTGGTGAATGGCAGATTGTTCTAAATAAATTAATGCTGATGAGTAGGAAAAACTATCCTGCAGTTTTGAAATACAGTATTAGTGGTGTGGTGCGTGACGCAATCGCATCGATCAACTACAGGTCAGCTATAGAGGAGGCGAATGGTTGACTTCCGTTAATTGGAAGAATTATAGGAAAATGTAGCTCATCCATGAAGGACACCGTATACAGAACACTAGTGCGACCCATTCTTGAGTGCTGCTCGAGTGTCTGGGATCCCTATAAGGTCGGTCTAAAGGAAGACATCGGTAAAGTTCAGAGATGCGCTGATAGATATATTAGCAGTAGAGTCGATCAACACCATAGAATTACGAAGATGCTTCGTGAAATCTGATGCATTTCCCTGCAGCGAAGATGATATTCTTTTTGTTGAACACTACTGAGAAAATTTAAAGAATCGGCATTTGAACCTGATTGGAGAACGACTCTAGTGCCACCAACGTATTTTTTGCGGAAGGATCTCGAAGATAAGAGAAATTAAGGCTAGTACGAAGACATTTAGACGTTCGTTTTTCTCTTGCTGCATTTGCTATTGGAAAAGGGAAAGGAAATGACCAGTAGTGGGACTATGTACCTTTAGTCACGCAGGCTACCGTGGATTTAGGAGTATGTATCTGGGAGTAAATGAAGGGGTGCAGTTTGTAAGTAGGCTGTTTATATTTTTTTATTGGTAACGCCAACGCCACGTAGCGCTCTGTAAGAAAATCACTGGCTGTGCTGTGTGCAGTCTGTGGCTGCTTTGCATTGTTGTCTGCCATTGTAGTGTTGGGCAGCGGCAGCTGGATGTTAACAGCGCGTAGCGTTGCGCAGTTGGAGGTGAGCCACCAGCGGTGGTGGACGTGGGGAGAGAGATGGCGGAGTTTTGAAATTTGTAAGAATTGGTGTCATGAACTGATATATATATATATATATATATATATATATATATATATATATATATATATATATATATATATATATATATAATGACTATAAAGGTAAATACATTGTTTGTTCTCTATTAAAATCTTTCATTTGCTAACTGTGCCTAGCAGTAGTTAGCGACTTCCGTAGTTTGAATCTTTTAGTTAGCTGGCAGTAGTGGCGCTCGCTGTATTGCAGTAGTTCGAGTAACGAAGATTTTTGTAAGGTAAGTGATTTATGAAACATATAGGTTAATGTTAGTCAGGGCCATTCTCTTGTAGGGATTATTGAAAGTCAGATTGCGTTGCGCTAAAAACTATTGTGTGTCAGTTTAAGCACAGTCTTGTATAATTTTTCTAAGGGGACGTTTCAAGTTATAAAACGGATTAGACGTGGAAATATCATGCAAAACGTAATTTGACGTTCCACAATTTTGCTATGAGTGTTAGTGTAAGATACGCAATAACTTCCTACGTCCAGTAGCTCGTATGTGTTTTACAAAAGAATAATACAGACAATTTATAAACTGAAATAGCATTGTGGCACTTAATTTGTGCGTCCACGTTGAAAGAATTCAGAGGCTCGCTGGTAGATTTGTTACCAGTAGGTACGACCAACAGGCGAATATTACGGAAATAATCCGTGAGCGGAAATTCTTGGAAGTAAGAGTTCAGCTTCAAATGCCGTTCATCTTCGTAATTCTAGCGTGTTGATCGACTCCACAGCTAACAAACCTAGCAGCCCGCCTCTGAACTGCTCCGATTTCTTCCTTTAATCCGACCTTTTAGGGATCCCAGACACTCGAGCAGTACTCAAGAACGGGTCACACCATTGTTCTGTACGCGGTCTCCTCCATGGATGAGACGCATTTTCCTAGAATTACTCCAGTTAAGGGAAGTTCTTTTCTCGGAATATTATTGAGAAAATTTAGACAACCGGCAATTACTGAAGACGGCTGAACGATTATACTGCCAGCAACGTACATCTCGAGAAAGGAATGCGAAGGCAGGATTAGTGCAACCAGATTCGTACGGAAGCATATACGAGGAGCGTTCAATAAATAATGCAATACTTTTTTTTTGCCTCGAAGCAGAGTGGTTTATTCAGGATTCCAGTAACACCATATTGTTCTCGACACTTCTGGCTACAAAATCCTATTTTACAACATAATCTCCGTTCAATTCGACCGCCTTACGCCACATTAGTGAGAGAGCCTGTATGCCCCCATGGTACCACTGCACTCGTCGACGTCGGAGCCTACGTCTTACTGCATCAGTAACCTGCCCATCATTCACTCACTGCTTCACGTGGCATGCATTCTTCATTGGGTGAAGCAGACGGTCCTTCGTTGCTCTTTGTGGTCTTCTGTTAGGCGGAGAGGGACCCAGCAGGTACGCGCCTTTGAGTAGCCCAGGTGGTGGACGATTGCGTCAGCACTCCCTGCGGAGACGTCTAGTTGAGCGGCGAGGTGTTTGATTGTGATTCTTCCATCAACTCGAATGAGAGTGTTCACACGTCCCAACATTCCACAGCTGTGTGCGGCCGGCCAGCACGCTCGACATCGGACAGGTTTGCACGACCTTGCTGCGATGAAGGCAGACGCCTCCCATCCAACGACTGACCGTGCTTTTGTTCACTATCAGGTCCCCGTATACACTCTGCAAGTTCCTATGAATATTTGCAAAGCTCCGGTTTTCGCCAAAATAAATTCAAATGATAGCTCTCTGCTTGGAGGGCACCACCGTGACATATGGCACTTTGAAGGCTACTTATAGCGACGCCACCTATCGGTACTTCATCAAATTACAGTGGCAGAAGCGAGAATATTCCTCGACGTTCCACAACAAATTCTATATTTTTTCAACCACAAATGGCCGAGAAAAAAAGTGTTGCATTATTTTTTGAACGCCCCTGGTAGACGTTGTTTTTCCCTCGCTGCTAATGCGGCTCGAACAGGGAGGGAATAAATAGCACTGCAAGGTACCTTCCGCCATGCGCGGTATGGTGTTTCAGGGAGTCAGTTAAGGCTAACCGGCCATTCGACCACCTTCTTCTGTGCGGATGCACAAACAGTGCCCGAACTATTACAGGAATCGGCAAAAAGCCGCGAGTAATGAGTATAACGGGCAGGGGTACCATGAATATTGTGTAGGACAATAAGTTGGGAATGTGCGTCTCACGGGAGGCGTGCCAGAGATAAGTCCCTGCAGTCGCACTGTCTTCTGTGTCCTCGGTGACTCAGATGGATAGTGTGTCTGCCATGTGAACAGGAGATCCCAGGTTCGAGTCCCGTTCGGGCACAAATTTTCAACTGTCCCCACTGACTTATATCAACGCCTGTATGCAGCTAGGGATATTTATTTCACAATCTATATATAGATTTCAATGTAAAAATAATTTCTGGCGCAATTATTTTAGGGCGATCATTGTTCGCAATAAATTACTACGATTTATCTGATGGATAACATCGCGGTCTCCGTGGCGCTGACTGGATAATGCTAACGCATGTAGGAAATTCTCGATACCAGAATATTGTAGGAAGACTCGCAAACGTTCGATAAGGACTGTCAATAAACCTCCATCATGAATAAATGTAGCATGTGTCCATAAGCCGACAGACAGCGAACTACGGTGGTGCTAAGATATGAAACTACTTTTGGGAAGTGCTAACATAAGACTTCGATTCATAGGTTGAACCACACGGAAAGACGACGTAGATTACAGAACACTCATCCGACCGACTCTAGAATATCTTTCCTCATTCTGGTACCATTACTACGTAATATTAACACCGGAGACAGAGATGATGCAAAGAAGAGCCGCCCAACCCATCACTGGTTCTTTTGGTAAGCGCAAAAGTGTTACGGAGATGCTCATCTGACAGTTAGTTTACCTAAATGAGGTGGACTGAGTCAGTTTACAGCTATAAGTGATACATGGTCAGTGTTAACGTTAATGAAGACATTATATTTTAGTCCTACTCAAGCCATACATGTAAAAGAACTAGTATTACCTTTTCCTGCTGTTTTCCTTTTACAGGTTACCGACTTTTTAATAGAAATTATTACTTGGAACACAAAGGATTGGAGTGGTCCGGGAGAAAGTATTTTATGCTAGAAGTTAGACTTGCTTTGCTACCTGTAGTGGGCACACGTTCAAAAATTTTTGTATATTGAATTTCGTTTTGAGCCAATGACAGCCTTAATAATCGGTGATAAAGGTCATTTTTTCCTCTAATGTTTTGGGTAGTGATGTCATTATTTTTCTCAAGTTGTATTGCATTATTTATGACGCGTTTCCAGAACAAAGTTTTGTCTCTGTAGCGGATGTTGCCTGATATGAAACTTTCTGACGTATTAAAACTGTGTGCCGGACCGATACACGAGCTCAGGATCTCTAACTTTTGCGGACAAGTGCTCTACAGGCTGAATTACCCAAGTGCGACTCGCGACCAGTTCTCGCAGCTTTACTTCCGCCGGCACGTCAGACTCCCTCTCCTTCGAATCTTGCAGGACAAGCACTCCTGGAAGAAAAGATATGCAGGAGGCATTGCTTTGCCACAGGCTGCTGTATATATGTATTGAAATGGTGCACTTGTAACGTCTAACTCCTTGGAGAGGTGTCTACATGAGGACTACAGGTTAACACGACATACAAGGGCTATTCGTTTATTAAGGTCCGATCGGCCGTGAAATGGTAACCATAGTGAAAATCCGATGAAGCTATGCACAGATGTGTTGGGCAGTGTCTCTAATATGCTCGTCGATAGTGTCATGTCACTCTTCAGTTCCTTTCACTGAGAACGTAAAGATGCGTAGAAAATGTTTCCCGTGCCTGCTGATAGATATCGCCTGGTTTCATGCAGCCCACATAACGTAACTCCCATGCATTTCCTTCTTCGTGACAATTCTCGGTCGCACACTGCAGGGGGAATGAAGACGCTCCTGCAGAGTTTTGGATGGGAAGAGTTTGATCACCCACCATACAGCCCGAACATAGCTCCCTCTCATTTTCGTGTCTCCTCGCATGAACCATTGGCTATGAAGACAACATTTTGGCACAGATAACAAGCTACAGACCATCCTACCCGTGTGAAGAATTGGCAGAAAACACAGGTGGTTGCCTTCTATGACGTGGGTCTTAGAAATATGGTACAACATTATAGCAAATGTCGAGGTCGGAATGGTGACTATGTACAGCAGTGGCTGGAAGGAATAGTTAAAAGTTGCAAATAAAGAGTTTTGATGTTCACTGCGGTTTCCATCTCGCGACTGATAGGACCTAAATAAACGATTAGCCTTCACATTATTCTTACTGTTCGCTTTTTTGCAGTCAATACTGCCTTCCTAGGTGATGAGTTATCGCGAAAAATTATTCCGTAATACATTAATGACTGGAAATATGAAAATATATCAGGAGGTTGATTTGTTTGTTGACAGGACTAGCAATTCTATAAAGAACAAAAATAAATAACTTTATTATTTGACAACTTCAGTAGTATGGTTGCCTTCTAGTTCAAGTTTTTTATAAAAAAGTACACTATTTATTATTGCTGTCCGTGTGTTACATTAACTGGATATAACCCTACTTATTGAACAGAACTGAATGCAACGTGTTTTCTGAAAACTTAGGGATACCCCATTTTCAGGTAGCCACTTAACAACTGTTTGAAAAACATCTTAACAATCATTTATGTTGGTTTCTCTTTAATGTGATTTAGTACAACACCAGTATAGTCGGCAAAAAGTACAAATTTCGATTGCTGGCTTAATTGGAAGGTCTTTCACATAAGTAAGGAACCAGACTGAGTGACTCCTTTTGTGATTCCTCCCCAGTCACTAAAATTTTCTACCTTTCCAAAACTGTCTGGACTGTAAGGTACACATGTGGTGTGGGGCGGTCTTTATGGATGGAAATGATGCACATACTTCCTACGCTGTGATCGCAGTGTAGAAACATTTATTGTTCCAACAATACGTTTCTATACCGCGATAGCCGCTTTCAAAGAGTGTGCTTCATTTCTAATTGACTGAATTATTCAGCATAGCCTTTTTCGTTCTGTTTGTTAAGTATGTTTCAGATCAGTCGTGTGTAAAACCATCAATTCCAAAAAACTTGAGTTTTTTCTGATCGTGTAACCTGATCTATAGTATAAAATGCCTTGAAATACTCAGAAAAAACCAGCTGCCGTTATTAAATTATTTCAGGCTTTAATATTTGGTGGATAAGGGTGAAAATAGCATTCTAAGTTGAGGGACCCTTCTGGAATCCAAACTGTGGTACGCTAAGTAAATTGTTTCTGCTTAAGTGTGGGACTAGTATTTATACTATTTTTTCGAATATTTTGGAAAAAAATATCACTAGGAAAATTGGACGATAATTACTTAACTCTTTCTTGCCACCTTTCCTATAAAGAAACTTAAAATTTGTATTATTTTAATCTGTCTGGAATAATTTCTTGTGCCACCTGTGTGTAACGTGTGTGTCACGTATATTATTAAAGACGTTAATTATTAAGCTGAAACAACTTTACCGATTTCTGCCATCAACACCACATGATACTTAGCTTTTTAGAACTTTCAGAATTCTATTAATTTTAGTGAAGATTATTGGTGCTGCTTCTCGTAGCTAAAAGTTTTGTGGAACGACAATTTTAATACGGCATCCAACGTCAGTGGCAAACGCTAACCACATCAAAAAAGCTTTGCATCATCCCGGTTCCCAGAACCCCTGAAGACAGTCGTTAACTGTGGATATTTTATCACAGACACATTCCCTTTGACTGTTCAGAGATGTCACTAAACTCGCCCATAGATGTAAACAACCATGCATGAACAGCGCCTACTAGACGTAGGGGGTCCAACAGCCGATCATTTCCAGTCATTCCACCAGGAAGGAGATACACGGCTCGTGTTGCCTGTAGTTCAACCTTGCCTAGAAGGTCAATACCGCGTCTGCATTGATACTTTGTGCCAGGAAAAGCTCTCAATAAGGGGAGTGTCCCGGCTTCTCGGAGTGAACCAAAGCGATGTTGTTCGGACAGGACAGGAACTGTCGATGACATGCCTCGCTCAGGCCTCCCAAGGGGTACTATTGCAGTGGATGACCGCTACCTATGGATTATGGCTCGGCGGAACACTGACAGCAACGCCACCATGTTGAATAATGCTTTTCGTGCAGCCACAGGACGTCGTGTTACTGTGCGCAATAGGCTCCTTGATGCGCAACATCAGTCCCGACGTCCATGGCGGGGTCCATCTTTGCAACCACGACACCATGCAGCGCGGTACAGATGGGCCCAACAACATGCCGAATGGACCGCTCAGGATTGGCATCACGTTCTCTTCACCGATGAGTGTCGCATATGCCTTCAACCAGACAATCGACGGAGTCGTGTTTGGAGGCAACCCGGTCAGACTGAACGCCTTAGAAACACAGCCCAGCTAGTGCAGCAAGCTGGAGGTTTCGTGCTGTTTTGGGGTGGCATTATGTGGGGCCGACGTACTCCGCTGATGGTCATGGAAGACACGATAATGGCTGTACGATACGTGAATGCCATCCTCCTATCGATAGTGCAACCACATCGGCAGCATATTGGCGAGGCATTCGTCTTCCTGGACGACAGTTCGAGCCCCCATCGTGCACGTCTTTTGAAAGACTTCCTTCAGGGTACCGACATCTCTCGACTAGTGGCCAGCATATTCTCCAGAGATGAACCCTATCGAACATGCCTGGGATAGATTGAAAAGGGCTATTTATGGACGACGTGACTCACCAACCACTCTGAGGGACCTACGCCCAACTGCCGTTGAGGAGTGGGACAATCTGGACCAACAGTGCCTTGATGAACTTGTGGATAGTGTGTCACGACGAATACAGACATACATCAGTGCAAGAGGACGTGCTGCTGGGTATTAGAGGTACTGGTGTGCACAGCAATCTGGACCACCACCTCTGTAGGTCTAAAGGTGGTACAACATGTTATGTGTGGTTCTCATGAACAATAAAAAGGGTAGAAATGATGTTTATGTTGATCTCTATTCCAATTTTCTTTACAGTTACAGAACCCTTGGAATCGAGGTGACGCAAAACTTTTTTTTGATGTGTGTACAATTCTCTGGAAGCGTAAGATTCAATCGTTCTCCAGGCACATCAGCTGAAAATGAAACTGTAATGAGCGGTAATAACAGTGGTCCTCGTCACCACACTCTGTATGGTAATGTCTGGAGTATAGTGTGATAAACATATATGAGGACTCCCAAAAAAGTATAACGCCCAGAAGACATGGTCGGACGTCAGTGATCACTATAAAGGAGACGGGAATATCGCATATCGAGTGTTATCAGCATCTGACATAGTTTGAAAAAGGCTGCAATGTAGATCTAGATTTGGCCGGCTAACATATATAAATTTTTGGGCTATTCGGATGTGACTATGGCCCCATGTTCGTGAGGGCAGATATACTCGTCGTCAAGTTTCAGATCGATCACATCTGACCACCACAAAGGGAGACAGCGGTAATGTGCACCAAGCACATTTGCACCTAGAATCAGAGAGACGTAATGGACGCCTGCAAAATTCTGTGACCTCCCTCACCGTTGGTCGCAGACTAGCAGCAGCCGGGCTAGGGGATTACCGTCCCATACATAGGGTGCCGTTAACACCACATCACAGACGTCTGCAGTTGGTGTGGGAAGCATGGAGTGGTGTCACATTGTGTTCACTACCCCGGCTGTCCATCGTCGGCGACTATGGCGGAAACTGATGAGAAGTTTGGAATGGCGCAGCGATGTTACTCGACGCGTCATGGTGTGGTAAACCGTTGGGTCAAAGCTAGTAGTGACTCAGGGAACTGTCACGGCGCAACAGTATGTCACGGACATCCTGCTTCCTTGCGACAGTATCGTGGTGCTATTTTTCAGCAGCACAATGCTCGTCCACATATGACTCGTCTCTCTATGAACTGTACGTATGATGTTTAAATACTCCCATGGCCAGCAAACCCCCACATCTGTCCCCAATGAAACATGTGTGGGACCATCTCGGACGTAAACTCTGTCCCAGAGCCAATAACCAAGTTATCAAGGCTCAGTTGCAACAGTTGTTGGGCAGCTTGCCTCAGCAGAGGACACGACGGTTTTGTGACAGCCTTCCAGTCCTAATCAGTGCATCCGTCCAACCCAAAGGGGAGCCTAAGCAACAAACGGAAATTTTGCAAGGTTGCGTTTATTTTGCCTCAAAACGGTATAAACAGGAGGTAGTATAAGAGACAATGTAAGGAATCAGAACGTAAATAACTGCAACATGCATAACGCTAGACAAAAAATGTTCTTCGTTTTTTTCCAACTTAATGGATTTGCACGCACACTATGACAACTGGTTAATGTTTCAGCATGGGATGTGACAATTTCTGTCAACAATACAGGCCTGATAACGACGGTTCATGCTGTGAATGATGTCATCAGTCTCTAATGAGCAAAAAGAACAGACAGACAGGCAACCTCGAAGCTTTCCGATGCAAAATTAATTGTAATTACTGTTCCCAACTCT
Source organism: Schistocerca gregaria (assembly GCF_023897955.1). Lineage (NCBI taxonomy): Eukaryota > Metazoa > Arthropoda > Insecta > Orthoptera > Acrididae > Schistocerca > Schistocerca gregaria. Next base: position 415,684,724 of record NC_064925.1, on the reverse strand, counting down.
TACCAGGTCCTCTTTCTTTCCTAGTATTAAATGATTTAAAGAAATCCGTATAGGGGGGGGGGGGGGGGGAGTAAGGGGGTCTTACCCTGGGAAATTTTCTAAATTTTAGATAAAAAATAGTGAGTCTTAAAGTGTTTTTAAGCATTTTAGAGTCATATGATCAACATTAGAGCTCTGGAAACTGGACTCTGGATAACTGGACACTCCGGGAAACTCGACAAGCCTGACACATTTTTTGACTTTGAAAAAAGAAACAAAAGAAAAACGAATTTTTGAGGGAGCTCGGGTTCCTCAGGTCCCATGGAGTCGTCGCCTGTGAACCTGTCCTTTGGTGTTGCTATTTAATTTGAAAATTGAAACTGACCTTTTCATCAAATATAAAATATTTAGTGCTGTGGATCTTAATTACTGTCTTCTTGGCTGAAAAAGCGTGAATTATTAATTTTTCTGTGACGCGTGGCGTTTCCGGAGTGCAGGCGAGTGCACTCAAGGTTAAAGTTTTTCTTAGCAGGAAGCCTAAGAAACAGCTTTACAAAATCTGTGTCGTAATGTAACTGTGAATAATTCTTGACGCTGTTATTGAAGAGCAAGTCACACGGATGCGATTCTGAACAACTATGACAGTGTGAGTCGGTAGGGTAAGTTCCACAAATTTCCGCTTTTCACAAAAGAGAATCTGTTCGTTCCAAAAGACTGTGATATTAAACAGGGGTCGCACAGTACTACACAGCACTTAAAATCCTGTCTTCTGCTTTCTTGCACTTCGTATCGTAATTACTAGGAGAGGAAAAATGAGCATAATATTCTCTTCAGATCAGAGGAAACTCTTACCTCTTAAGACAGCAATTACTATTTCATATAGACGTTCGTCTCAGTGTGCAACTATCACAGTATATATTCAGCTTCGTACAAGAGCGTATACAGACAAAAATTAATATTTTCTTTCATCTCGCAGCAACGGCGGCTGTCGTCTCATTTTTAACTATAGAAGTACCCTTCTTTTGCAATACGTCCTTCTATAGTCAAGTCTACTATCAGAAAAAAAAATCATTAGTTAAGCCACGGAATATACAAGTGTGTTAAAAACCACGGAACGCGAACAAGCCAACGATGTTATTTACAATGCTGCGCTCTCGCAGGCGAAAGCGATAATTCAGTTTAAGAAGTAATACTATAAGGCTCATAAGTAGGTAGTAATTATGCTCATTCTTCTTGAAGAGCTGATCGCAGTCATTGGTAAATGCCGACACGATACAAGCCGAGACTGCCAAGCACCAGAAGAGATTATCGCAGTCATTGGTAGATGCCGACACGATGCAAGCCGTCTCCCCAGTGCTCCCAGCCATGCACCGTGGGACACAAATCGGGTGAGCGAACAGGCCACGCCATGGGCGCGGTATCCCCCGCTTCCAAGAAAACATCAGCTACCCATCCTCTATGACGTCAAACATTATCGCCTATCAATACGATGTCTGGATCCACAGCACCTCGCAACAACCGCAAATGAGGTTCCAAGATCCCGTCACAATACCTGAAAGCAGTTAAACCTTGTCAATTAACCCATTTTATGAAGAGGGGTTCGAGTGGTAAACATAGCCCCTCCCACACCATCAGGGTTCCTCCTCGATATTGGTCTCTTTACACAATGCTTGGCTCCCGAAATCGTGTTCCACGTCCCCACTAGTTGCGAATCCATCGAGAATCACTCTCCAGACTAAATCGGGATTCATCTGTGAAAACAACATTGGCCCACTCGTCGAACGTCCAGGTAGCATGTTGATGACTCCTCTCTAGACGTTCCCTACGATCAAAATGCGTTAGTGATAGACATACAGCCGGTGTCTGACAATAAAGGCCAGTCGGCCGAAGCCTTCTGCACACCGTTTGCCTCGATACAACACGTCCAGTGGCTGCTGCGAGGTCGGATGCCAGCTGCCATGCAATACCAATGCAGTATTGTCGTGTCCTTACAGCCAAATAACGGTCCTCTCTTCAGACGGCACCCTAGGTCGGTACTGCCCTGGTCTTCGGGATACCGTTTCGGTCTCTATAAACTGTCGCCACATCAGAGAAACAACAGAACGATTCACATTACGCCATCGGGCCACATCAATTTGCGACTGTCCTGCTTCCTTTCTTTCTATGGTCATCCAACGCAGAGTATTTGGCAGACATCTTGTGCCATACTGCACCGTGTGTGACTGCGCACACAGTGGTTGTGAGTGTGGGGCTACCCGGCAGATACTACCTCGTTTCATAAGGGCCCTGACGTCATTGTTGGCATGGTCGTCCGTTGACCGAAATGCGATCTTCCGTGCAGAACACGATCGCAAGGACGTATGGTTGACAGTTTGTATGATTATATCGTGAATTATACACAAGACGGAGAAATAGCGGTTTGCTGCTTTAATTTGGGCCACCAGTGTACTTCCAAGCTCTTAGTAAATTTGTCTCGGTTTTGTAGTGGCTGAAATAACGTTACAAATCCTCTCAGCCCGTAATGTTTGTTCCCACTTCCTCCTCCACTTCAGGGTGTCTCATTCTTTCTATCAGGCAGTGTATTTCCACTACGTCCTCTGAGATAACTACATAAAAGAAAACGTGTACAAATCCTTAGCTTCGCGTACATGAATAGGCATGCCACCTTAGCTTTGTGAAAGCATTGATGCTTTGTTAGTGAACAAGCAACTGAGTAAGCTGGGATTACAAACTAACTGTGTCTCTTTTGAAATGTCAAATCAATGTTCAATGAATTCTAAAGTGAAGATAGAAGAGACACGTGATGGACAGTATTCATAGCGACATATCTTGTAATTTCTTCTGAAATGTATATGTAACACATCAGCCGACTGCATACAGTCGTTGTCATTATTTGACGAAAATCGTTCTAAAATGAAACGATAATACTCTATTCACAGAAAATGTTTCCTAGGATAAGTGAGTAAGATCGTGGTTGGTACTGATGGTTGTCAGTATACATCACAGCAATATACAACGTATGTAGAAATAGCCAAGTAAATGGTACATATTTCGATTTCAACGGTTACTTTAAACATTATGCAGAATCAATAAACATATCATATTCCCTTCTGCGAAAGCTTAACAGTAAGTACTTGACAAGTGGGTAGGCCCCTTGGTAGAATTAATAACACCTTTAGCCACAAACGCAACGGAATGAAAGTTCCCTAAAAGTTGCTAGGTGGCTGAGCGCCAGCTCGAAAATCGATGTCACTTGTTTGAATGAAGAAAATCGAAACTACATGAATTAGACGCTGAGATAAATAAACCCATTTCCGTATCTCATTCCTAGAATAGACACACAAGAGAGTAATGTCAGTCTACCATGTCGTCCCAATTAAATAATTATTTCCTTAAGAAAGGAAAGTAGTGGCTAAATTTTACAATAGGAATACCATTCAATTACGGTGTAAATGGTACTTCACATCCATTGTATTCCCAAAAGGTCTCCGCGTGTTTATTAATTCTCAGAAATGAAATACGCATTCACCAAGGAAGGAGTTATGTGTAAGACCTAAAAGAGTTGGTGGCGACACGACGAAAAAAAGGACTGGACAGAAAATTAAAAATCGTATTTAAAGTAACTTTATATTATGCTATGCAATTTCGAAAAAATTTTGTAAAGTCGTAGACAAAGTATAAAGGAATGTTATGTATTGTTACGGTCTCAGAATCAATTGTAACGTTATCGATATCTGAAGAGTATATCATTTCCGTCTCCCCCTTCTTCAGTTAATACTTCGCAGTAGGTCACGTGGAGACAGAGTAACAACAAATTCGTTTGCAATGGAATTAACATGAGTGAAACTATAAAACCAGAAGTGCTACGCATTTTCCTTCTTAATTATTCGTTGAGCACTTCTTGTCTTAATTGCAAACGTAAGTCCTCTTTGAGATGTCTGATATTCACTTCCTTTACTTGTTGGTGCCTTTTTGGTATACCAACGTATTAGTAAACCAGGACATTTGTGGCTATGTAAAAGTGAAGTAACTGTAAAATGGAAAGTAACAGGCCTACAAAGAAATCATGCGATTGTGACAGAGGCGAATTTTCAAAATAGAAACTGCAGGATTAATTGCAAGTAACTTACTTGTTAATCTTCTCATTTTTAACCGAAAACCTAACCAACAGCAGAGATCTGCACCAGTTCCGCGAATTCTACAGACGCCTTCATAAACGGAGGCTGCTTTCAAAAGTACAATACGATGCTTCATACTGCCTCATTTCTAGATAATATCGACATCAACATAAGGTATATGCAGTGAACGAGAGTGACTTCGTTGTCTTATTAATTCATAACCAGTCACAAAAAGTAACGAATACTCTCAATAACTCCATTAAAACGCGATACGTCTCAAATAAATTCAACTCATTATCCGGCCACGGCGTGCAGAATTATTACGTTTGCTCTTAATCAAAGGCATAACCCATAAATATCTATATCTCTTAATTTTATTTGATATTAGATCATCATCTGATCGTTGGTTTCTTCAGCGTCACCTGAAAAAAGTTGTGCGAGAAGTACGTAGACATTAGCGTTAAGGAATTACACTGCATATGTGTATGTTATCAGAGACAAAAAAAAATGAAAGAATTAAAACTCTTCACTGTCGACTTATATTAACAACTTTGGTTTTAAAGAGTTCCTGATCTCTAAGCACGGTACAGAACCTCAAAAATATTGGCAACTACTAACAGTATTAAAGAACCTTTCAGTAAAATGTGCTACCAGCTGTACTATAACCACCACAAAACAATTTTTAAGATGCATATTTGTTAATTGTTGTTGACTTTTACCCACAACACGGGTATTAAAAAAGTACTGATGTCTAACTAAGGTCCTCAACCTGAAAATATCGAATATGACATTCAACGTGTTAAGCTTGACTGAATAGTCTGAAACATTCCCGAAATCCGGTAGAAGAATTGATTTGTCGAATCCTCACTGTTAATTAGCCAGTTTATCCCTCTACTGAGATCAACGTGATTCCATAATGATTTAAGCGTTACAGATTTCAATAATTATGTTTATAGAGTGGTAAAAATAAATGTTGTATGTTGCTTTATAATCAATAGTGGACTTAACAGGAAACAAAACTGATTTTGTTCTGTCAGGTGCAGTCGTAAGGAAACAAAAATAAACACGATAAACACAAAAAATTACGAAAGATTCTGCTACAAACGCCACAATTTCTTCTGTCATCTTGGGTAACCAATTGTTTATGAACGAATTGGCCCTCCTCGTAACTGGAGACACTTTAGAATGCGGTTGGCCATATTCCTTACAAAACTGTCTTGATAAGCATGTGAGCGATTGTTCCATTCCTCCACAGTGGTCTCTATGATTCCCTGAAAGGTCTCTGGTGAGACAGGACAATTGTAGCCCATCAGCGTGAATCCCGCTCCAATACGTTCCCCAAATAGAGCCATTATGCGTGCAAAGATGTCTTCGCGATACTTGCCGCCAGTCATCCTCCCACGTATTACTAAGGGTGGTGGTCTACGGTATAGTTAGTATGTAAAGGTTGAGCTCGTTGCCACCACACACGAATTTCAGTATTGACCGGGTGGAGACTGGCACGGGTCCCGTCACAAGGGAGTGTTGTGTCCCATTGCTGCTGCCCAACCCACAAAGGATGGATGCGGGCGGGTGTGACACGAGCTCCTGTCCAAAATCGATTTAGAGCTGGAGCCTTGAGAGGTCTTCTGGCACGTAATCCCTGCTCATGGAAAGCATTTTCTATCGTTTGTGTTGGCAGTTGCCCTCCTGTTGCTGTTTGTAATTGCTACTGTAAGACGCGTAGGATCTTGTTTAGGGTTTCTTTTTTGTGTTATAAGCAGATGTTGGACCTGAACACCTGTTGTTTTACTTCTGCGGCCGCATCTGCGACGATGCTCATCTGGTTCTGCCGCTAGAAACTTGTTCCATATTCTATAGACATCACTTTGTGTCGTAATGACATTCGCTACGACGCCCACCTGTCTTAGGTCTTGCTCCATCAGAGAGATTACAGAGAGCCTCTAATCGTACGTTATTTTTGTCCTAACCTCCCTGAAGCAACAAAGCTCTCGTAATGACGCACAGCTCAAGTTCTGCAATGTTTCCAGGTGACACTATTGCTATAAACTGCACATACTGCCACCCCTCCCTCCTTCCTTCCCCCACCCCCTCCCCACGGTAGAAACATGGACATTGAAACTATAATTACATTACATTACATACAAACCAATATATTCGTATTGTAACGTATTTCTGGATCATAATGGTCAGCATTAAGGTTTCACCAATATGCAACTTTTATTTGTATGATAGAATTCAAAACGTGTAAAAACACACAGTTTAAAGTCGCATAATTTGAAACAGTAAAAGCAAAGTACACTCTTTACAGTTTCATTGGGTTGGTTCACCTGGTTTTACGGGAGCGGATTCATGTAGCAGCTAAAACAAGAGTCTCTGCACCACTGAAAAGTGGGTGTCGTGAAATATTTACTAAAAGCAGACCAATTCAAATCCCCTCAAGATATTCCTCCGCCTCCTTTTCAGTTTAGTGACTTCCAATCCATTCCTTTCTTTTTCGCCGCCTGCTTCGCTATACCTCATCCTCTTTATAGTGCCGTTCTTCATTTTGTTGCCTGTTTAAAAACTCGCCCCCACAGAAACAGTGTCGATGCCACGCCCCCCTCCTATCATACCTTAGTTACGCCACTGTAACTGGCACCCACAGGTGTGTGAAAGGCACATGCCTCCTAGTGGAATATTGAGTACAGAATATTAAATCATTGCATAGCTCTCGCACATTCCAATAAGTGGTTTTCTACGATTCTAGAATACCAAAAATTTATCACTGACGAGATTTCACGTACTCACCTAATCGACTTGTAGCTTTGGCCTCCTCTTGAATCAAAAACTCAAAAACAAATTATGTTGAACTTTAATTATGGCGGTTAATATTAAAAACAAAGGTACGAAACTAAAACAGTACATCAGTTAACTTTACCAGATGTGAGGGTTTGTAGGGGCAGTCAAATGGAAGCGAGACACATGGAAAAAGTATTGATTGGCGACTCCATGGAGTGCTGTGTGCACCACGACCATATATGTTATTTTAAAAGGAAGGTCAGCGTTGCTCATAATATTGATGTTTTATCGATAGCAGAATCGATTTTCAATCACATAGTGATCATCTTCGGTGCTGTACATATTTTGACCAGTGTCTGAGTTTAATGTGTACATCACCGAAGATTCGGCTATCAATAAAACATCAATATTACGACCAACACTGGCCATCCTTTTAGTTTAACGTGGAAAAAGTAAGTAAACTTTTTGTTGCTTCAAAAGTAATCGTCATAACGCTTAACACATTCATCCTACTGTGAGACAAGACGGTCAGTGCATGCATGGAAAAATGCTTTCGGCTGTCAGCTGAAGCACGGTGGTCGAAGAGATGCACGCCTGGGTTCAATCACGGTTCCGTAGACAACGGAAACATTTTTCCATGAAGGCGTTGACCATCTTGTCTCACAGTGGGATAGCTGTATCTATAGTTACGGCGATTATTTTTCACACATTACTTCATAGCTTAGTGGTATTGTGTGTTGATGGCGTTGCCAGTTTACATACTGTGCATGTAACACACAATAAAATCGTTGGACACCTACAGTGATCAGTCTACTTGAAAAACGTTTGTTGTCATCGTAATTTATGTAACTTACTGTTCGACTTCCAATTTGACAATTTGTGGAAAAATGTTTACTTACTTGTTTCCCATTTACCTCGTCTTCCTTTGACTGCCTCTTATACAAGATGATTCAATTGCCCCTACCGTTGTCATTTTATGCAACCCGCAATGTCATATCTGGCATTCATATACTCTCGCTTGCTACACGCAAACTTTTCCCATAGAAAAGAATGAGCAAAGCTCTATTGTAGGAAATTTAACGAAGTTAAATTTTGCACTGAGACACGTTTTCGTTGGAGGCACGATTTTCGAGTTATTCAAGAAAAACACACACAAATAACATCAAACGCACCTTCATCCGATACTCATCCTTCACCATTCAGGATTTCTAGTATGTTGTTCATGGGACTCCCTGCTACTATTGTACAAAAACGTCGCACTATACGAACTGTTCCCCATATTCGAACTTATTGCTTTCTCTTTATTGAGCTATTACGCCATCAGCATGGTCGGCTATTTCATCTTTGTTCATTCAAACGTGCCCGTGGAGGTAATAAACGAAAATTGCTTTTTGTAAACGTTACGTTAAAACTAATTACGTTGACAATTGGGTCCAAACTTAATCCTAATAGGCACGATAGTTTCGTAATCAGATGGCCTGACAAATATTACGATGTAACAGTTTGTTTTATACTGCCAAAACCCACAAAACTGTTACGTTAAAATTCAAATAAACGTCAATTTTACAATTTGTAAGTCCTCGAGTAAGCCAGTGGCGTAATAAGGCCAGTCAGTGCAGAGTAAAAAAGGTCTAATACGAAGAATAAATTGGCATTCGTAAATTTTTGTACCGTTTCAAGGTGGAGCGTCATGAAAAAGGTATTAGCAATCCGGTGGGGGCTGAATTTGCTAGTGGAGGTGCGTCTTAAAGTCACTTTTGTTCGTTTTTCTTGAATAACTCGAAAACTACAGCCTCTAGCGAAAATGTAACCCAGTGCAATATTTAACTGTATTAAATTGCCTACAAAAATGTCTTGGTCATTTCTTCTGTAGGATTAATGGCTCGCGCGTAGCCAGTGAGAGAATATGAAAATTTCGTGCGCAGTTTATGAGGCAGAGTTGTAACATTGCGAATTGCACAAAACGACAGCGGTAGGTACATCACAAACCAATCTGCCTGCTATTAACAACAAATCCCACAAAATTCATGAGTCCACAGTCATAAACTCCGAACCACAAGCAACTGAGTAAGGCGAGGCAGAAAGAGGAAGACCTTCCACAGAAAAAGGAAGAAATAAAATAGACTTTCCTGAAAATAATCGCAAACGCCATAAAGAAAAATCCTTCCCCGTTTAGACTGCTAATGCTTTGTGTCTGACGGTGCCACTAATAGTAATAATAATAATAATGACAATGTAGCCCTACAGCTATACGGCCGTGCAGCAATAAATAGCTGAAGTTAGGTGAAATTCCTTTATGGTTGTGAACTGAATAATAAAGCAGTTTCTGGCCTGTTTCGGGAACTTTCCACAACAGAGAACGGATTTTCATGAGATGTTTAAGCAAATGTGATGTACATGTCTCATTGTACTGTCGTAGATCGTGGTACAAAGTGTGTCTGTCGTGAGTGGACTATGCGAGGAAGATATTGATCATACATTCATTCCTCAAGCTGTTGTGTCACACACAAATGCGAGAATATGAATAAATGTTATCACTGGTAACTTAACTTATTAGTAATGTGGTCTGACTAAATAATGACAATAGTGTTAATCTTTTAAAAATTATTTTAGCTTCGCGACCAAAGCTCAACTGTAACCTGTTGTTTTTACCCATCAGAAAATTACGTTTTAGCCCACAAGGGATAATTGCTCCCAGGTTAAGAACTACTGTGCAAAAGTGATGCACTAAGCTCCGATGTATCCATAAACAAATTATTATTATTACAAAATATTTTATTGTAAAGTACACAAATTACTGTTATTATATCGAAACATAATATTTTTATTATCAGAATCCTAGGCATCTAAAGTATGTTAGAAGTGGGAGTGACAGCGAGTTATATTTGAGGGGGTTGGGGCAGGGACGCTTCCAGAACAGAATCCTGGATCGTCGCCCCCTTCCTCCCCTGGAGGCGGCGATGCTCGTGTGGGGCGCGCGCCCGCCGCTCAACAAGTGCCACTCACCGGTGCGGCTCAGCGGGCTCGGCGGCGTGGGGTTGCGTCGGAGGCGGCGTCGGCGGCGGCGTCGGAAGGTCTGGCGTTGTCGGCAGAGAGGGCGCCACTGCCCGGGCGCCGCCGCGCCGCCGTCTTATAGCCGCGCACGACGCCCGCCGCCGCCGGCGCGGTGGTGGGGGAAGGCGGCGGAGGGGGGCGTGGCGCTGCGCCGTGACGTCAGAGGGCCGCCCGCCGCCCACGCGCTGCCCACGCGACGGCCCAAGGGGTGCAACCGGCAGCGGCCGAGCGCGCCCGTCTCGGATTGGCACCATTCTGTGACGGACACAAAGACAGCAGCAGTCGCGACTCGACACGCACTATCCCATCTGAATATCTCAAAAGATATGCTGCGAAGTCAGTAACGAACCAACTTCCCGGTTCTCATACACCAACTACATAAACGATTAAACGTGGATCAAATCCTCAGCGTTTTCTGTAATAACTACTGTCATTCGCAATTATGACGTCACCATTAACACTAGCAGTACCAAAGCATACCATGGGAGGGGTGGAGGGTGTTTTGTGGCCATGCAACAAACAATTTTAAAAAATTATTTCGTTAATTGTTGTTGCCTTATATTAATCACACTTTCTAAAGAGATACTGATGTGTTAGCAGGGTCCACAATAGGAATATATCGTTTAATACATTCTTAGCAACATTAACACTTTTTTAGTAATGTATTTTACAAAGGGGGCACTTTATGACTACCAAAAAAAATTAAAAAATATAAATTTCGTTAACTGTTGTTGATCTTTAAACACGACATAGTTTTTAAAGAGGCACTGACGTGTCAGCAAGGTCCTGAAACTGAAAATATTCAATATGATGTTCACTGAGGAAAGTGACTTAAATTTTTGGATTAAATTTAACTGTACAAATTAAAACATTATGGAATCAGGGTATTTCCACATCTATATCTAAACTCTGCAAACCACTGTGGAGTGCGTGGCAGAGAGCAGATCCCATTGGACTAGTTATTAGGGTTTTTTCTGTTTCATTCACGCCGGCCGGGGTGACGGAGCGGTTCTAGGCGCTACAGTCTGGAACCGCGCGACAACTACGGTCGCAGGTTCGAATCCTGCCTCGGGCATGAATGTGTGTGATGTCCTTAGGTTAGTTAGGTTTAAGTAGTTCTAGGGGACTGATGACCTCAGAAGTTAAGTCCCATAGTGCTCAGAGCCATTTGAATCATTTTTTTTTTTTATTCACGTGTGGAGCGCGGGAAGAATGATTGTTTAAATGCTTCCATGAGTGATGTAATTAATCTAATTTGGTCCTCGGATTCCCATGGAATCGATACGCATCGGACGATAGAATATTCCTGGAGTCATAATTTACAGCCTTTTTTTGAAATTCTGTAAGTAGCTTTTCCGGGAAAGTCTACGTGATCAGGAGTCCGCCAGTTCAATTTCTTCAGCATCTCTGTGATGCTCTCCCACAGATCAAACAAACCAATGACCATCTTCCTTGTATTCGTTTAGTATCCCCTGATGTACAGGTCGCACATATCTCAGCAATATTCCACTTAGGCTCGCACGAGTGATATGTAAGCAATTTTCTTTCTAGACTTATTACATTTCCGCAGTATTCTACCAGTTAACGGAAGTCTGGAACCTGAGCCTATGTCATCCTTCCATTTGAATCCCTACAAATTATTACACCCAGTTATCTGTGTGAGTTGGCCTATTCCGTGACTTAGTGACATTATAGTTACAGGATACTATGTTTTTTTTCGTTTTGTGAAATGCACAGTTTTACATCTATGAACATTTAAAGCAAATTGACAATCTTTGCATAGCTTTGAAATCTTATGAAGATCTGACTGAATATTTATGCAGATTCTTTCAGGTAGCACTTCATTGTAGATAACTGCATCATCTGCGAGAAAACTTAGGTTACTGTTAATATTGTTCACACTTTGATGAGATACACCCGAAATTACTTTTATGTGCGTCGAAGACTCTCCATCCAAGATAACTTCGTGCATCCTCCACACCGAAATATTCTCAATAAAGTCACAAGCCACTTTGTGGAGATATTCATCATATAACATGAAATAATTAACCACACTTTCATTCCATCATTAACATCAGTATCACATGTGACCCCCACAGACACCAGTAAACTCCGTAAATCGTTGTGGCTTAGAAGCAAAGAGGCTACAAATATCATCTTGAAGGAAGCTGCCTTAAACATATGCTTTACCCGTTCATGACTGGATAGAGGCTGATATAAAAGTATACATCTTCCTATTGCATAGCACACATGCCCCATAGGTGACAAATCAATGGAGTGGGCGATCAGTCAACGATCCGTACATTACTCAAGGCTTTTGTAGTCCTGTCTTCCTCAGTTGCGTGTAATACACTCCTGGAAATGGAAAAAAGAACACATTGACACCGGTGTGTCAGACCCACCATACTTGCTCCGGACACTGCGAGAGGGCTGTACAAGCAATAATCACACGCACGGCACAGCGGACACACCAGGAACCGCGGTGTTGGCCGTCGAATGGCACTAGCTGCGCAGCATTTGTGCACAGCCCCCGTCAGTGTCAGCCAGTTTGCCGTGACATACGGAGCTCCATCGCAGTCTTTAACACTGGTAGCATGCCGTGACAGCGTGGACGTGAACCGTATGTGCAGTTGACGGACTTTGAGCGAGGGCGTATAGTGGGCATGCGGGAGGCCGGGTGGACGTACCGCCGAATTGCTCAACACGTGGGGCGTGAGGTCTCCACAGTACATCGATGTTGTCGCCAGTGGTGGGCGGAAGGTGCACGTGCCCGTCGACCTGGGACCGGACCGCAGCGACGCACGGATGCACGCCAAGACCGTAGGATCCTACGCAGTGCTGTAGGGGACCGCACCGCCACTTCCCAGCAAATTAGGGACACTGTTGCTCCTGGGGTATCGGCGAGGACCATTCGTAACCGTCTCCATGAAGCTGGGCTACGGTCCCGCACACCGTTAGGCCGTCTTCCGCTCACGCCCCAACATCGTGCAGCCCGCCTCCACTGGTGTCGCGACAGGCGTGAATGGAGGGACGAATGGAGACGTGTCGTCTTCAGCGATGAGAGTCGCTTCTGCCTTGGTGCCAATGATGGTCGTATGCGTCTTTGGCGCCGTGCAGGTGAGCGCCACAATCAGGACTGCATACGACCGAGGCACACAGGGCCAACACCCGGCATCATGGTGTGGGGAGCGATCTCCTACACTGGCCGTACACCTCTGGTGATCGTCGAGGGGACACTGAATAGTGCACGGTACATCCAAACCGTCATCGAACCCATCGTTCTACCATTCCTAGACCGGCAAGGGAACTTGCTGTTCCAACAGGACAATGCACGTCCGCATGTATCCCGTGCCACCCAATGTGCTCTAGAAGGTGTAAGTCAACTACCCTGGCCACCAAGATCTCCGGATCTGTCCCCCATTGAGCATGTTTGGGACTGGATGAAGCGTCGTCTCACGCGGTCTGCACGTCCAGCACGAACGCTGGTCCAACTGAGGCGCCAGGTGGAAATGGCATGGCGTTCCACAGGACTACATCCAGCATCTCTACGATCGTCTCCATGGGACAATAGCAGCCTGCATTGCTGCGAAAGGTGGATATACACTGTACTAGTTTCGACACTGTACATGCTCTGTTGCCTGTGTCTATGTGCCTGTGGTTCTGTCAGTGTGATCATGTGATGTACCTGATCCAAGGAATGTGTCAATAAAGTTTCCCCTTCTTGGGACAATGAATTCACGGTGTTCTTATTTCAATTTCCAGGAGTGTATTACGGTAAAAATTATCAATATACCGTAATATTACTCAAGGCTTTTATGGCGTGAACTGCAGTTTGGGGTCTTGCGTCACCCTGCTGGAATGTGCCACTTGGTCACCTGATCATGAAGTGTAGGACAGCAGGGCTTACCTTTCTTGCCACATACTGGCTTGCATTCACTCATATCTGCCATAATGTTGACACAGAGCAACAGTGAGCACATTAAGTTAAATTACAAATGTTAATAGTCAGTTCTGAGATTCACTGCTTGGTGGCTAGACCAGTTTCGACATTTATGTCACTGATAATAGCTTCCCGGCAGTGGGTGCGTCCGTAAATCTTCTCAGATCTTCTACTAGAAGATTCTTGTAAAAGCATTCCTGTTATCATATCCACTATATCCTAATAATATAATTCCAGAAGTTGGTGAAGTACAGGTCTTGAGATTTGCTGTTTCATGTGATCTTCACCAGATCGACCAAAGATACGGAGATATCGATCTAACGGAAGACACACTCACCTCTGAACATTACAGAATTTCGCCAAATGTCCCACTCGACTCTCTCCCTACACTGTCTCTCATAGTCTCTGTTGCCTATAGTATGGTGTCAGCAGTAAACGACGCATGGCGACACGAAATCTCAACCCAGATGCCAATAATCTGCTCCCGACGGTTCGTGGTGGCACTTTGCCTGCAACCTTTGCCCCAATCTTAGCTGTTGTCATCCGCCGGTTCATCAAAGCCAGCTGAGCAACCCTACAGTCTTCGGGTGGCGTAGTTCTGACAGGATTTGTACCTAGTCTTCTTTCCGCACTGTTGCCCAGAACTCATCTCATCACCACTCACTGTGCAGTCATTGCACTAAATCCAACTGTCTGTGTGTGATTTGTCGGTATCGTGCTCTCACAAACCTCATATCAATAATTCTACACGGTTCTATCACATTAAAGTCACTACCGCTTATGTTTGACGTCAACGTGCAATAACCACTCACAGACGGCATGTGGGAGCACAAGCACTGAAGGGTATATAAAGTGTATCAGGGGAACGCGGTAAACAGTACAGACATTGTCCTAATATGGAAAAGGAGCGGTTTATCACCTCTGTCATTTGTTGGCAAGGTTGACGGAGGCATGGCTAACTGTTACACCGTCAAAGGTTAATTTGGTGCTGTCTGAGCTCTCCCTTTTTAGGCCATTTACTTTGGGCTCATGAGGTTCGTGTAGACCATTCGTGAACTTAGGCTATCCACAATTTTCGCCCTCCTAGGACTAAAAAGGGGCTAGCCAAGTTTATAGTCACTGTGGCGTTCGCTGGGTTATTCAGTGGTTTGAGATTTGATCAAGTTGCTAAAGAACTCCAAGTTAACGTCGTGTTAAAGTGTTGTCTGTAAGTTGTGTAAGTGTCACTAAATCACAGTTCATACAACAGATTCTATACAACTATGGATTATGATGGAAACAGTTATCTTCAGCAAAATGATCATTAAAACGACAGAATATCAGCCGCGCACAACACTGACGTATGTTACCTGAGACAATATTCTTCGCAACTCCTGCGTAATTAATTTCGGCTCCATACATCAGCTGGAAAAGTTTGTTATAACGTTCGTGCTATGAGCACTGTTTTTTAAGAACCAATCTGATTCGAATCATTTTCATTAAAATGAGTTCGGAACCACCGGTGCACATTTATTTTTTACACATTTGTATTACGTTCGGCATTTATGTCTGCAGAGTTTCGTAATTTGAATTTGCCGCTGAGATAATTGTTAAGATGGCGGCAGACAATTGATAGAGACTTTCTATTGTTAGAGCAAATAAGTATTTTAAATGCTTATTAAACTTTACAGAAACTCTACTTTTGTATTGTGCACTATTTAGACTTCATCAAGCAAACATTTGATTTGTTTCTAAGGAAAACTCAAACAAAAGGCGGTACAAATCGCTATCATCAATGGCTACGCTCCTTGCAGCGGAAAGAAACAATTAACACAGATAATGCTTACTGAGAGAGGAATTAAAGTTATAAATAATTATTCACTCATATTTATAATAATAATGTACTCTATTTTCAAGTAATAATTAACAAATAATTACAATTTCTTAACAGACCTCAGTTTGATATGCGTCTTGCGTGCTAAACCTACAAAAGCCGTCCAACAAAAGGTAAAAACAAAGGAAGAAAAACGCAGATCATAAAAGGAATTTACAATTATCATTGTCTTTGTATGATACACATCGATATGTCTAATTACATCATAGAATCTTATATAAATAATTAATTCACTATTTTTTCATATGTCGAATAGACAATGTTTATAATTGTTAGAGGCATGATTTCCTCTCGTCACACTGTAGCCAAAAATTTATCTCGTGGATGTTACAGCACGATAATTTTTTTTCCTTACGTTCGTACCGAAATTTGCGGGATTGGCAGTCCATTAAATTTATTACGTAGAAAAGGATAGGAATTCTGAAGGGCCGCAAGCAAGCAAGCTGTCTTTTACGCCCTGAAGAGAGCTCAGTAATACTCCGTTATTGTCAGTCACAAATTTTGATCTGCCTTTCATTTCACAAACTGATATGTCAAATTCTGGAACAGCAGCCGTATTTCTGGAAGAACAAGGAGGGGAGCGTCGCCCCATTGCGTGTGGATCACGCGCTTTAATAACTACAGAGGTCAAACATTCGACCTATGAGCTGGAGGCCCTCGCTGTCCTGTTTAGGACAGAGAAGTCTGATTTACTTGGTGCACCCTCAGTTTACCTCAGAAACAATCATGCGCTCTCATGTGTTCTCGCGCTTCCCCACTAAACGAGGCGGTTTACGAGGTGGGCGAGCGCATTGCGACGTTCAAATTTGCTGTCAAGCAAATAAGCGTGAGCGAAAATGTCGTCGCGGACGGGCTAAACCGTATGATCGAGTCTGGCGATAACGAATATTCCGCTCCACAAGTGTTCGATCAGGAGTGTTTGGGAGTCCTGCTCAACAACAAGATTTCTGACACGGAGTTGTCCCGGATCAAACAACATCTTCAATTGGAGCAGGAAATTTCCGGATACCAGCCTAAGAAAGGCACTGAAACATAGTTATCATATTTTCTGTTGCCACAAAGCTCTTCACAATTGCTTTGAACGAGGACCAGAAACTAATGAGATATTTCTGAGTTTGATATCAACGGTTGTATCTTTCATAAATTTTGTTGGCTGTGGTCTTCCAGCTCAATTTAGGAAACTTTCGAATGGCTGAAGGTCCGACAGTAAAAAAAGACACAAAAATCTTACGTGCCTGAAAATTTTGAAAGGTACGTTAGTATTATGCACACCAAAATGCATAGTAATTGATGTGTCACATGCCAGATGGCTGTTGAGTAGTGCTACTCGAAACTTCCTATTGCTAGAAATAACACCAGTCTGTATGATACTAGATCAAATAAAATAAAAAACTGTTTTTAACTAACCCTTTAATGGTGATCCCAAAACCGCTCTTAGTTTTCTTCTGTCATGTACAGTTTTTTTCATAATGGAATAAATTTTGTTTTATTATTACGTAAATGAATTTTATTAAGACAGCAAGCTAGACCCATGCAAATGCCTTGCGGGGTAGCCGAGCAAAACGGAAGCATTGAAGTGTAATATTTGGCAAAATCGAAGACATTTTGTACCTGGGACAAAAAACATCTTGCATGAGCCGCTTATAGACCAAAAAAGAATATTGCTTTCACCACTACATACTAAATTAGACTTGATACAGCAGTTTTTAAGGACTCTTCCACGAGATGGATTCTGCATTATCTTTCTATGAAATTTCCCTTAATCTGTCAAGTAAACTTGAAAGCTAAAATTGTTTTTGTCCTCAGATTCACAAATTGATGAAGGATCTCGAATTTGAGACTGGAATGAATTTTAGGAAGAAAGATACACGGGCTGTCTTCATGTGTGCTATGGAAAACCTTTCACAATAGAAAACTTGGAGATCAGAAGAACATTGTCATAACCACCACGGAAAATTTCAAAAATTTGGGTTGCAAAAATGTGAAAGCCCACTTTCTACACTCATGTATTGACTAATTACCTAAAAATCAGAGGTATTTCTGTGAAAATCAAAGAGATCGCTTACACGAGGACATTATGGAAACGGAAGATAGGTATCACGGAAGATGGAAGCAAACTTTAACAGCCGATTATTGTTGGAGGATGAATATGTACAGTACAGATGAAGGTTCTCTGAGAAAATAAAAATGGAGAAAGTTTGAAAATTAAATATAACACTCATAATTTTGCTAAGAGAACAGTTTGTGATATTTTTAGCACATGCCTAAGAAAACAATGATTATAAAAATTGAAACCTTGATTAAAATTTTGTTCTAATGTATGTGCTTTAGTTAAACTTGATACCTCGTTTTGTGAAAAAAACCTGACGTGAAAGAATAAAATGAAAGAAATTTCTAGTATCAACATTATAAATAGAGTCTAGAAACCAATTTTGTACATGTTGTATGTTGGACTAGGTGGTAATATGAGAATGCTATTCGGCTGTTGCAGAATTTCGTAGCGTTTTGGTTTTGCATTTAGGTATTTCGGTTGCGAAGGGTTTATTTGACCATGTCCATTTTTTATTTTTAGTTCACAGTTGCTATTTCACTGAACATTTTGTCATTTTGTCATTTGGGGACACTAGAAAATGGAGTGCCAAGTGAATAAATCGGAACATCTCAGACATGTTCTCCTATTTGAGTGCAGTACAGAGGTGACAGCAACAGTCGCAGCCAGAATAATTTGTGCCATGAGTGGGGATAATGCATTTGGACAGAGCATAGAGAGAAAATGGTTTTCTTGTTTTAAGGGGGATCTTTCTGACATTAGTGACGTCAAGAAAGACCTTAGGGGTTTGATGAAGATTGTTTAAACCCATTGACGATTATTCACGTCAGTGTACTCGAGAACTTGCAAAAGTGGTGAAGTGTAATCACTCTATCATCGTGCGACATTTTTATACAATGAGCTAGGCTAAAAAATCGGATGTATGGATACCGCAGCCAAAATCACGAAAAAAAATATGCTGGTTGCATATGTTCATCTCTGCTTGCTCATCACAAAATAGCTCGTGAACAATACAGATCATTCATGCCCTGTATCGTTACTGGTGGCCAGAGATGATGTCTTCATGCTGCATGACGATAAAGGCCGCTCGCATTCCATTAGACTAACAAAAAACACTATAAAGTAATTGGATTGGGAAGTCATTCCAACAAATCTTGGGCCCTCAGATTTTCACCTGTTTCGCCCTCTGTCGAACAGCCTTCATGGAACTTTGTTTCCGGATGAAAATTCGTTCCGAACGGGACTCGATGGGTTCTTTGCCTCAAAACCATGTGATTCCTACAGTCCCAGAATGGACAAGATACTCTAGTGTTGGCAGTATGTTTCAAATAGCGAAGGACAATGTACTCGTAGTATTGTGACAGCCGGCCGCGGTGGTCTCGCGGTTCTAGACGCTCAGTCCGGAGCCGCGCGACTGCTACGGTCGCAGGTTCGAATCCTGCCTCGGGCATGGATGTGTGTGATGTCCTTAGGTTAGTTAGGTTTAAGCAGTTCTAAGTTCTAGGGGACTGATGACCACAGATGTTAAGTCCCATGGTGCTCAGAGCCATTTGAACCATTATTATGACTAGAGTCTGTGTTATGTGTTTATTGAACTTACGGAAAATGCTACGAACGTATGCTCCACCCTAATTAAACTAGTGAATTGCGATAGGAGGCAAGGTGGTGATGATAGAGCAGAGTTACCTCAGTTTTCCCATCCGCTTGAAGATAACTTTGTGGGCAAGTGCATTGTCCTATTTAAAGACTTTTGCACTATTAACCGATTACAGGATTACTGTTTCACCATTCCCATGGTAATCAGTAAGAAGGATGTTTTCCATCCCGTAATGCATTGACAATGACTTTTGCAGTAAAGGATATGAAGCTAACATTCTTTTCTCGAGATTAGCGGGCATGTTCCGCTCGTAGCATTCATTACTGTCTCCTTTTGGCGTAAAGTGCTGGACCCACGTTTCATACAGAGAAACGAATCAACTGGATCCCTTTTTTTTTAAAAAAAAAAAAGATTCCAAACATTTATAAGAAGTTCGTTTTTTCATTTGCTTTTGGTCAGTATACAATAAATGTGGAACATAACTTGCACAAAGCCATTCCATAGTTAATTCTCAATATAAAATGTTCTGGCTTATTTTTTCTAGTATTCCTACTATGTCAGCTACAACACATATATATTATTGCCAATCGTCCAGTAATACTTTGCGTAAGATATAGTTTTTTATTTGCCTTTACTTTCTCAGGATTCTTCTAAAGAACTATCTACAAAAGAGGCAAACCACTTCTGAATGTAGCCACCCATTTCTTTACAGTAGGAAATCATTAAGCGAATTCTTTAGAAACGTTTGCAATTTTTGATGAATACCGCAAAATAAAAAATCTTTAGAAGGAAAGTTACGCGAAGTGACTATTTTATAACGGCGAATGAAGAATATTTATTCCATAAAATTATCTTTAGGTTGTGCACCACAGCTCTGATGTAAGATGTTTTTATGTATTTTTATGCATAACACCACAATTTGCTAAAACTCTTTATTGCACTGCAACTAGAGGCGACCATATGAAGCGTTAATATCCGCCAAACGACGACAAAATGTCGACACTAGTTGTGGCGTAGTAAAATTTATTGCAGATTATCTTATTATGTAAGGTTGCTTGATTTAACATGTTGTCTAACTTTTTAATGTAATAGTACACTTTATAGTGAGTAGATTATAACAGTATTCGGTCAATAACTATATGAAATACCAAAAACCATATTTCGTTGTCCCTGGAAGCCTTTAGACAGGCAACCTGCAAATGGAACTGAGTGATAGTTTTTGCTGTTTAATAACACAGATAGGTGAGGCAAGATAGTGAAACATAGTAATAGAAAAGCAGTTTAGCGAAGCTCCAAAATATTCGAAGCTGGGTTAATAAACGATGATGCCAGCGTCTGCGATGGAATATCAAGTTAAGATCCATGCTAACAACAACGATAAATTTTATGGGAGAGAAGCATTATAGAATGCGTTAAATTCTTTTAAAGTACCATTCACGTAAAATGCGTAAAATGCACAAAGATATAGGCCTATTGGAGGCCGTCAGATTTGACCAATCGATGTTGTCAGAGCCTTTATCCGCATTTCGAGAAATTTCTGTTCGCAATCAAAAATATCCTGAAGACGAACAATGTACAAGATTACAGAACGTTTTAAAGGCGCAAATCCCTTTTTTGACCAATTTTAGATCTATGCTCCACATTCCTGCTTTCCTCCCGCTTTGACAGCAAGGCCACGTAGGACATATCTTACTTCATACCTCATCCACGAAAGAAAAAAAATCAAACTGAAATTTCATTTTATTCTGAGGGCACAGTGGATTGATTTCCGAAGTGTCACAAAGGATAAATTCTTTTTAAAAGTAAGAACTAACAGCTATTCTGAGTTTCCGACTGTTCTCAAAATGTTGAGAAGTATTTAGACTAGCGTTGAATAATGAAAACTATGTACTTAAAAAGTGTAGATACTATTCGCGCAAGCTACGTCGATAACACTCGGCGCGGTGGCAGATGGGAGCGACCGTAAATGGGAATTGCCTTTACGGTTGGTCCCAAAAGCCACCGTTTCGATGTCAAATTGGTTTTCGCGAATAATAGAACCGTAGCCCCTCCCCACCCCCAAACCAATATCCCCAAGATAGGGCAAAGCTTTCTTTGAAATTATTCAGACGTTGAGCTTCGATACTGGGATATTCCCTTTCTTAGAAAACTGTTTAAACTTTCACAAATTTATTCAATGAACATTCTTTGAATAAAAGTATAAAAGAAACCAGTCCAGGGGTTGAATTATTGTTGCGCTGCTGAGATTCTACTATTTGTATACCATTTTTCTACGGTCTGACTGTAGATTCACATTTCCCCGTCCTTTCTTAATCACCAACAGGTCCTTCAGCAAAGAGTGGTAGTTTTTGCAAGGAAACGACCGTTCCACACAGGAAGACGATTCATGAAAACTCCAGTGATTCACACTTTTACAAAAGAAAACAAATTTCATGCTCGTGTACCTTGTAGCGTACCCTTTTTACTTGAATAAAAAAAATATGCCCAGTAATTGTAAGAAATCACAGGTCACAGCCGTTTACAAAACGGGTGACAGAAGTGATCCACAAAACTACTTAGAACATCACAGGCATCCATCTAGTGTAGAACTTAAAACACATTCTGAGCTTAAACATAATGAGATGAGGTATCTAAAACAGAATGGCCTGCTCCCTCCATGCAGACCATCAAGGATTTTGAGAAAATCGGTCATGCAAAACCAAACTGCGCTTTTCTTAAGTGGCATCCTGAAACCACTCAGGTAGAAGCGATATTTATTGGCTTCCAAAAAGCATTTGACTCAATGCCACTCAAAGGCTTTCTCAATATTTTTAAGCAATTCTTCAGAAGTCTTTTACTGACATTGAGTCATATGGTGCTCGATTATTTCTCAAAGCGAGATATCTGGTATGGTAAGGTCCGAGCTCATGGAGGTCATTTCAATGGGGCTGGAGATGATGCCGAACCAGTTACATTCCACTTGCCTTGAAACTGCTCATGAAAGCACTCAAGTAGCTGAATAGCAGAATGACCTAGAGCTTCGTCCTGCTGCAGCCTCATGTGACCCACAATTATTTCATCATCCAGATGAAGTATCTACCACGTTTTGAGCATACCCAAATTAGAATTTACATTTACAGACGCTTATAAAAAATATGGTTCGAACAAATATTGTTGTGAAATGTGGCCCATATCATTACATTCCTTTCCAGCTACTGCACATAATGTGGATTTCCTTAGGCCAGAAAGTCACACTCTTCCCGGGTGAACTCGTATGTGTCGCACATTCATCAGAAAATAACGCTCTTGGGCGAGGTGTGGGATTTCGAAATGTGCCAACAAAGCAATGCAACTCTCTATTCCATGTCGTTGTCCGACAATTCCTTCGCTAATATCGTCTCAAGCCTTTCATTTACAATTTTTTTTTTGAGCGGAGCGAAAACGATACTTCCTATAAATCCTAATCTTCTTAGCCAAATGAAGAGTGGGAAACGGACAACTAGGATATCAAATTGGCCAGTGTGAGGCGTAGTATTGTAAAAAAAAAAGGGGAGGAGGGGGCTATTAGCTTGAAAGTATTCAAGGTGATTAAGAATAAAATTAACTAGCGATTTCAGGGAATATTAAACAGCAGATTTTTGTCCCAAATTTCATCGCCAAACTAAGAGTGAATAACGGATATTTGGGGTATCAAACAGACGAGTGTGAAGTCTAGTGTTTCAAAAAAATGTTTACTGTCTGGAAAGTAATCAGAGTAATTAGGAAAAACTTAATTAGTGATTTGAGGGAAAGTTGAAATACTTCACGAGCGGCTGCTGCTATCTGTGTAAATAAAGTGTCAAGAAGTTCATCTCTTTGAGGCATAGCTCCGCACAAAAAGTTACACCGATGTGATATTTAATTGTCAAAATAGCTTTCTTCAAAGCAAGTACTGAATCCAGAATGTTTCAGGAACAGAAGCATGCTTTCTGAACAAAGTTTGCTAGTAAAAAAACATGAAAAAGCCGTCAAATTTCTTGTGAAATTCTTTGTCTACA
This sequence comes from Schistocerca gregaria, assembly GCF_023897955.1. Taxonomy (NCBI): domain Eukaryota; kingdom Metazoa; phylum Arthropoda; class Insecta; order Orthoptera; family Acrididae; genus Schistocerca; species Schistocerca gregaria. The sequence goes on along the minus strand of NC_064925.1, from coordinate 415,661,316 downwards.
AGTGATAAATAAAATAGATTAGATAAACACTTGACGCGCCCCTTGAATGATACTCAAAATCAAGTACAGCATATGAGGCGCTAATTGTTAATTTTAGAGTTCAATGTTTTGTCTGCGGACGTTTGTACACAAACACACACACACACACACACACACACACACACACACACATACTACTAACGATTCAATACAGCGAGACTTCTCGGACACACTGTAATCATAGCTAAATATGCGATTTAGTAGAATCGAAGCTAATCATTGCTGGGAGGCGGGAGAATTCTTTAATGAATTCCTGTTACCCAGGTTGCCTATCCCCGGATGCCGGTACTTATGAGTCCTTTGTTAAGTAGTGGATGCAAATGGTAGCTGCTGACGATAAATTGATTCCTTAGTGACTATTCGGTTACATAGCGGAATTATTTGCTAAATGACATTTGCTAGCTGCACTAGGTTAATGACGAAGAGATTGAGTTAAAACTATTTTGGATCTCATAAATCGCTTACCACTCACCTTAGCATAAATGCATGGTCGTAACTGAGCTGGAAACATCACTCCATACATATTTGCATTTCCGCCTTGACGCCGTGCTAACGCTGTCTGGGAATTATTTCTGCTGTCCTTATGAATACTGCAAAAGGTGGCAATGCACTGCTCTCAGTATTCAAATGAGAACCATCCCAGACGCGGCAGCAGAGATTAAAGCTATCTAATTACGTTGTCTGCTCTTACGTCGTTTCGAGAGAACAGTGTCGTCTACAAATGCTGACACATCTTTTCACTTTCCACAAAAAAACAAGATGATCATCCATCTCGAGTTAAATAACTCTGCTTTCCTCACACACCATAATAAATTAATGACGCGAGGCTGTTAAAAATTCTTTTTTCTATTTCTTCCCTACTGATGATGCAAGGTCGGCTTTTCATCCTCGTTTTAGAATATTTGTTTCTTAATTGACATAAATGGATTTTATTCCTGTCACCTCATCGAAACTTAAACAAGGGAAGAGAGGGGAAACTGCTTGTATTACGAAACGTATCAAAATTAAGTACTGTAGTTTAGATGCAGTACCCCGGACGAACTTTTGAAAGTAAGTTATACATGTACTCCCATGCTAAGACCAATGCGCAACTAGCTCTTTAGTCACAAGAAGTGTTGAGTGCTATTGACAAGGGATTTCAAATTGATTCCGTATATCTAAATTTCCAGAAGGTTTTTGACATTGTGCCACACAAACGGCTTGTAGTGACATTACGTACCTATGGAATATCGCCTCAGTTATGTGACTGGATTCGTAATGAGCTGTCAGAGAGGTCACAGTTCGTGGTAATTGACAGAAATTCATCGAGTAAAACCGAAACTGTATTTGGGGTTCCCAAGGTAGCGTTATAGCCCTCTGTTGTTCCTTATCTATATAAACGATTTAGGATACAATCAAAGGGTTATTTGTAGACGATGCAGTCGTTTATCGTCTAGTAAATTCATCAGAAAATCAAAAAAATTGCAAAATGATTTAGAAAAGATATCTGTATGACGTGAAAATTGGTAGTTGATCCTAAATAATACAAAGTGTGAGGTCATCCACATGAGTGCTGAAAGGAATCCGTTAAACTTGGATTATACGATAAATCAGTCTAATCTAAGGACCGTAGAATCAACTAAATACCTAGGAATTACCATTACGAGCAACTTAAATCGGAAGGAACACGTAGAAAATGGTGTACGGAAGGAAAACGAAAGACTACGTTTTACTGGCAGAAAACGTAGAAAATGTAACAGATCTTCTATAGAGACTGCCTACACTACGCTTGTCCGTCCTCTTTCGGCGTACTGCCGCGTTGTCTGGGATCCTTACCAGATGGGATTAACGGAATGGATCGAGAAAGTTCCAAGGAGAGTAGTACGTTTTGTATTATCGCGAAATAGAGAAAAGAGTGTCACTGAAACGATACAGGTTCTCGGGTGGACATCATTAAAACAAAGGCGTTTTTCGTTACGGTGGAATCTTCTCACCAAATTTCAATCACCAACTTTCTCCTCCGCCTGCGAAAATATTTTTTCTACGTCGACCTACATAGGGAAATCGCGAATCATAATAAAATAAGGGAAATCAGAGCTCACAATAAAAAAAAGTAGATGTTCGTTTTTTCCGCGCGCTGTTCGAGATAGACTAGAGAATTATTGTGAAGGGGATTCAATTAACCCTCTGCCAGGCACTTAAGTGTGTTTTCCAGGCTATCCTTGTAGATGAAGAAGAGTGGTGCATTATCAGAAGACAAAATTAGTCTGAGGTCTCCCGCAGACACAGATCTGCTGCAGTACAGATAACAGCCGCGTGGGATTAGCCAAGCGGTCTCAGGCGCTGCAGTCATGGACTGGGCGGCTGGTCCCGGGGGAGGTTCGAGTCCTCCCTCGGGCATGGGCGTGTGTGTATGTCCTTAGGATAACTGAGGTTAAGTAGTGTGTAAGCTTAGGGACTGATGACCTTAGCAGTTAAGTCCCATAAGATTTCACACATATTTTAAAAAAAAATAAATAAAACAACGTACAGGTAACAAGTGCATCACCGTATGCGAGCGAAATGGCTCGGCAACTGGAAATGTATTCCAAAGTTGAAATACGCAGTACAGAACGTTTCTTGTGGACAAAGGTCTAAATTACACTCGGATTTACTGCGAAATTTTGGCTCTATATGGACCAAATGCAATGTTGCGTCCAGCGGCAGTGAAATTGTGGCAGCCATTTGACAAAAGCTGGACAGATGTGGGTGACGGCAATCGGAAAGTCAGGGAAATCTTGCACCATGCGATTTTCATCTTTTCGGTAAGCTGAAAGAAAATCTGGAGGAAAGAGATTCTTCAACGATGGAGACGCTTTCACAGAGATTCTCGAATGGTTCTGTGACCAGGGAGATGAACAATTTGTAGAATGTCCCGACCGTTGTTTGCAAAGACTCAGCGACTACGAGGTGTGGCTGTAAAACAACGGGTCTGATGCTGTCACAGAGTAAGTACATATGGGCGAAAGATGAACGACCAATAGCAAAGAAACGCGAAGCCTTCTGAGACGACTGCGGCACTTCAGTGACTATATACAAATCAGTGTTGCCGTGGCGTTTTTTATCAAGAGCTGTTATTTTGTTTTGCCGGAAAAATATCCGCCCCCGTTAGCTGAGTGGTCAATGCGGCGGAATGCCACCGTAAGGGGCCCGGGTTCGATTCCCGACTGGGGCAGGAGATTTTCTCCTCTCAGGGACTGGGTGTTGTGTTGTCCTCATCATCATTTCATCCCCATCAGCGACTGGCAAGTCGCCCAATGTGGCGTCGAATGCACTAAGTACTTGCCCTCGGCGGCCGAACTTCCCCGAATGGGGGACCCCCGGCCCACAAAGCCGTACGCTCATTTCCATTTGACGGAAAAAATGCGCAATAATAGAGCAACTAATTGCCGTAAAGTTTCACACGAAACTTGGAAAAACTGTTACTGAAATCTATGTTTTACTAACAGAATTTCATGGCGAAGACTGTTCAATATATGCGACTTTTTAACTGGTTCAGGAGTTTCCGAGATGGCCGGGCAGACGTTGAAGATGACTGACGCCGTGGACGGCCTTCAACATCAAAAGCGGATGAAAATTTCGATAAAGGAGGTAATCTGATCTGATCTGACCGTCGGCTGAGTAATCAATCGATTTCTGAAACTGTACGAAATGACAAAGAATGCGCAGGACAAATTTTACATAAACAACTTAACATGAGAAAGGTGTTTGTGAAACTGGTGCCGATAATTCTCATGATCGAACAAAATGCAGCTCGTGAAAATGTTTGTTCTGTCACTTTGAATGAATTGCAAACGTTCTTTATTTGTTGGAAAAAGTGAAAACATGTGACGATTCTTAGTTTTTTACTTATGATCTAGAAAATAAGTGCCAATCCAATCACTGCAAGAACCCAGCTTCACAGAGAACATATAAATAAATAAACTGAATGATCAAATCAAGATTCAAAGCGAAGCCTCTTTTCGGTATTCATGCAATTGTGTATCTTTCTTGTGTTCCTGGAGGTCAAACTATTACTAAATATATGTATATTGAGGTTCTTGCTCAACTCAGTGAGAAAATAAGAGAAAAACGACCCGAGTTGTGAAGTAGCAAGGCATGGGGTGTGCATCAAGACAACGCACCGGCTCATACCACATTGTCTATTAAGAGCTTTCCAGCGAAGTAGAAATCCCCGTGTTAGAACACCCATCTTATTCACCAAATCTGGCACCATGTGACTTTTATCTATTCCTCAAGGTCAAACCTGCATTAGAAGGGGCCGGTTCTAGGCGCTTCAGTCTGGAACCGCACGACCGCTACGGTCGCAGGTTCGAATCCTGCCTCGGGCATGTATGTATGGGATGTCCTTAGGTTAGTTAGGTTTCAGTAGTTCTAAGTTCTAGGGGACCGATGACCTTAGATGTTAAGTCCCATAGTGCTCAGAGCCATTTGAATCATTTTTTTTTGCATTAGAAGGAACAAGATTTTCGTCCGTTGAAACGGCGAAAGAAAAAGCGACACACGTCATCAATCAGCTCACAGAGAAAGACTCCCAGCACTGTTTCCTTCAATGAAAATTCATATGGAGCACTGTATGGACAGAGGAGGAGAGTATATTGTGGGTGGCAATATGTATGTATTTTGAAATCAAAGGTTTTATAGGAATAGTCTCCTTATTTTACAGCCACACCTTGCAAATTGAATAGTGTCAAGTATCTGTGTCACCTTGTAGTGCAGCATTCAATAAAAATAACTTGGTCTGCCACAATAATGTGTAACTTATTGTTTGAAGTCACATCGTACCACCGAACGTAGTGTACTTCTGTCTAATTCCATTCGCGGTCCTCGAGAGTCAAGACTTCTTTCACCTCCTTATACTTTTTATTTCTCTGTCTTGACTAGAGTTTCCGGATACAATTCGCAGGTTCAGATGGTTCAAATGGCTCTGAGCACCATGGGACTTAACATCTGAGGTCATCAGTCCCTAGAACTTAGAACTACTTAAACCTAACTAACCTAAGGACATCACTCACATCCATGCCCGAGGCAGGATTCGAACCTGCGACCGTAGCGGTCGCGTGGTTCCAGACTGTAGCGCCTAGAACCACTCGGCCACATCGTCCGGCCAATTCGCAGGAAATCGGACTTAGCTAGTGGTGGTTTATAGCGTCAACGGGACAAGAAACTAAAAATCGTAATACAAGAAACGTACACACACAGACACAGACACACACACACACACACACACACACACACACACACACACACACACACACACACACACTAAATAATTGTATGTTTCCCGTTTAAGCATATTATGAATGAAAGCCAAAAACGTAAGATGGATCGAAAACATTTTGTTGGTGCCGACCTAGTTTGGGAGAAATAATCATCGCAATAAAAGAGAGAAAACAGAGTTCGCACGTAAAGATTTCTGTGATCACACCCGCTGGCAGGCACTTTAGCTGAATTGTAGTGTAATCATGTACGAGATGTAGAAAAATAGATTTCACCGTCCTGACTTGCGAGATACGAGGGTTGGAACATAAATAGTGGCAACTATTTATTCACAACCGATCCAAAGAGTTACCAGTTTGCACCTGTTACTGTCCTTCAAAGTAGTTACCAGCGTTGTGTAGAACCCGCCGCCAGCGATGTGGAAGGCGTAGTGTACCGTTAGCAGAGCCTGTCATGTTGCTGGTCTGAATTGAGCCGTCTACTGCCTGTCGAATCTCTGAAACAGTTCTGAAGCGAATGCCACGAGGTGGTTCCTTCACCTTCGGAATCAAATCAAAGTCTCAAGCATTTAAGTCCGGGGAGTATGGTGGATGGTACAGTACTTCCCAGTCCCACCGCCCGAAAGAGCAGCCAGAGCTTGCGCTGTATACGCCCGCGCATTGTCGTGCAAAATGATGGGTAGGATGCGCAGAAAGTGCTGCCGCTTTTTTCGCAAAGCTGGTCGCAGGTGATTCTCCAAAAATTAACAGGAGTGTTGTTCACTGACGGTCTGCCGTGGAGGAACGTAATGCGTTAGTATAACACTATCACAGTCGTACACGAAAATCACCATAACTTTCACCACTGGGGCTCTGACGCACTTTCGACTTTCGCGTCGAGCCGTAATGACGCCATTCGTTGGACTGGCGTTTCAGTTTTCGCTTCGTGTCATTCACTTCGGAGTTGTTCCAGAGATTCGACAGGCAGTAAGCCGCTCCATTAGCAGCGCAACAAAACAGTCTCTGCTAACGGTATACTAAGCCTCTCACATCGCTGGAAACGGGTTCTACACAACGCTGGTGACTACTTTGAAGGACAGTAGCAGGTGTAAACATGTAACTCTTTTGTATCGTTTGTGATTAAATAGTTGCCACTACTTAAGTTATATAAGTATATGTGGCGATAGCGATTAGGTTTGTTCCAGTTGTGATAAGCATGCCGGCAGAATTTTGATAGTAAGTCTTATTCTGACAAGGGAAGTAACGATTCTCGTATTACGGATTTACATCAGACTTTGTACAGTTTTAGTAGTCCATTAAGACAACATAATTTGCAAATGGTAAGGCACACTTCTTAGTCACTCTCGAGAAAATCGCAAGAGAAAATTTAGGGTCGAATATGTACCAGTATGCTGCAGTTCTATCCACGAGATGGCGGCGATCAAGTGGTTAGCGTTTAAGCTCGGTAATAGATAGACCGCTGGATCACGTCGCACTCATTTTTCTAAACGTACATTTTTTCAACTCTAGTCATATTATTTCCTATTCACGACATTTAAAAGATAGTGTAATGAAAAAACACGTTTATTTCCATAAAATTTTATTGAACCTGTAATGGTATTTCGCTGCTTACTAATTTTAATTATTGCAACAGATTTTGTATTTATAACTACAGGTATGTAAACTATGAGATGCATGAAATTTTCCTGAAAGCGAGTGCCTGTCGTGATTTCCGAAATACCTTATAGCAGCAGTTGGTTAATGTACCTGGGACTGCTGTGTAACACGTTTCGATCACCAGACATAGGTTTCAAGTATGAGGGACAGGCTTGCAAAGCCTAAGTCAAACGTCGATAAATAAAGGTGTGAATAATTCTATTCAGTAATACAGTGAGTTAGAATATGCCATGATATAAGAATAAGGTACGAATAATCGTCGGATTTGCTTTTTGAAATTCACAAATTTTACATTTTATTTTGTTCTGCAAAACCGGAAGTGACTACCTGTTCTTAGATAGCGGCGGGTGAAGAATGTCACGGAGATTCAATGCTTAATGCAGTCGCAAAACGTCGGTTAAAAGATGTGTTCGTGTACTGTGGTAGTCTTCTTCAAGAAGCAGCCTCTACTCGCAAATCAAGACAGACATAGGTTTTCAGGACACATTTATGCATTTTGTCGTTTATTTGACGATCGTTACAAATATATTATTTATTGTAACAATTACAATTAGTGAACAGCTAAATTTACAATTAGTAAACAGTTAAATAAAATTGCGAACTCAATAAATGTTCATGTTTATTTATTACGTTACCTTTAAAATTTCATTTACGTGAAATAACATGACTAATGTTACAAATAGATATAGCTTGAATGTCTGAATGAACAGACATTGTTGACGAAAGACAACCGATCGAAGTTATTTCATAATAAATTAGCTGAATGCGAATAAGATGGCTTCAGCTGTGTTAGGTATCGATGCACTACATAAGGTGGCATTTGAAAATTTGTGCCAGACCGAGATTCGAACACAGATTCGAGATAAGAGGGGAAAACCGGGTTCGAGTCCAATAGTCATATATCATCAATAGGTAACACATCAACATCTATGCAACTGAAGCCAATTTATTCATGTTCGGCTAATTTATTTCGAAATAAAAATTTATAGGACTACATTTCTTTTAAAAAATTAGCAGGCCTCTATCCAACGATCTAGGAATTACTGAGCTTGAACGCTAATCACTTGACTGCCTCCATCTCAAGCTCACAGCCGCAACACACCAGTATATATTCTCTTACAATTTTCTCGAAATTGCATACTAGTTGCACGATATGTTGCCCTAATAGATTTCAGTAGATGTACAAAGTCTGAAATAAATCAGTGCTCCAAATTCCGTGGCCTCCCCTTGTGAATTCATAAGTTATGTACTGTGGCGACACGAACAGCAGGCGCCAACAGCTACCCGCGCAACATATATCACGGTGGCAGTTCACGGCACTCGGGCCGGTTAAAGAGAGGCCGCGGCAACACAAACGGACGAGCCGCACAGTCATTCCCTGATATCTTAACAGAGGTCCTATCACTAATCCCTTCTCCCTGTCAGTGTTCTCCATATATTTCTTTCCTTTCCGATTCAGCACAGAACCTTTTTAATCCTTATCTTATTTTTAACACTCGTCTGTAGCACCACATCTCAAATGCTTTGATTCACATCTGTTCCAGTTTTTCCGTAGTACGTAACATTCTCAGAATTTTCTCCCTCAAATTAAAGCCTATGTTTCCTACTAGTGGACTTCTCTTGGTCAAGAATGTTCTCCTTGCCAGTGCTAGTATGCTTTTGATGTCCTCCTTACTCCGTCCGTCATTAATTATTTTGCTGACTAGGTAGTAGAATTCCCTAACTTCATCTAACCTGTGACCATCACTCCTGACGCTACGTTTCTCGCGGTTCTCTTTTCCGCTACTTCTCAATTCTTTCGTCTTTCTTCGATTTACACTCAGTACTCATTAGACTGTCTATTCCATACAGCAAATGATATAATTCTTCTTCACTTTTACTCAGGATAGCAATGTCATCGTATCACTGATATCTTTTCACTTGAATTCCACTCCTGAACCTTTCTTTTATTTCCATCATTGCTTCTTCGATGTACAGATTGAATAGAAGGGCCGAAAACTATATCTCTGTCTTACACCCTTTTTAATTCGAGCACTTCGTTGTTGGTCGTCAATTCTCATTATACCCTCTTCGCTCGGGTAATTATATATTACCCGTATTTCCCTATAGCTCACCCCTATTTTTCTCCGAATTTAGAACATCTTGCACCAGTTGACATTCTCGAACGCTTTTTCCAGATCGACAAATCCTATGTGTTGATTTTTCTTTAGTCTTGCTTCCAATCTCAGCCTCAGCGTCAAAATTGCCTCTCTGGTGCCTTTATCTTTCCTAAAGCCAAACTGATTGTCATCTCACATATCCTCAATTTTCTTTTCCACTATTCTGTTAACTATTCTTGTCAGCAACGTGGACGAATGAACTGTTAAGCTGATTGTGCGATAATTCTCGCACTTGCCAGCTCTTTTAGTCTTCGGAATTGTGCAGATTCTATTTTTCCGAAAGTCTGGTGGTATGTCACCAGACATACACCAATGTGAATAGTCGTTTTGTTACCACTTCCTCAAATCGTGTTAAAAATTCTGACGGAATGTTATCTATCCCTTTTGCCTTATTTGATCTTAAGTGTTCAAAAGTTCTCTTAAATTCTGAATCTAATATTGGACCCCCTATCTCTTCTAAATCGACTCCTCTTTCTTCTTCTATCACATCAGACAAATCTTCCCCCTTATAGAGCCCTTTAATGTGCTCCATCCACCTATGCGCCCTCTCCTCTGCACTTAACAGTAAAATTTCCTTTCCATTCATAATGTAAAAAACCTCTGCATTTAATTTCACCGGAGGTTGCTTTGACTTTCCTGTATGCTGAGTCAGTCCTTCCCGAAATCATTTCTTTTTCGTATTCTTCGCATTTTTCATGCAGCCAATTCGCCTTAGCTCCCCTGCAGTTCCTATTTATTTCATTCCTCAACGGCTTGTATTTCTGTATTTCTGAGTTTCCCGGAACATTTTTGTACGTCCTTCTTCTGCTACCCGTGGTTTCTTCAAAGTTCCCTTCTTTGTACCTTTCTTTTCAACTTAAGTGATGGCACTTTTTACAGATGTCCATTCGTCTTCAACTGTACTGCCTACTGAGCTATTCTTTATTGATGTATCTATAGCGTGAGAGAACTTCAAGCGTATCTCGTCATTCCTTAGTACTTCCGTATCTTCTTTGCATATTGATTCTACCTGACTAATCTCTTAACCTTCAGCCTACTCTTTATCACTACTAAACTGTGATATAAATCTATATCCGCTCCTGGGTACGCCTTACAATCTAGTATCTGATTCTGGAATCTCAGCCTGACCATTATGTAACCTGGCATCTTCCCATATCACACGACCTTTTCCAAGTATACCTCTTCGTGTTGTGATTCTTGAACAGAGTATTCGTTATTACTAGTTGAAATTTATTACTGATCTCAATTAGTCTCTCTCCTGCCTCATTCCTTTGTCGAAGTCCACATTCTTCTCTAATCTTATCTTCTACTCCTTCCCTTAGAACTGCATTCCAGCTCCCATGACTATTAGATTTTCATCTCCCATTACGTACTGTATTAACCCTTCAATATCCTCACATACTTTCTCTATCTCTTCATCTTCAGCTTCGTAGTCGGCATGTATACCTGAACTATCGTTATCAATGTTGGTTTGCTGTCGATTCTTATAAGACTAATCCTATCACTGAACTATTCACAGTTACACTCTCTCTGTCCTACCTTCCTATTCATGACAAATCCTACCCCCATTGTACCATTTTCTGCTGCTCTTGATATTACCTATAGTCATCTAACCAGAAATCCTTGTCATCTTTCCATTTCACTTCACTAATCCCTACTATATCTAGACTACCCTCTGCATTTCCCTTTTCAAATTTTCTCGCTTCACTACCACGTTCAAACTTTTGACATTCCACCCCTGCATCGTAGAATGCTATACTTTCGTTGGCCATTCAATTTTTTTGTCATTGTCACCTCCCTCCCGGAGATCCGAATTGGAGACTATCTTTTGCCAACGGAGAGATCATAATGACACGTTTCCAATTACAGGCCACATGTGCCATGGATACACGTTAAGCATGTTTAATGCAGCGGTTTCCATTGCCTTCTGCATCCTCATGCCTTTGATCATTGCTGATTGTTCCGCCTTTAGAGGCAGTTCCCCACCCCAAGGTCGAGTGCCCTGAATCTCTGTCCGCCCCTCCCCTCTCTTTGACGAGGCCATTGGCAGAATGAGGGTGAGTTCTTATGCTGGAAGTCATAGGCCGCCCGTGTTGATTATTAATCAAAATTTAAGTGGTGAAGGGTTTTGAACACAGGAGCGACGTCGTTTTGATTGTGCGGTCGACTATTTATTAGTTCCACGAGAATCGACTGGAGCCAGGCACACCTGAGACATCATTCCTCGAAGCAATTATTTAGGCTCGCGCTCTGTCTCCAGAAGTCAGCTCCAGCGCAGCGAGCAGGTCCGGAAAAACTGCCAGGACATCTCACTCACTACAATGTGGACACATCTCCACTCTCCGCTCTGCACTTCACTGAGGGACCGGACTTCGTCAATGTAACGTTGCCATGCCAGGAGGCCTAGTTATACTCTTCTTCACCCTTCAACAGCGCCAGGTTTAGTGTTGGTAGTATTTGCACAAACTTAAACAGTTTCTCGGGTTGTCTCATCGAGAATTCATCAGCTAAGTACGACCCAAACAAATTCCAAGTATTATGATACCGTTTCATTTTTTGTGTGCTTTGTCTAAGACTCCGGACTTAGTTCCTTTTTCAGAACGTAGCTTAGTTCAAGTAACTGGAAACTCTACATTACATTTCAAACCCCACACTACTATAAACAAGGACTTCATCCGCCTACAGGCACTGAAATACACTCCTGGAAATAGAAAATGGAACACATTGACACCGGTGTGTCAGACCCACCATACTTGCTCCGGACACTGCGAGAGGGCTGTACAAGCAATGATCACACGCACGGCACGGCGGACACACCAGGAACCGCGGTGTTGGCCGTCGAATGGCGCTAGCTGCGCAGCATTTGTGCACCGCCGCCTTCAGTGTCAGCCAGTTTGCCGTGGCATACGGAGCTCCATCGCAGTCTTTAACACTGGTAGCAAGCCGCGACAGCGTGGACGTGAACCGTATGTGCAGTTGACGGACTTTGAGCAAGGGCGTATAGTGGGCATGCGGGAGGCCGGGTGGACGTACCGCCGAATTGCTCAACACGTGGGGCCTGAGGTCTCCACAGTACATCGATGTTGTCGCCAGTGGTCGGCGGAAGGTGCACGTGCCCGTCGACAAGGGACCGGACCGCAGCGACGCAGGGATGCACGCCTAGACCGTAGGATCCTACGCAGTGCCGTAGGGGACCGTACCGCCACTTCCCAGCAAATTAGGGACACTGTTGCTCCTGGAGTATCGGCGAGGACCATTCGCAACCGTCTCCATGAAGCTGGGCTACGGTCCCGCACACCGTTAGGCCGTCTTCCGCTCACGCCCCAACATCGTGCAGCCCGCCTCCAGTGGTGTCGCGACAGGCGTGAATGGAGGGACGAATGGAGACGTGTCGTCTTCAGCGATGAGAGTCGCTTCTGCCTTGGTGCCAATGATGGTCGTATGCGTGTTTGGCGCCGTGCAGGAGAGCGCCACAATCAGGACTGCATACGACCGAGGCACACAGGGCCAACATCCGGCATCATGGTGTGGGGAGCGATCTCCTACACTGGCCGTACAGCTCTGGTGATCGTCGAGGGGACACTGAATAGCGCACGGTACATCCAAACCGTCATCGAACCCATCGTTCTACCATTCCTAGACCGGCAAGGGAACTTGCTGTTCCAACAGGACAATGCACGTCTGCATGTATCCCGTGCCAGCCAACGTGCTCTAGAAGGTGTAAGTCAACTACCCTGGCCAGCAAGATCTCCGAATCTGTCCCTCATTGAGCATGTTTAGGACTGGATGAAGCGTCGTCTCACGCGGTCTGCACGTCCAGCACGAACGCTGATCCAACTGAGGCGCCAGGTGGAAATGACATGGCAAGCCGTTCCACAGGACTACATCCAGCATCTCTACGATCGTCTTCATGGGAGAATAGCAGCCTGCATTGCTGCGAAATGTGGATATACACTGTACTAGTGCCGACATTGTGCATGCTCTGTTGCCTGTGTCTATGTGCCTGTAGTTCTGTCAGTGTGATCATGTGATGTATCTGACCCCAGGAATGTGTCAATAAAGTTTCCCCTTCCTGGGACAATGAATTCACGGTGTTCTTATTTCAATTTCCAGGAGTGTAAGACAATGGTGAAAGCTGAAAATTTGTGTCAGACTAGAACTCCAACGCGGATGCTTTGCTTTTCTGGAAGGGTTGCCTTAACCGCTTCGGCAATGTGGACGCGCTTCCCTTACAACCCAAATTCTCAACCTGACACGTATAAGTAGTGCCCTCATCCATTAGTTCCACTGCTCGTAACATTCGCTGGAGTTCGGAACGTATGGTGCATCTACAATGAAACTCTCTAGAGCCATACTCCTTCATATACAGGGTGATTCTTATTAACGTTTAAAAACCTTTGGAACGACGTGTGACGATGCTCAGGCAAGTAATTCAATATAAGGCCCATGGGACCGCAGATCTCGTGAAATACCCCAAAGGTGGCTGAGAAAAGTTGAACATGTGACGTCAGAAGATAACGTACCTCGCCTAACGTACAGTGGTTCAGCCTATCGGTCTCTCACACCTCGTCATCCCAACTCTAGCAAAGTGTTCACTTCGATGTGGTTCCGGGCTCACGTGGGCGACTTTAGCGCGTGGGTCTCAGGGTTTGAGTCTTGCTCCTAGCAGGCAGTATTTTTTCATTGAGTCAGACCAGTATGTGTCTACATTACGTTAAAATTTATTTTTTTACCTACCTGTCTTGCAGTACAGTTCAACAGAAACCTACCGTATCGAGTCACAGGTAAATGACTATAACGTTCCACATTGCGTTTTCTTTATTAAATAATGCCTGTAAACAAAGGAAGAAAGTATAAACAGAAAGAAACACAAAATACGAAAAGCTATTTCTTGGTTGCAACGAGGAGAATAATTTCTATGTTTACAACAGATCACATTTACAAACGGTGTTTGAAATTTTCACCGCTTGTTCGAAGCAAGTATTGCATCGATCGTTCTTTCATCCCTTCACAAGCAAACCCAACTACTGCACGTGCGGCGAAATACTTCACCTACTGACGTCACTTGTTCAACATTTCTCATCCACTTTCGGGGTATTTCCCGACATCTGCGACCCAATTTTCGTCAAATTACTTGTCTCAGCTTCGTCTACGTAGCTTCGGTTTTTTTTCAAACGTTAGTGATAATAATCCTCTGTATAGTGATATGTGGTGCCTTTTCTGTCAGATATGTCCAACAGAACAGGCCCCACATATCTGTAAATTTAGACTTAAATTTGATCAAATTTATAAACGTTAACTTTATGGAACTCTGAAGTGGTTTTTGTTGTTGATCACTCACTGCAAGAAGACCGAAGTTTGTTTCTTTGGATGTTAGTGATTGCTTTACGATAGAGCCAGTGGTATTACCACAGCTACATACACTCTATTCACACACAAAAAATAATAATAATGGTGTGTCTGATATATCATTGTGTGATATTTCCATTGGGACATCAACACGCCCTACGTAAAACCTTCTACCTGAAAATCAGCCAGCACGCCGAACGCACGAACTCAAATCGTCCTCATCTCACGCTTTGTACTCATACCATGGATAGAGAAATTTGGTGTTTCCAGATTTTCTAAAAGCAATTGATTCTGTGTCAGCCTAGAAGACGAGTATTCTATGTACATTACTATATACGAGATGGGATCCAAAATTTTCGGGACTCGTGCTGCCATCTGCAAAGTAGGATAGTAGATTCTTGCACCACTAGGTAGTGAGAGCTGCATATCTGATGAGTCAGTGTGCCGAGTGACATTCTTGTGGGAGGACGTTTTGTTTGTCCACAGTGATTTCCGTAATACTCTGTGTTTGGTGTGTGGCGATTTTACGATGGATCCGAGCACAAAACAACGTGTGTGTATCAAATTCTATTTGAATCTCGGGAAACGTGCTACAGAGACCCTTGCAATGATTCAAAAAGTGTTTGGGGGACAGACCACGAGCTGTACGCGGGAGTTGAGTGTAATGCTCGGTTCAGGGCCAGCTGTACAGACGTCGAAGATGATGCTCACACTGGAAGGCCCGGTCGCCCCACAACGCCAGACATTGTTGCCAAACTTCAACTATTTGTTCATGCGGATCGACGTCGAATCATTCAAGATCTTGCAGATGAAGTGGGTATTGGTTATGGGCCATGCCAACGAATTTTGACTGACGAATTGGGCATGCATCATGTCGCTGCAAAATTTGTGCCAAGGATCTTGACTGATGATCAGAAGGCACAGCGTGTTGAAGTGTACACAGACCTTCGTCAGACTGCATCTGATGATCCAACTTTCTTGTCAGGAGTTATCAACTGTGACGAGAGTTGGATTTACGGTTGTGACCCAGAGACAAAGCATCAATCGCCCCAGTGGAAGAGCCCAGGCTCTTCAAGGCCCAAAAAAGCTAGACAGGTGAGGAGCAAAATGAAGAGCATGATCATCGTTTTCTCTGGTACCAAGCGAATTGTGCACAAAGAATTCGTCCCACCAAATCAGACAGTGAATTCCACATACTACTGTGACGTTCTGCGATGACTCCATGAAAACGTGCGATGATGACGGCCAGAACTTTGCCGTCAAGGGAACTGGCTGCTGCATCACAACAATGTGTCCTTGCTCACCAGGACCTTTTTGGCAAACAACAACATGGCCATTGTACCCCACCACTGAACTCGCCAGATTTCGCACCTTGCGACTTCGCGCTATTCTCAAAACTGAAACTCAAGTTGAAAGGCCGTCGATTCCACACTCGAGAGTGGATTCAAGAAGCATCGCTAGCTGTGACAAAAACCCACAAAGAACAGGGCTTCCAGAAAACGTTTGACCAGTGGCAGAAGCGCTCAGACCAGTGTGTACTTGGGGATGGGAACTACTTCGAGGATGATGATGACCATTAGTCCAAAGGTAAGGTTTTCAACAGATGGCAGCACCAGTCCCAAAATATCGTGTGAAAAGAGTTGTGATAAGATCGTCACTATCCATTTGTAAATTTTAGATTTATGACTTCCGGGACAGTGTTGGATGCAATCCCAGATGATGAAGTTACCTGCAATGAACTCTGTCTGGTAAACTTTATAGTAATATCCAGTTCCAGTGAATCTAGACAGAATATCGATATCATATCAGAGGTGGTATTCAGCAACAGGTACTCGCATTTCTCTAAATTTATTACATTGGTGTGCAAAACTCAAGGTCGCAAGTAATTTTTGCATGTTGCGTCACTCTCAAGTAAATTAACTCGATGATACATGCGCCATACAAAGAAAGAACTGCTACAGTACAACAATGAAGATAATTGAAACAAATATGCAATAATTTCACTGAAGTCTCTTGGACATTACAAAAGGCGGGACATGTTTCTTAACAGGGTGTGTGGTCAGCACGGATGGTAGTGCATGCTGTGCAACGTGCTCCCATGGTAGTTAGAAGATTGGGAAGTCCTTGTGGTAGGACATCCCAATCCTCGACCAATGCGGTTCACTGTGTTTGGATGTCGTTGATACATGTGAACATGCTGCATATGCCGTCATACACATCCCACACGTATTCACTGGGATTGAAGTCGGGGGAGCGGGCAGATGAGTCTGTTCGCCGAATATGCTCTCATTTCAAGAGCTGCTCCACCTGCGCAGCTCGGTGTGCTCACGCAACGGCATTCATGGGAGTGAATTCAGGGACGAATACACCTCCCAAAAGAGGCACATGGGGAAGGGGGGAAGATGTGTCACAGTAATGTTGACTAGTGAGTGTATCGTGTTCAAAGACACACCAAGGCTCACGACTCTTTCGTGAGTATATGCGTGGCGAGCATGGGACCACAATCTACTGAAGTACCTCCATCCTTTCCTATGCTCCCCTCTTATCTCTGACTGTCCTTCATTCTCCTGCTGTTTCTCATGGAGCCGCCCTTTTATGTCAACACAGCTATTCAATATGTTCCGTCTTCCTACCTTGGAATATTGTTTCATTCACCACCTTTTGTCTAAAGTAATTTGTGGACCTCTTCTGGATTTGACCTTCTTTTTCCAAATTTTTCTGTAGTATGGACCAACTGCAGAAGAACACCGTAAATGCCACGTACTGCATTCGGTATTAAAGATCTGCGTACAATACCTGTGTACAGTTTTATTCAGTAGTTAGTTTCACGAACTGATTATGATACTTTTACTGCAACAAAGGTGATATTTTTGTGGAGCATATTGAAGATAAATTTGGAGCCGATGAGTCACTAGGAAAAATGTGCAACGAACACACTATAGATTCAAGCTTCTTCTGTTGCAAAATCTACAGTTCTTCAGCCATGTGAATGTCCAGGTGACATACCAGTGAACATTGCCAAACACAAGACATTGAATATGGTCCAAGGAATCATCTTCCACTGAGACCTTATGCTCCAGAGCAGTGAGGGTAAATTTTGTCAAACGTGTCCACAAACTTGCTAATGACAATAGAATAAATACAGATGTCTTTATCTTATTCTTTGAATGGAATGTCCTCCCAGAGAAAGTTAGTTATGATGTACAGGTGTGACCTGAAAGCTAATGTCCCACTGCCCATGAGTTGCTTTTGATATTTGCATTTTGTTCATTTGTCATCCCACTGCATGATGGACCCAAAATGTGGTACCTGCGGACGATCACTTCAGAAATTTAATTCTTGTGAATATTCACTTTTACATGTCAATTTTACGAAACTCCATCCTCCATGTTCACTGGTTTGCGAAGCCTTCAAGAAACAATCGATAGTACAGGAATCTAAATCTATTGATCACGTTTCATATACTGAAGCATTTAAAAACTATGGACACATACATCCTGTGATATGATGTTCAATTATGCGATAGTCGCAGCCATGATTCCCACTAACTCAATTTTTTCCAAATCAGTTCTCCCACCACACTCCTCTCTGGTGGTTCCTGCATTACTGTCTTCGGTAATCATTTCGTGCACCCTGCTGGAAGAGCAGCTTTTTGATCCTGCTTCTTCCAGTGTCAGGGCGCCCTCTTGGGACCCCTCTATCTGGAAACCCACAGATCAGAGGCCTGACCCCAACCAATGGCTGAAATAACTATGAACTGTCAGTCACATGGTTGCTCACTCTTCATACGCCTCCGAGCTCGTAATGGATAGGTGGAGGAGGAGGTTAAAAAGACTCAGGACAAGACCACTACAGCGACTCTGGAGGCACTAGGTCTCCCAACGCCCTCGGAATCTGAACCAGTCATCCTTGGGAATAAACAGTTCCCCTGGCCCCTTCAGTTTTAACCTGGACAGCAGTAACGTGTTCAGTCAGTGGAACTGAAACGGATATTACCATCACCTGCTGGAACTACATAACGTTTTACTTCTTTCTGCATTTTGCATTGCTCTAGAAGAAATGCAATTCACTTATAACCATCGAATACACTTCATGACTATGGCGCATTTTGCCGGAACCATAGTGGCCCTGTGTGGAGAGGCCTTTACAGTAGTTGATGCAGATATGGTCAGTGAGTGGATCCCTCTTCATTCCACATTGGAAGCAACAGCGGTGTGGGTGCAAACGACCTCAGGGCCCGCCATTTGCAACGTTTACATACATCCAGGCAGGCCACTTGTTTTCTCCCACCCTCCCCCATTTACTCCTAATTGGATATTTCAATGCACACCACCTCACGTGGAAGGTTCCACTTCATCTTGATTAGGTACTTATTGAGGGATGTCCGTCTGCTCAGTGATGGTGCTCCAGACGATTTCAGTGCCTCCCATGGCACCTTTTCAACCAGCGATCTAACGATCTCATCCGCCAGCCTCGTTGCTTCACTGCATTAGTCATTACCTGATTATCTTTGCGACAGTGATCACTTTTTGGGGCTCCTGTCACTTCCTTTCCATTACCGGACGGACTGACCATCACACTAGGTGGTTCAAAGTGTCAACTGGCGTATGTATGCCTCTGCTGTTATTTTCTCCTCCTCTCTGTCAGACTGCATCCATGAGGTTTTTGTAAGATTTCTCCAACAGTCACCCACATCGCCAGAACTGCTAACCCCATTCTATAAGTCTGGTCCACTGCTGGCTGATGCCATGGTGGACCAAAGACTTTGCAACAGCTGTTTAGGACCGGCATTTCAAGCGATATCCTTTGCAGACCAACTACATCATGTTTAGGTGCCTTTGTGTTAAGGCTCGCTAGCCAGTTAAATGCAGTAGTAAACAACGCATGGAGTGCTATGTCTCCTCCCTGGGAATGTCTGCCTCTTCGCCCCCGGTGTGGGCCAAGCGCCTTAGACTTCTGGGCTACCAGTGATCAACAGCCGTTCCAGGTCTTGTCCTTCAGTGTGGTCATTGTAACAATGCATTGATTCTTGCTGAGCACTGTGCAACCCACTTGACAATAGCATCCATGTTCTCTTCTTATCCATCTACCTTTCTCTTGCAGAAACGGCAAGTTGAAGACATCCCTCTATTTTCTCCTCCCACCTTGTCGAATCATATAGTGAACTTTTCACTGTCCGGGAACTGCTTCAGGTTCTTACCTCATCTCACATTGTGGCCCCAGGCCCTGATTCACTTCATAATCAGATGATCCAACACCTGAATGTTACTAAAAGGCTAAATCTCCTTGGGGTCTTCAACCCTATTAGTCTGGAAGGCGTCTTCCCTTTACAATGGTGAGATAGGATAGTCACCAAGTCCTTTAAAATGGTGAAAACCCAACGTCCCTCCACAGCTAGCGAAGATTAGCGTACCCAACGTGCTCTGCAAACTGCTTGCAGGGTTAACGCCTCATGGTCGCGGTTCGCAGTCATGTAGATTTTTTTGAAGGACGCCATATTCGCCATTGACTGCAGAAATAATTTATTTCGCAATTGCCGTTTTGGCTTTTGAGCCAATTTCAAGTGATACTGCAAAAGATTTTGCTTCAGCATATATCAGGCTTTTGATGATGACATATACACATGATGGGGTTGAAAATGGTCCAGAGGCCGAAATTGCAGTTATGAAATAAATAATATCTACAGTTAGAAGCGAATATGATATTCTTCAAAAAATGCTTGAAAGGATGGTTACCTGAAGATTATGCTGGGTTCTCGAGTCTCGGAGTTTTCTGTCCCACATCAGCTGCAGTTTCTGGGAGGGACAATCTACAGCTGACCATCAAGTCCTCATGAAAACAGCAATTGTTCAGGGTTTTTCTAAACACCAACACCTCATTGCAAACTTTTTGTCGTGCGTAAGGCCTATGACATCACTGGGTGCCACCCCAGTTTACTTACCCTCCATGAATGTGGCTTTCAAGCCTCCCTACCAATTTTTATTCTATTTGTGGTGTCTGTTCTTTTTGGCATGTCCGAAAGAACAGATACCATTTTGATACTGCAGCCACTGTGAATCAAGACACAAAGGAGTTATTGACATTAGCTGCGAGTGGATATTGATTTGAATCAATGGGAAAAGTTGAAAATTTGTGCTGGATCGGGATTCAAACCCAGGCCTCGTGTTTACTAGGCAGATGCACTGACCACTGTGTGAGGAGGGCTATGCGAGAGGCGTTCTATGTGCTGACTTGGCAGAAAATCCTAAGAAATTTTGGTCCTACGTCAAAGCGGTTGGTGGATCAAAACAAAATGTCCAGACACTCTGTGACCAAAATGATACTGAAACAGAGGATGACAGACTAAAGGCTGAAATACTAAATGTCTTCTTCCAAAGCTGTTTCACAGAGGAAGAGTGCACTGTAGTTCCTTCTCTACATTGTCGCACAGATGACAAAATGGTAGATATCGAAATAGACAACAGAGGGATAGAGAAACAATTCAAATCGCTCAAAAGAGGAAAGGCCGCTGGACCTGATGGGATACCAGTTCGATTTTACACAGAGTACGCGAAGAAACTTGCCCCCATTCTTGCAGCGGTGTACCGTAGGTCTCTAGAAGAGCGAAGCGTTCCAAAGGATTGGAAAAGGGCACACGTCATCCCCATTCTCAAGAAGGGACGTCGAACAGATGTGCAGAACTCTAACGTAGAGCAGTTGTAGAATTTTGGAACACGTATTATGTACGAGAATAATGAGTTTTCTGGAGACTAGAAATCTACTCTGTAGGAATCTGCATGGGTTTCGAAAAAGACGGTCGTGTGAAACCCAACTCGCGCCATCGTCCACGAGACTCAGAGGGCCATAGACACGGATTCACAGGTAGATGCCGTGTTTCTTGACTTCCGCAAGGCGTTTGACACAGTTCCCCACAGTCGTTTAATGAACAAAGTAAGAGCATACGAACTATCAGACCAATTGTGTGATTGGATTGAGGAGTTCCTAGATAAGAGAACGCAGCATGTCATTCTTAATAGAGAGAAGTCTTCCGAAGTAAGAGTGATTTCAGGTGTGCCGCAGGGGAGTGTCATAGGACCGTTGCTATTCACAATATACATAAATGACTTGGTGGATGACATCGGAAGTTCACTGAGGCTTTTTGCGGATGATGCTGTGGTGTATCGAGAGGTTGCAACAATGAAAAATTGTACTGAAATGCAGGAGGGTCTGCAGCGAATTGACGCATGGTGCAGGGAATGTCAATTGAATCTCAATGTAGACAAGTGTAATGTGCTGCGAATACATAGAAAGATAGATCCCTTATCATTTAGCTACAAAATAGCACGTCAGCACCTGGAAGCAGTTAATTCCATAAATTATCTGGGAGTACGCATTAGGAGTGATTTAAAATGGAATGATCATATAAAATTGATCGTCGGTAAAGCAGATGCCATACTGAGATTCATTGGAAGAATCCTAAGGAAATGCAATCCGAAAACAAAGGAAGTAGGTTACAGTACGCTTGTTCGCCTACTGCTTGAATATTGCTCAACATTGTGGGATCCGTACCAGATAGGGTTGATAGAAGAGATAGAGAAGATCCAACGGAGAGCAGCGCGCTTCGTTACAGGATCATTTAGTAATCGCGAAAGCGTTACGGAGATGATAGATAAACTCCAGTGGAAGACTCTGCAGGAGAGACGCTCAGTAGCTCGGTACGGGATTTTGTTAAAGTTTCGAGAACATACCTTCACCGAAGAGTCAAGCAGTATATTGCTCCCTCCTACGTATATCTCGCGAAGAGACCATGAGGATAAAATCAGAGAGATTAGAGCCCACACAGAAGCATACCGACAATCCTTCTTTCCACGAACAATACGAGACTGGAATAGAAGGGAGAACCGATAGAGGTACTCAGGGTACCCTTCGCCACACACCGTCAGGTGGCTTGCGGAGTATGGTTGTAGATGTAGATGTAGATTCAGACGGTCATTGTATCTGCACAGACTACCCTAGCACTCCTCCCTAGTGTCACTAATCCCTTTGTGTGTCGATCCATAGTGGCTGCAGGACCAAAATGGTGTCTCTTTCCAGAATGAGATTTGCACTCTGCATCAGATTGTGCGCTGATATGAAATTTCCATGACGAACTGTACATATGTATTTTTGTGTGTAGACTAGTGGTTAGGAAACTACTGTAAGTTTTAGTTTTTATGTGCATATCCTTCTGAAAGTCGACTCCCTAGTGTAATTTTCCCGCCGTTAGACCGCCACGTCACGCCACTAAGCTTTAATCTCGTGCTGGTACACAGCATATACACTCCTGGAAATTGAAATAAGAACACCGTGAATTCATTGTCCCAGGAAGGGGAAACTTTATTGACACATTCCTGGGGTCAGGTACATCACATGATCACACTGACAGAACCACAGGCACATAGACACAGGCAACAGAGCATGCACAATGTCGGCACTAGTACAGTGTATATCCAACTTTCGCAGCAATGCAGGCTGCTATTCTCCCATGGAGACGATCGTAGAGATGCTGGATGTAATCCTGTGGAACGGCTTGCCATGCCATTTCCACCTGGCGTCTCAGTTGGACCAGCGTTCGTGCTGGACGTGCAGACCGCGTGAGACGACGCTTCATCCAGTCCCAAACATGCTCAATGGGGGACAGATCCGGAGATCTTGCTGGCCAGGGTAGTTGACTTACACCTTCTAGAGCACGTTGGCTGGCACGGGATACAAGCGGACGTGCATTGTCCTGTTGGAACAGCAAGTTCCCTTGCCGGTCTAGGAATGGTAGAACGATGGGTTCGATGACGGTTTGGATGTACCGTGCATTATTCAGTGTCCCCTCGACGATCACCAGAGGTGTACGGCCAGTGTAGGAGATCGCTCCCCACACCATGATGCCGGGTGTTGGCCCTGTGTGCCTCGGTCGTATGCAGTCCTGATTGTGGCGCTCTCCTGCACGGCGCCAAACACGCATACGACCATCATTGGCACCAAGGCAGAAGCGACTCTCATCGCTGAAGACGACATGTCTCCATTCGTCCCTCCATTCACGCCTGTCGCGACGCCACTGGAGGCGGGCTGCACGATGTTGGGGCGTGAGCGGAAGACGGCCTAACGGTGTGCGGGACCGTAGCCCAGCTTCATGGAGACGGTTGCGAATGGTCCTCGCCGATACCCCAGGAGCAACAGTGTCCCTAATTTGCTGGGAAGTGGCGGTGCGGTCCCCTACGGCACTGCGTAGGATCCTACGGTCTTGGCGTGCATCCGTGCGTCGCTGCGGTCCAGTCCCAGGTCGACAGGCACGTGCAACTTCCGCCGACCACTGGCGACAACATCGATGTACTGTGGAGATCTCACGCCCCACGTGTTGAGCAATTCGGCGGTACGTCCACCCGGCCTCCCGCATGCCCACTATACGCCCTCGCTCAAAGTCCGTCAACTGCACATACCGTTCACGTCCACGCTGTCGCGGCATGCTACCAGTGTTAAAGACTGCGATGGAGCTCCGTATGCCACGGCAAACTGGCTGACACTGACGGCGGCGGTGCACAAATGCTGCGCAGCTAGCGCCATTCGACGGCCAACACCGCGGTTCCTGGTGTGTCCGTTGTGCCGTGCGTGTGATCGTTGCTTGTACAGCCCTCTCGCAGTGTCCGGAGCAAGTATGGTGGGTCTGACACACCGGTGTCTATGTGTTCTGTTTTCCATTTCCAGGAGTGTAGTTTAGACCAGTGGATTCTAGTTTGCATACTTATCTCGTGCAGTAGTTTTCTAGTAAGCAGAGTTTCTAGTGACAGGTATCTGTAGATACATCCCCTTCAGAAGAGAATTTTATTACGGTTTAAGAGTTTGCCATCTCAGGGCGTAGTGAGAACCTGCACAGCAGTTTTTAGTGTTTCTTTATTCTCCTCATTATACTTTGCATACATTCTTACTCAGTAGCGCCATTTGAGATCTTATATCTATTTTTACAAACTATGATGTGGCTTGAAACTGTGCTTGGTGTGAGTGAACACAAGGAGAATTGGCTGGTGTCCATAAACAGGTGGAAGCAACCTTGGCCACCCGCATCATCTGACCCGTCAGTCCTCACTCGAGAGTCAGTAGCAGACAGTGGTGGGTTCGCACGTCACTGGAAGGAAGGCGAAAGATGTAGCAGGTGCCACAGCAGGCTCCCTGCGCCCTAGCAACAGGTATGAGGTACTAGCCACTGTTGATGATAAATCTGAGCCAGCATCAGACGCCTCTCCTGTTAGCCCAGCGGCTGATTTTACTGCCCAATTCGGACAAGTGCAGAGGGTGGGTATGCTTTTAATTGGGAGCCCCGATGTTGAGATGGTGATGGAGGCCCTCAGGGAAATACCAGGTAAAGCGAGAAAGAATGCCAGGCGTTCACTCGGTATGCTTGCAGGGGAGGGGAGGGGGGGTGCGGAAGAGGTCCTAAGGTCCTACCGGCAGCTATCGAGCGTACTGGGTGCAAACGGTTGCATATAGTGGCACATACCGGCACGAATGACGCCTATTGCTTGGGTTCTGAGAGCTTCCTCGGCTCTTTTCGGCGGATGGTAGATTTAGTGAAGGCAACTAGCGCTGCACGCGGGGCTGAAGACTAAGCTGTCTGTTTGTAGCATCGTTCCCAGGGTTCATCGCTGTCCTCTGGTTTGGAGCAGAGTGGAGGGTCTAAACCAGAAGCTCAGACGATTCTGCGACAATGTCGGATGCGAATTCCTCGAGCACCGCTATCGGTTACAGAACTGCAGTGTTCCCTTGATAAGTCAGGCATACAGTACACGTATGAAGTGGTCACTAGGGTCGCATACACATGGGGCTTTCTTAGGTTAGAGGAACCTTCCCTTGGGATCAAAGACGATTTCCATGATAAATCAGGCACAAAGTCATCAAATAACGTTCCTCGTCGGAGATCAGAGGTACAAAATGTTAATATAGTTTTAGTGAACTGCAGGAACATCCGAGGAAAGGTCCCAGTATTAGTAGCTCTTAATGAAGGTTGCGTAGCAAAGGCAGTATTAGGAACAGGAAGTTGGTTGAAACTGAACGAAATCCTAAGTTCAGATTGGAATATTTATCTTAAGGTTAGGTTGATGGCCAATGGTGGCAGTATGCTTCTTGCAGTAAAGAATTCGATAAAATCTAGAGAGGTTATCACAGATTCCGATTGTGAATTAATCTGGGTGAAGTGAGAAAAAGATTGAATAATCAACGAAAGGATAATGTTCTACGAGTCGGGTCGTGGAATGTCAGAAGCTTGGACGTGGTAGGGAAACTAGAAAATCTGAAAAGGGAAATGGAAAGGCTCAATCTAGATATAGTAGGGGTCAGTAAAGTGAAGTGGAAGGAAGACAAGGATTTCCTGTTCAAGAATCACAAGAGGAGGAGGTATACTTGGAAAAGGCCGGGAGATACGGGAAGATTTCAGTTAGCTTACATCATGGTCAGACAGAGATTCCGAAATCAGATACTGGATTGTAAGGCGAACCCAGGAGCAGATATAGACTCAGATCACAATATAGTAGTGATGAAGAGTAAGCGGAAGTTCAAGACATTAGTCACGAAGAATCAATACGCTAAGAAGTGGGATACGGAAGTTCTAAGGAATGACGAGATACGTTTGAAGTTCTCTAACGCTATAGATACAGCAATAAGGAATAGTGCAGTAGGCAACACCGTTAAAGAGGAATGGACGTCTCTAAAAAGGGCCATCACAGAAGTTGGGAAGGAAAACATAGGTACAAAGAAGGTAGCTGCGAAGAAACCATGGGTAACAGAGGAAATACTTCAGTTGATTGATGAAAGGAGGAAGTACAAACATGTTCCGGGGAAATCAGGAATACAGAAATACATGTCGCTGAGGAACGAAATAAATAGGAAGTGCAGGGAAGCTAAGACGAAATGGCTGCAGGGAAAATGTGAAGATATCGAAAAAGATATGGTTGTCGGAAGGACAGACTCAACATACAGGAAAGTTAAAACAACCTTTGGTGACATTAAAAGCAATGGTGGTAACATTAAGAGAGCAACGGGAATTCCACTGTTAAATGCAGAGGAGAGAGCAGATAGGTGGAAAGAATACATTGAAAACCCCTATGAGGGTGAAGATTTGTCTGATATGATAGAAGAAGAAACAGAAGTCGATTTAGAAGAGATTGGGGATCCAGTATTAGAATCGGAATTTAAAAGAGCTTTGGAGAACTTACGGTCAAATAAGGCAGAAGGGATAGATAACATTCCATCAGAATTTCTAAAATCATTAGGGGAAGTGGCAACGAAACGACTATTCACGTT
Source organism: Schistocerca gregaria (assembly GCF_023897955.1). NCBI lineage: Eukaryota > Metazoa > Arthropoda > Insecta > Orthoptera > Acrididae > Schistocerca > Schistocerca gregaria. Next base: position 415,634,573 of record NC_064925.1, on the reverse strand, counting down.
GGTGTGTAGAATATATGAGTCTGGCGACATACCATCTGACTTTCGGAAAAGCATCATCCACACAATTCCGAAGACGGCAAGAGCTGACAAGTGCGAGAACATCTCATGCATCGAAGCTGCTTACAAGAATAATATACAGAAGAATGGAAAAGAAAATTGAGAATGCGCTAGGTGACGATCAGTTTGGCTTTACAAAAAGTAAAGGCGCGAGAAAGGCAATTCTGACGTTACGGCTAATAACGGAAGCAAGGCTCAAGAAAAATCAAGACACGTTCATAGGATTCGTCGACCTGGAAAAAGCGTTCAACAATATAAAATGGTGCAAGCTGTTCGAGATTCTGAAAAAAGTAAGGGTAAGCTATAGGCAGAGACGGGTCATATACAATATGTACATCAACCAAGAGGGAATAATAAGAGTGGACGATCAAGAACGAAGTGCTCGTATTAAGAAGGGAGTAAGACAAGGCTGTAGCCTTTCGCCCCTTCTCTTCAATCTGTAAATCGAGGAAGCAATGATGGAAATAAAATAAAGGTTCAGGAGTGGAATTAAAATACAAGGTGAAAGGATATCAATGATACGATTCGCTGATGACATTGCTATCCTGAGTGAAAGTGAAGAAGAATTAAATGATGTGCTGAACGGAATGGACAGTCTAATGAGTACACAGTATGGTCTGAGAGTAAATCGGAGGAAGGCGAAGGTAATGAGAAGTAGTAGAAATGAGAACAGCGAGAAACTTAACATCAGGATTGATCGTCACGAACTCAATGAAGTTGAGGAATTCTGCTACCTAGGCAGTAAAATAACCAATGACGGACGGAGCAAGGAGGACATCAAAAGCAGGCTCGCTATGGCAAAAAAGGCATTTCTGGCCAAGGAAAGTCTACTAATATCAAATACCGGCCTTAATTTGAGGAAGAAATTTCTGAGGATGTACGTCTGGAGTACAGCATTACAGTATGTATAATTTAGGAGTTCTCTCTTTCTGACATCAAACTGGTTGCTCTCTTACGCTAAATTTAGTGATTTAGTAGCTAAATAGGGCAATAAATGGCACAGGATAAGGGGGATACGAAACCTTCCAGTGCATGATGCCAATGTTTAAGGGACAGGACGGCATGCACTTTTGTACGAGTATTCTGTCTGTTCCATTGTTCCTAACTCTAAACTGAGGAAGAAATTTCTAAGAATGTATACTTGAAGCACAGTGCTGTGTAATAAAGAATCATGGACTGTGGGAAAACCAGAACAGAAGAGAATCGAAGCATTCGAGATGTGGTGCTATAGACGAATGTTGAAAATTAGGTGGACTGATAAGGTAAGGAATGAGGAGGTTCTACGCAGAATCGGAGAGGAAAGGAATATGTGGAAAACACTGATAAGGAGAAGGGACAGGATGATAGGACATCTGCTAAGACATGAGGGAGTGACTTCCATGGTACTAGAGGGAGCTGTAGAGGGCAAAAACTGTAGAGGAATACGTCAAGCAAATAATTGAGGACGTAGGTTGCAAGTGCTACTCTGAGATGAAGAGGTTAGCACAGGAAAGGAATTCGTGGCGGGCCGCATCAAACCAGTCAGTAGACTGATGATTAAAAAAAAAAAAAATAGAGTTAACTAGCAAAGGTCGGTCGAAAACGGTAATCGAAAGATTTTATAGACCGCCTGGGTAGGCATACTATCGAAAATGGTGCCAGAGACAGGGATTCGTGTGAGACTGTTTTGGATGTCTTGTCCGAAAATAACTTTGAGCATATAGTTACAGAACCAACTCTTGAGGGTGACGTCTAAGACGTCCTGGAAACAAATAGACCTCGACTTATCGAGTCGGCTAACGTAGAGGAAGGCTGTGATAGCACCTATGGCAATGGGTCTGAAAAGAATGTTACGAAATGTAGGAAGAAGTGACAGGATACAAATTTCAGAGTATCTGAATAGTCAGCATCAAATTCTCGGTTATGCGAACGAAGATGTGCGGGGAAAAAAATCTAAGCACTCGTGCAATATGCTCTAGACAAATATGTTCCGAGTAAGGTCTTATGGGATAGGCAACACCCACTATTGTATAATAGCCGTGTTCGAAAAGAGAACAAAGAGAACTTCACCTCCGATTCAAGAAAAGTAAAAACCCAGCTGACAAAGAAAATCTGAACGAAGCAAACCGAGCTTAAGGAGAACAATGAGAGAAGCATTCAGTGAGCTTCAAAGTAAAACTTTGTCAACCGATCTGAGTAAAAAAACTAACAGGTTTTTCTCACAAGAAAGATCAGTAGGTGAGTCAAAATCATCTATTCATTCACTCAGTGACCATACTGGCACCAAAACGGATGACAGAGAGAAGGCCGATCTTCCAAAATTGTTTCACCACAACACGGTCCCTCCTTTCAATCATTGTACGAACGTTAAAATGAAAGATACTGAGACAATCGATCGCGGAATAGCAAAACAAGTACAATCGATTGTGGTGGAAAGGCGTCAGACATGTGACCTGTTACGAAAAAGTGTCATGATGATCTCTCCATTAGCAAAAGATACCACACTACTCTCCCATTCAGATCTCCAGGAGGGGCTTCCAATGGGGAGGTGACCATGAGTAAAAGACTGAATAACCAGTGAAAGGGTAACGTTCTACAGGTCAGGGCGTGGAATGTCAGAAGTCTGAACGGGATAGCGAAGCTAGAAAATCTGTAAAAAGAAATGCTAACAAGGGAAACTCCTCATCACATCCCCATCAAATGTAGTGCTAAGAGGGCCCAGTTGACAGCTGATTAAAACTTGAACACAAATCAAGAGTGGAAACAGGAAGAAGGTGTACTGAACTGTGAAAAAAAAGGCAAAATAGAAACAGTGAACGGACCGAGAATTAAAAAAAAGGCAGTATAGAGCAGGCGACAAGAGGAACGGTGTCGTGGTTAAGTGGTTACGGTGTTGGACTACCAAGCGGGCATGACATGCTAAAACCTCCCTCGTGCCAAAAACTTTTTGTCTTTTTCGCTGTTCACTTTATTCAAATTTGTGCCTGTGTCGTGGTGTAACGTCCATTTGCACCATAACTACTCTACTGGCAGCCGAAAGGAAGGGCTTTCGAATGGAAAGCACAAACGTTTCATAACAAGGTGACAAGTCAACCGAGTCTTCCACCTTCAAACACGTCTGGCGTGTCGTACACAGCACTAGTGACAGTACGTGTGTCATGTGATAGGAATCTCTTATCAACGCACTTAATTTGTACGACAGGTGAGTGAGTGAGATATGCCTCCTTGCTTGACATAGGTGTTTGTATGAATGTGAATGTAATCACTTCCAGTTTAATGATGAAAATATAACAGTTTGTTACATAAGCTGCAACAAATGCACGCAACATTTTCGCAACAACACATTTTATTTATTTTTATTTATTTATCTCTTGTTCCGGTGATCCATGTCATGACACTATCACATGATATAGAATGTGTCAATTTTACAAGCTTTTGGCCAGAATTTATGGTAATACATAAAACAAAACAAAAACAGTAAACAGTAACTTAGGTCCCACTCTAAAAAATGCAATTTGGATATAGATAGAGATTACACAACAAAAAACAGTAAACAGTTCCTTAGGTCCCACTACAAAAATACATTTTGGAGAGAGATAAAGATTACAAAATAATAAGTGTTACAGAGAAATAAATATTGCAAAATATCTGTTTACAATCAAAATATTCGGTATTACAAACACAAATTTGGGCATACATTTGCAATTTACAATACAAGAGATGTTAAACACTGTAGTTCAGGAACTCTTCTAATTTATAAAATGATCCTTGCAATAGGAACTGCCTTAAGGTTTTTTTAAACAAGAGATCATCACCTACTTGAAGGGAGGGCATTAAAAATCTTACAGCCAGTGAAATGGACTCCTTTCTGCGCCATACTTCATAGTGGATATCATGTTTCCTTCTAGTATTGTGACTGTGATATGCACTATTCAGCTTAAAGATGGATTTTTCTTTTCCTATGAAGCACGTCAACGAGTATATATATATATATATATATATATATATATATATATATATATTGCGCAGTGGATGTAAGTATTTGAAGCTTCTTAAAAAGATTCCTGCATGTGGCTCTAGGATGGACTCCACGCATGATACTTATGGCTCTTTTTTGTACACACAGTACTTTTTTAGCCAGTGGCTGATTTCCCCAAAATATAATTCCAAGTGCCATAATTGCATGAAAGTAACCATAATACGCTGACTTCATGGTTTCCATATTTCTATAAGAAGAAACAATGCGTATGTTGCTGAACTTAGTCTTGTGGACAGATCCACAATGTGGTTTAATTTAAAATAAGACCATTAATGTTGAACCAGTTCACCGTTTCATTTAAAACCTTATTTGCCGTTACCGCAAGCTTATCTACTGAATTATCAATAAGTAGTGTAGTGTCATCCGTGAAAATGGTGAATCTACAATGTTCCTTAGAGAGACGAAGGTCATTTATAAATATAATAAAAAGAAGGGGGTCCAGAACTGAGCCCTGCGGCACTCCACATGTGATGGTACCCCATTCTGAAGATACTGGGACACCACTTGACTATCTACTACAACTTCTTGTTTTCTGTTTGACAGATATGAGTCGAGCCATTTCCCTGCTGCCCCACTTATACCGAGATGTGCAGCTTTTTGTTAAAGAATTTGGTGATTTACACAGTCAAATGCTTTTCTTAGGTCGCAAAATATGCCAATCACTTTCAGTTTTTTGTTGATAGATTCCAAGAGATTGCCAGTAAATGCAAATATTGCATCTTCTGTTGAAAAACCTTTCTGAAATCCAAACTGACTTTTGCTGAAACTATTGTGTTCACTGAGATGCTTAACTATCCTAGCATGCGTTAGTTTCTCTAAAACCTTTGAAAAGCTTGTCAGTAGTGATATCGGCCTACAGTTAGCAGTATCCATCTTATCCCCCTTCTTATACAGCAGTTTTACAACTGCATACTTAAGCCTCTCAGGAACTATTCCTTGCTTAATTGACACATCAAACATGTGGCAAAGGACTTTACTTACATGCTGGAGCAGTATTTTAATAATTTGTTAGAAATGTTGTCAATTCCAGAGGAGTTTTTACTTTTCAGGGATTTAATAACTCTATCAAATTCTTGAACAATGACTGTTTTTACCTTCATGTGTTGTACTGAACCAGGTAATCTAGCTTTCGAAAGATTGACGACTTGCTTCATGGACCCTTGTAAACCTATTTCTTCTGTTACTGTTCAAAAATTGTTGTTGAATGTGTCTGCAACTGTTTTTGGATCACTAACAAGATTACCCTCACTTTTGATTTGGATATTTCCACTACAAACTGCATTTTTCCCCGTTTCCTTCTTTACAAATTTCCAGATAGTTTTTACATTATTGCTCAAGTTGTCAATTTCTGCCTTCAAGTACATGTTCTTTGCTGCCTGAATTGTCTTATTCAGACCTTTATTGTAGATTTTATAGTGCGTAATCCTACTGTTATCATATGAACTCCTGGCTGCATCATATAGTTCTCTTCTTGTTTTACAAGAGATTTTGATGCCTTTAGTAATCCAAGGATTGTTTCCAGATTTGAACAAGTTTTCTCTCACTGATTTTTTAGGAAACGCTTCTTCAAAAAGGCTTGTAACTTCATTGACAAATATATTAAATTTTGAATTAACATCAACTGTAGCATATACAGGAGACCAGTCCACAAGCTGTAATTGCTCATTAAAGGTTTCAGTGGTGTGTCTGTTTATAATCCTAAATGTTTTCCAAATGAAATTTTCTTTTCTTTGTACATTCATTTGGTTTAGAGTGAGGAATTGCCCTTCATGATCAGAGAGACCATTTATAATATTTTTCATGGTTAAATTATTACAAATATCCTTATCTACAAATACATTATCTATTAAAGTGCTAGAGCTGGAAATTACTTTAGTTGGAGTGTCCACCAATGGTACTAAATTGTAACAGTACATTAAATGTACAAAATCTGTCTTGTTTCTATTTTCTGTTAAAAGGTCCACATTGAAGTCACCCATAACAATGATAGATTTAGTTTTCCTACTTAGGTGGGCCAGAAGTGATTCAGTTTGTCTTAGAAATACATTTAGATTTCCAGCAAGTGCCCTGTAAACAGCCAGAACAATAACAGTTGCACTGTCTGCTGTTAACTCAATGCCACACAGTTTCTGTGTGCCGTGAAAAACATATGTTTTTAACGTTTTTGAAGTTGCATTCTGTCTGGATGTCTTGACTCTTGAATTGCTTTGTTATAACATAGTTCACACCAGCTTATTTGTTGTTTTCATTTCTGTGAGATGCCTATGTGGTATCTCGCCTGCTCTCACTGTTCATCACATTTAGTTGCGACAGTAAACTATTCTTACCACATGATTTTCTGTAACCAATGTATAGTATGACAAATGCCAAGTCTAGAGAAAGAGGACAAACATTTAATGACCGCATGAGGGAAAAAGAATTGTGCAAGGGAGTTTTGAACATGAGTCACCTGCCTGGCAGTTCAACATCATGACTACTTACCCACTTTGCTGTTGTTTCAGGCTGTTCTTTATTGCACTTCTTGTTCTCGGACTGTTCACTGTTTCTGATTTGCTTCTCTCTTCATAGTTCAGTACACCTTCTTCCTGTTTTCATGCTAGATCTGTGTTCAGTCTTAGACGGGCTGTCCGGCTGTCCACTGGACCAAATTACTACTAAATCTTTGGGGGGGGGAGTTTCCCTTGTAAGGCTCAGTCAGGATATAGTGGACATCAGTGAAGTAAAATAGAAAGAAGACACAGGTTTATGGTTAGATGAACATAGAATAATATCAACAGCAGCAGAAAATGGTATAACAAGAGTAGGATTCATTACAAATGGTATGGTAGGGAAGAGAATGAGTTACTGTGAACAGTTAAGTGTTAGGGTTGTTCTCATCAAAACTGACAGCAAACCAATGCTGACAACAATAGTTCACATATACATGCCGAAGTCACAAGCAGAGGATGAAGAGATAAATTATATAAAATGTTGAACAGGTAATTCAGCACACCAAGAGAGCTGAAAATCCAATAGTTGTGGGGGACTGGAATGCAGCTGTACAGGAAGGAATAGAAGAAACAGCTATGGGAGAATATGGGCTTCATAGTAGGAATCAGAGAGGAGGAAGAATAAGAGAGTTCTGCAATAAATTTCAGCTAGTTATAGCAAATACTTCATTCAAGAATCACAAGAGGAGGAGATATACTTGTAAAGGCCAGGATGTACAGAAATATTCCAGTTAGATTACATCATGGTCAGGCAGAGACTCCAAAATCTGATACTGGATTGTAAGAATACCCACAAGCAGACATAGATGCAGATCTAATTTAGTAATGATGAAGAGTAGGCTGAAGAATGCTGAAGAATCAATGTGCAAAGAAGTGGGATACAGAAATACAAAGGAATAAAGAGATACTCTTGAAATTCTCTGAGCCTTAGATATTGTGATAATAAACAGCTCAATAGGCATTTCAGCTGAAGAGGAATGGACACATCTAAAAGGGGCAATCACATTATTGGAAAGAAAACCATAGGCACAAGAAAGTTAACTACTTCAGTTGATCAACAGAACAAGGAAGTACAAAAACATACAGAGAAATTCAGGACCACAGAAATACAAGTTACTTAGGAATGAAATAAATAGAAAGTGCATAGAAGCTAAGGTGAAATGGCTGCATGAAAAAAGTGGAGAAATTGAAAACAGAAATTACTGCCGAAAGGACTCAACATACTGAAAAATCCTAATAACTTTTGATGGAATTAAAAGCAAGGCAGTAATGGTGATTCCAATGGGAATGCCACTGTTAAATGCAAAGGAGAGAGCATTTGGTGGAAAGAGTACCTTGAATGTCTCTGTGAGGGGGAGGACTTGTCTAGAAGAAGAAACAGGAGTCGACACGGAAGAAATAGGTGATCCATTTTTAAAATCAGTATTTGAAAGCTATTTGGCCGAGTTAAGATCAAATAATTCAGATAAATAACATTCCACTGGAATTTATAAAATCGCTACTGGTGGGGGAAGTGGCAACAAGATGACTATGCATGTTGGTGTGTACAAACTATATGGTTGGGTACTATATAGTAGCATAAGATTTTCGGAAAAAGCTCTTCATGCAATTCCAAGGATTGTAAAAGCTGACAATTGTAAGAATTACAGCACATATAGCTTAACATCTCAAGCATCCAAGACGCTGACAAGAATGATATACAGAAGAATTTCAAAGAAAACTGATGACTTGGTATATGACAATCAGTTTGAATTCAGGAAAGGTAGGCACCACGGAGGCAGTTGTGACATTGTGGCTGGTAATAGAAGCATAAATGGAGAAAAATCAAGGCAGATTCATAGGATTTGTTGATCCAGAAAATGTGTTATACAATGTAAAGTGGTGGAAGATGTTCATAATTTTGAGAAAAATAAGTTTATTATTGGGAAAGACGGGTAATATAAAAGAACCAAGTGGAAACAATAAGACTGGGAAACCAAGAAATGCTCCATATTAAAAAGGAGGTAAGGCAGGAATGTAGTCTTTTGCACCTACTGTTCAATCTATAGATCAAAGAAGCAGTGAAGGAACAAAATAAAAGTTCAAGAGTTGTTTCAAAATCCAAGGTGAAACGATATCAATGATAAGATTTGCTGATGACATCACTATCCTCAGAGAAAGTCAACAAGAATTACAGGATCTGTTAAATGGAATAAACAGTCTAATAGTACAGAATATGATTTGAGTAACTCAGTGAAAGATGAAAGTAATGAGAAGTAGCAAAAATGAGAACAGCATGTAACTTACCATCAGGATTGCTAATCATGACAAAGATGAAATTAAGGAGGAGCTTAATGTTCTCTGTTTCAATGCCCACAACCCTTGTGGTGAAGATTGTGCTAATCTTCTCAATATTTACCAGGCCTTGGCATCATCCAGGCTGGACTTGCCACATTTATGGCTCAGCAGTGCCTTTGCTTTCAAAACTGTTACACCCAGTCCATCACTGATGAGTCTGCTGGCCACTGTTACCTTCCAGACTAGTTCCATAAACAGTCTCCTCAATAAAGCAGGACTCTTATCATCTCAGTTCTGATAATACCAACTCTTGATCTTCTGTGTATTTGCCATACGACAGTTTGCTAATCATCCAACATATCCCACTCTTTTTGAATAAGAGGAGCATTGACATTCTGATACCCACCTTCTAGTGGGATTACCAGTTGGCAACTGGGATGTACCTTGTAGCCCTGTGCCATCTCCTAGTGGTTTGCATACCACAAAACAGACTCTCCATCTCTCCTCCCTGGAATGTGCTCCCTGTACAGCCCTTGTTTGGTGTCAAAGCCATGAACTGGAAGCAATCTGTTTCAAGGTCCATGTGGTTGGGGTCTTTCCCCTCTAATAAACTCTGCATCATCAATGAGACCACTGATGCGTGTTGCTCTTCCTTTTTATTCTTCTCATTAGGAATCCACCATCCTTTGTCACCTCCACATTGCTCACACCAGGCTAACCCATAGTTTTATTTTATGTAACAAACCATCCCAGCATTGTGGTCACAGGGCCTTGCAAACAGTAGCTCATGTCCTGGTAGAAAACCCCCTTCTTCTGGCCCTCTATGCTATGCATGGCCTTTCAAATTCTTTGCCTCAGATACTGGCAGACAATTCATGGACAACTGAAATGGTTCTCCTTTTTTGTATACATTGTCTTATAAAAGATTTTAAGCTACCTTCAGGGTAGGGATGGGTGGATGGGGTTGGGGCATCTCTTGTGCTGAGTCTAGGGGCCCTTAATTCTACCTCCTTGACCAACTCACTCTTTCATCCCTCTCTTACTCTGTTTTAATTGCATTTAGATACAGTTTGCTTTTCTGCCTTGCCCTATTTCCCCATTTTAGAGGTTGCGCAGTGGTGAACTGTAGGTTCTTTTTAACACCTTGACTACAAAGTAGCAGGGATGGGATATCTGTGGGTGGCGCAACTCCTGCTGCATGCAGAGCCCTGGGGACAACCCCCTGCTACCTGTCTCTTCTTGCTTTAAGTACTGATGGCCCAATAGATGTCTATTACATTATCATCCTTCTCAAGTTTATTGTTCTGAATCTGCAAACTTGAAGACTTTCTTTGCTCTGTAACTGTTTTCACTCTTCATTGGGATGGTGGGAGTCAGATGTGGAGTGGGGCATTCCTCACTACTGAATGAGCCCTTGGAGGCCCCATGTCTGCTCTGATCAATGTACCAGCTTGATCCATTCACTTCTCCATAAATTCTTTCTCATCTCTGGCTTCAGTATTGTCTTCAGGGCCCAGTATTACCATTTCTATGTTTTTTCATAAGCAGAATGTGTACTTCACAGATGTCAATAATTCTGGTTGAACTACTAAGGTCTTGATATATTTTATTAACTGCATGATACGCAGTATTTCGTACAATACTTAACCTCTGTTGGCAATTGCAAAGTGAATAGACAACAAAATAATACATAACATTTTGCTAAAACAATGTGGGTGAGCATTTCAAGAAATATATATACTAATTAAGTAATAGTCCACTATCTTTTTTACACTGTGCAATCCTAGATTCACAGGACCAATAAATAAATGTATGTGAGTACAGTGATTATAGTGATGGTAATCAGCAATTATTTTTCCAGTATTCACTTGGAAAATACAGTCACATTATGGGTACTAATGAGAAACATCATCAAACAACTGCCTCAGACAACTAGTCTGATTGGCCATATGCTAAAGAAAAATACCAAAATTTCATGGCTATAAATAGCACTGTTGTTATCTTGTTATGAGGTTCATGAGAAAGATATGGATTAGTGATCATCATATTACTGAAAGGATGATGGTTTACAAAGGAAAAAAGACCAAGATAGCTTGGAGAGTATTTATATTAGGTATAACTAATAATCACACAGTTGATACACATTGTGACCACTTGCCAAAAGCCTGAATAACAACCTTTTGCAGTGTGGACAGAAAGAGAGCCAATGAGGTTCTAGAAAGTATCAACACAGATGTGGATACATGCCGAATTCAGTTCCGTGGTCAGCTGCACTAGGTTTCTTGGTTGAGAATCCATGGCACAAGCAACCTGATCAATGTTGTCCCACAGTTTCTTGAATGAGTTTCAATTTGGAAAGTTTGGTTTGAACAATGCACATGCACTGTGAGTTGTTCTAAAAAAAACAAACACTCATGGATTTTTAAAAAATGGACAGTGGTATTGATAATATGGGGGGGGGGGGGCATTCCAGATCATGCACCATTGGCCAATTACATCAGTCCTTCCCTGAATTGATTGTGCCACTCTAATGTAACAGACGAATGTTACTTACTGAAGTGAGTGACCTCAAGGCAATCCAAAAATATGTTACTGAATTAACAAGCATTCCATATTTTTCCCACAAGTTGTTGTAACACAAGGTACTGCAATAACTTTTTCAGTCTTAATATGTTTCCTGTTTCATATTTAAATATTTTACAATCACACAGTAATATTATTATGTAATTATCCAATTATAAAGAATTCTCATCATTGTCAACATGTAGGCGTTTCCAGTATTTGAGCATAACAGTTTTCTACAGCAAAAGTTGTTGATTCAATGAAACATATTTTATGTAACAATCTCAAAATTATATTACCATTAGGCAGTTCACCATAATTTGGTAGCAATTTAAGCATTAGGTAAAAACATTGTCAGTAGTTCCAGTTCAGTGTAATTTCACATAATACTGCCATTGTGTTTTGTAGGGTAATTATCAGAATAAGTGCTTTACAACATGGCATTGCTTGCATTAAACTCAATTTCTGCAAATCTTTAAAGTTATTTAAGCAAATACATGTTTGTAATAATGGTCTAATATGTAAAGCATTATTGTCAGGTCATTTATATGTCTTGGCAGAGACCACATGGTGGCTGTCATGTACCAGTTTTTGTAGTACACATACTACATAAGCTTAGTTTGTCAGTTTCATTGACACACTTGTGGCAATTATCAATTGCAAGAGTCGACTGCCTCATCTTTGAGAATGAACTTCTTTGAAAACTGTTGATCTCAGTGTGTGTTCTCAACTCTGCATTCGAGTGGATGTGTTTGTACCAACATGATCAGAATAAAGTTAATTCATTATAAATAAGTGAATACTTAATGTTGGATTCAATGTTACCATACGTAACATTTCGAACCCCACACTGGTGACCCCGACACTAACGAATGCCACTTATGACGCAAGAAATGTGTACTGAACATCGCCATGGGCAAACAATGCAGCAACCCTTTGTCAGATTTCTACGTCTATCGACTTCGCATCGCACCGCATCTGGATGCAGTGTACAGGAAGTGTAATTAGTGTGTAAATTCCTGACTCTTGTATGAATCATGCTTTTTGGTAACTTTCGTCACCTTCTCACACATCGACAATGCGACTGAGGCGCACACGTCATCCGTCAAAACCCACTCAACACGTCGGTAATTTCACTTCTGGACAGTGCAGTGCTCCTTCGCTGATTAATTTGGACAATTTTGACTTGCTTTTGTGTAATGAATTAACTTTGTGTAATGCTTCAACATCAGACAATCATGCAAAACAATGGACTGCAACAAACGGGGACTATGTTGCATATCCCATTTCACATGAACTCCGAACTATGACTAAAGCGCATGCCTGGTCGAATTCACAAATGCTCGTCATGGCTACCGCGTCTTCCATACCGCATGCAAATTTGTTCAACCCGGTTTCAGCACAGCCCGTCTTCCAGAGTTTGAATGTTCGTGCCAACTTCCCGCTGCTTCTCTGCCCTCGTACCTCATTTGCAGCGACATTATCTGTGACAATTTGAGTGAAAAATACACCAGAGTGAAAGCCGCTTTAATTCAACACCTGTCACCAACATCACAGGAATAATTTCATCAAGGACATCCTACTGATCAATGACAATGCACCAATTATACCGATGACAATGTCAGCTGTTTCTCAGTGCAACAATGGATGTGCCATTCCTCCCTCTACGCAGCACGCGAGCCTCACCGACTCTGCTTGACCGCTACCAACTGCGAAGTCATGTGACCGCTACCGACTGCGAAGTCACAGCTGCCACCTGCTGGCTCACTGACCTCGACCCAGTAGAAACAAACAGTTGCATGACATATGATCCCTCCACTGCTACCGCACTCGCATCTTGTCAACAATTCGCCGACACTATGCATGCTTACCACCTGGCCATTTACTACTCGATCACATCCGCAACTTGTTCACCCACCCCAGAAGACAATTTCAGCCGTATCAATGATTCATACAGCAGTGAATGTGTTCTCACTCTGCCGCCACTGAGTACTGAGTTTCACAATCGTGATCGCACACACGATCTCTTCTACTCAAACTGTTACATCAATACTGTGCCGCTGACCTTGTCTTGTACACCAGGTTACCCTTTGATAGGGACAGGTTCTGATTTGGACCACATCTTACTCAATGATACACAGCAGACTGCTTCATAACATACATTTTCGCCTGAACAACTGCAACAGCTATGTGAGCAAATTATGACATACAACTTGTTGGTACAAGATCAGTTACACATATGCAGCCGACACCGACCGAGCACGACATGCAACGCTATGCTCCTGTCATTGTTCCGCCTCAGACTGCTGACGATCCTTTGCCGTTACTACCAGCTACAACTAATACCCTGATGATCACACTACATGGATCTATGTCCAAGATGTCCAAAACTGTCATCATCATGCCACCTCAAGTGGAAATTCTACATTACTGATGTGATACAAACAACGTATTTATGCTACTGCCACCTTCCCTTGGTAGCTCCAGACACTTCGTTTCTGTGCCATGGCATAATCAGCCACATTCCAGTGCCACTTGCTTTGCCACCGTGTTCACTACCTCGACAATGTATGACCAACACATCTGCCGTTTCTGCTTCGACGGGTGAGCATCTTTCCGCTCTGACACATGACCATGCAGCAGTGTTGTGTGAGCAGCTTGCAACCTTACGACTCGACTGCAATGCCAACAGTGACAGCACACACGCAGCTCCAGTTCCATTGAACTGTGTTGCCTCACCACCGTGGACCAGTTGTTCATCTGCCGATTCGACGTCTCCACATTCACATTACGTCTCATCGCCTTCTTGTTATGATCGTGGTTTCGCCGACCACGTTCCCCTTCCACCACCTCTCACTGTCACCATGCCTCATGCACAGGGCTCACGGCCACACCCTCCCAACCTTTGATCAAGGCTGTTTCACACATCAAAACACCGACACTGTCAACAATGCTTGGAACATCCTGCCATCTACCGCTGTAATGCACTCACCATCCACGGACTCTGAGGTGACGCTTCCGTCAACACCGAAGTCATCCGCTACCAAGGTCAGTCATGTGCAGCTTGCTGTTTTCTCCCCTGCTGCAACATCAAGCACCTCTATAACTCTGTCATTAATGCGAGTGTTGCTCATCTGGCATCTCTTATGCAACCTGTTAAGCCACAGCATGCTTGCTCCTTTATGTCATATGGCTAATAACAAACTGTTACCAGACACATTGCACTTACCATGGTGCTCGCCAGCAAATACTTTGGCAATACATTGCATCATATCTTTGACGCACTCCACGCCTTTGATTGGATCAAAACCCCACTGCACTGCATGGCCTCGGGATGACGATGTTGTCCCCACAGACACGCCGCTGCCCTCTGCTTCCACCATGCCATCAGCAGCATGGCACAGTCAACCTATGGATGCCTTCCGCACCTCCTTCCCTCCACTGGTCGTGCCTACCAAGACATAGAGAAACTGTCTGATTGCGCCTCGCACTAGCACCTGCCACAGCACGATCAGTCACGTGCACCTGCACCATCAGCCGGCTGGGTGCACACACGCCTCTCCTCATCCTTACCGTGCTCCGCACTACCGGCGGGGGCTCTGTGGCAGTTATCGACTGCAAGAGTCGACCACCTCATCTTTGAGAATGAACTTCTTTGAAAACTGTTGATCTCAGTGTGTGTTCCGAACTCTGCATTCGAGCGGATGTGTTTGTGCCAACATGATCAGAATCAAGTTAATTCATTATAAACAAGTGAATACTTAATGTTGGGTTTGATATTACCGTACATAATATCCCGATTCCCACACACTGAAAAGTTTCAACAAACAACTCTGTCTACTAAGTCATTTAGTAGTTAAAATGCCTTTATCATCTGAAAAGTGAGAAAAATGAAACAGACACAAATATTTAAAACTGACAGTTATGGTGAAAAAGTAGATTTACTGCCAAAAGAAGAGTTACAACAGATAAGTTGAATAAGCTGCAATAAGCAACTTACAATTGATGGAGTTTTATGGCTTCATACTGAAAACATCAGCATTCAAACTTTTTTCGTATCTGAATCCATTAAAATAACCTGAAACCATTTATTGCACAATGGGAGCCATTGTGGTCATCTAAAGTTACGTTACTGGCTGAGGAAATAAATGCATGAAGGACAAGAAATGGAAAAAAGTGTTTAATTGGAAACATTGAAGTGGGGTCTCATGGCCACAAAGGACATGAAATAAGTACATTGTTTTTATATATTTCTGCTTTTTAGTGACTGTAGTGTAACAATTAGGAAGTATGAAGTATTGAAAAGTATGGAAAATCATATCACAATGATCAAACAAGAACCAGTATCTGACAGTGAAACAGTGAATGACTCAGAGTATGAACAGAGTTCTATTAGTTAGTGATGGTTGAGTGGAAATGTGGTAAGTAGTACTTTGTCTCCAAGGTGAAACAGTATCATACTTGAACTGATAATGAGAAGTATGGATGAAAAACTAAACAAAAAAAGTCAACACTTAAAAAACAAACTAACTAGTGAGTTGGGCAGCAAAACTGATGTTTTAAAAAGTTAGTTAAAAAATTAACAGTGTCATGATTCAGGCAGCAGATTGAATGGTACAAACAAGGAGATATAAAAGTTAAAGGCAGAACTATTAAATAACCGTGTTCAGATCACAGACACAAAATAAGGACTTGGTGAACTAAAATCCACTTTTGAATCAGAGTACAATCAAGAGCATTTATTTATTAAGAGCATGTGGAATTTCAAACTGGAAAATATTCCTGCAGAGCACAGTTACAGAAGAAATGCATCAAGTCGTTTTCACATCACTGAACCTGTGTAAACAATTTGATGCCAAAATGAATACTGTCAGTCAGTTTCAAGTTAAAATTAGAAGCAGTGAATGTTGAAAACAAGCATGATTTAAGTGGCCATAGTTTGTGTGACCTCAAGAAGACCATAATTAATTTTAATGGTATGTGATTGGCAATAACATGCCCCCAAACTAATGCAACATTTTCTTCTGAATTTTCATTCTTCTTTGCTATGTTCCTTACCTGAATTATCTGTAAATATTTCGAGTTAATTTCTGCTACTGCATCATCCTTCCCCCAGTAGCTAGTTAAGTGCACAAAGGCAGAAAACTTTATTGTAGTCCTGTGGCATTTGTGTGAGAATATTTGCCACTGGATTACATTTCCAGGACTATACACTGCTGGAATGGAAAATCTATTTACACATATGTTTAAGGAGTGAAGACTTCCTCTTGTGTCATGAAAGTAAACATATTTTTCAGTGCTTGAATGACAAATATTTTGCATGACATACTATGAGATTTGATTTACAGTTTTGCTTTACACTTTATTTACTATTTTCTACCACACTAGTTTCTACGATTCTGTGGTATGATGTTGAGAATGGAACAGCATTTTTTTTCCACCATTTGGGACTTATGCTGAGAAACATGTAGGACTTGATTTTAAGAACTAGTCTACTTTATGTTGTTCAGTGTACACACAATGTTAATGCACTTATGATTGTGCTAGGTGATAGGTATGACAAGGAACTCTTTAATTTAGCATAGTGTTATATAGAGAATTTTACAGCAATAACTGATTTACTGCTTATACATGGAGTAATTTAGACAAAAATTATGGTGCCTTGGTACAGTGGCTAAATGAAATGATTTTGTTATACAATGATTTAAATTAGGAACTATCTATTATGACACAGATCAGAAACTGTACTGCATCATGGCTATAATCTGAAACTGTAACACACTATTGTATTGTGTGTAGCACAATTGGCTAGGTTGGTATTAGCTGCCATGGGTTAGCTATACTACCTAATGGTTTGTATTTTTCCCTGCCTGGTGGTGTAATTGTTTATCTTATGGCGGGTAGAACACAGAGGAGATCATTTGATTACTGGTCAGAGCCATGAAAGGAAAGGCAGTTGTTATGTTCACTCAGGTAGAGATCTTTTGTAAGATGTTTATTTTGTTTGCTTGTGGGCCAGCTGCAGGCATTGAGAGATCACAGGCCTGCAGTAGTGTCGAGTCTGGAGGTGGTGCAGCCTGAACTTACAGCAGTGATTATAGTATGTCTATTCAAGTTTGAAACATGAAATAAATCCATGCATGCTTCAAACTGAAACAGTAACTGTGTCTCAATGTGGATATATTGCCATTTTCTAGTTACCATTTAGAGACTGCACACTGACAGAGTGATTTAAATTGTGTAATTGAATATACATTCAGATCCTCTAGTTGTATACATAGTTGTATACAGTTATAGGCTTTGCTTGATGGACAGTTGTATAATTACCTTTACTGTCTATGAATCAGATGGATATTCTGATATTGTTCCTTACATCTTTGATAACTGTTCTGTAACTGTGGCCTTGTAGGACAGCGTGTGATTTATGTGCAGTCAACTTGTTAAGCTTGTGCAAGGTGTGCTATACCATCTGACCACACACAGAATTTCTAGTTTCCTATTGTTAAAAATTGCTTCAAGGTACCCTGTGACCTTTCCTCATTTGCGAATTTACTGCTGGACTGAGTGTCCAGTACTAAAACCTATGTATGGAAGTGTTCTGTTTGGAAATAGATTGGCTCTTGCCAAGGGAAACATCATTCCTAATTATTAGCTTTGTTGTAATTATTCTCATTAACTGGTTAATATTCTTCTTCATTGGTTGTTTAGACACAAAGTGAATACAGATGTGCTCAGTTCAATGCTGCTCTGACATTGATGCATCAGTTTGTCTTCCTATGCTATAATATTGAACACAGTGCTAAATTTTAATTTAACATTTTATTAAGTGTCTTGTTATATCTTAAATTTTGGTGTTATGATTTGTATGAATGTAATTACTGTCATGAGTTTGCTACAGAAACCTGTTGTTCAATGCTATAATATTGAACATTGTGCAAATGTTTTGACTGTTCTTTGTCATTGTTATCCTTTCCTCTTTTTTCTTTGGAGCTAATATTTTCATGAGCTTAAGAAGTGGAATTCACTGTAAATCAAATTAAATTTTGGTGTTATCAGTGTTATAATCTTAACTCAGTCAGTCAGTTCCACCCTTTGTTTTTCCTATGAGGCAGCATAGCACCACACTATGTAGACTCGATGAATGACTTTACCCACATAACATATGCAAACTCTCTACTGAATAATAATTACCAAATTATTATTACTATGAAGCAGAAAGTAATGTTGGCTGCTGAAGGCATTTAACTGAAATTTGAGAACCTTTATGCTATTTGTACATGCATACTAATTACATTTTAATTTAATGTAATTTTTATATCCTCATTTTATATGTCGAGAGAAAATACATATAGGTCAGAGGGGAAGTGATGGTGTAAAGTGTGTGACAGACCGTAATTAAGTATAGGACAAGATAAAAATAACTTTAAAAACACAAACTTAATACCCCAACTATGAATTGACATGATTAGCAATATTGGAAGGAGACATTGCTACTCACCACATAGAGACCGTGTTGAATCAAAAAGAGGCACAACATTACAGAAATATTTAAGCTTTCAAAGTCCTTCCTCAGAAGTAGCACTCTCACACATTCACATAACAGCAACTCACAAACACACATGGCTGCTGTCTCGAGACTAAGGCCCGGCAGTGGCTGCTTCTCTTGTGAGCAGCAATCTGTTGTAGGCAGTGTGGGGGTAAGGAGGTGGCATGTGATGGGGAGCAGGGAAAGCAGAGTCTGAGTGGGGAGCAAAGCTAATGCTGCTTGTGAGAGTGTATAGGCATGTTGTGGTGACAGAGTAGGGCTGTCAGGTGCAGCAATAGGAGGCTGTGCTCGGAGGAGGAGGGAAGAGAGGATGAGAGGAAAAGGGGGAGGAGAGATGCAGAGGAGAGGAAAGGTCTTGTAGGTGCAGCTTTGGCAAGAGAAGGTAGGGGTGTGTGTGTATGTGGGGAGGGGGGGAGCTTCTGGATGTTCTACCGAGTTTTTTTGTTTTCCCCATTTTATGACAATATTTTGAAAATCAGCTCAGCCATCTTCTTCAGGTGCTGTAAGTTTTGTTGTTGTCTTTACACAATGTCTCGACTCCATCTAGACTGTGAACTATTGTTCACACTGTTATTTTTAGCTCATTTGGTTCCTGATAACCACTACACCCTTTGATGATCCTCCATCTTTCACAGTTTGCACTGATTTCCATGACACGCAAATTCTTCCAACTCCAGTGGCTGTGATGGCCAGTAAGATTTTAATAAAGTGAGTGTCAGATTCCAAGCATTATTTAAAATGAAACTGTCATACTTGTTTATTAAGTTTTCTGATATCATAATTTTCATAGAATCCTTAATTATGTTGTCCCAAAAACTTGGTACTGGTATCATAATATTTCATATCATCATATTCAAGGCAGTGCTCAGTGACAGTTGATTTATTTGTTTGTTTTAATCAGGTATCTGAATCACATCCTCCCCCCCCCCCCTCCCGCCCCACCAATCCTCTTCACTCTTCCCTTAATGATATTCCACTGTCCACCCAACCTATGCAATGTCTTTGTCTGTCCATATTCCACCCCTGCTTCCAAACCCTTGCCTCTTGGCTCATATCCCTGTAATATATACACATCCAATGCCTGTCCCATAAATCCTACCATATCACCAAGTCCAGTCCTGTTACTGACATCTCCGTCCACCTCCATGGCTGAGATCACTAATGCACACCTGTATGGTGGCACTTGACCCAGAGGTAAGTTGGTTTGAAACCTGGTGGTGGATGAAATTTTCACTGCCAAAATTTCCCAGAAATGGGAAGACAGGAGGTGGCATAAGGTTTCTGATCATTGGTTTTTGTGTCAATGTACTGGACTCAGTTCCAAACTTCTCCACACTGTCTTAAGAAGTGAGGGGATGTGACACTGTTGATGATCTGTCCATCAGATGGGGATATTAAGGTTGATCATGCCCTTGGTGCTCTTTGAGAGGAGTAGGCCATATGCCAGTAACAGGTTTCACCCTCTCCTTTCCACCATCATCTCCAACATGAACATGACAATACAATACACTACACTACACACACCCATTACAGTCACAAAAACTTAAAAGATATGGTTATATACACAATTCTCAGAATTCATGAAGGAAATATGCCTGCAGGTGTGAAGGATAGGGAAAACCTTTCCAATTAGGCAACTGATCCTGTCCTCTGGTGTCTGCCAACAATTTATGCCATATGACTTGACTTTAGTGCCACCTTCTCCTCCATCAAAAATATGACTTCCTGTGAAAGCAGCCATGTGATCATAGCTGCAACCACTATTCAACAGTCTACATGGGCATGATTACTAACAAGTTGTCTATCCCCATGAATGCCCACCAACAACCTACAGTCAAAAGACAGCTGGATCAACCTGTTACTGAACATACCATCCAACACAATGTACTTCACTTTAACAATCTGCTCCAGTCCTGAATCCCTGGACCATTACACCAACAACCTGAAAACAGCTTTCGCATCCTGCAACTACCCTCCTGACCTGGTACAGAAGCAGATAACCAGAGCCACTTCCTCATCCCCTCAAACCCAGAACCTCTCACAGAAGTACCCCAAAAGTGCCCCACTTGTGACAGGATACTTTCCGGGACTGGATCAGACTCTGAATGTGGCTCTCCAGCAGGCATACGACTTCCTAAAATACTGCCCCGAAATGAGATCCATCCTTCATGAAATCCTCCCCACTCCACCAAGAGTGTCTTTCCGCCGTCCACCTAACCTTCGTAGCCTCTTGGTTCATCCCTATGAAATCCCCAAAGCACCTTCCCTACCCTCAGGCTCCTACCCTTGCAACCGCTCCTGGTGTAAAACCTGTCCTATGCACCCTCCCACCACCACCTACTCCAGTCCTGTAACCCGGAAGGTGTACACGATCAAAGGCAGAGCCACGTGTGAAAGCACCCACGTGATATACCAACTGACCTGCCTACACTGTGACGCTTTCTATGTGGGAATGACTAGCAACAAACTGTCCATTCGCATGAATGGACACAGGCAGACAGTGTTTGTTGGTAATGAGGATCACCCTGTGGCTAAACATGCTTTGGTGCACAGCCAGCACATCTTGGCACAGTGTTACACGGTCCGAGTTATCTGGATACTTCCCACCAACACCAACCTATCCGAACTCCGGAGATGGGAACTTGCCCTTCAATATATCCTCTTTTCCCGTTATCCACCAGGCCTCAATCTCCGCTAATTTCAAGTTGCCGCCACTCATACCTCACCTGTCATTCAACATCATCTTTGCCTCCACACTTCCGCCTTGACTTACATCTCTGCCCATACTCTTTGCCTTTAAATATGTCTGCTTGTGTCTGTGTATGTATGGATGGATATGCGTGTGTGTGTGTGTGTGTGTCTGTGCACGTGAGTATATACCTATCCTTTTTTCCCCCTAAGGTAAGTCTTTCCACTCCCGGGATTGGAATGACTCCTTACCCTCTCCCTTAAAACCCACATCCTTTCATCTTTCCTTTTCCTTCCCTCTTTCCTGACGAAGCAGCCGCTGGTTGCGAAAGCTCAAATTGTGTGTGTGTGTGTGTGTGTGTGTGTGTGTGTGTGTGTGTGTGTGTGTGTGTGTTTTATTCATTGTGCCTATCCACCGGCGCTATCCTGCTTGGTAAATCTTGGAATCTTTGTTTTTAATATATTTTTCCCATGTGGAAGTTTCTTTCTATTTTATTTACATCATCATTAATTTGAACCCAACAATTACGTTTGTTATTGTCTTTGTTGCATTTCGAAATCTTCTCTATCATCTTACTTTCTCTTTTTGTTTGTACAAGTAGTTTCACTTTGTATTAATCTTCCCTTTTTCCGTAATCTACCATACATTTTATCCTGCCTAATTATACTCAATAATACTTAATTTACTTCCAAACCATAACCTAAAAATTTTTACACTTTCAACATAACCGCAGCTATAAAATCCACTGTTCCAAGTTTACAAACATTTCGTGTAAACTCGTGAATACTATTTCACAGCTTCAGTTCCTTTCACCCATTAAACAACCATCTCAGCTATTTCCAACAACTTTCGTTTTATTTCCATTCCCGTTTTTTCCCACATAACCGATGATTTTTTAGCAGCTTCCCACAGGTTTAAACGTTATTATTTCTTCATCAAACAATTGTTAGCCTCATTCTCATAACCTGCCAGTACAAAACCAGTCCTTTGAATACATTTACACGCATATTTTTCGAGATTTTATTCGAAAAATTTTTTCGGGAAATCTTTTTCGAAACTTTTGTCGAATAATTTTTTCTTTTTTTCTTTCGTAACGTTTTTCGAGAAATATTTTTCGAAATTTTCCAGAATTTCCCCACGCTTTAACGTGTTTTGGTGACAACACAACTACCCAACCTTTACACCCATTGTTGTACACCAACCTAAGTTCAGCACAGGATCAACATAGCTCATCTCAAACCAACACTTTTTCGACTTTTTTCACACCTTTATCTCACCCTATATAAATTTCTATTTATTTTCACTTTAACCTCATATTACCCTTTCCACCTTCTAATACCATGTCAAAGTCACAACATTCCCACAACGACCCCATTAAATTTTATTTACATTCCCTCTGCAAACATGCCTTCACCCTAGCCAGATTACGCTCCCATATTTTACACTCCTGGAAATGTAAAAAAGAACACATTGACACCGGTGTGTCAGACCCACCATACTTGCTCCGGACACTGCGAGAGGGCTGTACAAGCAATGATCACACCCACGGCACAGCGGACACACCAGGAACTGCTGTGTTGGCCGTCGAATGGCGCTAGCTGCGCAGCATTTGTGCACTGCCGCCATCAGTGTCAGCCAGTTTGCCGTGGCATACGGAGCGCCATCAAAGTCTATAACACTGGTAGCATGCCGCGACAGCGTGGACGTGAACCGTATGTGCAGTTGACGGACTTTGAGCGAGGGCGTATAGTGGACATGCGGGAGGCCGGGTGGACGTACCGCCGAATTGCTCAACACGTGGGGCGTGAGGTCTCCACAGTACATCGATGTTGTCGCCAGTGGTCGGCGGAAGGTGCACATGCCCGTCGACCTGGGACCGGACCGCAGCGACGCACGGATGCACGCCAAGACCGTAGGATCCTACGCAGTGCCATAGGGGACCACACCGCCACTTCCCAGCAAATTAGGGACACTGTTGCTCCTGGGGTATCGGCGAGGACCATTCGCAACCGTCTCCATGAAGCTGGGCTACGGTCCCGCACACCGTTAGGCCGTCTTCCGCTCACGCCCCAACATCGTGCAGCCCGCCTCCAGTGGTGTCGCAACAGGCGTGAATGGAGGGACGAATGGAGACATGTCGTCTTCAGCGATGAGAGTCGCTTCTGCCTTGGTGCCAATGATGGTCGTATGTGTGTTTGGCGCCGTGCAGGTGAGCGCCACAATCAGGACTGCATACGACCGAGGCACATAGGGCCAACACCCAGCATCATGGTGTGGGGAGCGATCTCCTACACTGGCCGTACACCTCTGGTGATCGTCGAGGGGACACTGAATAGTGCACGGTACATCCAAACCGTCATCGAACCCATCGTTCTACCATTCCTAGACCCACAAGGGAACTTGCTGTTCCAACAGGACAATGCACGTCCGCATGTATCCCGTGCCACCCAACGTGCTCTAGAAGGTGTAAGTCAACTACCCTGGCCAGCAATATCTCCGGATCTGTCCCCCATTGAGCATGTTTGGGACTGGATGAAGCGTCGTCTCACACGGTCTGCACGTCCAGCACGAACGCTGATCCAACTGAGGCGCCAGGTGGAAATGGCATGGCAAGCACTACCACAGGACTACATCCAGCATCTCTACGATCGTCTCCATAGGAGAATAGCAGCCTGCATTGCTGCGAAAGGTGGATATACACTGTACTAGTGCCGACATTGTGCATGCTCTGTTGCCTGTGTCTATGTGCCTGTGGTTCTGTCAGTGTGATCATGTGATGTATCTGACCCCAGGAATGTGTCAATAAAGTTTCCCCTTCCTGGGACAATGAATTCATGGTGTTCTTATTTCAATTTCCAGGAGTGTATTTACTCAAGCTTGCCTGACATTTGGCAATACCCCCAAAGGCCTCACACTTAAAGTTCCCATCTCTGGCTGCAATCCTTCTTTCCATCAGTCCTTATACCAGTTCCAAACAGCACAATCCATAGCCCTCACCCACCTAATCCTTCACCTATACATCGACTCGGCCAATGAACACACCCGTCAACTTCTATCCCAAATCAAAGTCCTCAATCTTTCCTCTCCCACATCCACACTGGCTGTTCATAGCATGCTCCTACAGGCCAAACGCAAATTAGAACAGCATGTCACCCTCCACCTCAAAAAACTATCTAATCTCCTGGTTTCCCACCTCCGGAAAGGCAACTCACTCACCCTCCACAATCTTTCCAACAAACCTCAACCTCCTCTCATTGCACACAAACCCAGTCTCTCGCATCTACTCAATCTCCCACTTCCAGCTCCACTCCCCCAACACCTCAAAATTCAAGTCAACACAATCTGGAACCACAACACCCCAATTCAGTAGTTAACCTTTCCTCCAAACCTCTCTCCCAATCCGAAACCTCTGTCCTATCCAAAGACCTCACCTTCAGCCCCACTCCCAGGTTCAACCAAACTGCACTTGTCAAAGATTTACTGTCCTACACACGTAGTCTCTGCTGGAAATATCACTTTGCCATGAAGAAAAATAATCCTGATCCCACTCCTAATGATCCAACTCTCCAAGACACTATCCAAATTGAACCCTGCCTGGAACAGTTCCATCCTCCATCACAGCGGGACCCACCTCCTCTTCCTCAAAATGACCCTCTCCAAACCTTCCAGGAATTTCTCACTTCCAGCCTTGCCTCTCATTCTTTCTTGAAAAACCATAATCCTACTCCCAACATCACCACAGCCGAAGCCCAGGCTATCCGTGATCTGAAAGCTGACCGATCCATCATCATTCTTCCGGCTGACAAGGGTTTCACGACCGTGGTACTTGATCGTCGGGAGTATGTGGCTGAGGGACTGCGTCAGCTTTCAGACGACTCTACATACAAAGTTTGCCAAGGTAATCCCATTCCTGATGTCCAGGCGGAGCTTCAAGGAATCCTCAGAACCTTAGGCCCCCTACAAAACCTTTCACCCAACTCCATCAAACTCCTGACCCCACCAACACCTCGCACTCCCACCTTCTACTTACTTCCTAAAATTCACAAACCCAAACATCCTGGCCGCCCCATTGTAGCTGGTTACCAAGCCCCCACAGAACGTATCTCTGCCTACGTAGATCAACACCTTCAACCCATTACATGCAGTCTCCCATCCTTCATCAAAGGCACCAACCACTTTCTGGAATGCCTGGAATCCGTACCCAGACTGTTACACCCGGAAACCATCCTTTTAACCATTGATGCCACTTCCCTATACACAAATATCCCCCATATCCAGGGCCTCGCTGCAATGGAGCACTTCCTTTCACGCTGATCACCTGCCACCCTACCTAAAACCTCTTTCCTCGTCACCTTAGCTAGCTTCATCCTGACCCACAATTTCTTCACTTTTGAAGGCCAGACATACCAACAATTAAAGGGAACAGCCATGGGTACCAGGATGGCCCCCTCATATGCCAATCTATTTATGGGTCGCTTAGAGGAACCCTTCTTGGTTACCCAAGCCTGCCAACCCAAAGTTTGGTACAGA
The DNA here is from genome assembly GCF_023897955.1 of Schistocerca gregaria. Taxonomy (NCBI): domain Eukaryota; kingdom Metazoa; phylum Arthropoda; class Insecta; order Orthoptera; family Acrididae; genus Schistocerca; species Schistocerca gregaria. Next base: position 415,608,405 of record NC_064925.1, on the reverse strand, counting down.
TTTATTGATGACATCTTCATGATCTGGACTCACAGTGAAGAACAACTCCAGAATTTCCTCTCCAACCTCAACCCCTTTGGTTCCATCAGATTCACCTGGTCCTACTCCAAATCCCATGCCACTTTCCTTGACGTTGACCTCCATCTCCAATGGCCAGCTTCACACATCCGTCCACATCAAACCCACCAACAAGCAACAGTACCTCCATTATGACAGCTGCCACCCATTCCATATTAAACGGTCCCTTCCCTACAGCCTAGGCCTTCGTGGCAAACGAATCTGCTCCAGTCCTGAATCCCTGGATCATTACACCAACAACCTGAAAACAGCTTTTGCATCCCGCAACTACCCTCCCGACATGGTACAGAAGCAGATAACCAGAGAGCCACTTCCTCATCCCCTCAAACCCAGAACCTCTCACAGAAGTACCCCAAAAGTGCCCCACTTGTGACAGGATACTTCCCGGGACTTGATCAGACTCTGAATGTGGCTCTCCAGCAGGCATACGACTTCCTAAAATACTGCCCCGAAATGAGATCCATCCTTCATGAAATCCTCCCCACTCCACCAAGAGTGTCTTTCCGCCGTCCACCTAACCTTCGTAACCTCTTGGTTCATCCTTATGAAATCCCCAAAGCACCTTCCCTACCCTCTGGCTCCTACCCTTGCAACCGCTCCCAGTGTAAAACCTGTCCTATGCACCCTCCCACCACCACCTACTCCAGTCCTGTAACCTGGAAGGTGTACACGATCAAAGGCAGAGCCACGTGTGAAAGCACCCACGTGATTTACCAACTGACCTGCCTACACTGTGACGCTTTCTATGTGGGAATGACCAGCAACAAACTGTCCATTCGCATGAATGGACACAGGCAGACAGTGTTTGTTGGTAATGAGGATCACCCTGTGGCTAAACATGCTTTGGTGCACAGCCAGCACATCTTGGCACAGTGTTACACGGTCCGAGTTATCTGGATACTTCCCACCAACACCAACCTATCCGAACTCCGGAGATGGGAACTTGCCCTTCAATATATCCTCTCTTCCCGTTATCCACCAGGCCTCAATCTCCGCTAATTTCAAGTTGCCGCCACTCATACCTCACCTGTCATTCAACATCATCTTTGCCTCCACACTTCCGCCTTGACTTACATCTCTGCCCATACTCTTTGCCTTTAAATATGTCTGCTTGTGTCTGTGTATGTATGGATGGATATGCATGTGTGTGTGTCTGTGCGCGTGAGTATATACCTATCCTTTTTTCCCCTTAAGGTAAGTCTTTCCACTCCTGGGATTGGAATGACTCCTTACCCTCTCCCTTAAAACCCACATCCTTTCATCTTTCCTTTTCCTTCCCTCTTTCCTGACGAAGCAGCCGCTGGTTGCGAAAGCTCAAATTCTGTGTGTGTGTGTGTGTGTGTGTGTGTGTGTGTGTGTGTGTGTGTGTGTGTGTGTGTGTTTATTCATTGTGCCTATCTACCGGCGCTTTCCCACTTGGTAAGTCTTGGAATCTTTGTTTTTAATATATTTTTCCCATGTGGAAGTTTCTTTCTATTTTATTTACATCACTTTAACAACTGTTTCACAACCTTCATCATCTGGATTCATCCCACCAAAACCACCTTTCTGAACTGCACATGTGAGAACTGGAACCATCCTTCATCCCCATAACCCCTGGCCTCAACTAGTCCCTGTCCCACTCCCACTACAGTACACACACACACTCTATCTCACCAATGCAGCTACAAGTCCTACAAAGTCATTTCCACTTCTTCTCTGCTCTCCCTATCCCCTCCCCCCATGAGAACACAGCCATCAGATGCTGCTCCTAGTAGCCACAGCAACCACAACATCCCTGCCTACTCCCACAGGCAGCACTGGCAACTGTCCCCACCTATATCCTGCTATCCCTCCCCTTCCTCACCGCACACCTCCTCCTCACTCCTATCACCAACCCCATGTCACACACAGTTCATAGAGGCCTGAATGCCCAGTCACAGTAGCCATGTATTATTGTTGTTGTTGTTGTTGTTGTTGTGTGAATGTGTGAAAGTCTTGCTTCTGAGGAAGGAAGAGTTCTAGTATTCTTTTCCATTGTGACTGTCTATGATTCAGTGGCTCATTTATGTAGTTAGTAGCGAACTAGCCTTTCCACATCATTGTTATTCCATTCTGGACTTCCCGTTGTTTAATCATCATTATTAGGCCCACATATGCCACTATAAGTAAACCATATACAGTAATTTAGGTAATGAAACTACCCACAAGACTAAAATGAAAGGAGTTGCTATGTTTAAGAATTTTCCCAGAACATGTTATCACTATGTGTATGTTTGCATATATAGTAGCAGATTACTAACTCTTATTCTGATTTGCAGACAAACTGTATATAAGATGTTTAATCCCATGGTGAGTTTTCTTTCTATGTATTATTATCCCCGAACTAGGCTATGACAATAAAAGTATTATGAGAATGACTAACACTCATATCATAGACACAATTAGTATTTCATGTTGTTTTTGGCTACTGGCCACCATACTCAGCCACAGATTTATCTGCATTTCTAGTCTTTTTTGCTGTTTACATTACTTGTCACTGATTAGCTACATTGCTAAACAAGTCACCAATTATCTGTTCTCCTGGCTACTGCTATTTACACTTATTATCACTGATTAATTACATAGCCAATTACAAGTTTTTAATTACATAGACAATTACAAGTTTAATCACACTGTAATATATGTTTCATTATATTGCTCTATGACACTCCAGAGACATCATGGTTAATCCATATTTACTATGTAAATATGTGTTGAAGTGTGCATGAACCTTTGTCAGACAGCATCTGATGATCCAACCTCCATGTCATGGGCTATCACTGGTGACAAGAGCTGGATTTATGGTTATGACCCAGAGACAAAGCAACAGTCATCCCAGTGGAAGAGCCCGGGCTCTCCAAGACCCAAAAAAGCAAGACAGGTGAAGAGCAAAGTGAAGAGCACAATCATCATTTGCTTCAATACCAATGGAATTGTGCACAAAGAATTCATCCCACCTGATCAAACAATGAATTCCACACACTACTGTGACATTTTGTGATCGCTCCATGAAAATGTGCAGCACTGACAGCATCAAGGGAACTGGCTGCTGCATCACAACAATGTGCCCTGTCACACATCCTTGCTCACCAGGACCTTCTTGGCAAAAAACAACATGGCAGTTGTACCCCACCCAATATACTTGCCAGACTTGGCAGCTTGCCACTTCGTGGTATTCCCAAAACTGAAACTCAAGTTGAAAGGCTGTTGGTTTGACGCTCTAGAGAGGATTCAAGAAGTATCGCTGGCAGTGATAAACACCCTCAAAGAACAGGACTTCCAGAAAACTTTTGACCTGTGGCAGAAACATTGGGACTGGTGTGTATGTGTCGATGGGGACTACTTTGAGGGTAATGGTGACCATTAGTCCAAAGGTAAGGTTTTCAACAGGTGGCAGCACCAGCCCCAAAAATTTTGGATAGCACCTCATATGAAAGAAAACTGTAAATTCTCAGTAAAGTATCACTGAATTTGTCCATTAACTCAAATTGGCTAGACATGCTGTACAATTCTTCCCCTCTCCATAGGACTCGTGCTAGTGGGGGATTAACATGGATCTGTTAGTTTTTTTCATTAAGTCTAAAGGGGAAGGGAGTTACATGTGGATAAATTTCTCAGATTTGTCAGTGAATTAAATAACAAAAAATACCAAATAACCAGTTTAAGCACTAATTACAATATTTTTTGAGAATCAGATTGTTCATTGGAAGAGTGATGTCTACTTGCACATTATAGAAATACCATACTGATCTTTCAGTTGCAAGTTGTAAGCAATGTAAGAGTATACCGTAATAGTATAAATGGCTAAAACAAAATAACACCATAAGCATTCTCATTACTAAAAAACTTCATTAATAAAATTCCTCTTAGATTGCAAAAACTGTAAGTACTAATGTGTTTGATGCACACACTCACGTAATTTACAGGAATGCATTTTTCAATGGACCAATCATTTTGTAACTTACAACTTACAATTACACAAATCAGAGATACCAAATAACATATCTGATGGGTACTGTACGAACAATCTGGGTCTGTTCTTACTTTTAAAGGTTGCATAAATACTCTCTGCAGGAACATAGATTGTACTCTATGAATACAGCAACAGTAAAGCGGCAACCTGTGAATAAAGTAAGTCCCATCTGAACAAAGGGTGTGGCTGTGGGATGAAATACCTCCAGGTTCTGAAGCTATGAAATTTGTAGGGGGTCCAGAATGGTTATAGGCTACACACAATGAAAAGCTCATTCCCAATGGCAAGACCATAAGAGAGAAGTAATAGTCAGGCATGGTAAGAAGGGAAGTATGATGCTTCAGTAATCTTGGCTGGAAAAGACAAAATGTAAATCAGTACTGCCAGGAGGATTCAGAATGATCCATCCTCCTTTGGCAAAAGGAGAGATAAATAATAATGCCAGTACAAAGCAAGAGGGTAAGAACCAGATAGTGGAGGGCAAAATGGGCTAGTTAGTACTGACAGTGATTGTCCAGTAATATGCAAATCAGCAGAATAGACAATCATGCTCTGGCACCCTCACCTACACAACAAAACTATGCCACCAAGAAACTATTTGGATTCAACCTGGATTGCTATAAGACAGCAATACAAAATTAAAATAAGATAATGTAAAAGCTGTCAAAAGCATCAGTAAAGAAGTAAAATAACTTTTAGCTTGGAACAGTTGTTCCAGATGAGGGTCTAAATGACTTCAAATTACCCATAAAAAATAAAGTCTTAGTGTCAATATATTGAAACAGTTATGGCAAAAGTATCCCTTATATGTGAACAAATTCTGTTCATCAAAAACAGGAAATTCACTGCAGAAGGAAAGCCATAATAGTAAAAACCTCAGTTAACCATTGCATAAACTTAAAATATAACACATAAGATTCCTAAGCACTTGTTTAGAATGCATTAACCTATGCTCGTAACTCATAAAAGATGAAAATATTAAGGCAACCAAGTTGTTCTTATAAGAATATCAGTTGTTTATCTCTGTTAAATGGAATATTACAACAATATGACAAGAGAAGCAGAGAATGATTTCAGAGCATCACAGGATGAGGCAGAGGTAAGGGTCACAATTATTGAGCTATATGAAATAAAAATCATCATAACTTCTGAACAGCTTGCATTAGGATGTTCAAATTGCACAGTTGGCTGTGGGGCACAGTGGGAATTAGTATGTGCACGCGCACATGCCTTGTTTTGGTTTAGTGATGAAGCCCACTTGCATTTGGATGGATTTGTCATAAGCAAATAGGTACATTTGGGGGACTGAGAATCTGCATATCATGATCAAGAGGTCTACTCACCCTCAATAGGTTACTGTGTGGTGTGCAATGTCCAGTCACAGAATAATTGGATGGCATGGTAACTACAGAATGGAATGTGTAAGTTTTGGAAGATGACTTCATCCACATTATCCAAAGTTTTGACAAGATGTGGTTCATGTTCATGCAAGATGCAGCTCAACCACATCAAGGCAGCAGGGTGTTTGATATCCCAGATGAGCACTTTGGGGACCGCATCCTGGCTCCAGGGTACACAAAGGCCACTGGCATGGACCTCGATTGGCCACCGTATACTCCAGATCTGAACACATATGATTCCCGTTTGTGGGGCTATATTAAAGACAAGGTGTACAACAATAACTCCAAAACTATTGCTGAGCTGAAAACAGCCATTAATGGGTCATTGACAGCACAGATATTCTGACATTTAAGCATGCCATGCAGAGATTCACTATTCATCTGCGCCACATCATTGTCAATGATGGGAGGCTTATCGAACATGTCATAACCTAAATCCAAATATCTATAGTGACGTTAACATGTTGTATAAAGTATGTGCATGACATAGTTTGGAACTAATTTACTTTTTTTTCCTATAGTTCAATAATTGTCAACCTGTATATATAAATTGGTAAATTAACTAAAAGGGAACAATTTGTAAATGATAAGCTTGGGAACGTACTGACCAATAAGAGTGACAAACAATAAACATGGAAGACAGACATTTTGCAGTTACTCAGGTGCAGTGATCTACAATCTTACTTTAAATTTGAAAAACCAGGAAAAGCTGATGTACAAGTCACCACCCCATCGGCAAACAAAATGTAGCAAGAAACAATTTGGGAGACAGAAACCATAAATGCTTACAGGAAAACTGCAATTATTTCACCCCTCCCATTTAAGAAGAATGATCCTATTGTGGGTGATAACTATAGAGAAAATGCTTTACTGGATGTCACTTATAAAAATCTATTGATTTGCCATTAATCAGGTTGGTCCTAATAACTGAAGAACTAATTGGGCTACTGATGTGGTTCCCACAGAAACAGATTCATTCATTTTTTCCCACTAAGACAAATAACTGATATGGCATGGGAACTCAGTATATATGTCTACATACTATTTCTAGACTTCAAAAGGGCCTAGATTTATGCAAAAATTAACACAAGTTTCATTAGTGGATATCTGTAAGATGCTATTACATAAGCCATTAGCTTCAGACCACAATAATGACATGGCTGTTCACTATTATTCTCATGTACTCTAGTATGCAATATATAGAAATAATTCTTAGCAATCTTTGTTACCAGCAACAAGCAGATGTCGTTTGTTGGTGTTGCACATTTTAGCATTTTGTTACTGAGATGGTCTCTTGGTAGGGTGTTGTTCTTCAGCATCCCAGTGAAGAAGTTGGCACAGAAACGGTTAAGCAAAAAATCCATGCAATTTGCATGTTTATTGATATATAAAAGCTGACATCAGAATTTTCATTTGTGTGAGACCTTGTGTATTTTCCATGCAAACTTTGTTGACATTTATTGTGGTGGCTGATGGGAGCAACCCTTAAAGGCATTTCCCATGTACAGTTGTTTCCATAAGCCACCATGCCAAGTATCAATTTAGTTTGTGCAGGCAGTACAAGGTTCATATGCCAATCTGAAATTCTAGATTTGCATAGTTAACTGTTTGCATTGCTTCTGTATAATCTTTCACTAATTGTGTCAATACCCATTTGTATTGTGATATATTGTGGAATTCCAAACATTCCCAAGTGCTGGGATAAACTAGTACTGCGATCAACTGTAGGCTTAAACTTATTTTGTGCTGTTTTAAAATTTCTGAGAATGGTAGGTATTTCCTCATTCAAAACATTCATTCTCTCATTTCATTATATAGTTACATGTGAAACAGATTATTTTTGGATGCTTACAAAACTATATTTTCGCAAGTTACTGATACACGTGTTTTGGATAGCAAATCAGCTTTTGTGGTTTGCAGTTACTTGCAAAGAATATATTAATCGTGAATTTCTTTGTACATCAGCACAAATAAACCTACAGTTTTGAAAAGTTTAGGAAGCTATCACTGTCCTGTGCATAGCCTAATTCTCAGCAAATCAGTATTTGTGATGTAGTTACTGCAGTAGATGCTCCAACTAACACCGAGTGTTACATCTTTTTTTTCCCTTAAAGAAGAGTATACATTGTACAAATTTGTCATAAAGTAACTCTATTTTCAAGTTTGCTAACAAATACCATTTCCTCAAGAAGTTTTACAAAATTATTTATTTTTACCACAGGTTTCTCTGTTGCTTAATAGAAATCTCATTTTGTGTATTTGCTTCAATTCTTATAGGGAATTAGAAACTTTTTATTCTGTGAGGTTTTGTGATTGCAGTTGGATTATATTGACTTCTTGCTACAATATTTTGGCTGGAAACTGTCCAGCCACCTCCATTTGAGTGTCTGCCACTGGAGACTGCATGTTCCCAGCATCAGCTTTATAGCAAAAATAAATGGTGGACACTCACCTGAAGACGGCTGTATGTCTGCCAGCCAAAATATTGTGATATATAGTCAACATGATGTGGCTGCAAACCCAAAACCCACAGAATATTCAGTAAGTTGGGGAAAACTTCAAGAATCATAGAAACTTTTTAGCTCAAAAGATTAAAAGGTAATTAGTGGGCTTCATTTAAAGTTATTTGTTCACTGCCCTGTAATACATTGCAGCAGCCAAAATTCAGCTGAAAAGTTAATGGTGTTCTTGAACTAGGATGAACTGCTTGATGTTCATAAGCAGTTGGAAATAATTGTCCTGACTAATGACTACTGTCAGACAATTGGTAGGTGCTGTGAATAGGCATGTTAGAAGAGCCCCTGAGAATTGTGTACCTATGATACCCGTATCAGAGATACTTGAAGTACTATCCTCTCCTGTGGTTCCAGTCTCCTCCACAGAAAGTACAGGATCTGTCATTACTCATCCACTTGACTATGAGTGGTGTATCAATGGTAGATCTAGACAACCTGTACAGGTTGGACAGGGACCAGGGTGGACTCAGTGCGTTGTACTGATCCCCCTAACCGACAAGTTGAGGGGCTGTCTTTCACTGGAAATGAAACTCGGCCAGTGGGATACACTTCACCTGTTTTGGGGAAACATGTACTGTCCAGTGTCACGAGAAGGCAACGGCAAAATGGTAAAGGTCTATCAACCATTGGCAGTCATACATACAGTGAATGATGGAACTCCTAAGGGACATGGCAGCAAGGAACAGGTAAGGACACCAAGACGCACTTAGTATGTTTGCCTGGGGGCCTCATTCAAAATGTTGAAGAGGCTATTCTGACTGCCATAGAGGTAACAGGGTGCAACAAACTGGAGATTGTGGCATATGTTGGAACAAATGATATTGTCTGGGCTCTGAGGTCATACCTCAGTTATTACAGTGACTGACAGGAGGAGGTTGACAAGACCAGCCTCGGACATGGAGCTTCCACAAGGCTCACAATTTGCAGCATTGTCCACAAAATTGACTGTGGCCCTTTGGTTGTGAGTCATGTTGAAGGACTGAACCAGAGGCTGTGAAGGCTCTGTGACAACTAGACTGCAACTTCCTGGACTTTCACCATAGGACTGAGAACTGTAGGTGTACACCTCACATCAGATGCTGCTTCTCAGGTAGCTGGCTGTGTGTAGAGTGCATACGAGTTCTTTTTAGATTAGGTGACTCTCCATCCAATTCAGATAACGATAGTTGTAAGAAACCCAAAAGTATCATGGTACAATCAAAAGAAATACCTCTCACAGATGAGAGTATAAAATTCTAATGGTGAAGCATTCACAACAAAGTGCCAGAGTTAGAAGTGACCCTGAAAAGCAGTGAAGCTCACATAATACTAGGTACAGAAAGCTGACTGAAACCTGAAATTGACAGCAGTGAGGCTTTAGATGAAAATCTGAGTGTATATTGAAGAGATAGGAAAATGGGAAATGGAAGTGGTGGTGTATCTGTCACAGCAGACAATCCATTGAGATAGAAATTGAAGCTGCATATGATTTTGTTTGGGCAAGTCTTAGTATTAGGGGTGTGCATAAAATAGTTGGATCCTCCTATCATTCACTTGGTTCATCTCCTGAATTAACCCAAAACTTTAGAGAAACCACAGTTCACTTGTACATATGTTTCCTAATCATACTGTAATCATTGGTGGAGACTTTAATCATCCACCAATCAACTGTGAAAATTACAGTTTTGTTAGCAGTGTGCGTGATGAGACATCCTGCGAAACATTCTTAAATGCCTTCTCTGAAAACTAAGTAAAACAGGTAGTTTAGAACCTACTCATGATGAAAATATGTTGGATCTGATGGCACCAAACAGACATGACATCTTTGAGGAGTGTCAACATCAAAAATGGCATCAGTGACCATGATGTGGCTGTGGTAAAAATGATTACTAAAATACAGAGGATAACTAAAACAATCAGAAAGATATGTATGTTCACTAAAGTAGACAAAATGTCATTAATGTCGTACCTCAATGAGGAATTTGAAACTTTGAGCTCATGGCAGTAGCATGTAGAAAAACTATGCCTCAAGTTCAAAAGAATAATTGACCAGGCACTGGATTGATACAGTTATGTACCCAGTAGAACAGTTCATAATGGGAGGGACACTCCATGGTATACAGTCACTGTAAGGGAACTTCTGAAGAAAGAGATATTACTGCATAATAGGTGTAAAACAAAGCATAGAGATAGAGATAGAGATGCTGAATGAAAAGTCTTTGGCTGTCAAGATAGCAATGTGTGATGTCTTCAATGACTACCATAGCAGAATACTGTCAATCAATCTTTCACAAAACCCTAAGAAATTCTGGTTCTATGTAAAGGCTGTTAGTGGCACCAAAGATAGTGTCGAGTACCTCATGGATGAGACATGAACTGAACTTGAACACAGCAAAGCAAAAGCTGAAATGCTTAACTCTGTTTTCAAATGTTCCTTTACAAAGAAATACCCACATGAATTGCCCCAATTTAATCCTTGTGCCACTGAAATGATGAGTAAAATAATTATTAGTGTCAGTGGTGTTGAGAAACAGCTGAAATCATTATAACTGAACACACCTCCAAAACCTGAATGAATCCCTGTCAGATTCTATATCGAATCTGTCACTCAGTCAGCCCCTCTTCTAACTATAATCTATTGTAGATTCCTCGAGCAAAAAAACTGTGTTCAGTTCTTGGAAAAAAGCACAGGTCACAACCATCTACAAGAAGGGTAGTAGAAGAGATTCACAAAACTACCATCCAATATTCTTGACATCAATACATCAAGTTGTTGTAGAATCTTAGAATATATTCTGAGCTCAAACATAATGAGGTATCTTGAACAGAATAACCTCCTCTAAGCCAACCACACACAAAACAATGGTGTTTTATCAACATACACTATTCTTCCACATAACCTTCATCCCGTTACTTGGCGTTCCACCAATGTAAAATAAGGGCGTGTATGCCCTGTTAGTACCAATCCTTGTCCTGGTGGCAGAGCCACTGCTTCAGTGTGTGAATCACCTCCTCATTGGCTTCAAAACATTTTCCAAGAATGGCATCCCTTAATGGCCCAAACAAATGGAAGTCCAAGGGGGCTAGGGCAGGGCTGCACTGTCCAATCCTGTTTTGTGATGTGTTCAGCAGTTCTTAGACTTGTGTGGGGCTGAGCATTATTGTGTTGCAGCAAACATCTTCTGGGTTGCTGTGGTTCTGAAGTCACCAGAAATGCATATTTAGTTTTGTTAATGTGTTGACATAGGCTTTTGAATTAATGGTACCACCTCTTAGCATCACATCACTGAGAATCGCACCGTCACAGTCCCAGAACAAGCAGTTGCTTTGAATATTTTCTTCTGTGGGGAGTGGGAATGGTGTCATTTTACTGACTGTCATTTTGTTTTATGCTGAAAATGGTTAATCAGGTTTCGTCACCTGTCACAATCCGGGACAAGAAGGCCTCCCCCTCAGATTAAAACATTACAACAAATCAAGACAAATGTTTTTTTTCTGTGCAGTTTGTGATCCACCATTAGACACCATGGGACCCATCTTGCACATACTTTTGAATATCCAGGAGTGCAGAGAATTGCATCCACACTTCCTTTGCTTATTGACGGATGCTGCACCAACTGCTGAGTCATATTAAGTCTGTCCTTGCATATGACATCATCAGCTCATTGCAACATGTCAGGTGTGACAGTTGTGGGTGGTCTCCCTGATCCCTGTAAATCACGGACCTCCACTGAACAGCCTTCTGATGACTTCACCCTTCATGCCCAGTGACTAACTGTACTTCTGTTGACATCAGATGCTTCATAGACTTTGCGCAAGCATTTGTTAATATTCCCCACAGTTTCTTTTTCTGCAGTGAAAAATTCAATGACTATACATTGCTTGTAACATACATCACCTACAGACACCATTCTGAAACTGTCCTGCAGCTGTTATCTGTCGGAAATGATGGAAACTTCGCACGCTCACTCAGGTGACATCAAATAATGCATACATAACATTTCAAGTTTGTAGCATCAATTTCAGCTGGAAAACAAAAAGCGGTGCATTACTTTCTGGGAAACACTTGTAAATGCAGTATTTCCTGATTTTGGAAAAGCACCTAAGCTTATTGTCAAAATTATGAAAATATTGGGTGTTGACTGGACTGAGCATTTTCTGGTAGGGAGGATGCAGAATGTTATCTTGGATGGAGAGTTAATGTCAGATGTAGAAGTAACATTGGGTGTGCCCTAGGGAAATGTGTTGGAACTTTTGCTGTTCATGTCATAAATCAAAGACCTTGCAGACAATACTAACTGTAATCTCAAGTTTTTTTCAGATGATGCAATTATCTATATTGAAGTACTGTCTGAAAGTAGCTGCATGAATATTTAGTCAGATCTTGATAACAATTCAAAGTGGTGTAGAGATTGGCAATCTGCTTTAAACATTCATAAAAGTAAAATTGTGCACTTTACACGATGAAAAAAACATAGTATTCTATGACTGTAATATCAATGAATCACTGCTGAAATTGGCTAACTCATGCAAATACCTGGATGTAACACTTTATAGGCATATGAAATGGAATGATCAAATAGGCTCAGTCATGAGTGAAACAAGTGATAGACTTCAATTTATTGCCAGAATACTGGAGAAGTGCAAGCAGTCTACAAAGGAGATTGCTTACAAATCACTCGTGCAGCCAGTTGCAGCATGTTACTCAAATGTGTGGGACTCATACCAAATAGGAGTAACAGGGAGCTCCTCGAATGTGTGCAAAGAAAGGCAGCATGAATGTTCACAGGTTTCTTTGAGTCATGTGAAAGTGTCACAGAGATACAGAAGAAACTGAACTTGAAGACTCTCGAGAAAGTCTGTTAACAATATTGGAACCAGCTTTAAATGACTGTTCTAGGAATATACTACAACCTCCTACATATTGGTCACATGGGGACTGTGAGGATAAAATTAGAATGATTACAGCATGCACAGAGAAATTCAGACAAGCACTCTTCCCGTTCTCCATGCGTGAATGGAATGGGAACAAACCCCCATAACTCGGACAAGTGGTTATACCCTCTGCCATGCACTTCATAGTGATTTGCAGATGGAGAGGTCAATGTAGAGAAAGTGCTATGTGCCACACTAGAGTGTGTGGGAGCACCTGTGTTTAGTATACAGAGGTCAAGCCCTGCCAGAACAGCTTCAACTGTCCTGCCCAGGGCAGCAGTTGTATGACTACCCCAAAGACAGTTGTGGGCATTAAAAGTCCCCTAATAGCAGGAAGAGAGTTGCTGAAGGGTGGTGAGGGCAAGGGATGTGGGTGGCCTGTCAAGTGGGAGGTAGAGATTACAGATTGTGATTGGAGTGGGGGGCCAGATGGACCCTGACAGCAATGGCTTCCAGAGTGGAATGGTGGAATGGAGGGGAACTCATTACTAACAATGTCCTTGAAGACCAAGGTGCAAACACCACCAGAAGCCCACAAGGGGGCAATTCGGTTCCAACAGAAAGCATGGAACCCACAAAGGGCGGGTGAATAAGAATTGACAAATTGGGTATCCTGGAGTGCAATACAAGCGGCAGAGTAGAAGGAAATAAGGGGCTTCAACTCTGGAAGGTGATGCAAATATCCATTACAATTCCACTGGAAGGTTCTCAAGCCAGAGTCCAAAGGGAAAGCAAATGGACCAGAGTCGGTCACTGATAAGGATGGGGTATATCCATATAGGTGGGGTCAGACTCTGTTGATTCATTGACTGAAAGAGGGGAAGGCTGCACCTCAGGGGGTACCAGAGGGGCCTTGCCCTTGTTCTTGCATTTCTGCTTCTTCTCGAGTAGGAAGAGAAAGGCAGACTTCAGCGAGAGTGGGCATGGAATTACACCGAGCAATCTTAGCACCCACCGGCTGCAGATCGCACTGCCGATGTGGAGCAGTAGATAGCCTTTTAGGGGGGTGCCAGGAAGAGGAGTCCCAGGAGGGAGCTCCAGTACTGGTGGCCACCGAAGAAGGGATGCACTTCTCTGGTGAGGAAGGGGGAGTAGCACCCAAAGGGGTGGGGGTGGATACTGAAGGGGAGGGGGAGTGGAAGGGGGAGTGGAAGTGGAAGTGGGAGTGGGAGGGGGAGTTGGAGGGGGAGGGGGAGGGGGAGGGGGAGGGGGAGAGGGAGGGGGAGAGGGAGGGGGAGGGGGAGGGGGAGGGGGAGGGGGAGGGGGAGGGGGAGGGGGAGAGGGAGGGGGAGAGGGAGGCGGAGAGGGAGGGGGGGTGGGAGGGGGAGAGGGAGGGGGAGAGGGAGGGGGTGGGAGGGGGGTCGGAGGGGGAGTGGGGGGGAGGGGGAGGCTGCAGGCATGGGGCGAATGGGGTGGGGCTTGGAAGAGGAGGGCCTAGGAGGGGAAATGGACACAACTCAAGCAAAAGTAGAAGTCATAGACATGGGATGGAACCGGTCATACTTTCGACGAGCCTCATGGAGGGGGTGCCCACAGTCACCGCAGAGGGGATCAGTGGTACAGCAGGAAGACATGTGTCCAAACCATAAGCATTTAAAGCATCTCATCGGTGGTGGAATATAAGGTTTTACATCACACCGATACACCATTATCTTGACCTTCTCTGGAGGACATCCCCCTCGAAGGCCAGGACAAAGGCACCCATAGCGATGCGATTGTTTGGAGGACCCCACTGCACATGGTGGATAAAACAAACCCCTCACCGTTTAAGATTAGCATGGAGCTCCTCGTCAGTCTGGAGAAGAAGATCTCAGTGGAAAATAATGCCCTGTACCAAGTTCAAAGATTGTTGGGGCATGACGGAGACTGGGATGTCACCGAGACAGTCACAAGCCTGCAGGGCGTCAGATTAGGCAGCAGAAGATGTCTTTCTGAGCAAAGCACCAGACCACATTTTACTCATTGATTCCACTTCACCATACTTATCTTGAATTGTCTCGACAAAAAACAAAGGCTTGGTCATGGCAAAACTTCCGCCATCCATCCTGGTACAAACCAGGTACTGAGGGAAATATTTCAAACCAAGCCGGTGAGCTTGGCCCTCCTCCCAAGGGGTGGCCACGGAGGGGTAGGCCAAAGGATCAGAAGAAGGAGTGTCACGTCTGCTACCACTGTTAGAGATGGCCACAGAATGGCCAGGATGGTGAAGCTTTTGTCGCTTCATGCACAAGGTGTCCACCCTAGTACCACCCACTTCAATCAGGAGCTCACCCCATGGGCGCCACCCAGCCACAGCAAGGGCTGTCTGGCATGGTAGCCATTGCCGGGAGTTTTGGTGCCCCAGATTGATGAGCATCGACTCCTGGGCATATACAAGGCATTAACAGCTCAGGTACTAGCAGTGTGATCCCTGTGGTTTCAAGGGACTCAGCCAAGTGGGTACTTAACAGCCCGAACACACAGACTGGCTACTTTGCCAGTGACCTAGCTGGAGGCGGGCAAGGGTGCAAAAGGAAAGGGGAGGGGAGGGAGGAGAGAGGAACCTGCACTATGGATGCTAGGTATTAAGATAATCCCCAAATGGCTCACACTGAGCAGAAAATTTTGGAAATGGAGGTCAAACCTCAAGGGAACCAAAAATGCCAAAAAGGAGATGGAAACAGCAAACTAAACAATAGCACAGACCTATACAAAGCCAGGATGATAGCCAGGCAGACATAAAGAAGTCCACTAAGAGACAAAAGAGGGGGCAGGGACAAAGAGGCAAGGATAGGGGAGGAGAGGAACAAGGATGGTAAATCAGCCTGGAAAGGAAAGGAGACTGAAATAGCTCGAGGTCCTGGGCGCGCCACACATGTACCCACAAAAGGACTATGGGGGCCCCCTGGGGGGAGGATGTGCATAGAGCAGATGGTTAATATTTTATATTTTCTGAAGATTTCTCTATAAGTCTCTCTCCTGTTTACCATAGCTACCACTCTTACTGCCTTATCTGTAGTCTGAAAAGTCTGTTTGTATAGACAGCTGGAGCCCCAAGCCATATCTCAATAGCATATTTAAGATGAAGATATATCACTCCAAAATATATTTGTCTCAAGCCATCATGGTCCAGGAAGGCTGAGACTCTCTTCAGCAGATACACACATTCTTTCAAATATGGTCTACAGGGTGTTACAAAAAGGTCCAGCCAATCTTTCAGGAAACATTCCTCATACACAAATAAAGAGAAGATGTTATGTGGACATGTGTCCGGAAATGCTTAATTTCCATGTTAGAGCCCATTTTAGTTTCGTCAGTATGTCCTGTACTTTCTCGATTCACTGCCATTCCATGGCCTCCACGCTCTCCTGACCTCAACCCTCTTCACTTTCATTTATGGGGGCATTTGAAAGCTCTTGTCTATGGAACCCTGGTACCAAATGTAGAGACTCTTCGTGCTCATATTGTGGATGGCTGTGATACAATACGCCACTCTCCAGGGGTGCATCAGCGCATCAGGGATTCCATGCGATGGAGAGTGCATGCATGTATCCTCGCTAACGGAGAACTTTTTGAACATTTCCTGTAACAAAGTGTTTAAAGTCATGCTGGTACGTTCTGTTGTTGTGTGTTTCCATTCCACGATTAATGTGATTTGAAGAGAAGCAATAAAATGAGCTCTAACATGGAAAGTAAGCATTTCTTGACACACATCCACATAACATATTTTCTTTCTTTGTGTGTGAGCAATGTTTCCTGAAAGTTTGGCTGTACCTTTTTGTAACACCCTGTATATGTGCTTTCCATGGCAGGTGTTCATCAACAATTATAACTATAAAATTTGCGTTTTTGCAGCTAAGGGCCAATGGAAGAGTAGAAAGATTCTATTTATGTTATGATTATAGCGAAGCATAAATTGCAGCTTTACTATCTTCTCTTTATTTATAAGTAGCTTATTTGCTGTAGGATAACTTGACATAAAATTATAATTGATTCCCCTACTGTTTGTAGTAGTTTACATATCACAGCCGCAGCTGACATAAGAAGTGTCATTAGCATAGCTTACAACTTTGCAATTTTGGGGTTCAGTTACATCATCAATGTACACAAGAAACAGAGAAAGCCCCAATATACTTCCTTGGGGCACACTACATTGTAGTATTTGTGGGTTGATTTGGCAGTTACCAACTGTTCATTCCTTTTATAGGTTAGCTTGACACATTGTTTCCGGTTTTTCAAATAGGAGGTAATAGTTGTAAGGCTACCCCTGTCACCCCATATACTTCTAATTTATGCAATAGAATTGTATGATTCACAATTCAAAAGTTTTACCCATATCTAAGAAGGTGCCTATTACCCTGTCTCCTTCACCTAGCTTGTTTAATATTTCATGTATAAAAATTGCTATTGCTGTTACAGTAGATGTTCCTTTTCTAAAACCATGCTATAGATTGTTAAATAGATTATGATTGATGAACTATGCCTCAAACTGATTTAATATTACTTTCTCTAATAATGTTTCAAGCTCTGAAGTAAGTTATATTGACCTATAGTTTTTCATGTCAGTTTTTATTCGCTTCTTACACACGGCTATGATTTCAGTGATTTCAAAAGATAAGGGAACTCTCCATAGCTGAGGGAGCTATTTATTAGATGTGTCAGAGGCTTCACTAATTCTCCTCTGTATACCTTTAGCAGCTTAGGTAAAATGTCATCCTAGTCGCAAGACATTTTAGCTAGCAGTTTTGAAATTACTGCTAGAAGCTCCCTCGCACTAATGCCATAGATGAAAAAAGATTAGCTAGTTTTTGTAGCATTTAAACTGGGTGTTAGTCGCATGTTTCATTTGTGCCAATTGTATTAATCAACTGTACGAATGTGTCACGTGCTTCTTTTGGGTCATTCATGATTCTCTTTTAATGTTATGCTGGTGTGTTCATGAGATTCTTCTACACTTGATTGTTTTACCCTGCATAGGGTCTTCCTCTTTTTCTCTTGTATGGAGGTTGCCAACAACCATTCATTCCCTAACCTCACCACACGCCTATACCATTGTAAACCTCATAAGTGATACACACAGGAGTTTTCATTCATTTGCTGGTTTCTTTATTTGGTATCTTCTATCATCTTGAGGCTCTACAGCTTCTCCTCGAAAAATCTATTTGAGGAGTTTAAAGTTTTCCTCTGTCTTGCTTTGTTATTTCCCAGGATTCCACACCTTGTAAACAAATGCTTTGTATTATTACTTCATATTATCTCACCATTGGTGGGGAGCTTGTGTGCCTCAGTTATACAACCAGTTGTATGGCAGGTACAACCAAAATGGAGGGGTATCTGTTGAGAGGCCAGACAAACATCTGGTTCCTGAAGGGGTAGCAGCCTTTTCCATAGTTTCATGAGAAACAGTCTGGATGATTGATCAGGCCTTGTAACATTAACAAAATGGCCTTGCTGTGCTGGTACTGCAAACGGCTGAAAGCAAGGGGAAACTACTGTCATAATTTTTCCCGAGGGCATGCAGCTCACTGTATGGTTAAATGATGATGATGGTGTCCTCTTGAGTAAAATATTCTGGAGGTAAAATAGTCCCCCGTTAGGATCTCCAGATGGGGTCTACTCAGGAGGACGCCATTTTCAAGAGAAAGAAAACTGAGGTTCTATGGACTAGAGCATGGAATGTCAGATTCCTTAATCGGGTGGGAAGGTTAGAAAATTTAAAAAGGGAAATGGATAGGTTAAAGTTAGATATAGTGGTAATTAGTGAAGTTCAGCAGGAGGAGGAACAAGACTTCTGGTCAGGTGAATATAGGGTCATAAATACAAAATCAAATAGGGATCATGCAGGAGTAGGCTTAATAATGAACAAAAAATTACTAGTGTGGGTAAGCTACTGTGGACAGCATAGTGAATGCGTTATTGTAGCCAGAATAGACATAGACACAAAGCCCATGCCTACCACAGTAGTACAATTTTATATGCCAACTAACTTCACAGATGATGAAGAGATTGAAGAAATGTACGATGACACAAAAGAAATTATCCAGATAGTGAAGGCAGATAAAAATTTGGTAATCATGCGGGACTGGAATTCGATAGAAGGAAAAGGAAGAGAAGGAAAAGTTGTGGGTGAATATGGAAAGGTGGTAAGGAATGAAAGAGGAAGCCACCTGGTAGAATTTTGCACAGAGAATAACTTAATCATAGCCAACACTTGGTTTAAGAATCATGAAAGAAGGTTGTATACATGGAAGAGGCATGGAGATACTGGAAAATTTCAGATACATTATATAATGGTAAGACAGAGGTTTTAAATCGTAAGGTATTCCCAGGTGCAGATGTGGACTCTGACAACAATTTACTGGTTATAAACTAGAGATTACAACTAATGAAACTGCAAAACATGGGAATTTAAGGAGATGGGACATGGATAAACAAAGAACCAGAGGTTGTAGAGAGTTTCAGAGGGAGCATTAGGGAATGATTGACA
The DNA here is from genome assembly GCF_023897955.1 of Schistocerca gregaria. NCBI lineage: Eukaryota > Metazoa > Arthropoda > Insecta > Orthoptera > Acrididae > Schistocerca > Schistocerca gregaria. Next base: position 415,589,037 of record NC_064925.1, on the reverse strand, counting down.
AGAATGGGGGAAAGAAATACAATAGAAGAAGAATGGGTAGCTTTGAGAGATGAAATAGTGAAGGCAGCAAAGGATATAGTAGGTAAAAAGGCGAGGGTTTGTAAAATCCTTGGGTAACAGAGGGGATACTGATTTTAGTTAATGAAAGGACAAAATATCAAAATGCTGTAGATGAAGCAGGCAAAAAGGAATACTAATGTCTCAAAAATGAGATTGACAGGAAGTGCAAAATGGCTAACCAGGGATGGCTAGAGGACAAATGTGAGGATGTAGAGACATATATCACTAGGGGTATAATAGATACTGACTGCAGGAAAATTAAAGAGATCTTTGGAGAAAAGAGAACTACGTGTATGAATATTGAGAGGTCAAACGGGAAACCAGTTCTAAGCAAAGAGGGGAAAGCAGAAAGATGGAAGGAGTATATAGAGGATCTATACAAGGGTGATATACTGAAGGGCAATATTATGGAAATGGAAGAGGAGGTAGATGAAGATGAAATGGGAGATATAATACTGCACGACATTTGACCGAGCACTGAAAGTCCTAAGTCCAAACAAGGCCCTGGGAGTAGACAATATTCCATTATAACTACTTATAGCCTTGTGAGAGCCAGCCCTGACAAAGCTCTACAATCTGGTAAGCAAGATGTATGAGACAGGCGAAATACCCTCAAACTTCAGGAGGAATATAGTAGTTCCAATTCCAAAGAAAGCAGGTGTTGACAGGTGTGAAAATTACTGAACTATGACTTATTAGTCATGGCTGCAAAATACTAACACGAATTCTTTACAGATGATTGGAAACACTGGTAGAAGCTGACTTCAGGGAAGATCAGTTTGGATTCCATAGATATGTTGGAACATGCGAGGCAATACTGACCCTACGACTTATCTTAGAAGGTAGAGTAAGGAAAAGCAAACCTACATTTCCAGCATTTGTATACTTAGAGAAAGCTTTTGACAATGTTGACTGGAATATTCTCCTTCAAATTCTGGAGGTGGCATGTGTAAAATACAGTGAGTGAAAGGCTATTTACAATTTGTACAGAAATGAGATGGCAGTTATAAGAGTCAAGGGAAATGAAAGGGAAGCAGTGACTGGGAAGGGAGTGAGACAGGGTTGTGGCCTATCCCCAATGTTACTCAATCTGTACACTGAGCAAGCAGTAAAGGAAACCAAAGAAAAATTTGAGCAGGAATAAAATCCATGGAGAAGAAATAAAAACCTTGAGGTTTTCTAGTGACATTGTAATTCTGTCAGAGACAGTAAAAGACCTGGAAGAGCATCTTAACAGAATGGACAGTGTCTTGAAAGGACAATAGCAGTATGCACGTGGTGGGAAGGGGAGTTGGGAGATTAGGCCTGGAATGGCCAGAGGACTGGGTTTTAAATGAACAGCTAATAATGTGCCCGAGTGATATGACACTTAGTATACATAAAAGAAGGATAATGTTGTTTAACAAAAGGTCAAGTACTAACATTGACTTGTAGAGGTGGACTGGAAGTTAGTATAGCTGTTAGATGAAACAGGATAATCAGCATAGTAAAATTTCATCTTTATAACACAACCAAAAAACATAACAAAAGGCTTCAGTTTGAAACAGTTGATAAATTAAATAAGGTGACATATTACCTCTCAGTTTCAAATTGTTTTCTATGTTGGCTTATTTAAAGTCAACACTACATATTTTGAATCAGTTTGAAATGCATATGTCAGAAATGATTTGACAAAGTACACATGATTCAAAATTTCAGTTGTGGCTTACTCCTTCTTTGTGTTGCATTTCAGCAGACCAAGATTCAAAAGGTGATTACCACTCTTCTTAGGAATCTCTTGTCTGCATAGAAACCACGACAGCATCACATCAAGGTGACAAAAATTTTGATACAAGAAAAACAAGGGATACAAAGACTATATTAAAATAGCCGTATTATGAATTTAAACAGGTTAGAACAAGCAAACAGGAACAGAGCACATAGGAATTTCACCAAATACAGGGCAGGAAAATCTTCTAAAGAAATGTTGACGGGAAACAGTCAGTTTAATGGAGATAAGAATTAAAAATGCACATTCTTATCAATTATTGTAAGGGATTCCCTGAAAGAAAAGAATGGAAACAAATGCGTATAAACAGAAGATAAGGATTCCAAGACTTACCAAGCGGGAAAGTGCCGGCAGACAGGCACATGAACAAAACACACAAACACACACACAGAATTACGAGCTTTCGCAACTGGCAGTTGCTTCGTCAGGAAAGAGGGAAGGAGAGGGAAAAATGAAAGGATGTGGGTTTTAAGGGAGAGGGTAAGGAGTCATTCCAATCCCGGGAGCGGAAAGACTTCCCTTAGGGGAAAAAAAGGACAGGTGTACACTCGCACACACACACACACATATCCATCCGCACATCCGTTTTTTCCCCTAAGGGAAGTCTTTCCGCTCCCGGGATTGGAATGACTCCTTACCCTCTCCCTTAAAACCCACATCCTTTCATTTTTCCCTCTCCTTCCCTCTTTCCTGACGAAGCAACTGCCAGTTGCGAAAGCTCGTAATTCTGTGTGTGTGTTTGTGTGTTTTGTTCATGTGCCTGTCTGCCGGCGCTTTCCCGCTTGGTAAGTCTTGGAATCTTTGTTTTTAATATATTTTTCCCATGTGGAAGTTTCTTTCTGTTTTATAAACAGAAGATAAACTTAGCTAATCTGCAGAGTAGCGCAATATTTGTTACAAAGACTTATTTGAAAATTCCAGGTGCAACAGTCCACATAAAATCTTGAAAAATAAAAGCAAACAGAACAGGGTTGAAAAAAAGGGCAGTATATTTTACGCTGGTGACAAAATTAAATGCAACAAATGAGAATTTTTAATGACAGCACTATAGACAAATGTAAATAACAAACCAAACAGAAGGCTCTGTTTCAATTCCAAGAAACACACCAAAATCTTTATCTACAGAAAACAATGTTGAAGGACATCCACATCCGAGCCTCTTCAAGAGAACTGCATATGGTTCAAAATTGTATGTGAAGACTGAATAATTCAAATTGGCTAATATAATCAGATGGCAAAGACCTACAAAATAATTGAGAGACAGTACCTTTTAACTGGTTACTCTTTTAGCAACTCACATTCTACACACATACTGATGTTGTTTTTTGTTGTGGTCTTCAGTCCTGAGACTGGTTTGATGCAGCTCTCCATGCTACTCTATCCTGTGCAAGCCTCTTCATCTCCCAGTACCTACTGCAGCCCATGTCCTAATGAATCTACTTAGTGTATTCATCTCTTGGTCTCCCTCTACAACTTTTACTCTCCACGTTGCCCTCCAGTACTAAACTGGTGATCCCTTGATGCCTCAGAATATGTCCTACCAACCGATCCCTTCTTCTAGTCAAATTGTGTCACAAACTCCTCTTCTCCCCAATTCTATTCAATACCTCCTCATTAGTTATGTGATCTAACCATCTAATCTTCAGCATTCTTCTGTAGCACCACATTTTGAAAGCCTCTATTCTCTTCTTGTCTAAACTATTTATCATCCATGTTTCACTTCCATACATGGCTACACTCCATACAAATTCTTTCAGGAACAACTTCCTGACACTTAAATCTATACTCGATGTTAACAAATTTTTCTTCTTCAGAAACGCTTTCCTTGCCATTGCCAGTCTATATTTTATATCCTCTCTACTTCAACCATCATCAGTTATTTTGCTCCCCAAATAGCAAAACTCCTTTACTACTTTAAGTGTCTCATTTCCTAATCTAATTCCCTCAGCATCACCCGACTTAATTCAACTACATTCCATTATCTTCGTTTTGCTTTTGTTGATGTTCATCTTATACCCTCCTTTCAAGACACTGTCCATTCCGTTCAATTGCACTTCCAAGTGCTTTGCTGTGTCTGACAGAATTACAATGTCATTGACGAACCTCAAAGTTTTTATTTCTTCTCCATGGATTTTAATTCCTACTCCGAATTTTTCTTTTGTTTCCTTCACTGCTTGCTCAATATACAGATTGAATAACATCGGGGAGAGACTACAACCCTGTCTCACTCCCTTCCCAACCACTGCTTCCCTTTCATGCCCCTCGACTCTTATTACTGCCATCTGGTTTCTGTAGAAATTGTAAATAGCCTTTCTCTCCCTGTATTTTACCCCTGCCCCCTTCAGAATTTGAAAGCGATTATTCCAGTCAACATTGTCAAATGATTTCTCTAAGTCTACAAATACTAGAAATGTAGGTTTGCCTTTCCTGAATCTTTCTTCTAAGATAAGTCATAGGGTCAGTATTGCGTCACGTGTTCCAACATTTCTACGGAATCCAAACTAATCTTCCCCAAGGTCAGCTTCCACCAGTTTTTCCATTCGTCTGTAAAGAATTCGCATTAGTATTTTTGCAGCTGTGACTTATTAAACTGATAGTGCAGTAATTTTCACATCTATCAACATCTGCTTTCTTTGGGATTGGAATTATTATGTTGTTCTTGAAGTCTGAGGGAATTTCATCTGTCACATACATCTTGCTCACCAGATGGTAGGGTTTTGTCAGGACTGGCTCTCCCAAGGCTGTCAGTAGTTCTAATGGAATGTTGTCTACTCCCAGGGCCTTGTTTCGACTTAGGTATTTCAGTGCTCTTTCAAACTCTTCACGGAGTATCATATCTCCCATTTCATCTTCATCTACCTCCTCTTCCATTTCCATAATATTCTCCTCAAGAACATCGCCCCTGTTTTTTTTTGTCTACTGACTGGTTTGATGCGGCCCGCCATGAATTCCTTTCTTGTGCTAACGTCTTCATCTCAGAGTAGCACTTGCAACCTACGTCCTCAATTATTTGCTTGACATATTCCAATCTCTGTCTTCCTCTACAGTTTTTGCCCTCTACAGCTCCCTCTAGTACCATGGAAGTCATTCCCTCATGTCTTTGCAGATGTCCTATCATCCTGTCCCTTCTCCTTATCAGTGTTTTCCACATATTCCTTTCCTCTCTGATTCTGTGTAGAACCTCCTCATTCCTTACCTTATCAGTCCACCTAATTTTCAACATTCGTCTATAGCACCACATCTCAAATGCTTCGATTCTCTTCTGTTCCGGTTTTCCCACAGTCCATGTTTCACTACCATACAATGCTGTACTCCAGATGTACATCCTCAGAAATTTCTTCCTCAAATTAAGGCCGGTATTTGATATTAGTAGACTTCTCTTGGCCAGAAATGCCTTTTTTGCAATAGCAAGTCTGCTTTTGATGTCCTCCTTGCTCCGTCCGTCATTGGTTATTTTACTGCCTAGGTAGCAGAATTCCTCAACTTCATTGACTTCGTGACCATCAATCCTGATATTAAGTTTCTCGCTGTTCTCATTTCTACTACTTCTCATTACCTTCGTCTTTCTCCGATTTACTCTCAAACCATACTGTGTACTCATTAGACTGTTCATTCCGTTCAGCAGATCATTTAATTCTTCTTCACTTTCACTCAGGATAGCAATGTCATCAGCGAATCGTGTCATTGATATCCTTTCACCTTGTATTTCAATTCCACTCCTGAACCTTTCTTTTATTTCCATCATTGCTTCCTCGATGTACAGATTGAAGAGTAGGGGCAAAAGGATACAGCCTTGTCTTACTCCCTTCTTAATACGAGCACTTCGTTCTTGATCGTCCACTCTTATTATTCCCTCTTGGTTGTTGTACATATTGTATATGACCCGTCTCTCCCTATAGCTTACCCCTACTTTTTTTTCAGAATCTTGAACAGCTTGCACCATTTTATATTGTTGAACGCTTTTCCCAGGTCGACAAATCCTATGAACGTGTCTTGATTTTTCTTTAGCCTTGCTTCCATTAACAGCCTTAACGTCAGAATTGCCTCTCTCGTGCCTTTACTTTTCCTGAAGCTGAACTGATCGTCACCTAGAATATTCTCAGTTTTCTTTTCCATTCTTCTGTATATTATTCTTGTAAGCAGCTTCGATGCATGAGCTGTTAAGCTGATTGTGCGGTAATTCTCGCACTTGTCAGCTCTCGCTGTCTTCGGAATTGTGTGGATGATGCTTTTCCGCAAGTCAGATGGTATATCGCCAGACTCATATATTCTACACAACAACGTGAATAGTCGTATTGTTGCCACTTCCCCTAATGATTTTAGAAATTCTGATGGGATGTTATCTATCCCTTCTGCCTTATTTAACCGAAAGTCCTCCAAAGCTCTTTTAAATTCCGATTCTAATATTGGATCTCCTATTTCTTCTAAATCAACTCCTGTTTCTTCTTCTATCACATCAGACAAATCTTCACCCTCATAGAGGCTTTCAATGTATTCTTTCCACCTATCTGCTCTCTCCTCTGCATTTAACAGTGGAATTCCCGTTCCTCTCTTAATGTTACCACCATTGCTTTTAATGTCACCAAAGGTTGTTTTGACTTTCCTGTATGCTGAGTCTGTCCCTCTGACAGTCATATCTTTTTCAATGTCTTCACATTTTTCCTGCAGCCATTTCATCTTAGCTTCCCTGCACTTCCTATTTATTTCATTCCTCAGCGACTTGTATTTCTGTATTCCTGATTTTTCCTGAACATGTTTGTACTTCCTCCTTTCATCAATCAACTGAAGTATTTCTTCTGTTACCCATGGTTTCTTCACAGCTACCTTCTTTGTACCTACGTTTTCCTTCCCAACTTCTGTGATGGCCCTTTTTAGAGACATCCATTCCTCTTCAACTGTGTTGCCTACTGCGCTATTCCTTATTGCTGTATCTATAGCGTTAGAGAACTTCAAACATATCTCGTCATTCCTTAGAACTTCCGTATCCCACTTCTTAGCGTATTGATTCTTCGTGACTAATGTCTTGAACTTCCGCCTACTCTTCATCACTACTATATTGTGATCTGAGTCTATATCTGCTCCTGGGTACGCCTTACAATCCAGTATCTGATTTCGGAATCTCTGTCTGACCATGATGTAATCTAATTGAAATCTTTCCGTATCTCCCGGCCTTTTCCAAGTATACCTCCTCCTCTTGTGATTCTTGAACAGGGTATTCGCTATTACTAGCTGAAACTTGTTACAGAACTCAATTAGTCTTTCTCCTCTTTCATTCCTTGCCCCAAGCCCATATTCTCCTGTAACCTTTTCTTCTACTCCTTCCCCTAGAACTGCATTCCCGTCGTCCATGACTATTAGATTTTTGTCCCCCTTTACATACTGCATTACCCTTTCAATATCCTCATACACTTTCTCTATCTGTTCATCTTCAGCTTGCGACATCGGCATGTATACCTGGACTATCGTTGTCGGTGTTGGTCCACTGTTGATTCTGATTAGAACAACCCGGTCACTGAACTGTTCACAGTAACAGACCCTCTGCCCTAGCTTCCTATTCATAACGAATCCTACACCTGTTATACCATTTTCTGCTGCTGTTGATATTACCCGATACTCATCTGACAAGAAATCCTTGTCTTCCTTGCACTTCATTTCACTGATCCCTACTATATCTAGATTGAGCCTTTGCATTTCCCTTTCCAGATTTTCTAGTTTCCCTACCACGTTCAAGCTTCTGACATTTCACGCCCCGACTCGTAGAACATTATCCTTTCGTTGATTATTCAATCTTTTTCTCATGGTAACCTCCCCCTTGGCAGTCCCCTCCCGGAGATCCGAATGGGGGACTATTCCGGATTCTTTTGCCAATGGAGAGATCATCATGACACATGTCCTGTGGATACACGTTACATGTCTTTAATGCAGTGGTTTCCATTGCCTTCTGCATCCTCATGTCATTGATCATTGCTGATTCTTCCGCCTTTAGGGGCAATTTCCCACCCCTAGGACAAGAGAGTGCCCTGAGCCTCTATCTGCTCCTCCGCCCTCTTTGACAAGGCCGTTGGCAGAATGAGACTGACTTCTTATGCCGGAAGTCTTCGGCCGCCAATGCTGATTATTTATCAAAATTTAGGCAGTGGCGGGGATCGAACCCGGGACCGAAGACGTTTTAATTATGAATCAAAGACGTTACCCTTAGACCACGGGTCCCTGTATAGACCCTCTATATACTCCTTCCACCTTTCTGCTTTTCCTTCTTTGCTTAGAACCGGGTTTCTATCTGAGCTCTTGATATTCATGCAAGTGGTTCTCTTTTCTCCAAAGATCTCTTTAATTTTCCTGTAGGCAGTATCTATCTTACCCCTCATGAAATAAGCCTCTACATCTTTACATTTGCCCTCTGGCCATCCCTGGTTAGCCATTTTGCACTTCCTGTCGATCACATTTTTGAGACGTTTGTATTCTTTTTTGCCTGCTTTACTTGCTATATTTTTACATTTTCTCCTGTCATAAATTAAATTCAGTATCTCTTCTGTTACACAAGGATTTCTACGAGCCCTCGTCTTTTCACCTACTTGATCCTCTGCTGCCTTCACTATTTCATCCCTCAAAGCTACCCATTCTTCTTCTACAGTATTTCTTTCCCCCATTCCTGTTAATTGTTCCCTTATGCTCTCCCTGAAACTGTACAACTTCTGGTTCTTTCAGTATCCAGGTCCCATCTCCTTAATTTCCCACCTTTTTGCAGTTTCTTCAGCTTTAATATACAGTTCATGAACAATAGATTGTGGTCAGAGTCCACATCTGCCCCTAGAAATGTGTTACAATTTAAAATCTGGTTCCTAAATCTCTGTCTTACCATTATATAATCTATCTGAAACCTTTTAGTATCTCCAGGGTTCTTCCATGTATACAACCTTCTTTCATGATTCTTGAACCAAGTGTTACCTATGATTAAGTTATGCTCTGTGCAAAATTCTACCAGGCGGCTTCCTCTTTCATTTCTTAGCCCCAATCCATATGCACCTACTACATTTCCTTCTCTTGCTTTTCCTACTGTCGAATTTCAGTCGCCCATGACTATTAAATTTTCATCTCCCTTCACTACCTTAATAATTTCTTTTATCTCATCATACATTTCATCAACTTCTTCATCATCTGCAGAGCTAGTTGGCATATAAAATTGTACTACCGTAGTAGGCGTGGGCTTCATGTCTATCTTGGCCACAATAATGTGTTCACTATGCTGTTTGTAGTAGCTTACCCGCACTCCTATTTTTTTATTCATTATTAAACTACTCCTGCATTACCCCTATTTGATTTTGTATTTATAACCCTGTATTCACCTGTAAAAAAGTCTTGTTCCTCCTGCCACCAAACTTCACTAATTACCACTCTATCTAACTTTAACCTATCCATTTTCCTTTTCAAATTTTCTAACCTACCTGCCCAATTAAGGGAGCTGACATTTCACGCTCCGATCCGTAGAATGCCAGTTTCCTTTCTCCTGATAACAATGTCCTCTTGAGTAGTCCCCGCCCAGAAATTCGAATGGGGGACTATTTTACCTCCAGAATATTTTACCCAAGAGGACGCCATCATCATTTAATCAGTAAAGCTGCATGCCCTCGGGAAAAATTACGGCTGTAGTTTCCCCTTGCTTTCAGCCGTTTGCAGTACCAAAATAGCAAGGCCGTTTTGGTTAGTGTTACAGTGGTCAGTCAATCATCCAGACTGTTGGCCCTGCAACTACTGAAAAGGCTTCTGCTCCTCTTCAGAAACCACACATTTGTCTGGCCTCTAAACAGATATCCCTCCGTTGTGGTTGCACCTATGGTACAGCTATCTGTATCATTGAGGCACACAAGCCTCCCCACCAACGGCAAGGTCCATGGTTCATGGCAGGGACACATACTGATACTGTTAATAAAATTAAATTCACTACAAAATTATACATTAAGAACACTGTATTCCTTCCCACAAAGTTTGTTAATACACAAAGGCAAGAAGAGGAAATTAAGGAGAAGTGGTAGCATGTCTTCATGTGGCTGGTTTATTGTAAAGCAAAAGCTTTGTCGGGCCATGCGTTTTCACCTTGCAGTCTGCTGCGTATAGCAAGCTTTCACATGTGCCAGAGACTGCTACAGAAACAAATCCAAAAGTAAACTGTTGCATGAACTGAAAACATACTGTGTGGTAAGCTAAAATAAGATTTCACAATGTTACACCAAAACAGGGGCTCCTTTATACACAGTACAGCAACAATCATATTAGTCACCTCCACATCATTCTCAGTTTACCTCACATTTATCATCAATGCACTAACATCAGTTTTCTGCATTGTAAAGGAAAATGTTATTACTGTGAAAACCCTATTTTACATTTATATGTGGTCCACAATTAAAAAGTGCAAAATTGAGGAAAATGTTAAAATTCCCAAAATACAAGCAAAAAATGACTAAAAATTGTAATCCTCTACAATACACTGTATAAAATCTGTATAAGTGATGGAAATTAAATGTATAATACAATGTTTATACAACATTTTGTATAATGAATTTAATCAGTTTTTAAAAATCACAGATGTGTAACAGCAAATAAAGCCATGTCAAAAAATTGAAATTTGTATCTGGGTACAAGCACCTGAGCTACTTTCTGGCATGCTGTGACCACAAGTTATACATAAAAACAAGTGTTTTTGAGAAATATTTCCTTTGTGCTCATCCAAGAAAAAGCAAAACTTGTTCCCAGTAAAATAAGTACACAAGGGAAAGAAGAAAAGAAAGGAGACATACAGCACAATAACAGGAGAAAGACAGAACCTGAAGAACAACAGCAGGACAACCAACACCATTATGGACAAAACAGTAAAAGAAGAGCACAGAGAAGCAACAAACAGGTAGAAGGGGTAAAAACGAGAGAGCATATTACCATGGCTGGCCGACCACAAGAATAAAAAGGAAAAGTCAGCCACTCTGCGACACATTAAAACATCGACCCTAAAAGCATTAGAGTGCAGAACACTATGGGACAAAAGACATGCATTAAAACTTACACAGAATGATAAAACCCACCCTCACGTATAAAATGTAAAACTAAATTAGCCAATGAGGTGTTGTCAGCTAAAATTAATGGCAATGAGTCCGGTAACCAAAGAGTCCATCGCAGGGCAACCAAAAAGAACAGCTCACCAAGATATGGAGGCCGCACCGACACTGAGGTAGGTCATCATGGCTCAAGAGGTAGCCATGTGTCACCCAAGCATGGCCATTGTGGAGCCAACAGAGAACCACAGAGTCCCTGCAAGAGGCCCGTGTGGAGGTCTTCCACACATTCATAGTCTCCTTAATGGCATGCAGTTTGTTGTATGTACTGAGGTTATGCCGTTCCATCTCCAAAAGCAGCAAATCCTTGCTGCATAGTACTCAATGCAGGTCAGTTGGAGAGAAGCCGATCTCCATAAGCGGTTTCTGCGTAGCCTGTTTGACCATCCTGTTGGGAACTACGCTGCCTGAGATTCTGACATGACCTGGGGTCCAGATGAACACCACTGAACGGCTGGACTGTTCCAGGGCATAGACTGACTGCTGGATGGTCGCAACGAAAGTATGATGAGGGTAGCACTGGTTGATAGTTTATAGGCTACTCAAGGAGTCAGTACACAGGAGAAATGACTCACCTGGGCATGAGCGGATGTGCTCAAGAGCACGAGATATGGCCCCCAGCTATGCAGTGATAACACTGCAGCCATCTGTCAAAGAGTGCTGTTCTATATGTCCTCCATGAACATAGGCGAAACCAATGTGACCATCAGCCACCAAACCATCAGTGTAAACCACTGCGCGGCCCCGGTACATGTTGAGGATTGAGAGGAAGTGACACTGGGGAGCCGCAGGGATACCTGAGTCCTTAGGTCCATGAGAAAGGTCCAGGTGAAGCTGCGGCCTAGGTGTTTGTGAATGAACGTCAAGTATAGGCGGTAAAGGCAAGGACTTCAGTTCAGAGAGAAGGGATCGCACACTGACTGCATTTGTAAGACCTGATGATGAGAGAGATGAACCGCCATGGGCAAGGAAAGGAGACAGTAATTCAGATGCACAGGAGAACTACAAATGTGTGCAACATAACTGGAGAGCAATTGAGCATGCCTTATCTGCAATGGAGGGACTCTGGCCTCCACCAGGATGCTGTTCACCGGACTTGTGCTAAAAGCTCCTGTCGCTGGGTGAGTGCCACAATGGTGCACTGGGTCAAGTAAATGCAATGCTGAGGGTACTGCCAAACCATAAAGCAAACTCCCATAGTCAAGGCGGGATTAAACAAGGGCTCTGTAGAGCTGCAGCAGCATAGAGCAATCTGCATCCCAGTTGGTGTTGCTCAGGCAGCGGAGGGCATTTAGGTGCTGCCAGCACTTCCGCTTATGCTGATGGAGGTGAGGAAGCCAAGTCAATCAGGTGCCTAAAACCAGTCCTAAGATTTGATGTCTCCACTATGGTGAGTGGATCGTCATTAAGGTAAAGTTCTGGTTCAGGACTAACAGTACGAAAGAGGTGCATAACACACAAATTTGCAGCTAAACGCTGGAAACCGTGAGCTAGAGCCCATGACTGCACCTTGTGGATGGCTCCCTGTAGGTGCCGCTCAGCTACACCAGTACTGGTGGAGCAGTACGAAATGCAGAAGTCATCTGCAACAGAGAAGGTGAGTCAGATGGCCCTAAAACTGCTGCTAGACCATTCATGGCCACTATAAATAGAGATGCACACAATATGGAGCCCTGTGGGACCCCACTCTCCTAGGTATGGGGGGAATTATGGGAGGCACCAACATGGACATGGAAAGTACGAAGTGACAGAAACTTTTGGGTAAAAATTGGGAGCAGGCCTTGGAGACCCCACTCATATAATGTGACAAGGATATGATGTAACCAGGTCATGTCATACACTTTTAGTAAATCAAAAAAGATGGCAACCAGGTGTGTGAATCTGATCTGGCCCAGGAGCTGTGTCAGGGCAATGTGAAAGGACACTGAAGAGCTCCCACTGTGTAAATGGGGCTTATAGGATTCACTGTGGTGTGAAGTGAACAAGAAGACTTTCCCATCCAGGCGCTGTTTGAGAGTGTGAAAGGCTGGGAGTAATTCTCTGATGCAGAGGTTCGAGCCTAGTGTTCAGCAAACTGCTCAGCAATTGTGTTTGCATTGGTAGATAACATGCCATTTATGTTAATGCCAGGGACACCTGTTGGGGTCTGCTACCGACAAAGATGTCTGATTTTTGTCCAGACTTGGGAATGTGATGCATGGCATCCAATGGTCAATATGCATCTCTCCCGGCACTCATGCTTCTGTCTTTTGATAAGCTGGCAAACACGGGCACAGAGCCACTTTAAGGCTATATGGTGCTCCTTAATTGCCTCAGAGACTTCCGGTGACCATGAAGGGACTGCCTTTCACCGGGGGCACCCTCTAGAGCAAGGAATCGCGTTTTCCGCCACAGTAACGGTTGTTGTAGTCACCTGCCCAACCATCAGATCGATGTTCCGTGGGGGAGAGTCAATGGTGATCACAAGGGTGAAAGTTTCCGAGTCTGCTTGTTTAAAGCCCATCTGGGAAGGCATCCATGGGCCTGACGCCAGGGCAGTGACAGGAAGATGGGTAAGTGATCACTACCACATAGGTCATCATATGCTCTCCAGTGGGTAGACAGGAGGAGTCCTGGGCTGCAAATGGATAAATCAATGGCCGAGTAACTACCAGGAGCCACACTGTAATGTGGGACAGGCTCAGTTTTAAGAGGCAGAGGTCGAATTGCGACAGTAAAGTTTCGACATCTCTGCCTCGGCCAGTAAACATGCTACCACCCCACAAGGGGTTATGGGCATTAAAAGCTCCCAGAAGTAGGAAAGGTTCAGGCGGTTGATCAATCAATGCAGCTAATACATTCAGGGGTACTGCACCATCTGGAGGAAGATATACATTGAAGATAGTTATTTCCTGCATTGTCCTTATTCTGACAGCCACAGCTTCAAGAGGGGTTTGAAGGGACACAGTTTCACTACAGACTGAGTTTAGGACATAAACGCAAACTCCACCTGACATTCGATCATAGTTGCTACGGTTCCTGTGACATCCCTAATAGCCACGGAGGGCAGGGGTCCGCATTTCTGTGAATTAGGTTTCCTGGAGGGCAATGCAGAAAGCAGGTGTAAAGCTTAACAGTTGCAGTACAGTAGCTCAGCCAGGTGACGGGGCGGGAGGGGGGGGGGGGGGGGGGGGAATGCCGCAGTTCTACTGGAGGATTACATCATGACACTGGGAAGGCACAGAACATTCAATGAGACAGTTTACGCCGCAGAGTCACCTGCTGCCACTGATTTAATGCCTGAGCTGTCTACATCAATTGTGTCTGAGGGTCTGACGAGATCTAGGTCCTCAGAGGACGCCAAAATCTCCACCCCATCCTCAGCCGCAGAGCTTGTAGGTAGCGGTGGTGTGGGCTTCACCACAGTTTCCTTGATATTAGGGGTTTTATTTTCAGATTTCTTTCACTGCAACTTGGGTTTCGCTGGCTGGGAGGACTTCACTGGCTGTCTCTGGGACAGAATGAGCGTGAAGCCCTGCAACCGGCTGCGTTTGGGCTCTTCAGCCACTGGTGGGTGTCATCTTTCCCACTATCAGAAACCTGGGAAGGGAGTGACCGAAGGGACCCCTTTCCTCGGAATGCTCTACAAAAAACTGAGGCTTCGTCAACACAAAGGAGTCCCCATCAGCTCCCGTACGTAAGAGGTACTGGGGCGAATAAGGTTCGCTGCCATCCTTAGCCTGGCATTCCTCCCATGGTGTGACATGGGAGGGGAGTGATTTAGGATCATACTTCCTTGTACTGTACTAAGACTTTGAATGCTTAGAGATTGTTGGTGTTTGATCATCAGCAAGTGATGACGTGGTACACTTCATCATGTGTCATCCGCACTGATACCACCTACTCTGACCAGGGGCCCTCCCCATGGGCACCATCCAGGCACAGCAAATGCCCTTTGGCAGGATGGCCATTGCTGGGAGTCCCAATGCCCCAGGGTGATGGGCATCTACTCCTTGGCATACATGGGGAGTTAACAGTGCAGACATCAGCATAGCGATCCCTGTGTAGTCAGGGGGCTACAACTAACAGGGTACATGGCGGCCCCACCACAATAGACTGGCTACCATACTGAATGTTAGGTACAAAGAATTCCATGGTCATCGTTGGCGCAGAAAGAACACTACTACTACTTTTTCTTCTTCTTTTTGATCGTATGGCTAGGGGTGCCATTTGTGCCTGGGCGCACGAATGGCAAAATGTCATTTTTTCGGATGAATCCAGGTTCTGTTTATGGCATCATGATGGTCACATCCGTGTTTGCTGACATTGCAGTGAACGCACATTAGAAGCATGTATTCGTCATCACCATACTGGCGTATCACCCGGCGTAATGGTATGGGGTGCCATTGGTTACATGTCTCTGTCACCTCTTGTTCGCATTGATGGCACTTTGATCAGTGGATGTTGCATTTCACATGTGTTACGACCCGTGGCTCTATCCTTCGTTCAATCCCTGCGAAACCTTACATTTCAGAAGGATACTGCACGACCGCATGTTGCACGTCCTGTACGGGCCTTTCTGGATACAGAAAATGTTAGACTGCTGCCCAGGCCAGCACATTCTCCAGATCTCTCACCAACTGAAAACGTCTGATCAATGGTGGCCGAGCAACTGGCTCATCGCAATACGCGTCACTACTCTTGATGAACTGTGGAATCATGTTGAAGCTGCATGGGCAGCTGTACCTGTGCACGCCATCCAAGCTTTGTTTGACTCAATTCCCAGGCATATCAAGGTCGTTATTACGGTCAGAGGTGGTTGTTCTGGGTACTGATTTCTCAGGATCTATGCACCCAAGTTGCATGAAAATGTAATCACATGTCAGTACTAGTATAATATATTTGTCCAATGAATACCCATTTACCATCAACATTTCTTCTTGGTGTTGCAATTTTAATGGCCAGTAGTGTAATATCTAATGTACAAAACAATCCAATTAAACTATGAGCAATGACAGTAAGGCTTGGTTTGCATGATTGTGTGTCAGGAGGCATCGGGAATTCACTAGGGTGACTGTGGAACCTGAATTACCATTTGATACGTTGTGAGTAATAGAACTGCTAAAGGGCAGTGAAATGTTGGATAGCATGATGTTTGGTGAAACATGGTATTTTACGGCTACAGAAAAGGGCCACTGGCAGAATGGCAACTGTCAATGTGGATAATTTTGGAACCAAAGAAGTTAAGTTGTTAAAGAAAATGCTATTGGCTACATCAGAGATTACATATGAGGAAGATTGCCATTCATGAGGGTGTTGTCTGTGGTGAGGTACAGGATGCTGCTGTGACTGCATTTCAAGAGAAATTGAAGCTTTTAAGGAGAATTAATAGGACAAAATTGGAGGACATGTTGCTAGAATTTCAGAATTTATTTCTGTGAGGGTCACTGCCTGCAATTCCAATAACACACACAGGATTCTGGCAGGAAATGAAGCACCAGTATATTGGATGCCATACACAATTCCGTGATCACTGCAAATAATGTTGAAGATATTTATAAACCAGGCTGAGAGTACGACTCCCTGGGGGAGCGGAAATTGTGATCATGCCAAAGAAGTCTATAGATGGCTCAAAGAAGTATCAGTTTTGTTGTGATTACTGTCATCTGAACAGTAAGACTATGATAGATGCCTACTCATTTCCAAACATCACAAAGACAGAAGATAACCTACAGCAAAGCCATTACCTCCATAATGGGCTTAAGGACTGGATAAAACCAATTAGAAGTTACTCCCAAACTAGTATTTTCAGCATCATGGGGACACCATCAATATATTAAGGATGGCCTTGAGGTTGAAGAATATATTGGCAATATTCCAATGGTTGTTGGACAGAGTGCTGAAGGGAATGAAACCATGTCAATGTCTCAAATCCTGATGATATAACTGTCTTTCCAAGGGGTATGCAAGAGCATAGATAACAAATGAGGGAAGTGTTCAAAAGACTATAAGCCGCTCATTTGATACTCAGTATGGAAAAATTTCACTTTGTCCTGGAAAAGGTTAACTATCTGGGACACATCATTAGTAAGGATGGTGTGAGGACCAATCTGAGGTTAATACAAACAGTAAAAGTGTTTCTGGTATCACTACCAACCAAGGAATGCCAATCTTTTTTCAATCTCACAAGTTATTACAGAAATTTCATGAAGAGGTTTGTAGATATTCCTAGTCTGCTTATGCAGTTGTTAAAGAAGGGATTAAGTTTGTATTGTCTGAAGAATAACAGGAAGCATTTGTCGAGCTGAACAGAGTAATGACATAGAGTCCAGTATTGGTGTTTCCAGAATTTCAGGAGCTCATACTATCATATCATGCCTCAAATCATTCTCTGGGGTGTTTTCTTGAGCCATGAGGTTGACGGTCACAAACACGCTGTTGCCTATGCATCAAGACAGTTCAGTACAGGAGAGGAAAGCCATTCAGGACAGAGAGATAAATCCTTAGTTTGATATATGGAGTGACCTATTTCCAATATTCCCAGTGTGGAAGGAAGTTAAAGGTGGTGACAGACCATGCTGCTTTGAAGTCATTACTTGGTTTGAAGGAGTTGAAGGAACCATCGAGTAGATTGGTGAGGTGGGTGTTAAAACTAAGTGAATTTGAGTATGAAGTAATCTACAATCCAGGAAGTAACATGGAAATGCAGACAAGTTTAGCAGAAAAATAGCTATCATACAAGTACTAGGCCGTGGAGAATTGCACACAGCACAGAGCACCGAGGAAGAATGTAAGCAGTATGGGCAGCAAGAGTAGTTTAGCATGAATGATGGATTATTATACAGAGAGACAAAACTGAGACCATGAGTGGTGGTGCTGGACAAGCTAAGTATTGGTGGAAGGGGAGGAAAGATGATGTCCATCGATATGTTAGGAATTATGTGGATTTGAGTCAGAAACAGGTAATGTTACAGAGGCTGCCAGAAGCAATGAAATTGTTCAGTTTCATTGGGGTGGCCATATTAGGCCAATTCAACTGAACACCAGCAGGTAACCATTTTTTGCTGATCATAACAGCCCATTTTTCTCATTGCACCGAGATGGTGCTCACCAGACCAACAGAGGGTCACAGCTGCGTTAAGTGTTGGTGAACAAATGGCTCTTTAAGTTTGGTGTGGCAAAAATGATAATTACAGAGCAGGGGAAAAACTTCATGTCAGACCTGATGACAGAGTTGTGTCTGTTACTAAAGGTGGAAAAAAATAGCAACCAGTGTACTTCACCCACAAGGTAATGGAAGAACAAAACGAGTTAATCATACAATTGGGAATATACTTAGTTACTACAAGAACTCTCAGCATTCAGAATGGGACAATTATCTTTCCTTTGCAGTGAGTGCATACAACTCTAACCATACACTAGTACAGAGTTGTCACCATTCGAGGTGGTTCATTGGGAAAAGATGCGATTACTGTTCGATATTAACCCTAAAGGTTGTAGAAAAGAAGACGCATAAAGAGAGTTTGCTAGAACAGTACTGGAAGCACAGAGAAAGGTCCAATAAGGTGTTGGAGAAGAAGGTAGAGGTGGTAAAATGAGTGGGGATATTACCTCAATATACAGGAGTCAGTGGGTGATGATGTCAAGCCCGTATGCCCTGCAGGGGAAGATGAGTAAGTTTATAACACAGTACCAGGGCCATACTAAGTAACTGAAACTACTGTTACTGGTAAATATGAAGGTACAGCTACCAACGACAGCAATAACTGTGCACATTGGATGTCTATGACCATTTGAGGGGACACTGGAGGCAATTCCACGTGAGGTATTTGTAATAGAGAGGAGAGATAAGAAAAATAAAAAGCGGAAGAATGAGCAACAGGAGTGAGAGGCCCACAAACCTCAGGATCATTATGGATTAAGGCCAAGAAAATAATTGATATATGGTACGACTTCTGTGATTACTAAATATTTTTCTTTTGTGTATAGTGTAGGGTATGAACATTATCTTCAATAAAGTTATACGTTTGTGCTAAGACTGGTTTTATTGTAGATGAATAGAGATAGGCTGCTTGGAGACAGCAGGCTTCTTGGGGGAGGGAGATAATATAGGTCCCTATCCTCAGATTGCCATCTGGGAGAAAGGCAAAAGATGATGGATGCTTGTTTTGGCAGTGTTCAGGTGTTACACTGTGCACACTTATCTAGTGAAATATGTACAAGTGAGAGAAGAAGGGATGCTGCTATTAGCAGAAGATGGGGATCATCATGTGGTGATGACTGATAGTGAGCCCCAGTAATGCCACAGTGGGGTACTTACCATATGTCTGACTTGCAAACTTGTGACAAGCAGGAGTACATGCATTACATAACTCTTCAGGGGTAAAACAGAGGGACGTCCTTCCAAAAAAGATGTGATCAAACTAGAGCTGCGTTTTCATAATGCAAGTCTACAATGGACATCCTCTGTGTACAGCGTACTGAGGGTTGCTGGTTGATATGAACAGGAGAAACTAATGGGGGTTAGCTATTTGGAATTGTGAGGCTGTGGATTGTTATCAATATGACTATGCGCAATATTCTCGGGGCCATGTTTCATTTGCCAGCTACTATGACAAGAGTTACTCTGCTAAGTATGACAAAGCCACAGCTGTACTGACTTTAAGAACCTTTAGATATGTAGTCCACACAAAACCTTACTTTTCTTAACAACACCTGGGAATGTAACCTGGACAATTCACTAAGCTCAATGATAGCAGCTCACAAGGGGTGGATCACTGCCGAGAAATTGTTGCAGCATGTGTAGCAGCACAGAGGTGGCACATGACAAATAACCACGACTTTGGGTGATGCCCTTCTTAGTACTGTGCTGACTATGCTCTGCCTAGCTCTCATATATTTGAAATGATGAACCGTGTGGAACTAGGGCTAATCCAAATTTCCACAGACTGGATACCACAAGCAAGAGTGAAATATAGATTTAACCGAGTCAGGGATGACCATAGTAATTTGCATAGCAGTTGAGAACAGCCGATTTAGTGATAGGTACTAGTTTTACAGATTACTGGTAGAACTAATTAAAAGAGAGTTCCGGACTGGGGTAAGACTTGAGCGATCAAGTCTTCTCCATATGAGGGGGCAGTGTTGTGCTGCGATCCGCTACTTGCTCAGGAAATCATTAGTCTGTAACAAAAGTTAAGGAGAGCTAGCATGGAAGCACCACAAAGCATTATGTTAACAGCCACAGGTGGGTAATGTTACTGTGGTAATGTGGGTTAGAATAACAGATATGGCAATGGACTACACAGCGAAGATAGCTGAGCTCAGTGGTAAACAGCACTGCACAGCCATAACTGTGTAGCAAGTGGGGAGGTGTCACCACATTAGGGTGAGTCTCTTGTTTTGGCAATGCAACTAGGCACAAGGTTTTAGTGAAACAAATGGGCACAGGAGGCACACAAATAAGTTTGGATTTTAATCACTCATCATTGCAGGAAGCCAGCAGTACCACCATGACAACAGACTGATGCCGAACAGTGAGATGACTGGGCTCTGCTGCAGCAGCCATGGGTTTGAAATTGGGCTGCACCTGCAATTTTTAGTCCATCAGATTTGGAGTCTCAACCTTGCCATTCTGCCGTTCACACCTGCTGAATCAAACACTTAGTTCCTATTAAGAGTTGCTATCACAGCACCAGCTGCTGGCTGACTGCTATCCAAGGACAGTGGTTTTATTTCCACACACAGCAGACTCTTCATGCTGTCACCACAGTAGCATGATGAGCCAAGGGGCTATCTCCCAAGTCAGCCACTATCGCAGCACAACACAAAGCACCACTGTCAATGCCTGTGGCCTACAGAGGCTGCCGGCCTCAGCATTGTGAGTTGCTTGCATAGCAACAGCACCAGGCAGATGCCACCACCCACAAAATAGCTCCAGACAGGGTCAGAGAGGAGAGGCATGCTTGTCTCACTATAATATGTACAATATTAATTATCTCCTTTGCAATTGTTAACTGTGTTTTCCCTGGGCCCCACAGCCTGTTCCCACCACTCACTCATTCTCCAGCATGCCCAGCAAGCTAGAAAGCTTATCACTCTTCAGAAGTTTCAGACAGTAAAAAAAAAATTGAAATTCCAAAGGGAGAGAGAACTGAACTCTTGAATAACAGTGTTATGGTAGTGGAGATAAAAGAAGCTCTTCCCAAACTGAAATTCACTATATAATTGGAATGTAATCAGTCCTGTACTTGGATTAGTTTGGAAACAGTTCAGTAGAGACTAAAACTGTAACGGTAGAACCGAATTTCATTAATGAAGCTGAAAAATTTTGGAACTGTTCACAGTTTCATAAAACAGGAAAGTCAAATCTTGAAATTCAAGAGAGATCAAACCAAACAGAATTTAGAAGAGAAATTTTTAACTTTTGAATCCAAGAAAGACAACCATGATGGTGTAATTAATAATGAGGTCATAGATGAAGAGAGAGTTGTCATTGGCAATGTAGTTTTGTGACAAAGTAGCATACATCACAATAGCATAAATTCTGTTGAATAACAAGAAAGTTTTGCGGCAAGAAGTTTTGCCAATAATTGGAATGGTGTGTTGGCCAAAGTAGCTTTTAAGAGTTTCCCAGAAAAATTCCATCCTGATGATTTTTTACAGCACTGCCACGATAATTTCGTTTCTGGTGTGACTGATATGTTTAAAATATAATTTTTAAAGTAGTTTTTGGATGGGGAAGCACTAACTTGGGCACATCACCACATGAATTACAGTAATTAAAAAAAAATGTTTCCTTAATAAATTCTGCTAATAATCAGAACAAGCTAGGCTTGTGTCTTTTTAAATGGACCAATTTACAGAGAGACAGAAGTGGGAGCATGAAAGAATTTGTGAAAGACAACTTAGAAATTAATCCATTTAGATAAACATTCTAATGAACTACATAACACAAATAAATGCATTAAAAATAAGTTTATCAGGGAAGGTACAGTAGGGTTTAGTTTACAGACCTGATGATTCTACTGAGGAATTTCTAAAATATGTGAACAAATTGGAGAAGATGAGAGACAGAAATTTTAGTTACTAATTGCAATTCCTTGTTCTGACAAATCAGACAGATACTAATAAGCTGTTATTGTGGAAACTGTGACTTCTCAATCACTTGTGATTTGTAACAGATATGTGATCTCTTGCCCCTTTTTAGTTTGCAGTGTGACAGAGATACTGGTTCCCTTTTGAATACAAAGAAAACTGCTGTGATATGCTGAGAGGGAAGCTACACTGATGGTAACAGATAAAGCTTCAATCTCATCTTGAATGCAGATTGGCTTTGAATAAGATGCACATTACAGGGAAATTTGTTTCCCCATTGTACAGATCAAATTGAGGGAGAGCTGGAGAGAGATTTAGTGTTATGCAAAGGAAAAGCCAAAATGCTGGATGTATATGATTTGGTATAGCTCCAGTGGAATAATGACACATTTGATATATATGGGAATGTACTGAAGATTAAGAATCCAATTAAGTAAACAGAAAGTGTGAAAATGATGCTGGATATGTGGCAAACATACATTATGCAAGCATTCATTGCTAGCTTGAGTTGTCTGTAGCTGTCGCTATTTGTGCCTTTTTATGTATGTAGGCAAGAGAGAGATTTATTTCCTGCACACTGAAGTAGGTTGTTCCCAATTCAGATGCTCATTCACCATTATGCCAAAGCACTTAACATTTTTTTTAAAACTGAATACCTTTGATACTGGAGGTACTGAAAGAACTGTTTCATTAAAGTGTCTACCAATCAGTTTATGGTGTGGTTTCTGGGTTGACTGTATAAAACAGTTGACCATAGACTAACAAAGAAAAATGTCCTCAGATCAAGTTGAATTCACAAATCTGCATTGTATAAACATAAATTTCAGATTACATCACTGTAAAGTAGGACCAACTTTGACTGACGAAATGTTGTGGATCAATTCAAGTTCAACTGCAATTGCCAGGTTACAGTCGAGTGGCATTGCACAACAATGTTTTTTTGCGCAAATTTGAGTTAAAAAGAAGTAAATAATAAAGACATTATTAACACAATATATTTTAACTGCCAATAGATAAGTGAATGCACCACAATGACATTGCTTAAGTTCCAAATATTGCTTTAGATCTGTAATGTTAAATTAATCCTGTAGTGCAGTTATCCAGTGTAGTGGACAGCTTAAGTCACTCCTTTGGTGTTTTTAATCAGTCCTGATGCTGCAAATGCATGCAGAGCACAGCACCAGTAGGGAGAATTTACTGGAGTGGACAGTGAGCATTTTCAGCCTCAGGACTGATTAAAATGCCGAAGTGACACTAAAAGCTGTCCACTGCAATGGATAACTGTACCAGAGTGTTATGGAATTATTGGATATGTAAGTAATTAGTAGAGATTATTTATACTCCTAATAATTCTTGGAAATGATTCATAATTAGTGTGTCTAGTTTAAGCCATTCTACACACTCATAGTAGCAATGTAAAAAAGGAAAAATTGGAAACCCCTTTCAAAACTGTTCTTTAAGGTCTAACAACATTAACTACACAATTTGCATTTAATTTTTAACTGCAAAATAAGTGCTTCAGCTATTATACCAACAGTACACATACTGGTGAACAAGATTAGTAGTATGCATAGGTAAGTCAATTTGTAGTTATAAAGTGGTGGCTTAGTCGTTGCATGCTGGAAAGTTCAGACAATGCCATTATCTGATGCTACATCATTTAATTTGTTTATGTGCAAAATCCTGAGCTGTTGAGGATCAGAATAAAACTATATCACACAGACCTGAAGCATTTTATTTGCACAATATAGTATAAAAGTCAGTGCATCAGATGAGGAGCCTGAACTGTACCCTGTAGTGTTCTTTAAATGTGTAGAAGAACAGTAAATCAACAAGAATGAATAATATTATAAACTATCTTTTATGCTGAAAACTGTTTTCAAACGTAATAATTTATTTGAGCACATATTAAAATGTATACAAATCACTCCACACCACTTTAGGATGAATATCTACATTGTTATCCAGGGAAATAAATTGTTGCTTCAGGCTTGCAAATAGCCTCTGCCCATTTTCGGTAACATCAGGCCTGACAAAATTACTGGTATCGCATCCAGTTTTATGCATTTCTACATTGAAGAGTTTTGACAATATTTTTGTTCCCATGTAATTACATAGATATGAAATGTAATAACTGCAAAAGCATCTTATAATTATACCCTGTCACGCACAGATGCTTTCTTGGTCAATTTCTTAATATTGATGAAACACTTTTTTAAACATTTCAGGTCACAATTTGTTTCTATGTTCTGTGAATTCCTTGCCTTTTCTTTGCTGGTTTATCAATTTCTTGCCTTCTACTGTGTTGTTATGCTGACACCATATGGTTTCCAACATAAAATCTTTTTCAGCTGGGGAAAAGTTTGAACATCTCAACTTTTCTTCTTACTTTCCTTCATCTTTATAGCACATCATCTATAGTTATGCACTATGTGTAAAATAAACATGCAAAACAGGAGGAAAATACAGTAAACTGGCTGCTAAGTTGCAAGTACGTTTTGTTTCATCAAAGCAAAATAACGATTTAATTTCACGAAGCACTGGAATATTGTTTTGTTGAATATAACATGATCATTCAAATGTAGGCCTATATTGATTTGTTGTACAAATTCCTTTTTATAGACCTCATAACTGAATACATGTGCAGTGGTGTTATAATGGTAACTTAAATTAATGAAAAATAAATATTCCTGACTGGGAAAAATTGTCATATGAGATTGATATAGTACAGAGCCCAGATCACGTAAGAAACAGATTTCCCAATCGCTTGGTCTAGCAAGCAACCCTTGTCACGGAACGACCACCAGGCAGCAACAGCGTCACACCCTTGTGGCACCAACCACTAGATGGCACTCCGTTCTGTGAAATATGTGGCAACACCGTCCGAACGCTTGCAGCTTTCCACCGTTTGGTGTCTGTGGAGTACAGACGTTTCTGACATACCGGTGGTAGTGGATCGAGTGGTCATACCAAGTGCCTGCAAGTATATCAACTGTGGATGGAGTAGACGGACAAATACTGAACTAAAAATTTTCAGATTTCCCATCAAAGATAAAGAAAGGTTACAGAAGTGGATTTTAAATCCAGGTAAATCAATGAATTAGTTACGAGTAAGAATTAATAAAGAGCCCTAAGCATTCAATCCTATCTAAATTCTGTCGACCTTATATTCTGATGTAACGTGGCAGCCCTTCCTTTATTTTTATTTCAAAGATATTGTTGTTAAGTGAGTACATGATATTATATTCATATAAAACTAACAGTAATCAAATGCAAAATGTGGTTATACTTAAGAACGCTTACAGAAATACTTAGAAAGGAAGCAAAATCTGTTTCTTATACTTATTTACAGTCTCAATGTGAAAAATATATTGTCGTTATAGCTCACCTAACCCCTATACATACTCTATGCAAAATAAATAAATCTATCGGTAATGTCAGGACACGAAACCCACTGCTCGGTACAGTATTTGTTAGGAAGTAAAATAACTGATGATGGTCGAAGTAGAGAGGATATAAAATGTAGACTGGCAATGGCAAGGAAAGCGTTTCTGAAGAAGAGAAATTTGTTAACATCGAATATAGATTTATGTATCAGGAAGTCGTTTCTGAAAGTATTTGTTTGGAGTGTAGCCATGTATGGAAGTGAAACATGGACGATTACTAGTTTGGACAAGAAGAGAATAGAAGCTTTCGAAATGTGGTGCTACAGAAGAATACTGAAGATAAGGTGGATAGATCACGTAACTAATGAGGAGGTATTGAATAGGATTGGGGAGAAGAGAAGTTTGTGGCGCAACTTGACTAGAAGAAGGGATCGGTTGGTAGGACATGTTTTGAGGCATCAAGGGATCACAAATTTAGCATTGGAGGGCAGCGTGGAGGGTAAAAATCGTAGAGGGAGACCGAGAGATGAGTACACTAAGCAGATTCAGAAGGATGTAGGTTGCAGTAGGTACTGGGAGATGAAGCAGCTTGCACAGGATAGAGTAGCATGGAGAGCTGCATCAAACCAGTCTCAGGACTGAAGACAACAACAACAACAACAATCCATATTGGAAGAGCTGTATAACAAAGAGGAAATAGACGGCATGGAAGGCGAGTGTAAAACCTATGCGACTGCAATACAGTCTGCATTTCAACAGTAACTCGCGAGAAATGTTTGTGTGTTACTTTTCATTTATTTCATTTCGCATATGATTGTGAGAAGTATCCCTACAGTAGAAATAAACTTGGTTTGTAGAATTAGAGGAGCTAATCTACATTCTTAGAATTCATTTCGCGTACAGTGCTCTAGCTCAACACAAATCAGCCTAATTCACGTCACCAAAGATACAGTGTTGCCAATTCCGTGACATGAACAGGTCAGTTAGCATTGTAGCGTCACCTGTGACGTCTAGTGACCGACAGGAAAACTATTTTTATGGTTGCCTGTTCCGCTGTAAGGACGGTCAGTCTGTTTCTTATGTGATCTGGGGTACAGAGTGACCTAAACATTATTAGAATGGGGAAAATGTGTGAGACAGAAAGAGATAGTGCTTACTTAACATTAATCATAAGCTATTAATTTTTGCGGTAATGCTTAATTACACCTAAGGTCAATCAACAATTTACATACAATGACGAAAAAGTGTCATTTCGGGCTTACATTGTGGAAATTGTACATTTTGGTAGTGAAATGACCAAAAGGATCTTGTGCCATTTGTAATATTAACAATTAAGCTAATAGTTTAACTTAAATTAAACCAAGTGGCTGTTTTGCCATGATGTAGTCAATGCTTAACAAATGAAATTTTGCATAAATAAATTAAGTTCTCAACTGTCTGTATCATTTCAATGGCTTTAAGTAGAGTGGGGATGTTTCACACAGTGTTTTAATGTAGGGGCAGTTTTCATACATAGGCTATTGCCTGTATTTATCACTGTATTTATGGATGGTTTGTGAATGGACAAAGGTGTCCAGATCTAGTCACCATGAAGAAGGGGGGGAAAAAAAAAAAAAAAAGATACTTCTCATTGCAACTTATGATGGAGCTACAACCATTTATTTTAACACAAAAACTATCAGAAAACAAGAAGGATGGAAATGAGATAAATTGCAGCTTTAGTGCTAAATAAAACATACACTGACAACTCTTTCCCACTACAAGTTCCACAACATGTGATGGTGCAACTCCACCATCATTGAAAGCAGTCTGATAACCTCACAAACTGACCGTTGCATGGATACATATAAACAGTTTGGCTTGCTGAGCTCGTCTGTAACAGCTTTCAGAGTTTTTAAAGCCTCTGATGATGTCTCCAGCATTAGAAGACGAAACCTTAGGCAGACAATTATGCTTTGGACCAAGGCCTGATGCTCATAAGTCAAATGTCAGATACCATGCAAATGCCAGCCATGAAAGCCTGCATTCTATGATTACAGTGAAACAAGCTTACAGTACAAGTATGGGAAAAAGCTACGGGCTTAAAAGACACGTTAAGGGTACTGCTGATAATATAGCACCTCAATATCAACTAGGCTGATGTACGAGTATACATAATTAGTAATACAATTGAGTAGAATAGTTTAGCAAACCTATATTTAAAAATAAAATAAAAATACAATAAAAGAAATTGAACAACCTCTGTCTCATGAGACTTCATTTAATGTCTTGCAGTAAAGAAGTACCCATTACTTATTTTTTCCTTCTGCTGCTTTCATTATGATCCTGCCATCTCGAGTCCATGCACTTTGTAAAACAAACTGTGATGTGGCAACAGTTTTATTCTTTAATGTATAATATTTTTCAAGACAGTAATTCCAGTCTTGGTGACTCCTTTTCTGGCTAAAGCACATCCTATCTTTTCCATTAGGACACAGATTTAATTATTGTGGGCCTGTGTTTCACGGCACAGATAGAGTGCGTACTATACAATGGCTTGTCTCAATATCAGCTATTTTAACCTGTTTCTCACATGCAGTGGCAATAAATGTGTCATAGGTATTCTGTGATCACGTTGGTCAGCAAGCTATTCTCCTCTGGTACCACCTTAGTTCAACAGTGGCCATGGACAGTTTATTTTCTAGATCAATACTCTGTTTCTCATATTCAGCTAAGGACTTCTTTAGAGATCAGATTTTTGCACTATTCAATCTAATTGTCTCCAGGATTTTGTCCCTGAAACTACTCTGACAAAGTCCATGATTGGTTGTAAATGATATTGAGCATGATGTCGCTGTGCAGCACCAACTGCCCTGGGGTCAGATCAGTTCTCCCGTGGCTGGTAGACTCACCCACTGCTAATGACCACTAATCCATACTTTCTCTACTGCCAGTGACATGTTTGCACTACCTGTTTTGCAGCCACCACTCTTGCTGCTGCAGATGCACCTTGTTTTCCAATTATAATTCAGCATGCACTCTTGAAACTCAGTTGAAGCCAATAGAGCAACCAACAGTAGTAAGACAGCAGCTTTATAGTGTAAATGAGGAGGCCTTTTTTATGTAAGGACGTACTGAGGATGATCCACGGAAGAAAGTTTGTAACACATGGGCCAGGAAAATGGTTTAGGAAAATGCTTTGGTCATAAATAAGGAAAAATATGGTAAAGATGAACGTCATAAGAAACAAGAGCAAAAATATGGTCTTTATCTACCAAACATATTTTTAATACATTGTCTGATAAAGAAAATTAAAAAAATTCATAAATTCAAAGCAAAACTGAAACACTATCTAATAGCCTATAGTTTCTATAATACTGAAGGATATATGAAGTGCTGTGTTGAAGAGAAATTATTTACATACAGCGAAGTAAAATGATTGTGTTTGTAGGCAAGCTTCTTAACAACTTAAATACAAGATGTTTTAATGCTATTAACCATAGCTATTAAACTGTGTGTGTGTGTGTGTGTGTGTGTGTGTGTGTGTGTGTGTGTGTGTGTGTGTGTGTGTGTGTGTGAGAGAGAGAGAGAGAGAGAGAGAGAGAGAGAGAGAGAGAGAGAGAGAGAGAGAGAGAGAGCGCGTGCTCATCAGTGCATGCAAGTATGCGCACTTATTTTTCTATAAAATTTTTAACGACAACTATACAATGGACATGAATAAGTGAACTGAATTTCCATACCTTTTGCTAAAGTATACCTATACTTGATCCACATCCCTAATGTTATCCTTGTTGTCAGTAATACAGAAATGATAAATGAGTAGTTCTCATTATCCACGGACAGTTGCTGAACAAACTTTCTAGAGGTGGTTAGGAACCAACGATGGATGCTGGCAGTTTTGGTTCATCAGAAGCCATTGTGTGAGCAGTGGGAGCGCACCATCAACTCCATGTACAACATTGGAATTGGATTGTATGGTAAATTCTCATTGATTCCCTCATATAACATCAAACCCAACATTTTTTAGTATGAAGGGCTAGCTGCTCCATAAATCGTTTCTCCATATTTAATCAGGGACCACAAAAAGATTGTAAAATTGGAACAAAACTGGGCCTCGGTCTGCTTCCTAGACACTAATTCCAACTTGCGCTTAGAACTGAGAAATGCATATTTCACCAATAAAACAGAGAAACTAGAAAGACAATGAAAATTGTTAAAAATGAGAAACCAATTTCTTGAATAAAACACAAACGTGTGGCAATCTTTCAACCTCTTGTTCATCATTTGCAACTGATAAGTGATTGTTAGGAGGCTGGAAGACACGCAGAAGATGGAGAAATCATCAACAAATAAGGAGCACTACACAGGTTCCTTACCATGGGCATATTACTGTTAATTGCAAAGACAAACACTGTTACACATAAAACACTTGGATGAATGATGCCATTTTCCAGCATAAAATATTTGCACAGGCAAGTCTCAAATCAGTAGCTAACAAATCATATCAAAAGAAGGGGCCATATGAAGGTGCGGAGATGCCCACAATGTAATAATACATCTACAGAGTTATTGAATTGTCATTTCTGGGTCTTATATGAAGATTATATCTGCTCTTTCTGACCTATCCGAAAGAACAGATACCATGGGTGATCCTGCAGCTCTCGAAAAATTAAATTACAATGAAATCCAGACCATTAGCTGCTTAAGCTGCTTACCGGCATTGACAAATATCAACTGGGACAGTTGAAAATTTGTGTCCCGGCTCGGTCTCGAACCTGGGATCTCCCACTTACATGGCAGATGCTCTATCCATCTGTGCCACTGATGACAGTGCAACTGCAGAAACTTATCTCTGGCATTCTACCTGTGAGACCTACATCTCCAACTTACTGTCCACACACTACATTTGCAGTGTCCCTGCCACTATCCTCATTAATCGAGGCAGTCAATCTACCAATTCCCATAACCATTCAAGCAATGTGAGTGCACTCCCACTGAAGATGATCCATGGCCGGTAAGCCTTATCGGACAGGTCCGAAAGAACACATACAATCTTCATATAGATAGTCTGGATTTCACTGTAATTTCACATTTCTCAGTCAGGTTATCAGGTGTATAGGGATATCTCCTGAACCCACACTGCAAGTGATCTTGCAGTGACCTGATTTCGAGAAGCATCACTAGATCCAAGTCAACTATGCACTTAAAGAGTCTTCCTTTCCCTGCAGGCAATGTGAGGACAGGAAACTTGTATTGTAATTTTGCTGACATTTACTGGTATGATACTGTAATATTTGTCCCATAAAACATGAATTATCTTCATCTATACTATTATCTCCACAACAGAGTTGCTGGAAGCAATTATCATTACCTGTCTATAACAGCATATGAGTCTGCTGAGGGCAAACAATGTAATTCCAAAATTATGTTAACAGTTCTGAATTTAATACAAACCTTTTATAAAACTTTATAAAAATAAAATTTTATTACAAATATAACAATGTACATAATACAAGTTTGCAGCATGGATTTCTTTCATTGTCTTCAAAGAGCATCAGTTATAAAACAAATTACTTGGTAATAAAAATTATAATTAAATGCCATTTATGACTAAAAGATTAAAAAGAATGTTCTTGAAAAATCACTTGCAACATAAATAACAAAGAATATAATTAAAATTCAAAAAGTCTTAAATTGATAAACACAAGTCTTCCACAGCTTGACTAGCAACTTATTTTTTTTCCTCTCTAGGAACATTTAATCACTCTTGAACCATTTCCTGCAAAATGTCTGCTGACAAGCAATCATCCAAATGGATGTTCATGAGATCCTCTTTCACTAACTTCATACATAGAGGGCATGGATGTAAATCCTCTCCACCATCACTTCCACTTGCATCATTCATCTCACTCTCACAGTCATCTTCAATGAAACATGCATCTGCTTTTGTAATACAGAGAATGCACGATTCTAGATGGACATCTAGTGTATGTTTTAAAAGTTTCTCATCACACATAGGACATTTAATCATTTCATCTTCCTCTTCCATTGTTACAGAGGTAGAATCATCATTACTACTCAGACATACATCAACATGACTATTAATTTCATTTAATGGAAAATTCTTGTTGCAGATTGGGCAGTTTGCTACATTCTGAGATGCAGGTGTGTCTTCTGATCTATGCTGCAAACAAGTATCTAAGTGTGAATTGATTGCATTTTCTTCCACTAATGTTCCACAAGTTGGACAGCTTACCATAACTTCCAAACTGTCATTTGCAGATGACTGTGCTTGGCTGTTACTATCCCTGCTACTGTGGATTTTATTGTGGCTGCCGACATCAGTTGTCAAAAAAGGATTTGTAGCAGGATCATTTTTGAATTTCTTGGGTGGTGACCGCATTGACTCACTGGAATTCTTCATTTTACTTTCATTTTTAATAATTTCATTACTTTTTACTGTTTTGGTTGTTGATAAGACTTTCCCAATTGTCAAAGAGGACAAGTGTTTCTTTTTCTTCCTGTCAGCTTCAATTTTGTCCAACAAGGACAACCATGGCTTTTCAGTAGCAGCTGGCACAGGCTGACAGCTGCTAGTGGATCCAACAGTATAGCCTTTTCCAACAAAAGGAGTAACAGGTGCAGAGACAGAGTGCTGAGGTGCTGAATCATTTGCACCACTGGACTTTTTCTGTGTCTGCTTATTTCCTTTTTGGGTGATTACCATAGTTCCATTTCCTTTATTGGCCAACATTCCTCCAATTTGAGCCTTTCCAAACTTATTGTTTGGAGATGAACCAAAAGGTGAACTGCTCTTATTATTGCTTAAGAGATTATTTTTACTATTTGTTACATTTTTAGAGTGAGTGTTTAAAACTGGCTTGTCAAATAGCCCCTTAACACCTACTTTTTTATCTTTGGCTACTGGGGCACCTTTAATGAAACTGCTTACAGACACTGGCCCACGATGCACTAAATCACTTGGCTCCCTTTTGTTAGAAGTAACCTTATTTGTGTTTCTGAGAGTATCCTTTTCAGATGAATATTTTCCATTTGAAACAGCTCTTCCTTTGTCATGTGAACTGATTGTGGCCAATGCCTTACCTTCACCCATAAACGGAAAGAAATTACGGATGTCATTCCTCTCTTTAGACACTGTAGCAGTCCCTGAAAGTAAAGAAAATATTGTTATTACATATTTCCTCTCATTACAGTATGTTGGCATGGATTTTTTAATGGCTGGCTGTACAATAAATCTAATGGATTTGATAATAATAATAATCTGAAATGAGAAACAGTGTACGGAGAACACACTTGGGTCTTTTAATAATTTCAGAAAGCTGGACAGGAAACTGACAATACAAGCATTCCCACAAGTATGCACTGACACGGCAAACTCTGCCACCAGTATGTAGTGCAGACAGTATACATGTGTACCAATGCAGACTAAGGATCTGTCCAAGCTTCTGAGTGTAATGAAGATATGTCAGAAACTTCTTTTTCTTAGGTGAAGCTGTCAGTGACAAAGCAGTCTTCTCTACTTTATGGATCACCTTCATTTCACTAAAGAAATCTAACACACCACATTGAAATGAAACACAGCATTCACCTATGGGTATTATAGTGGTTCCACATACAGTCTTGGTTGATACTTAAAGTAGATAGTGACGGGAGACCCAAGTACATGCAATCCAAAATCATCTGATTTCTACTGATTGAAAACTGGCAACTGGAGATTCTGAAATGTCCATAGAAAGTGGAGACTGCAGCCAGGTGGATGGCAATGGCAGCAGTGGCAGTGCACTTATAAAAATCTTTATAAGATCTGTACCATACTTATTTTGTTACTTGATGAGGCAGAGGCCATGAGAAATCTAAGCTCACACCATGTCAGTATATACAATGTAGATAATACATAGTGCTTCAGCCTTAGTAAACCACAAACTCTCCGTAAACAGTAGCCTTGTGCTGCACTTTCAGAGAGAAATTCTTTTTGAGCCACAGTAAACAAACACTTGTACATGCATGTGAGACACTGCCCCCCCCCCCCCCCCCCCACACACCACACACACACACACACACACACACACACACACACAGCCAATGCTGGGACTGCAGAGGTAGACGGGTATGAGGGGTTGTGTTGGGTGGGGAAGAAAAGAAGTAGCAGGTGTGGAGTGGGAAGGAAGGTTGGGGAAGGGTTGCTTGTGCCTTGGAGGGAGGCAGCAAGTGGGTGAAATAGGACAGGGAGATGCAGCAGTTGCATGGGACAGGGACAAGACATGTGCACTGGAGCAGTTGTTTTCATGTAGCATACGATTGCAATTTCACAGGGAAGGGGCCTGGTAGAAGGTGACAGAAGAGAGGAAGGGGAGACTATTGAGAAATAGGTGTTGGTGCAAAGAGCTTAGCAAAGATTGAGGTTAGGAGGATCATGGGAATGGAGAATGTGTTGCAAGGATAACTCTCATCTAAGTCCTGGGGAGAAGGATCCAGATGGCACTGGTTGTGAAACAGTCATTTAAACTGAACACATTGTGCTCAGCAGTATGTTTCACTACATGGTGGCTGACTCTGCACTTGGCCACAGTTTGATGGGTGCACTTCATTCCAGTGGACAGCTGGCTGATGGTCATGCCTACACAAAATGCTGTACAGAAATTGTGGCAGAGCTAGTGTATGTCATGGCTGTTTTCACATACAGCTTGGCCTCTGATGGCATCATAAAGCCTGTAACATGACCTGACCACAACTAGAATAGGATTTGCTGAGAGGGAGGGGGGGGGGGGGGTGAAAATAAGAGGTCCTTCACCTCACCCTTCTACAGTACTGTGACCCCAGTGGCAAGGTATTGGCAGTGGGAGTGGCATACAGATGGAAGAGGATGTGCAGGTAGGGTGAGTGTGAGAATAGCACTTTAAGAGGGAGTAAGAAGGATTATGGATATGATGTCCTCCATTTCCAGGCACAGTGATATATTATAGGTCCTGGTTAAGGATGTAGTTCAGTTGATCCAGTCCTGGATGTCACGGGGTAACTGAGTGGGGTGGATGCTCCTTTGCAGCTGGTTCTTGGGGGGTGGTGGGAGAATTAGGGATGTGTGTGCGGATATAATGCAAAAAATCTGATGCAGACTAGGTTTTGGAGACAGTACCTGTGTGTGAAGGGCTTAGGAAGATCTTCAGCACACTTGTCCTTTCTCCAGACATTGCTCTCAGTGTCATTTTACATCTTTCACTTTTTTCTTTGCATGCAATGTGCCAATGATATTTTCACATTTCAGAACTATCCTATATGCCATAGCACATTTTTTTTCCTTTTTTATTTCTGATGGCTCACCTTGTTATCCATAGTTCCCTTTATAAACATCTAATGCTTTCATTTGTCTTTTCTGCAACTACTTCATTATGTACTTTGGTCCTCCCTCCCTACCCCAGTAACAATCCATCCCAAAGAGACCAATCTATCTGCATTAGTTCATAAAAGTATCTCTACCCCTATCTGAAACCCAGTCCCACATCCTGTTCCTGAAAAGCTGTAGAATACCCCCAACAAAGTAACCATAAATATTCCCTTCTCTGGTTGTGGTCCCTCCTTTCTTGATGCTCTTCAAATTTCCAGAGTATGCTTATTCTCATCCCCCACCAAAATGACACTATATAAACAAATCTCTGTGGTACAGCCATCCTTCAACCACCTCTGCTCCCTTCATCATTTACTGTTACTGTGTAATCCCAACTATAAACAACAGATCTCTGAGATTTAAACTGCTTCCCTACAACACCTTGAAGAGCACTCCAGACACCCCAATGAAAAATTATCTAATTTATTGACAGCCCACTTCCTCCTCAGAATGCCACTACCATCCCATCACTGAAGCTCCTTGTCGACCCTTCATAGCACCCAGGCCCAGCCTTGCTGAGCTATTTTATCTGCCTCAATACTTCCTACAAACATCCCATAAAACTCAGAACAGAAACAAACCCAAAACCAAGTTGTCAACCCACATGGAAAAAATCTCTACTGAAGTTTCAATCCTATCAAAAGCATTCACCTTCCGCCAGCAACACATGTTCAACGATGCTCGACTTTTCAAAGAAATTCTCT
Organism: Schistocerca gregaria; assembly: GCF_023897955.1. Taxonomy (NCBI): domain Eukaryota; kingdom Metazoa; phylum Arthropoda; class Insecta; order Orthoptera; family Acrididae; genus Schistocerca; species Schistocerca gregaria. Next base: position 415,553,557 of record NC_064925.1, on the reverse strand, counting down.
CCTCCTCCTGATCCATGAAGTGGAAACACTTCTTTGCTATCAGTTCCTCCAACCAAAGCTATTCTAATCTCAACATTAAACATTGCCTCTCCCAGTACGTACCACCACCACCACCACCACCACCACCACCACCACCACCACCACCAAACTGTGACCCTTTTCCTTCCTTACATTATCAACCCCTGGTTACCTTCCAGGAATTCCTTCTGTCTCTCCTGGTCCTCACCATCCTACCCCAAGTCCCTTGCCAAGAACACACACCTCTCATATCAAGAAAGAACAGGCATATAGAATATTAAGACAGAGCCTCATTTAATCACCCTTCCTGCAGCCATAGCTCTACATTCTGCCAGGATGCTTAACTGACAGAAAGCACTCACTATCTGTCTGCCCACATACAAGCCCTTCCAAATTGATCCCATCTGAGACATCCAGCATAACCTCCAATCTCTACTGAAATCCTTAGGCCTTGAATTCATTTCCCTCCTCACTTCAATGAGTAATTGCACGTACACCCCACACATTCTTCCCAAAACCTGTAAAATCAACAATCCTGGTCACCATGCTCCCACTGAAAACATCTCCACTGTTGTTCACCATTACCTACAAATTACCCACAGTCTAGCATTACATATTAAGGAACCACTTCCTCTGCCAATTCTCTACAAACTCATCCCATTACCATTTGGCTGCACCTCATCATCACTGATGCCACCTTCCCATGAACAATATCCCATGCCCTGCTACTGACACTGTCTCTTCATGAACACATTTCTAACTCCAAACCCACTACCTAATTCTATATGCATTGAACCAATCATATTCTCAACACAGGGTTCAAATTCTTTTCCTAATCTGAAAATTACAGCCTTTTTAGGGCCAGTGAACACATGTGTTCTAAAGAGAAAACTTAAAACAAGAAGCTGCAAATTTAAGATAAAATAAAATACTCACTAATTTCACATAATTTTTTTATTTAGCAAAATCAATTAAAAGGCATTATGAGCCACTTTAAAATGTGTATTTTATAAGTACATTTTATACACACACTATACCATTATCTACATGCACATTAAGTATAATTACATATTCTTCTTTACTTTCTTATCTTTCAGCATGGGTTCAGTTTTAGTGTTTACTCCTGTCATTTATTTATTATCCTCATTGAGGAATTTGGAGCCTTGAATATTCGGTTTGGCCGTCGACATGGAAGCATGGCCAGAATAGCCCCATGATTTTTTTGCATTTAGGGTTATCGTAATGAACCCACTTTTTGTCCCTGGTCACAAAGCAATGCAGAAAAATCCCTTCCGTTTTTGCCTCTCAAGCAACTGTTCACAAACGCACAAATGCTGTTCAACGTCTCTTAGTTTCAGCTCACACAGGACCCAAGTTCCTTATTTCTGAGTCATGCCTATAGCCTTGAGACATTCTGAAATGGCTTGCTGTGTCACTTCCACTAATTGCGCCAATTTTTCTTCAGTTTGACATGAGTCTTCACTCAGCAATGTCTCCAATTCTCCATATTCAAAAACACTCTCTTCCATCACTATGCCAGTCTACGACGTTAAAATCACTGTTCTTGAAGCATTGAAACCACTCATGCCAAGTTCTTTTACTAACAGCATCCTTACCATATGTACTTGAAAGCATTCGATGAGACTCGGCCACCGTTTTCTTCATACTGAAACAGAACAGTAACACCTCCCGCAAATGACGAGAATTAGGCTCGTAAACTGACAACTTAATGGTGCAGACACAAATTGACTACTGTTTGAATGAGGTTATGTTGACTGAGGTCCAAGCTAACTACCTGACATCTGCAATGTGGAAGCAAAATATACACCTTGTATATTTCTAATGTCCTCGCTGCAGCTGGAATATTTTCAAGCCACCTATGGCTATGACGTCTGCAAGTCATTTTATTACTGGTTGAAATTTTTAAGAATCCTCCGTAAGTCAGAGAGAATAATTGAACAGACAGTAAAGTGCTGAACACAAAGAACTTAAATTCCATCCTACCACTTTGTTTCCTTTCTTAAAACCATTATTCAGCACCTGCAGGCCACTGCTACCTAAATTAAGCATCTTGGTTTGAATTTCCTTGAATAATTCCAATTAGAAGCCGGACCATCCATTTATATCTGAATTAATTTTTGCAAGCCCAGTTTATTTATTTGACCATAAAATGCTTTCCCAGCACCCACAGCAGTAATGTGACCTAGAAAAGTAGAATATTGATATTGCGTTACTACTTTATTGTTTACATTATCTCAGTAAGGGATGTGTAAATCCAATTTCTTTGGAATGTTTCATCAAAGCATAGTGTGAAAATATTCCCATTATTATCATGCAGCACATTCATGAAATATGATGCTACCCCAATGCTGCCCAAGTATGCACACTTAGTTGGTCCTCATGAACACTGTTTTGCAATGTCGCGGTATGGAAACATTTGCTGAAAAACATTACTGATATCCTTAAGACTTGCAAGAAAAAGAACTAGTAACACATTTTATCACGCATATTATTTCAGCATCTAATGCTGTTTTTTTAGAAACGTGTTCTGGTAGAGTAGCCACTTGTTCTACTGCTTCATTGATGTTTTTCTCTTTTTGTTTGGAAACTACAGAATTGGATGTTTTAGTTCTTTCTTTGTTTATTTATTTTTGGTTAAAAATGACTAAGTTCACAGCAGATGCTTCTCTGATAATCATTAACATCATACGTATCTTAATTAAAAAATAAAATAAAAATGTAATTTTCATTAGCTTCATTAGTATATGCAATTTCAAGGAGGAAAGTTAAATTAGGGTACACATTTACTATTAAGGCCCTTTCTGCAAGACTATAAAATCCGATCATTCCATCAATTATCTATATTACGTTACAACTTCTCAATTCTGGACTCAAGCCAACGATCACGTAGTGCAGTTATTACAAAGTCCTCTGTACAGTGCTGCCAGATTAATAAATCAGATTTCGTATTATCCATAAATGAATGTAACAAGAGTTTTGGACTCCCCACCGAACATAAATTTTTATGTCACAGTTTCCAGTTTCATCTGCTAGGGGCGCAGTTCTCATGTCATGTAAACCAGCTTTATTATTCTTGGGTCTTGGTTGCTGCCGAGTGGTCATATTGTGTGTGTCACTTCAGAGTCAAATGATTTGTGCCCTATTTCACAGTTTTCCTGCCTCAATAACTAGTTATCAATTTTTGCTGTTCAAATGCACCCAATGAATTGAAAGTACTCATGAAACTGCTTGTTTTGAGTAATAATTTTAGGCATAGCAAGTGTAGCATCGGAATCTTTAACATGTACCCAGTGGACAAAGCAATTCTAATGGTAGGGTCATACCTGTGTCTATCGTGACAAAGCAATGCATGCTGAAGCTTCATATACTTTGCTTGCCAAAAATCATGCTAAAGTGGTGGTCACATTACTGGCTTTGTAATTGAATCCTGCAATTATTCAAGATGTCCGCAGTACAATTTCCAGACTTTAGTCAAGTTTGTTTACTTCTATAAGTGAGCTAACAATTATTTCATGCATGTATAAATGTAGTACACAAATAAAAAAAAGTTTTGCATCAACTCGGATCCAAGAGTTCTGGAATATGTACAGAAAATTGGAACAGAGATCAACATAAACATTATTTTCGCCCTTTTTATTGCTCATGAAAACCTTACATTGCATGTTGTACCACCTTTAGACTTGCAGAGGTGGTGGTCCAGATTGCTGTGCACACTGGTACCTCTAATACCCAGTAGCACGTCCTCTTGCACTGATGCATGCCTGTATTCATCATGGCATACTATCTACAAGTTAATCAAGGCACTGTCGGTCCATATTGTCCCATTACACCACGGCGATTCGGTGTAGATCCCTCAGGGTGTGTAGTGTCCCTTTTGTAATATTCACCATTATCGAGGTGAAACATAAATAAAAATGACTGTATGTGACTCAATATGAATTGCAAACATCGATTTATCTGCGAAAGGTAATAACACTAACTGTAAAAATATACAATATAGATCGATAGATGCAGAAAAGACATTATTTTTATTGTATGAGATTATAATGTGTAAGTAATTAAAAGAAATATTATCTTTGTAAGAGTATAAAATACAATGCAATGCTCATTCTTCTGTCTAGTCTGTTCTGGTGTTAGCTGGAATAAGGTACGCAAGCTATTGTGCTGCACTAGCATTTGTTTCTGTCGTAATGTAATTGCAAATATTTAATGGTGTAAACTGTGTCCTAGTAAGAATATATTAGTATAAAGTGATCTCTGTGTGTTATTTCAAGAACCTACACCACATTTATCTTATGGTGGTGGTGGTTAGTGTTTAACGTCCCGTCGACAACGAGGTGATTAGAGACGGAGCGCAAGCTCGGGTTAGGGAAGGATTGGAAAGGAAATCGGCTGTGCCCTTTCAAAGGAACCATCCCGGCATTTGCCTGAAACGATTTAGGGAAATCACGGAAAACCTAAATCAGGATGGCTGGAGACGGGATTGAACCATCGTCCTCCCGAATGCGAGTCCAGTGTGCTAACCACTGCGCCACCTCGCTCGGTATTTATTTTATGAAAAGAATATTTAATGAAAATTATTTAGCAAGTTTCTAGCTTCTGCTGAGTGAGTAATAGTGATCTCTGACTGTTAACAATTAGCCGCCATTGCATGGAACATTTAAAAATATTTTTTCACAGCACAATGTCTGATAGCCAGAGCGGAAGAAATTATGTAAAAATATTCAGTGAGATTAATTGAAGGAATCCAGTGAAATAATTTTATTAAAACTTGTCTATTTTCTGTGATAGTGAACTGGACCTGAGTAATACTACGCTATTGCATTTACAGTAACTTGCAGAGAGCCTGGCGCTCGATAAAACCAGATATAATATGTAATTGGCAACCTACGAAATTCATCATTTTGCTTATTATATCTCTTTTGTATTTTTTTAAAGCTAAAAGTAAAAACTAACTCCACTAAAAATCATTACAGGTCACAATAAATCAAAGTACAAACAAATTTACTAGGAGATTGTTTCCTCTAAATAAATAGTATACATTATATTTTTTAAGAGATGTAATAGGTGGTTGGTGGGTTACGTCATCCATAAACAGTCCTCTCAATCTATCCCACGCATGTTCGATAGGGTTCATGTCTGGAGAACATGCTGGCCACTCTAGTTGAGCGATGTCGTTATCCTGAAGGAAGTCATTCACAAGATGTGCACAATGGGGGCGCGAATTATCATCCATGAAGACGAATGTCTCACCAATATGGTGCTGATATGGTTGCACTATCGGTCTGAGGATGGCATATACGTATCATAAAGCTGTTATGGCACCTTCCATGACCAACAGAAATGTACGTTGGCACCACATGATGCCACCCCGAAGAAGCAGGGAACCTCCACCTTGCTGCACTCGCTGGATATTGTGTCCAAGGCATTCAATCTGACTGGGTTGTCTCCAAACATCAGTTCCTGTCTCTCTGTATCTCCCCCATGTCTGAACAACATTGCTTTGGTTCACTCCGAGACGCCGGGGACACTTCCTTGTTGTGAGCCCTTCCTGACACATAGTAAGTATGTGGACGCGATCGAACTGTGGTATTGACCGTCTAGGCATGGTTGAACTACAGACATGAGCCGCATACCTCCTTCCTGGTGGAATGACTAGAACTGACGGGCTGTCGGACCCCCTCTGTCTAAAAAGTGCTGCTCATGCATGGTTGTTTACATCTTTGGGCAGGTTTAGTGACACCTCTGAACAGTCAAAAGGACAGTGTCTGTGATACAATATCCACAGTCAACATTATCTTCAGGAGTTCTGGAAACCAGGATGATGCAAACTTTTTTTGATGTGTTTGCAATGGTTCCTTTTCATTTAGTCATAATGTGTAAACAGTCAGAGAATGGGCAATGCTAATCCATCCATGCAGCAGAATATTTAGCACCATGCAGCAGAATATTTAGCATGCTAAGCCACTACGTCAGTGGTTCCCAACCTGAGGTAATTACACCCTGAGGGGTAAATTGAAATTTTCTGACAGGTAAAAACTGAATGATTTTATTCTGTTTCAGTCACGTAACTACATTGTTTTCGAAAGAGCATTACTGTTGGCACAATTCTGTAAGACTCTAATACTGATTATATAAGTTATCAATAGTTATTTACTCTCCATTAGTAGTATTAATGCAGTGTACGTTACAGGTTCCTCACATAGTACACCTATTAGACGCATATGTTATGCTTTATCCAATACATCACTGCAATAGTCTAGAAATTGTTTCACTTGTCACTTGGAAACAGATATATGAATTAATACACACCATGACACAGCAGTAACTACATAAGGGCCACTATTTTGCTATTCACAGTGTTGTTGTTGTTACTGAATACAAATTGACCTCTCTAAATATTCATATTTTTTTATAACAAGGTGACCGGCACGTGGCACAAGTGCTGGAATAAGAATAGCTTATGCAAACCAGAAACTATACACACTGGTATTTTAAATGGAAACAACAAGAATGATTTCACTTACTTTCTGTTTGTTTTGTTCCTTGCCATATATTGCAAGAATGTTGTCACTTATGAGTGAATGTAAAGAAGCTAACACCAACCAACTGAAGTGCAATGCCACAAGTGAGATGTCTTGACACACTTGTTGCCGAAGGAAATAGCTATAATGTTTTTTGTTCTCAAACTGAAGTGATATTTGGGGTCTATCTTTTTAATCCAGAATTATCTGAAGTCCATAATCAGTGAGCACTGAGCAATTCTGGATTGAACAGGTTGTTCTGTATTATTTATTTTATCACAAACTTATTCTGCTGTAAAATGCTGTTCACCATAATCAAGAAAATATGCACGGTAACATTATGTAAAATGTGCTTACTGCACATAGTTTTAAGGATGATTCTCCCATCTACCCAGGTGCAAAATTTTCATTGCACACAGTGAAATTTGCTTTGAATTTATCATCAGATCATGTAATCCAATTCCTGAATTCATTTTTTAACCAAAGATGATTGAAAACACCTTTACCCATTACAAGCATTTAAGGGTGGTAAAATTCAATGAATGACTCAACACAGGGTGTAATTAATTCTTGAATTCATCTTTTGTTAAATAAAGATGGCAAACTGAGGAACACCGCATAAGTGAGATTCAGCCCTGACGTCACACGTGTAGATGGAGATCCTGCATATGGCACCCTCCTATGTTGTGCTATTTACAGACTATCTTGGGGAAACCCATCTAGCCTCCCAAAAACCTATCTTTATGTTCTGGTTGCCACGGCTAAGGAATCCTATGCTCATCTGGCTATAATATCAACACCACCTCTTCCACTCACTTCTCCTGGCCCTCCTCAGCTCAATGTGACACCTTCCTGGACACAGACTTTCACCTCTCTGATGGCTCCATCCATAGCTTCTTCCATTTCAAGCCCAATATCCATCAACAGCAACTGCATTTTTGAAAGGTGTCAACCTTTCCAGGCTGTGGTCTAGTGGTAGTGTCATTGACTATCAATCAAAACATCCTGTGACCCCCTTTAAAACCCGGCCACTGCTTAAATTCTAAATAAAAACCATCCACAATAGTGGTAAAAGAATCCCAGAAAGATCAGTCACTCTTGTCTGCCAATTGCCTTGTCAAAGAGGGCAGAGTTTCAGGTGAACCTCTTGCCCTTTAGTTACGAAACTACCCTTAAAAGGCAGACAAATGAGCAATGACCGATGACATGAGGATGCAGAAGGCAATGGAAACCAATGCACGAAAGAGTTAATAACCAGAAAAAGATTGACACTTTACAAGTTGGAGGATGTAATGTCAGAATTCTGAATGAGGTAGGGAAGTCAGAAATTTTGGAAAGGGAAATGCAAAGGCTCAGTCTACATATCGAGGGAATAAGTGAAGTCAAAAGGACAAAATGTAAGAATTTCTGATCAGGCGTATATGAGGTAATACCAACAGTATCAGAATATGGCATAACAAGAATAGGATTCTTTTTTAGTAGAAAAATACAGCATAGTGTAGTTACTGTGAATAGTTCAGTGCTAGGGTAGTTTTCAGCAGAACTGGCAGCAAACTCACACCAATGACAATATTTCAAGTATACATCCGATATTACGAGTGGAAGATGAGGAGATACATACAGTATATGAGGATATTCAATGGGTAATTCCATATGTAAAAAGAAATAATCTAATATCATTGGGTATTGGAATACACTAGTAGGTGAAGTGATAGAAAAAAAAGTGTTACAGGTGAATTTGTAGTAGGACAGAGAGGAAGAGTAACAGTACTGCAATAATTTTTAGTTAGCAACAGTGAATACACTGTTCAAAAATCACAAAAGGAGATGGTATACTTACAAAAGGCCTGGAAACAGGGGAAGATTGCAGCTTGAGTAGTCTCAAGCTCAAGAGACTCATTTAGAAAATAAATGTACAAATAAATAAGATACTGAAGTACTGAGGAATAATGAGATGCATTTTATGTTCTCTGAGGCTATCGATACTGTTATAATGAATACCACAGTAAACAGTTCAATTTAAGAGGGTAAACAGAAAATACAGAAATTGGACAAACACGAAGTACAGAAATGCAAGTCACTTAGGAATGAAATAAATAGAAACTGGAAGGAAACCAAGATGAAATGGTCGCATGAAAAATGTGAAAAAAATGAAAAAGTAATGGTAATTAGAAGGGCTCATTAAGCATATAGAAAAGTTAAAGCAACCTTCTGTGAAATTTAAAGTCAGGGCATCAACATTAAGAGGGCAATAGAAATTCCACTGATAAGTTCACAGGAAATAGCAGATAGGTGGAATGATTATATTGAAGGTCAATACAAAGGGAAGGAACTGACTAATAATGTGATTAGGAAGGAATGGGAGTCGATATGGGAGACAGAGGGAGCCAGTATTAGAGACAAGAGTTCAATACAGCTTTGGTAGACTTTTGATCAAATACAGCAGTAGGGAGAGATAAAATTCCTTTGGAAATTCTGGATCAGTGGGGGAAGTGGCAAGCAAGTGACCATTCAAGTTGGTGTGTATGATTTACAAGACTGCCAACGTACTATCGGAATTTTGGAAAATCATCAGCATCACGATCCCAAACACACAATCAGCAGATAATTATGAGAGTTATTGTACAGTCTGCACATCACCACACACATCAAATTTGTTGACAACAATAATAATCATGGAAGAAAAATAATAATGATGCTCTACTAGATAACAATCAATTTGGCTTTATGAAATGTAAAGAAATAGAGAAGCAGTTCTGACATTTTACTTGATACAGGAAACAAGGCATAAGAAAAATCATGATACCTTCATAAAAAAGCATTTGACAATATAAAGTGGTAGTTGATCAATATTCTGAGAATAATAGGAGTAAGCAATATGGAAAGATGGATACAATACAATATGTATAAGAACCAAAAGGGAATGGTTTGGAGTTCAAATTAAGCAAGTGAATAACAGCTACTTTATTCCGTTTTTGTGACTGTATTATCTTTGACATTGCTGCTGTTTAAAAAGACACAAATGAGCCAGGAAGGCCTTGTTTTCTGAAGGAAAAAAAAAGAGTAGTAGCTTTAATGATGTATATTGTTTCTCCTTCAATAAACATGAAATGTTTAATATGAATGTTTATTCTACTTTGACAATGGTTATGGGTCCAGGAAGTCTAACATAAAAAGAAATCTTGAATTAGAGTCAGTAAGTCAATTTAAAACTCTTATGTATGGCAAACACAAAACATATGACATTGCTGACTGTGTATTTTTTGTGAGACTCATTTGGAAAGAGTTAATTATGGCAAACTGTGCTCATTAATTTTGTGTGCAAGAAAATGTGTTCTTTTAACAACAGTAAGACAATTTGTGGAAAATAATACAGATTATGTCTCCATAGACATAGCAACAAGGAACTCTGTGGAGTTACACTTCTTGGTAAATGAGTTCAACAGACATATACGTTCAAGGTAAAGCACTAGCAGAAACTGCACTTCCCAGTAGCAGTGAGCAGCAAATGCATACACAAAATTTGTCAGATTCAAAACAGGCCCGCTTATAGCCGCCACCTGGGTCGGCCCTCTGGCGCGCTCCAGTGACTCACCAAAGAAATTATATGATTTAAGCAATCACAAATGAATGCTCAGCATATTCTGTAAACCATGTTACTTTTGTCCATTCAATGTGTTCGGTGCTAAATGCAACCTGTATTTCATTGTATCTTACATTGTCTCTATTAAGTACTATGTTCCCTAAATCGTGTCTGTTCTTGCTATAACAAACTCGGCAATGAGTGAGGGTTATGTTTTCCTCATGTGTTAGTGTCTGTGCTAAGTCACCCGACAAACATCTTAATGGAAGAAGTACTCCAACTTATCATTGGCCAGCAGCAAGCTTTCATGAAACAACAGCAAGCTCTCACCACCACTCTCAATCAAGTAGCATCTGCATGTTCATGGCACGTTACTGTTCCACTGGTGCAACCATTGCCCTTTCTGGCATATAATGAATCTAATGAAGACTGGGACTCCTATGAGACACGATTACGCCAGTATTTCCAGGTTTTTCACATGAGTGATGTGAACTTGTGTAGGGCTTCCTTTCGTTCCTGGCTTTCACCACAGTTGTTGTGCCAACTTGCAACTTCACAAGAACTGGGCAGCTTATCACATGACAAAATGTCCAAGCTTCTGTCAACTTATTTCTGTGACAGAATGCATGTCACAGCAACATGTGTGGAATTTTACCATTGTCAGTAATGCCCAAACCAACCTTACTTACAGAGTCTGGGATGCAGAATTACACAGGTTGAGCCATTGTAAATTTGTCACTAGCACCCATCAGTAATCCTAAGCTCATTACATGGTGGATGATAATATTCGTTTCACCCAGGATATGGAAGTCCACGAGATAACTGAATGAATGGAAGTACTGGAAGTTGTTCAGTCAAACCCTGTTAGCCACACTACAAGTTTTCAGGAAGACGGGGAAGCCATTGCAGCAGTATGACCCTTGACTCTGCATCACTTGAGAAAGCATTGTTTACATCCAACAGCAACAGACCATGTCACAACAATGGCTGTGTACTCCCCTTCTGTCTTGCCCATACTGCTTTGTCAAACATGAGCGTGCTGCATGCCCTAGGCGTTGGGCGTTTTGCAACAAGCGCCAAAAGAAATACCATACTGCATCGGTGCAAAGCTCCTCTTCAAATGTGGTTGACACAGTAATATTGATGGACATTAAATCTATCTCTATAGGGACTACCTCCCAGAACAAATTGTTTATTGACATGTGTGTGTTTAATAAACACTAAAAATGCAAGTGCACACAGGAGTGGCATTGACTTAGGTAAATGCACGCACAAATGTATGTGGACTTGGGCTCCTCCGTTCACAGAGGTTTCAGGGAAGATTTGTGTCATCAGTCTTCTGACTGGTTTGATGCGGTCGGCCACAAATTCTTCTCATGTGCCAATTTCTTCTTCTCAGAGTAGCACTTGCAACCTACATCCTTAATTATTTGCTGGACGTATTCCAATCTCTGTCCTCCTCTACAGTTTTTGCCCTCTACAGCTCCCTCTAGTACTGTGGAGGTCATCCCTGATGTCGTAACGGATGTCCTATCATCTAGTCCCTTCTCCTTGTTAGTGTTTTCCACATATTCCTTTACTCTCCTATTCTGTGCAGAGCCTCCTCATTCCTTACCTTAACAGACCACCTAGTTTTCAACATTCATCTGAGGCACATCATCTCAAACACTTCAGTTCTGGTTTTCCCATAGTTCATGTTTCACTACCATACAATGCTGTCCTACAAATGTACATTCTCAGAAATTTCTTCCTCAAATTAAGGTGTATGTCTGATACCAGTAGACTCCTCTTGGCCAGCAATGCTCTTTTTGCCGATGCTAGTCTGCTTTTGATGACCACCTTGCCCTGTCCATCATTGGTTATTTTGCTGCCTAGGCAGCAGAATTCGTTAACTTCATCTACTTAGTGACAGTTGATATTGATATTTAGTTTCTCACTGTTCTCGTTTCTGCTGGTTCTTATTACTTTCTTCTATTTTCAATTTGCTCTCAGTGCACATTCTGTACTTATTAGACTAGTCATTCCATCCAGCAGGTGATGTAGTTCTTCTTCACTTTCACTCAGGATAGCAATGTAATCAGCAAATCATATCATTGATATCCTTTCACTCAATTTTAATCCCACTCCTGAACCTTTCTTTAATTTCTATCATTGCTTCTTTGACATACAGACTGTAACAGTAGGGACAAAAAATTACATCCCTGTCTTAAACCATTTTTAATCCGAGCACTTCGTTCTTGGTCCTCCACTCTTATTATTTCCACTTGGATCTTGTGCATAGTGCGTATTACCCATCTCTCCCTTGTTGTTGTTGTTGTTGTTGATGTTGTTGTCTTCAGTCCTGAGACTGGTTTGATGCAGCTCTCCATGCTACTCTATCCTGTGCAAGCTTCTTCATCTTCCAGTACTTCCTGCAACCTACATCCTTCTCAATCTGCTTAGTGTACCCATCTCTTGGTCTCCCTCTACGATTTGTACCCTCCATGCTGCCCTCCAATACTAAATTGGTGATCCCTTGCTGCGTCTCCCTTAGCTTACCCCTATTTTTCTCAAAATTTCGAACAACTTGCATCATTTTACATTGTCAAGCACTTTTTCCATGTCAACAAATCCTATGAAAGTGTCTTGATTTTTCTTTAGTCTTGCTTCCATTATCAGCAGCTATGTCAGAATTACCTCTCTGGTGCACTTTTCCTAAGGCCAGACATATCATCGATCACTTCCTCTATTTTCTTTTCCATTCTTCTGTTTATTATTCTTGTCAGCAACATGGTAGCATGAGCTGTTAAGCTGATTGTGCATTAATCCACACACTTATCAGCTCCTGCTGCCTTTGGAATTGTGTGGATGATACTTTCCTGACAGTATGTCACCAGACTCATACATTCTACATACCAACGTCAACAGTCGTTTTGTCGCTACTTCCTCGAATGATTTTAATAATTCTGGTGAAATGTTGTCTACCCCGTCTGCCTTATTTGATCTTAAGTCCTTCAAAGCTCTTTTAAATTCTGATTTTAATACTGGATCCTCTCTCTCTTCTACATCCATTCCTGTTCCTTCTTCTGTCAGATCAGACAAATAACCCCCCCCCCCCCCCCCCATAGATGCGTTCAATGTACTCTTTTCACCTATCCACTCTCTCATCTGCATTTAACAGTGGAATTCCCATTGAGCTCTTAATGTTACCAACCTAGCTTTTAATTTCACAGAAGGCTGTTTTGACTTTCCTGAATGCTGAGTCAGTACTTCCGACAATCATTTCTTTTTTGATTTCTTCACATTTCTCATGCACCTGTTTCATCTTTCCTTCCCTGCACTTCCTATTAATTTCATTCCTCAACAACTTGCATTTCTGTTTTCCTAAATTTCACTGATCTTTTCTGTACTTCCTTCTTTCATCAATCAACTGGAGTATTTCTTCTGTTACCCACAGTTTCTTGTGATTGTCCTTTTTAGATGTGCCCATTCCTTTCCAACTATACTACCTACTGAGCCACTTCTTATTGCTGTGTCTATAGCCTTAGAGAACTTTAAGCATGTCTCATCACTTCTTAGCATTTCTGTATCCCACTTTTTTGTGTACTGATTCTTCCTGACTTATCCCTTAAACTTCAGCCTACTCTTCATCAATACCACATTGTGATCTGTATCTATTCTGCTCCTGTGTACGTCTCACAATCCAGTATCTGATTTTGTAATCTATGTCTGAACATGATATAATCTAACTGACATCATCCTTTTTCACCCAGCTTTTCCAAGTATACATCCTCCTCTTGTGATTCTTGAACAGAGTATTCACTATTACTGGCTGAAATTTATTACACAACACAATTAGTCTTTCTCCTCTCTCATTCTTTGTCTCATGCCCATATTCTTCTGTAATCTATTTCTTTTCCTCCTTTCCTTACAACTGCATTCCAGTTACCCATGACTATTAGATTTTCATCTCCCTTTATGTACTGCATTATCCTTTCCATACCCTCATATACTTTCTCTACCTCTTCACCTTCAGCCTGCAAATATCGTTGTCAATGCTGTTTAGCTGTCAATTCTGATAAGAACAACCCCATCACTGAACTGTTCATAGTAACACACTCTCTGCCCTACCTTCCTATTGATAACAAATCTTACTCCCGTTGTAGCATTTTCTACTGCTGTTGATATTACGCTATACTCATCTGACTAGAAATCCTTGTCTTATTTCACTTCGCTGACACCTGCTATATCTAGATTGAGCCTTTCCTTTTCCATTTTCAGATTTTCTAGCTTCCCTGCCACATTCAAACTTCTGACATTTCATGCCCTGACACATCCACTAATGCTGAGCACCTGCACATACTTTCGCATAAAAATGTGCCTTTTTTCTGGTCACCCCACCTTTGGCAGAGTGTTCACTTTGCTTAATCTAGGCATAAGTCCGTCCCGTGTCTGCTTACTTTTCAGCATCTTGTGTTGGCTACAGATGCCTCTCAGCAGAGTCTTGGCATGGTTTAGGTGCACAAATATGTGGATGGGTCTGAACTGCCCCTGCAATGGTATTCTCAGATTGAAAAGGAGGCTTTAGTGATTGTGTTCCTCTCACAAAATTTCACCTCTTCTTGTGTGGTTCCAAGTTACATTTAATCACAGATCATAAGCTGTCTGTTGCTCTTTTTAACCCGTCAGTTTCCATGCTGGACAAGGTAGTGCACGGGGCTCTCTTCCTCTCTCATTATTATCAGAGCCATTAGCAGCCGACAGCACAATATGCTCATGCTGGCCGATGCCAATGCGTTATCCATTTTCGATCAGGATGAGTTGCTTTGTTTCTGCTTATATCCTGAGAACCAGAATGTGGTCAATGGTTTTTCCCAATGCTAGTACCACGATAGCATCGGCCATTGACACAGATCCTGGACTTAGTCAGGTACTTACTTTTGTGCATTCCATGTGGCCAGAAAAAAACCCCAGGTTGTGCCTTGGATCCCTTGTGTAGTTATTTCTTCTTACAGCGCTGCCTTTCTGTGTTGGACTGTGTCCTTTCATCACCTATGGAGGACTCTGTCTTTGAGTTGTGATTCCCACTTCCTTACACCATAATGCACTGTGGCTTCTGTATTCGGTCATTGGGGGACATTTCACACCAAAGCTTTAACCTGTTGGCATAAATGGGAACATTTGTGGCTTAATGCCACTTGCACTCACTGTGTGGAGCAACAGGCGACCCTGTGGGCATTTTTTCTGTCCTGGCTGATCTGAAGCGCCCATGGAATCATCTACACGTCAAGGTTTCTGGGTCCTTCCACAATCAGTACTGGCTCATGGTAGTTGATGCACATTTCAAGTTGCCCTTCATGGCATGTTCTGTGTCCACATAAATGGCGACGATTATTTTGGCCCTGTGTAAGATTTTTGCTATTGAGGGATTTCCATATATCATTGTTACTGATAACAGTCCCAGTCCTGACAAAACTCTACCATCTGGTGAGCAAGATGTATGAGACAGGCGAAGTACATTCAGACTTCAAGAAGAATATAATAACTCCAATCCCAAAGAAAGCAGATGTTGACAGATGTGAAAATTACCGAACTATCAGTTTGATAAGTCACAGATGCAAAATACTAACGCGAATTCTTTACAGACGAATGGAAAAACTGATAGAAGCCGACCTCAGGGAAGATCAGTTTGGATTCGGTACAAATGTTGGAACACATGAGGCAATGCTGACCCTACCACTTATCTTAGAAGAAAGATTACAGAAAGGCAAACCTATGTTTCTAGCATTTGTAGACTTAGAGAAAGCATTTGACAACGTTGACTGGAATACTCTCTTTCAAATTCTGAAGGGGGCAGGAGTAAAATACAGGGAGCAAAAGGCTATTTACAATTTGTACAGAAAGCAGATGGCAGTTATAAGAGTTGAGGGGCATGAAAGGGAAGCAGTGGTTGGGAAGGGAGTGAGACAGGGTTGTAGCCTATCCCTGATGTTATTCAATCTGTACATTGAGCAAGCAATAAAGGAAACAAAAGAAAAGTTCGGAGTGGGTATTAAAATCCATGGAGAAGAAATAAAAACTTTGAGGTTTGCCGATGACATTGTAAGCACTTGGAAGTGCAACTGAACGAAATGGACAGTGTCTTGAAAGGAGGGTATAAGATGAACATCAACAAAAGCAAAACGAGGATAATGGAATGAAGTCGAATTAAGTCGGGTGATGCTGAGGGAATTAGATTGGGAAATGAGACACTTAAAGTAGTAAAGGAGTTTTGCTATTTGGGGAGCAAAATAACTAATGATGGTCGAAGTAGTGAGGATATAAAATATAGACTGGCAATGTCAAGGAAAGCGTTTCTGAAGAAGAAAAATTTGTTAACATCGAGTATAGATTTAAGTGTCAGGAAGTTGTTTCTGAAAGAATTTGTATGGAGTGTAGCCATGTATGGAAGTGAAAAGTGGACGATAAATAGTTTAGAGAAGAAGAGAATAGAAGCTTTCGAAATGTCGTGCTACAGAAGAATGCTGAAGATTAGATGGGTAGATCGCATAACTAATGAGGAGGTATTGAATTGAATTGGGGAGAAGAGGAGCTTGTGGCTCAACTTCACTAGAAGAAGGGATCGGTTGGTAGGACATGTCCTGGACATCGAGGGATCACCAATTTAGTATTGGAGGACAGTGTGGAGGGTAAAAATCGTAGAGAGAGACCAAGAGATGAATACACTAAGCAGATTCAGAAGGATGTAGGCTGCAGTAGGTACTGGGAGATGAAGAAGCTTGCACAGGATAGAGTAGCATGGAGAGCTGCATCAAACCAGTCTCAGGACTGAAGACAACAACAACAACAACAACAACAACAACAACAACAACAACAGTCCCTTGTTTGTTTCTCGAGAATTTTTATCTTCCTGTCAGGCAACTGGCGTTCACCATCTCACAGCTCCGTCATTTCATCCTCAACCTAATGGCGAGGCTGAAAGCATGGGTATGACATTTAAAACTCAGATGCAGAAGTATGTATCTGGGGGCCCCCTGGAGGTGCTTTAGACCATTTTGTGAGTTCATACCATTCCACTACGGTGGGAGACAAGAGCCCAACAGAGCTGCTACAATGATGCTGACTACCAATCCACCTTCACTTGCTGCACCTGGTGATGCATTTGTCAGCCTTGCTGACTCTGTGACAGTTTTGGCCTCGTGCACCTGTCTGGGTTCAGGATAAATTGGGTTTCTGCCATCATCAAGTGTCACCAGGGCTGCCCCTATGCATCGTTTGCTTTCCTCACAAGAGGAAGCCCTGTCGTTTCGACCAGTTGTGAACCCACACATTGGGGGCTGTTTCAGAGGGCCCACTGGCACCGGTGTCTACCCAGGTGTCACATCCCTATCCCAAGCACCTGTAGCGTCTCCCTCCTGCATTCCTATCTTGTACACTTTCTGCTTCTCTCCAAGCCACCGGCAACCTTCCCTCAAATTTCCTTCCCACACACCACCTCTTTTTTCCCCTCAATTAACCAACTTTACACAGCCCCTCACTTCAATCTACCTGCTAAGACTGCAGTGTATTCAGATAGCACAATGGAGCTGTGTGCTTGCACATAGGTATCTGAGCTCAAGCTTGAGAAAGGATTTGTCTGAAAACTAGTGACATTTCATTCTTTTATATCAATCTGCTGAAGACCTAATGCTTCCACTTTTCAGTGAGTTGTTTCCATCACTCCAAAATAATTACGACTTGAGCTTATGATCACTGGGCATTATTTTTGACAATCAATCTTACATGAATAGAAAGTCAGTGATCAAAACAGATGGTCCATGTAAGTGAAACAAGATAATAAGTTGTATTATGTCAATGACGACAGATTTTTGGAAGTCATCAGACGTCACCATGTTTTGTTATTTCGAAAAGGTAAGAATGCTGAGGGTTCTTGTAGCTTAAGGTAACTGGGATTTCACTTAATGCACTGAAATAGAAGCAAATTAAGTCGATTCTTGCATCAGAACAATGAACCCACGCATGTGAAGGTGACTTTGATAGTTGAAGGTTTCAAAATTGTTACACACAAAGCTTATTCTCTACATTTGGTGCCCAAAATTCGCTAAATGAAAATTAATTTATATCAAATGCACAGACTGTAAATTTGTTTTATGAATGATTTTAAAGAAGGAAATTTGCTCAAAAAGGTACTTTACATCACATGGAGAATAGATTGATGTAAATAAAACAGAAAGAAACTTCCACATGGGAAAAATATATTAAAAACAAAGATTCCAAGACTTACCAAGCGGGAAAGCGCCGGCAGACAGGCACATGAACAAAACACACAAACACACACACAGAATTACGAGCTTTCTCAACTGGCAGTTGCTTCGTCAGGAAAGAGGGAAGGAGAGGGAAAAATGAAAGGATTTCATTTTTCCCTCTCCTTCCCTCTTTCCTGACGAAGCAACTGCCAGTTGAGAAAGCTCGTAATTCTGTGTGTGTGTTTGTGTGTTTTGTTCATGTGCCTGTCTGCCGGCACTTTCCCGCTTGGTAAGTCTTGGAATCTTTGGAGAATAGATTGAGAAATATATAGTTTGCTTACATTAAAAAAAAAAAAATTATGTGGTTTGTAGCAAATTTATAAACTGTATCACTTGACTGATCAAAAACTTAAACATGAATAGAGGAGAGAAACATTATAAATTAGTAAAATAAAATCCTAAAAAATCCAAATGGATGATATATGAGTACTATGTAATCCCAACTGTTGCTGAAGCATCACCATTTCAACCTTCAGCATTAATTCACTGTCAATTCTCAGCTAACAGCTGTTAATGACAGGTCACTCACCTTTTACTGCTGCATGACCTGTTTTCTTCTTGGAGAAACCTTCTGGCTCACGGACTTTGATGTAGGTACCACCACATTTAGCCTGATGATTTGCCCACCAAAAGTCAGTGGGCCCAGGAGGTCGATTCATTGCTCGTTTTACCATACCGAAATAAGGTCGCCACTTCTGGCATGGCCCATTGCACCGCCACCAGTGTTGCTGATAAAGCTTCACTTCATCATGAAAGTTATGGTACACAGATATTTTGGTGCCTGCTTCTTTGTTTATGCGATACATGTGCTTGTGGAATTCAGGTCCATGCCCATCTCTGTCCCGATCATTGTTTGTCACAAAGAGGTAGGCATGTATCATTTCATGCTGAAATTGAGACATAAACTAAACACAACTGCCAAAACGTATAACAAATTTAATTTATTAAGATAAAATAAATCTGGAATATTAAAGCCATCATAACAATACACACCATAATAAACACATAACAAAGGTATTTTATGACAACTCGTCTACAAATATGATGTTTAACATAGTGTCTAATTAATGTGCATATGGAAATGAAATAATTATCCAGACCATGAAAACAGTAAACACCATACAAAGGGATAAATGCTAAGAGGAAGAGAGATTTATAATATGGAGATTTAGTTAGCAAACAATACCACAGAAAAATTAGAACCTGTTGGAATGCTTTGACAAACTCTTCGACTATGTGCCACCAATAGAGAAGTAAATCCCCTACAACAGCAGTGACAGGAAGTCTCATGAAAATCATCAGCGGTAATATGCTGCTCAAAGACTTCGCAATGTAGCATTCAAAGTTGACAAAAACTCTCATAAAAGTGGATATTATTGATGATACCAAGTTTTTATGTAAAGCGACTGGAATGAAATATTAGCATTTATGGGAAATCTTATTACAGCATTTGACCTAAAATATACTGACTAGTGATTAATTGAGATTGTAACCTTCGCGTGTCAACCATCAGATTACGCTACAAGAAAAAAGTAAAAAATTTGTAATGCAAGAAACATATCAAAAATTAGTAATACAATTCATTTATATAAAATTATCGCTAATGAGATGGAACAGTATACCGAAGTTAACATTTTTGTCCTGAGAATGAAGTCAAATTTACATAATGATGTTCATCATCAACCTGTTTAAAGTACCAACTCTTCCACCAACTAATAACATTTCAGTATCAGAGTATCACGTAGCTTTTTTCAGTAAATCTAAGGTCATGTTGAGAATGGGAAACACAGCAAGCTGGAATATTTTCGTTTGCTCTCATTTCATTCCTATATATAATTTCTTAATTTTCATCTAAATTTAGTTAGCTACATTTTGTGTCTGTAGTATATGCCCCATCTGTCCAAAACAGTATTTAGACAACGACGACGACGACGACGACGACACAACACCACCCAGTCATCTCGAGGCAGGAAAAATCCCTGACCCCGCCAGGAATCGAACCCGGGACCCCGTGCTCGGGAAGCGAGGACGCTACCGCGAGACCACGAGTTGCGGAAATTTATTATACAGAGAATAATT
This sequence comes from Schistocerca gregaria, assembly GCF_023897955.1. Lineage (NCBI taxonomy): Eukaryota > Metazoa > Arthropoda > Insecta > Orthoptera > Acrididae > Schistocerca > Schistocerca gregaria. The sequence continues at coordinate 415,533,047 of NC_064925.1, read as the reverse complement.
TTTTAGGTGGTGATTACAGGAACATATTCAGTTTTTCTAGAAACCGCATGAATTAAAAGTAATGACAAATTTCAAGTAGGCTGATCAGTAACTATGCCACTATTGACACAAACCATTAAAAATACCAGAAACCAGACTTTGTAGTCATATGTTTTAATTTTACTGAAATTATTTGAAGACATGCACAGAAAAACAGATTAACCCTCAAATGTAAAGATCTCGAGATAAGTGCTGGCATCTGTTGCTGGGTATAGGAACTATCAAAACTGACATTGGTCAAACCCTAAATATCACAGAGGATGTAATATAACAGAGACAATTGCTTGTGTTTCACCTTTCATTACTAATGTGACATTTCCTCTCAAATATGATGCTCCAAGACTTATAAAACCTGTCAAGCTAAAGGATTTACAGGAGTTACTAAATTACATTCCACCAGTTCACCATGCACATTATAGGAACCTTAACCCAGAAACATCCTGAGAACATTAAAGATATCACCAATTATTGTCAAAAGTTTTGTGTGTGTGTGTGTGTGTGTGTGTGTGTGTGTGTGTGTGTGTGTGTTTTCAGAATAAATACATTTAGAATACATTAAGCCTGGTATATAATGTTAACAATGACAGAAAAAATTTAACTACAGTTAATGGTAATTTGTGATTGTGTATATTTGATAATGTACAAAACAAATCTTTACATAATGTTGTTCTTTCACTTATTATTTTTCATATTATATTCCAACATAAAGCACAAGGCGGATCAGAAACATTAGCTGGTCTATTCTGTATGGGTTACGGTTAGGTTAGAGAGACAGAGAGAGAGAGAGAGAGAGAGAGAGAGAGAGAGAGAGAGAGAGAGAGAATAATTTGATATGTATTATGCAGCATTATTTACAAAAACCCCTTTCTCTCCATTTCTGTAACCATTTGCTTTTATTACCCTACTACATATTTTGTTCAACAAGGCTTTGCTGAAATACATAACTTATCCAAATAAGTATATTACAACCTAGCAGCTCTATGAACAAATACTTTGTTCCCCAAATCCAAATGTATTTGTATGCAAGTTTTTAAATAGCACAACCCAATTAACAATCTTCAGTCTGTGCTTTATCAGTACATAAGCTACATCTCAGTGAACATCCACTATCAGTCAACATCATCTAGTAACTCTTATTATATTTTATGAACTATTTTGACTATCTGTGAGTAAATGCCACTCCAGTCACATCTTTTCATTTCTATGAGAGATTAGAAAATATGTCATGCTCAATAACTGTGTAATTTAAAGTCAACTTTGACATTCAGTGGTAAGATACATAGGTGAAAGTGCACTCTACATAATTTGCCACTGTCATACTGATTAGTAGGTTGCTGAAAGTGCCTGGCTGTGAACAACATTTTATGTGAGTGCTGATACTGCTCATCATATTGTCACGAGTGACAATAAATGTGGAAAAAGTCACGTTAATTAAAAACCATATCATGGACATTATCAGAGTATTTCCCATTAAGCCAGTTTTCCAGCATTCCACTAAACTTTTCTCACTAAGACACCAAGTGTAGAGCAGAATTTTCAGTTAGGTAAAATTTCAAATGTTCTTAACTTTCATGTTCTTTAGTATTTTCATTCTCTTTCATTTTAGAGCCACAATATAATTTTAATTGTTAAACAGGAAGCATATTATCTTCATTTCTTGTGTTATACAAATGATCAAGCTGATTTACTGAGAATAATTATTATTTGTTGTATAAATATATGGTTATCTCATTGGTATACAAAGGGGATGTTGAAAGTTTCATGGTTTTAAATAGTTGACAGCATGACTGTCTTGAGTGTGCTGCACATTTATGGAGCAATACATTACTAAAACTTATCCAGTGAAAAAGATCATACATAATTACACATTTAAAACAGTTATGGTACACAGTCTTCCCTGTGTCAATGGTAATGGATAATATTTGCATTGTAAATGCAAAGCTCTATGCTTAACTCAATGTACTGGGCGATTATAATTAAACTGATAATGTTCTGAATGCTGCAGTGCAGGCTGTATACACCACAGGATGATGAAACAACATAGGTATGTTCTTAATCGGTGCACTCGCGGAGTGCGTGGAAAAAATTATAGTTTCACTTTCTGACATCAGGTGAAAATATGGCACTATAAGTAGTCATAATATGAAATGTTTCCTGTTTTGATATGAGTGGACTGTTTGTTGCTTGGTGATGCACATTGATTTTGAGAAGTGACTGTTGGTGTAAAGAGGTTAAGAATGCTAAAGTTTTCCACACAAAAGACAATGGCTACTGGCAAGAAAGACCATGCACTCCTGAAAGTTGTTTTGTCACAACAACAACAACAACAACAACAACAGCCTTGCATTGTGGAAATATCACAGACAGAAACAGTGCCTAAGTGGTGCAGCAGTAAAAGGGATGCGGCCAATTGCTCCCCTGATCAATGGTTCAAAAGATTTTCTGGTACATTTTACACCAGTACCTCTATAGGAGGCAGAATGTGCATTAAATGAAGCTCCAACGTAGGTTAGAATACCTTGACTTTGCCCCTCATTTTTTGGTGTGTGCACACACACACACACACACACACACACACACACACACACACACACACACACATCCATCCATACACAGACACAAGCAGACATATTTAAAGGCCTTTAAAGATGTCTGCTTGTGTCTGTGTATGTGTGTGTGTGTGTGTGTGTGTGTGTGTGTGTGTGTGTGTGTGTGTGTGTGTGTGTACACCTGTCCTTTTTTTCCCCCTAAGGGAAGTCTTTCCGCTCCCGGGATTCGAATGACTCCTTACCCTCTCCCTTAAAACCCACATCCTTTCGTCTTTCCCTCTCCTTCCTGAAGCAGCAACCATCGGTTGCGAAAGCTAGTAATTCTGTGTGTGTGTTTGTGTGTTTTGTTCATTGTGCCTGTCTGCCAGCGCTTTCCCGCTTGGTAAGTCTTGGAAAAGGGAACAGCCATGGGTACCAGTATGGTCCCCCCGTATGCCAACCTATTTATGGGTCGCTTAGATGAAGCCTTCTTGGTTACCTAAGCCTGCCAACCCAAAGTTTGGTACAGATTTATTGATGACATCTTCGTGATCTGGACTCACAGTGAAGAACAACTCCAGAATTTCCTCTCCAACCTCAACTCCTTTGGTGCCATCACATTCACCTGGTCCTACTCCAAATCCCATGCCACTTTCCTTGACGTTGACCTCCATCTGTCCAATGGCCAGCTTCACACATCCCTCCACATCAAACCCACCAACAAGCAACAGTACCTCCATTATGACAGCTGCCACCCATTCCATATCAAACGGCCCCTTCCCTACAGCCTAGGCCTTCGTGGCAAATGAATCTGCTCCAGTCCTGAATCCCTGGACCATTACACCAACAACCTGAAAACAGCTTTCGCATCCCGCAACTACCCTCCTGACCTGGTACAGAAGCAGATAACCAGAGCCACTTCCTCATCCCCTCAAACCCAGAATCTCTCACAGAAGAACCCCAAAAGTGCCCCACTTGTGACAGGATACTTCCCGGGACTGGATCAGACTCTGAATGTGGCTCTTAAGCAAGGATACGACTTCCTAAAATACTGCCCCCAAATGAGATCCATCCTTCATGAAATCCTCCCCACTCCACCAAGAGTGTCTTTCTGCCGTCCACCTAACTTTTGTAACCTCTTGGTTCATCCCTATGAAATCCCCAAACCACCTTCCCTACCCTCTGGCTCCTACCCTTTCAACCGCCCCCGGTGTAAAACCTGTCCTATGCACCCTCCCACCACCACCTACTCCAGTCCTGTAACCCGAAAGGTGTACACGATCAAAGGCAGAGCCACGTGTGAAAGCACCCACGTGATTTACCAACTGACCTGCCTACACTGTGAAGCTTTCTATGTGGGAATGACCAGCACCAAACTGACCATTTGCATGAATGGACACAGGCAGACAGTGTTTGTTGGTAATGAGGATCACCCTGTGGCTAAACATGCCTTGGTGCACAGCCAGCACGTCTTGGCACAGTGTTACACGGTCCGAGTTATCTGGATACTTCCCACCAACACCAACCTATCCGAACTCTGGAGATGGGAACTTTCCCTTCAATATATCCTCTCTTCTCTTCTATCCACCAGGCCTCAATCTCCGCTAATTTCAAGTTGCCGCCACTCATACCTGACCTGTCATTCAACATCATCTTTGCCTCCACACTTCCGCCTCGACTTACATCTCTGCCCATACTCTTTGCCTTTAAATATGTCCGCTTGTGTGTGTGTGTGTGTGTGTGTGTGTGTGTGTGTGTGTGTGTGTGCGGGGGCGGGGGTGCGCGCGTATGTATACCTATCCTTTTTTCCCCCTAAGTTAAGTCTTTCCGCTCCCGGGATTGGAATGACTCCTTACCCTCTCCCTTAAAACCCACATCCTTTCATCTTTCCTTTTCCTTCCCTCTTTCCTGACGAAGCAACCGCCGGTTGCGAACTAAATCCATGTGAGTCCTGGTTTGTAGGGATATCTGAAAGGTTACGTCTATCAGGAATGTATCCAGGTTCTACCTGATTGGAAGGATCATATGGTGACAAACTGCTCCGATTACACTGTACATTATGTGGGTAACTGTTGACCATGTCTTGTTACAAATACAGCACATCACTGAGTCAGGAGACCACGCTGAACAAATGTTGCAATGTGTGACCATATCCTGATAAACATTCCACAACAATTTTTAGCACATGTTTGATCTTTTCTCTTCTTTTCCTGCAGCCACACCACACTGTGACTGCCTACAGCACCGTATTTTCGCCTGGTGGAAAATTTTGTAGAATAATTATTTTTTTCCACTTACTCCATGACTGCACTAATTAATAAAGATACCTATAATGTTCCACTGTTCTGCAATGTACACAGCCCACCCTGCAGCACTCAAAACACTTCCAGTTTAATTATAACCACCTGACAACATGTAATAAGTTCTTATATAGATCCAGTTCTAGAAGCTTCATATTGCACTCCTATGTTATTGTTGTGGCATTTCTTGTCCTTTTGACTGGTGGGTCCTAAACTAGACCACAATTGTTTTTGCGAAGCTGAGTTAGTCTGTTTAGCAAGAACCATAATCCAAGTCTATCTATCATATTACTGATTCAGTCAGGGACTTTTTCTTTGCTTCAGTATTTTCAATTAATACATATGTTTACTCTGTAAACAGAACTGATGAGCAAATATTAGCATATAATAAAAACAGCTCTGCACCGAGAATACAGCCTAGAGGGCTACCTTGTGTCATTGTTCTCCATTTGAGAAGATAATTACTCTCTGCCTCGTGTTACATAGGTATGACATCAGCTACTGTAACACACTGTCTCTAATCACATAATTATCTAGTTTGTGAATTAGTGAGGCATGTTTTACTGAGTCAAAGGGCTTTCTGAGGTCACAGAAATTCTTGCCTAGTGAGGTTTTAATCTAAACAAAGTTAATTATGCCATCTACAGTATTTTTTCCGTTCAGGAAACTAAACTGGTTGTTCAAAATTATCTCAGATGTTACAATAACTATTTGCAGTATGGCAGTGGCTACTTAAACACATTTGCTAAGACAAAAAGAAGAGAGATAGGGAAATAATTTCCCATATCTGCCCTGGATCTTTTCTCCAAGTGCTCTTATCAGCAGAATACAGAAACAGCCACAGCCACTAAATGATGAAGTTATGAATAGTAGGTCCTAAGTCTGTCAATTATATCTCAAAAAAATATTTTCATATTCAGATCAGAAAGCAGGTGATTGAAATTTTGTGAAAAGATCTTGCCGCAATGGTTAATTCCTCTGTTTTAATGACTACCACCCCCAACTCCTGTACCATATCCATGACACTCTCCCCCCTATTTTGTGGTAATACAAAACAAGCTTCCTTTCTTTGAACTTTTCGATTTCCTCCATCAAATCTATCTGGGAAGTCTCACATGCCACATAGCAATACTCTGGCAGAGGACAGAAAAGTGTAGTACAGACAGTCTCTAATGGGCTTGTTACATGTTCTAAGTATTTTGATAATAAAACACAGTCTTTGGTTTACCTTCTCCACATTTTCTGCATGATGTATTCCAATTTAAGTTTTTTAACTGTAATACTTAGGTACTTAGTTGAACTGACAGCCTTTAGATTTACATGATTTACTGTGTAACTAAAATTTAAAGACTACAGTGATGGCCTCTATGAGGAGGAGTATTTGTCTGATGACTTGATAGAAGAAGAAACTGGAGTCGATAATGAAGACATGGAGGATCCATTATTAGAGTCAGAATTTAAGAGACCCCTAGAAGACTTGAGATCAGGTAGGGTAAAACATAGAGAGAACATTCCAACAGAATTTATAAAAGTATTGAGAGGGGAATGGTAACCAAATGACTATTAAATCTGGTTTGCAGAATTTATGAGACTGGCAATGTACCTTCCAACTTCCAGAAAAATTTTATCCACAGAATTCCGAAGATAGATAGGGCAGGTAGGTGCATAATGTATCACACTATCAGCTTTATATCTGATGTATCCAGTACAGGGACAACAACAATATACACAAGAACAGAAAAGACACTTGAGGACATGTTGGATGATGAACAGTTTGGCTTTTGGAAATCTTAGTGCACCAGAGAAGCAATGACGACTTCTTGATTGATAACTGAAGCAAGGCTAAAGAAAAATCGAGATACACTCACAGGGTTTGCTAATCTAGAAAAAAAGTGTTCAACAATGTAGAATGCTGCAATGTTTGAGATTATGAGAAAAGTAGGAGTAGGCTACAGGGAAAGACAGATAATATACAACATGTGCAAGAATCAAGTGGGAACAATAAGACTGGAAGACAAATAACGAAGTGCTTAGACTAAAAAGGGTATAAGACAGGGATTCAGTCACTTGTCCCTACAATTCAATCCATATATTGAAGAAGCCAATGACAGAAATGAAAGATTCAAGAGTGGGATTAAAATTCAGGGCAAAAGGATATCAATGATAAGATTCGCTCATACCACTGTTATCCTTATTTTGAAAGTCATGAATGATTACAGGAGTAGTTGAAGGGAGTGAACAGTTTAATGAGTACAGAATATGGATTAATAGTACACTGGAAACAGAGAAAAGTAATGAGAAGCAGCAGAAATGAGAGGAGCAAGAAACTTGCATGTTTTTGGGTACTTGCATTGTTTAATTCATATATTTCGGGGGTATTATAGTATTTGAGGGTTGTAGCATCGCGCCTTAGTACCTGAATAGTGTAAATTCGCGTAGTCGTCTGTCTTCTGTTTTGTTTTGAACGGCCAGTGTCGGTTGGTCAGTCAGTGTGCTCCCTGCCACCGTTGGATAAGCAGCTGCAGCAGCAAGTCGTATAACCCTAGCTTACTTGTTTGTTAGATAGTTTAATTAATTTCTTTGCGTGTTTTTGGGTACTTGCATTGTTTAATTCATATATTTCGGGCGTATTATAGTATTTGACAGTTGTAGCATCGCGCTTTAATGTTTACTTCGTAGATTCTTATTTAAATTGCGTGTGAGTTTCGTATAGGAGGTGCAATTTCGAGTTTTAGTTACTGTAATCGTAAATTCAGCAGATTGTAGCACAGTCGTTAGGCATTTGTACAGGTTAGTTGATACATTCTTTGCGCGTTTCGCTTGCGTTATCTAGGCACGGACTCGTGTTTCGGTAACTGTTGTTCAACATCGATTAGAATGGACAGGGACTGCGATTGCTGTGTTCGGATGAGGGCTGACTTGGCATCCCTTCGCTCACAGCTGCAATCGGCGCTGACTTCGGTCGCGAACCTTGACGCTGTTCCCAATGGGCACCACTGTGGGGAGCCGGACTTGGGTATCACGGGGATGTCAACCTCGTCCCGTCTGTCCCCAGATCGGTCTTCCGCTGTGGTTGCCCCGGTTGCTGCCCGCAGTGGGGCTGAGCCCTCGCCTGTGGTTGATTGGGAGGTCGTTCCAAGGCGTGGCAGGCAGCGAAAGGCGTCCCCGGAGGCTGATCAGAAAGCCTCCCCGGTGCGTCTGACAAACCGGTTTCAGGCACTGTCTCTGGCTGAGCCAGATGCAGCTGCCTGCCCTGTTTCAGAGGATCATTCTCAGCCTTCAAGGTCCAGGCAATTGCAGAGGGTGGGCTTACTGGTAGTTGGGAGCTCCAATGTTAGGCGCGTAATGGGGTCCCTTAGGGATATGGCGGCTAAGGAGGGGAAGAAATCCAGTGTGCACTCCGTGTGCATTCCGGGAGGAGTCATTCCTGATGTGGAAAGGGTCCTTCCGGATGCCATGAAGAGCACAGGGTGCAGCCAGCTGCAGGTGGTGGCACATGTCGGCACTAATGACGTGTGTCGCTTTGGATCTGAGGAAATTCTCTCTGGATTCCAGCGGCTATCTGATTTGGTGAAGGCTGCCGGTCTTGCTTACGAGATGAAGGCAGAGCTCACCATCTGCAGCATCGTTGACAGAACCGACTGCGGACCTTTGGTGCAGAGCCGGGTGGAGGGTCTGAATCAGAGGCTCAGACGGTTTTGCGACCGTATTGGCTGCAGATTCCTTGACTTGCGCCATAGGGTGGTGGGGTTTCGGGTTCCGCTGAATAGGTCAGGAGTTCACTACACTCAGCTGGCGGCTACACGGGTAGCGGAGGCTGTGTGGCGTGGACTGGGCGGTTTTTTAGGTTAGAAGGCCTCGGGAAAGTGCGGGATGGGCTGCAATGTCAAAGGGTGCTTGGCAATTATAGGACGTGCTTGGATCAAGGAACAGTCGGAATTATAGTTGTAAATTGTTGTAGTTGCGCTGGAAAAGTCCCTGAGCTTCAAGCGCGAATAGAAAGCGCAGAAGCTGATATCGTTATAGGTACAGAAAGCTGGCTAAAGCCTGAAATAAGTTCTGCAGAAATTTTTACGAAGTCTCAGACTGTGTCCAGGAAAGATAGATTAGGCAGAATTGGTGGTGGAGTGTTTGTGTGTGTCAGTAGTGGTTTATCTTGTAGTGAAGTCGAAGTAGATACTCCGTGCGAATTGGTATGGGTGGAGGTTATACTTAACAGCCGAATTAAGTTAATAATTGGCTCCTTCTACCGACCCCCAGACTCCCATGATACAGTTGCGGAACAGTTCAGAGAAAGTTTGAGTCTCGTAACAAATAAATACCCCACTCATACGGTTATAGTTGGTGGGGACTTCAACCTACCCTCGGTATGTTGGCAAAAATACTCGTTCAAAACCGGTGGTAGGCAGAAAACGTCTTCCGAGATTGTCCTAAATGCATTCTCCGAAAATTATTTCGAGCAGTTAGTCCACGAACCCACGCGAATTGTAAATGGTTGCGAAAACACACTTGACCTCTTGGCCACAAACAATCCAGAGCTGATAGAGAGCATCATGACTGATACAGGGATTAGTGATCACAAGGTCATTGTAGCTAGGCTCAATACCATTTCTTCCAAATCCATCAGAAACAAACGCAAAATAATTGTATTTAAAAAAGCGGATAAAGTGCCACTAGAAGCCTTCCTAAAAGACAATTTCCATTCCTTCCGAACTGACTATGCGAATGTTGACGAGATGTGGCTCAAATTCAAAGATATAGTAGCAACAGCAATTGAGATATTCATACCTCATAAATTGGTAAGAGATGGAACGGATCCCCCGTGGTACACAAAAAAGGTCCGAACGCTGTTGCAGAGGCAACGGAAAAAGCATGCGAAGTTCAGAAGAACGCGAAATCCTGAAGATGGGCTAAAATTTACAGACGCGCGAAATTTGGCACGTACTTCGATGCGAGATGCCTTTAATAGGTTCCAAAACGAAACATTGTCTCGAAATTTGGTAGAAAATCCGAAGAAATTCTGGTCGTATCTAAAGTACACAAGCGGCAAGACTCAGTCAATACCTTCGCTGCGCAGTGCCGATGGTACTGTTATCGACGACTGTGCCGCTAAAGCGGAGTTATTGAACGCAGTTTTCCGAAATTCCTTCACCAGGGAAGACGAATGGAATATTCCAGAATTTGAAACACGAACATCTGCTAGCATGAGTTTCTTAGAAGTAGATACCTTAGGGGTTGCGAAGCAACTCAAATCGCTTGATACGGGCAAGTCTTCAGGTCCAGATTGTATACCGATTAGGTTCCTTTCAGATTACGCCGATACTATAGCTCCCTACTTAGCACTCATATACAACCGCTCGCTCACCGATAGATCTGTACCTACAGATTGGAAAATTGCACAGGTCGCACCAGTGTTCAAGAAGGGTAGTAGGAGTAATCCATTTAACTACAGATCTATATCATTGACGTCGGTTTGCAGTAGGGTTTTGGAGCATATACTGTATTCAATCATTATGAATCACCTCGAAGGGAACGATCTATTGACACATAATCAGTATGGCTTCAGAAAACATCGCTCTTGTGCAAAGCAGCTAGCTCTTTATTCGCACGAAGTAATGGCCGCTATCGACAGGGAATCTCAAGTTGATTCTGTATGTCCAGATTTCCGGAAAGCTTTTGACACCGTTCCTCATAAACGACTTCTAATCAAGCTGCGGAGCTATGGGGTATCGTCTCAGTTGTGCGACTGGATTCGTGATTTCCTGTCAGGAAGGTCGCAGTTCGTAGTAATAGACGGCAAATCATCGAGTAAAACTGAAGTGATATCAGGTGTTCCCCAGGGAAGCGTCCTGGGACCTCTACTGTTCCTGATCTATATAAATGACTTGGGTGACAATCTGAGCAGTTCTCTTAGATTGTTTGCAGATGATGCCGTAATTTACCATCTAGTAAGGTCATCCGAAGACCAGTATCAGTTGCAAAGCAATTTAGAAAAGATTGCTGTATGGTGTGTCAGGTGGCAGTTGACGCTAAATAACGAAAAGTGTGAGATGATCCACATGAGTTCCAAAAGAAATCCGTTGGAATTCGATTACTCGATAAATAGTACAATTCTCAAGACTGTCAATTCAACTAAGTACCTGGGTGTTAAAATTACGAACAACTTTAGTTGGAAGGACCACATAGATAATATTGTCGGGAAGGCGAGCCAAAGGTTGCGTTTCATTGGCAGGACACTTAGAAGATGCAACAAGTCCACTAAAGAGACAGCTTACACTACACTCATTCGTCCTCTGTTAGAATATTGCTGCGCGGTGTGGGATCCTTACCAGGTGGGATTGACGGAGGACATCGAAAGGGTGCAAAAAAGGGCAGCTCGTTTTGTATTATCACGTTATAGGGGAGAGAGTGTGGCAGATATGATACACGAGTTGGGATGGAAGTCATTACAGCATAGACTTTTTTCGTCGCAGCGAGACCTTTTTACGAAATTTCAGTCACCAACTTTCTCTTCCGAATGCGAAAATATTTTGTTGAGCCCAACCTACATAGGTAGGAATGATCATCAAAATAAAATAAGAGAAATCAGAGCTCGAACAGAAAGGTTTAGGTGTTCGTTTTTCCCGCTCGCTGTTCGGGAGTGGAATAGTAGAGAGATAGTATGATTGTGGTTCGATGATCCCTCTGCCAAGCACTTAAATGTGAATTGCAGAGTAGTCATGTAGATGTAGATGTAGATGAAAATTGGTGGACACAAAGTAAATGAAGTTAAGAAATTCTGCTACCTTTGAAACAAAATTACTCTGGCAGATGAAGCAATGGCGACTTAAAAAGCTGATGAGCAGAGGCAGAGTGTGCATTCCTGGCTAAGAGAAGTCTACTAGTTTCAAACAATTTGAGAAAGAATGTATGTTTGGAGACTAGCATTGTGTGGTTCTATATCATGGGCAGTGTGAAAACTGAACAGAAGAGAATCTAAGCATTTGAGATGTGGTGCTACAGAAGAATGTTGAAAATCAGGTGGAGACACTTTCAGAGTACCAGGTAGAAGGACTAGTGGCGCGCGTAAACACGTTCAGAGTACGGGGGGACAGATACAAAGGCACGCGCGTTAACACTTCAAAAGCAGTTAAAGGGTTAAAGCACTGGCCAATAACCTCAATGATACTAGAAAGAACTGTAGAGGGTAGGAAAGTGGGAAAGCATAGATTGGAATACATTCCACATGTAACTGAGGATTCAAGGTGCAAGCACTACTCTGAAATGAAGAGGTTGGAACAGGAGATGAATTCATGGTGGGTCACATCAAACCAGTCAGAAGATTGATGTCTCACAACAAGTATAATTACTTGCATTACATTTCTTATGATGATTACTCCAAGTGTCTTGTTTTTAGAATGCATACGTCCTTCATTAATTCAAACTATGGAAAATCCAAGATGGCAGCTGTCAACATCTGATGAAGGACTTAATCTGAAAGCTAAATAATACCTAGCACGCTTTTTTAATGTGCCTGTCTGCCACTTGAGGTTCAAGAGAGAGAGAATAAAATATCACTTTTGCCATCTTAATTTTCTGGTGACAAATACAGCATAGACGTAAATTGATAAGCAATGAAAACATGATTTTTTTATTATCCAGCTGTTAACTTAATACATTACATAATCATCTTGTCAGTGTTGCAGTTCGTATTTCCGTATTTACTAAGAAAAATTGGAGAGGAATTCCACCTCATGCAAGACACCATTTTGATGTTCACTTTTTACCAAAGCATGCTTCACCACATTTTTTAGTCTTCAGGTGTTTATATGTTTATCTTCTTTATGCAAAATTATTGTTACACACTAACCTCTTAAGAAACTTTTGGACAAAATATTTACATTTGTAAAATGTACCATTAGTGTCAACTATTTTGTATTAGTTTGCATACAGTACAGACCTGTGACATGTATCGATGAACTGAGGCACTCTATGTTGTTCATTTACGATATGCCTAAAGATCTAGTTTCACTGTAAATTTTGAAATAAACTGGATGTCTACTTTTTTTACATACCTCACACGAAGCTATTGGTTATTTATGCTGGTAGATTTTGATCTGTTACACTATTTACAGCTTGACATCTGCGAATAGCACAACTTTTTTTATTTTCTGTTTGTTAGGCATTATCCACAGAGGATTGCTATATATCAGGTCATTTCGCATGTTACTTACAATCTTTTTTTATATTGTGGCATTTTTTTACTTTGTTTGTATCAAAGTAACATGGTTATTTCTTTTTCTGCTGTTGTTACATATGCATTTTCTACGATTTGTTTACCAAGCAAAGAGTGTTCGCCACCATTACATGATGATGTGTGTGTGGTGTTTATTAGTTTCATGGCATTTTCTTCTGGTGTTAATTTTTGGTATAGGCTGTTACTAATTAAATAACCCAATTTACAGCAATTCTCAGTTAAAAAAAACATATTTTGCTGTTTGCAGATGACAGGCTGTAAATTGTGTAGCAGATATAAAACTAGCAGCACAAACAACCAATAGCTTCATGTGAGCCACATAAACAAATGTACACATCCACTTTATTTTGAAATTTACCACAGAACTAGAATCTTTAGGCATATTATAAATGAGCAACAGAGTGCCTCACTTCATCGATACATGTCACAGGTCTGTACTGTATGCGAACTAATTAAAAATATTTGACACTAATGGTCCATTTTACAAATGTAAATATTTTGTCCAAAAGTTTCTTAAGAGGTTAGTGTGTAACAATAATTTTGCATAAAGAAAATAAATAAGTAAACACCTGATGACAACACAAAAAGTGATATGACAGTAATTGCTCATTCTATAAATGTAAATAATTTGTAGCAAAATTTCTTTAGTGGTTAACATATAACAACAATTTTTCAGAAAGGAAATAAACAAATAAACCCACTGAAAACAACACAAAAAGTGATGAAACACGTATGGGTAAAAAAAAAAGTGTCCAGTATAAGGCAAAATTCCTCTCGAATAATAGATGACTGAGAAGTGTTAAGTTAGGAGCTGACCTCCTACTTATGAAAAGGAAACTTCTATCTTCTTCACTCTACCATTATCTTTAATTGATTAATTAATTTTTTTTTAGTCTCTATGTTTGAAGTGAGATTACTGGTCATCGTACCCATAGCTCCAGTCAGATACTGGATGTTAATTTCATTGTTGAAAAAACACTTTCACATAAATATGTGGTTCTGAATATACCGCAGACTCTAGCAGCTATAAAAACATCTGTGTCGACCGAGAAAAGTTTTCATAAACATTTCAATATTTTCTGCAGTGCAAAACCTCTCCCAGAGCATAGGACTACATTGAAAGTCACTGAGCTCCAACTGAATTCCATGAGGTACCACTGCAAAAGGTGTCATAAAAATACTAAAATCAATTTTAAGTCAATTTCAGTCACTAAATCTACTGGAAAAGTTTTCTAACAAAGCCTGCAGCACCTTAACAAATTCACCAAAATGTTCATTCAATGTCTCCTTTTTTTAAAAAAATTCATTTCACCTATAACAAGTGCAACACACAAAAAATGCACAAATTACCTTCTGAAAGTTGCTTTGCCAACAACAACAATTTTTCTTAAAACCCAATATCGCACCAAAAGCCTCGGTAATCAGTTTATGTATACTGTGTAAAGGTGTACTCAAGACGTTAAAGTTCTTTCTAACAGTAGTTAGAAATGGAAGATTTACTGTCTTCTGGGGGTTGTGAAATTCTTTTACTGGCATTTTGTTCATGCCCATGAAAAATGTTGTGTTTACACAGGTTGAAAAATCTTCTAAAACAGCACCTCAACTCAACCAGCATGCTTCACAAAAATCTGGAACATGCAACAATCACACTCTACCTCCACCAGGAAAGATTTAAACTCCCGAAGTCCCAAGCCATGTGATCTTAGTTTATTAATGGTTTTTACAACAACGTTGATTATGCTACTTATTTTGGCACATTTTGCCAGAAGATTAATTTGATGTAAAATGCAGTATATCATTGATATTTCCTGATGGATACCAACTTCTTTCATCTTTTTTTTTCCTACCAAAGCAGTGACACCAGACTTTTGACCAATCATTGCAGCAACTCCACCTGTCACAATCAATGGAAGTTTTTAACAAAAAAGGTCACATTTAACGATAGTGTTTCCTAACCAAGAAAATAGTCACCTGCCATAGCTATACTGGTACTGATCAAGGAGCTGCTCCACTACACTGAACTCAGCATCAACAACTCTTACACATTGAGCAAGTTGAGCAACATCTGTTACATCTGTGCTTTCATCCAAAGCTAAAAAACAACTACATCTTTAGTTCTGTCTTTCAATTGTATTTCCACATCACCATTTCTTTGGTGCATCTGCAGACTGTTCACTGTGAAAGAGGAACTGTTTCAAAAATGGAGAGAGTCATTGTACCCAAGAGTGTTGCTGCAGCAGCAGCAGGAAAATACTATTTTTAACAAATTCTCCATTGCTGAAGGAAGAGGCTGTTTGGCCGTTTTAGAAGTTATGTGATAAATCACACTAATTGCACCAACAATGTCGATGACATGGCTCTTTTCCTGTAGATACATTACAAGGAAGAGGTAAAAATCAAGGGCAATACCACATAATTCTTAAAAATAATGGTAATACTTTCAAGAAATGACATCTACATGAACTACTACTGTTTTAGCTTGAGAAGTTTGGCCTAACTTTCCTCAGCACTAATCACTAATTTTTCACAAAGTTCTTCCATGCGCATAAATAGCATTACAAAACAGACATTTACCCATCTCTGCACTAACCAAATGGCTGGGTGGAAAACTAAAGTCATCTTTTCTTTTTAATTAAACCCCTGTTAGAAAAACAGCAAACTTCAGCAAGTGAGCCACTTCACTGATCTAGGATATTTGTCAAAGAGTAACGAGTTATTCACATATATGTGTTGAATGAAATAAAGTTAATTATGTTTGATGAAAGCAATAATCCTTTTTAATCTTAAGTTCCAGTACAGTATAATTTTTCAATTTACACCTTTATTCACTACTAATATACCACACACATAACATTTAATGTACGTCAATAGGAAAGTAACAATTAGTGAATTGTGTTTCCATCTTTACAGAAAAATACTGCTTCAAACTGTTTTGTACCTAAAACAGTTGCAAAATGCATTATTCCCAAAGACTTTAAGTTCCAGACTTTTCAAAGTTTGTTGGAAGATGGAGAGCAACTTTTATCACTTCTCTAAACAAGGCAGGTCCTTACTGTTTTACAGCAAGAAATAAAATTTTTTGTTGTTCCTGAAAATTTTATTCTTTTGGCTGTAATAAATTATGCAAATGGATGACTCACTTGGTATGCAAACGCAAAAATACAGTTGGATGTTATATTGAATACCTTAATGCATGTTAAATCTTCTAGCTACTTTCCAGTCTACCATTAGGTATTCCATATAACACGAACAATAACTGCCTATTTTTTAACCTTCACAAATCTTTTGAGTCTACTAACTCATCTATCCCACAGTTTAATATACAAAAGAACATGCAGTCTCCCAATATTACAGTTTCTGCTGTGCACGAGTGAGGAATACATTTTAACGATGGTTTAACTTGGAATAAGTAAAATAAAAAATAAAATACTTACAAGTAATGTTTCAACAAGATCCTTCCGTGGGCGTAATTTCAGCAATGGTGCACTCAAACGAATGGAACATAAACCACCTCTCCCTTCATAACAACACACACCAGCACATCTGGAAAATCATTTGGAATAAAAATACATTATGAAAATGTCTGCATACAGTAGCTTTTGTATGTGTTTCTCCACAGCTAATCAGTACTGTAGGAAACTCAATGTGCATGCACCTGCATGTATATACACACACACACACACACACACACACACACACACAGGAGGGAGAGACAGGGAGAGACAGGGAGAGACAGGGAGAGACAGGGAGAGAGAGGGAGAGAGAGGGAGAGAGAGGGAGAGAGAGGGAGAGAGAGGGAGAGAGAGGGAGAGAGAGGGAGAGAGAGGGAGAGAGAGGGAGAGAGAGGGAGAGAGAGGGACTTCAATTTTCCAATATTTTAATATGTTAACAGTAAATCAGATGAAGTATATTTTGAAAATAAGGAAAGAAAGAACTTCCAGAATTATAGCTTACTCATGGTTTAGGGCAGATATTGCTAATAAATCCCTTGATCTTCCCCACTCTTTCATTAAGGTGACATTATTTGCAAATGAATGAAAGAAATTTTTTTCCTGATACGTATCATGCTCAATTGTATACCTAACGAATTTCTAAACTAGATTCTAAACTAAAATGTCACTGCCTTATTTATGACTTCTTTTTCACTCACAAGCAGAATTGATTTGATGGAGTCCTTCACCTCTTCCCATGTTTTTCTGATCCTTTCCTTTCTGTATCTCTTATGTTAAAATTAGCCCCAAGAGAAACTGTTTTAAAATTTTAGTTTTTACCTGACAACCATGTTTCACTTGTAGTGCTCCTTACAATTTGAAGTTGATCATTCCTTGGGGTAGCAAATGCGCAACTAACATGTCCCCTGCTGCAAAGATTTTCTAGAGATATGTTCCCTTACCTATTTTTTACAGTAGCAACCCCTTTCAGTTGCTCACCCAATATACAATATTCTTCCTTAATATCACATTTCAAACTTTCTCCTTGTTTTCCAGGGTTTACACTTTATTTTAACAGAAAGGCCTGCCCAAACAAAATGTGAAATAAATTTCCCTCTCAAATGTATGTCAATACATTAAATCAGTAGAACAGTCTGGCTCAGGAAGCTTTAGCACTGCCACTACTTCAATGCTCTTACTTCAGCTGTCATGTTTAATATCAATTTCTCAATAGAAGAAACTTTTTACTACTACTTTTGTTTCACCTCTATTTTTTAGGGTTCCATACCTCAATTGGTAAAAATGGAACCCTTATAGGATCACACTGCTGTCTCTCTCTCTCTCTCTCTCTCTCTCTCTCTCTCTCTCTCTCTCTCTCTCTCTCTCTCTCTCTCTCTCTCTGCCCATCCAACTTTCCAAATCCCTTTACCTCAGGAATGGGTACACATATCAAGTTGAAATTTACATCACATATTAAAGTCTATGGTCTGTTGGCAGTGTCACAAAAAAGGAAGCTTCGAAATCAATGCAATAAAAATATATGGTCATTTACGTCACATATTTTGATAGTTGAACTCATTCATCGAAATCTACATGGTCTTTCACGTTACTCTAGAATCGTGAAATTTGTCAAGTAGGAAAGTTTCGCACTGTAACCAAAGGAGAAAAATCCAAAAATTTGTAATTATGTCACACACAAAAAATTTTTGTCATCGGAATGTCTGTCCACCTGTCAGTTAAGTCTTTCTTTTCCTCAGGAACAGAGAGATGTATCAAGTAGAAATTCATGTAATACACTAAGGTGTACACAGCGAAACTCATTTTTCATACTTTTCAAGGGACTTACCCAGAAAAGAGTAAAATACACGAAATTACAGGAAACAATAAACTCTGTAGATTTTGTGCCTATTGTTCTCTGTTTATTAAGATTGCCAACTTTAGTGTTTTAACCAATATTGTGTTACAAGTTTTCATCATCATCATCATCATCATCATCATCATCATCATCATCATCATCAGAAAATTGTAGCGAAATGCAGGAAGATCTGCAGCGGATAGGCACTTGGTGTAGGGAGTGGCAACTGACCCTTAACATAGACAAATGTAATGTATTGTGAATACATAGAAAGAAGGATCCTTTATTATATGATTATATGATAGCGGAACAAACACTGGTAGCAGTTACTTCTGTTAAATATCTGGGAGTATGCGTGTGAAACGATTTGAAGTGGAATTGTCATATAAAATTAATTGTTGGTAAGGCAGGTACCAGGTTGAGATTCATTGGGAGAGTCCTTAGAAAATGTAGTCCATCAACAAAGGAGATGGCTTACAAAACACTCGTTCGACCTATACTTGATTATTGCTCATCAGTGTGGGATCCGTACCAGGTCGGGTTGATGGAGGAGATAGAGAAGATCCAAAGAAGAGCGGCACGTTTCGTCACAGGATTATTTGGTAACCGTGATAGCATTACGGAGATGTTTAGCAAACTCAAGTGGCAGACTCTGCAAGAGAGGCGCTCTGCATCGCGGTGTAGCTTGCTCGCCAGGTTTCGAGAAGGTGCGTTTCTGGATGAGGTATCGAATATATTGCTCCCCCCTGCTTATACCTCCCAAGGAGATCACGAATGTAAAATTAGAGAGATTCGAGCGCGCACGGAGGCTTTCAGACAGTCGTTCTTCCTGTGAACCATACGCGACTGGAACAGGAAAGGGAGGTAATGACAGTGGCACGTAAAGTGCCCTCCGCCACACACCGTTGGGTGGCTTGCGGAGTATGAATGTAGATGTAGATTTAGATCTTCGTTTCTCCTCTGTCCAAAATCTGCTCGGGTTGGGGTATCAATGGTATTTCACCACTTTACTCGGTCTTCCCACCATTCCTCTTCCACGAGTTGGTTCCAGAGAAGGTTTCTCCTCCTTAAACTCATCTTTATTGTATCAATCCATCTTGTTCTCCATCTTCCTCTCGGCCTCTTGCCCTCTATCTTGAACTCAATCTTCTTGGTATTCTTCCCTCTCCCATCCTCTTCACATGTCCAAACCATTTTAATCTATTCTTTTCAATTTTCTCAGTCTACTTCTCCACTCCAATTCCCTTCCTACCATCTTCATTTTTCACCCTGTCTCTCCTCGTCTTCCCTAGCATATATCTCAGAAATTCATTTGACTGGATTGTATCCTACTCTCCACTCTTCTAGTCGTAGTCCATTTCTCTGCACCATAAATTATTATGGGTATGAAGTAAGTCTTGTATAGAGCCAGCTTGCACCTCATTGGCACTTCCCTTCCCCACACCAAACCCCTCACGCAAGTTTTAACTTCTCATAATTTTATAATGATAATCAATAATGAGTTTCATGAACATCTTTTTTATGTGGTTTCACAAAAATACTTTTGCTTCTGTATTTTTGCACCACTGGGCATGATCAGAATGAAGAAAAAACATGCATGTGTGTGTGTTAGCACTCAACCATTGCCTCTGTCATAGCCAAAAATACAGTGGCTGAGTGTTGACAGACACAAGTTCGCATGCGGGTTTGTTCCCATCATGTCCAATGGTGTAAATAAAACTCTGAGGTAAAAGTCTTTCATGAAACCACATTAAAAAGACAGTTGTCTTCTAACATACAACTTCTTATACATGTTGTTGTTGTTGTTGTTGTCTTCAGTCCTGGGACTGGTTTGATGCAGCTCTCCATGCTACTCTGTCCTGTGCAAGCTTCTTCATCTCCCAATACCTACTGCAACCTACATCCTTCTGAATCTGCTTACTGTATTCATCTCTTGGTCTCCCTCTACGATTTTTACCCTCCACGCTGCCCTCCAACGCTAAATTTGTGATCCCTTGATGCCTCAGGACATGTCCTACCAACCGATCCCATCTTCTAGTCAAGTTGTGCCACAAACTTCTCTTCTCCCCAATCCTATTCAATACCTCTTCATTAGTTACGTGATCTATCCACCTTATCTTCAGCATTCTTCTGTAGCACCACATTTTGAAAGCTTCTATTCTCTTCTTGTCCAAACTAGTTATCGTCCATGTTTCACTTCCATACATGGCTACTCTCCATACAAATACTTTCAGAAATGACTTCCTTATACATAAATCTATATTCGATGTTAACAAATTTCTCTTCTTCAGAAACGCTTTCCTTGCCATTGCCAGTCTACATTTTATATCCTCTCTACTTCGACCATCATCAGTTATTTTACTTCCTAAATAGCAAAACTCCTTTACTACTTTAAGTGTCATTTCCCAATCTAATTCCCTCAGCATCATCCGATTTAATTTGACTACATTCCATTATCCTCGATTTGCTTTTGTTGATGTTCATCTTATATCCTCCTTTCAAGACACTGTCCATTCCGTTCAACTGCTCTTCCAGGTCCTTTGCTCTCTCTGACAGAATTACAATGTTATCGGGGAACCTCAAAGTTTTTACTTCTTCTCCGTGAATTTTAATACCTACTCTAAATTTTCCTTTTGTTTCCTTTACTGCTTGCTCAATATACAGATTGAATAACATCGGGGAGAGGCTACAACCCTGTCTCACTCCTTTCCCAACCACTGCTTCCCTTTCATGCCCCCCCTCCCCCCCCCCCCCCCCCAACTCTTATTACTGCCATCTGGTTTCTGTAGAAATTGTAAATAGCCTTTCGCTCCCTGTATTTTACCCCTGCCATCTTCAGAATTTGAAAGAGTATTCCAGTCAACATTGTCAAAAGCTTTCTCCAAGTCTACAAATGCTAGAAACGTAGGTTTGCCTTTTCTTAATCTTTCTTCTAAGATAAGTCGTAAGGTCAGTATTGCCTCACGTGTTCCAACATTTCTACAGAATCCAAACTGATCTTCCCCGAGGTCCGCATCTACCAGTTTTTCCATTCATCTGTAAAGAATTTGCGTTAGTATTTTGCTGCTGTGACTTATTAAACTGATAGTTCGGTAATTTTCACACCTGTCAGCACCTGATTATTATACATAATCATTATAAAATTATGGTACATGAAACTTAACACAATGTTGGTTAAAACACTACAGTCAATAGTCTTTGTAAACAGAGAACAATAGGGACAAAATCTACAAGCTTGTTGCAACAAGGAGGTCACTCGGTCCATGTATCGGAACACATTGTGGATGCATATTTACATATGACATCAAGCCGTGCCAACCTAGGACTGTGCAACTAGTATGGATTAATGTACTTCATGCAGAAGTAGCAATGATTCATGAAGACCCCCTATAGAGAATTGTTGTTATACAATTCAATGAGCAGAAGGAAGGTTGCTACTGGAGTCATTACCATCAGATCAAGATTATTACTGAGACAGTGACCCAGCATACTTTTCCACTCTTCCAAACACTATGAACCTGTAATACAGGTGACTGTGACCCAAAACGTCAGCAGTGAAAATCATGCTTCCTACGCTAATGCTATGTTAAACAGTCAATAACTTTGTATACAGTCTGTGTTTTCTGTTTTTTTTTTTTTTTTTTCCAAGGCTCACTTTAAGCATGAGTACGATGTACTTTTTGCAGAAATCTGTATGAAAATCAATGTTAAAGGTCGTGATAATGTCAAAGCAAATTTAAAATGCAGGAAATGTTCTAAGACGGTATTGTTAATAATGGGAAACCATTGTATTGAGAGAATATTATTTCTGTTGAAACTGACAAAAATGAACATTACAGGCAGAAAAAAGTAAAATGCAGGAACACAGAAATGGGGTTTTAGTGTAGTTGCTTGATGGTCTAATAAATGCAAGCTTTTAAGTAAATGAAACCAAAAAGATACAGCCATGTACATCACATATTTTGATATTTGGAAACTCACTCATTAAAAGCTTATGGGTACTTCCACTTGATTACAGAATCATGACATTTGACAAGAAGAAATGTTTCACAGTACAAGTAAAGGAAAAAACTTAGAAACTGTTAATACGTAATTCTTTCACACAAAAAAATATTTATTTTGTCATTTGTTACCCGACTTCAAACTTGAAATTAAAAAACATTCTTGAGTATTGAAATCTCTGGGAGCAGTATCTTGCCACTATCAATGTTGACAACAGGCATAAATAGTCAAGATTCTCTATTTCCGGAATGGATGGACTGTCTACACTTCTGAAATAAGGCACTAAGTATCCAAAACATGTTACATAATTAAATTCCTTTTATGCATCTGGTTGATGATTATTTCTATGTATAAAACTGCAGTTGCTGAAAATGGATAAAATTCTAAACAATTAAGTTTGTATGGAACCATCAGTGCATAAGTCCTACTCACAGCTGGCCAACTTTTGTTTACTACTAATCTTCTTTCTTGTTTATCCTCTTACTAAACAAATTGTCAAACAGCTCTTGACCAGATGGACTATGTTTTCGATTAACATTGACACTGATGTGTGTTCTCCTTGGGCTTTGATCAATATTCTGAAATTTTATTTAAATTTCTTTATTGCAGCTTCTACACGCAAGCAGAATAATAATGGTGATTAGCTGTCACTGTGCCTTACACCCATTTGTTCTTGAATTAGGGCCTCTCTTGGTATTCTGCTTACTACTACTACTACTACTACTACTACTACTACTACTACATTACACATTACATTATTCACTTGTCCCTCTACTTGATCTCAATCTCCTCCTCAATTTTTAATGTCTTATCCATTACCTACTCTTTATTTGCCTATTTACGTTAAAAGTGCCATGAAGCAGTCAAAGTTCTTTCCCAGCCTTCCTTCCTTCATCTTGCACAGTCATTTTCCTGGGTACATTTACCTTTGATAAGACCAAACTTGGCCTTGTATCTCTCTTATTTCTTTTTATTATTCTGTATTGTATTCAAGCTGGCAACTTACAAGCATGATACATCTTGCTGATCAGACAGTTAACTCTATTTTCTTATACCAACTGAGTGGACTCCAGTGGTATTCTCAGATTCCAGTTGGCTTCTTTGTGTTTGAACTATTCAGCCTTGTTCCCAACTCTCATTACATTATCTCATTACCTGCTTGTTACACAATACCTCCTACTTTTACTCTCTCAAGTTGTGTGTGCGATCTTCCCCTTTGTACAGAATTTTATGCCTGCCTTCTATCCACTCTTGTAACAGCTATAAAGCTTCTGCTTCAGTGAATATATATTAGGATATATGATTAACCTCCCAACACAATTACTACGTAAGTACAGTAGTAGCTGACATCTATTTACACTAAAATCTGTAAATTATGTGCCCAACTGATGCAGTTTCAACATTCATTTTCTTGTAAGCATTTGATAATCAAGTGTAAAAGTTGCAGCAATGATTTAACTTTGACAAGTTAACACCACAAACAATATGTTGAGCTCAGAGTCTAGCGGACATTAAACATCCGTGCCCAAAATGCAGAGCAACAGGATATGTTGTTATATTACAAAATGGAAAAACAAATTCAGAAACTGATGGTATTTCGATTTAAAGTACAGCATGTCTTCCCTACTTGTACGAATCACTTTCCACTGCTAACAGTTAAAGAAAACAAAGTGATTCTTCATGCTCTTTATTTTTCTTTAACCATTCATTTGCTCTCAGCCCAATACACTGCACTCTACTGTGTTCCACTTGGTCACATCACAGCATTAGAGTTGCTCTACCTGAGATTTCACACAAAAGGTTTGGGTAATTGTTTTGTCTTTCCTCCTCCAACTGAACAGTTATTGTTTGTTTCATCTAGAACCAAACACATATTCAACAAACCACCATATGGTGGATAGTGGAGTGTATTTTTTACCACTGCTAGTTATTCCCTTCACTGTTTCATTCACAAATGGAGTGACAGAAAACAACTATCTATATGCTTCCATACAAGCCCTATGTTGTGTTCATGGTCCTCACACAAGATGTATGTTGGTGGCAGTAGGATCGTTCTGTAGTCTGTTCCAAATACAAATTCTCTAAACTTTTGCAAAAATAATATCTTCTTCCTTCCAGGGATTCCCTTTTGAGCATTTCTGTAATACATACCATTTCTGTAATCTGACCTGGTAGCGAACCCAACAGTTGAGCATTTCTCTTGAAACAGTTGTACAAGAGTTCTGTATATAGCCTCCTTTACTGATGACCTACACCTTCCAAGAATTCTCCCAATAAATATCCATCAACCATTCACCTTCCCTCACCAGTTCCCATCATATCACAGAAGTAATGTGCTGTCAGGCTGAGCCAGCACTTGGATAGTGACCACCTGGTCTGCCGATCAACATTAGCAAGCAAGGTGCACTCAACCTTTGTGAGGCAAACTGAGGAGCTACTTGAGTGAGAAGTAGTGGCTCTGGTCTTGTAAACTGACATATGACTGGGAGGCAGGGCACTGACCACATGCCCTTCCATACCCACATGCAGTTATGCCTGTAGGCTGAGGATGACATGGTGACCTGTCGGTACCATCGGGTCTTCATGGCCTGTTTGGACGGAGTTTAGTTTTTATTCATCTTCCCTACAACCAACTTCACATTCATGTTCTATTTCATGTTGTTTTAGAACATTACATCTAGATATTTAATTGACATGACTGTGTCAAATGGCATACCACTAACACTGTATTCAAAGATTACAGGATTATTTTTCTCACTTATCTGCATTAACTAACATTTTTCCACATTTAGAGCAAGCTTCCATTCATCGAACCAAATAAAAATTCTTCATATCATCCCATATTCGCCTACAGTCACACAAAAAATGCCACTTCCCTGTACACTACAGTGCCGGCAGAGAACAATCACAGATTGCTGCTCATCTTAACCATCAGACTGTTTAAGTATATGAGAGCAAGAGCAGTCCAATCATATTTTACTAGAACCTCATACCTTTGTGTGTGATGAATACTTGCTGCCCATGCCCATGTACTGAGTTCTGTTACTTAAGAAGTCTTGTGGCCACTCGGATCTGAGAAGCTATTCTGTGTGCTTGGACCTGAGTCATTAACAGTCTGTAGTGTGGCACTGAGTCAGATGATTTCCAGAAATCTAGGATAATCAAATCCGCCTGTTGCTATTTCATCCATGGTTCACAGGATGATGGGTGAGAAAAGAGCAAGCTAAGTTTCATGTGAGTGATGCTTTCTAAATCCATATTGATTTGTAGATAGAAGTTTTTCTCTCTCAAGGAAATTTATTATATTTGTACTGACAATATGCTCAATGATTCTGCAGAAAAGCTATGTTAAGAATGTTGGTCTATAATTTCATAGATCCAGTCTTTGACCCTCCTTACGTATGGGAGTAACCTGGCCTTTTTGTTACAGTCAACTGAGACTTTCTGCTGGCTGTGTTGACCCTGAAATAAGTTTCCTTCCACACTGATTGACTTTGATTTTAAAATACCGAACAATTTATTTTGCTAAAGCAGACATTATTTTTACAGGTCATTTGGGGGAAATCTATGAAAAAAAAAGGGGGAGGAATGGAATGGATTAAAGTTCATCCAAGTATTGCTCCGAATGCCAATTAGAGAGAATTTATCATGAAATATTGTTTCACTATGTTGCAATGGAGAAACTTTTTTCAGCTAGCAATACAAAATTCTGAATAAATGGGATGCTGAAATATTAATGTCATAATAACTGTTTGTACCGCAAGTTCCAAGTATGTTCTGAACTACGTTAAAAATCATATTTATTCTGGCACATACTGCAAGTGGCATTTGTACTGTTTCTTTCACTTCCCCTGTCTACATATGACAAACACATAATTACCTATTTTCATCAGAAAGAGAATACATCTTCAATGCACATTAAGCTACACTAACAGGCTGTTTGCTGTCTTGGGACAAGAAAGTGAATTCAGTCATAGCAATATAGTATTTTCTGAAATTTTTTAAGTTTGCAATATAACCAACCCAATGCTTTACATATGTACAAAGAAGAAAAAGAAAAATATGACTTACGAAGTCATCCTTGGACTCCATCTTACTTCAACAGCATAAAGTTTACCCCAAAAGAAGCGGGAGTTGAACTGCAAAAACATTGCGTGAACATCAGGAGTTGGATCAATATATTCAAAAGATGGATCTATGAGTGTCATTGGTTTTTTGTTTGGATCCTCATTTTCACTTTCTTTTCGACTCTTCCACCGGTGCGTAGATGAGTCGTCAGGTAGATCCATTACTGATGGCTGCAAGCAAAATGAAAATTATGTTCACTATACATACATACATACATACATACATACATACATAAGAAAAGCTTAAGATACATTATGGTAAGACATAATGTAAACAAGAGAGAATTTAGGCAGTTACTGGCCAATTTCTTTGTGTACCAATGTTTTTGAAAGTTTCTGAAAAAGCAATGTAAAGGAGAGTAGTGGCACATTTCAGTACGCACAAACTGCTGTCAAGTCCAGAACGGTAGTACCCATAGAAAAGGTTATTTGTTCTTTCATGTGTGAGGTACCAACATGTCTGGACAACATATTGAGGTCAACAAGCATTTCCTCAGATTTAATAAAAATATATGATTGTGTGGAGCAACCAATAATTTTACACAAGTTGGAACATCAAGGAATTAGGGAAAAAGCTCAAAATAGTTTATTTCATATCTGGAAAGTAGAAGCAGAAGGTTGTACACCAGTCTCTGTAAACAGGGAGGCATTTCATTTGACTGGGATCATGTAAAGTGCACCACAGTGTTCAGTTCTGCATGCAATGCTTTTCTTGATATATATCAATGTCATGCCACTAAACACAAAAGATGACACAAAAACT
This sequence comes from Schistocerca gregaria, assembly GCF_023897955.1. NCBI lineage: Eukaryota > Metazoa > Arthropoda > Insecta > Orthoptera > Acrididae > Schistocerca > Schistocerca gregaria. The sequence goes on along the minus strand of NC_064925.1, from coordinate 415,505,766 downwards.
GTCCCATTTGCAGATTAGAGGTGTTACTGTGAAAGATGTGGACTGTAATGTAAATGATGTAGCTAACAGAGTAGTAAGTAACATTGCACATGCCTTTCAGGTAACAGATTAATGTTTAAATGTAAAAAAACACAATGTACACTATTTCTAACATGACATGGAACTCTTGTAAAATTGTAACTTCACTGTCAGAAGCTGGCCAAACAGTCAGTGAAGACATCCATTTTAAATTTTTAGGTCCGAGGCTGGATGGAATACTTTCATGGAACTATTATGTGCAAGATATTGAGCAGAACCTGAATGTTTTAATCGTCACTCTCAGAATGGTTTCCACTGTCTCTGACATTGGACTACTAAGGCTTCTCTGCACTGCTTACTTTCTCTCCATTATCTCACTCAGTACAATATTTTGAGATAACCCTGTGCTCTCACCAAGAATACTGTTAATTGAGAAAGAGGCAGGCAGACTGATCTGCAGTGTCAGTTCGTGAAATGTGTATAGCCAGATATGCTGTTGGCAACAGTCACTCTTTCAGAACCTGTAATATTCGTTCAGTAAGCACTAGCCGGAGAAATGAACCGCATGTGGGTAACATTTCCTTAAGAACTGTAAAGAAATGTGTGCAATATTCTGCTGCAGGTTTTATTTTTAACAGGCTTGCACACTTTAGGGCTTCATACAAACTTAAGTATGTTTACAGACAGTTCATACTTCTGGGAATCGAGTATGTTGACAAGTTTTGCCTGTTATCGACACTGATACTGTCAGATATTGGCCCCAGGGATTCCAAGACATTCAAGAGAGTTTTAATTTCAAGTTTGAAGTAATAACAAATGACAAAAAATACATATATTTTTTGTATGATGTAACAACAAATTAACAATTTTGGAATTTTCTCTTTAGTTTTACTGTGGAACCTTGCTTCTTGCCAAAATGCATGATTCTAGATCAACAAGAAGTACCCTATCGGTTTTGACAAGGTTTTTCTTTTTTTTTAGTATCAAAATATATGACAAATGCCTACATCTTCTGACTGAATTGATTTAGAAATGTAAAATTTTTACACTGCCAAGGCACCATTGACCTCGATATGTGACGTAAATTTTATCTTTATTCATCTACTTGTTCCAGAGAAAAAGAGTTCTTAACAGTCGGACGGACATAAAGACAGACAGACAGACAAAGCGATCCTAAAAGGGTTCTGTTTTTACAGACTGAGGACGAATTCCTAAAAAAGAAAGTGTTAAACCCAAAGTCTTCAAACCTAAGTTGAAAGATTTGCTTGTGGCACTCTCCTTGTACTCTGTACAGGAGTCCCTCGCAGTAGTTGATAACTTTTCTCTGTAATGTGTTACTCATTCATATACACTCATTATTATTGGTTTTATTAGTTCTTTAGTCCTTTTGTTTAAAAAGTCTCTAATCGGCTTTCTGTAAACTATGTACTGACTCATTCCATCACTAGGCAACTTTGACTCACATGGGCCCATTGAACTTAGTAAATAAATGAATATATAAACAGCTTTCTTCTAACTTATTTGACAGAAATACTATTTTGGTCTGAAAAAATGAGGGAACGGTGACTACTCACAAAGAAATTTAATGTTATTCAGACAGGTCAAAGGATGGGTTCAGATTTGGGAACACGGAAACAGTGAAGAAAAATGCAGGCCGCTACAAAATTAGTACATTGTATTCCTAGACTGTTTTTTTCTAACAGCGCCATATCTATTATTAGTGTTACAGGCAAAGTGTAATGGTAGACTTTACACACTTCAACTTCTCATTAACTCGAATGTTAAAGAATATCTTACACTAGAGTTTGAAACACTTAACTACCCAAGAATTATCCAAACCAAACTACAATGCTACTTTTTGAAACAATGGGTTCCATAGCCTTATAAATGAAACCAAAAGAAATTGCGAAACTAAAGACAGGAAGTTGCCTAAGATGCATGGTTGACGAATAGAAAATGTTTTGACCTTGTACATGAGTACTGAAATATTATTAAAGGAATCTTGACATCAGTTGTTAATTATATGTTTGACTGTGAGGTATAATTTGTGTGAATAAAAAACTATATTAATGAAGACTAAAACAACCAACAGGTATACCACTGTTGGATCTCACTATAGCAAAACTGCCTTCAAAAAGAGAAATTAAACGACACAGTGATTCAAAACCTTGACAACTCACATAGGGGGTGAATACTAAATACAGCATACAGTTGCTTGTTTAAACAGTCACTTACCTGCCTTTAACATTACTGACATTTTCTTGATTACACAGTATAAAGTTGCAATACAGTAACATTCAAGTTTGGAACACACTTGAATTACGCAATTCCAAATAATGGAAGGTAGGGTAAATGAAGCCTTACTTGTCTGTTCATATCCTGCAGCTGCAACTGTAGTGCCAAGTCATCATCAAACGTCATGATCTGAAATTAAAATCAAATAAATATTGTCACTTATGCTGATATTTTAATACAAAAAGCAACAGTAATTCACGGAATCGCCAGTCAACCTTCCAGAAATTAATTTTAATACACAGTAGAACACCACAACTTGGTGTGGATATTACACTATTTTCGAAATCGCTTTGATTTAAACTTGAGTGAGGGGATGATATGTAATTACCCGTGTTTTAAAGGGTGTATTCTGACAAGAGAATATCACAGTTAAATTCTTGTAAAATATGTCATTTATATTACTACTGTCATTGTTTTTTATATGAGCCTATATCTACACTGAAAGCCACAGAAACTGGTACACCTGCCTAATATTGTGTAGGGCCCTGTGGGCATGCAGAAGCGCCACAAGCCTCGCCTAATCTCGGACACCTTGAATCCTGCAGGGCTGTCCATAAATCCATAAGAGTATGAGGGGGTGGAGATCTCTTCTGAACAGCATGCTGCAAAGCATCCCAGATATGCTCAATAATGTTCATATCTGGGAAGTTTGTTGGCCAGCAGAAGTGTTGAAACTCAGAAGAGTGTTCCTGGAGCCACTCTTAGTAATTCTGTACATGTGTGGTGTTTCAATGTCCTGTTGGAATTCTGCAAGTCCGTTAGAAAGCACAATGGAGATAAATGGATGTAGGTTATCAGACAGGATGCTTAAGTATGTGTCACTTGTCAGAGTTGTATTTAGACGTATCAGGGGTCCCATATCACTCCAAGTGCACACGCTTCACATCAGTACAGAGCCTCCACCAGCATGAACAGTCCCCTGCTGACATGCAGGGTCCACGGATTCATGACATTGTCTACATACCCGTACACATCCACCCATTCGATATAATATGTAACAAGACTTGTCTGACCAGACGACATGTTTCCAGTCTTCAACAGTCCAGTGCCAGTGTTGATGGGCCCAATTGAGGTGTAAAGTCTTCTGTTGACCAGTCTTCAAGGCTATAGGAGCAGGCCTTTGACTCTGAAAGTCCATATCGGTGATGTTTCGTTGAATGGTTTGCATGCTAACACTTGTTGATGGCCTAGCATTGAAAACTGCAATAATTTGTAAAAAGGTTGCACTTCTGTCACGTTGAATGATTCTCTTCTGTTGTTGTCAGTCCTGTTCTTGGAGGATCCTTTTCCAGCTGCAGCAGTGTTGGAGATTTGCTGTTTTACCAAATTCCTGGTATTCACAGTACACTCGTGAAATGGTCGCACGGGAAAATCCCCACTTCATCACTACCTCAGAGATGCTATGTCCCATCACCTATGCACCGACTATAACACCATATTCAAGCTCACTTAAATCTTGATAACATGTCACTGTAGCAGCAGTAACCATTCTAACAACTGCGCCTGACATTTTTTGTCTTATATAGGCATTGCCAGCCACAGCACCGTATTCTGCCTGTTTACACACCTCTGTCTTTGAATACACATGCCTATGGGTTTAGTGAAAGAAAAGAAAACAGCTGGAAGTTGCTATTTTGTTCACCTCCAGGTGGTTCCACTGCCCTTATGAGATAAACTGTTATTCAACAGTTGAATGGTTACAATGTCAGGATATGTCGTAGAGACACACAATTCTAGACTGACAAATGCTCGAAACAGATATGAAAAAAGGACAAACTTGAAGTTAAAAACAACAAGTATTGATTATGTATTTTGTGCATGTTTTTGGAAATAACTGAGAAATTTTTACTATAAATGAATGGACCATTTGCCATATGTTTATCCTGAAGTGAGGCACGGAGCTGATTTTCATGTACACGTCAGTACTGTGAATTTTCAACTGATTCTTTAGTTGGAGATGTAAGTGCAATGCAGCCACCTACACACGAAAAAATTTTCGGAACTGAAAATGGCAAGAGACAGTATAATGTTTTAAAACAGTCTTTTTACAGTTTGTTTTCAATTTTACTTTTGCTATCCATGAGACATTTTGCCTTATTACACAAATTATAAAAGATAATTGTGGTACATGTGATCGAGTTTAGAAAAGCATACATATTGCAACTGTTTCTGTTACTCTTCCTGAACTGTCATCTCTTGTTTACAAGATGTTTCACAAGATAATTGTATTTTTTCACTTCAAATACTCAACTCAAAGCAGTAGCTGCTATATTCATTAGTCCAAAACTGATTTGGTGTATCTCTCCTTGTTAAGTCTATCCCATGTAAATGTCTCTTTTTCCTTAGCTGGACTCTTGATCCGTGTGAACCTGATGACAGACTACAGTCAGTCCTTGGTTTCTTGGTACAATTTTTACCCTTCCCCTTCACCTCCTCCACCTGTCATCACATGAAATTAGTTGCACCCTGATGACTCAGGATGTCTCTTATCATCCTATCCCTTATTTTAAGTTATCCACATGATAATGGACACGTACTACACCTTCTTATGCACACTTTTATGGAATAAAGCTGTTGTTATGGTCTTCAGTCCAAAGACTGGTTCGATGCACCTCTCCATGATACTCTAGTTTGTGCAAGTCTCTTCATCTTTAAATAACCACTGCAACCCACGTCCTTATAGATCTGTTAACTGTATTCATCTCTTGGCCTCCCTCTATGATTTTTACCCCACACAGTTTCCTCCTATACTAAATTCATGATTCCTTGAAGTCTCAAGAGTGTGTCCTATCAACCACATCCTCCTTCTAGTCAGGTTGTGCCAAAACTTTCTTTTTGCATCAGTTCTATTCAGTATCTCGTCATTAATTTTGTGATCTACCTAACTAATCTTCAGGATTGTTATGTAGCATCACATTTCAACTTGTACAGGAACCAGATGGCAGTTATATAAGACTTCAGGAACGTGAATAGAAATTGTCTAAATTGTTTATCATACATGTTTCAGTTCCATGCAATGCTACACTCCAGGCAAATACTTTCAGAAAAGACTTGCTAACATTTAAATCTATAGTCAATGTTAACAAATTTCTATTCTTCAGGAACATGTTTCTTGCCATTGTCAGTCCACATTTTATATCATCTCTACTTTGCTCTAATAGCAAACCTCATCTGCTACTTTAAGTCATCTCTCATTTCATACTCTAATTCCCTCAGCATCATCTGATTTAATACCATGTCTCACGCCCTTCTCAACTACTGCTTTCTATTCACGTTCCTGAAGTCTTATATAACTGCCATCTGGTTCCTGTACAAGTTGTAAATAGCCTTTCACTCACATTATTTTAAATCTGCTACCTTCAGAATTTCAAAGAGAGTATGCCAGTCAACATTATCAAAAGCTTTACAAATGCTATAAATGTAGGTTTCCTTAACATTTCTTCTGAGATAGGTCACTGGGTCAGTATTGTCTCATGTGTACCAACATTTCTCTGAAATCCAATCTGACCTTCCCTGAGGTCAGCTTTTACTAATGTTAGTATTTTGCAACCACGACTTATTAAGCTGAGAGTTCGGTAATTTTCATACCTATCAGCAACTGTTTTCTTTGGAACTGCAGTTGTTACGTTCTTCTTTAAGACTGAGGTTTCAAACGTCTCCTGAATCTTTCTCACCAGATGGAAGAGTTCTGTCATAGCTGGCTCTTCCAAGACTATCAAAGTTGTAATGTAATGTTGTCTACTCCTGGGACCTTGTTTCGACTTAGATCTTTCAGTGCTCTGTCAAATTCTTCTTGCAATATCATATTTCCCATCTTATCCTCATCTACATCCTCTTCTCTTTCTATAATACTGCTTACACGTTCGTCTCATACTTCTTTCACCTTTCCCTTATTTAGTTAGGACTGGCTTACCATCTGAGCACTTAATATTCATACAGCTGCTTCTATTTTCTCCAAAGCCCTCTTTAATTTTTCTGTTGGCAGTATCTATCTTTCTCCAAGTGAAATACACTTCTATATCCTTACATTTATCCTCTAGCCATTCCTACTTAGCTATTTTGAACTCTCCATAAATCTTATTTTTTATAAATTTGTCCTGTAAATCTCATTTTTTAGAGGTTTGTCCTGTAAATCTCATTTTTTAGACATTTGTATTCCCTTTCACCTGATTCATTTGCTGCATTTTACAATTTTCTCCTTTCATCAATTAAATTCAAACTTTCAACAACTTCTGGTTCTTTCAACTTCCCATCTCCTTCATTCCCTACCCTTTTGCAATTTCTGCCACTTTAATCTACAGTTTGTGGCCAACACATTGTGGGCAGAGGACACATCTGCCCCTGGAAACATCTTACAATTTAAAATATGGTTGAAAAATCTTTTTTTTTTTTTTACCATTATATAATCAATCTGAAACCTTCTGGTGTCACCAGGTTCCTTCCACAAAAACAACCTCTTTTCATCATTCTGAAACCAAGTGTTTGTGATAATTTAAATTATACTCTGTGCTAAATTCTACCAGGTGGTTTCCCCTTTCATTCCTTCATCCCAGTCTATATTCACCTACTGTTTTCCCTTCTCTTCCTCTAGCTACTATTGAATCCCAGTCCCCCATCACAATTAAACTTTCATCTTTCTATGTGAATAATTCCTTTTGTCTCAACATACATTTCTTCAATCTCTTCACCACATGCAGAGCTCACTGACATACAAACTTATGCTACTGTGGTGGGTGCAGGCTTCATGTCTAACTTGGCTAGGAGCATGCATTCACCATGCTGTTCATAGCAGCTTACCCACATTCCTAGTTCTTATTCATCATTAAACCTACTCCAGCATTACCTCTACTTGATTTTGTATTATAATCCTGTATTCACCTGAACGAAGTCCTGTTCCTCCTTACTACCGAACTTCACTAATTCCCACTAAATGTAATTTCAACTTATCCATTTCCGTTTTAAAATTTCTAATGTACCTGCGTGATTAAGGGATCTGATATTCTGCACTCCTATCCATATAATGCCATTTTTGTTTCTGAGTAGTCCCTGCCCAGAGATCCAAATGGAAAGGTTATTTTACCTCTGGAATATTTTATCCACAAGCATGCCATTATCATACAACCATACAGTAGAGCTGCATATAATTGTCAAGAATTACAACTTTGTTTCCCCTTGCTTTCAGCTGCTCGCAGTACCAGCGCAGCATGGCTGTTTTGGTTGATGTTACAAGGCCAGATCAGTCTGTTATCTGCCCTGACTGTTGCCCCTGCAACTACTGAAAAGGCTGTTATCCCTCTTCAGGAACCACACTTTTGTCTGGCCTCTCCAGATACTCCTCCGTTGTGGTTGAAACTACAGTACGGCTATCTGTACCATTGAGGCAACATGTCACCCCACTGAAGGCAAGATCCAGGTTCATGAGGGGAGGGGGGGGGGGGGGGGGGGAGGAAGAATGTAAAGCTATGTTCTATGTATTTTCTTCTTTTGAAAAATTATAATTACAATAATTCAAAACAAGCAAAATCCTATTTTTGAAAATCCCTGGACAGTTTACTTTCTTACAAATTCGATGCCTCATTGTGATGAACAACCAAATTTTTAAAAAAGTTCTGCCTAATGTAACTCTTGTCCATTCCCTACATTCATATTGATGATAATGCCCTTTGAAGTGTGGTTTGATCTGATTTTTAATTTGCCCTGTTGACAACATATTGTGTAGTGTATTAGTAAAATAGGTCGAATCAAGTGAAATAATCTGTATTACATGAACATTTTATATATCACATACAGGATGACTCAGGAGGAATGTCACATAACTTGTGAAGTTGTCTGCATGTAAAAATAAACCGAAACTTCCTGTGAGCATGTGTCCTATTTCCGATCCTCACAGAAGTGGAGTGGTTTGAAGACTACACACATCCATGCATGAATATGAGGGCAAATGTCAACATTACTTACCAAAAAGCTGTATATGTGCTGTGGTGGACAGAATAATGGTGAAACACGTGAGTGATCCATATCCTAAAACAGGTGTGAGGATTCTCTAACTAACGGCAGCACTGTGATGTCACACTGAGGCAACAGCTACAAGTATACCCAGTGTGCAATTGTGAGTTGGATCAGTGAACAATCATGAGATCCTGTGTGTGTCATGTCTGACTGTTTTTAAGTGAGCAAGTCTACTGTATTCATGAATACCAACAAGCAACATCTGCACCCATGCAGTATACGCAGACATGCTTGTGTACAGATCCTTCCCGTGTGGTTGTGACAAAATACTAGACACATTTTACTGATAGATGAACCCCCTGTGCCATGGTATTTGCCATCAGCTCAAAATTCCACAAACACAAGTGCAGTGTACATTACATGTGCAGCCTGTGCAAAATCTGCATCCTGGTGACCCAGTAAGCAGACAATAACTTTGCGAATGGTTGGCTGTACACAGATATGTCGTGCAGTACACTTTATTTACAGATGAGGCTACATTTACACGCAATGGTATCATGAACAGCTGCAATTCTCATAAATGGACGAAGGAAAACCCACATGACACTACAGAAAGAAGATTCCAAGTTAGTTATTAGTGAATGTCTGGTGTGGTTTGATTGATGACCTGACGGTAGGGTCTGTGTTCCTACCAAATCGCATAATAGCCACAGCACATACACATTTCCTGATTGAAGATATACCTGCACTTTTGGAAGACTTTACATTAGAGCAGCAACAGCAAATGTACCTGCAACATGATGGATTACCTATTCACTGTACCAGAAAAGTATTACAGTATCTGAGTAACAAATTTCCTCAACAGTGGATTGGCGGTGACAGGCCCATTAACTGGCCTGACAGATAACCCAAGTTAATCACATCAGACTTCTGTTTATGAGGCTGGTTAATGGTGTGTGTGTGTGTGTGTGTGTGTGTGTGTGTGTGTGTGTGTGTGTGTGTGCGCGCGCGCGCGCGCGCTACGAAGGTAGATGCAGGTTGTTGTTGTTGTTGGGATGTTTAAGGGGGACTAAACAGCTAAGGTCATCAGTCCCCCATTCCAAAAAACCGGCGAAACAAAATTTACGGAACAGGTAAAACCCCAAGGGGGGAGGAGACGCCCCTCCCCCCAGTCACTGAAAGAACAATGTGTCAGCGAACACTAGAGACAAGAAGAGTACAGACGAACACTGGACAGAAAGAAACGGAAGAAAATAAGAGGGTCGGAGACTGGTTGACTGACCATGGGTACAAAAATTGGGAAAGAGTCAACCATCCGAATACACACATTAAAATCTGCAACCAATGAGACACTCGAGGACAAGATACACAGAAAGGGAAAGGGACAGGTCCCCCCTAAATGGAACCATAAAAAGGACTACCACGGATAAAATTTAAAACGTCGTCAGCCATGGAGGCATCGTCGCATAAAACCAAAGGCAACGTGCCCGGGAGATTAAAAGTCTGCCGGAGGATGCGCAGGCGGGGACACTCCAACAAAATGTGGGCGACCGTCAACCGGGACCCACACTGACACAGGGGGGGATCCTCCTGACGCAAAAGATGTCCGTGCGTCAGGTAGGTATGGCCGATGCGGAGCCGACACAGGATGACAGAGTCCCTGTGAGAAGCCCGCAGGGAGGACTGCCACACATCGGTCGTCTCCTTGACAGCCCGCAGTTTATTCGGAGAAGTCAGGCTACGCCACTCGTCACGCCACATCTGAAGCACCTTACGGCGCAACGCCAGCTGCAAATCACGAGCCGGGAGGCCGATCGCCAAAGTGGGGGCGTCGACCGCCCCTTTGGCCAGCCTGTCGACACGTTCATTCCCCGGGATGCCAACGTGACCTGGCGTCCAAACAAAGACCACCGAACGACCAGAGCGGGTAATGGCAAAAACAGACTCCTGAATAAAGGATACCAGAGGACAAGAGGTATAGCAGCGGTCGATAGCCTGGAGGCTGCTCAGGGAGTCACTGCAGATGACGATGGACGTACCTGAGCAGGAACGCATATGCGCAATATGGCCACGCAAGAGCGCGCAATATGGCCACCAGCTCTGCAGTAAAAATACTGCAGCCAGCCGGCAAGGAGCGCTGTTCAACATGGGCAGCGTGGGCAAAAGCGTAGGCAGGACGACCATCCACCAGGGAACCATCAGTGTAGACAGGCTCACAGCCTGAAAACGAGGCGACGAGCGCAAGAAAACAGTGACGGAGGGCCACATGCGGAACCGAGTCCTTGGGTTCCCGTGCCAAGTCCAGGCGGACGGACGGACGGGTCATACACCAGGGAGGCGTGGGTGCACAGGCCCGGAAGGGCGGCAGAAGAGGGAACGACCCCAGTTCCGACAGCAGGGACTGGACACGGACAGCAATGGAAAGCCCAGACCTAGGTCGCCGGTCGGGCAGAGGGAGGACCCTGGCAGGGAAAAGCAGGCGACGATTGGGATGGCCCGGTGAGCAATGCACATGGACAGCATAGTCGGCGAGCAGTCGGTGGCGGCGAATCCGCAGCGGGGGAACCCCGGCCTCCACCAGCAGACTATCCACGGGGCTCGTACGGAAAGCACCAGTTGCAAGCCGAACCCCACAGTGGTGTATGGGGTCCAACAACGTCAACACTGAGGGCGATGCAGACCCATAGGCCAGGCTCCCATAATCAAGCCTGGACTGCACAAGGGCTCTGTACAATCGCAACAGCGTGCTGCGATCTGCACCCCAAGACGCATGGCTCAGGCAGCGGAGGGCGTTGAGGTGCTGCCAGCACTTTTGCTTCAGCTGAGTAATATGAGGAACCCATGTGAGCCGGGCATCAAAGACGAGTCCTAAGAAGCGGCTAGTGTCCACCACTTCAAGTAGGTGACCGTCGAGGTAAAGTTCCGGATGAGGGTGGACCGTCCGACGCCTGCAGAAGTGCATAACTCGAGTCTTGGCCGCAGAGAACTGAAATCCATGAGTCAGAGCCCATGATGCCGCCTTGCGAACGGCTGCTTGCAGCCTGCGTTCGGCGACTCCCGTAGTCGTTGAGCTAAATGAGATGCAGAAGTCGTCGACATACAAAGAAGGAGACACCGACGACCCCACAGCTGCAGCCAGACCATTAATGGCCACTAGAAATAAGGAAACGCTCAATACCGAGCCCTGCGGGACCCCATTTTCCTGTATATAAGATGAACTAGAGGCGGCACCGACTTGCACCCGGAAAGAGCGGTGCAATAAAAAGTTTTGAAGAAAAGCTGGAAGCTGACCACGAAGACCCCACTCGCGCAACGTAGCAAGGATGTGATGCCTCCATGTTGTGTCATATGCCTTCCGCAGATCAAAAAATACTGCAACGAGATGCTGACGGCGGGAAAAGGCCGTACGGATAGCAGATTCCAGCCGCACCAAATTGTCCGCAGCAGACCGGCCCTGACGGAAGCCACCCTGGGATGGAGCGAGGAGACCGCGCGACTCAAGGACCCAACACAAACGCCGCCCCACCATACGTTCGAGCAATTTGCACAAAACGTTGGTTAGTGTAATGGGGCGATAGCCGTCCACCGCCAGAGGGTCCGCACCGGGCTTCAAGATGGGAACGATAACACCCTCTCGCCATTGCGACGGGAACACGCCCTCGCTCCAAATGCGGTTAAAGATGGTGAGGATGTGTCTCTGGCAGTCCCTGGAGAGATGCTTCAGCATCTGCGCGTGGATGCAGTCCGGTCCTGACGCTGTATCAGGGCAATTGGCGAGGGCAGCGAGGAATTCCCTCTCGCTGAAAGGAGCATTGTATTTTTCAGAACGACGTGTGTGGAACGATAACGGCGTCCGCTCGGCGCGCTCCTTTAGAGAGCGAAAGGCAGGAGGGTAAGTTGCAGTCGCAGAGCTCGTAGCAAAGTGCGTGGCAAGGTGGTCAGCAATGGTGGCGGCGTCCGTGCAGACAGCGCCGTCCAGGGAGATTCCAGGGACACCCATAGGGGTCTGGTATCCATAAATCCGCCGGATGCGGGACCACACGAGCGACGGGGAGACACGGGAGCCCAAGGATGAAATGTACCTCTCCCAGCATTCCTGCTTACGCCGTGCAATAAGACGACGGGCCAAGGCACGGAGCTTCTTAAAGGCGATGAGGGTCTCCAGAGACGGGTGCCGCTTATGACGCTGGAGAGCCCGCCTACGGTCGCGAATAGCCTCAGCAATCTCTGGCGACCACCAGGGGACAGACTTCCTCCGAGGGAGTCCAGAAGAGCGAGGGATGGCAGTCTCGGCCGCAGAAATAATTGACGAGGCCAAGACACGGACCACCTCGTCAATGTCACCCTGTGGGAGAGAAGTAATGGTGGCAGCGGAAGTAAAAGCCGGCCAGTCAGCCCTGTTGAGAGCCCAGCGGGGCAGGTGCCCAGAAGAATGACACCGGGGCAGTGACAAATAGATGGGAAAATGGTCACTACCACACAGGTCAGGATGCACTCTCCAGTGAAGGGATGGGAGAAGTCCGGGGCTGCAAAGAGAGAGATCGATGGCCGAGAACGAGCCATGGGCCACACTGAAATGCGTGGGAGCACCGGTGTTCAAGAGGCTAAGGTCGAGCTGAGCCAACACATGCTCCACAGCGCGACCACGGTCATCGGAGACAGTCCCACCCCATAGAGGGTTGTGGGCATTGAAATCGCCCAGAAGCAGCAATGGCGGCGGGAGTTGAGCCAGCAGCGCAGCCAAGACATGTCGGGGGAGTTGCCCATACGGAGGAATGTAAACAGAGCAAACAGTAATAGCCGGCGAGAGCTCAATCCTGACAGCGACTGCCTCTAAAGGCGTCAGAAGGGGTACTGGTGAGCTACAGACAGAGTGGTGAACAAAGAGGCAAACTCCACCTGAAGCTCGTTGACAGTCAGCGCGGTTCTTATAGTATCCCCGATAACCGCGAAGGGCAGGGGTCCGCATTGCTGGAAACCAAGTTTCCTGAAGAGCAATGCACAGAACAGGGGAAACACTCAAAAGCATCCGGAGCTCAGGCAGGTGGCGGAAATAACCGCCGCAATTCCACTGGAGAATGGAAGCAGGAAGGGACTGGGAGGGCGTTAAGTCCACTAAGAGACAGACGGCGCCGCAGAGTCAACGGCCGCCACCGAGCGAGAGTCAGCTGTGTCCATAGGAGAGGTCCCCGAGGGTTCCGTGAGGGCGAGATCCGCGGCAGAGGCGAGGATCTCCACCGCATCCCCAGAGCCAGAGCTATTGACAGCAGGCGGTGCTGAAACTGCCGGAGCGTCCTTCTTCTTGGACACGTTCCGGTCCTTCTTCTCGCGTCTGTCCTTTGGCTTAGAGGGCTGGGAGAGTTTCTCTGAAGGAGCGTCGGAGGCTGACGACGACGCAGAAGCCCTACGACCAGCAGGTGGATGAACCTTCAGCCATTGGCTGACATCCGGCGGGGTAGCAGAAGAACCGGAAGAAGGGAGGGCCCCGAGGGACCCCTTCCGCGAGAGAGGAGCCGGCAGAGACGACGCCGGCAGAGAAGGGGGAGGGGGAGGGGGAGGTATCGAGCCCCCTGGTTTTGGAGCAGATGTCACTCCTGAAGCATGTGCGGGGGGAGTGACAGAAGGGGGTTTGCCCCCAACTGCTAAGGGGGCAACAGAGGAAGGCTTGCCCCCAGACACAAGGGGGGCAGACAGAGATGGACGGCCCCGAGGGCCAACTGAAGGCGGCACAGAGGAGGCGACAACTGCCGCCCGCGAGGGCGACGATAACGTAGCTGCAGCATAAGAAGTTTGAAGAGGGACAGGATGCAACCTTTCAAATTTCAGTTTTGCCTCGCGATAAGTAAGCCGGTCCAGGGTCTTAAATTCCATAATCTTCCGCTCCTTATGAAGAACGGGGCAGTCCGGCGAGCATGGAGAGTGGTGTTCCCCACAGTTGACACAGACAGGCGGAGGCGCACATGGAGAATCTGGGTGGGAGGGGCGTCCGCAATCTCGACATGTGGCACTGGATGGGCAACGGGAGGACATATGCCCAAACTTCCAGCACTGGAAGCACCGCATCGGGGGAGGGACGTATGGCTTGACGTCACAACGGTAAACCATTACCTTGACCTTCTCAGGCAATACAGCACCCTCGAAGGCCAAGATAAAGGCACCGGTGGCCACCCTGTTGGTCTTGGGTCCTCTGTGCACACGACGGACAAAATGCACACCACGTCGTTCCAAGTCAGCTCTCAGCTCGTCATCGGACTGTAACAAGAGGTCGCGATGGTAAATAATCCCCTGGACCATATTTAAGCTACTGTGGGGAGTGACGGTAACAGGGACGTCTCCCAGCTTATCACACAAGAGCAACGCCCGTGACTGGGCTGGGGAGGCCGTCTTGAGGAGGATGGACCCATTCCTCATTTTAGACAAACCCGCCACTTCCCCAAACTTATCCTCCAGGTGTTCCACAAAAAACATAGGCTTTGTCGAAAGAAAGGAGTCACCATCACTTCTGCTGCAGACAAGGTATTGTGGTACATAAGGCTCCTGCTTGGCACTAGATCTGCGTCCCTCCCATGGCGCAGCCAACGAGGGGAACGACTGAGGATCATATTGTGCAGCATCGAATTCAATTTTGCCTCGCTTAGAGACGCTGGTGGCAGTGCGACCACCAGCTTGCTGAGATTTATTGCGCTTCATTGCGCCACATCCGCCCAGATGCCACCTACTCCGAACGAGGGCTCTCCCCAAGGGCGCCACCCAGCCAAAGCAATGGGTACCTGGCCGATATCCCATTGCCCGGAGTCCCCGTGCCCCAGACAAGATGGGCACATACTCCTTGGCATGCATGGGGAGGAAACAGCTCTGGCATCTGTAGTGCGATCCCTGCGTGGTCAGGGGGCTACCACCAAGAGGGTACATGACGACCCCACCACAACGGACTGGCTACCGTGCTGGATTTTAGGTGTTGAAAGGGTCCACAATTGCCGTGGGCGCTAAGAAGGGGATTGCGCACAAGACGAGGAGGCAACCCAGAAGACATGGGGTGTAAATCCCTCCACACGACAATAGATAGCATGCAATATGGAGGTGCACGATGGACCAATAGAAAAACACCACGTAAGGCGTCCTTCCCCAAATGGCACGCACTAACAACGGAAATTTTGAAAATGGCAGGTCAAACCCAAGTGGGGACCATCACATAAGGCCGAAACTTTGAAGACTCCTTTTAGTCGCCTCTTACGACAGGCAGGAATACCGCGGGCCTATTCGTACCCCCGAACCCGCAGGGGGTGTAGATGCAGGTGAAGAACTTGCCTCGGACATTACCGACACTGTTGCCCTCATAAAGGCCCACCAAGATAATGTTCAGTGGGCAACACAATGCTCCCGCCAATGCTTTGAGAAGCGCATTGCGATAGGTGGGGGATTTTTGAACATCTGTTGTAGGATGGATCAATTATCTGTCCACCACTGCACCTACACAGCATTTCTGTAAGGTAACAGTCACACTTTTCTTCATAGTTATTCGCCGATGTGTATAGTGTGGACCTTCACAGGACTACTTCACCTGTAGAATCACCTCAAAACTTATGTGACATTCCTCCTGAATCACTCTATACATATACTATTTTACTTATTTTCTAAGAACAATTTATTACTTATATTATAACCTGCAGTTTACTGTGATAAGATTAAGTGAACAGTAAAAATTTTTAAACAAATGAAACTAAATATTCTTACCCTAATGACACACAGAAATTTAAAAAATCTACATTGTAACAAGATTACATTAGATTAGTTTTCATTCCATAGATCCGTGCTGAGGAGATCCTCGTGGATGTGGAACATGTCAATTTCTCTTTTTTTTTGCTAAAATAACAATACTAATAGTATGAATATATACAATACATCATTTGTTTATATTAAAAAAATCGTTAATGGAGTAGGAGGAGTTGGCCACTAGTAAGTCTTTCAGGCTCCTTTTAAACTGATCTTTATTTGTAACTAAATTTTTTTATGTTTGCTGGCAAATTATTGAAGATGAGTGTTCCTGAGTAGTGGACCCCTTTTTGAACTAAAGTAAGTGCTTTTCAGTCCTTGTGCAGATAATTTTTGTTCCTGGTATTGTATGTATGAACTAAGCCGTTTGTTGGAAAAAGAGATATATTATTTAGGACAAATTTCATTAAGGAGTAAATATATTGAGAGGCAGTGGTTAGTATACCCAGTTCTTTGAAGAGGTTTCTACATGACGTCTGAATTTACTCCAAAATAATACGTATTACACACTTTTGTTTGACTTGATAGAGTTGCCCCAAAATATTATAACATATGACATTATGGAATGAAAGTAGGCAAAGTATGCAAGTTTTTTCATTTTTATATCGCCTATGTCTGCTAACACTCAAATTGCAAATACAGATTTGTTAAGACGTTTCTGCAATTCTGTGGTGTGCTCCTCCCAACTGAATTTATTATCAAGTTGTAATCCCAGGAATTTAAGACTGTCAACCTCTTCTATCTGCTGTTCTTCATACTTTATGCATATGCTGGGTGGAAACCTCTTGCAGGTTCTGAACTTCATGTAGTGAGTCTTTTCAAAGTTTAATGTCAATGAGTTGGCTTTAAACCATTTATTAATATTCACGAAAATACCATTAGTAGATCTTTCTAGAACTACACTCGACATAATATTTATTGCAATACTTGTGTCATCTGCAAACAAAACGAACTCTGCTTCTAGCAGTGTAACTGATGAGAGATCATTACTGTACACAAGAAAAACCAATGGCCCTAAGATGGATCCTCGTGGGACACCACATGTAATTTCTTCCCTTTCTGATGATGACTGATGACTTAATTCACTAGTCCCTTTGCACTGACACACTTTGTTTCCTGTTGGCGAGGTATGACTTAAACCATTTTACAGCACTGCCCGCGACACCATAAAATTCTAATTTATTTAAAAGGGTGTTGTGGTTCACACAATCAAATGCCTTTGACAAATCACAGAAAATACCTGCTGCTTGTAATTTGTTGTTTAATGAATTAAGTACATTTTCACTGTAGGTGTAAATAGCCTTCTCGATATCAGAACCCTTCAGAAATCCAAACTGTGTTCTTGATAATATGTTATTTGTCGTCAGATGGTTGAGGAGCTGCCTGTACATTACTTTTTCGAAATTTTTTGAGAATGCTGGCAAAAGTGAAATTGGTCTGTAGTTTGATGGTATCTCTTTATCCCCTTTCTTGAGTAGAGGCTTAACATCTGCATATTTTAGCCAGTCAGGAAATGCCCAGTTGCACAAGTAACTTAGAATTGTACTAAATTCACAAGAACATGCCTTAATTAACTTTGTTGATATTTCATCATAACCACTAGAATGCCTTGTTTTTAAAGATTTTATTATAGAAGTTATTTCTTTTGGTGAAGTGAGTGACATTCATGTAGCTGAAGCTAGTTGTAAAGGCTACTTTCAGATATTCAAGGGCAACATACACCAATTAAAATAATTTTTTTCTCCTGAGAGTAGATAAGACTTTTACTGTAACAACATAAACAAATTTATGTTTTATCAACATAATTTGAATTAATATGCAAAATTTTATCTTCATGACCTAAACATCCTTTTCTTTCTTTTAAGAGTGTTTTTAGCTAAATGGTTTTTTCTACTGTTACACTAAAGGATGCCTTTTAACTGCACATTACCATTTATAAATGTTTGTTCTATCAATAATGTTTCTAAATTACTGCTGAGTATCTGTATATTATTAATTTCCTTTTTTAAACTGATGGGAAACATATTGTACTCCATACCGTTATAGCTACCTGATTCAGTAACGCCCCTGTGTATTTCCACGAGAGTTGCAGAGCCTTGGTGTAAATTTTTCACCTGTCTCGTTGTTGTGGTTGTGAAGGAGCACTTTTTCTATTGGCTACAAACATCACCTGTGCATATTCGTACTGACCTGAGAGATTTGAAGAGATCCCAGCAGTTGTTCTGTTAGTGACCCCATATATTAATCTCGCTGCCCATTTCTGAAGTTTGAAAACTTTTTCAACTCCTGTGACATTTCCTAATATTAACGGCCTACCACAGGAGAGTATAGAATGGAAACATGCCAGAAATGACAACAGTGTTATTTATCTGTCGTCAAAGTAAGAAATGGCTCATAGTGCTAAGGCTCCTGAGCTAAGTTTCTTGACCAGCTTTTCAATTTGCTCTTTCCACCTTTGCTGCCTGCCTAGGAATTTTCAATGTGTGGTTTCATAAATTTTCTGACTTAATATCCAATTCAGGAACTTGAAGTCTGTTTCTTTTTTTTTATATATATTTGATAAATTAAACTACATCATATTAGTTCTTGAAAAATTTTATGGTTACACTATTTGCTGTGAACTATTTATGTACATGATTGGTGACTGTCAGAGCTATGTCACGCATTGTGGAGTTGGACCATTTGATCAGAATACTTGTATAATCAGTCAACATGACTACTTTTGCTCTGGCATTAATTTGAATTGGTAGATCTTTAACAAAAAACAAGAATAATAGTGGCCCATGGATTGAGACCTGTGGGACTTTGTATTTTACATTTACTCAGTCTGAGTTTATTTTTACACCTGCCTCTGTTAAGACAGGTCTGTCTTCTGTTGTGTAGAAGATTCTAGCCAAGTAAAAGGTCAGTCTTTGGTTCCATAGTGTGGAGCCTTTTTAGCACTGTGATATGGTCTACACAGCTGAATGCCTTAGCAAGGTCACAAAAGTCCCCCATTTGGTAACTTAAAAAATTTGGTTTACCTAGAATTTCATCTGTTACCGGTAGGCTCAATATAGCGCACATTGTGGCAAAAACCTTATGAAAGGCAAACGGTGTAGGTATCAGTAATGCATTTTGTACACTGTTGCTATAAGTCCTATCTACATTATTCTCTCGAATACCTTTGAGCACACTGGCATTCAGATGAGCAAATAGTTAGATATTACAATCCTTGCTCCACTTTTGTGAACTGGCATCACTATCACCTGATTTAGTCCCTCTGGAAATACCCCATTTTTCATTTACTAGTTACACAAATAGTAGAACAGGTGACTAAGTCTGCACGTGATTTTAAACACCATTTGATACACTATCGCATCCAGAGGATTGAGAGCTATTAAGTAATTTTATGATTGTTTTCAATTTCTTGAGTAGTTGTGTTTTTGAAACTAAGTATTACATTTCATGTGACCTGCATGTGTTTTGTGGTTTCTATAAGAGATTGTGTATTATGGTTCCCTGATTTTTCTGCTGCAATGAGAAAAAAATTGATTGAAACCTGGGCTGCAGCTTTTTGATTGCTCTTGCACATACCATTACCAGAGGATTGTGCTATCCCTACTTGTTATAATTTTATATTCCTATTTGTCTCACTTTTTATGCTGATTTTACTTTACTGTAAGAGAAACTAAATGTGCTGTAGGAACCTAATTCATTTTATTAAAAAATAAGATGCACAGAAGAAACCCAGTAGCTATTTCACAAACCTTGCAATTTGCTCATTGGTGTATGCCTACTCGAATTGATATCACTAGCATAATTTTCAAAATCAACTGGTTCTACTTATAGTGTATTGAATATGAGGTATTTATATGGTTCTGAAAAAATGGTGGAAGTTAACCATAGACCCCTTTGATAATTATGTCTAACTAATTTATCATTTTATGAAAAAGAAAGAAATAAATAAAAAACTGAAGTTCTTTATTCAATACTTATCACTAGTTCCAAAAACTGGTATCGGTTTAAATCTCGAACTACATGTTCATCTATAAATATCAAAGGGTAAGAAAGTAGTTAAAATCGACCTATACCATGGATCTGGAGAACAAATATCGATTGAAGGATTGTCATATGCTACACAACAGATAAATAATGCAAATTTATATAAAGCTTTCGAAGGTGTCAGTTTCAGTCCAGTGGTTGAGCAGTGTTCAAGTGAAAATTAAAGATGGTGAGTAAATTTGCTTAACTACTTATTCACGTCTACAGTAAATAGCACTAATAATACGATATTGTGATGCGGATGTATGGGTTGACACTTCATCCATATGCTTCAAAGACCCAAAGCATTTTTTTAGCAATTATATAAGCCTGTTATTTTTGTGAGCGAATGTTTGTACTTTTAAGCTGTCCAGGCTGAAGGGAAGAACACATATTACATCGTTCAAATGACCTGGATACATGTAGTGTTCACAATACAAGGATTTTTACAAACATGGACCTTCTATGCGTGAAACAGTAAGTGCAAGTTTAAAAGTGTGGAAGCTAGAAGGGCCCAACAAAATGACAAACTGCAACATTTACCTTATATCTCTCCCGAACCTGCGGGTGTTACGAAACGAGATGCACTTGAGTCTTCGATTCTAATGACATCAAGTAAACAATATACTCATGGAACTGTATTTTAACCTTTCTTCGATTCGGCACTCCTCACGCATATTTTTTGGCTATTTCATTTTTCAGAACACTCCTTTCAATTTAGAACCTGTCAACTTCCTAGGCATTTATACCCATACAAACAACTCTTTCATGTTACAGTTCTCATGTTTTCGCTTCCTTATCACTCAATCACTGACAGTCACGAAAATCATCCGTACCGCAGTTCTGGCACAACACACACCTAACCAATGACAGGCCAGATTGTCACAGCCAATCGCGTGCCGGCACTAGCGCACTTGTTTTGAAGTTATCCTGCGTTTCTGACCGCAATTGTTCGGTCTTCGTCATACGTCATGTTCTCGTGAGTTGCCAAGGATCGTGAAGAGTGTAATATGATAAGTTTTGAGGACAGCAGTCCACACGAAGAAGAGAATGAAATTCTTATAAGTGTTTTATATTATTTTTGTCTTATTCTAAAAACATTTTCATTGTTTCTAGAACTACCATCATGGGCAAATTTCTTTTCAACGGGAATACTGTCAATCATGGAAAACATTCGTTTATGATGTGCTGAGAGATGAGAAATTGTAGGAAGTAGATTTCCTGATACACGCTAAAACAGGCATGATTTTAAGCAGTGGGTATGCTGCTGACATGAAAGTCACCTAAAAACAAAGTGTCCTTCGAAGCCGACAGTCACTATACATGTTCTGAAGACACAATGTACACAAAAATGGAAATGTGATTCCTTTCCTGAAATGCCTTGTGAAATAAGTTTAATGCGTTCTTAAGCTTAAGAGAGCTGTTAAGTGACGTGACGGTCAAGTTGTTTAGTCCATTAAAAAAGCTACTTATTAGCTTTAGCACTTTATGCTATCGAAATTGGAATCCGTGAAATGAGTCAAACTACTCTGTACTGCCCGACGTATAATTGAAGACACGCCCGGAAAAATGGGCTCAATCTTAAATTTAAAACTTACAGATAAGTGTTGTCATCTGTTGCTGGATACGTGAACTATCAAAATGGAAAATTGACATTACCTTTTAACAAGAATAAACCGGAAACCATGTTCTGAAATAGGGTCTTTTAACACAACACACACACAAATGGCATACTAACTAATGTAAATCCACCCGATGATGGAGGTTTAAACATTTGAAACACGTCGTGGAAATAAATAAAACGGTGACTGGTAACAGTAAACTTGTTGTTTCATTCAATAAAATTGACATTAGTCTAACCCTTAGGTGATATTTAGGAGTGAGACCAATGTCAATTTTTATAGTTCCTGTACCCAGCAACAGATGGCAACACGTATCTCGAAGCTGTAACATTTTTGAGTTAGCCCGGTTTTCCGCCCATGTCTTCAATTGTTGGTATCATTTGCCCCCGTATCTACGATATTTCCGAACCGGGGCAAAAACTTGATACTGGCGCCCTCCACCCCGAGCGTTTGAGATAGGAAGCCAAAAGTAAAAAAATAAATTTTTCATAAATACTGGTATGTTCATTTTGTATCGCATACCTTTCTGAAGAGTTTAATACGTAAAACACATTTTTCGACGAAATGTAAGAGACCGTTATTTAGTCTTACGTGTGCCGAAATGCACGCTCTTCACACAGCATTCTTTTATCGCACGTCACTGTATTTAGCTGTAGAACAGTGGAAATTTCAATGTCCCGTGGTGTCTCTCCTGTTCAAAAGAAGTCACTATTAACACTCGGTGGTATTATTTGTGACCGGGAGAATAAGAACTCTTCAGAAAATTTATACCGTACTCCTTATTGCCTATTAGATAATAACTTTCTGTTTTGTGCGACAGAAAATTAAATATACGAAACAATAACATAAACGCAGTAAAGGCAAGAGACAAGCAAAACATTTCTTTAGTCCTTCGGTCCCAGCATTTTTTCTCTCAGATCTTGTTACAGTTTTACGCGGCGTGCTTTCCTTTCTGCGAAAGAACCTGTTATCTCATTAAAGTTCCTCAAACGTTTTGCTATATGGAAAATCAAAATGTCGTTGTCTAATACTGAAATAGCTGTTAATACAAATAGTACCCAAGACTGGTGTGGTTTCTCGATTTGATTACGACTGTGTTGTCACTGTTAGATTCAAATATTTTAGCAGTTGTAACAGACGTCAAATAAGCGGGACTGTTTTGCTACAAATAGTCATTTTTATCTACTTCATCTACATAAATAAAACAGACAGAATATAGTTCAAGAACTACCAAACTCGCCGGCCGAGGTGGCTGAGCGGTTCTAGGCGCTACAGTTTGGAACCGCTACGGTCGCAGATTCGAATCCTGCCTCGGTCATGGATGTATGTGATGTCCTTAGGTTGGTTATGTTTAAGTAGTTCTAAGTTCTAGGGGACTGATGACCTCAGAAGTTATGTCCCCTAGTGCTCAGTGCCATTTTTGAACTACCAAACTTAAATACCTATTAGGCCTACATCAAGCAAAACGTTTTATGTTAGGAAATAGTTTTACATTTCATTCACATACTCCAGTTTCTCAAGCATGACATCGAAAAGTAGTAGGTAGTATTAAGGATAGCATATTCTTCCATATAATTTGTGCGATGTCGCCGTTTCTTCTCCAACCTCGCCCTAACAAACAATCTTGTCATCACTAATTCTGTAACTTTTCCTGCCATTGTCAAAAGTTATTCTACAGTTATTTCACTAAGCCTGCCAGAATCACGCGTTTAAGTACCCTGTGCTTATTCTCCGCCTGTTTGTACAATGCGTTTTCCATACAATTCCAAGAATAGAATTAGGTGGCTGCTAACTTGGGACTGTGCAACTGACCCTTAGCAGTGTAGAGAACTGGCAAAATTTTCTGTCAAAATTTCATTTTCTTGACCCAGAAACAGCCAAATATTATAAAACTGCTGTGCTACATGTAGAAAGGTTATTAAAAAGTCCAGAATCATGTCTGAGATTAATACCTCTGATAACAAAATCAAACAATTTGGAATATTATTACAGGGGAGACAGGGCAACCAAGACTACAGGATGACGGTATTACCATCAAAGCGAATGGGAACTTGACAAACAACAAGCCGGAAGTCGAAAACTTTTTGAATATCATTTTTTAAATGTTGTAGAGAAAATAGGATCTAAATGTTCATGATAAGAAGCAAGGCAGTTAATGGAAGAGGCCTTACCCACACAATTTGATACAATTGAAATTCCACCAATCTCTCCTTCTGAAATTAGGAAGATAATAAACCCTCTCCAGAATAAAAGTTCACATGGAATTGATGACATTTCCAGCAGGATAATAAAAGCTTGTTCCCAAGAGAAGTGGGATTCTTAGCCACATATGTAATAGCTCTCTGAAGCAGGGTATTTTCCCAGATAGACTGAAGTATGCCATTTTTAAACCTCTGCATAAAAAAAAGGATACGTCTGATGTCAACAACTACCACCCAGTCTCTCTTCTGACTGCATTATCCAAATTCTTGAAAAAGTAATGTATTGTAGAGTAGCTTCACACATTTGTAAAAATAAAGTTTTAACGGAATATCAGTTTGGTTTCCAG
Source organism: Schistocerca gregaria (assembly GCF_023897955.1). Classification (NCBI taxonomy): domain Eukaryota; kingdom Metazoa; phylum Arthropoda; class Insecta; order Orthoptera; family Acrididae; genus Schistocerca; species Schistocerca gregaria. The sequence continues at coordinate 415,481,538 of NC_064925.1, read as the reverse complement.
AAAGGTTTTTCAATGGAAAATGCTATATATACTTTCACTAATGACATATTAAATACTCTGAGTAGCCGGAAGTCACCCGTTGTTTTTTTTTTTTTTTTTTTTTTTTTTTTTTTTTTTTTTTTTTTTTTTTTTTTTTTTTCTGTTGTGATCTCTCAAAGGCTTTTGATTGTGTAAATCATGGGATACTTCTAGATAAGCTCAAGTACTGTGTTATTAATGAGACAGCGCTCTAATGGTTTAAATCATACCTAACTGGAAGAGTGCAGAAAGTTGAAATAAGCATTTCACAAAATATGCAAAAAAAACTGGTGATTTCTAAAACTGGGAAAGAATCAAGAATGGGGTGCTGCAAGGTTCGGTCTTGGGTCCTCTGCTGTTCTTAATATATATTAGTGACTTGCCATTCTGTACTTACGAAGATGCAGAGCTGGTACTTTCTGCTGATGATACAAGTATAGCTATCACAACCAACAGACAAGAATTTACTGGTGAAATTGTAAATGATGTTTTTCAGAAAATCATTAAGTGGTTCTCTGCAAGTAGGCTCTCACAAAACTTTGACAAAACTCAGTATATACAGTTCCACACAGTAAATGGAATGACACAATTAATAAATGTAGACTTTGATCAGAAATTGGTAGCTAAGGTAGAATATTCAAAATTTCTAGGTGTATACATTGATGACGGGTTGAATTGGGAAAAACACACTGAAGATCTGCTGAAATGTTTGATTTCAGCTACTTATGCTATTAGGGTCATTGCAATTTTGGCAATATACGTCTCAGTAAATTAGCTTACCACGCCTATTTTCATTCTCTGCTTTCGTATGGCATCATGTTCTGGGGTAACTCATCATTGAGTAAAAGTGTGTTCATTGCACAAAAACATGTAATCAGAATAATTGCTGGAGCTCATCCACGATCATCCTGCAGACACTTATTTTAAGAGCTAGGGATCTTCACTGTAGCCTCACAACATATATATATATATTCACTTATGAAATTTGTTATTAACAATCCGAACGAATTCAAAAGTAACAGCAGTGTACATGGCTACAACACCAGGAGAAAGTGATCTTCACTACTTGAGGTTAAATCTAACTTTGGCTCAGAAGGGGGTAAATTACGCTACCACAAAAGTTTTGGTCACTTAAAAAAGTGTCATGTAATATTTTGTCTAATGTAATGTCTTGTATAGATACCTTTTATTAACCTGACATGTTCCACGTCATTACAAAGTGTTGTATTCATGGTCTATGAAACAAGTACTAATCTAATCTAATCTTGGATACACCGAGAAAATAATATGTAATCTTTCTGACCTGTTATTCCTGTTAGTTGTGTATTTCTGCCCTGGTAGTCTGAATCTATGGACTTCGCTAATAATTACAACAAGGCTTATCATTCGCACACCCAATCAGCCACATAACCAAACAGCGATGGGCATTCACCCGTCTGGATTTACTCAGATCAGCTCATATAATGCCATCCCCTTTTGTCTGTGGAAATTTTTTTTATTGCTAGATGTGACAACATTCAGATATATCAATTGGAATGTGTTCAAAAATGTTTAAAAACCAACAGGCATGACTTCCAAAATCACATGTGCAATTGATAAACCAATGTGCTCTAAAAGCAAAGTGCTTTGCGAAACATGGGTTTTTTCTTCAAGGTATCAATTTGGCACCGGCCGGAGCGGCCATGCAGTTCTAGGCGCTACAGTCTGGAACCAAGCGACTGCTACGGTTGCAGGTTCGAATCCTGCCTCGGGCATAGATGTCTGTGATGTCCTTAGGTTAGTTAGGTTTAATTAGTTCTAAGTTCTAGGCGACTGATGACCTCAGAAGTTAAGTCGCATAGTGCTCAGAGCCATTTGGCATCCTCTGAAACTGCCGCCCGGGGCAAATCCTCTGGTTTGTCCCCCTCCCCTCAGCTCTTTCCCTTGAGAACATCATACCCAAGGAGAAGCAGTGTACATTCTATCATGATTTTTAAAATATAATGTTTGCCCAAACAGAAGAGAAAGCTATAACAACTTATCATGTAGCAAGTAGTCATCAAACAGAAAATGTTCCTGATTACTCACAAAACTTGGAAAACTACTGGAGAAGACAGAAACTGTGAATTTGGTCATATTACAGTGGCTTACTTGTGTAAGACAACCACACAAATAATTTCTCTGAGGCACTGATGACAATTATAAGGGATAAAGTATTTGAATGAGGGAGATTATTGAGTGTTGTATGTATGTTTGATTTCATAACAATGAAATCATCTTGTATTTAGAGAGAAGACTGTGTGATACAGCCAGTAATAGCAAAGGCATTGTGTTTCCAATAGGCCAGTAAAAGTACCCACATGATGTATTAAACAAAATCAAGAAGATAAAGGAAAATGTTTTGTTTGTTTCACGTGAGAATCAAAACATTCATCAATACATTGTTCACACAGGTTTTCCTATTTGCACATGTGCAGAAGGAAACAGGAAAAACATGTAAACACATAGACTGGGCAAGTATTGTGTCATCTTCAGAAAAATACTTGGAGGCCATACTAACAGGCTACAATGTTATCTAATAGCCACAAATTAACCTTCTCCATATTGGCTGGAACCTTTGTGTGGAACAAAAACTGGCATTTCAACAGACTCGAATGCTGTCAAAAATGCCAAAACACATTTTCATTATACCAGAAATAGAAGATAGTGGGGAAGAGTTGCCCCCCCCCCCCCCCCCAATTCAAATTGTTTGGGCAGACTTGACTTACTGTCAAAAATTCATGGAATCTTCATAGCTTTTAAAAATAAATCACCAGAATAAATGGGCAATAGATTGGTAAACATGCATCAAAAATTTCAGAAAATTAAAATACCGTATGTATTTGCTTCTCACTGTTCAAATTTTGGAGAAGGTAATACATAATTTCATCTAAATACGTTCTGTAAGAAGAATAAAATCTAATATTTTTTTTTTTAATATATCAATTTCTTGTTTCAGTATGTAGTATTTAAGAGGAAACATTCTGGAAAATACATTATGTGCAGCCAATAGCAATAATATAGAATTTTAGGGTAGAATGGGAGAGTTGGGAAATAAGCTATATCTGGGAACAAAGAAAAGAATCTTTAGTAAGAGCAACTATGGTTGACAGGTCACCTAAAGTCGACATAAAATATTAAAATCTTTGAAATAAGGATGTGAAGTAATATAGAAGGCATTGCTTCCAACATACATTGTTGTTATGAATTGTTTAACTCTGGTATCTACAAAGACACACAGCAAAAGCCACATATGTCATGATCTGCACTACAACAGAAGCAAGAAGCAAACCTTAAGGAATTCATAAGTAGGTAAGACTCATTACTTTTGTTTTATTAAAAAGACTTTATAATTGTCTTTGTTTTGTTGAGTATAGGATAAAATTAGTACTTTAAGTACACACAGGTGTGTCAGCTATTTGTTCTTCTAAATTAGCATAATCTTAAATATGACAGGGGTGTCAGCTTCAGGATTCATACTATAACTTGAGTTTTGGACTGTATCTGAAAGTAATTTTAATGCTGTTCAAATTGATATCAGATTTATTAAACTATGTCACTCAGAACTTGTAATTGACATAGGGTGTCTGCTTTAGGTACTCAGATGTTTAATTCAGGAGAGCCTTCTTATTATTTTAAATCTTTTATTTTCTAATATGAGCATTTAAATATTTTTTTATCTGTTTTACTCCCCAGAAATATGGGTCCAAAGAAATATCAACAATACTCACAGGAGTGTATGATAGAGGCCGTTAATGCAGTGAACAATGGTTTGAGCTATTTTTCTGCTTAGAACGGTTTGGAATTCCAAGGGTAACTTTAAGGAGCTAATGTAAGGGGCAGGTACTGTTAGAAATGAAAATTGGAGTTTCTACGGCATTCATAACAGGTCAAGAAAACTTGCTTGCAGAATGGATAGTTATTATGGGGAAAACAGGATTCCCAATTTTGAAAGAGACAGTATTGTATTTTGCAAGAAAGTTGGTTAATGAATTTAGACTTAAAGTAAAACAGCCTTTTCCCAGTAAGAAATAATATAAGCGATTTACACAAAGACATCACGACTTAAGTCCAAGGATTTGCAGAATTTAATTGCAGACTGATGAACAGTTACTCAAGATAATATTAAATATTGGTTTAAGGAGGGTCATAGTTACTTTGGGGAAAGATGGCTAATTTCAGTGTTTGAGGACCCGAAAAGAATTTTTAATGGAGATGAAACTTCCTTCATCCCCAGTCCAAAAGATGGAAAGTTTATGGTTGATCAAGGAAGTAAGACAGTAAATCAAGGGGCTGGAAATGGTGAAAACGAGAAAATAACAACACTCATTATGTGAAATGTTTTTGGGGAAGTTTCTCCACCAATGATTGTATTTAGATAAACAGAGCAGTTTCATGTGTCTGCTTCCTCTAGCAAGTCTAATTTACATTCTGAACATTTTCTTTCAGGTACACCAGAATGCCAGCTACCATTCCAGCTACCATTTCCACAACAGTGCCATAGGAATGGTCCATTGGGCATTCAGAAAATGAGCAGATGAATCACGAAAACTTTTATGAGTGCATTGCCAACATTTTCTAACCCATGGTTGGTAAAAAAGAAATTCAGTTCCCATTTGTTCTGTTTGTGGATGGTCATACATTGCATATGCCACTGCACTTGAATCAGTCTTGTGCAAAGAAGGGCATTCAAATAGTGACCTTATATCCATATGCAATACATATTTTGCAACCTATGGTTGTTGTTGTATTCCGTACTCTGAAAATGTCTCTGAAGCAAAAAGTGCAAGAATGACACATGGAGAACACACACTTAAATGATGCCCATGTGCTCAGTTCAGTTGGTAATGGTATAATGCCCGGGATCCTTCAGAATGGGTTTCATGAATGTGTTATATCTCTGTAAGGCAGAAGCTGTTGTAGTTTCAGAATTATACGTTACCATGCCACAAGTTGCAATAACAGCAATCCCAGAGACCCACTTGAAAAAAGTATGTAACTTTGCTCAAAGATCAAATTGGATTTGCGAGACAGAGAACTTTCATGGAAAATAAAGGAGACTGGGCAGACTGTTCAAAAGATTTGTCACTTTACAACCTTTGGAAGAAAGTAAATTAACAACTTAAAAATCATATGCCTCAGCAAAAAATCTCACCAGCATCATCATCTGCACCACAGGGTGCCTTGTTGATTTGCCACAGGTTACATCATCAGAACAGCTTTCTCAGCATCAAGAAGTGGCAAATACATCAAAGTCAGTGATGCTTGTAGAACCTAGCACTACACAAGAAGTGATAATGTCAACAAATGAGCCAAAATCAACCATGAATCTTTAAAAGAGCTTTGTTTTGGCCTTGCTGTACTGCTTCAATAGAGTAAAGAGGTTGTTGTTGCCGTTGTCTTCAGTCCTGAGACTGGTTTGATGCAGCTCTCCATGCTACTCTATCATGTACGAGCTTCTTCATCTCCCAGTCCCTACTGCATCTTACATCCTTCTGAATCTGCTTAGTTTATTTATCACTTGGTCTCCCTCTACGATTTTTACTCTCCATGCTGCCCTCCAATACTAAATTGGTGATCCCTTGATGCCTCAAAACATGTCCTACCAAGTGATCCCTTCTTCTGGTCAAGTTGTGCCACAAACTCCTTTTCTCCCCAATTCTATTCAATGCCTCCTCATTAGTTATGTGATCTATCCATCTAAACTTCAGCATTCTTCTGTAGCACCACATTTCGAAAGCTTCTATTCTCTTCTTGTCCAGACTATTTATTGTCCATGTTTCACTTCCAGACATGGCTACACTCCATAGAAATACTTTCAGAAATGACTTCCTGACACTTAAATCTATACTCAATGTTAACAAATTTCTCTTCTTCAGAAACGATTTCCTTGCCATTGCCAGTCTACATTTTATATCCTCTCGCCAAATAGCAAAACTCCTTTACTACTTTAAGTGTCTCATTTCCTAATCTAATTCCCTCAGCATCACCTGACTTAATTCGACCATTCCATTAGCCTTGTCTTGCTTTTGTTGATGTTCATCTTATATCCTCCTTTCAAGACACTGTCTATTCCGTTCAACTGCTCTTCCAAGTCCTTTGCTGTCTCTGACAGAATTACAATGTCATCGGCGAACCTCAGAGTTTTTATTTCTTCCCCATGGATTTTAATACCTACTCCGAACTTTCCATTTGTTTCCTTTACTGCTTGCTCAATATACAGATTGAATAGCATCGGGGAGAAGCTAAAACCCTGTCTCACTCCCTTCCCAACCACTGCTTCCCTTTCATGTCCCTCGACTCTTATAACTACCATCTGTTTTCTGTACAGATTGTAAATAGCCTTTCGCTCCCTGTGTTTTACCCCTGCCACCTTCAGAATTTGAAAGAGAGTATTCCAGTCAACACTCTCAAAAGCTATCTCTAAGACTGCAAATGCTAGAAACGTAGGTTTGCCTTTTCTTAATTTAGCTTCTAAAAAAAAGTCGTAGGGTCAGTATTGCCTCACATGTTCCAACATTTCTACGGAATCCAAACTGATATTCCCCGAGGTTGGCTTCTACCAGTTTTTCCATTCGTCTGTAAAGAATTCGTGTTAGTATTTTGGAGCTGTGACTTATTAAACTGATAGTTCGATAATTTTCAAATCTGCCAATACCTGATTTCTTTGGGATTGTAATTATTATATTCTTCTCGAAGTCTGAGGGAATGTCGCCTGTCTCATAAATCTTGCTCAGCAGATGGTAGAGTTTTGTCTGGACTGGCTCTCCCAAGGCTGTCAGTAGTTCTAATGGAATGTTGTCTACTCCTGAGGCCTTGTTTCGACTCAGGTCTTTCAGCGCTCTGTCAAACTCTTCACGCAGTATCGTATCCCCCATTTCATCTTCATCTACCCCCTCTTCCATTTTCATAATATTGTTCTCAAGCACATCACCCTTGTATAGACCATCTATATACTCCTTCGACCTTTCTGCTTTCCCTTCTTTGCTTAGAACTGGGTTTCCATCCGAGCTCTTGATATTCATACAAGAGGTTCTATTTTCTTCAAAGGTCTCTTTAATTTTCCTGCAGGCAGTATCTATCTTACCCCTAGTGAGATAAGCCTCTACATCCTTACATTTGTCCTCTAGCCATCCCTGCTTAGCCATTTTGCACTTCCTGTCGATCTCATTTTTGAGATGTTTGTATTCCTTTTTGCCTGCTTCACTTACTGCATTTTTGTACTTTCTCCTTTCATCAATTAAATTCAATATTTCTTCTGTTACCCAAGGATTTCTACTAGCCCTCGTCTTTTTACCTACTTGATCCTCTGCTGCCTACACTACTTCATCCCTCAGAGCTACCCATTCTTCTTCTACTGTATTTCTTTCCCCTATTCCTGTCAATTGTTTCCTTTCACTCTCTCTGAAACTCTGTACAACCTCGGGTTTAGTGAGTTTGTCCAGGTCCCATCTCCTTAAATTACCACCTTTTTGTAGTTTCTTCAGTTTTAATCTACAGTTCATAACCAACAGATTGTGGTCAGAGCCCACATCTGCCCCTGGAAATGTCTTACAATTTAAAATCTGGTTCTTAAATCTCTATCTTACCATTATATAATCTATCTGAAACCTTTTAGTATCTCCAGGGTTCTTCCATGTATACAACCTCCTTTCATGATTCTTGAACCAAGTGTTAGCTACGGTTAAGTTATGCTCTGTTCATAATTCTACCAGGTGGCTTCCTCTTTCATTTCTTAGCCTGAACCCATATTCGCCTACTACGTTTCCTTCTCTTGCTTTTCCTACTGTCGAATTCCAGTCACCCATGACTATTAAATTTTCGTCTCCCTTCACTACCTGATTAATTTCTTTTGTCTCATCATACATTTCTTAAATTTCTTCATCATCTGTAGAGCTAGTTGGCATATAAACTTGTACTACTGCAGTAGGTGTGGGCTAGATATCTATCTTGGCCACAATAATGTGTTCACTATGCTGTTTGTAGTAGCTTCATTATTAAGATTACTCCTGCATTACCCCTATTTGATTTTGTATTTATAACCCTGTATTCACCTGACCAAAAGTCTTGTTCCTCCTGCCATCGAATTTCACTAATTCTCACTATATCTAACTTTAACCTAACCATTTCCCTTTTTAAATTTTCTAACCTACCTGCCCGATTAAGGGATCTGAAAGGGGGAGTATTTTACCTCTGGAATATTTTACCCAGGAGGACACCATCATCATTTAATCATACAGTAAAGCGGCCTGCCCTCGGAAAAAAATTATGGCTGTAGTTTCTCCTTGTTTTCAGGTGTTCACAGTACCAGAACAGCAAGGCCATTTTGGTTAGTGTTACAAGGCCAGGTGAGTCAATCATTCAGACTGTTGCCCCTGCAACTATTGAAAAGTCTGCTGCCCCTCTTCAGGAACTACACGTTTGTCTGGCCTCTCAACAGATACCCCTCCATTGTGGTTGCACCTATGGTACGGATATCTGTATCATTGAGGCACGCAAGCCTGCCCACCAACAGCAGGGTCCATGGTTCATGGGGTGGGGGGAATTACAGTTGTTGTCACACTTCCTCAATAGACAGATTACTGCCAGGAAAAGGGAGTAATGAAGAAGAAACTAGAAACAGAAAAATGAGAAAGAAAAACATGAAAGAGAACAACCAGATTATTCAGCAAAAGAACAGGGAAGAAAAACTTGCCAAGAAAGAGTAAAATAAATTGGTGGTGTCTGGTTCAGAAACTTCACAGTGAAAGCGAAATTCCATTAATGGACAATGACTCAGAATTGTATGAAGAAGATTCTAATGGAATGATGTTAGACAGTATCAGTGAAAATAACGTGAAAAAAGTGGACTTCATCATTTGTTGGTAGTCTTTTGTAAATCTCAACTACAAGTTCTATGATCAAATATGTGACTCTCACACTAAATATCTGTTGTTTGGTCACTAAGCTAATAAATATGTTTTGAGAAGAAAGACCAATAGCATACTTTAATATTTGGACATGCTGAAGCTATTATTTTTTTGTACATATAAACAAACAATGTGGCATACTTGGGTTGCACGCAGCTCCAGAAAAAAAGACAAATTTAGTAACGAGAAGCACAAGAACAAATTGTACTTTCATACAATCATAAAAGGGCTTCTCAGATGCAATATGATACTCTGGAAACCTTTCGTTACCCTACACTTATATTCACTATTGATGTTGTTACACTGAATAGAAAACGTGTGCCTGTTCTTTCTTATACACTCATGCTCCACTCCTCTCATCTCAGTGCTTAACACAAATCCATCACAACATCATGGATATACTTTTATTTTATTTTTTTAAAATCATTGAAAACAATTATTTGCATTTTCTGATGGACATACAGCTATTGCAACACACATTGTTTCCAGACATAAGAAAACCATACAGCCACAGGTTGTGCTTATGTTTAGGCCTCTTATGGAATTAGGACAACAGAAATGTACCACAGGTCTATGATAAATCAGTTGAGCCTAGTGCGACAAACCTCTGGCCACTAAGCAAATAGATATTTCTGAGTCTTTAAATGTTCATGCCATTATCTTTATGTACAATGGGAAGTACTTTTAAGCAATGGGACATCCTTAAGTTGTACAATACTACAAAACAATATGAGCATGAGAATATCCAACTACTATTAGAATGAACAGAAAAATGCAGACCATTGGAATTCTTAAAACCTCTATTAGGGCAATAAAGATTCTTAAAAAAAGGTCTGGTTTAGCAACCGAAAACAACAGAACAAATTTGACTTTTGTTCAACTACAAGCGCTCCTTAAATCCATTAAGATATTTCTGAAACTATTCATTACCCATATCTTCATTCACCATCAAAGAAGTTACATTAATTAGAAAAAGAAGACGTTTATTTCAATATTAGAGAGGAAAGTTGCTACTTACAATGTAGCGGAGATGCTGAATCATGATAGGCACAACAAAAAGATTCACACAATTATAGTTTTCGGCCATTAAGGCCTTTGACAGCAATAGATGCACCTACACACACATACTCACACAAATGCAATTTGCGCACATGTGTGCAGTCTCAGACACCTGAAACCACACTGTGAGCAGCAGTACCAGTGCATAATGGGAGCAGGAACTGGGTGGGTGTAAGGGGGAGGAGGGGGAGGGATGTGAGGTGGGGATGGCGGACAGTGAAGTGCTGCAGTTTAGATGGATGGCAGGAGAGGAGGTGGGGGGGGGGGTGGTAAGTGGTGGAAAGGAGAGAAATATAAAGAAATTAAAAGACTGGGTGTGGTGGTGAAATGATGGCTGTGAATATTTTTTTGTGCCTATCACCACTCAGCATCTCTGCTATATGGTGCATAGCAACTTTCCTCTAATATTGTTACATTTCATCCTGGATTTTCCATTGTTAGACCTTTATTTCACCTACTCACTTGAGTTCCATTTCTCTCTGTGCCTAGTAAAAGCCAATTCAATATCATCCATAGTATTCTGCAGCAGAATATCATTACCTCATACTGTACAGTTGAAGTTAGGTTTCATTTGGTGGTTCATCTGCCCAGGATACAGTATTTTACTTGCCAGCCTTTTGCTGCAGCTAATGAAATTCCATGGTATGCAGCACAGAGATTGGTACTATTTTAGTGTTCTCCTTTTCCCTTTTATGGTTCTTAATAGTGGAGACCAGAGTTTGGATTTTACATTTCTCCCACTATCAGGCCCTGATGTAGTCACAGTGGGGTCATCCTACCCTGACAGAACTATTTCATATGTCATTGCCACAAGCGGACTTTTCTCAGTATATGATTTTACTGGGTGTCTACAGTCACAATTTCCCCTCAGATGTTCAATGGAATTGCATATGGAGCAAGTGAGGGGCTGGTTTTCATACACAACATATGCCCTGTAATGGTACACAGTCACATAAGAGATATGTTTTTTTTTTTTTTTTTTTTTTTTTTTTTAATTATACTTGAGCTATTCTATTGCCTGACCACACTTCTTCTCTGATACTGTAAACTTTTCTGGATAAATCAAATGCTTTTCTTATCTTTTTGAGTGGCTTCTCAAATGGTAAATTACAGACTCTCACTGACCGCAAGCCAAGACCTGTGCCTGTTTTTGATACTATGCTTACAGAATCATCATTATGCTTAAATTTTATGCTACCATTGGTGTTCCTGACTATTTTGTATAATCACTAGTTAGCTTCATAGCCAATTTCAATACCTGTCATCTCCATATTAAGGAGCTTTACTTCATTAATCATCCATTTCTGAATAGCAAGAGGGGTAGGTTTTTTTATTGTGCCATTCAAAACTCAATTTTGAGGTTTCTATCCTTGAGGAAGACATGTTACTTACAGTTTAGTACACTCTTCCCTTCAGTGCTATTGACACTCCACAGTAAAAAAAAGCACTCACCTGCACACATCTGCAGTGGAGTTCCACACGCCGGGTGGTCAAACACAGATTATCAGTTCAACTCCACCTTGGCCAGGCCAAACTCCCACACTCAACTAGCTTGTAGTTCTCTTATATGTACCCCCCCCCCCCCCCCCATCCATGTGATGTTCTGTCAGTGTTATGAGAATGGCACCTTAGGGAGGTTTTTGTAAATCACTACATTTCATTTTAAACTTGACAAATCTCCTGTATGACAGATTAATGATATATGTACTGTAGTGTAGTACAATTTATTTTTTGTCCATTAATCATATTTTACCATGATATTAGACATGTCATGTCACCTTTTTTATACAAAAGCTTTTAGAGATTTTTCACTGATTCATAAAGGCCACTCTTTTGTAGTAACAATATTAATAGATAAACAATAATAATACACAGTGATGATATATGCTAATAGCCTGCATTAATTTACGAAACAGACTTTTATGCATAAGGAAAGTCTACAAAATTATATGTTTCTGCCACACTGTACATTTATAATTACACTAACTGAAAACTAATTTTTAGTTCATATATATTAGGTATAAAAAAAATAGGAATGCGAGTAAGCTACTACAAACAGCATAGTGAACACATTATTGTGGCCAAGATAGATATGTAGCCCATGCCTACTACAGTAGTACAAGTTTTAATGCCAAGTAGCTCTGAAGATGATGAAGAAATTGATGAAATGTATAATGAGATAAAAGAAATTATTCGGTTAGTGAAGGAAGACGAAAATTTAATAATCATGGGTGACTCGAATTCAAGAATAAGAAAAGGGAGATAAGGAAACATAGTAGGTGAATATGGATTGGGGGTAAGAAATGAAAGAGGAAGACGTCTGGTAAAATTTTGCACAGAGCATAACTTAATCATAGCTAACACTTGGTTCAAGAATCATAAAAGAAAGTTGTATGCATGGAAGAATCCTGGAGATACTAGAAGGTATCAGATTATATAGTGGTAAGACAGGTTTTAAGTTGTAAGATATTTCCAGGGGCAGATGTGGACTCTGACCACAATCTATTGGTTATGAACTGTAGATTAAAACTGAAGAAACTACAAAAAGGTGGTAATTTAAGGAGATGGGCCCTGGATAAACTGACTAAACCAGAGGTTGTACAGAGTTTTACAGAGAGCGTAAGGGAACAATTGACAGGAATGGGGGAGAGAAATACAGTAGAAGAAGAATGGGTAGCTCTGAGGGATGAAGTAGTGAAGGCAGCAGAGGATCAAGTAGGTAAAAAGGCGAGGGCTAGTAGAAATCCTTGGGTAACAAAATAAATATTGAATTTAATTGATGAAAGGAGAAAGTACAAAAATACAGTAAGTGAAACAGGCAAAAATGAGATCAACAGGAAGTGCAAAATGGCTAAGAAGGGATGGCTAGAGGACAAATGTAAGGATGTAGAAGCTTATCTCACTTGGGACAAGACAGATACAAAGAGACCTTTGGAGAAAAGAGAACATGTATGAATATCAAGAGCTCATTTGGAACCCCAGTTCTAAGCAAAGAAGGGAAAACAGAAAGGTCGAAGGAGTATATAGAGGGCCCATACAAGGGCAATGTAATTGAGGACAATATTATGGAAATGGAAGAGGGGGTAGATTAAGATGAAATGGGAGATGCGATACTGCGTGAAGAGTTTGACAGAGCGCTGAAAGACCTGAGTCGAAACAAGGCCTCAGGAGTAGACAACATTCCATTAGAACTACTGACAGCCTTGGGAGAGCCAGTCATGACAAAACTCTACCGTCTGGTGAGCAAGATGTATGAGACAGGCGAAATACCCTCAGACTTCAGGAAGCATATAATAATTACAATCCCAAAGAAATCAGGTGTTGATAGAGGTGAAAATTACCAAACTATCATTTTAATAAGTCACTGCTTCAAAATACTAAAGTGAATTCTTTATAGACAAATGGAAAAACTGGTAGAAGCCGACCTCGGGGAATATCAGTTTGGACTCCGTAGAAATGTTGGAACCCGTGAGGCAATACGGACTTTATGATTTATCTTAGAAGAAAGATTAAGGAAAGGTAAAAAATGTTTCTAGCATTTGTAGACTTAGAGAAAGCTTTTGACAATGTTGAATGGAATACTCTGTTTCAAATTCTGAAGATTGTAGTGGTAAAATACAAGGAGCGAAAGGCTGTTTACAAATTGTACAGAAACCAGATGGCAGTTATAAGAGTCGAGGGGCATGAAAGGGAAGCAGTGGTTGGGAAGGGAGTGAGACAAGGTTGTAGCCTTTCCCCGATGTTATTCAATCTGTATATTGAGCAAGCAATAAAGGAAACAAAAGAAAAATTCAGAGTAGGAATTAAAATCCATGGAAAGGGAATAAAAACTCTGAGGTTCGCTGATGACACTTTAATTCTGTCAGAGACAGCAAGGGACCTGGAAGAGCAGTTGAACGGAAAGGTTGAAAGGAGAATATAAGATGAACACCAACAAAAGCCAAATGACAATAATGGAATGTAGTCGAATTAAGTTGGGTGATGCTGAGGGAGTTAGATTAGGAAATGAGACACTTAAAGTAGTAAAGGAGTTTTTCTATTTGGGGAGCAAAATAACTGATGATGGTCAAAGTAGAGACGATATAAAGTGTAGACTGGCAATGGCAAGGGAAAGCGTTTCCGAAGAGAAGTGACATACAGAATTCTAGGTGAATCCAATGTAAACAAAATGATAAACCAGTTAAAAGAAATGGATTTAACTCATGTAATGGATAACAAGGAAATGATTTATAAATGTTTTTCCATTTTCCTGACAGAGATCAAGCATATGGTAGAAATGGCATGCCCCTTGGTAACCAAAAGGTACAAGAGTAATATTACTCATAAGCAACAAAATACTAACAAGTGGTATACCCCACAACTTAACAAACTCAGAATACTGCTGATGATTATGAAAGACACATCTCATAACAGTGATAGGGACAAGGAAAATTACACTAAAATGAGAAACCTTTACAGATTAGAAATAAAAAATGCTAAGTGTTGTGCAAGTGATGAATATATTTTAAATTCTAAAAATGAATGTAAAGCTGCCTGGACTCTCATTAAAAGGGAAATTAATAATACCAATAAAGAAAGAAGTATCCCTATTGACTCCAATATTCTCAATGAATAGTTTGTAAATAGCGTCACCACCCCACCCATCAATTCTGCCTCTGATGCAGCAGCATTCCCCACTTGTGCAAAACAGACAAGAAGTCAGAAGTTCATATGGACCTGAATCACATTAAATTATATTCATAAGTCAATAAACAAATTAAGTAATTCCAAAACAGAAGATTACTATGGACTGAGTAATCTCATCATAAAATATATAGCAAAAGAAATTAAAATGCCACTTCTCTCACTATCAAACAGAGTACTTAAAGGAATATTCCCCAACTGTCTTAAGCGCACAGTTAAATTGCAATAGGTTACAACTTGTATATGCAAATAAGCAGAGGTCAGAAATCCTCTCTATAGTTGTCTATGTTAATGACTTCTCGAATTACATACCGTGTAAGAACATACTATATGTTGAAGATATGACATTAATAAGTACAGGAGAGAACTTAAAGAGTGTACTGGACAAAAATATAGAAATGATGTAAATGGCTAATTACTGGTTTCAGGCCAACCAGCTGTGCGTAAATCAAACAAAAACAGAAGAAATAATATTTAATCTCAAAGTAACTAAAAATGAAAAGAAAACAATGAAATTACTTGGACTAATCATAGGCCAAAAGCCCTCATGGGAAGGACACACCAATTATCTATGTAGTAAACTAGCATAAGTACTATTCGTATTGTATAAATTAAGAAACAGTGTGAGAAAGCAATTGCTACTCCACTCATACTATGCTTTTTTTCATTTCCAACTGAAATACGGAATATTGCTTTGGGGTAACTCCCCAGGGGCTGAATGTATTTTCAGATGGCAAAAGAAAGCAATCAGGTACATGGAAGGGTTAGCACCCAGAGAGTCCTGCAGAGATTATTTTAAATCTCTTGGCGTAATGACAGTGCCAAGCATGTACATATATAACTGTTTAATATATGACAGAGAAAATCTGAAAAAATTGAACATGAGATGTGATGTGCATGCACGCAGTACAAGAAGCAGTCACCTGCTGGACTTGCCTTGCACAAGACTTGCTGTAGTTCATAATAACTATAAGTACTTAAGCATAAAATTTTTCGATAAGTTACCATGCTCAGCTCATACAGTACCACTGAATACATATAAGAATACATTGCAAACCTGGCTAAAAAACAACAAATTTTATACAACTGAAGAATTCTTAGAAACTAATCATCAAAATATATGTTTTTACCTAAGTTATGAAGGAAATGTTTTGATATTATATAAGCTAGTTATTTACTGTGATTCTTTTCTTATGTATTTATTTAATTATTGTATAAAACATTGTTTTACATAATGCTGAAGAAAAGGTCTTTAGTTCCTTTTCTCCCCTTTCTGTAACTATTTGTATATCGTACTGAAACTAAAACCCTCCGTAAACTTTGCCGAAGACAATTTTATGAAAAATACTGAAAGGCTAATAAAAATATTCTATTCTATTCTAGAAGAAGAGAAATTTGTTAACATCGAGTATAGATTTAAGTGTCAGGAAGTCATTTCTGGAAGTATTTATATGGAGTGTAGCCATGTATGGAAGTGAGACATGGACAATAAATAGTTTGGTGCTACAGAAGAATGCTGAAGATTAGATAGGTAGATCACATAACCAATGAGGAGGTATTGAATAGAATTGGGGAGAAGAGGAGTTTTTGGCACAACTTGAGAAGAAGTAGGGACCGGTTGGTAGGACATGTTCTGAGGCATCAAGGGATAACAAATTTAGCATTGGAGAGCAGCGGGGAGGGTAAAAATCATAGTGGGATACCAAGAGATGAATATACTAAGCAGTTTCAGAAGGATGTTGGTTGCACTTAGTACTGGGAGATGAAGAAGCTTGCACAGGATAGAGTAGCACGGAGAGCTGCATCAAACCAGTCTCAGGACTGAAGACCACAACAACAACAACAACAACAACAACTACATATGTTAGGCACACTACAGACAATATCCAGACATTTATACATAGTGAAGACTCATTTAAATCATATTTGCACCAGTTGTTTCAACAAAGCTCACAATTTGCAGCATTGTCCTCAGAACTGATCGTGGCCTCATGGTTCTGAATGTAGTCAAAGGTCTGAACTAGAGAGTTTGAAGGTTCTGTGACAAGCTAGGCTGTGACTTCCTTTTCATGTACCATATTGTCAAAAATTGTAGGATCCCCTTAAGTGGGTCAGTTGTGCACTGCACATCAAAGGCTGCTCTCCAGGTAGCTGACTGTGTGTAAGGTACACATAAGGTTTTTTTTTTTTTTTTTTTTTTTTTACATTAGATTCACCAAGATAGGAATTGATGCTGCATGTGATATTGTTTGGGCATAAAATGGGGATCCTATCAACCACCAAATTCATCTCCTGCTGTAACTGAAAACTTTAGAGAAAACATAAGTTCATTTGTATGTAAATTCCCCCGTCATACTGTAATCCTCAGTGGAGACTTAAATAATTCAACAACCAATTGGGAAAATTATAGTTTTGTTAGTAATGGGCATGACAAGATATCCTGTGTAACATTAATAAATATCCTCTCTTACAGTTACCTGGAACAGGTACTGTGGAACCACACTCATGATGGAAATATATTAGATCTGATGGCAACATACAGAGCTGAACTGAATGTCCACACTGAAACTGGTAAAAGTGACCATGATGTGGTTGTAGCAACAATGATTACCAAAGTACAAAGGACAGCTAAACTAATCAGAAAGACATATACATCAAGTACACTAGATAAAAGAGCAAAAATACTACCAAATGATCTTTGGCAAAACCCAAAGAAATTTTGGTCATATATAAAGGGGTTAGTTCCACAAAAGTTATTGTCCCATCACTCACAGATGAGACTGGATCTGAAATTGAGTTTATGAAAGCAAAAGCTGAAATGATTAGCTCCATTTTCAAATGTTCCTTTACAAAAGAAAACACAGGAGAATCATGCCAAATTAATCCTCGTACCTCTGAAAAAGTAACTGAAGTCAGTGTTAGTGTCAGTGGTATTAAGAAATAGTTGAAATTGTTAAAATTGAACAAAGTTCCAGGGCTCGATGGAATCTCTGGCAGATTCTATACTGAATTTGCAGCTGTGATAGCCTCTCTTCTAAGTATAATGTATCATAGATCCCTCGAACCAAAAACTGTGCCCAGTAGATGGAAGAAAACTCAGGTCATGCCCATTTACAAGAAGGGTAATAGAAGTGGTCCACAAAAATACCATCTAGTATCCTTGACATCTGTTTGTTGTAGAATCTTAAGTGCGTATTTTGAGTATTGTATTGTATATTTATTGGTCCTGTGAGTCATGCATTATACAGGGGTACATAATGATATAGGACAAGTCAAATAATTGATATAATGAGGTATCTTGAACAGAATCACCTCCTCCATGCCAACCAGCATGTATTCCCAAAACATCTATTGTGCAAAACCAATTCATGTTTTCTCACATGACATACACAAACCTTTAGATCAAGTCAGTCATGTGGATTTAGTATTTCTTGATTTCTGAAAAGCATTTTCTCAGTACTATGTCTACGCCTTTTGTCAAAAGTACAATCACACATGGTATCTAGCTAAATTTGTGGCTAGATTGAGGATTTTTTTTTTCTTCGTAGGGAGAATACAACATGTTATCTCAGATGGAGAGCCATTGTCAGGTATAGAAGTAACTTCAGTTGTGCCATAGGGATGTGTGCTGGGACTCTTGCTATTCATGTTTACTGTGTGTTAATAACCTTGTGACAATATTAATATACTGAAGTATCAAAGAAACTGGTATAGGCATGTATATTCAAATATGATGATGATGAGGTCCCATACTCTGAGGAGCATACGGAACGATGCGGGAGACCCGCACCACCAACTAGGCAAGGTCCTAGAAGAGGTGGTTTGCCATTGGCTTCCTCCGACTGTAATGGGGATGAATGATGATGATGATGATGAAGATGGCACAACACCCAGTCATCTCAAGGCACAGAAAATCCCTGACCCTGCCAGGAGTCAAACCCAGGCACGGGAAGTGAGAATGCTACTGCAAGACCACAAGCTGTGGACGTAATGTAAACAGGCAGAATATGGTGATGCAGTCAGCAACTTCTATATAAGGCAACGAGTATCTGGCGCAGTTGTTAGATCAGTTACTGGTGCTACAATGACATGTTACCAAGATTAAAGTGGGTTTGAACATGGCATCATACTTGGGGCATGAGCAAAGAGACATGACATCTCAAAGGTAGCAATGAAGTGGGGTATTTTCCCATACGACTGGAATGTGTGTTCTTATAGGACAACTATCCAAGAATTTCCACCCAATAATATCCAAACAGCACACTCTGTTCACAATTTATTAAATTGCCAATACTAAACTCTTTTAAACAACAACAAATTCATGTAACTTACAGTACTTAACAAATGGTTAAAAGAATGAACTTCAAAAACAATAATGGCAGCTTGCCACCATAAAATCAAAGAACATTTTACAATAGTGCTTTTAGAGTTTTCCCAAGAGACAAAATACAATGATACATTAACTTGGCTATTCAACTTAAGATCATTTACAAAAACCTTTTAGAATGATAATGACACTTGGCACCATAAAATCAGAAAACATTAAAAGTAGCAATAAACTAAAAAAAATAATAACCATGGCAACTTGGCACCATATAATAAGAGAAATTTCTTCTGCAAGAACAAATTACAATGATGCTTTAAAAGATTTTACTCCACTGACCAAGATACCAATAATAAGTTAACTTGGCATTACAATTTCAAATCATTTATATAAAAAAAAGCTTTGAGAAAGATAGTGACACTTGGCCTTCCCACTAGAAATGGTCCCCGAAATAAATTGCTGAGAGCTCCCCGACATGCCTCCCACAACTGCCACTCACTTACACACCTTGGTTATGTTTGGTAACACACGACCGAGAATATCAACACAAGATAAAATTCAAATAACAATACAATATCTCAACAGCATATGATAACCACAGCACTGTTAACTCGGGTGCTCTTAACAAGAGCAGGAAGCCAATACACACAAATCTTAACAAACAATTCTTGCTTCTTAAAACAAAACAATAAAAGCCAAGTGCACATGTTTTGTCAAACCACAGACTTAGAAGAGCTTTAACGACACCAAATGCGACTATTCCACCCAGTTAATAACAACACAGTGAGAAAAAATACAGAACATACCACTAAATACTGTTACATAAACCAAATTGATGAGATCATGTTGCTCAGGTCCCAGAAGACCACATATACCAAGCAGCAGTAATTCACTATGCATATGCTGTCCAAAACCGCCTTTCTTAGGCAGACTTTACCTAACACATCAAATGCCAAATATACCATACATGAACGCAACTCTGGTCAGGTAACAGGAACCATAGTACCAACAAATATCATATCATAACTTGCCACACACACACACACACAGCAAAAACTTCTAACAATACCATCCAACATCAGAATGAAGTTCAGAAACTGCTGCTGGAACTTCCAGCGGAAAATCTGACGAGCCAACTGAGCCCACACCCTAACCTGCCAGATGACTCCAAAATTCAGCAGCTAGTTCTCTCTGAGCCAGAGTATCGCAGGACCCCACCGGACCTCCACATCAGATAGGCACGCAGAACATGTACACTGACTCCAATTAATCACCACTGCATGGTCAGCACAGCGGCGAGTTGCCTCCGCCCCAGACCAGTCTGCTCATTTTGCAAGGCACAACAACCTTGGCGCTAGTCACCAGCAGGTCAGGCAGAGCGAACATCACGTTCCGTGCAATACCTGGAAACTGACTACCCTCTCACTTTCCGCTGGCCACCGCAAACACATGTCAGCGACGTAATAGCATATCACCACCAGACTGCAACCCACACCAGAACAGCGAACTATAAGTGATTATAGGGTGCACTGTAAACAAGATCCCAGAATAGTGGCACATGCCGTATCAATGACCATTTCACAAGTGTACCATGAATATCAGGAGTCTGGTGAAACAACAAATCTCGCTGTATTCTGAAAAAGATCCTGCAAGAACAGGACCAACTACGACTGAAGAGAATTGCTCAGTGTGACAGAAGTGCAAGCTTTCTGCAAATTATTGCATATTCAATGCTGGGCCATAAACAATTGTCAGTATGTGAACCATGCTGATATGGGCTTTCAGAGCCAAAGACCCAATTCTGTATCATTAATGACTGTATGACATAAAGCTTTATGCCTTGCCTGGGCCCATCAACACTGTCATTGGACTGTTGATGACTGGAAATATGTTGACTGGTTGGACGAATCTCGTTTCAAACTGTATCGAGTGGATGTATGTGTACAGGTACAAAGACAACCTCAAGAATCCATGGACACAGCCTGTCAGCAGTGGATTGTTCAAGCTGGTGGAGGTTCAGTAATGGTGTGGGGTATGTGCACTTGGAGTAAAATGGTACCGCTGATATGTCTAGATATCACACTGACAGGTGACACATGCATAAGTATCTTGTCTGATCACTTGCATCCATTCATGTCTATTGTTCATTCCAACAGACTTCGAAAAGTTCAGCAGGACAAAGCAACACCCCACATGTCCAGAATTGCTATAGAGTGGCTCCAGGAACACTCTTCTGAGTTTAAACACTTCCACTGGCCTCCAAACTCCCCAGACATGAACATTGTTCGGCATATCCTGGATGACTTGCAATGTGCTGTTCAGAAGAGATCTCCACCCCATCACATTCTCAAGGATTTATGGACAGCCCTGTAGGATTCATGGTGTGAGTTACCTCCAGCAATACTTCAGATATTAGTCAAGTGCATGCCATGTCACTTCTGGGTGTTTGTGGTAGACAAGTGTACCAGTTTCTTTGGTTCTTCAGTGTAGTAACCCAGACTTTTTGCAGACGATGCAGTTATCTATAATAAGAACTGTATGAAAGAAGCTACGTAAATAATCAGACAAATGTTGACAAGATTGCAACATGGTGCAGAGATTGGCAACTTGCTTTAAATGTTTGGAAATGTAGAACTGTGCACTTCACAGAACAAATAAAATTAGTACCCCATGAATATAAAACCAATGAGTTACAGCTGGAATTGACCGCCTCATACAAATTCCTGGGTGCAATACTTTGTAGAGCAGCATGAATAGTCACAGGTTTGTTTGATCTGTGGGAAAAGTCACAGAGCTGTTGAAAGAACCGAACTGGCACACTCATGAAGGTAGATGGAAACTCTCTTGAGAAAGTCTAGTAACAAAGTTTCAAGGACCAGCTGTAAATGATAACTCTGGGAATATACTAAAACCCCTTACACATTACTCCCATAGGGATCACGAGGACAAGATTATATTAATTATAGCATGCAGAGAGGCATTTAAACAATTGTTCTTCTTGAACACCATACATGAATGGAATGGGATTAAGCCCTAATAACTGGTGCAGTGGGATGTACCATCTGCCATGCACTTCAGAGTGATTTGCACAGTGTAGATGTAGATTAATTTTGCTATGGGTCTGACGCCTATCTTTTGAGCTTCTAAAATTCTCATTATGTGCACACCTGCTGCTCTTCTCTGTCAAGGTATACAGGACAATGTGTATGACAAGATAAATCCTTAGTATTAGGTCCAGAGTTACTCCATAATTTACTTGCAGAGAATAAGAGTAGACATTTTTCTCTGCAGTTATGTTTCATTTCAACAAAGGTTTTTTGTAATATCCACAGCTTTTCCTCATATGCCATAACAGTCTAATTTTTCTAGAAGAATTTTATGGTCGACATAATCAGCAGTTTTTCAGAGGTCTAAGTATACCATAGATACTTTCCTATGATGATCTAGGGCCTCAGTGATGTGTGTTATGTAGTTTGCCACTGCAGTGTTGGTGGATCTCCCCTTTCTAAACCCATGTTGTGCTTCAATTAAGATGTTTAGATTCTCTATGAAGTTTATAATTCTATCTTTAATAATTGCTTCTGCTATTTTAGACAGAACAGTTGTGTTTGTTATGGGTCTGTAGCTTCCAGGATCTACTTCATCCTTTTTGACTACTGGCACAACCTTTCTCCCTTTTAAACGTTTTGGGAATACTCCTTCCTTCATTAGAGGCTTTGCAGGATATCTGTGACAGTGGTTTCCATTTGTTGTGATATACTATCCAGACCCTCTGTATTTTTATTTTTTAGCAATCCAATTATTTTTAAAACTTCCAATTCATTTGTAGGAAGTAAGTACAAGTATAGACTCTCAGCCACCTTTCCCATGTACTTTGTTGCTGATATGTTTTCTTTTAGAAATTTCTCCACTAAAGCTGAGAAGCGCAGTCTGAAAATATTACATACTTGTTGTGGAGCTATCGCTTCTTTCCCCTGCCTTGTCAGTATTACTTTTGTCGCTCTTAAGACATGTGACCTTTATGCTTTCATTTATATAACTTCAAACTGTCTTACAGATGTTGGAAGAAGTTTGTATTTCAGGTGTTTGGAGCCTAGGGTTTGCTTCTCTTATAATCCTAGTGTATGCTTTCTTCCCTCACCTGTAAGCCTCATGACTGTCCAGTCCTTTATCTTCTTGGTAATTTTCATAGAGTTCAGTCAGTTCATCTATTGCTTTTTAATTTCTTTGGTGCACCATTTTGTGTGTGGTTTACCCCTAATAGTGTTGTGTATTTTAGGACAATCAATGTCTTTGTGGTTTTTTAATAGATCACAAAAAGATTCCCAGCTCTTTTCTACATTGGCTTCTATGTAAACATCATCTCACTTTTCTATTTTCGCAAAAGTTGTAGCCTACTCAAATTTCTGGCTTTAATTTGTTTAAATTCAGCCACTATATTGTTCTTACATTTTATACCATCTCACAGTTCAACTGTTTGTCCAATATCTTTTGCAACAACATTATTCATATCCTGAACTTTTTGTCTGTCTCTACATTTATTTGATGGAACACAGTTTATTAATGTGCTTGATATTTCTGTGCATCTTGATGGACTTTTTATATGAAACTGAAGATTGTATGTCCTCATAATGTCATGAAAACTTCTTGTGTAGCCATTGTCTTTCATCATACCTACAGCATAAAACAAAAATTTATTACTTCATGGCTTGCGGGGTAACCTGTCACTTTGGAGAAGTAATGTGTTATTCTCTTTATCTCTCTAACTGTTGAAGGATAATCATGACCTTGAGCAAGCATCTTGTTATTTTATTAAGTAAGTGTTTTGGTTTTGGGCCACTTTGTGCAAGATTTTTTTTTATTTTTAAATTCTTTTACATGTTGTGGGAGTTAAACTGGACAAAGTCTGTCTTCAAACAGAGGCAATGGGCACCTGGATTCCTGTTCTTGGAGATACCTGCTCATCTGGGCAGTTATTCCTCAAAAATCCCATTCCCTCTTAGAGATTCACTGCGGACCCCAGAACCTCACTGTACATGACAATGATAATGTTGTCACTTGTCAAGGGCAACCCAGAGTTGATGTATAGAGCACAAATGACAAGACCAGTCTGTATTGTGAACTTCGTTAAAGTTGTATGCTGTAATAAAATGTAACAGAGGTGAAACACAGGCAGCACATGAATTTATTTTTTGTTACCAGTGTCTGAGATTTCCATCTGGTATGGACTGTGCATCACTGAGAAAGGAGTCTGTTGTGTCAAGATATAGCAACGCAGTCATGCAGGTAATATACAGGATCTTTCAAAATTACATTGACAGACTTTGAGGGGTGTAGAAGTTGTCTTAAGGAACAAAATGAGGAGAGGAATCTCTGTTCAGAAACGTCAACCATTGACACTACAGAGTGTGAAGTTATAGGCACCGGGGCCTGCGACTTGGCATAGCCTGCAGCAGTAAGCATGATTTTTTTTGTAAGCAGACTACAAGTAGAACATATCAGAATGTACCTGGCAGCAGTCTGGCTATTAGAAGGTGCTGAATGTGGCCACACCAACACTGTAGTGGCAGAGGGGAATGACAAACATATGCAGTAAAAGCACAGTGATTAGTAATAGTGTGTCGCATGCTGATGCACTGCATCATGGAGATTTTCATCTGGGCTGAGCACTGTGACATGCATTTCATGTATGGTGGAATGAGAGGCAATGGGTACTAGTTTGCACATCTATTGACAATGATATCCCAATATGTCTCAGCTGTACCACTCTACATTTGCAGCCATTCATTGGTATCAGGGTGAAACGGGTGGTTTCACAGGATGTTGATACAAGAGAAGCTGTGCGCAATGTGTACACATGCCACAATTTTTGGAGGAGATACTAGAGAGGTTCGACACACCAATATGCAAGCAACTGTGCTATGGTGCATGCAAGGCGAAGCTGCCACTCAGCAGTTTGAGAGTGTGCATGAGGAAGGAAGGCATCCATTCCATCTTCATAAGACAGGTGCTGCTGGCCCACAATTTTTCTCTGCATGTGGAGTTTTTACAATGGTTTATGCAGTGTTGTATCGGGCAGCTATATTACATGCAAATGTGTTTTTTATGCAAAAGGCATCCTTCACTTGTGATGGTCTGCTCAACCTCCACAAACTGCCATTTGTGGGTGGAGGCAATCCTCACACCGCCCATGAGCAACGCCATCAGGGAAAGTTGACCATCAGAGCATAGCTGGTACGGTCCGTAATAGAGATTGGCCCTACATGCTTACCCATTGACTCACAGATGACAACTATACAACATAGATCTAGCAAGTGCTGCTAGAATTACTGGAGAGATACCATTTGCAGTCTGTCAACTTACGTGTTTCCAGCAGGAGGGTCACTCCCGCACTCCAGTCAAGGTGCTAAAATCCATATTGGATGTTTTGGAATTGTTGGATTGGTTGAAATGGCCTTGTAACATGGCTGCCTGGATTGCCTGACCTCAATCTGATGGACTTATTCCCGCAAGACCATCTGAAAATGTGATGTACAAAATCCTGGTGGAGATGACGAAGATATAGTGGTGAGGATACACGCAGCATATGAGGTTGTTTGCACCTTGCCCGGTACCTCTGACTGAGTGCAGCAATCAGTGATAAGGAAGAGTTAGACATGTTGCAACACCGGAGGAAGGCATTTTGTGCATCTGTTATAAGTGTATTTAATTTGTAAGTGTTGAAAACATTGTTGTGAGCAGTACCAGTGATCCAATGAACAAATTTAAATGAGTGATGAAAACAGTATCAATCACAATGGAATATTTAGTTTTTAACATCTGTTTGACATGTTTACTTTATACACGGTATCTAATTTCCTGTACCAGGGGAATAAATGGTAATGTATTGGGCTGGTGCATAAGTTTGTAGCATTTTCCCAAAGTTTAATAAACCCAACAGATATACATAATAAAGACATTACTCATCAATAATACAGGTTGTATCAAAAAGTATCATCCAATTAAAAAAAAGGAACCATAATTATTAAGTTACTTAGATTTGTGCATGAACAATATATTGTTGAAAAGAGCAAACTCTCGAGTTTTACATGGTTCCCACTAGGTAGCAGCAGTGTGTACCCACTACAGTTCTAGGAAAAATGGTGTTGGGACAACAGAAAGCATTTTGCATTCTACATTTTGTACAATACAGTTCAGTACTAACTGTTCAGTGCGAGTTTCATACTAGGTATGGTGTGGATCTCCCACAGCATACAGCATTAGACAGTGGCATGAACAATTCCAAAAAAACAGGTTGTTTGTTTAAAGGCAAATTGCTGGACTGTCCCCAAGTGTCTGACACAGACATCAAATGCATCTGCCATAGTTTCACAATGAGATCACAGAAATCCACTTGCCATGCAGTTTGACAGCTCAACTTGTTCCTGATCTCCATCTGGCATGTGTTGTGTTGATGTTTACACATGAAACTGTACAAAATTCAGCTATTGCAAGCTCTTTCTGAAGGTGACAAACAACAGCATGTGGTGTTCTGTAATTTTGTTATTGGCATATGGAGAATGACAGTTTTCTCCCACACTTAGTATTTAGTGATGAGGTAACATTGCATTTAAATGGTAAGGTTAACCATCATAATGTGAGAATATGGGGTACAGAACAACCACATGAAGTTGTACAACATGAGAGGGACTTTCCAAAATTTAATGTGTTTTGTGCAGTTTCAAGGGAAAAGGTGTATGGTCCATTTTTCCTTGCCAAGAACACTGCTACAGGAAGCACATATCTTGATACACTTGGAACTTTATTTTCCCACAGTTAGAGAGTGATCTGAACAACTTCATTTATCAACAAGATGGGGCACCACCACAGTGGCATCTGGAAGTGCAGAAGTTTTTAAATCAAAGGATTACTGAATGATGGATTGGGCACACTGGATCAAATGATTCAGCCTTATATTACTAGCCTCAAAGGTCACCAGACCTGGCTGTGTATGATTATTTCTTGTGGGGATTTATAAAAGACTCTGTTTATGTTCCTTCTCTACTAACAACAATCACTGAACTGACACATAGCATAACAGCACCTGTGAAAGCTGTAAATCAAGACATGCTTGTTGCAGTGTGGGAACAATTTGAATACTACATTGGCATATGCCGTTCACCTCAAGGGCTGCACACTGAACACCTATGAAAACGTATTAAAAAAAAGTTTCAGAAATATAGACATGCCAAATTGGATGATTGTTGTTGATACACCCTGTATATTCTCTTTCACTATTTTCAACCATCTGCAAATGATGGGGTAACTTTTCAATTCAGTGACTGTAGAAATCATGTGGTTTTGAGGCAAAGAACTCATCAAGCCACATTTGGAGTGCATTTTCATCTGGAAAGCAAGTTTCTTGAAGGATTTTTGATAGAGAACAGAAGAGGTGAAAATCTGAGGGCACAGGGTGCAAGTTCAGATGAATTAGGTAAGTGTGGAATGACTACTCGAACCAATTCCTGTATAGCATGTTTTGTCAGCCTAGCAGAATGTGGGTGGACATTATCATGTAGTAGCATCACTTCATGCAGTCCTTCTGGTTGTTATTCTTGAAATGCATCTGCAAGATGTTTCAGCTGTTGACAAAAAAATGTCAGCAGTGAAGGTTACATCTCTACATCTATACTCTGTAAACCACTATGACGTGCATGGTTTCCTTGAGGAAGCAGTTCATAGGATATGAATGTTCAGTGTTGTTCATGAGCCAGTTTATGATGAACAAGCTGAAATGTACGTATCACCAGCCACCGATTTTTGTGATTTTAATTTAGAGCATGCGGTACCCACACACCCAATTTTTAAACCTCTCTCGTTGCATACAAATGTTCCAAAATGGTGAAATGATCACAGTTCATCACATTTGCCAATTCTTGAGTACACTGATGTAGAGAATTATGGATGAATTTGTTTAAATGATATTCATCAAACCCTGAAGGTCTTGCTGAATGTACAGAGTCACTAATGTCAAAATGAGCCTTCTTAAAATGAGAAAACCATTTTCTTGCCATGCTCTGTCAATGGCATTATCCCCATACATGGCACAAATGTTTCTGGTTGCCTCCACTGCTGTCACTCTTCTATTGAACTCAAGCAGAAGAATATGTCGGCCATGTTCTCATTTCTCCACCTGACACTCCATTTTCTAGCATCACTCATTATCTCTGAATGTCAAAATGACAATATGTGAAAAAAATAGTGACAGTACACTACAAATAAAAAAATGACAGTCTATAATAAAAAAAGGCAATCGATAAATAAACCCATAGCAACTGGAATTCCAACATGGAACACAAAAACGCTACAAACTTTTGCACCAGCCTAATACATTAATTCAATTCTGTTGGCTGATGCCTGTCACAGTGTCTACACGTATGGTTCCTACTGACTGCCTTTCTTTCATGGTTTCTGACCTTTAAATTCAATAAAGGTGCCAATGACTCGCTACGTGTGCTGCTATTCACGCATGTGGCAATTGCCTCAACTCCAACTGAGTAGATGGCAATGTCTTCTGCATAGGCCAATGGCTGCTCCCGTAATTTCAGTGCCATCATTCAGTCTGTTACATCCTCTGTACTATACTGCAAAACACTGGAGACTGTATAGAGGGTTCCAGGAGACAATAAACTATCGAGAGGAGCCTGTGTTCAACACCATCAGCCACCACGTCAACAGAGCATCACTTTAATAGGAAGCAAGACCTGTCTAGAAGCTATATCCATCTGTTGCACTGCTGATCATGACAATCAGTTATGATCACTGAATATCAAAAACTGCAGGTCTCAACTTGCCTGTGGTCTGTTCATGTATGTTATGCTTGCTGCCAGAGGGGAGGCCTAGTGGCAGGTGCTAATACCTATAGCTTTGACATTCTGTAACATCCAGACAAAGATTCATACCCTCATTTTGTTCCTCAAGACATCTTCTACATCCCTTAAAGTTTGTTGGTGTAATTTTGAAATATATTTAGTGCACCTACTTACCATGCCCAAACAATGTCATATTCATTACATTTCATTCTGGCACTCTTCAAAACAAGATGTTTGAATGCCTCAACAGTGACTCCATTAAAGTAGCAAATAATTAGTCAATGTGTGGGAAGAAGAATGCAGCCATTGGCAATAAGCAAGTATTGTCTCCTCAACACAGTGTCAATGCATCTGCAGTCAACTAAGGTGCACTGGGAGCACTGTTCATTCCCTGCATCTACCACAGTCACTAACCTTTTATACCCAAGTGGAGTGCTGTGGAAATAGACACCAAATCAGAACCATGTAATAGTGTACTGATTATGTTAGTGTATGTCAATAATATCCAGACTAATGGTGTCTAATGTCCCTGAATGGTTGAAGAAAATCTGCAAGAATATAGCTGAAGCTTGTGTTAGTACTGGAAGCTTCTTCAGATATGTACCGAGGCGAAAAACTGTCAGTCGAAATGTTTTGGCTTCACAATGGGAGCTGATCATGACTTATGACTATCTGATTTCTATGCCGGGCTTTGTGAGACATTTGAGATATAATTGGTGGCACTGATGAAAATGATAACATTTTTGATGCAAATAACATAGAAGCATTCACTGAGATTGTGTATGCTCAGATTCATGATTTTGGAGTTCATTTTGTGCTGGCAGATGGAGAGTTTTAAGTGGTGGGTCCTGACATCCAAGAAACACCATCCAAGCAACTATAACTTTGTCAGTGCTTGGTTGCTCTCAGTACTGTCCAAACTGTTTGACTTATTTGCACAATCCAGTGTGGAAATTCTGTATCTGATATAAAAATGCTTTAAGATGATTAGCATACCTGAGCCCAACACAAGTAGATCTGCTGATTCAGAAAGGTACACCAGTATTTGTAAATGGACAAGTGCTGACTGTGATAGTATTCATGAATACTTGATGGAGGTGACAAAACACTGTGTATTTTTAAATTATCAAATGAAATCAGTATCATCGAGAATGCCCCACTTATAAGTGAAAGTAGGATAAAGAATTTTTTGATTTTATTGCAGAATCAAACAACTGCATTGGTAAGTGCGAGGTTGTTGATTTGCCAGGTCCCAGAGTGTGATAGTGCAACCATAGTCCCATGTGGAGAAAGGAGAGTAGCACTTGCACAGAGTGTACCTACATGAGAATGACTAGTTCAAATGGTTCAAATGGCTCTGAGCACTATGGAACTTAATATCTGAGGTCATCAGCCCTCAGAATGGCTAGTATAAGAACAAAAAAAAATAAAAGTGAAGAACAGATTAGTTGTTGGTGATTTGGGAAGTGACATCACGGAGATATAACTGGAATTAGTATCTGCATCAACATTAGTATTCACATTTCAGTATAAAGTTATATGTCGTATACTACCAGTGATTGGTGTTTACAGAGTCATATCTAGAAGTAAAGGGAAACTGTTTAAAGAAGAACTAGATAACATACAGAGATAAGTAACTCTACCTCTTTGCATACACTGTTGATTATACCTAATTTAAATTTAGAAATACTACTGGACTCAGATTGGCTGTTGGCCCACTAGGCGTCCATCAATTTTAGGACCAGTACATTATGCTGGATGGATAAAAACTGCAATTACCATTCGAAAATAATTCAGTAACATTTTGGCAAGATGTACAGCTAGATCATTTAATAGCTATCACTATGATAGTGATGGAGGATAGTACAACATATGAGGTAAAGGGAATTATGCAACAAATACAGGTGAAATTTTGGGAATTTAATGCTTTAACTAAGGACCAGAAAAAGGAACTATATGATATTTTACTTAATATAAGGAGGTGTTCTCTGATAAGCCTGGCATAATAGGAGAGTGTGTATGTAAGATTAAAGTAAATGAAAACACACCATCATTTTGCAAACTATATCCAATCTTTATGAGCCTGCTGTCAGCAGTACAAGGAGAAGTTCAAAAGATGGTAGCAGATGAGTTTGTGGAACACAAGTAAAGTATATACAACAATCCATTGTTGGTGGTAAGAAAACTAACCAGAGGAGTATGCTTGGTGTCAGATACCATGATATTAGATAAACATAAATAAAGTGAAAGAGCCCACCCAGTGAGCTCAGAAGAATTGTTGGTGAAATTCAACCAAGCAAAATTCTTTAGTTGCATGGATCTGATAGCCAATCATTGGCAGGTACAATTCATAAGAACTTGAAATTTGATTGAGCCTTCTTATTTGATGTGAAGTTTTAATAGTTTAGGGTACTCCCTTTCAGGTTAAATATATCAGTGGCTGTCTCCATATGTCAACCTGATAAAGTGTTAGGGGATGATGTAGTGCAAGAGATGATTATTTATGTGGCTGACTTTTTTTGGGGGGGGAGGGGGGGGGGGGGTTATCAGTCTTCTGACTGGTTTCATGTGGCCCGCCACAAATTCCTCTTCTGTTCCAACCTCTTCATCTCAGAGTGGCACTTGAAACCTATCCCCTCAATTATTTTTGCTCGATTTACTCCAATCTCTGTCTTCCTCTACAGTTTCTGACCTCTCCAGCTCCCTCTAGTGCCATGGAAGTCATTCCTTCATGTCCTAACAGATGTCCTAATATCCTGTCCCTTCTCCTTATCAGTGTTTACCACTCCAATTCTGTGCAGAACTTCCTTGTACCATACAAGTCCACCTAATTTTCAACAATCATCTGTAGCACTACATCTCAAATACTTCAATTCTCTTCTATTCCAGTATTCCCACAGTCCATGTTTCACTATCATACAGTGCTGTACTCCAGACATACACTCTCAGAAATTTCTTTCTCAAATTGAGGCCAATGTTTGATACTAGCAGACTTCTCTTGGCCAGGAATGCTCTTTTCGCCATTGCTAGTCTGCTTTTGACATCCTCTTAGCTCCATCTGTCTTTGATTATTGTATTGCCTACGTAGCAGAATTCCTTGACTTCATCTACTTCATGACCATCAATTCTGATGTTAAGTTTCTCACTGTTCTCATTTCTGCTACTTCTCACTACTTTCATCTTTCTTCAATTTACTCTCAAACCATATTCTTTACTCATTAAATTGTTCATTCCTTTCTTTTATTTCCATCATTGCTTCTTTGATGTAGAGATTGAACAGTAGGGGCAAAAGACTTCATCCCTGTCTTACACCCTTTTTAATACAAGCACTTCATTCTTGGTCATCCACTCTTATTATTCGCTCTTGGTTGTCGTTATAGTGTGTATTACCCATCTCTCCCTTAGCTTACCCCCATTTTCCTCAGAATTTTAAATAATCTTGCTCCTTTTTACATTGCTGAATGCCTTTTCCAGGTTGACAAATCGTATGAATGTGTCTTGATACTTCAAATTAATGATGATGTAAATAAAATAGAAAGAAACTTCCACATGGGAAAAATATATTAAAAACAAAGATTCCAAGACTTACCAAGCGGGAAAGCACCGGCAGACAGGCACATGAACAAAACACACAAACACACACACAGAATTACGAGCTTTCGCAACTGGCAGTTGCTTCGTCAGGAAAGAGGGAAGGAGAGGGAAAAATGAAAGGATGTGGATTTTGAGGGAGAGGGTAAGGAGTCATTCCAACCCCGGGAGCGGAAAGACTTCCCTTAGGGGAAAAAAAGGACAGGTGTACACTCGCGCGCACACACACACACACACACACACACACATATCCATCCGCACATCCACAGACACAAGCAGACATATTTAAAGGCAAAGAGACTCTTTGCCTTTAAATATGTCTGCTTGTCTGAGACTCTTTGCCTTTAAATATGTCTGCTTGTGTCTGTGGATGTGCGGATGGATATGTGTGTGTGTGTGTGTGTGTGTGTGTGCGAGTGTACACCTGTCCTTTTTTTCCCCTAATGGAAGTCTTTCTGCTCCTGGGGTTGGAATGACTCCTTACCCTCTCCCTTAAAACCCACCTCCTTTCATTTTTCCCTCTCCTTCCCTCTTTCCTGACGAAGCAACTGCCAGTTGCGAAAGCTCGTAATTCTGTGTGTGTGTTTGTGTGTTTTGTTCATGTGCCTGTCTGCCGGCGCTTTCCCGCTTGGTAAGTCTTGAAATCTTTGTTTTTAATATATGTCTTGATACTTCTTTAGTCTTGCTTCCATTATTAACTGAAAAGTCAGAATTACCTCTCTCATGCCTTTACCTTTCTTAAAGTCAAACTGATCATCATCTAGCACATCCTCAATTTTCTTTTCCATTCTTCTGTATATTATTCTTGTCAGTAAATTGTATGCATGAGCTGTTAAGCTGATTGTGCAGTAATTCTTGCACTTGTCAGCTCTTGCAGTTATTGGAATTGTGGGGACGATATTTTTCTGCAAATGAAACAGTGTATTGCCATACTCATACATTCTACACACCGACGTGAATAGTCATTTGTTTCCACTTCCCCAATTTTAGAAATTCTGGTGGGATGTTATCTATCTCCTCTGCCAAAGTCCCCCAAAGCTCTCATTCTAATACAGGAACCCCTATATCTTCTATATCAACTCCTGTTTCTTATTCTATCACATCATCAGACAAATCTTCCCTCTCATAGAAGCTTTCAATGTATTCTTTCCACGTACCCACTTTCTTCTCTGCATTTAACAGTGGAATTCCCATTACACACTTAATGTTAACATCCTTGCTTTTAATGTCACTGAAGGTTGTTTTGGCTTTCCTGTATGCTGAGCCTATCCTTCCAACAATAATATCTTTTTCCATTTCTTCAGGTTTTTCACGCAGCCTTTTCGTCTTAGCTTCCTTGCAATTCCTGTTTATTTCATACCTCAGTGGCTTGTATTACTGTATTCCTCAGTTTCGCTGAACATTTTTGTACTTCCTCCTTTCATCAATCACTTGAAGTATTTTTTCTGTTGCCCATGGTTTCTTCGCAGTTACCATCTTTGAACCTATGTTTTTCTTTCCAATTTCTGCAATGCTCCTTTTTAGAGGTGTCCATTCCTCTTCAACTGTGCTGCATTCTGAGGTATTCCTTACTGTTGTATTATAGCCTTAGAGAACTTCAAGCATATCTCATCATTAGTAGTTCCATATCCCACTTCTTTGTGTATTGGTACTTCCTGACTAATGTCTTAAACTTCAGGTTACTCTTCATTGGTACTATATTGTGATCTGTATCTATATCTGCTCCTGGGCATGCCTTACAGTCCAATATCTGATTTCGGAATCTCTGTCTGACCATGATGTAATCTAACTGAAATCTTCCCATATTACCCGGCCTTTTCCAAGTATACCTCCTCCTTTTGTGATCCTTTCTGAGTATTTGCTATTACTAGCTGAAATTTATTACGGAACTCAATTAGGCTTTCTCCTCTCTCATTCCTTGTCCCAAGCCCGTATTCTCTTGTAACCTTATCTTCTACTCCTGCTTTACTGCATTCGAGTTCCCCATGACTATCAGATTTTCATCTCCCTTTATGTACTGTATTATCCTTTCAGTATCCTCATATACTTTCTCTATCTCTTCATCTTCAGCTTGTGACTTCAGCATGTATACCTGAACTGTCATTATCAGTGTTCATTTGCTGTTGATAATGGTAATCCTATCACTGAACTGTTCACAGTAAGACACTCTCTGCCCTACCTTCCTGTTCATAACAATTCCTACTCCTGTTACAGCATTTTCTGCTGCTGTTGATATTACCCTATACTCATCTGACCAGAAATCCTTTTCTTCTATCCATTTAACTTCACAGACCCCTACTATACCTACTATATCTAGATTGAGCCTCTGAATTTCCCTTTTCAGATTTTCTAGTTTCTCTACCACATTCAGGCTTCTGACATTCCACACAGTGACTTGTAGGTCAGGATAAAAGGAGACTCTGAATGAATAAGGGGAATAAGGAATTGTACTGAGCCGCAAATGTGAAGTAATTACATTAATTTCTAGATCTAGATCAGATTTTGTAGGTGATTTATTAAAGGGCAACCAAGAGATCCTGCAATAGTTGCACACTACTCAGAATTACTAAAAGAATATTAAAAAGTAAAGAAATATGCACATAATGTCAGAAACCAGTAATTCTGATGATAGACTTAAGGCTGTGTTGAATGTAGTGAAACAAGAGACAGGACAACCAGGCACAGAACAGAATGACACCACTACTGAACTAAATGGAAGAGCTATAAATGATCAGTCATAGGTAGCAAATATATTTAATAGCCATTTCTTAAATGTAGTAGGAAACAAAGGGGCAAACAGTTGAAAAGAAAAATCACAGCAGTGTGTTGAAAAAGTAACTCAAGTAAAATTCAGTCATGTGAATTTATCTTAATTTCCCCTTCTGAAATTATGAATATTACATATTCTCTCAAAACTAAAAGCTCATCTAGTTTTAATGGTTTTTTGATTGTTGTTGTTGTTGTTGTTGTTGTTGTTGTGGTCTTCAGTCCTGAGACTGGTTTGATGCAGCTCTCGGTACAGTAAAGCTGCATGCCCCTTGCTTTCAGCCGTTCTCAGTACCAGCACAGCAAGGCTGTTTTGGTTAGTGTTACAAGGCCAGATCAGTCAATCATTCAGACTGTTGCCCTTGCAACTATTGAAAAGGCTGCTGCCCCTCTTCAGGAACCACACGTTTGTCTGGCCTCTCAACAGATACCCATCCATTGTGGTTGCACCTACGGTACGGCTATCTGTATCGCTGAAGCACGCAAGCCTCCCCACCAACAGCAAGGTCCATGGTTCATGGGGGGAGATTTCTAAATATCTGCTCCCATATAATAAGTCCTGACTTACCTGAAATATATAATGCATCACTAACTTAAGTCATTTTCCCAGATAGACTGAAATATGCCATTGTCAAACCCCTCATTAAGAAAGGTGATAGGACAAATGTTGATAACTACTGACATGTTCACTGCTGACATCATTTTTCCAAAATCTTTCAGAAGGTGATGTATTGTAGAACAGTATCTCAATTGAGCTACAATAATATCCTCAGAAAACCACAGTTTGAATTTCAGGAGAGTTGCTGTACTGAAAATTCCATTTACATATTTACTCACCAAATTTTACAAGCATTAAAGAACAAAATAATGCTACTTCGTATTTTCTGCATCCTATATGAGACAATTGACAATGTGCATCACAGTATTCTTCTAGATAAAGTGATGTTTTACGAGTCTGATTATATAGGCCACCAGTGGATAATGTCACATCAAGCAACAAGATGCAGAAAGGTATAGTCTGTAATTCAACCAATGTTGTCTGGGGTATTATTCTGACTGGAGAGAAATTCCTTACAGCATTCCCCAAGGGTCCGTCATAGGTCCACTATTGTAAACAATCTTCCGTGTGACATACAATAAACAGAATTTTTACGGATGACACTAGTATAGTAATCTGTCGAAATGTACGTACAGAAACAGAACAAATGGTAAGCAATGTTCTTAAAAATATCACTGACTGGGTTTCTGTAGATGGTCTCACCCTCAATTTTAAAATAACATAACATATTCAGGTCTGCATATCTAGGTTTTCTACACCAATGATAAGTCTATTACATGGCGAGGAAATGATAAATAGGTCAAAACTTCAAAACTAATGAGGATTTAAACTGAAAAAAAGCACATTTTGCAACTCCAAAAAAACTTAATTGGCCACATTTTCACTTAGAATCATTGGAGACCTTTGGGAGATACAAATCAGTAAGTTGACAGAATTTGGATATTTTCATTCATTAGTCATATGGGATAATGTTCTGGGAACTCATCATTAAGATAGATGACACGTTGAGTTACAAACAGGCACAATGTCTGAGCTGCTGGAGATGGTGGACATGTGTGCATGAGGTGCGCTAGCTTATGTGAATGAATGTGTTTGTGTTTCCTTTTTGGATGAAGGCTTTGTCTGAAAGCAAATGTGTAAACGTATTTTTGTTGTTCCTGACTGCAACTAAACATAACATCTTTGTGATGAGTAGAAGTCTATCTTTTCCATATATTGTTGATTGCAACCAAGAATTTCTATTGCTAGAAACAAAAGTTTTCATTGCTCAGAAATGTGCCATAAGAACAACATGTGGTGCTCATTGTAGTGAACTGTGAATTATTCTCTCTGCTGTCGGGTGTGCAGAAATGTGGTGAACTGTGAATTCTTTTCTCTGTTGTCAGACATGAAATGATGAGTAGATGACTAATTGACCCACATTATGAGCCGACAATTACTTGATATCATCAGGGAAATGAAATAAAACACAAATGGTTCATAATTAAGGGGTTGATGTATGAATGTAAAAGATTGCTGACATGATCAAAACATGATGTTGGCGATTTGTGGAAGAGTACCCACGTCCTCTCACTTCTGTGGTGTCTCCACGGCTCCCTTATTTGCTTCTCCTCCACCTCTCAGATGAACTCCTCATCGAAATATTCTTCCTTTCAGCATTGCCATTGGAGGACAAAATTTTCAATGCACCCCAATGACAGATCGTCGTTTCACAGCCAGACAATTGTTTACATGTCCTTTAGAATTGTAGTAGGGTGGTAAACATTTCAAAATAAGTGTGCTGAGTGATAAATGTGATTGGCTGCATCATTCTGGTCTGTCATTGGTTGGATCTGTCTTGTGCCATAAGTACCACTGAACTGGTAATGGCTTGACAGTCAATCAAAGGTACTGATTATGCCACTGAAACTGACTATTGTGATGTGACCAGTTTTAGATAGCTATGGTGTCCTATACTTTGTACTAATAATACACTAATTATTAATTTAGTTTTGGTACACCATTATAGAGAATAACTTATTACAGATTTTAATTTTGTGTTAACTGGCAAGTGAAGCAAATAACTAGTCACTTCTAGAATTCTGCATGTCAGTGCACTGTAGGCATTTTGCAATTATTACAGTATCTGTTTTTCTTGTCTCCATCAAAATGTTTCTTTCACTGCACCGTATAACTTTCAAGTGCAAGAACAAAGTACACCTGAGCAAAATTTTGATTCAGTTGTTGTGTCATATTTGCCCTTGGTAAAATGGAAAAACATCAGCAACATTAAAGGTCTGAACAATTTCAGGGACAATTACTCTATTAATTGAGAATTGGTTTCAAACAAAATTCACCAATTAAAACATAAATTAGTTTTTTTCTCTTTTTGTTTTATCAAAATTAAAAGTTTGACTTTCTTGGTGGTTATAGACAAAAATGACATCTTTTACTTTTATTACCATTGTTATTGATGGTTCATGGTTCTTTATGTGTGGGGTAAAATATGTGACTGAGGAGTGAGTTTTGTTAATTTTAAGGATAAGTTAGTAGCAGGTGTCTGTATGGTGTAAATTTATGTGGGAAATATTTGGGGTAGAAGGAAAGAGAGATTGATGAGGAATAGGACTCCAAGGAAATCTGTTTGACAGAGAAGAACTATATTAGGGAGGAGAAAAACTGTGACTTAGAGAGCAAAATATGGTTTGCCTCAAATTTGGGTGGCTGGGGATGGAAGTATTTCTTGCTCATGTAGCAAGAAATGAGGAAAAGGTTTATTGGTTTGGACGTGGAGAGTGTGTAGCTGTAACATTAGTGGTATGTGCTGTTACAAACATGGCAGCGTACAAAGATTTGGAACTCACAAATAAAATGCAGCAATGATTGGTGTCAAGTTCATGGATATTATGGAAGAGCTGTTAGTCAAGTTCATGGATATTACGGAAGTGTTCAGTGTTGGAGTAAAAAGTGAGAAACTCTTTCAGTTGATGTAGAATTTGAGTTGTTGTTGTTGTTATGATCTTCAGTCCTGAGACTGGTTTGATGCAGCTCTCTATGCTACTCTATCCTGTGCAAGCTCCTTCATCTCCCAGTACCTACTGCAACCTACATCCTTCTGAATTTGCTTAGTGCATTCATCTCTTGGTCTCCCTCTACGAGTTTTACCCCCCACGCTGCCCTCAAATGCTAAATTTTTGATCCCTTGATGCCTCAGAACATGTCCTACCAACCGATCCCTTCTTCTAGTCAAGTTGTGCCACAAACTTATCCCCAATCCTATTCAATACCTCCTCATTAGTTACATGTTCTACCCACCTAATCTTCAACCTTCTTTTGTAGCACCACATTTCAAAAGCTTCTATTCTCTTCTTGTACAAACTATTTATTGTCCATGTTTCACTTCCATACATGGCTACACTCCACACAAATTCTTTCAGAAACGACTTCCTGACATTTAAATCTGTACTCAATGTTAACAAATTTTTCTTCTTCAGAAACGCTTTCATTGCCATTGCCAGTCTATATTTTATATCCTCTCTACTTCAACCATCATCTGTTATTTTGCTCCCCAAATAGCAAAACTCCTTTACTACTTTAACTGTCTCATTTCCTAATCTAATTCCCTCAGCATCACCCAACTTAATTCGACTACATTCTATTATTCTCATTTTGCTTTTGTTGATGTCATAACTGTACATAACATTAATCTTTATTTTGACATTTTTCAAAACAAATGACATAATTGATTTATAAACTAATATTTATTAGAATGAATTTATGAAATAGAGAAATAAGTAAAAATATAACATGACAGATTTTAACTACAACCCTTCTAGATACCGACCTGCTGTGCATCTAGTATCACCAGGTGATGTCAGCTGGATAATTGGGCCTGGGACTCTGTCACCAGCCTCTGCTGGGATAGGCAACTGATGTGTTCCACTCACAACATAGCTGCAATAGTCTGCTATGCCAGCATCTGACACAGCCCTGCTGCTGACAAGGAGTGTTACCATGAAGGTGCGCCACTCCTGAGCTGCACTGAGCCATGGTGGCCACAGACAGATATATAACAATGCATTGTCAGCGAAGACAGTGGGATTGACTTCCACTCCCCCTCCTCCCCCCCCCCCCCCCTCCTTCCACCACATTGAATCTGCACTGTAGGCTGAACTTTTGTTTGACTGCCTCTGTTGGTGCAGTAATTATTCTAATCCTGTCCTCTTGATCCCTACGTGAGTGATACACAGTGAGTTGTAGTATTTTCCTAGAGTCATGATATAATGCCTCTTCTTGAAACTTTGTTACAAGACTTTCACAGCATAGTTTACATTTATCTTTGAGTCTTCCAGTTCAGTTCCTTTGGTATCTCTGTGACAATCTCCTATTGACCAAACAAACCTATGACCAATCATGTTGCTCTTATCTGAATGTGTTCAATATGCCCTGTTAGTCCTATTTGATATGGATTCCACACACTTGAGCAACATTCTAGAACCTGTCATATGAGTGATTTGTAAGTGATCTCCTTTGTAGATTGACTGCACTTCCCCAGTATTCTATCAATAAACCAAAGTCTACCACCTGCTTTACACACGACTGAGCCTACATGTAAATTCCATTTCATATCCCTACAGAGTGTTGCACTCTGTTATTTGTATGAACTGGCCAATTCCAACAGTGTCTCATTGATAGTATAGCCACAGGATACTATGTGTTTTCATTTTGTGAAATGTACAATCTTACATTTCTGAACATTTAAAGCAAGTTGCAAATCTTTGCACCACTTTGAAACTTTATCAAGATCTGATTGAATATTTATGTAGCTTATTTCAGGCAGTATTTATTATAGACAACTGCATCATATGCAAAAAGTCTGAGGTTACTAT
Source organism: Schistocerca gregaria (assembly GCF_023897955.1). Classification (NCBI taxonomy): domain Eukaryota; kingdom Metazoa; phylum Arthropoda; class Insecta; order Orthoptera; family Acrididae; genus Schistocerca; species Schistocerca gregaria. The sequence continues at coordinate 415,440,892 of NC_064925.1, read as the reverse complement.
CAATACAGTCTGCAAGGTCATTATACACAATATGAACAGCAAGGGTCTCAACACACTTCCCTGGGAAAACCTGAATTTACTTCTACATCTGGTGATGATTTTACATCCAACATAACATGCTGTTTCTGAATCCAGTCACACAGTCCACTTGATACTCCATGTGATTATACTTCCAACAATAAGCATAGGTTTGGTACTGAGTCAAATGCCTTTCAGAAATTAGGAAGTACTGAATCTACCTGAATGCCTTGATCCAGGGCTTTTCAGTATGTCAAATGAGAAAAGTGCAAGCTGGATTTCACGTCATTGATGTGGCACTGAGGAGGTCATTTTGTTCAAGTTACCTCATTATGTTTGAGCTGAGAATATATTCTAAGATTCTGCAACAAATCGACATCAAAGATATTGGATGGTAGTTTTGTGGATCACTTTTACTATCCTTCTTGTAGACGTTGTGAACTGCAGTTTCTTCCAAGAACTGGGTGTGGTTTTTTTGTTCAAATGATGTACAGTAGATTATAGTTAGAAGAGGAGTTAACTCAGCTGAAAATTTCAGTATAGATTCCAACAGAGATTCCACCAGGCCCTGGAGCTTTGTTCAGTTTTAATGATTTCAGCTGTTTCCCAACACTACTGACACCTACATTAATTACATTCATCTTTTCCTCTATAAAGGAACATTTGAAAATGGAGTTCAGCATTTCAGATTTTGCTTTATTACCCTCAATTTCAATTCCTTTCTCATTTGCAGGAACTGGACACTAACTTTGGTGCCACTAACAGCCCTTTAAACATGACCAGAATTTCTTTGGGTTATATGAAATATCATTTGACAATATTCTGCAACAGTAGTCATTGAAGGCATCACGCATATATCTCTTGATAGGCAAATGTGTTTCATTCATCATCACTCTTTGTATTGTCCTATGCTTTGTTTTACACCTAGTATGCAGTAATATCTGTTTATTTAGAAGTTCCTTTACAGTGACTATATATCATGGAGGTTACCTCCCAAGAGAAATTTTCTACTGGGTACATATATATGAGTATCCAGTGCATGGTCAACTATTCTTTTGAACTTGAGCCATAGTTCCTATAAATCCTCCTGTTCTGTACTGAAAGTTTCAAGTTCCTCACTGAGATATGACTCTGCTGATTTTTTATCTTGTTTACTGAACATATATATCTCTGTGCTTGGTTTAGTTATCCTTTGTACTTTGGTAAGCACTGGTGACACAACTGCATCATGGTCACTGATACCAGTTTCAATGTGGACATCCTCAAAAAGGTCAGGTCTGTTTGTTGCCATTAGATACAATATATTTCCATCACGAGAGGGTTCTTAACTATGTGTTATAGGTAATTTTCAGAGGAGGCATTTAGTTTATGCAGGATGCCCACCATTAACAAAACTGTAATTTTCCCAGTTAATTGTTGGATGATCGAAGTCTCCACCAATGATTATATAATGTGACTGTGGCACTTACATGCAAGTGAACTGAAGATTTCTTTAAAGTTTTCAGTTAAATTAGGAGAGGAGTCTGGTGGACAATAGGAGGATTCAATTATAATTCTGTGCTCACCTTTGATACTAAGTCTCACCCAAACAATCTCATATGCAGTTCCAATTTCTATCTTGGTGAATTTTAGTTTCTTGCCTACTGATACCACCTCAATTTCCCATTTGTGTATCTTTTTGATGTCTGTTTAAATTTTCACCAAAAATCTCACTGCTATCAATTTCAGGTTTCATCCTGAGTGAGCCTTACCATACACCGTTATATTGGTTGTCAGAAGATCTATTGGAAGCTACATTTGGAGTCAGACATTAAAGACATCCAAGACAAAAATGGAAGATCCAGCAGCACCAGCAGTTCAATGACAGTGTTTAGCAGAAGGGTGCAACAAGCAAGTGCTGACAATAGACATTGTATGAGTTTTTAGATTAATTTGTTTTATCCCGCCCTTCTCTTCACTTGATGGTACTCTGTGTGTAGGTTTTTTCCTTTTGGCTTCTAATAGTAACAGATTCTGAGCAAGATGATGTCAGGTACTGATGATAAGAGGATGGCTACCGAGGAAGCACTCTAGTAGTTACTTGATAAATTCATTTAAATATGTGCAGATAATTTGGAATTACATAAGAAACTTGAAAGGTTATGGGAGGAGCAAAAGGAACAGACCTCTCCTTCTCACCTAGTATGTCCTTATTTGATGCTAGCACTGACTCATTAGTGACTCTTTTTTTGGGTAAGTCAGGGGAAGGTGTTTTGGCATTCATGGACAACCTAATCTCAACCACAAACTTGGGAAGATGTAACAATGATCACTTATTGAACATGGCTCAGTTAAGGTTAATATGAGATGCGAGGGCATATGTTATGTGCCATGAAAAGTTGTGGGATGCTTGTCCCGGAAAGGATTACTGGAACACTATCAGTAAAGTGAGCAAAGTCTCCCTGCGCCTAGATATGCCTCTCTATACACACTGTGAGGGATGACATCCTTGGTATAGACGTGTGGGTCAAAAGAGAGTGAGGGTGAGATCTGGATGCCTCCTATTATGCATAGGGCAAAATACCAACTGTAAATTTCATTGATAGGGGGAACCACAACACTGCATATCACCTATCCTCTGCTTTATACCCAATCTTCCATTTGAGATCTTGTCCAGTAAGAATCTAATACAGCTAAATACTAGCTTGGGCTCATCATTTCTTGCCTCCCTGCACAAAATTACAGAAGATCAGAGTAACAGCACAACTACGAGGTCATGTAACATCTACATCTACCTGGATACTCTAAAAATCACATTCAAATGTCTGGCACAGGGTTCATCAAACCACCTTCACAATTCTCTATTATCCCAATCTCGTATAGCGTGCCGAAAGATTGAACACCTATATCTTTCCATACAAGCTGTGATTTCCCTTATTTTATCATAGTGATCATTCCTCCCTATGTAGGTCAGTGTCAACAAAATATTTTCCCATTTTGAGAAGGAAGTTGGTGATTGGAAATTCGTGAGAAGATTCTGACACAACAAAAAACGCCTTTCTTATAATGGTTTCCAGCCCAACTCCTGTATCATTTCTGTGACAATCTCTCCCATATTTCACAATAATACAAAATGTGCTGCCTTTCTTTGAACTTTTTCGATGTACTCCATCAGTCCTATCTGGTACGGATGCCACACCACACAGCAGTATTCTAAAAGAGGGCGGACAAGCCTAGTGTAGGCAGTCTCCTTAGTAGATCTGTTAAATTTTCTAAGTGTCCTGCCAATAAAACGCAGTCGTTGGTTAGCCTTCCCAACAACATTTTCTATGTGTTCCTTCTAATTTGTTTGTAATTGTAATACCTAGGTATTTAGTTGAATTTACAGCTTTTAGATTGGACTGATTTATCATGTAACTATAGTAAGACACTGTCACAGGGGATACTGACATCAATTCCTTTCGATTGAAACTTCTACTTCAGTAACTTTCTAAGTCTTAATCACGACGGATACTGTCTGTTGCTACTACTGCCACAGAGACATCAAAATCTTGCCCTCACTCTCTTTGGACCTACACATCTATACCAAGGATGTCATCCTTCACAGGGAAATGGCATGACAACTCAAAGAACCCAACGATGTATCAACATTGATCACCCAGAACATTATGACCACCTAGTTAATACCGCTTATGTCCACCTTTGGCATGGATAACAGCAGTGACACATCATGGTATGGAAGCAATGAGCCCTAGATAGGTCACTGGAGGGAGTTGGCATCACAGCTCCAAACACAAGTCATCTGATTCTCGTAAATTCCAGAGAGGGAAGTGAAGAGCTCTGACGCCATGTTTAGATATGTCCCAGATGTTTTCAGTCGGGTTCTGATCAGTTGAGGTAAGGAGCCAGGACATCAATTGGAACTCACAGCTGTGCTCCTTGAACCACTCCATCATGCCCCTGGCCTTGCAACATGGTGCTTTATCTTGTTGAAAAATGCCAATGCCATTGGGAAACAAGATCATCATGAAGGGTTGTACATGGTCTGGCAACAGTGAACGACACTCCTTGGTCATCGTGGTGCCTTGCATGAGCTCCATGGACCCACAGATGCCCATATGAATGTTCCCTAGAGAGTAATGGAGCTGCCGCCAGCTTGCCTCTGTCCTGCAGTTCAGGTGACAAGGAACTGTTGTCCTGGAAGATGATGGATTCAAGCCTTTCCATCAACTTTATAAAGAAGGTACTGGGATTCATCAGACCATATGATGCTCTGCCACTGCACCAATATCCAATGATGATGGTCACACAGGCATTCAGTCATTGTTGCTAATGTGATGTTAACACGGGCACATGCATGTGCTATCGGTGGTGAATGCCGATAATAGGAGTGTTCAGTGTACTGTGTGTTCAGACACACTTTTACTCTGTGCAGCCTTAAAGTCTGATGTTAGTTCCACCCTAGTTCACTAGTCTGTTCAGTCCATGCTGACCAACATCTGTAATCAGGCATGGTGACCCAACCTCACAACATCTGGATGTGGTTTCTCCTTGGTTTCACCATGTGTTGAAGACACTCACCACAGCACTTCTCAGATATGCAACAAGTCATAAAGTTTCCAAAATGTTGATGCTGAGCCTCCAATTGATTGCAATTTGTCCTTGGCCAAACTCAGACAGACCACGTGCCTTCTCCATTCTACACACAAATAATATGCTCACTGATAGCACATGTACCATGTGTGTGTCTGACTGGCAGTCATTTCTTGCCAGAGAGCAAAGGACTCAATAAGAAGTGAGAGTCATTGCCACAGTCATTGCCCATATGATTAGAGGTTGAATAGCTACATGGAATTCAGGATCTGTATTCTTCAAAGAGGGAAGGAGTATAATGATGCTTACTGGCACAAATGGTAGTTGACACAATTAACATTCGTACAGTAATCATCTGGCACATTATTTCGTCACTGCTGCCACCCCTGGTACTTTTGTAAAAACACATGCCCAGCAATCAGTGGCATCATCTAAATGCGGGGCGGCAACTTGAAATTAGCAGAGATTGAGGCCTGGTGGATAATGGGAAGAGAGGATATATTGAAGGGCAAGTTCCCATCTTCGAAGTTCGGATAGGTTGGTGTTAGTGGGAAGTATCCAGATAACCCGGATGGTGTAACACTGTGCCAAGATGTGCTGGCGGTGCACCAAGGCATGTTTAGCTACAGGGTGATCCTCATTACCAACAAACACTGTCTGCCTGTGTCCATTCATGTGAATGGACAGTTTGTTGCTGGTCATTCCCACACAGAAAGCGTCACAGTGTAGGCAGGTCCATTGGTAAATCACATGGGTGCTTTCACACATGTCTCTGCCTTTGATCGTGTACACCTTCCGTGTTACAGGACTGGAGTATGTGGTGGTGGGAAGGTGCATGGGACAGGTTTTACACTGGGGGCGGTTACAAGGGTAGGAGCCAGAGGTTAGGGAAGGTGGTCTGGGTATTTCATAAGGATGAACCAAGAGGTTATGAAGGTTAGGTGGACGGTGGAAAGACACTATTGGTGGAATGGGGAGGATTTCATGAAGGATGGATCTCATTTTGGGGCAGGATTTGAGGAAGTCGTATCCCTGCTGGCGAGCCACATTCAGAGCCTGGTCCAGTCTCGGGAAGTATCCTGTCACAAGTGGGGCACTTTTGGGGTTCTTCTGTGAGAGGTTCTGGGTTTGAGGGGATGAGGAAGTGGCTCTGGTTATTTGCTTCTGTACCAGGTTGGGAGGACAGTTGTGGGATGTGAAAGCTGTTTTCAGGTTGTTGGTGTAATGGTTCAGGGATTCAGGACTGGAGCAGACTCGTTTGCCACGAAGGCCTAGGCTGTAGGGAAGGGACTGTTTGATATGGAATGGGTGGCAGCTGTCATAATGGAGGTACAGTTGCTTGTTGGTGGGTTTGATGGCCAATGGCCAGCTTCACACATCCACCCACATCATACCCATCATACATCCAAAAACAAAGTTGATGTGACCTACCAAACAAAAGCGCTGGCAGGTTGATAGATACACAAACAAACACACAAAATTCAAGCTTTCACAAGCAATGGTTGCTTCTTCAGGAAGGAGGGAAGGAGAGGGAAAGACGAAAGGATGTGGGTTTTAAGGGAGAGGGTAAGGAGTCATTCCAATCCCGGGAGCAGAAAGACTTACCTTAAGGGGAAAAAAAGGACAGGTATACACACACACACACACACACACACACACACACACACACACACACACATATATCCATCCACACATACAAAGACACAAGCAGACATTTGTAAAGGCCTTTGTGTATGTTTGTGTATCTATCGACCTGCCAGCGCTTTTGTTTGGGAAAAATATATTATTTTTTATATTGAAACAAAGATTCCAAGACTTACCAAGCGGGAAAGCGCCGGTAGACAGGCACAATAAATAAAACACATGTGTGTTTGTGTGTTTTATGCCCCCCGTGGGTTCGGGGGTAAGAATAGGCCCATGGTATTCCTGCCTGTCATAAGAGGCGACTAAAAGGAGTCTCAAACGTTTTGGCCTTGTGAGATGGTCCCCTAACGGGTTTGACCTCCATCCTTCTAAATTTTCCGAAGAGCGAGCCGATTGGGGAAGGGCGCCTTACAAGGGGCGATGTGTCCATCATGCATTACCATCTCTAGCCAGGTTTGTCGTCATCGCTTAGCAGTCCCGCTCACCTACAATCTCTTGGGCGTGGATTTGTTCTTGGGTGCAGTTTATTGCAGTCTGCTATGCTGTGTCGCTTTATGCGCCAATGACGATATTGGACTACATCACCTGAAATTCAGCACGGTAGCCAGTCCATTGTGGTGGGGCCGCCATGTACCCTGTTGGTTGTAGCCCCCTGACTACACAGGGATCGCTCTGCTGATGCCAGCGCCGTTAACTCCCCACGTATGCCAAGGAGTAGATGCCTATCTCCTTGGGGCATTGGGACTCCCGGCAATGGCCATCCTGCCAGGTGGTCGTTGCTGAGGCTGGGTGGCGCCCGTGGGGAGGGCCCTTGGTCGGAGTAGGTGGCATCAGGGCGGATGACCCGCAATGAAGTGTGGTACATCATCTCTTGCTGGTGGCCAGCCGCCACCAGTCTCTAAGCATTCCAGGGCTCAATACAACGCAACTACATATGACCCCAAATCGTTCCCCTCCCTGGCTACACCATGGGAGGAACGAAAGGCTAAGGATGCCAGCGAAACATACTCGCCCCACTACCTGGTGTGTACGAGAGCTGATGGTGAATCCTTTACATCCATGAAGCCTCAGTTCTTCGTCGAGCACTTAGAGGACAAGTTCGGGGAGGTGGAGGGCTTGTCCAAAATGCGCTCGGGCTCGGTTTTGATCAAATCGGCGTCTTCCGCCCAGTCCCCCCGGTTACTCGATTGTAACAAGCTGGGGGATGTTCCGGTTACAATCACGCCCCATAAGAGTCTTAATATGGTCCAGGGTATAATATTCCATCGGGACCTTCTATTGCAGTCCGATGTCGAGCTTCGCGCCAATTTAGAGCGGCGAGGTGTTCACTTCGTCCGGCGCGTCCATCGTGGTCCAAGGGATAAGCAGGTTGCCACCGGTGCCTTCATCTTGGCCTTCGAGGGTGATACTTTACCTGAGAAGGTCAAGGTGATGGTCTATCGTTGTGATGTCAAGCCATATATCCCTCTCCCGATGCGGTGCTTTAAGTGCTGGAAGTTCGGGCATATGTCTTCCCGCTGTACTTCCAGCCTCACATGTCGAGATTGTGGACGCCCATCACATCCCGATACTCCATGTGCTCCGCCTCCCATCTGTGTAAACTGCGGAGAGCACCACTCGCCTTGCTCGCCGGACTGCAGGATCTTCCAGAAAGAGCGCAAGATCATGGAGTATAAGACCCTGGACCGCCTGACATACACTGAGGCCAGGCAGAAGTTCGAACGCCTCCATCCTGTTCGAATGACTGCCTCTTACGCCGCGGCTACTACTGTTATGGCCCCATTAGCTCTCCCTCAGACTGCCACCTCTCAGAGCCGGAATGCTACACCTGCCCCCTTGATGGTGGGGGGCACTTCACTCCCTGCTGCTCCTGCACTACCTGCCTCAGGAGCAGCAACCCCCCAACCATCGGGGACATCAGTCCCCACTTCTACGCTGGGGAAGCCTCAAACTTCCCCGGCTCGAATAGCACGGAAAGGGTCCCTTGGGTCCCTTCCTTCCCAGGTTTCCGCCTCTGGGAAGGGTGACGTCAGCCAATGGAAGAAAAGCAGACCAGCGGCTGGTCGCAGGGCTTCCTGCTCCTCCTCCGTCCCGGAGACTGACTCGCTGGAGCCCTCCCAGCCAATGAAACCCAAGGACCAGAGAGACAAGACGAAGAAGAAGACCTCTAAGGCCAAGGCACACACGGTGGCATCCACCCCACTGCTCCCTACAGGCCCTGCGTCCGAGGATAAGGTGGAGATCCGGGCGTCCGCTGAGGACCTGGATCTCGCCGGACCCTCAGACACCATGGAAGCAGATTGTACTGGTCCTCCATCGGTGGCAGCAGGTGACCCAGTGGCGTGATCTGCCTCCTCGGTCCCTTCACGCCTTTTTCGGACATGGACAAAACGATACTCCAGTGGAACTGCAGCGCTTTTTTCCACCACCTTGCTGAGCTTCGCCAACTCATCAGCAGTCACCGTTTCCTCTGCATTGCCCTACAGGAAACTTGGTTTCTGGCAATGCGGACCCCTGCCCTACGTGGGTATCGGGGTTATTACAAGAACCAGGCAGCTTATGAGAGGGTGTCTGGTGGAGTCCGCGTCTACATCCTTAACTCTGTCTACAGCGAATGTGTACCTCTTCACACACCTTTAGAGGCTGTCGCTGTAAGGATGTGGACGCCTCAGCCTATTACTGTCTGCAGTTTGTATCTTCCGCCAGATGGTGATGTCTCGCGTCATGTGTTGGCTGCATTGATAGCACAACTGCCTCCTCCTTTTGTGTTACTGGGCGACTTTAACGCCCATAACCCCCTGTGGGGTAGCGCCGCGATTACTGGCCGGGGTAGAGATGTCGAGACTCTTCTCTCGCAGCTTGACCTCTGCCTCTTAAACACGGGAGAGCCGACACATTTCAGCGTAGTCCATGGCACATTTTCGGCCATCGACCTTTCTATCTGCAGCCCCGGACTTTCACCATCCATCCACTGGAGTGTCCATGACGACTTATGTGGTAGTGACCATTTCCCCATCTTTCTGTCACTACCACAGCGTCATTCTTCTGAACGCCCCTCCAGATGGGCTCTAAATAAGGCTGATTGGGGCTTGTTCTCCTCTCTCGCCACTATCTCACCTCCTTCCCATGACACCATTGATGCGGTGGTTCAGTCGGTCACCACCGGCATCGTTTCTGCGGCGGCATCTGCGATTCCCTGTTCATCCGGGTCCCCTCGGCGGAGGACTGTGCCTTGGTGGGCGCCCGAGATCGCAGAGGCGATTAGAGATCGCCGGCGGGCTCTTCAACGCCATAAGCGGCACCCGTCCTTGGAGAACCTCATCGTTTTTAAACAGCTCCGTGCCCGTGCCCGACGCCTTATTCGCCAACGGAAGCAGGAGTGCTGGGAACGGTATGTTTCCACCATTGGCGTCCGTACCTCTGCATCGCAGGTTTGGGCTAAGATTAGGCGACTTCATGGCTATCGGCCACCTGTCTCTGTCCCTGGGCTTTCGCTGAATGGAGTGGTGTGTCCTGACTCTGACACGATTGCGGACCGGTTAGCAACGCATTTTGCTCAGTGTTCCGCATCTACGAATTACCCACTGGCCTTCCGCTCCCGGAAAGAGCGGTTGGAAAGTTGGAGGCTTTCCTTTCACATGCGCCACGCGGAGTCGTACAATGCTCCTTTCAGCGACTGGGAATTCCAGAGTGCACTATCTGCTTGCCCTGATACGGCTCCTGGGCCAGACCGCATCCACAGCCAGATGCTGAAACACCTCTCTGTGAATTGCCAGCGACGCCTCCTAGATGTTTTCAACTGCATCTGGGTTGAGGGTGTGTTCCCGTCTCAATGGCGAGAAAGCATCGTCCTCCCCGTGTTGAAACCTGGCAAGAACCCGCTGGAGGTGGACAGCTACCGCCCCATAAGCCTCACCAACGTTCTTTGCAAGTTGCTAAAACGTATGGTGAGCCGGAGGTTGAGTTGGTTGGCTCCTCGAGTCTCGAGGCCTTCTGGCTCCGTCTCAGGGTGGGTTCCGTAAAGGCCTCTCTGCCGTCGATAATCTGGTCTCCCTAGAGTCTGCCGTCCGTACAGCCTTTGCACGCCGCCAACATCTGGTTGCCGTCTTCTTCGACATGTGGAAGGCATACGATACGACTTGGCGATATCACATCCTGGCCACACTTCATGGGTGGGGTCTTAGGGGCCCGCTCCCAATTTTTATTCAGAATTTTCTGTCGTATCGTTCCTTCCGCGTGCAAGTTGCTGCGTCCCATAGTTCCTCCCGGGTCCAGGAGAACGGGGTCCCACAGGGGTCTGTCCTCAGTGTCTCCCTGTTTTTAATTGCGATCAATGGGCTCGCTGAGGCGGTGGGATCGTCCGTCGCAGCTTTGTTGTATGCAGACGACTTCTGCCTCTACTACAGCTCCGCTGGCATTGCAGTTGCTGAGCGCCAGCTGCAGGGCGCTATCCGCAAGGCGCAGTCGTGGGCTGTAGCGCACAGCTTCCAGTTTTCGGCCGCTAAGACCTGTGTTATGCATTTCTGCCGGCGTCGCACGGTTCACCCTGAGCCACGCCTTTACCTTGACGGTGAACCTCTTGCTGTGGTAGAGACGCATCGGTTCTTGGGACTGGTATTTGATGCCCGGTTGACTTGGCTGCCTCATATTAGGTAGCTTAAACAAACATGCTGGCGGCATTTAAACGCTCTCCGTTACCTTAGCCACACCGGATGGGGTGCCGATCGGTCCACCCTTCTCCGGCTGTATCAAGCGCTGATCCAGTCCCGCCTTGATTATGGGTGTGTGGCTTATGGTTCGGCATCGCCATCGGCATTGCAATTGCTGGATCCCATCCATCACTGCGGGATCCGACTTGCCACAGGAGCATTTCGGACAAGCCCTGTTGACAGCTTACTTGTGGAGGCTGGTGTTCCTCCATTGCGGATCCGGTGCGACCGACTTCTGGCCGCTTATGCTGCCCACATTTGTAGTTTGCCAGGGCATCCCAATTACCGTCTCCTGTTCCCGCACTCGATCGTCCATCTTCCAGACAGGCGGCCCCGGTCAGGGTGTACGATCGCGGTTCGCATCCGGGCTCTACTGTGTGGGATTGAGTTTTTTCCTCTCCCACCTGTTTTCCGGGCCAATCTCCGTCTGCCCCCTTGGTGTGTGCGCCGACCATGCATTCAGCTGGATTTGGCACAGGGTCCGAAAGACTCGGTCCCTCCTCCGGCCCTCCGCCGCTGCTTTGTTTCTCTCCTTGCCGAGTTTCCCGGATCTGCCGTGGCCTATACCGACGGTTCAATGGTCTCTGGTCGCACTGGTTACGCTCTTACTCTAGAGGATCATTGTGAGCAACGGTCGCTGGCACCCGGGAACAGCGTATACACTGCCGAGTTGGTTGCCATCTATCGCGCCCTAGAGTATATCCGCTCCCGCTCAGGTGAGTCCTTTGTCATCTGTAGTGACTCCCTGAGTGGTTTACGAGCTCTTGACAGTGCTTTCCTCGTTCCCGTCTGGTGATGGCCATCCACGAGTCGCTCCATGCTCTTGCCCGTTGTGGCCGCTCCGTGGTCTTTGTTTGGACCCCAGGTCATGTCGGCATCCCGGGCAATGAGCGGGTTGACACGCTGGCTAAACAGGCAGTGAGTTCACCGGCTCTGGAACTCGGCCTTATGGAGTGTGATCTCCTGTCGCTTTTGCGCCAGAAAGTGCTTGGTGCCTGGGGTGACGAGTGGCGCACCCTGCCCATGCCCAACAAACTTCGGGCGGTGAAGGAGACGGCCGGTGTGTGGCGCTCCTCCATGCGGGCCTCTCGGAAGGACTCTGTCATCCTCTGCCGGCTGCGCGTTGGCCACACCTGGCTGACGCACGGCCATTTGTTGCGCCGGGAGGACCCACCGCTATGTCGCTGTGGGGCAGCTCTGACGGTGGTCCACATTTTGGTGGACTGCCCGCTTTTAACAGGACTCAGGCAGACGTTTGCACTGCCTGATACCCTCCCTGCCCTTTTATGTGATGACGTTGCTATGGCGGACCTCGTGTTGAGTTTTATTCGGGCAGGGTTTTTTTATCGTAAGATTTGAGTGTTTTTCCTTTTATTTCCTGTATTGACTTGGGCCTTTGGCCTGTGGTTTTAAACTGTGGGTTTTAATGTCATTTGGTGGTTGGCTTTTCCTTATTTTCATGGTCGGCCAACCACCTTCACACTCAGTGTGATTTTAGTTCCATTTGTCTGGTCTTTGTCTGTCTTTCTTGTATTGTGTCGTCCCTTGTCTCAGTTCTCCGTTTTTAACGACTGACAGCTTTTATTTCATGTGATTTTATCGTGGAACAAGGGACCGATGACCTTAGCAGTCTGGTCCCTTCAATCCCGCACCCAACCACCACCACCACCACCTGTGTGTTTTATTTATTGTGCCTGTCTACCAGCGCTTTCCCGCTTGGTAAGTTTTAATATATAAGATGATGTAACTTATCAAACGAAAGCATTGGTATGTTGGTAGAGACACAAACACACACACAAAATTCAAACTTTCACAACCCATGGTTGCCTCATCAGGAAAGAGGGAAGGAGAGGGAAAGGTGAAAGGATGTGGGTTTTAAGGGAGAGGATAAGGAGCCATTCCAACGCGGGAGCGGAAAGACTTACCTTAGGCGGAAAACACACACACACACACACACACACACACACACACACACACACACACACACACACACACACACACACATACATCCTGGGTTACATCATCTTTGTTTTTAGATATGTTTTTCCCATGTGGAATGTTTCCCTCTGTTATATATATGTGCTTGTGTCTGTATATGTGCGGATGGATATGTGTGTGTGTGTGTGTGTGTGTGTGTGTGTGTGTGTGTGTGTGTGAGTGTATATCTGCCCCTTTTCCCTTATAAGGTAAGTCTTTCCGCTCCCGGAATTGGAATGACTCCTTACCCTCTCCCTTAAAACCCACATCCTTTTGTCTTTCCCTCTCCTTCCATCTTTCCTTATGAAGCAGCCTTGGGTTACGAAAGCTTGAAATTTGTGTGTGTGTTTGTGTGTGTGTGTGTTTTATTGTGTCTATCTACCAGTGCTTTCCCGTTTGGTAAGTCACAGCATCTTTGTTTTTTTATATATATTTTTCCCATGTGGAATTTTCCCTCTTGTTTGTGGCAGATAGCGTAACTTAGTCAGTAAATTTCATTCCTCTTATACTTTAATCTTGCAAAGAGAACCTTTAACTGTGTGTGCTAACATTTTATACAGGTTAGATCAAGAGTTTCCAGAGCAATATTTTTTTTTATCAACATTAACGTTAAAGTATGTCAGATTAATGGTCAACTTCCTATTAAACTGAAGGAACTTACAGATAAAATAAATGAAATTGATGTATTTTATGCCTGTCTTTTTATTTTTCACTCAATAAATCAGTTACCACTCATGTTTAAAGTTTTTACACTTTAACACATACAGAAAAGTCACATTTAACTTTCTCTTGGAGTACAACTGTCATTTTACATTTTCATACCTACACAACAAAATCAGTCATCATTATTCAGGTGGTAGTGACACCAAGCTAATAACTCACTTTATCCTGAAGAATGAAATGTTTGTCAGTTTGTGCCAATAAGCCTAGGTTGTGCTCTTTAACAGTAGGAAATTCAAAGCACATGAAGTGAATAACATATGTGAGCATACAACAGAAAATGGTTTAATGGTTTGAGAAAGACGTTGTACAGACATGTGTTTATGTACAATAGGCTACTGCTAAATCAACTGCAGTGCGCACAGCAAAGACCTCATGCAGCAGTGCTCAGTTTATAGTCTAGTATAGAATGCTGATCATCTTTAGCTGAAAAGAAGAATTTTTTGTTCAGATTTAGGATTTGTAGTGTAGTGAAGCTATACAAAAAGTACAAAAGGTGAAAACATAAAACTAGTGATATCCTAAAAAGGTAGATAATAAACAGATGCATTTATTTTGTAGTGGCTCTCTTCTCTCATGATTTTCAATTCCCACAGTCCTGCTCTAGCAGACAATCCTTTCTTATGATAAAGCTACAAGACATTCCAAAGCACTCGCACTACAGTGGTTGTTCTAGTTGACAGAAACGTCTTTCCCCCATCCATGTGACTGGCCCTGGTGAGCTTTGGCTGGGAATTCCTTTCCACATGTGAAGAGGGCATTCTTTCTGATGTGAGAGTGATGTTAATTTGTTTGAGGTAGGAAGAAATTTATGGCTTGACCAAGTAAAAGTGCTATGAGATGGGTTCTGAGCTATGCTCTGATGACCTTGAGTGACCTTTTTGGTAAGTTAGTCTTGTGTAACTTTGCAACAGTCCAGTTTTATAGGCATCACAGAACCATATGGCTTAATCCACTTTCAAATGCATGTGTGTTGCTGTCCCTTTCTGCCCTTTCCAATAACTTCAGAAAGTCAGCTTTGCAGCTTTGATGAACCTTTAGTTCCTAAATTTATGGCACCATAAGACAGCATGTTGACTGAGGTGTTTTTCTATGCCAGATCCCCAGTAGTTTCCCAACAAGGTCAGAATAACTTTGCACTGTGCATTTCTATAGGCACTAACTGTCGGTGGTAACTGCTACCAGGTAGTATTCAGTAGCCTGATTTATTCTGCCCCAGGCCAATTCAACCACAAAATTCATTGCCTTTCTGATATGGTTGCATGGTACCAGCAACATTTGATATTTATGTTAATATTACCAGGTTGAATGTGGGCTAACCATTGGAGTTTAAACACTTTGTCCATAGTGTCTTTCATGCATAACATGGACCATAATTTGTATGTATTTATGTCAGATTCAATGTGGTTTATATACACAGCACCAGCCACATTTGATATTTATGTCAGTATGGGAATGGTCCATGTGGACTAACCAGTTGAGTTTGAAAACTTGTTCAATCTGTCTTTCATGCACAGCAAGGGCCAAAATTTGTATTCATGTATGTTTTCTGTGCTCAGCACTAGCTGCACTGGATGTGTGCTATGACATTACAAGTGCCCATGTTGACTAGCCAGTGGACACCAAATGCTGTGTTTAAATTATTCCTCCCACACACAGCGTGTGATCAATTGTTGCATTTGCGTTAATTTTGATGAACCTCCAGTGGAAATTAATAATTATAGATCAAGTTTTATTTAAACTGTTTTCATATTTTTCATTATACAAGACTTGGTTTTCATTTTTGGAGATGCACAATGTGATGTTTCATACTTTACACCCAACTGTTTGGATTTTCAAGTCATGCCTAAACCAAGCTTCTCCAATTTCATCTTGTGTGTGTGTGTGTGTTTTTTTTTCTTTAAATAGTTAGTTGATCTGAATAAATTGATAGTACTTTCTGTCAAATACAAGTCAAAATTCTTGTAATTCCACTTTGGAATATGTACCCCCATCTCCATTCCCATAAACACCTTGTCTAAAGTTCATATTTTTGTGTCGCATGAGCTCTGTTGTGGCTACTAGGCTATTTAACTTCTCATTTAATATTGAATTTTGCTAACAGAGATTAAGCACCACCTCTGAGGCGTGAAAAGTGTCATTTTAGGTTATTCTGTCTAAACCGAATTGAGTACTTTATCAGAAGCATCAGAAGTTTGCCAAATTGTGCAGTGGCATTCAAGCAACAATGCTAAATTAGCCTATGTTAGATCTAGGAATGAGTACAAAAAAGCACTAGTGGAAGCCAAACAAGCACACAATCTCAGAAGTATTGAGAAATCCACCAATAAGTGCAAAGCAGCACGGACACTAATAAATAGTGTCGCCAAAGATAAAAGAAGTGACAAAATTAGTATCTCTCCCTAGGAACTTACTGACTTATTTATTAAATCAGCTGAGGAAGTATGAAGTGCTATAATTAAACCTGAAATCAGCTCATCACAGTTACTGTCAAAAAATATTGCTAGGTCATCAACAAACACAAGTACCTTCAATTTTTCTGAGGTCTCACCTGGTTATGTGTTAAGAATAGTGAAGCAGTTAAAATCATCAGACAGTGTAGACATATATGACCTGTCTTGTAACATGCTGAAGAAAGTAATAGACTGTATAGTGTACCCCCAAACATATTGTATAAACAATTGTATACTGGAGGGTTTTCTCCCTGATGAGCTTAAACTGTCTAGGGTAGTTCCAGTGCATAAAAAAAGGAGATAAAAATTCTGTCTCAAGTTACAGGCCAATATCCATAGTCCCAGTTTTTTCAAAAGTTCTAGAATGCGTAATTTACCAAATTGCATCAGCACCTTTTCCTCCAACTCCATCAAGTCTCCTTCATGGACATGTAAATTTGGTGAGATATTCTAATAGAGCCCCAGTACATTGACAGCCTGAGAGACCGCATCTGCCCTATCTTCCTTCACCTTCAGCAAACCAGTACTGGGTCACCTCAACATCTGAAACATAGATATTGTAGACCACCTTCCATCTTCAAAAGGCTGTTGTTAAGTCCTACCCAAGATTTACTTGCTAGCGAAAAGCCATTCCCTTCTTGGATATTTCAGCCAAACCTGTTGCCACTTCATTCATCAACTCCTGGCCACCCTCACCATGTAACATCCGACTGTGGACTCTTGTCCACCTCCTGTCTCTTTAAGCCCTTGCACAGACTTGCATCACCCTTGTTCACTTCACCACTAGTTATCAACCTGCTTCCAACTATGTGGTGAAATGCTTCCACTTGGTATTGAATTCTGCCCTCACCTGTTATGACACAAAATCGTCTGCTGCCCTGCTACTAGTTCTGCTAGGTTTGAGAGTGACCCAGAAGGCTGACTTGGAGGAATCCACCGTGGACTTGGTTTGCAGGCAGCCATTAGATTAATTTATTGAACCACAGACTCTCTCTCCTACTGCCTGTACCCACACCTACATACAGCAGCTTCACGATCAGAAAGCCCGGTTATGCCACTGCCTGGTGCACTTGTAGGTGCAGCTCCTCCAGCTCCTGGCACTGTTCAAATGCCTTCTAAATTAGCAGACCTGCAGCCACTGCTGCAGTGCTGAGGTCAATATCATAACTTACAACCACAACAGCATTTCATAAGGGCTTCTTGCAGACAGTACCAACAGCAGCCACAAAGGCCACTGCCTGTCACTTCAGCAGAGGCTATCACAAGTGCTCAATGAGACTGAGTTCCTAGTAACTCCACATCCTGCCTAATGCGTGCTCTGCGCATGTCACTGTGCCATGCAACACATCTTTTTTCAAGTTGTAGTCTGAGCCATCTCTTACCTTAAGCATTGCATTGTCAGCCACGCTGTCCAGTGCACTGTTCCTTGAACTGCCTGTTGCACCTTCCAAGTTGCTGCACATCACCTCGCACAGCATGCTGCCAGACCCATCCTCTGATGCACCATGCCAGCCATCAGCCTACCGCAAGTTTCAACTCTCTCACATGGGTTACTCACCTCTGTCATATACTGCCCCTACCACTGCGTCACCATGTCAACTGGCAGTGGCCAGCTGCCCTCGACCACCCACAATGATGACAAACCCAGCTGTGATCACAAGTGCTGTTAGGCATGCTGCAGACCTTGACTGTTTCCTGAATGCCACCACTGTTGACACTGCTCATCGCTGCAGCACCCTAAGTCCACTGTTCAATGCTCCAGAGCTGCATGTTGCGTTTTCACCCTAAAGTCTCATCTCTTTGGGGGGGGGGGGCTGTGTGGCATCTCTCTCCTGTCAGGATTCCTGACCCCTTCAGCTTGCTCTAGCAATGATATTGGCTATGAGTGAGGCAACTAGATACTTTCCGAAGCAACTGCCACTGTAGAGTGCAGCCTAGGTGATATGAATGTCTTACTCCCACCACTGGAACTGGTCCCCACTAGCGTAGGCTAGGAATTCCCATCCAGATGTGAGGAGGACATTGTTCTTGGTGTGGGAGTGATGTTCGTTTCTGGTAGGAAGAACTTTATATCTTGGCCGTATGGAAGTGCTATGAGATAGGTCCTGAGTGCTGCACTGGTGACCTGGAGTGACCTTTTCAGTAAGTCAGTCTTTTGTTGCTTTGTGTCACTCTAGTTTTAGAGGCAGCCAGCTTTCCAACACAGAAAAAGATAGCTTTTCGCGCTTTTAATATGTCATGTGTTGCAGTCTCTTTCTACTATTTCCAGTCGCTTTGGAGAGACAGATTTTCAGCTCTGAAGGACCTGTAGTTATTACTGGCACCACAGGCCAGAGCATTCATCAATGTATTTTTCGATGCCAAATCCCCAGTTGTTTTCCAACGAGATTAGAATAATTTTGCACTATGCATTTCTGTACGCACAACCTGTCAGCAGTATTTACTACCTAGTAGTATTTGCTCATTTGCGTTATTCCGCCTCCGGCCAATGCTGCCACAGACAATATGCCTTCATTCCTAGAGTTGGACGGTACCACGTCATTTGATATTTAGGTTAGTATTACAAGGGTCCAAACGGACTAACTTTTAAGTTCAAACGTTTTGTTCAAAGTGTCTTTCACTCATGACATGGGCAGTTATTTGTATTCATGTTAGATATAATATGTTTTGTATGCACAGAACCAGCCACATTTTATATTAATGTTAGAATTTCGACGGCTCATGTGGACTAACCAATTGAGTTTGAACACTTTGTTCAAATTGTCTAAGTGCCACAGTGCTCAGAGCCATTTGAACCATTTTCAAATTGTCTATCATGCACGGCATGGCCCAAAATTTGTTTTCAGTATGTTTTCTGTGCTCAGCACTAGCTGCACTGAATGTGTGCCATGACATTACAAGTGTCCATGTTGTCTAGTTGTGGAGACCACATGCTGTGTTTAAACTGTTTTTCTCATACAGAATGTGCCAAACTTGTACATTCGTGTTAATTTCTATGATCCTCCACCAGGAATGAATAATTGTAGTCCTAATGTCATTGAAAATGTTTTCGTATTTTTACGTTACGCAAGACTTGGTTTTCATTTTTGGATACCCTCGATTCAGATATTTCAATTTTTTTATTCATCCCCAACTGTTTGGACTACAAACAGTTGACTATTAAATGTTGGATTGTCAAGTTGTGCCTTAACCGTGCTTATCCTGTTTCATCTTATTTGGTTGTTTGTAATAGAGAGTTGAGCGCAATAAATTGGTTGTGCTTTTTGTCGAATCAAAGTCGAAATTCTCGTAATTATACTTTGAAACACACCTCTCTATCTGTGTGCCCGTAACGACTTTGTCTAAGGTTCATATTTTTATATTTGAATGAGTAGTGCCGTGGTGACTAGGCTATTTATCTTCTCATGTAATATTGACTTTTGCTAACTGAAATTAAGCACCGCCACTGAGGCGAGGAAAGTGTCATTTAGGTTCTGTCTAAACCAAGTTGAGCACTTTAGCAGAAGCATCTGAAGTTTGCCAAGCTGCGCAGTGGCATTCAAGCAACAGATAATACCTTCACTTTAGTGGAGACCACTTGATTCAGCTCTACCAGTCGGCAGCTGAACCATCAGATATCAGCACTAGTCGGGATGAGTTTATTCAGGAATCAGGTAAAAATATTGACTGAAGATCTAAGATAGGTGGCATTGCACCTGTTTTCCACAACTGCAAAACCCAATTTTCAAAGGAGTGTTATTTTGAACTGAAATTTAGTTACTATTGAATTAAAAAGACTTATTGTACTGTTTTATAAGCCAATAGGAATAGGAATGGCTAGTTTAAATTCTTCAAAGACACATTTGAAAGTCTTATTGTAGATACGCCCCTCCATATAGGAAGCGTGTTTCCAGAAAAGCATGTGAAACTGTATTATGAAGATATCAAGCGGCTTTATGCTTCAGGCTTTCTTGTAAATAGCTGGTATAACACTCCATTTGTGTATTAAAAGGAAGTTCCATTATTGAAAGACGAGTTCATTGGTAAACTTATTGGTATTGAATTTATCGGTCTCTGTGTCGAAATGTACGCACTCAGATTGAATCAGGATGTGTAATGCACAGTCTTCTGCTAAAGTGGTAATCACTGACAGTTACTGCAACAAACGTTGATTTCTGATATGAAAATAACAGTACTTATGTAATTAACACTCGTCACGATTGACTATTATGACAGCACATATTGAGTTTGAAAGTTCAAACCACATAAACTAATTCTAAATCATGAGAAATCTTTAAAATGCTTCATAACTGAATCACCCTTTATTTATAATATAGACTACTGAACTGGTTGTAGCAGCTCTCTTCATCACTAACAGATCGTGAAACAGAGATGTTTTACAAGGAACCCCATGAGTGCAAGGTCACAAAAGGCAGATAGTATGTATAGCATTCAATCCCCACGTGTTATTGTCTACCATGCAACCGAGATATTGGCTCCTAAAGGCAACACAGATGGGACTTGAGGTATCCAAAGATGAGTACTACATGAGAATATCGAGTGTAGTTGAACTGCTTAGTTGACGAGGAACTCAGTATGGTGCTAGAGCAGGGGCAGTGACAAGGGGACTGATGACCTCAGATGTTAAGTCCCATAGTGCTCAGAGTCATTTGAACAATTTGGCCTTTTTGATCAATTTGCCAGAACGAAAATTTGTCTATTGTTCCTAAGGGAATGCGAGAGGCGGATAAGCAGCACTTTGTTTTTCGTGACCGTCCATCAACCTGGGCCGCTGTTGTAACGATATCTGTGTTGCCGTTTGCGGACAATGTATGTCGTGGAGTTAAAGGTCAGGCCATGCACATTGTCAAGGGAGATTCCGAATTAACCACATTGGCTGAGGTCGTTAAAAAGGAACCCCGACGTTGCTTGAGGTACGGTAGCATGGGTCATTTGGTGCGCTCTTGCATTTAGCCTCATGCGCGCCGAGCCAATAAATGACGCCGGGCTGGCCAGCGACCTCAGGATCGAGCTTTAAACCTTGGTGTACCCGTGTTGTCGCTCCCTCATCACCATCCTTATCTTATATTTGTTCTCGAATAGGTGGGGAACGCATTTGCGCTCTTTCGGATTCTGGTAGCTCCCTTTCACTATTAAGCTTCGAATGGTTTCTTGAATTTGGTCATCTTACGAAATTTCAGTCAGTCCCTTCTCCGGTGCAGAGAGGTCGGGTGGCCAATGGCCAGTTGTTGCCTGTGCATGACTGGGTACGGGGGAGTAGGCCTATATCAGTTGGGGATTATTCCTGGCCTTTAGCATTAGCCGTGGTTAAGAAGCTGCCAGTTGATTTAATTTTGGGGTGTGACTTCATCAATAAAACTGGGTTAGTCTTGAATTACTCTCGGCACACTTTCAACTTTAAGTTCGCTTCTGCAGAGAAGTTCGGTTTCTGTGAATGTGCTAAATGTACTGTGCATCGGGATGCCGGCATTCTGGCTGTTGAGGCTGTGCCTAATGAGTTCGATCTCGCCCATCTCTCCCCACCTAGAGGTTGGGGGTTACTAATGTTCTTAATTACCGTATCCATGTAGCTGCCGATATTCCTGTTAGGCAGTCCCCATATCGCCTCTCACCTTCTAAGGTGAAGATACTGAGAGCTAACATATTCAAAATGTTTGAGCAAGGGGTTATTAGGCCTTCGACATCTGCCTATGCTTCTCCCATATTCCTTGTCCCGAATTATCACGGATCGCTCCTGTTGTTGTTTACTGGCGCCTGAACGTTAAGTTTGTCCTCGAGTCTGTTCCTCTACCTGATCTTCATAACTCTATTACTTGGTTTGCCGGTGCTAACTGGTTTACTGTTCTTGGTTTGAACCAAGCCTATTATCATATTCCGTTAGCTGAAGAATCTAAACATGTTACTGCATTTTGTACTGATTGGAATCTGTTTGAGTTTAACAGGGTTCCCTTTGGTTTGGCTACTGGTGCAGATGTTCTTATTCGTTTGCTGGATAATATCCTTGGGGACTTGAAATTAGTGTGTGTATATAATTATTTGGACGACGTAGTCATTTATAGCCGTTTGTTTCAGGACCATTTGGAGCATGTCCAGCAAGTTTTTTTTGAGATTGCAGGGAGCCGGGTTAACTGTGAACCCCAGTAAACTGACATTAGCCAGGCAGCAGGTGTCCTTTTTAGGTCACCTAGTGTCAGGTCAGAGTATTTGCATCTATCAGGAGCGAACTAAGGCATTACGAGTTCTGCCTTCGCTCACTGATAAACGTGAATTTGCTAGGTTCATGGACATGGCCAACTATTTTAGGCAGCCCCCTTAAACGAATTGTGCCGGAAAGGAGTGTGTTTTGAATGGGGACCTACCCAAGAGGCCACATTTGAGCACATTAAGGCAGCTATAGCCAACCCTCCCATTCTCGGAGTACCGGACTTTAATAAAAAGTTTATTGTCAAAACTCACGCATCTAATCCTGGTATTTCGCTGTCATCCTCCACGAGTTTGAGGGTTAGAGGCAGCCATTAGCGTAGGCGTCTCGTCTGTTGACTGGTGTCAAACTTAAATATTGCGTCTATGAGTGCGAGGCGTTGGCGGTATTGTTCGCGCTCGAGAAGTACTACTTCTGTCTTGAGCATTGGATATTTCAGCTAGAAACCGGCGATCAGGCATTGAACTGGGTGTTAGCCAGGAAACGTAAAACTGGCCACATTGCCATGTGGGCAGTACGGATTTCTGCATTTCAATTTGAAGTTAGACACGTAAAAGGCACTGAAAATGTCCTTGCGGATGTCCACAGCTGGATGTTCACTGAACCTACACCGAGTGAGGACACCCCAGAGACAGAGGGAGGCAGTCTTAGTTGCAGCGTGTTAGTTGAGATTCTCCTTTTATTTGATGACGTTGCTCAGCATCAGGATCAGAACCCTACTTGGGCACCTGTTAAGCAATGCCTCTTGGCTGGTTAACTATTGGATCAGTGTGTTATCAAGAAAGGCATTTTGTACAAAAGGGAGGGACGTGCTAAGCAACTCAAGATCTGTTTGCCAGTAGCTCTGGTGCGCTCGGTTTTCCGTTATTTTCATGATTCGTTGGAGGGTGGGAACTTAGGACGTTACAAGTGTGGTGTCACCGTCAGACACCACACTTGCTAGGTGGTAGTCTTTAAATCGGCCGCGGGCCGTTAGTTTACGTCGGACCCGCGTGCCACTACTATCAGTGAATTGCAGATCGAGCGCCACCACACGACAGGTCTAGTCTAGAGAGACTCCCTAGCACTCGCCCAGTTGGACAGCCGACTTTGCTAGCGATGGTTCACGGTCTACATACGCTCTCATTTGCCGAGACGACAGTTTAGCATAGCCTTCAGCTACGTCATTTGCTACGACCTGCGAAGGCGCCATATTCAGTTACTATTCTGAACAGATAATATTGTGAATCATGTACCGTCAAGAGGGACGTTCATCATTAATGAATTAAAGTTAAGTATGATACTAATTACGTCCACTTTCTGAATTCTCATTCCTTGTCATGTTCCAGACCTCACGTTAGTATAGTTCTTCCCTCTTCACGCCAGCCTGCGTGAGCTAAACGCGTGCATTTCGGCCTCCTCTAGTAACACGGTGGTGGCTCTTCAGCCAACACAACAACAAGTCCTTGCGAAAAATAAAGGAGCATTTGACTTGGCCCTCCATGGACCGTGACGTGAGAGAGATGGTTTCTCGATGTCGAATGTGTAATGTAGCCAAACCTAAGAATGCTCTTCAACAGCGTCTTTTGAGTTCTGAGCGCGAATACTGTCCTATGCACAAGCTTTATATCGATTATGTAGGGCCCTTACCTCGTACTAACAAATGTCATCGGTACGTCTTGGTTATTATCGATGCGTTTTCGAGATTTACCTGGCTCCTTCCGAGCCATAACGTGACTTTTACCACTACTATTTCGCATTTAACCAATGTTTTCTGTGTTTTTGGATCCCCTAAACAGATAGGCAGTGATAACGCGCCCGCCTTCCTTTCGCCTCCCTTCAAGGCCTTCTTTTTTCAAAACGGTGTTAAGCATATCACAACTACGTTATACTATCCGCAGGGATCTTTCTCGGAGAGGGTCAATCGAAATCTTAAGTCCGCTTTGATTATTTACCATCAGAAGACGCCTAGTAAGAGGGACTCTAGTCTGCTTTGGCTTAGTTTCGCTTTGAATACCGCCAATTATGACGTCTTAAAAGCTACTTCCGCCTCCTTGATCCTTGCCTATCCTGTTAATTCCCCTCTTTCTAACTTGTGGGGAATTCAAGATCTAATTACGGCGAAAATTACCCCTCAGGTCGTCAAGGAAAACTGGAATTATGCCAGACATAATATACTCAGGGCCCACAATAGACAAGCTGAGCATTATAATCGTAATTGACGAGCCTTTAGGGGAAGGCCAGGAGATCAGGTCTATGTCCGTAATTTTCCTGGGAGGCAGGTGCTTGTCGGAAACTTAGTAAATTCACTCCCCGTCTTTTGGGGGCTTGCACCATTGTACGTATTTTAGGCCTGGTGAATCTGCTGGTTAAGGATAACTGCACTGACAGGCAGTACCGGGTTCACCTTAGCCAAGTTAAATTACCCCCCCCCCCCCCCAAGCTGATATTTGAAGCGTGAAGGGGGGGGGGGGGGGGAGGTTGAGCTGTGATCGGCTCACATTCATGCTGTTTCTCCTTTGGCATTTTCTCACAATCAAGCGGCGTATTATTGCTCCCTGAGTTACTACCATGACGAGTTGTTGACTTGCCTCTATCAGTGGCAGCAGCAGCGCTTATCGATACTGCTACTGCTGTACCATCTTTGGTGTGACCACTATATTTCCATGTGCTGGTGTGTGTGAGGAGTCGGTTGGTTGCCACAGAGCACCAAGGAAGTCTCCTCCGTGCGAGTTCAGGCCGGGCCACTGGTGACGTGCATACGTGGCCGGATTTGAGAGGCACTAGCTGAGAGAGCCGCAAAGTTCGTCGCCCACCAAACCTGGATGTGGAGTTGAGTAATCAATGAACCTGCTCTGAAACCTCAACTGCTATGACATCTCTTTGTTCATTGCCGGTTGTTGCTTCCTGGGCCGTTCCCGCAAGCAGCAACGTATGCTATACTGGAATCGGCAAAATTTTGCAGCCGTCTTCCTGTATGGTGCTTAATTATTGAATTGATTGTAAATTATTAGTGAAGTGCACCAGCAGTCTCTTCTACCTCGTGGCCGTTAACGTTCCGGTTACCTACCCTGGTCGTTAGCATAGTTTTCCGGCAGTCTGTTTTCTTCGCCGTGCTGATACTGCCCAACACAGTGTGTAGTTTGACAGCCTTGGTGCTGTACATACTTTTTTTTGAGTGGTTATTATGCCTTGACTGTATTTAGACGCCAATTGTCAAGACGTAGTGTTGCTGGTATTTTTGTCCTCGCTGAGATTTTCGCTTGTCGTGCCATTGGTCGGGTGAAAGGGACTTGATTAGGTTGTTGGTTGGTTCTCCAGCCATCCCTAGGTCGTGTTGCCATCCGAATATTTAGTATTATGCTTGGCTGCCTGTCTCACCTAAACTTATGTTAGAGTTTCCTCCCCAGGCCGTACCGTGGAACACTTCTGAGCACCATTGTTCTGTTGTTTTTGATTGTGATTTTCTTTTGGTTTCAAGTACTTTGAGAGGCTTTTAGCTGTGTATTAATCTAGCTTGTTTAATGTTCAGTATATGGCCTTCAGCTGACTCTTATGTGAAATATTTTAAGACAAGGCCTTCAGCTGCCTTTTAAAATTTGAAAAATTATTTGAAAATTTGAAAATTTTCCTCTCTATTTTAATTTTGTTTCTGAATTCTTTTATTCTTTTATGGCATGTGTGATTAAGTGTTTTGTGCAACTAACAGCAACTGATTTGGTCTCTTTCCACAACCTGATCCACTCTGTCCTGCGAAACCAGATTTCACACCAAATACGGTTAGCTTACTACCCAAGCCAATAAATATCATGTAACTTAAATTTGGTGTCTTATTATTTATTAGTATACATTGGATGTATATTAATGTTCGAGTACCACTTACTATAATCAAGGAAGTTAAGTATGCTGGATATGCCTACCAACACTTAAATTGCTGACCGCCAGACAAAAACTTCGTAATCACCGGACATCTGGGTCTAATCGTAATGTTTTCTCGGGCACACTCATTCTGTAGACACGGTTTTACCCTGAACTCCAAAACAGTTACCAATAACTACTTTAAGCAACAGCAAATTTTACCAGTTCGTCGGTGGAGGACCATAACTCTCTTTTTGTTGAGCGATATTCCATTCCTACTCCCTCCCCCTCCCTCCCACCATTGGCCCCCTCCCCCCCCCCCCCCCTTGACCGACTTCTATAATCCCCCTGTGTTACAGTGCTAGTGGTGTCGGTATAAAGCATAGAAATGGGAATGATAAACAAAGCAATCATTGTATTATATCTACAACAACAGTTTCCAGAGTTGACATTCTTAAGAAAGGAAGCCAAGGAATTCTGCAGAGTGAGAAAGAAGTAGCAGATGAAACATTAGCACTTCTGCAAGATGAGGCAGTGGAATGTGTGATGTCATTTACGTTCGACTGTGCAGACAAAGTACGTGAGGAGTATAATGATTACGATACGTGCTTAACATATGAAAGTGATACTGTAACAGGTGTCGAGCCTCGTAATTCATCATCCTCGTCAGACAGGGAGCCGCAAATCCTGTCTCCTGTGAAATGTTGTAAATGACAATCTTTGTAGAAGGAGAGGGTACTAAACATAATTATGCACATGGAAGATCATTGGTAGCATAGTAAAAAAAAATCAATTATGAACAGATTTCGAAAAAGTCTGCAGCAACACGAATGTGTAGTGCGTAGGAAAAACTATGGAGATTCAAGGGAGGACAATACACACTTGTTACAAAAACTGTTGCTTTGATACAATTTACAGGATGTGCATCAAACGTGCGCAACATAGACTACAATGATTTCAAGGAAAGCAGTGGACTGTTGCATAACTTCAAACATTGCTATAGACTTGCTAGACAGGAGATAATGATATTTCAAACAAAGTATCAACTTGATGATGTACAGCAAACTGCGGAAGCGTCTCGAAAATTTATAGATAAAATAAACAAACTTATAACATCGTTCAGTAAGGAATTTGTTTTCAGTGCTGACCAATTGGGATTTGAAAAGAAAATGCATGTAAAAGGAACCCTGTTAATTAGAGGTATCAAGAGAGTTGTATCAAGATCAAGTAACAACAGTGCCTTAAAGCATTCGCATGCAATAATGCCAACTGTTGATCTGGATGGTACATTGACTAGAAAGTTGTTTACTGTGCTGCAAGAAGTTGGAGCCGCTCTGCCCCTTACGATTGTATCTTGTGTTCGTTATCTTGCAAGGACAGTAGAGAATATTTACGTCACAGCGAGCAAGAATGGAAAAAATTAACGTAACAGAACTACAACTACGGTATGAACACTGCTTTTTGCCAATAGTTGATCGAAATAACTTGCCTTTGCTTGATTCTTGGTCTGCATATACTAGTTTAGATAAAACTATCCCTCCTGAAAAGTGTATGACATTGCATTTCATATCACGCGTAACCATTGGACAGCCTCCGTATGTTTTTTTTTTTTTCTGTGCCAATGAAACATATTACCATACTGTCTGCAGCTATACCTTAAAGGACAGCCAGTTCCACGATAAGTTCCATGACAGACTGCTTCGCATTCAGTTGCATGCTATAACATTTCATTAGTTTGCATCACCTCATTACAGCAAAATGATTCTATATGCATTTTGAAGAGTGGTTAGCTAGTTGAATGTTCTGCACGGTTTGTGACTCCCAAGGAGTTTGCCTCCAATACTGAGGGTGCGAACCCTTTTAATCACTTTGGCGCCCCATTTTTTATTCGGTGTTTGTGGTGCAAGTTAATGGTTTGTTTTGAAGATTTCTTGAATTTTGTGAAGTGTAATTCATACACCCCATAGAAAACTGATGTCTGCACCTCCCAGGCACTCATCTTCTGTCACCCTCCTGATGCACATGGTGAGTTATTAGCAGCTAATATTTTTCTGTCGTAATTGTCAACACAACACTTTAAAATGAGTGTTCTATAGACAGAACTTGTGACTTCGCACTCGACAGGTTCCTTGTCATTATTCCAGTGTGCAAATTCTCTGGATATGTATGCATAAAGGACAGCAGCATCAAATGACTTCGTTCTGCTAGTGCCTTGCTTGACTTATTACCTATCTTCTCGCTTAGACAGTGAGTCAGTACTCTCACCACCTCCAACCATGTTTATCACTGACTTGGAAAATGCATGCGTGCGTGCTTTCTCAAACGGACAAGCCAAGAAAAGTTACTGCTTGTTCAGCAAGCTAAAACATTTTGTCGGCTAACACAAACTTGCTGATATCTGCCTGCCTGCCTTCCGATCAATCGGAATGTGTATCATATTATCCCAAGCTGAGTCAAGTGCACTGGTGAGAGTTATGAGCCACATAACAAAATACCAAATGACTTCCAAAATGGTTTATAGAGATATTCAGCATTATTTCATAACGTGTCAGCTAAATCATTAACCTGCATGCATAACATAAGTAATAAGATTGTTGACTATGATAAATAATGAGGTCTTAAAAAAAAAAACAACATACAATTCGTTCAGAAATCTTTTGATCATAGCACCAGTTTTCAAAAATTCATATCGTTTGGATACTTTTAAACATGGTTCTAATTTACAGAACATTCAGGAAATATGCACATGACAGGCTAAGTTACGGCTTAACAGCTCATCTGCAGTGGCGTGAAGACAAACTGTGTGCATGTTTTGCAATTGTGTCACCATGTGTAGTATGAGCTGTGTCTATTTGCCAGGATTTTCTTTGAAAAAAGCTGACTCCAGCAAATGCTTGTGCACGCTTAAGTCAGTGTCACCTCTTATCCATGTATTCACAGTCATCTTAGAAATGGCTTGTTTACAGATGCATGTTTACTGGAAACGCGTTTTGCTTTTGCTGTAATATACTTTAATTCATGAAGTTTTTCGCTATTTATTATGATACTTCTGTGAATATGTAATCACTGTTAATCACTGTATATAAACGTGTTAACAACATACGACACAGCAGTATGTAAAGTGCTGCCCCTGAGCATGATATCAAGATGGCGTACTGAAATATGTACCTTTCATTTTAATAGCCTGTGTTGCCAGGTAAACTCGTTTATGTGCTTCACAGATGCCTTTGTTTCTGCGCTTTTGTAGCCCACAGAGAAGAGAATACACATGGTGCGACATTTTTTTTTTTTTTTTGTGGGACAACCAGCTTCCTCTCCTTACCCCTTCCTTCTGAAAAAATAACCTCTACAGATCTGGATGTATGGCTATTAGTAGCTCAAAGCTGCTGGTGAGGAAAACAGAGACTTCCTTGAACTTTCTGGTAGTGTTCTACCAACCTTGCTTGACATTTTCAGTGAGGTTTAACAAGGGGCTTACTTTTGCGTCAAAGTGTTCTTGTTTGTGTCTCTCCAAAACATTGATAATCATATCCACCCCACTCTCTGGGATGGTCTTCACAGCGACTGCTGTTGGCTGTCTATTTGAACATTTGGTAAAGCTGATTTTCGGCGAATGAGAGCTTTTAATGCTCTTGTGGCTCAAAGAGCCACTGTCTGTCCATCCACACTCTCTTAAAATAAAAAGGTCCTGGGGACAATGGCTAGTCGGTGGGGTCTTGGAGAGCTCAATCTTGGATGGGATGCTGGTATGGTAAGCATAGGTGTTATTCGGAAATTGCTTTAATGTTTTATGTGTTCTGTTTAGTGAGGACAGACACTGGTTTATAGTTAGGAAACTGCTTCCTTCATTTTGCTAAGTGTTCAGGAAAGTTTTTCATTTTGAATTGTGGAATTTTTCCAAGTAATATGGACCAGGGGCTATCAGTATTCATGCCCCTTCACTTTGGAGTCACTTGTCATTGATTTAAAAACAGTGCTTTCTTTAATTTGTAATTTTGACTGTACTGATATTAATGAATTCCTTGGTGTAAGTGGCTTGATGTTTTCGGGTAGAGTGGCTTGTGGAGAACCTACGAGGGTGTTCTGAGAAGTAATGCCTCTGAATTTCTCATTCTGTTCTCTATACAGGTTGATGTATTACGTGTAATGCATATTACTCGGCCGACTCTCGTGCTTCACTGGCGCAAGTTGCAACCCTCTGCCGCTAGAGGGCTCCGAATTGCAGCGTGTAACGTAGTGGTGTGGAACATAATTGTTTCAGTGTGTGATAAACGGCATGCTGCATTCTAGTGAGCACAAATTCAGAGAGTTTATTCAGACGTGGAGCACCCTTCCCTTCAGCATGTGGCAATGCCAGACCACACGCGAGTGCTGCAACGTCTGCAACAATGCGATGCTTAGGGTCACTGTCATCGATCATCCTCCATCCCCGACTTGGTGTCATCTGATTTTCATCTGTTTCCAGAATTTAAAGAACACTTTCGAGAACTTCACACTGATAGTGATGAAATGTGCATGCAGATATGAGGTTGTGGCTCAGTTAACAGATTCAGTCATTGTACAGAGACGGTATTATCAAACTGGTCTCTCATTGAGATAAGTGTATTCATCACCAAGGTGACTATGTTTATAAATAAACGTGTAAACATAAAGAATAATGTGTGTAAGGCATTTGTGGCCAGGATGCCCCTTCTGTGAAATTCAGCTGCCTGGTGCAAGCCTTTCTAGTTGAGCCATTTCGGCAACTTACATAACGATACCGACCACACACACACACACACACACACACACACACACACACACACACACACACACACAGTCCAAAGCGGAGGAAATCCCTGACCTGTACTACTTGGATTGAAGCCGTGTTCCCAAGATCGAGGATCAGAAACGCTAACCAGAAGACCAAGAGCTGCTTACACATGAAGAATAAAAGTGTAGAATGTTAATATAGCTTTTTTAATTGAAAATGCTTTGAGTTTTCATATAAAAAATTCGAAGGCATTATTTTTCAGCAAGCCCTTGATTAAATTTGAAAAGTAGTCCAGACAGGCAAAATTACGAGTATGGTGGTTGTTATCGTGCATTACTACTCATGCATGATAATAGGCAATCCTTCCAGGTTATTTACTTCAAGTAGGGCGAGATCAGAGTTAAACAGGAGCGATAGTGAGCTTGTATTTTATTTCTCCCGCTACATTACAAACAGAGCAACAGCCTTGCACTTGAGGGTTCTTGACAACTTTCAAATAAGGTTTTGTAGAAGGAGTAATAAGTTTGTACCTCAGAAGAAAGCAATTCATTTGTGATAGTGTACTCAAACATTTCTCTGCCTCGTAATGACTGGGTGTTGTGTGCTGTCCTTGGGTTAGTTAGGTTTAATAGTTCTAAGTTCTAGGGGACTGATGAGCATAGATGTTAAGTCCCATAGTGCTCAGAGCCATTTGAACCATTTTTTTTGTACTCAAGCAAATAAATAGGAAACACTTCTTAGTAGTAGTTACACTCCTGGAAATGGAAAAAGAACACGATGACACCGGTGTGTCAGACCCACCATACTTGCTCCGGACACTGCGAGAGGGCTGTGCAAGCAATGATCACACGCACGGCACAGCGGACACACCAGGAACCGCGGTGTTGGCCGTCGAATGGCGCTAGCTGCGCAGCATTTGTGCACCGCCGCCGTCAGTGTCAGCCAGTTTGCCGTGGCATACGGAGCTCCATCGCAGTCTTTAACACTGGTAGCATGCCGCGACAGCGTGGACGTGAACCGTATGTGCAGTTGACGGACTTTGAGCGAGGGCGTATAGTGGGCATGCGGGAGGCCGGGTGGACGTACCGCCGAATTACTCAACACGTGGGGCGTGAGGTCTCCACAGTACATCGATGTTGTCGCCAGTGGTCGGCGGAAGGTGCACGTGCCCGTCGACCTGGGACCGGACCGCAGCGACGCACGGATGCACGCCAAGACCGTAGGATCCTACGCAGTGCCGTAGGGGACCGCACCGCCACTTCCCAGCAAATTAGGGACACTGTTGTTCCTGGGGTATCGGCGAGGACCATTCGCAACCGTCCCCATGAAGCTGGGCTACGGTCCCGCACACCGTTAGGCCGTCTTCCGCTCACGCCCCAACATCGTGCAGCCCGCCTCCAGTGGTGTCGCGACAGGCGTGAATGGAGGGACGAATGGAGACGTGTCGTCTTCAGCGATGAGAGTCGCTTCTGCCTTGGTGCCAATGATGGTTGTATGCGTGTTTGGCGCCGTGCAGGTGAGCGCCACAATCAGGACTGCATACGACCGAGGCACACAGGGCCAACACCCGGCATCATGGTGTGGGGAGCGATCTCCTGCACTGGCCATACACCTCTGGTGATCGTCGAGGGGACACTGAATAGTGCACGGTACATCCAAACCGTCATCGAACCCATCGTTCTACCATTCCTAGACCGGCAAGGGAACTTGCTGTTCCAACAGGACAATGCACGTCCGCATGTATCCCGTGCCACCCAACGTGCTCTAGAAGGTGTAAGTCAACTACCCTGGGCAGCAAGATCTTCGGATCTGTCCCCCATTGAGCATGTTTGGGACTGGATGAAGCGTCGTCTCACGCGGTCTGCACGTCCGGCACGAACGCTGGTCCAACTGAGGCGCCAGGTGGAAATGGCATGGCAAGTCGTTCCACAGGACTACATCCAGCATCTCTACGATCGTCTCCATGGGAGAATAGCAGCCTGCATTGCTGCGAAAGGTGGATATACACTGTACTAGTGCCCACATTGTGCATGCTCTGTTGCCTGTGTCTATGTGCCTGTGGTTCTGTCAGTGTGATCATGTGATGTATCTGACCCCAGGGATGTGTCAATAAAGTTTCCCCTTCCTGGGACAATGAATTCACGGTGTTCTTATTTCAATTTCCAGGAGTGTATATATGGAGAACAACTTTTCTTCCTTTGACGTGTTTAGATTTTCGTTATTACTGTTGCCAATAAATAAGTACACGTAATTTTGTAGTTTAGCTCTTAGCACAAAACAACATTACAAAGGTAACGCAACAATCCTAGTTCAATGTTGGCAGAACATGCTATACACTAAACTTGTTCAATAGATAGTGGACACTAATACATTTGTTACTTCTATATGATTGCATTGCTTCTTGATTTGTGGCTTAAACACTGGATCTCGCTGCCGATAGCACATCGTCATATAACCTAACAAACTCTTCATCTGGCAAATTTAATTGGTCTTGTAAGCTAAAATCCAGTACCCAGTACAGAACGTACATACTATTAGCTTGTGATATTAGAACACCATTTAGGACCCAGTTTCTGACTTCTATTGTACAGTGACAGAATTTACGAGGCCCATTGCCCTATCATTATACTCAACTGTACAGTTTTACTGTCTCTTACACAGCATAACATCCAAGTAGATGAAATGCTACCAGCATATTCTCTACAGGCGTGAAGTTAAAAAACTATCTGAGACTGTTTTAGATAGTGTGGGAGACTATACTGCTGCTGATTGATTTGGTGCTTGTGTTTATTTGTTGTGTTCAATACACTAACACAGAAACGCTATTTAGTATGCACTGTAATAATACAAATGAAATACAACTTATCATGATAATGACACAAAAAAGTCTTTTTGTAATAAAAGAAAGTACTCCAAACTGTCACTAATCAGCAGGATAACGTTCACTTTCGGCTTCTAAACAGACGGTGTCTACGTTCAGTCCACAGACATAATGAAGTAACTTTACAGGAAGAAGTACCACGGAAGTATGCAAATGTAACATTATAGATGGATACACAACGAAATCCAGTTAACACATCATTCACTAATTTATCAAACGTTGCGGTGGTGTTCATCCAATAACTGGTAATGAGTGACTGAACTTTCATTCCATCTCGAAAAGCTGTGCCTCTACAACATAGGTACTGTAAGCTGGGGTTGCTTTGGCCCTTTGTAGGTAACTTTGGCCCACTGGTCAGAAGACGTTTTAATTTTTTTCTGGTAAAATTACATTATCAGCATGGAGTAAACAAGACAGTACGCGTTTATGATGTGTGAAGAACGTTCTTGAAGGGTGTGAGTTCCAAGAAGTAACACTGTGTGGACAGCACTGGACTCAATCTTGATAATAAATATTTTAACTACTATTACACCCCAATAACACTGGCCTGAGGGGTTCACATTAGTTAAACTAAAGTATGGTGAGAGTAGTTTTGCGTTGTGCCAGTATTAGCGAATAAGGAGCCGAAGTATCATTTATGTGAAATTCAGTTTAGGAAATGTACGTAACACTTCTGTAAAATGCTGCACATTTTTGCAAAATATTGGAGTACTCCAATACAGGACAAAGTAACACCAGAATGAAGACGAAGTGGCACTAGAATCTGATAGTGACCCTGAAGATTTCTCTGATGTGTAACATGATGTCCAGTAGAAAAAAAAAAAAAAAACATTGAAAGATAAGTTAGCATTTGGGCAATATGCTACGGTTTTATATGACAAAGTAGAATATTATGGAATTGGGATTGAGGTGAGCGATGAGTGTGCTAAAGCGAACTGTATAGGAAAGATAAAGGCCTCTTGCAAATAGCCCGAAAAGGAGGATAAACTATTTTATCGTTGGGGGTGGGGTGTTTCGTTGACAATTATCAGTCCAACACAACTAACAAAACATGGCTATTTTCATGTACCCCCGTAACTTGTTTCATAAGGCTCATATCCATGATGTCCAGTATTCTTAACGTATATAGTTACCATACAATAACATGTACCCTGAAAAAAAGTAAATCAGTCAATTACTACTACACTTGCATATTTACTGCATCAGTTCACATTCAATATTCTCTGTCCTTGACTCAAAATTTTATGTTTTATCCGTTTTTTATGCTGTTGCGTATGTACTGTGCTGATATTCACTGAGTTTATTTTGTCCCAACGTTATATTATCACTTTTTCATGATGTAATGTCTGAGTGGGTCGAAGTAGCTCTGACGGCGAGTGACATTGGCCCGCATTTTTATGGTATCGTAGCAACAGATGTGACGCATTTTGCTTAACATTTTTTTAACCCTTGAGCGGGTGCGCTTGTGTATAAAGTGCGCCAACCAATAAATAAAATGATTTTGTTTCACTACTGCAAACCTATATCTATTCCTTCGGTATTGCTTCAGGTAAAACAGCGATAAATTATGTTGTCGTTCGTTCAGGTGAGCAGCAGTAATATAAAGTACAACGTTAGCTAAGCGAGGAAAAATTTACGATTAGTTAAAAAAAAAGAGATCCCTGTTACAAACTAGCAACATAGTCCCACATTGAAGCAGTTGTCTACGAGATGATTAGTGATCGAATAAGCAGCTGACCGAGATGAGATGCAATTGCACTGCTTAATACTACGATCGCTTCATTACTGGCTTTTTTTTAACACCTGTCCTTGGCAACAGAGAGTTATAGTAAACATTCATTTCATTATTGTTTAATAAGACAGTAGTTTAGCTCATATTAAGTAAGTTTATTTCTCCTTGTTGAAATAAACTAAGAATAAACTGTGATTTTGATCACGCATGACATACCTTCGTAACATAAGGAAACCTATTCTTTTCGTGTGTAGCCGCGAGCCCGCTCGTGTTATGATAAACGGCGCGCCTGCTCGAGGGTTAACAAATGCTTCAAGTCTTTGACACTACTAGAAAAATGTAACTAAAATTTTCTCTCTGGTACCGTCCTTTGTTTCCTTGCCACATAGCAAAAGTCAAGAAAATTCGGCCAAAGTAACCCTGGTTTATGGTATGAGGTGTGACACCGTGGATAAGAATACATTCTTGTATTTGTTATGACAAACAGCCTTCAAACATCTTTTTTAGTACGGTTGTACTATGCCTGAAACACATGCAGTTGAGGTATGAGATTCAAGAGTCACTGCTTCCTGTGACAGTTCACTCAGACATCTGCGCACATGATGGCTTCATCAGCTCGCTATGAACAGAAGGGGGACTTATCGCTGAACACAACAGAGTGTCACTCAGTGTCCAAGTTGGGTTGGGTTGATTTGGTGGAAGAGACCAAACAGCGAGGTCATCCGTCTTTCCAAGTTGACTCTGACTCGATGCAGTGCATCTCTCTGTCGTGTGAGGTGTAACGGCAGAGGTAAACGACACATAGTAAATCAAAATCCCAACTCAGCTATTGCTGACGAGCTGTGTTGGCATTCTGTCTCTAAAATCTACATCTACATCTACATGAGTACTCTAGAACACATACTTAAGTGCTTAGCAGAAGGTTCATCGAACCACTTGCATTCTACTTATATTGACACTCTCGAATAGTGCGCCGGAGAAACCAACTCATACATCTTCCTGTGCAAGCTCATATTTCTCTTACTCTATTACGATATTCATTTCTCCCTATGCAGATGGCTGTCAACAAAATACACTCCTGGAAATGGAAAAAGAACACATTGACACCGGTGTGTCAGACCCACCATAATTGCTCTGGACACTGCGAGAGGGCTGTACAAGCAATGATCACACGCACGGCACAGCGGACACACCAGGAAACGCGGTGTTGGCCGTTGAACGGCGCTAGCTGCACAGCATTTGTGCATCGCCGCCGTAAGTGTCAGCCAGTTTGCCGTGGCATACGGAGCTCCATCGCAGTCTTTAACACTGGTAGAATGCCGCGACAGCGTGGACGTGAACCGTATGTGCAGTTGACGGACTTTGAGCGAGGGCATATAGTGGGCATGCGGGAGGCCGGATGGACGTACCGCCGAATTGCTCAACACGTGGGGCGTGAGGTCTCCACAGTACATCGATGTTGTCGCCAGTGGTCGGCGGAAGGTGCACGTGCCCGTCGACCTGGGACCGGACCGCAGCAACGCACGGATGCACGCCAAGACTGTAGGATCCTACGCAGTGACGTAGGGGACCGCACCGCCACTTCCCAGCAAATTAGGGACAATGTTGCTCCTGGGGTATCGGCGAGGACCATTCGCAACCGTCTCCATGAAGCTGGGCTACGGTCCAGCACACCGTTAGGCTGTGTTCCGCTCACGCCCCAACATCGTGCATCCCGCCTCCAGTGGTGTCACGACAGGCGTGAATGGAGGGACGAATGGAAACGTGTAATCTTCAGCGATGAGAGTCGCTTCTGCCTTGGTGCCAATGATGGTCGTATGCGTGTTTGGCGCCGTGCAGGTGAGCGCCACAATCAGGACTGCATACGACCGAGGCACACAGGGCCAACACCCGGCATCATGGTGTGGGGAGCAATCTCCTACACTGGCCGTACACCTCTGGTGATCGTCGAGGGGACACTGAATAGTGCACGGTACATCCAAACCGTCATCGAACCCATCGTTCTACCATTCCTAGACCGGCAAGGGAACTTGCTGTTCCAACAGGACAATGCACATCCACATGTATCCCGTGCCACCCAACGTGCTCTAGAAGGTGTAAGTCAACTACCCTGGCCAGCAAGATCTTCGGATCTGTCCCCCATTGAGCATGTTTGGGACTGGATGAAGCGTCGTCTCACGCGGTCTGCGCGTCCGGCACGAACGCTGGTCCAACTGAGGCGCCAGGTGGAAATGGCATGGCAAGCCGTTCCACAGGACTACATCCAGCATCTCTACGATCGTCTCCATGGGAGAATAGCAGCCTGCATTGCTGCGAAAGGTGGATATACACTGTACTAGTGCCGACATTGTACATGCTCTGTTGCCTGTGTCTATGTGCCTGTGGTTCTGTCAGTGTGATCATGTGATGTATCTGACAACAAGAATGTGTCAATAAAGTTTCCCCTTCCTGGGACAATGAATTCACGGTGTTCTTATTTCAATTTCCAGGAGTGTATTTTCGCTTCAGAAAGAGAACATTGGAGATGGAAGTTTTGTGAAAATATATCTCCCCCCCCCCCCCCTATATCCGTGACATCCTCTCCCCTATTTCGTTATTTGAACTTTTTCGATGTCCTCCTTCAATATTATCTGATAAGATTCCCATACCGCACACAAATACACTAGCTGAGGGCGGACAAGCGTAGTGAAGGCAGTCCCTTTAGTAGCTCTTCTGCTGCTACGAAGTGTTCTGCCAATAAAAGGGAGTCTTCCTCACAACATTATTTATGTGACCGTTCCAGTTTAAGTTGTTCTTAATTGTAATTTCCAGATGCTCAGTTGAACTGACAGCCTTTAGACTCGTGTGATGCATCATGCACCTGAAATTTTCGGATTCATTTCTGTACTCATGTGCATGACCTCACTGGTTTGATTATTTAGAACCAACTGCCACCTTTCGCAATATGCAGATATCTTGTCCAAATCATTTTGCAATCGTTTTTGATCTTCTGATGACTATACTAAAAGGTAAATGACAGAGTCGTCCACAGACAATCTAAGAACTCTGCTCAGATAGTGTCTTAAATCATTTATATAAACTGCCGTAAAAAAACAATACAACCGGAAAGACGTTGTCGATTTGGATCCGGTGGCTGCCACCTGGCGGATAGTAAACGTACTGATAATGGTTCCAGCATCGTCTGCCAACAGATAGCGTAGTGGTATGACTACCTGAACGCCATCTATATTCACCTTTTAGTAGGGAATGCTCACAGCTGGAAGGCTCAGTGTTAGTGATGGACTAAACTGCGATTTTCCGATATCAGTGATTTATGTGAATGCTACTTTTCAGTATCTGTTATTCTTAACCGCGATTTGTCGCAGTTAAGAGTCGCAGTTAAGGAATGTAGGTTGTGTATCCCTCCGCCACTGCGATTTCTGCTACTTCCGCCATTTCTGTGACTTC
This sequence comes from Schistocerca gregaria, assembly GCF_023897955.1. Classification (NCBI taxonomy): domain Eukaryota; kingdom Metazoa; phylum Arthropoda; class Insecta; order Orthoptera; family Acrididae; genus Schistocerca; species Schistocerca gregaria. The sequence goes on along the minus strand of NC_064925.1, from coordinate 415,401,947 downwards.
TGCTACTTCTGCGATTTCTGCTACTTCTGCGATTTCTGTGACTTCTGCTACTTTTGCGATTTCTGTGACTCCTGCGATTTCTGCGAGTTACCACCGTATGAAAAAGTTACATCTGCCCACACAGAAAATTGCATCTCAACAAACCTGTCATTGGTAAGTAAGTTTTACGTTTATTCTTCCGTTGGCTTTAATTATGTATTAAAGAAACAACTGTCAAAATATTAATAGTGTAATTAATATGTGAGTAGCCATACAGTAGCGTAATAGTTCGTGTTTAGAAAATGAATTCTAACATATTGTTATGTTAACAGGTACGCGAACTACAGTTCAGTCACTCAGTAAATTGATAACTCAAAATATCATTGTCAACAGATCTGGAGACATTGCCACTGCGTCTTTAGACCGTTTTCGTCAGACAAGAGGTTAGTTTCTAAGTGTTTCAATGGACTTAATTACTTCAGTAAGATCGTTCTTGCAAATGTGAAATGTACCCCATTGAGTGGCTTTCATTACAGCAAATATTAGCAATCTACTCTTTCAATTATATTGCTTGTAATTAGTGACAGCAAAAATTGTTTAATAATCCTTGTGATTTTGCAGACACAGTTCTGACTCTTGATTGCTGGTTGCTGTACGTATCTATCCGCATCAAGGCCGTTGAGAGAGACTCGTGAAGATTCAAGACAGCTCTTAGAGGATTTGCAGTTTAAAAGTGACATAATTGTGAAATAGGTGTGAGATGTGTGATTAAACTGTGTTTTATTGAAGTTGTTATGCGATTTTAATGGAATAATAAATGGTAAATAGAGTGAGTGAATAATGGAAATATCATTTTCCACGTGTTTAAGGCGCCCTTTACCCACTTATTTACTAGTAAACACTAGTTGGAGAGTGACACGCCCCCCCCCCCCCTTCTCCACAATTTTGGTGTGACACTGACCTGTAACATAGCCCTAAGTCTACAATATGCATTTTGAGGCTGTTGATATGAAAGTGGGAAGTACAGATCTTCCAGTTAAATCAGGAATAGCTTAAGTGCATTACTTGAAAGTAACACAGGAAAAGCTTACTTATGTAGGTGGTAGTAGTGTCGGCAAAAAGTTCGTGTGTGTGAAGTTGCCATGTAGAACACCAGGTGTAAAACTTTTATCCTGAGTCTGTGTCGGAATAAAAGTGAGGCATTCATATGACTCAATAATGCTGTTTTCATTTCACTACACTTATACAGATGTCTGAGTTCTGCTGTGTTAACATTGCAAAGTCCTGTAGGCATGTGGAGTATTAACGAAAAACTATCATATTGGAAGCAGAATCACATTTGTTACGTTACTTTATATTTTCAGGAGAAAAAGGCAATGTTGCTTCTTATTAACATAATACATTCAGTCACAGCTGTGTTTGACCACCCATAACTGATGCTGAATGTGCATGTCGTCATATAATGTGAAGGGCTTATTTCAATAGTGGTACAAGTCCATTACCTCCACTTTTCTGTCTATAATGCTTCTGAAATGATCCGAACAAACATTAATAAAGGTTCATTTCTAGCAAGAAGCAATATGCTTGAATATTTCTGGTATCTCAACTGCAGATTTTTCAGTGCTCATTTAACTTTACGGTCCGTATCTCAAAATGAACAAAAATGGACTTGTACCACTAATGAAATAAGTCATTCATATACACACACAGCACACCGATCTCGTGAGGCACAAGGCTCTCATGACGAGGTACGTACGTCGTTCAACAGATGGCACTAGGAAAAGAATGTTAACTGCGCTTTTTAGTTGCTACTTGCGACTCTTAGTTGCGATTTGTCACGGAAATCGCAGGTAGACTCGATAGCTTGTCGCAGAGATGAGCGTAGTACGAACTTTGGCCAACAGATGGCACTGTTAACTGCGCTTTTTAGTTGCTACTTGCGACTTCTAGCCGCGACTTGTCACTGAAATCGTAGAAACCAGTACGGAATTCGGCCAACAGATGGCTCACGGCGTTGAATGTGAAATGCTACTTGCGACTGCTAACTGTGACTGAAATCGCAGTTAGTTTTTGTTAAGTTGTTATTGTGATATCTGTGACTTCTCACTGTGATTTCTAACAGATACGCGATTTCCTGCCCACCACTACTCAGTGTAGTGGAAACATGTGAAGCAATTAGGCGACCATGCCAAGTAGGCGCACTCCTGACTTCAATAGCCAACTGAAAGAATTTGAGGGGGTCAGATTGTGAACTTACGAGTGGCAGGAGGTGGTTGCCTAGAACTGCCACACAAGTTGGGCGTGCCACGTCAGTTGTACAACGATGCTAGCATCAGTGGTCACGTGAATATTCTCACCATGGAGATCAGGTTCTCGACGTCCACACAGCACAGATGTCCCCCCGGATCGACGTATTGTAAGAGCAGCGGTTGTAGATTGTGCAGCTACCACAGCACAGACAAGATGGCTTAAGAACACAGACGCGTCAACACGAACTGTTGTGACCAGATTATGTCGGACTATGGGGACGCACACCTCTAGCCCATCTTCCACTCACGACACAGCATAGACGTGCACGACTCGGCTGGTGGCGTCAGAGGACCACTTGGAAGATGGAAAGTTGCGCCATGGTTAGGGTGACCAGACGTCCGGATTAATCCGGACATGTCCTCCTTTTTAGCTCTTTGTCCGGTGTTCGGGCAGACTTTTACAGTATCCGGCTTTTTCGCAAAGTTGAGCGTAATACAATTAAATTTACAGTTCGTTCCGTTCTATTGCTCTTTTCTTACAGACTTTAACTATTGGCACAGCCTTCGCGATAAACACTCACGAAGGCGGTGTCAGTAGTTGGCACCAGGATCTTCGATGTTATCGTTGATCTACCAATAAGAGAATGCAAATATAGATTATTTAAAATTTTCGTTTCGTATCTTCGCTTTGTATTGGCTTGGCTTCCTGTAGTGCACGTGTGATTTGTGAGTGTATTTTTTAACGAAAGGGTACATTTTCTGATGTCCTTTCCTGCAAATATCTGGCTTTAAGAAAGGGAATTTCAAGCGGAATTTAAGACAATCTATGTGGAGCTGGAACGTATGTCTCAGTGGTCAACAAAGGTAAGAAATAACTCGACAGATTAACTGTCATGGTTTTATTTCATTGTTTCATAGTCAGTCAATTTATTTGTATTTGGAAGGTTAAAGTGCAGTTTACGTGTCGTCAGCTGCTGCTTGAATTGTAGTTGTTGGCAGCGGTGCATCGAATGATGGGAGGTGAATGATCTTACGCTTTATAAACAATTCCGTGTTGTTGACATAACAAAACAATTGACGCCACACTGTCATCACAATCAATGTTTTTAATTTTTTTTATATTGCTCATTTAACCACCACCTGACCATCAGTAACAATTAACTACTAGTTTTACCGGTAATTCCCTGCAGTCACGTGACTTGTCCAACTCTGATGGGAGTTATCCTCATCTGCAGTTGACCCATTCGATGTGTCCTCGTTTTTCTTCCTTTGTCATCCTTTTTGAAGCTGTTTGTCCTTTTTAAACATTTGCTTCTGGACACTCTAACCATGGTCTTCAGGGGTGAAAGCAGCTTCTGACAGCTTGGGAGTGATGGTCGTTTGCGCATATGCCATAGACCTGGTGAGCGCTGTCTCATAGAGTGCATTCGATCAATACACTGTCCCCGCCTTTGGTGTTTCTAGAGGGCACGCTAACCAGGACTCAGTTTGTGCTGAAGTGTTAGACCTGTTCTTTTGCTATTCTTGCAACAGGAAGGTGATGCGGTGTTGCAACAAGATAATGCTCACCCACACGCCACCTGCTGAGACTTAACGTGCTCTGTAGGATGTGCAGCAACTTACCTGGCCAGCACAATCTCTGGACTTGCCTCCAATCGAGCATATGTGGGATATGATGGGATGAGAAGTGACTCGAACAACTTGTCAGCGAAAAACTCTTACAAAACTACATAAACAGGTCGAACAAGCATGGCATATCGTATTCCAGGACATTACTCGCCATTTTGACAATCGACTTGGTGCCAGAGTCAGTGTCTTCATTGCTACCCGTCGAACCTAAACTATGTACTAAGATGGATGTTTCAGCATGGATCGACACCTGGTACCAAGAACCGCTTGTGCCGTTAATCTGTAAATGTAATCATTTCATGCACTCAATATGGAGTATTGCTACAATAAATCTCGAGTGAATTGGAAACCTCGGAAAGAGTATGCTGATTTTTTTTTCAGTAGTGTAGACTAGAAACAGCAGAGGGTCTAATAACACTTCCTTGAGGAACGCCAGATAGGACTTCTGTTTTACTCGATGACTTTCCGTCTGTTACAAAGAACTGTATGACCTCTGCTCGGATTTCAGCTCTCGCCTACATATTTGTTAAAGCCAATTCAACAACACCACGTTATTCTCGTTGTGTGATCTTCTGGAAGAACCAGTGACTATTCGTCTTGCCAATCCATTATCTTGAGTCCATCTCATCACCATTCGTCCCGGCGGAGGTTAGAGTCCTCCACTGGCATGGGTGTGTGTGTTTGTCCTTGGGATAATTTAGGTTAAGTAGTGTGTAAGCTTAGGGACTGATAACCTTCGCAGTTAAGTCCCATAAGATTTCACACACATTTGAACATTTTGAACCATTCGTCCTCCAGTCGGTGCACTGCAGCCGAATATCTGTGTCATCTGTAGGTATGTTGCTCCCATCTATTACACCGTTCCCAAAGTCCAGAAGATAGCAATAATGTGCAAATACGACTTCTGTTGGTTTGCTCTGTTCCAGAAACGTCAGACACCCCCAATAGCTAACATGTACTCTCATTATTGTTCAACTGTTGGAATGGCTTTTTTCTGTGTTGAAGATACCGAAAAGAAGCTCGTCTAAGGACGAAATTTTAATCAACGTATCTCACAGTCATGGAAACGCTGAAGTATCAGTTCGGCAGCGTTCAGCCAAACTGTTCATGGTGTAACACTTTGTATTTCTGTCAGTGCGCTTTTGAAAACAGTCGAGCAGGAACTTATTCTGGCAGTCGGGGAATGAAGACAGGGTCATAAGATTCATTTTCCTGTATGTTTGGCTGTGCAGTAGTCACCGTTATTCTACAACATGTTAAATGCTACAGCTCTATAAATAAAATTCCATGCTGATATGTATAAAACTCTTTATAGATTTTCTGATCATTTTGTCGAATTCAGATATCATTGTTCTTAAACTACACTGACGAAAAAAAAAAATCACATCAAGAAGGAGCTGTGCGGCATAAACGAAAGTTGGTAGGCACGTTTCTGCATTTGAAATGGAATGTCTATTCAGATTTCATGCCAGTGGTATAATAGTGGCGCTAGTAGCGTGCTTTCTATTGGCTCCAATCCACCGCCGTTTGCGACTTGTGTGGTGTCAAGTGAGAGCTCATTGGAGGGCAGGGGTGGAGGTCTGCTGTGTTTTCTGATGAAAAGTGGTTCTGTCTCGGTGCCAATGATGGCCGTGTGTTGGTTACAAGGAGGCAAGTTGAGGGCCTGCAACCGACATGTCTGAGTGCTTGACACACTGGATCTACCCCTGGAGTTATGGTTGAAATTTGATTTCATATAACAGCAGGAGCACTCTCATTGTTATCCCATGCACTCTGACTGCAAACCTGTACGTCAGTCTGGTGATTCGACCTTTCGTGCTGCGATTCATCAACAGCATTACAAGCAGTGTTTTACAACAAGGTAACGCTCCTTCACATACCGCTGTTGTGGTCCACCATGCTCTACATGTGTACCGACATGTTACCTTGGCCTGCTCGATCACCAGATCTGCCTCCAATCGAGCACTAATGAGGCATCATCGGACTACCACTCATGTGTCGTCCACAAATAGCATTAACTGTCCCTTTATTGACCGACCAAGTGAAACAGTCATGGAACTGCATCGTACAAACTGACATCCAGCAACTGTACAACACAATGCATGCACATCTGCATACCTTCATTCAACATCCTGGCGATTACGCTGGTTATTAATGCACCAGCATTTCGCATTTGCAATGGCTTACCTCACGCAAACATTAACCTCTGATCTTGCAATGTTAACCGCTTAAATATGTTACCTAGACAAATGTATTCTCGAAGTTTCACTAGTTTAAATTAAATATTTTTAAGTGTTCCTATTTTTTATTCTGCCAGTCGCGTATTCTTACCTTGTAAGAAAACTAAATACAATTATCCCATGCACGCTTTATGTTGAATTTAATGCTGAGTAACATGCTTAATCACGTGATATGTTTTTGTAATAAGAGTTAGAATCAAATGACAGAAATGAGTAAGAAGTATCTGCTAAATATCTAAACTCCATCTGCACAACATTTCGCTACAGAGTCACTCTACAACGGCGGTAAAGCTAAATAGTACGTACAAGCGGAACTGAGCTTCATTAGACGTGAAACAGAATAATAAACCATCTCGGAGTGCCTTAGAGCAGTTCTTTGGATAGCATCCTACTTGCATATCAATGTTGTTGAAGCAAAACACTTTCGTCGAGGATAACGAGCGTGTTTAGCTGCAGCAAGATCGAGAGGAGTGTATTTAGGATACAATAAAGCAAGAGGGAAAGGCTTCTGACCGTGATCTTACGTTCACGAAGTTCTTACGATAGTGTTTCCATTTTTTGTATGACGCCTACACTGGAGGAGATTTTAATTTAATTGTATTTCCGGAAATCAGTTGCACGTAGTTAAATAGAACTATGATACTTTATTTATCCAAATAGTTCTTCATTAATGCTAATATCTACCTAATACCTTTTTGTGTTTACGAGACGAGAGGGAGACTGAAATTGAATCATATTATTCGTTCAGCATGGAAGTAATTTTGGATTATTTTAATTGCGACACAACTCCTTTAAATTTATAGTGAATAATATACACCCGTATACCAGAGCCCGTGGTTTATGTTCCTTGTATAAATGACGGTGCCATAAGCTCGAGACTACCTTTGCCGGAAGATAGTTGTCGAATAGGACCTGGCAAGTACTAACAACTTAACATTAATGGAACTCGGTCGTGAAAGTGACCTAGTATCTTGTAGGAATTTCCACTTAGCGTCCCAGTGGAAACCATGATTGCATTGCTGTTTCCTTGTCGGGATAGAGTTTTTAAACAGGAGCCAGCAGGATCACTCGGACTCACTTTTGACAGTGTCATGGAGCAGCCAACAAGCAACTTCCACTTTGCGTCATCATTGAACATCAAGATGAGCTTTGTGCTAGGCACCACTTTGGCGAGAGTCATGTACTGAAAGCTGACGCACTGAGGAGAGTAGTTCTCGCAAGAGCCGCTACTGCATTGAGGTGACAAAGTCGTAGGATGTCTCCTAATATTTTGCCGGATCTCCATAAATCGTTGGAGATCCACTTCAGAAATACTGGGTAATGCTGCCTCTGTAGCCGCCCATATCTGCGAAAGTGTTGCCGGTGCAGAATTTTGTTCACGAATTGACCTCTCGATTATGTCCCATAAACATTCGATGCGATTCATGTCGGCCGATCTGGGTGCCTAAATTATTCGCTCGAACTGTGCAGAATGTTCTTCAAACCAATCACGAACGTTTGTGGCCCCATGACATGGCTCATTGTCATTCATAAAAATTACATCGTTGTTTGAAAACATGAAGTCCATGTTGCGGGCTTTCAAAAATAAATGAAATGAGGCGATGGTGTGGCGGCCCTCAACTACGTGCCATCCGACTCAGAGTGGAAATATTAAAAGTTTTGGCTGGTTTCGTTGTCTAGGGGCTGGGATGCGTAGTTGCCGCAATACAAGCCAAATACTGCTGAATCTACAGTGTACAATATGAATATACACATGAATCGAACATAGTAATTTATGAATGAAAGATTGCAATTAAATAAAATCTGCAGGTACTATCTTAACGACTTTAAATGATGAGTACGATAGTAGAAGTACTTCTGCGAATGCGGTATATTTCTGCAAAACACTTATTGGTGTCGATGGTCCAGCAGTTTAATAAAATATAAGTTGAATAACAGGGAAACAATAGACTCCTACTTCACGTAACTAGTTACGAACAACATAGCTCGCGAGATATTCACTTCTGAACACATACTACACCTTCACTGCAGAAGCTACGGAAATCTCACAAGTGCACTAATCGGCATTACGAAATATTTCTATCACCCGCTGTAAGGTGTCAGGCAACTCCAACACCTTCCATGAAAACCCTGACATGATAGCAAATCGGGCAGTTTGTCACATAGCTCCGAATAAATCCTAACATTAAATTAACCAAAGTAATACGATCAACGAGTGAGCAAATGGAATACCACAGACTAATACAAGAACGCCTAAATGCATGTCATACCTTCCCACAATGAAACAGACGTAGGTCCGAGGGGAGAAACGAGAACAGAAGCCGAGAGCAGAGTCGTGTAGGCTAGGAGGCCCTACGATAAGGGACGGACACCTACGTCGCCAGCCGATCCCCAAGACCAGCCTCAGCCCATGTTAAAAGATAGAGCCCTCCAGAAGAACAGCATAGATCTTACGATAACACTAAAAGGGCCACACCAGCTGCAAGTTTTAGCGTGAGACTATACGCGTCTCTGTTACGTTGCAAACGTTAAACACATAGCCCCACCACAAAAAAGTATAATGTTTCTTATTGGATAGACATAATTTTCGTAGGCGGAGCTTAAGGTTAACGTTGAGACCCTGATTGGTCAGTTGAAAACACAGCCAAATAGCTTTTCTTAAACCAACTGCGGTAAATTGTAGTAAGGAGAAGTTAGAAAGAGTTGCTTCCGAGACGGCGAGGTTTGTGGAGCTGCGCCGCCCGCCGCCCCCCGCCCCCTGACGCTGCCTAACCAACGACAAAGTAATGAACGCACGCAATGCCGCATAAGGCTTCACTCAGAACTCCAGAAGTCTCATCTGTTACACCCCCTTTTTGCATAATACTAATTTCGATCGTCAATTAAAGCTCATGGTATTCACATTTGCTACTAGATGTTAAAATCTGAAACGCAATGATTTTTCTGTTATATAATTACTGAGAAGCCACATCGGCCACTGTAATTTACGACAAGTTAAATAAGTAATTAAAGATAAATGAGAGTCTCTGTAGACCATTTTTGATAGTTTTCTCTTTTATGAAACTTAATTTAAACCTAGATTATAGATGTGATATGGCGTAGGTCATCCTTCGATGCATTGTAGAACTTGGAAACCCATTCAGGGAATATTCGTTCACATTTTTTGTTGAACGCAGTTGTTTTTTATCATCCTGTATTAAAATATTTCCTTTTATCAATAGTGCAATTTATAAACAATGTTTTGTGAGTAGAATAAAAATTCCAATGGTAAACTTAACTGCTTTTTCGACGTTATTTCACCAGCTAACTAAAAATAGGAAAGCCTTGAACTCCTTCCACTAAATTTAGTTAGTATTAAGATCCTTTTACATGGAGTGCAGTGGAACTGACGCTGAAATCATTAAGTATTTGATTATATCATCGCTAGTCTCACTGAACTCTTATGAACTCTACATGTCATGGTTGGCCTGGCGTGTTCTTACCAGCAACAGGTACCAAGTTCAAACTAGTCAATTCCCTAAAAAACGCGCTCAGAGCGTCGTTGCGCGAAAGTGGTAGGGAGACACGACTTAGAACTAACAGACACCACGCAGAATGTTAGACCGCGAACAGGCGCAAATTGCTCCAGTCTCCCAGCCTTCCCCTGGACCGTGCGTCCGTCGCGCCGTACTGTCCAGGACTCTCCCGTGTCCTCTCCTGTACTGTCCAGAACTCCTCTGTCCTCTCTTGAAACGATGCTCCTTCCCTACCTCCATACAGTCTCTCCACGTGTCCCTTTTGGAACGATCGCTGTGATTGGCTAGAGCACTCCCGCCATGTCTTCAAGCCAACACACACACACACACACACACACACACAAACATTATGAATCACATTCGAAATACTGGATTTACATTTAAATAACTTGAAGTTAAATAAATATTCCTACAGCTGGATCATAAACAAGCTCTAAGACACATTATTAAATACATAAACAAATGAAATAAACATATATCAAAGAAATAGAACAGAAGTAACCCAGTAGCCTAATGTTTGTGTGTTTCCTAAAACACAGTAAATAATTGACCAATTTCTTCATGAATAGTATATGTTGGATATAAACAAAGACATATATGAATAAATATATTTATAAGCATGCTGCTACCGTTTTTTCATGTAACTGTGGAGTAATCGATAGTAATTAGCCACTTTGACCTCCAATAACTCATGTACTATTCAAGTTAGATGCCTGTAATTTGTACCAATTTAGGTTTACACCAATAGCTTTCTAAAGACACATCGATCGACAAAATCGGATGAACCGTTTAGATTTTGGAAATTCGTTGGTGGGTGTTACTTGTATAATTTACAGTCAGATACTAACTCTGATTACACCATCAGAATCGTCGTGCAGATAATGGTAATGTACATGTTTCTTTTTGAGGTATCATGATTCATCTGGCTACTATTAATATCCATACGAACTGTGAAATGTCTGCCATGAAGGCATCACAAAGTCCGCCATCTTTGGCACTCCCGACATACAAGCCTCTTTCATCGACACAGAATCATCAAGGAATTCCCAGCCACGTGATCGGCCTGGACCCCGGCTAACGTTTGGCACTATATGGCCGCGGAAGAGCCGTGGCCAGCCGAGAGGCCCCACCATGGCCACGCCAACTCCGAACTTTGAATATTATCTGGGCGCCACAACTCGCCCATTGCCTCACAATGTTCAGGTGCAAATGGTTTCCAAGTAGCCCAACATGACCATTTCCAGTCAATAATCGGTTCAGTTGGAACAGAGGATCCATTAAATTTCAGGTAAACACCACCCACACCATTATGGAGCGACCACCAGCCTGCACAGAGATTTGTTGAGAACCGGAGTCCATGGCTTTGTGGGATCTGTGCCACACACAAACCCTACCACCAGCTCTTACCAACTGAAATCGGGACTCATCTGGCCAGCGCCCAATCTACAGGGTCACGACCCCAGTAGAGGCGTCGCAGGAGATTTCGTGCTTTTAGCAAAGGCACTCGAGTCGGTTGTCTGCTGCCGTATCCCGCTAACACCAAATTTCGTCGCACTGCCTTACGGATACATTGGTCTTACGTCTTACATTGGTTTTTGCGGTTTTTTCACGCAGTGTTGCTTTTCTGTTAGCACTGCCCTCGGCTGTTAATTGAAGGCCGACTGCAACTACGTTGTCCGTGGTGAGAGATAATGCCTGAAATTTCGTATTCTCGGACCATTTTTAACGCTGTGGATTTCGGAATATTGAAATCCCCAACGATTTCCGAAATAGAATGTCCCAAGTGTCTAGCACCAACGACCATTCCTCGTTCATAGTCTCTTAATTCCCGTCGTGTGGCCATAAGCACGTCGGACACATTTTCATATGAATCACCTGAGTACAAATAACAGCTCTGCCAATGCACTGTCCTTTTACATCATGTGTACGCGATACTACCACAATATGTATATGAAGATATCACTACCCCACGATTTCTGTCACCTCAGTGTATATACTGCCTAACAAATAAAGTGAAGCACCCAGAAGATAGGGACGAATGTCAATGTACAGTGCCGGGAACAAATGTCAATGTACACTGTCGGAAAAAGATATAACATCTGAAACGCCCTGCTAAACCCGCAGGGCAGGACAGGTAGTTTAAGTCGTGGAAAGGGCCAAAATAAGTGGCTGTCAGTTACACTCGAACATACAACCTTTTATTTGATAAAATATTACAAGAGCCAAGAAAATAATAAAAAAACATAGCTTTAGTTTTGGAACTTAATTAGCGGCTGAATGCGCCGTACAGTCACGTGCCCTAAGGGCAAGAGCACTTTAATTTAAGAACAACTGAACGCCAATAACTTAAAGCTCAACCAAAATCAGAAATTTAAAAGGCAAAGCCTCATCTTAAAACAGTTCCTTAATTAGTCTGAATTTGACACTTTAAGAGCAAACAACTTAAATTCAAAATCGGCTTAAGGCCCAACACTTAAGACTCAATAACATTAATTTTAAAAATGCCAAAGGCTTTACGTAAAACAGATCTTAAATTAGGTTAAAGGCCCAAACCATCTAACACCTTAAGAGCAGAACAACTTTAATTCAAAATCGGCTGAAGGCCCCAAGAATCTGACACTTTAAGAGCAATGAACTTAAATTCACAATCGGCTGAAGGCCCAGCACTTAAGACCCAATAACATTAATATTGAAAATGCGAAAGGCTTTACGTAAAACAGTTCTTAAATTAGGCTGAAGGCCCAAACCACCAGGCGCCTTAAGGGCAAAACAACCTTAATCTAAAAATCAGCTGGAAGCCGTACAAGTACAAACAACCAGAACAAACAAGAAAAGGCACACCCAAGGGCGCTCAGAAGTTCCGAGGGTCGGCCTGGAATTCAAACACTAACGTTCGCATAGGTGAGACAGGCAGTCGGTCGAACCATTGTCGATCCGACGACATCCCAGTCGACAGACAGTCAACGGATCCACCGACAAGGTAACCTCCACTTCACCCGACCAACACAAAACAGGGAATTCAATGGAACAACGTAGAAGGTATTGGAGCCCACAACCAATTAAACATGGAGCTGTCAAACTACACACCGTTCTGGACAGCGACAACACGATGAGGAAAATACACTGCCTGAATTTACGTCAACACCCATGGCAGGTAACCGGAACTTCAACGGCCACAAGGCAGAAGATTCCGCTGGTGCACTACAGTTCAAACAACCAAGTACAGTTAAACTCCACCAGAGAATGACTAAAATTTGCCAACTTGAAAACACACGTTGTTGCTCACGAGAATATCCCAACATCCGACAAAGAAGTCTAAACGACATAATGTGGACAGTTGTGACTGGCTGGTAGATTAAGTCGAAACTCAACTTTCATGTCCAGGATCGGTGAGCCTCGAACCTTGTAGCAATTGGAACAGCACCACACAATCCGACACCGCATAGGGGCCGCCAGAAGGCCTGGCCAAACGACGCGCTGCAGAGATTTCCTCGCTGCTCCACGCCAATCGACCAACTGCCTGCACTCAGCCCAGACAGAAACTATAAGCGCCAGGCCAAAGATAGTCCAATGTCCGAATATCGATACACACTGCTGCTGAGACCTGCATAAAGAGTGGATAACGGCATCATCGCGATAACCGCAGTAGACTAGACATAGAGTAGCAACCGAGGGTTAATCCAACACTTAGCATGAGCCAGCCACGGCTCAACATCCTTATCGACTGTGCTCTGTAGCACCAGGTGTAATGTGTGCACAAGGGGTTGTAGTTTTTTTAGTGACTCACTTGTGACGGTCATCAGCGAGCAGATGACACTCAGGAAGTTGGCCTGGGCGTCCTCTGTTTCTGTTCTGCAGACAGTAACCGTCGTTGAGTTTAGACGTGAATAGCGTTTGCAAAATTCATTCTAGGGTACAACCGGCCCCACTAACGAATGCGCCCATTTGAACATTTTCAACCACCTGAAGGGGGGTCACATTGTGGACCCGCAGGATGCTGGGTGGGCGTATTGATGGAATGCTACACACGTTTAGCACAATGTATCGCTGGTGTGTAACTGCTTCCAGCAGTGTCTGTGGAACATTGCCACACCTGAAGACCAGGTTCTACATCTGCGCGTCAAGATTGATGTATTGTATGAGCTGCACTGATCGGATGACGTGATACAGGGAAGAAACCGGGTAAATGTTACATCTGCTGTGTCACCAAGGACTACTGGGATGCTTGCAGCAGGACTAAGATTACGTGTGTCACTGGAAAGATCACCATTGACACCAGGACCCTACCAAGCACGACTGCTCTGGTGTCATAAAGAGTCAACTGGAGAGTGGAATATCTCCCTGTTATCTTCAATGATGAGAGTAGGTTCTGTCTGTATGGGAGTGACGGAGGTACACATATATGCCGTAGACCTGTTGGGTAGCCTGCTCCGGGGTGCATTTGCCCATGACACACAGGTCCACCCCGGGCTTGTGGGGTAGCGGGGTGAGGGGGGGGGGGGGTGGTATCAGTTACAACCCACAGTCACATTGGCTGTTTCTGCAGTGTATAGTAACCAATGCACGCTACATTGTACAAGTTGTTACCCAGTGATACTGCCATTTCTTCGACAGGAAGGTGACGTCCTGTTTCAGCAGGATAATGTAAGTCCACATACGGCTGTTGCGACGCAACATGCTCTTCATGGTGAACAACAACTTTTCTGGCCAGCAAGTTCGCCACATTTCTCGTCAGTTGAATAAGTATGGAACACGATGAAGCAGGCACTTACTCGTTCCCCAGAGCCTGTAAGAACAATTGCCTAACTGCAGCAAAAGGTGTAAGATGATAGAGACAATCTATCGCAGGATGCCATTCGGTCCCTTTGCGATCTTTTGCATGTGAGAATTCACGCCTTAGTTGCCGCCAGAAGGGAGAAACACTATGTACTGATGCGGCTGTTTGGGCACCATTTAATGTGTCCTGTCTGTTTTATTTGGATGAATTTGTTATCATATACTTCCTATCACAACACTTGTCCTTGAGGGTGTTTCATTTTATTTACCGGCAGTGTAACTTCGTACACTTAAGCACCATGGACAAGTATGGACATGATTAGAGTCAGAACTCTCTGTCATAGGTAGAACTGCCACCAGACTGCGCTGATTTCACTGATATGATATGTGCAGGGAAAGAAAACTACAGTGGTCTTAGCCCTCTGTTGCCCACACTGAAACTGAATTTATTGTGCTGCTTCTCTCCCCGTGATATTAATAAAGCCAGGCTTGTACTATTGAAGATCAGTAGGACACAGTTTACTAGTTCCTTATCACAAACGATTTCTCCAGTAATTGGTGACCCGGATATTCTGTGTCTTTTTACCTCCATCTCTTCACATCGGAGGATTAAATGTGGTGCGGTTTCATCCGCTTGTCGCATGGTCTGCACTTAGGGTCTACTCATAGTGTGCAGATGTTTCTTAGTCATTAGTCCTACCATGAGTTTTACCTGTCTCTTGTCCAAGCGCAGGATTGCAGAACTTCTCTTCAAACACTTCTTCGACATCAATAACTTGTCATGTTCATGTTTTTGGATCATACTCAAATATTCCGCCTGCTGCCTGTTGATCGAGTTATGTAGTCTTGATTTTACCATCACCTTAGTTGAGAGAGGTTCCGGTCCGACAAATAGAGTGGTCACTCCAGTCCTGGCCAGCCTATCAGCCCTTTCACTGCTACTAATTCCTGAGTGATCAGGGACCCACAGCACATTTAACCTGTACTTTTCGCCTAGCTTCACAAGGGCTTCGTGGCATTTGCAAGATCTGTGACTTGGTTGCTTTGGTTGATGGAGATTTCAGATATGCTTGGCTGCTTGATTGAATACAGATGCCACAGTCCTTGTAACACGTAGGCAGATTCTCCTCGGCACACACCAGATAGTAATTATCTTTGTTTGGAATACCGTGGTCAGCTTCCCTAGAGAGATTACTATAGTTTAGCCCGTACCCCATAGACCTTGGTCCCACCTCCTTCATCTGTTTCAGACCTGTCAGTAAACCAGAGCATGTCTCTTGATCGGTATCGTGATTCAATCTTTCACCACTCCCTACTTCCAATTGTTACCTTGAAAGATTTATTGAACCAGCTGGAAGTTATTGTGTAGTCTGTCAGCAGTTCTTCGACCATTCCTGTTTTTTCCGCATTCATAATGTTGGTGTGGGTTTTGGATAGCCTGAAGTTTACAGTTCCTTCCACTTTTTCAACTGTATGTCTCCATCGTAACCCAGATTTGTATTGGGGGTATGTCCAGCATGAGCTCTACTGCATCAGTAGGTGTACTGCTAATTTCGCCTGTTATGGCTAGACAGGCCAGTCTCTGAACATTCGCAAGCTCCTTAGTAGCCAGTTCCTGCTCTACTTTATTCCACCGTACTGTAGCCCCATAAATTATCGTGCAACTCATTACAGTGGTATACAGCCAATACATACTCCTCGGGTTTAGAGTCTAGTTTTTACTACAGGCGCTTCTAGCGCACATAAGAGCACCCTTTGCCTTGGAACGTATATTCTTTATGTGAGGTTTCATCATAGTTTCCCAGCCTCGTGGTCTTCAAACAGCGGCCTGTGAGCCTCCTGTGGCCGCAATCAGGTATTCGTGAGGGCCAAAGTTCTCAGCCATATTTTATAATAATACGCATCTAACAGCTAACAGCAGAATTGGCTTGAGGAACATGGGAGTTTCATACCTACAGATCGCACAGTTAGTTGGCTGTAATACAGTAACGTCAGAGGGAATGCTATGCTTCATTTATTCATAGATAGTACGAGTAGTTGTTGTAGGTGCTCATTTACACATTGACCACCTATTCCCTGCGCATCACTTCATTTTGGTATGCTCTACGATATCTTTATTCAAATTCGAAGCACCCTCTCTTCCTGAACCTTCTTTGATCTACACTCCTGGAAATGGAAAAAAGAACACATTGACACCGGTGTGTCAGACCCACCATACTTGCTCCGGACACTGCGAGAGGGCTGTTCAAGCAATGATCACACGCACGGCACAGCGGACACACCAGGAATCGCGGTGTTGGCCGTCGAATGGCGCTAGCTGCGCAGCATTTGTGCACCGCCGCCGTCAGTGTCAGCCAGTTTGACGTGGCATACGGAGCTCCATCGCAGTCTTTAACACTGGTAGCATGCCGCGACAGCGTGGACGTGAACCTTATGTGCAGTTGACGGACTTTGAGCGAGGGCGTATAGTGGACATGCGGGACGCCGGGTGGACGTACCGCCGAATTGCTCAACACGTGGGGCGTGAGGTCTTCACAGTACATCGGTGTTGTCGCCAGTGGTCGGCGGAAGGTGCACGTGCCCGTCGACCTGGGACCGGACCGCAGCGACGCACGGATGTACGCCAAGACCGTAGGATCCTACGCAGTGCCGTAGGGGACCGCACCGCCACTTCCCAGCAAATTAGGGACACTGTTGCTCCTGGGGTATCATCGAGGACCATTCGCAACCGTCTCCATGAAGCTGGGCTACGGTCCCGCACACCGTTAGGCCGTCTTCCACTCACGCCCCAACATCGTGCAGCCTGCTTCCAGCGGTGTCGCGACAGGCGTGAATGGAGGGACGAATGGAGACGTGTCGTCTTCAGCGATGAGAGACGCTTCTGTCTTGGTGCCAATGATGGTCGTATGCGTGTTTGGCGACGTGCAGGTGAGCGCCACAATCAGGACTGCAAACGACCGAGGCACGCAGGGCCAACACCCGGCATCATGGTGTGGGGAGCGATCTCCTACACTGGCCGTACACCTCTGGTGATCGTCGAGGGGACACTGAATAGTGCACGGTACATCCAAACCGTCATCGAACCCATCGTTCTACCATTCCTAGACCGGCAAGGGAACTTGCTGTTCCAACAGGACAATGCACGTCCGCATGTATCGCGTGCCACCCAACGTGCTCTAGAAGGTGTAAGTCAACTACCCTGGCCAGCAAGATCTCCGGATCTGTCCCCCATTGAGCATGTTTGGAACTGGATGAAGCGTCGTCTCATGCGGTCTGCACGTCCAGCACGAACGCTGGTCCAACTGAGGCGCCAGGTGGAAATGGCATTGCAAGCCGTTCCACAGGACTACATCCAGCATCTCTACGATCGTCTCCATGGGAGAATAGCATCCTGCATTGCTGCGAAAGGTGGATATACACTGTACTAGTGCCGACATTGTGCATGATCTGTTGCCTGTGTCTATGTGCCTGTGGTTCTGTCAGTGTGATCATGTGATGTATCTGACCCCAGGAATGTGTCAATAAAGTTTCCCCTTCCTGGGACAATGAATTCACGGTGTTCTTATTTCAATTTCCAGGAGTGTATTTATGATGTGAGGGCCTGATTTTCTATGCTTAACTATTTTACAACATGAGGCTGCTGTAATATAGATTTCAGTACCCAGTATGCTCAATCAAAAACACTTTGTTTTTTAAGGGTGAGGTTTTGATTTTTATATACATGTAATCTCTTTCCACATCCACTACTGGCCATTAAAATTGCTACACCACGAAGATGACATGCTAAAGACGCGAAATTTAACCGACAAGAAGAAGATGCTGTGATATGCAAATGATTAGCTTTTCAGAGCATTCACACAAGGTTGGTGCCGGTGGCGACACCTACAACGTGCTGACATGAGGAAAGTTTCCAACCGATTTCTCATACACAAACAGCAGTTGAGCGGCGTTGCCTGGTGAAACGTCGTTGTGATGCCTCGTGTAAGGAGGAGAAATGCGTACCATCGTATTTCCGACTTTGATAAAGGTCGGATTGTAGCCTATCGCGATTGCGGTTTATCGTATCGCGACATTCCTAGTCGCGTTGGTCGAGATCCAATGACTGTTAGCGGAATATGGAATCGGTGGGTTCAGGAGGGTAATACGGAACGCCGTGCTGGATCCCAACGGCCTCGTATCACTAGCAGTCGAGATGACATGCATCTTATCCGCATGGCTGTAACGGATTTTACAGCCACGTCTCGATCCCTGACTCAACAGATGGGGACGTTTGCAAGACAACAACCATCTGCACGAACAGTTCGACGACGTTTGCAGCAGCATGGAGTATCAGCTCCGAGACCATGGCTCCGGTTACCTTTAACGCAGCATCACAAACAGGAGCGCCTGCGATGGTTTACCCAACGACGAACCTGGGTGCACGAATGGCAAAACGTCATCTTTTCGGATGAATCCAGGTTCTGTTTACACCATCATGATGGTCGCATCTGTGTTTGGCGACATCGCGGTGAACGCACATTGGAAGCGTGTATTCGTCGTCTCCATACTGGCGTGTCACCCGGCGTGATGGTATGGGGTGCCATTGGTCACACGTCTCGGCCACCTCTTGTTCACATTGACGGCACTTTGAACACTGTGCGTTAATTTCAGATGTGTTACGGGCCGTCGCTCTACCCTTCATTCGATCCCACCGAAACCCTACATTTCAGCAGGATAATGCACGACCGCATGTTGCAGGTCCTGTACGGGCCTTTCTGGATACAGAAAATGTTCGACTGCTGCCCTGGCCAGCACGTTCTCCAGATCTCTCACCAGTTGAAAACGTCTGGTCAATGGTGGCCGAGCAACTGGTTCGTCACAATACGCCATTCACTACTCTTGATGTACTCCGCCACACACCGTCAGGTGGCTTGCGGAGTATGGATGTAGATGTAGAACTGTGGTATCGTGTTGAAGCTGCATGGGCAGCTGTACCTGTACACGCCATCCATGCTCTATTTGGCTCAATGCCCAGGGGTATCAAGGCCGTTATTACGGCCAGAGGTGGTTGTTCTGGGTACGGATTTCCCAGGATCTATGCATCCAAATTGCGTGAAAATGTATTCAAATGTCAGTTCTAGTATAATATATATGTCCAATGAATACCCTTTTACCACCTGCATTTCTTCTTGGTGTAGAAATTTTAATGGCCAGTAGTGTATATTTTGTTCATGTAAGACTTTGTAAAGAGAGAGAGAGAAAATATAGTAATCAATGCCTTTTGTTTGTATGTAATTCTCTGTAAACAATTTTTTGTTTGTATTTTAGTGGTGTCACGTTCCTTGTAGATTATAATATGGCTTTGTATCTGGTTATACAACAGCACGTGACTTGTATCGGTCCCTTTTCTCCTATTGCATTCGTAACATAGACAACTAAATTCACTACGTATATTTAAGAATGCCTCGGCTCTTAGCTGTTGGTGTTTTTATTCATTTATCTTGTACTTTAAAGGGCCCGGCTGAAGGTGATTAGGCATATTTTAAGCACGTTTAATTATATATCATAGCCGAAAAAATTAGTACACCTGGACAGACGACGTCTTTTTGATCCAACGGCGGATATACCACCTGATGGATAGCAGAGGTACTGATAATGGTTTAAACGTCGTCCGCCAAAGGGTAGCGTGATGGCATAGCTACCAGAGCGCCATCTGTGTGTAACCTTCAATAGGGAATGCTCACTGCCAGAAGACTCAGTAGGCACAAACGTGTGAAACAAGCAGGCAACCCGGCCACGGAGACACACAATTGCTTCCGACAGCCAATTGAGCGAGTTTCGTAGGGGTCAAATTGTGGCCTTCCGAGTCGCTGGCTGGTCATTTTGGAGAATTCCCACACAAATTGGTCGTGTTTTGTCAGTTGTGCAACGATTCTGGTATCAGTGATCATGTGACTTTACTCACACTTGTTCAAATAACTTACGGGTTTGCTGCCAGGTGACGTCGTCGACCACCGCCGATATTTCTACAGGAGCACACCCTGCCATTCTCAAGGCACAACTGCAAGGAGGAAGCAGTGTGCAAGGGAATTTAATACCTCGGTTCACAGAGGAGAAACAAGGAAGATACCACACACAGAACTTTACATTCCCTCAGAATCGATCCTGGTATTGTTGTTTTACCTGCAGACAAGGGAAATGCCACGGTTTTGTTGAACAAGCACGATTACATTCAAAAGATGCAGTGTATACTTTCTGATTCGGCGTATCGCAAAATCGGTGCTGATAATACTAAGAGTGTTGAGAGAAAGACTAATAACTTCCTGAAGAAAAGTTCTTTGTCACAGGAGACTATCAAGAGTCTTAATTCTTACAGTGCTGTACCACCTAGATTATATGGCCTCCCTAAGGTCCACAAAGAGGCTGTCCAGTTGAGGCCTATTGTTTCTAATTTTGGTGCTCCGACATATCGTGTAGCTAAACATCTTGCTAGTTTGCTGAGCCCACTAGTAGGTAAGTGTCAACACCACATTAAGTACTCTGCAGATTTCTGACGTCGATTGCAGGGATTTTGTTTGAATGACTCTGATATTTTAGTCAGTTTTTATGTGGTTTCTCTTTTCACTCGCGTTCCTCTGTGTGATTAGTTGTAGCTAATTGATGTTAAGTTTGGTGTCGAGTTAACAAATTTGTTTCGACATGTGTTGACTTCCACTTACTTTTTATTCAATGGTCAGTACTACGAACAGACTGATGGAGTTGCAATGGGAAGCCAGTTGTCACGTATTGTGGCCAATTTGTTTATGGAGGACTTTGAGGAAAGTGCATTGGAGTCAGCGACCTTGAAACCTGTGTGCTTTTTCAGATATGTAGACGATGCTTTTGTTGTTTGGCCTCATGGTAGTGATAATTTAAACCGGCTTTTGGAACACCTGAATTCAATCCACCCGAATATTCAGTTCACTATGGAGGTGGAAAAGAATGGATGCCTTCCCTTCCTTGATGTGTTGGTCAGAAGGAAGACTGATGATACGTTGGGACATTCTGTTTATAGGTAGCCTACTCACACTGACTTGTATCTGCGAGCTGATAGTTGTCACCATCCAGCTCAGCGTGAAGGAGTACTTCGTACCTTGGTTCACAGGGCCCACGTTATCTCAGACCCTGAAAGTTTGGCAGTTGAGCTATTACATTTCGAACTCGCCTTTCGTCAGAATGGTTATAGAGAGAGGCAGATCACAAGTGATTTTCGCTATCAGCCTTTTGTGCAACGGGTGAGTGACGATAGCAACGAAGGGGCACCTAAGTGTACGGCCTTTGTGCCTTACTCAGGAAGCATTTCCAACAGAATTTGCGGAAATATGACGTGAAATGTGTTTTTCGACCACCTTCTAAGATTAAGGCCCTGTTGGTGTCCGTAAAAGATGATCTTGATTTGCGTAAGGCTGGTGTCTATCGTATTCCTTGCAGTTGTGGCCTCTTATATATTGGTCAGAAAATCAGGACTGTGGAAGACCGGTGTATTGAACATAATCGTCACACACGCTTACAACCGCAGAGCAAATTCGCTATTGCAGAACATTGCCTTCACACCAGTCATCCAATGGAATACAACACGGAGATTCTGGCTTGCACGTCCAGCTATTGGGATAGTGGTATTAAGGAAGCTCTTGAAATCCAACTATCAAGCAACCTTATAAACAGAGATTGTGGATTTTGTTTAAATGCTGCTTGGAATCCGACTCTATCTCTCATAAAAAAAAACGGAGGGACAGAATTAGTGCTACCTCACCTGTTGATTAATAGTCACTATCGTTATTTCTGATGTTTGTGATCTTTGGTTGTGTGTTGACTCTGTGGTTACTAGTTCTGTGTGTGGTATCTTCCTTGTTTCTCCTTTGTGAACCGAGGTATTATATTCCCTTGCACATTGCTTCCTCCTTGCAGTAGTGCCTTGAGATTGGCAGGGTGTGCCCCTGTCGGAATATCGGTGGTGATCGACGATGTCACCTGGCAGCAAACTCGTAAGTTATTTGAACATTCAATTCACAGGGAAAAGTTAAGGTCTCAGATTGTCACACCTGTAGAGGAAGTTCTGGACGTCATCTCGCCACTGGCGCCTGTCGAGATCGTCGTACTATAAGGGCAACAGAGGTGGGTCGTACAGCTACTCCAGCGTAGATAAGAGGGCTTGTGACCTCAGACATGTCAACACGAACTGTTGTGACGCGATTATTATCTGCGGGACTATGGGGACGCGACACCTCTAGTCCATCTTCCACTCACGACACAACATCGACGTGCACGGCTCGGCTGGTGGTATCAGAGGATCACTTGGAAGATGGAAAGTTGCTCCATGAACTACAGCGATGAAACTAGATTATGTCTTGACGGAAGTGATGGTCGTTTGCTCATACGACGTAGACCTGCTATGGTTTCGTCCAATACACACTGCCCCCACCTTTGGTGTTTCTAGAGAGGACGCTAACCAACACTCAGTTCGTGTCGAATTGTTAGACCCTTCTCTTGCTGTTCTTGGAACAGGAAGGTGACGCGTTGTTCCAACAAGATAATTCTCGCCTACGCTCTACCCCTGAAACTTAACGTGCTCTGCAACACGTGCAGCAACTTTCCTGGTCAGCACGATCTCTGGACCTGTTTCAAATTCAGCACGGGTGGGTTATGATGGAACGAGAAGTGACTCGTGTGACTGCTCAGGCAACAACTGTTATAGAACTACGTGAACAGATCTAGGGGACGTGGCATGACGTATCCCAGGACAGGATTCGCCATCTGTACGATAGACTGCATGCCAGAGTCAGCCTCTGCACTGCCGCCCGTGGAGGATATACAACGAATTAATATGACTGTTTCAGCGTGGGTTGAAATCTGGTACCTCAGAACGGCTTGCGCCATTTACACTCCTGGAAATTGAAATAAGAACACCGTGAATTCATTGTCCCAGGAAAGGGAAACTTTATTGACACATTCCTGGGGTCAGAAACATCACATGATCACACTGACAGAACCACAGGCACATAGACACAGGCAACAGAGCATGCACAATGTCGGCACTACTACAGTGTATATCCACCTTTCGCAGCAATGCAGGCTGCTATTCTCCCATGGAGACGATCGTAGAGATGCTGGATGTAGTCCTGTGGAACGGCTTGCCATTCCATTTCCACCTGGCGCATCAGTTGGACCAGCGTTCGTGCTGGACGTGCAGACCGCGTGAGACGACGCTTCATCCAGTCCCAAACATGCTCAATGGGGGACAGATCCGGAGATCTTGCTGGCCAGGGTAGTTGACTTACACCTTCTAGAGCACGTTGGGTGGCACGGGATACATGCGGACGTGCATTGTCCTGTTGGAACAGCAAGTTCCCTTGCCGGTCTAGGAATGGTAGAACGATGGGTTCGATGACGTTTTGGATGTACCGTGCACTATTCAGTGTCCCCTCGACGATCACCAGAGGTGTATGGCCAGTGTAGGAGATCGCTCCCCACACCATGATGCCGGGTGTTGGCCCTGTGTGCCTCGGTCGTATGCAGTCCTGATTGTGGCGCTCACCTGCACGGCGCCAAACACGCATACGACCATCATTGGCACCAAGGCAGAAGCGACTCTCATCGCTGAAGACGACACGTCTTCATTCGTCCCTCCATTCACGCCTGTCGCGACACCACTGGAGGCGGGCTGCGCGATGTTGGGGCGTGAGCGGAAGACGGCCTAACGGTGTGCGGGACCGTAGCCCAGCTTCATGGAGACGGTTGCGAATGGTAGTCGCCGATACCCCAGGAGCAACAGTGTCCCTAATTTGCTGGGAAGTGGCGGTGTGGTCCACTACGGCACTGCGTAGGATCCTACGGTCTTGGCGTGCATCCGTGCGTCGCTGCGGTCCGGTCCCAAGTCGACGGGCACATGCACCTTCCGCCGACCACTGGCGACAACATCGATGTACTGTGGAGACCTCACGCCCCACGTGTTGAGCAATTCGGCGGTACGTCCACCCGGCCTCCCGCATGCCCACTATACGCCCTCGCTCAAAGCCCGTCAACTGCACATACGGTTCACGTCCACGCTGTCGCAGCATGCTACCAGTGTTAAAGACTGCGATGGAGCTCCGTATGCCACGGCAAACTATCTGACATTGACGGCGGCGGTGCACAAATGCTGCGCAGCTAGCGCCATTCGACGGCCAACACTGTGGTTCCTGGTGTGTCCGCTGTGCCGTGCGTGTGATCATTGCTTGTACAGCGCTCTCGCAGTGTCCGGAGCAAGTATGGTGGGTCTGACACACCGGTGTCAATGTGTTCTTTTTTCCATTTCCAGTAGTGTATTTGTAAATTCAGTCATTTCTTACTCTCCATAAGCACTGTGGCAACAATAGATCTTGAGTTAAACGGAAACCTCTAAAAGTGTGTAGTAATTTTTATGGAATAGTTTCGTTTGACTATTATACGCTACTACACTTCTCGGACGTTCATACTTGTCGTTTCTCCAACAGAGTAGCTCCATTTTTTTTTAACAAAATGTGTTTATGACTTTAAATCTCCTGAGTTTATTTTGACTTTGCAAGTTTCATATTTGATGGTATGCTGTGTTGTTAATGTATTCGTGTTCGCATATGCCAGCTGATCCTTGTGAATCCCATTGGTCCTATTTATGTTGGGATTCTTATCATTGCACCCTTGTCTCATAATCATGTTTGATTAGTTACAATTTTTTTCTGCGATTTTTGGTTGCTAAGCTTGGCTAGGCATTCAAGGATTGGAAATTAATTCATAATATAATAGTTCTTAGCATAAACCTTTGCATGATAGTGTTTCTCTTTACTGTTTCGTTTTGTTTCTCATTACTGTTTAATTTTTGATATAGCTTTGTAATTACTGTGAAATCTTTGTTTGATAGTTTTACTATATTATGTAATGATGTTTAGTCTGCCTGCGTAGCTGAGTTATCAGTGCAACTGACTGCCATGTGAAGGATACGGGTTCGATTCCCAGTACTGCTAGGGAGTTTTCATTGGTAGGACAACTCGAACGGGGTACACTCAGCCTCGTGAAGCCAACTGGGTAGCTACTTGATAGAGTAGTAGCTGTTGCATGGTCAAGGAATGTGACAACGACCGGGAGAGTGGTGTGCTTACCTTCCAATGACACTATTGGCAGAGGATGACATTGCGATCGGTTGTGCCCGATTGCCTCTTCATTGGCCAGAACGCGGAACTTTACCTATCGTCGTCTATGTAACGATGTTTAGTGTTATCTGCAATTGCGTACAATGCTTACAGGTTGCTAGAATAATAGAAATTTCATTAACGTTTTAAACACTTAGCGGAGAACCTCTTGTCATCCCTGTTTTATTTATTTATTTACCATGCCGCTGGGGTGTTTATTATAATTAGTACCTCGGATGATTTTCTTGCCTTTGTAAGAAGATTGTATTGCGTATAGTATGTTGTACGCTCTGAGTACGACTTCCTCTGCACTCTCCCATACCCCCCCTCCATCCTCCCCCGTTACGACCTCTCTTCTCCTCCCCTGTTCCCTGTTGTACTTCTTTCCTTCTGCCCATGAATTTTTGAATTTATTTTATGTTTAGTTTTTTGTTCCTGCTTTATAAAACCTTCTGTATCTTTACTCTCGAAGACTTTAGTGAATTACAATTATACTTATGGCTTTGTACTTTTGTTTGGTAGGCGTTCTGAAGCTCAGCTGTTCCTGAGACATATCAATATAATAAAATTTTTATTCAAGTGGCCAGCTAATTTTTAACTACGTGTTCAGCAGTGACATACATCCTTTTAAGTATACGTCATGGCTGCAGACATTGTACTCGATTTTACGCATCACTTTAAGGGAAGGTCAGCACTGTGCAACACCATTTACGAACCAAAGTACATGTGGGTGCCCCAAGCAGTCAATGAACGAATACGTTCTATAATAGTAATAAGTTTTACGTAAACTTGTCAAACGTTTTTTGTTTGTAGGTGGTTTGGATGAGAACATCGAGAGACTGAAACGGAGGATAACTACAGTTGAAACGTCCCCTTAGAAAAATTGTACACGACTGTGCTTAAACTGACACACAATATTTTTAGCGCAACGCAATCTGACTTTCAATAATCCCTACAAAAGAATGGCCCTGACTAAAATGAACCTATACCTTTCACAAATCACTTACCTCACCAAAAATCTTCGTTACTCGAACTACTGCAATGCAGCGAGCGCCACTACTGCCAGCTAACTAAAAGATTCAAACTACGGAAGTCACTAACTACTGATAGGCAAGTTAGCAAATGAAAGATTTTAATAGAGAACAAACAATGTATTTACCTTAATAGTCATAATATATATATCAGTTCATGACATCAATTCTTACAAATTTCAAAACTCCGCCATCTCTCTCCCCACGTCCACCACTGCTGGCAGCTCACCACTAACTGCGCAACGCTACGCGCTGTTAGCATCCAGCTGCCGCTGCCCAACACTACAATGGCAGACAACAATGCAAACCAGCCACAGACTGCACACGGCACAGCCAGTGATTTTCATACAGAGCGCTACGTGGCAGCGGCGTTACCAATAAAAAAACCTAAACAGCCTACTTACATAGCCCCCATGCTCCCACAAAAAAATTTACAAATTGTTTTGGGTAGTGGCCAATACAGATTTGAAAAATATTTTCATAATTATAATAACAAAGAAATGAAATGCACACACTTATCGATACAATGTTGGTCAAAAGCTAAAATTTTCTCACAGTCCATAAAGACAGTCCTGATCATTCATCAAAGTAAAATTGCAGTGTTTTTCTCAAAGTCTGAGCAGTAAAAGAAAATGCACACGTAAGTAGTGTACTTCCATGCAGTCTTGAAGAAGTAGTGTTGTCCTTCCAACGGAAAGACAGTGCGAACTCTTGACATGCAGACAGGTAAGGGGCCACAACAGAGCAAACCCACAGCAGAGTCAGTCGAAGTTTTAAAGAATATTGGTAGGTAGGTCGTCACAGAGTAGACCCATTGTAGTCCTGGTAGAGATTACGGTATTGGTGGGCCACCAGAAGTGCAGACCCACTGCAGTCCTTGTAGAAATAATGGTATTGGTGGGTCATCAAAGGTGTAGACCCACTGTAGTCCATGTAGAGATGGCCAGCAGCCATCTGTTTGACTGTGCAGGCGCACAATCACCATTGAAGAGTCTTGCGGATAATATAGCAAGTCCATAACCACCACTTGTGCACTCACAAAAATTGTTTTTGAAATGTCCTTAGAACCAGCCATGCTGTTATCCAGTCCCTTACTGAATTATTAACACACGTGCAAACACTACCAGTCGCTACTTCTCACATATTGTCCATATACTATGACCAACAGAAACGTGTGCAGTGAAATGTAATTTACAAGTTACTTAATTTGATGACCTGGTGTCAATTACAATTTTATAACATAAGAATACAATAACAAAGATACAAAATATATCATTAAAGAACATAATAGTACAGATAACATTTGCAGTAATACAGGCTTCACAAAAGAATCGAAATAACAAATACATCAGTGTTACAAAAATTATGACATAAGTACATACATAAAAGATCAGAATAACTTTTGAAACATCAACTTCACACATGAGCATTAGAACGAAACAGAATAAATAATGTGTAATCATCTTCACGAAGTAAATAACATGTTATTAATGTAAATTACATTTGAGGATAACAGTATTCCTCATCATAGTGAATGTAGCTTAGTATTAGAAGAGAAAAAATTATATGAAACAGTACACAGAGACAGAAAGAAAACAAATACACAAGGGTACACAAACACATTGTGGGTTAACACAAGAGGACAGGGCAGGGTTTGTTTTCAGTGTAACATTTGTTACTGCAGTCCAACCCAAAACTTCATTCCACAGATCTTTCGTCTTATTTCAACATTTGTTTCCACCAAAAAAATCCTATCCAAGCATGCTTTTTGTATTTATATGTTCACATATTTCTTACCTCATTATTTATTTTCCATCATCTTACCTCATCATTTATTTCCAAGAAAATCCTACCTAAACCTGTTGACCCTAAACCCTACTTTTCTTGTTCCTTTCCTCTTTCAAAATACTTTTATGGCCAAACCATTTTCTTACAGCTTCTCAATGCATTCCTTCCAATTTATCACAACTCATTCTCTTATATAGTCTACCCCCTCTTAAGCTAACTTAAATCTACTAAGCTCAGATGCTTAACTAAGGGACGTGGCAATGCAGCAGCACGAAACAATTAATACAAACAGCAATGAGAAAAAAATGCAAGTAAGCAAAGCAAGCTGCAATAAATGTAATAACTTGTACCTAAACATGACAAACCCACAAGCAGAAAAAATAGTACACTAAAGACAACAACGCAGGTAAGTGAAATGTATATTCACATCTTAATATCTATATAATTAAAGTGGTGCACCACAAGAAGTTATTCTACCAAAAATTACCAAGTACGTGAAAAGAAAATTCTGTATGCAATTCCTGTGAAGGGAAATGTCTTTTTGTGCTCCTTCGTTTTTTTTAAGTACATCATAAAGTTATTATTTACTGGATCTGTAGGCATAAAATATTTATATTAGTACATCTATAAAATTTTATTTTAACCAATGCTATAGTGCAGCTAGAAACTAGATATTAAACAAAATAGACAAAGCAAGGCGTGAAACGTCATTCGCTAGCCATAAGGCATTTCATAATGCAGTAAACAATCTTCCAACTAGCAAGACAATAGACATGAAACGTTTTTCATCATTTCATTTCAGTAAATATCATAAATTAAGAACTCTACAGTGTAATCATGTTTTCAAGTTTGAGGGTGTCGTATTTACGATGCTTTCTACAAAGGAATGTCAACAGCGAGGATAATGGCTTTTTTTTTACCTGTGCCTCTGAAAGGCACACACTAATGGCTTTTTTCCCAGGCGACTGTCGCACAGCTGGGTGCCCACGACGCATTATGTCACGGTCGCTTACATTTCATACCGAAATATTTACGACAGCAGTTTCCGCTACAGTGACAGTCTCATATAAAAATATTTTCACAGGTTGAGAATTTGCGTTAAAAATCTGTAGAAACAAAATCCTTTAAATATAATAGTGTCCAAAAAATTTTCACCAGCATAGTGATGCATTCACACATATACACACATTTCATAACTCTTAAAGTACGATTTATAGTTTCCAACAACCTTTTTCACAAACCAGAGTCCCTAAGCACTACTCATTATTCCTTACCTTATTCGTCGACACTTCTTCAATATTTCATCATAACAGATACGTAGCATAATCAAATAACTCTTATAGCATCAGCTTATTGATCATAAACATACCGCAACAGCATAATACACATAGTCATCGTAATAATAACATCATAAGACCTCAGTCAACTCTCAAAATCGTCGTAGCTTCCTCCAAAAATTTCAAAATCTAAAATAAATTCTCTGCTCATGTCAAAAGTGTCATCTACCTCAAACGTACTTTAAAAATCATGATCTCATACCAAATATGCCATTCAAAGCTCTCATAGTGTCACAACGGTTCTGAAAAAATATGAACAGTTCACAAACTACAGGCAAAATACAATTTCATAAGTGTGAAGTTATCCTACGGTGTAAATACATAAACATCTGTCACTGATGTAGTATAATAAATGTTTGTTTCTCTCAGTTAAATGATCAGATAGCTGTGTAATTTATGTGTTAGAGAAATATGGTACCGATGTGTAAAGTTGTATAAGCAAATACAATATTAGCTAGGGCTCCTTGTGTTTGCCACACACATGGTACACAAAGTAAGCGTGTACCCCCCTGAGGATTAATGTAATTATATCCTCAGGTGTTGCAGATTACAGCAATGGAATGAAATGTATCACAGAAAACCTTTGTATCATTGTACTTCAAATATCTTTCAAAATAAATGTTTTAAGTACAAAATTAGTCACTCAAATACGTGTACTGTAGTGCTAAACTGTGCGTCATGTTGTAAGATAATCTCTGTGGAAGTGTCGTAGTTATCGTCCTCCGAAAGCTAAGTTCTGCAGAAGTCAATGTACTTACCTCATGATAAACAAAAGTGAAATGCTATGCGTGTAGATATCGTAGTTATTACGTACCTTATCGTGATCAAGAAAGTACTATAATGTAACGTATTGTTGTGCTACAGAAAAAGGCTGTCTCATTGTAGCTATACCACAAAAGTTACTAGTAAAACATGTTTTACTTTCCAGAATAATTCAGAAAAACTGAGCAGATATAAAACAGATACACCGCAAAAGCAACATTGTAAATTGTCACTCATTAGTAGCGTCGTGATATAATCGTGTAGCTGTCACATATACTAGCCACTGTGTCATCTGGTATCTCACAGAAAGTACTTTAAATCCAGAATGTATTTTCAAGTAAACCAAAATGTTGCATTAAAATCTCATTAGCAGTACTGGTAAATGTTCTAAGTATGTGGGCCTTATGGTCGTTACGTAATCGTGCCACTAACAAGCAAAAATGTACACACACACAATAACACTGTGTCGTCTGTTCACTATAACAATGCATTCGTAATTTCTGTTTAAATAAGTTCTCTTGGTTCTTGATTGGATATTTAACTTCAAACATTGTTGTATGTTAACAGATTATAAGTCTGACAAAGCATACTAGTAATGTGAAGTGAAAAGTTATGTAGCAAATACAAAGTTAAAAAGCAGATTATCTTTCAATAAACGGTTTTACATGTGAAATGTGGTGCAATCCTTTACGCTTCCTAGTACGCAGAGTTTCAGTTTCAACGCAATTATCATGTTGTATACGTCGGTAAGGAATGCTAAAATTTTTCTCAAGGTTAGCGTCTATGTTATTTTTCGCTGAGCCAGCCGGCGCACGTGGCTGCCTGCGGTGCGAGTCATTGTCTGTCTTTTTGTTGGCGCGCGTCGTTATTGGGATTAGGAGGCCTAACTTCTACAAATTCACCTTGACGAGAAGGCCCTGCCCTGTTTGAAGCTGGCCAGTTCTGATGGAATTCAGGTCTGTCGTTTTGTCGGTAGTTTACATAGTTTCTTGTTTGTGGGTCATGTGGTGGAGTATTTCTCCAGTAATCGTAACTGCGTGGTGGACCGTTGCGTCTAAATTTATTCTGTCGCCCTTGATAATAATTATTTTGGTTCCCGTATTGTCTGGTTCTCTGACTGTCTCTGTGATAGCCATTACCGCGGAAATGCAATCTTTCTCTGTAATTATTACTACGCTGCCAATGGCTGTCACATGGGTGATGTCTGTTTTCGTCACGATTTACGTTGTCAGAATAGCCTTGTCGTGTATTATTTCTGTCATCGCGGAATTGTGACAGATGTGACCTGTAATTGTTGTGCTCCTGTTTTAGCGTTCCGCGATTGTCAGTGTCAATTTCTAATTCTTGTAAGAGTCCCTGAAAAGCTTCAATGTCGTCTTTGCAACGGCCTGCCAAAATAATATGCCATAAACGTTCAGGCAATTTGATTAAGCAAATGCGGATGAGTTCTGACGGGCTGTATGGGTTTGAAGGATACTGATACTTATGTAACATGTCTTCAAAATATTTCACAAGACTTGAAAATTCAGATTGTTCGAAATGTTTCATCATTATGATGCCATGTTTTACTCGGTCTTGTGTGGCTTGAGATCAATATGCTGAGAGGAAGGCATGGTAAAATTCTCCTTCACTGTGGCAATCGTGAATGACCAATCGCACTCTTACAGCTGGTTCATTCTCTAACTGGCCACACATAAATTCTAATCTGTGCTCTAATGACCAGTTGGGGGGGAAACAATGAGAGAATTGATGAAGCCACGCTTGTGGATGAATGTCGTTGCCAGAATTATTAAATGTTTTGGATTTACATGTAGTAATGAACAGCTTATAGTCAAAATCATCATGTCGGCGAGTCGCATGTCGCTCATTGTTACGTCGTTTCGGCGGTTCCATCTCAAAATTCGGTGTACTTTGCCAATTTCTTTCATAATCTCCGAAGTGCCCTGTGTTATTATTTTGTGTCAGTTACGTATTTTTATGTCCCTCTTCCCGTATTAGTGTGCGAGTGTCCTCTGAAATACGTAATTCTTGTATTACCTGTGTCAGCTGATCTTTTACTTCCCGGATTTCTCTTTGGTGTTGCGTATTAATTTGATTCTGATTTTGTTTGAATTTCCTAATTTGTTCGAACTCTTCTGTGTCATTAAAGACTACCGGTTTTGTGTCACTGAGATTATCATCTACCTTCGTAGATAAATTATTTAGCTGATCCGAAAGTTCAACTACTTTCTCTGATAATGAACTAATGTCCTCCATGTGTCTTTCTGAACCAATTTTCAGAGTATCTACTGTGTCCTTTACGTTTTCTTGAGTTTTTGCGAGTTGCGTAACCGAATTGGTAGATGCAACTGAGTCAATTTTAGCGTGCAAGGTCTCATGTTTTTCATGAACAATCGTTTGCAGTTCTTTTATGGCTGCTTCGTGATTCTGTAATGCATTTTCATGGCGCGAAAAAATAGGTTGGAAATGCTCACAAATTTGTGTTTTTACGTCATTACAGACTTTTTGACATTTCGATTCGATTTTGTGTAATTCAGTAGTTAAATCTTCACGTGTTTGTTCAAGTGTATGTTTCACTGAGTCTAACTTTTGAAGCTTTTGTTCCATTTGCGTCGAACTTTTGCTGTGTTTGTCTCTGATTTTGTTCCATTCTGTCTAACTTTTGAAGCTTTTGCTGTGTTTGTCTCTGATTTTGCTCCATTGCGTCTAACTTTTGAAGATTTTGTCCCATTTGCTTCTG
Organism: Schistocerca gregaria; assembly: GCF_023897955.1. Classification (NCBI taxonomy): domain Eukaryota; kingdom Metazoa; phylum Arthropoda; class Insecta; order Orthoptera; family Acrididae; genus Schistocerca; species Schistocerca gregaria. The sequence goes on along the minus strand of NC_064925.1, from coordinate 415,368,739 downwards.
ATTTTGTTCAAGCGTTGTGTCTCACTTTTGTAATTTTTGTCCCATTTGTTGCATTAACTGTAATAACAGTGCACTGGTGTCTGAAACATGTTCCTCAGTGCTTTTCGGCAGTGAAGTTGCACCGGCAACATTCACATTTTGACAAGAAGAAAATGTGTCTTGACTTATTTTAGATAACGGTGAGGACCCAAAACCTAAATCTGCAGTATTTGCAAGATTGTGTCCTGTCATTCCCGATTCCCGAGGCGAGCTGTTGCCGACCGATCGATCGATAATGCTTCCCTGTTCACTACCTGTTTCACTGTCTACATCATTATTTGAAGCCCGCTCCATTTCCCTAAGCATAGTTACCAAATTACTACTTAGAATGTCTGTTAATGCATTACACAGTGGTGCTGGTAAGCTACGCTCGTCGTCACTATTATTTCTCAGTTTACTTTGGAGCCTAGTGTTACGTTTTTCACACTCCATTATTGTCACAATATTTCACACGACAACACAGAAAACCACAATTTGAAGAGCAAAATAAGGACTCTCGTTGACTTAATCCAGGACGAAGTTACAGTAATCCTACTGCTAGCAACAGCTTTCTGACACAGTCCATTAACGTGGACCAGATTAATCGCATGCCATATTTTAATTACTTTGTGGTTGCAGGCACATTTGAAGATAGGATCTTGCGTGCCCATATTGACAACAGTGCGGCTGTGTACCGTAACAACACATTTTATTTCAAGCAGGCACACAGACTGAACATGTCATTTCGATATTAGACATAAGCCTATGTCTCAGAAAATAAAATTCATCTTTGTACATGAAGTACCTGTGAAAGACATTTTCAATTTTTTTTTGTTATACTAATTGAACTGATATTCCGTCGTTCTTCTTCTTCGAGTACCGGTGGTAAAAGGCTGTTTCATAACCAACTTGCATTCCATGGTAAATAATAATGCTGTTTGAATTATTTCCTTATTTCGGTAGCATAGTAAGAAAACTTCAGTTTCTGCACTAAAGAGGTTTATTTTTTATAATTTTTGGCCTGTATAATACTAGGAAGTAGACAGTTCAGCGACGACTGCGTGCCATAAGCATGCTATTGTTTTCCCATTTGGACACTTGTGAGACGAATCTGCAGCTTATGCTTTAAACTAAGTCCGAATGTGTTTATTATTATTATTATTATTATTATTATTATTATTATTATTATGCAAAACTAACATTTTGCATTAAGAGTCAAGAACACAGTTTCTCGTCATCAAGCTCGCTGCTGTCCGATGACGACAGATTGGCTTGAATCTAATTCTTGCATGAGAATGAAAGTAAACGCATCCAAGTGAAAAAGATCTTATGCAGTAAGAAAATACTATATGTTTTCTTTTCTTAGTAACAATATAATGTATCCTTCCGTAATTTCATGTAGAAGTTTAAAATAACAAAACCTATACAGCAGAGCAAAGTTGATACTTCATAATTGTGTTGTTGAAGTTATTTTCTGCTTTTGTGTTACGTTTTACTACCAAACCATGTGTAACAAGTGTGTAGTTGCCGTAGAAATTTGAAAGAGGGGGTGTTCTGTATAGACTGTAGGTTGAGGTTTCATTGGGGCGAGTGCAGCGGAGAGGAAACGAGGGTAGATAATGAGGCTCTTCCATGGCAGTGTAGGTTATGTAGAAAGGACAGAAAAATCGCGGAACAGGAGGGAAAGATTTGTGCCCGTAAGGATGAATTAGAAAACGCGAATTTGGAATTATGTAAGCTAAGGGAGGAAAAGGACTCTGGGCTCTCGTAAAAGGTAGCAAGCAAAGGGCGAAAAAGGGAAACAATTGATAAAACTTCTGAAATTCAGTTAGCAAATCAATTTGGCTACCTATCTAAAGTAGTGGAGGAAGGGCCTCATTCAGATGTATCTGAATGTAGGTTGAAGCAGAATACTAGCTTAAAGCAAAAAGACAGGTTGGGATCAAACCAGAATAGGAAAAGAAAACTTCTGCATATAGGTAGCAGTCATGGGAGGGATGTGGGCCAAGAGCTTCAGGAGAAATAGGGACAGAGTACCAGGTCGCAAGTTTTGTGAAACCAAGTGCTAGCTTTAGCCAGGTGACAGAAAACTTAGGTCAGCTATGCAAGGACTTTGAGATGGAAGTTCAGGTAATTATAGTTGGGGGAGCACGAAACAGCCTGTCTATGAATCCAAGATATGGTGTTAGGAGTGACCTGGATAAAACAGGAGCAGAAACTGGGCACACAAATGTGGGGTTTGCGGAGGTATTTCAGCGCCATGATCAGTCCTGGGTAAACACTGCTGTAAGGCGTGTTAACACTGAGCTGAACGGGATGCTCCAGACACCGGCAAGGTCTCACATGAGTGTTGTTCCAGTTGATGCTGTTGGTAGGTGGGGTTAGACTACAAATGGCCTGCATCGTAATAGAAAGGGGAAAGATAAGTTAGCTTCTCTATTAGCAGATACTGTAATGGGGGGTGGGCACAGTCGGACAAGGGGTGATCCCTGTGGTTATTGGGACCAGGCAGACAGGTTTTTTAGGTTAAAGCCAAATTACAGACAGACAACAACCAAGGAAAATAGAAGAAAAGAAACTTCATGCACAGCAAATAGGGATAAAGCTAAGGGTGGTTTCAACTTACTTCACCAAAATATTAGGGGAATAAAAAATAAAGTAGATGAACTGATAATGTTTTTAGATGATCTCAAAAATAAGAATGAGATTTATATACACTATCTGAGCATCATGTAACTGTGGGAATACAAAATGTCAGTATAAATGGGTATAATTTAGCATCTTACATTTGTAGATCTAGTATGGATAAATGAGGAGTTGCCATTTTCATAAAACAAGGGTATAAATACGGAACTGTTGAAGTAAGCAAATTTTGTGTTGCTCAGCACTTTGAGGTTTCTCGATGTGAACTTCAGGTAGATAATATTGTGTTGATATTAGCAACAGTGTATGGGTCTCCACTCGGAGATTGGGAGCTATTTACAAAAAAGTTTGACTCCCTAATATGCTGTCTGTCAAACAAAAAGAAGAAATTATTAATCTGTGATGATTTAAATGTTAACTTTGTAAGCAATTCGGATAGGAAAAGTGAACTAGAAGTGTTGTTAACAAATTATAATTTAGAATCAGTGATCAATTTCCCTACATGTATAGCTCAGGACAGTAGTACTCTAATAGATAATGTATTTGTACAGCAAGAAGATGTAGAACAAACACATGCTTTCCCTGTGGTAAATTGATTATCTGACCATGATGCACAACTGATTAACTTACAAAACCTAACAGGGCGGACACTTCAGAAACTATTAAGTGAAGTGTGAGGGTGCTCAACCTGGTGTCTACAGATAACATCAGAGAAAGTTTAGGAAATGTAAACTGGCAAGATGTATATAATGAGCGAAATGCTAACGATAAATGCAGCATATTTCTTGATAAATTTAGATCACTTTTTGAACATTGTTTTCCAAAGAAAATTACTAAATGTAACACCAGAAACTTTTCAAAGAAACCTTGGATTACTACAGGTATTAAAGTGTCTTCAGAAAGAAAAAGAAAACTGTATGCGACAGCAAGAACTAGCAAAGATCCAGAATTAGTTTTACACTATAAAATTTATTGTAACATACTGAGAAAAGTTTTAAGGAAATCAAGAAATATGTTAGAGAAGAAATTAACAACTCCAGCAATAAAATCAAATCAATATGAGTCATAAATAAGGAAAAATATCCTGCAGACCACATGCTGCTATACGCAACAAGTGACGGACTGTTGTTAAGTTTGTTCTTCGTTTTCTCTTTTTTTTGTTTTTTTTGGGTCATCAGTCTTCTGATGAGCCCCTCCACGAATTCCTCTCCTGTGCTAACCTTTTCATCTTAGAGCAGCACTTAGCACTTGTAACCTACGTCCTTCATTGTTTGATGAATGTATTCCAATCTCTGTGTTCCTCTACAGTTTTTGCCATCTACAGATGCCTCTAGTATCATGGAAGTCATTCCCATGTATTAGCAGATGTTCTATCATCATATCCCTTCTCCTTATCAATGTTGTCCACATATTCCTTTCTTCTCCGATTCTGCACAGAACCTCCTCATTCCTTACCTTATCATTACACCCAATTTTCAACATTCGTCTGTAGCATCACATCTCAAATGCTTCGGTTCTCTTCTGTTCCGGTTTTCCACAATCCATGTTTCACTACCATACAATGCTGTACTCCAGACGTACGATCTCAGAAAATTGTACCTCAAATTAAGGCCGACATTTGATATTAGTAGACTTCTATTGGCCAGGAATGCCGTTTTTGCCATTGTTAGCCTGCTGTTGATGTCCTCCTTGCTCCGTCCGTCACTCGTTATTTTACTGCTTAGGTAGCAATATTCCTTAACTTCACCTACATCGTGGTCATCGATCCTGATATTAAGTTCATCGCTATTCTCATTTCTACTACTTCTCATTACCTTCGTCTTTCTTCGATTTACTCTCAATCCATTCTCTCTACTCATTAGATTGTTCATCCACTCAGAAAATCATGTAATTCTTCTTCACTTTCACTCAGGATAGCCATGTCATCAGCGAATAGTATGATTGATATCCTTTCACCTTGATTTTAATTCCACTCCTGAACTTCCTTTAATATCCATAATTGATTCCTAGATGTACAGATTGAATAATAATGGCGGAAAACTAAATCCTTGTCTTACACCTTTTTGATCCGAGCATTTCGTTCTTGGTCGTTCCCTCTCATTATTCCCTCTTGGCTGTTGTACATATTGTATATGACCCTTCTCTCCATACAGCTTACCCTTTTTCTCTCAGAATTTAGAACATCTTGCACCATTTTACATTGTCTAACGCTTTTTTCAGGTCGACAAATCCTATGAACGTGTCTTGATTTTTCTTTAATCTTGGTTCCATTATTAACCACAACGTCAGAATTGCCTCTCTGGTGCCTATACATTTCCTAAAGTCAAACTGATCGTCATCTACCGCATCCTCAATTTTCTTTTCCATTCTTCTGCACATTATTCTTGTCAGCAACTTGGATGCATGAGGTGTTAAGCGATAGTTCTCGCACTTGTCGGCTTTAGCCGACTTCGGAATTGTGTGTATGTTGTTTTTCCGAAAGTCTGATGGTACGTCACCAGACTCATACATTCTACACACCAACGTGATTGGTAGTTTTGTTGCCACTTCCCAAACGATTTTAGAAATTCTGTTGGAATGTTATGTATCCCTTCTGCTTATTTGATCTTAAGTCCTCCAAAGCTCTTTTAAATTCTGATTCTAATACTGGGTCCCATATCTCTTCTACAGACAAATCTTCCCCATCATAGACGCTTTCAATGTATTCTTTTCACCTAACTGCTCTCCCGTCTGCACTCTTAATGTTATCACCCTTGCTTTTAATGCCACTGAAGGTTGTTCTGACTTTCCTGTATGCTGAGTCATGCCTACCGACAATCATTTATTTTTAGATTTCTTCAGATTTTTCATGCAGCCATTTCGTCTAAGCTTCCCAGCGCTTTCTATTTGTTTCATTCCTCAGCGACTGGTATTTCTGTGTTCCTGAGTCTCCCAGAAAATTTTTGAACTTGCTCCTTTCATCGATCAATTGAAGTATTTCTTCTGTTACCCTTGGTTTCTTCGCAGTTACCTTTTTTGTTCCTATGTTTTCCTTCTCTACTTCTGTTATCGCCAATTTTAGGGATGTCTTTTTCTCTTCAACTGTACTGTCTACTGAGCTATTCCTTATTGCTCTACCTATAGCCTTAGACAACTGCAAGAGTATCTCGTCATTCCTTAGTGTTTCTATACCCCACTTCCTTGCGTATTGATTCTTCCTGACTAATGTCTTAAACTTTAGTCTACTCTTCATCACTACTTTGTTGTGATCTAAGCCTGTATCTGCTCCTGGGTACGCCTTACAATCCAGTATGTGATTTCGAAATCTCTGTCATACAATGATGTAATCTAACTGAAATCTTCCCATATCGCTCAGCCTTTTCCAAGTATACCTCCTCCTCTTGTGATTCCTGAACAGTGTTCGCTATTACTAGCTGAAGTTTATTACAGAACTCAATTAATCTTTCTCCTCTCTCATTTCTTGTCCCAGGCCCATACTCTCCTGTAGCCTTTTCTTCTACTCCTTCCCTATAACTGCATTCCAGCCCCCCACGACTATTAGATTTTCATCTCCCTTTACATGCCGTATTATCCTTTCAGTATTCTCATACACTCTCTCTATCTCTTCGTCTTCAGCTTGCGACGTTGGCATGTATACCTGAACTATCGTTGTCGGTGTTGGTTTGCTGTCCATTCTGACAAGAATAACCCGACCACGCAACAGTTCACAGTAACACACTCTCTGCGCTACCTTCCTTTTTACAACGAATACTACTCTCGTTGTACCATTTTCTGCTGCTGTTGATGTCACCCTGTACTCATCTGACCAGAAATCCTTGTTTTCATTCCAATTCGCTTCACTGACCCCTGCTCTGTCTAGACTGAGCCTTTGCATTCCCCTTTTCAGATTTTCTTGTTTCCCTACCACGTTCAAGCTTCTGACATTCCATGCTCCAACTCGTAGAATGTTGTTATCTCGTTGATTGTTCAGGATTTTCCTCATGGTAAACTTCCCCTTGGCAGTACCCTCCTGGTGATCCGAGTTTGGGACTATACCGGAATCTTTTGTTGAAGGAGAGATCATCATGGCACTTCTTCAATTGCACGCCACATGTCCTGTGGATACACGTTGCATGTCTTTAATGCAGCAGTTTCCATGCGTTCTGCATGCTCATGACGTTGATCTTCTTTGTTGATTCTTCCGCCTTCTGCTGCAGTTTCCCACCCCTAGGACAAGATAGTGCCGTGAACCTCTGTCCGCTCCTCCTCCCTCTTTGACAAGGCCATTGTTAGAATGAAGGTGGCTTCTTATGCCGGAAGTCTTTGACGGCCAGTGTCGATTACTAATCAAAATCAAATTCGAACCCGGGACCAAAGACACTTTGATCATGAATCAAAGACGCTACCCCAAGGAAACGGGTATCGTTTATATAAACCAAAAGAAATTATTAAACATTTAACGAGAAACCGACAACCACCCACAGATACATCATATGGCACACCAACGTTAGAAAGAGACGAGAAAGAACAAATACCATAGTAGTATATGTGCAATTGTATCGGAACTTATGAATCACACGTTGCCGGCGGGGACACAGTGTACAGTCTCAGGTCAGGGAATCTTTGTCTTGTAAACAGAAAGAGCAGTCATTAGGGGAAGGAAAACGGCGGCGAGCATGGTGTGTTTACAATAGCACTGCACTGTTCGCTCTAGCCGATACTCGTCGCGCCGACAGCTGCTAACGGCCTCGTCAGAGTGTTACTACTATGACAAGTTTCGAAAACGAGATATACGCCGTCATCTACCTCACCTGCGGGATCGCTGATGGAAGATCTGACATTGCAAGACGACTGTATCACGAGAGATTACCTAACCAGCGCCTTCCATCCACAAACATATTGTCTCTTGGACAGGCACGCGAGAGAGTGTGGTGGATTTAGTGACCGAGGTCGGCCGTCGACGTAGTATGCAGATGACGAAGAGCATTTCTTACAAAATGTCGTGGATGACCGTGGAATAAGCACCAGCTCTATCGCCTCTGCGGTCATGATGTCACGATCTACCATTGTGCGAGGACTGCTCAGAAACCATTACTTCACTTTCGCATGCAGAAGGCAGAAGCATTGCAGCCAGGAGACTACCAGCAAAGGCTAGATTCCTGCAGATTGTTCCTACTGCGTCATAGATATGACCAGTATTTTTTAGGCACCGTACTTTCGCCGACGAAACCTATTTCACGAAGGAGGGTATAGTGAATTCGCATAATTGGCACGGGTGGGAAAAATCCCACCAGCACAGTGGTACGAGGGTACTGCCAAGGATCCGGTGTCAATATCTTGTGCGGTAATAATGATCGGCATCTCATAGGACCGTATGTGCTATCACCAAGGCTGACATGAGAGCGATATCTGCGTTTCCTGGATGCTACGTTAGCGGAATTGTTGCAAGACGTTAGTTTGGCCTCTCGTATGAACCTATGGTACGTGAGTGATGGAGCCCTCTCTGACTTCAGCGGCACAGTGCAACGCCAACAGGACAATTCCTTCCCTTCCAAATGGATTGGTCGCGGGGGCGCTTTAGCATGGCTATCTAGATCGCCAGACCTTGCGTTTTGTTGGGTCATTTAAATCTGTAATTTATGAAAGAGGGATTGTTGATGTCAGTACAATTTGAAATAAAATGTCAATTACTTAAAATGTTTCATACAATCAAGCCAGGAGCGTATATTTTACCCTTTTTCTACCTTCGCCAAGTTATGGTACTTAAGTCAAAGTTGTGTGTTTAAATACTCGTCAGGATTGTTTATGCCACACTTTAAGCATCTTTTGCTGCTTAGAGTGCGCTGTTGATTTTAAATATATAGAAATTAAAAACGTCCGCGTAATGGCGGATCAAATGGCGGTCAGTGATAATCCTTTTCGCCTCCGCAGCTGCGGTGCAAATTGCTGGAAAATCTCAAATCAATGACAAATGGAGGTTATTATCTAATAAAGGAATACATGTACGTTCAATGTTGCTTTACAGTGCATTAAGAAACATAACAATGATACGTTTACCACAATAGCCGACCTACAAGAGCAATCGCTCTTACGACAAAAGAAAAAAAGTAGATCTATACGACATACGAGCAACAAGATCAAAACCAAACGTGCAATAAAGATCAGTAGACATATATTAACTGTGACTTGGTACTTATAGAATTTTTAGAATGTCTGCTTCCATCTACATCTCTTTGATTGTTTTTCATATAATTAATATCTGACATAATTTCACTGAATATTTCTACATCGGAGTCTGATCATTTTTATACGTTTAATTATACTGCTTGTTAAATTTTAATGTCACTTTTTCTACACGTTATGTACGTTTTTTGAATTCTCTACCCAAGGGACGCAACAGCAGGTAACCATACGTTCGCAATTATTTCGAAACAGCTAGTTTGTGGAAATTCGTTTACTGGAACATTTTCATTTCTATTATTGTATACTTTCATCCTACTAATTAAGATTCTCCTTGTTTACAGATTCTGCATTTGTGTGCCTCTGCTACCCATCATAGCCACCACGATCCCTCAGTCAACACTACAGCAAGCAAGGTCTTGGTACAATGTGCAGCAAGGAATTTAATCTATACTGTGTTGAGCTAGTACCTACACAAGAACCACGGACACTTCAGAAGAATAGGGATCATGAAAGTAAGCGACAAATCACAACTGTATAACAATAAATAGCAATATAACATAATATGCAGCCAGGAAACACTGTGTAGTAAATAATGTATAGGTAAATAATTATATGTTAATGTATAGACTACTGATGATACCTAATACAAATAGATGAAAAATGTTTGGTTGAAAACAAAATAAACATTAAGTTCGTAATACGTTTAATGTATGGGGATTGTTTCAATGGATATCGATCTCTCCCTTTCATATCACCGTATGCTATCGATAAGTTGAATATAGATACTCATAAGGGAAACTCAGAAAAATCGTAATAGACCTGCTTTTGGAGTAGGGATTACTTAAAAAATCGATTATGTGTGTACCAGTACCGCACTGAAAAAATCAGCTGTTAGTATTTATTTATTTACTTTTTGCAATAAAATACGAGCAAAACGTTACAGAATAAATATTTAGTATTACGAATTTAATTTTGTTGATTTAAAATTATCGCAGCAAGCACTTGAAAATATTGAAAGAAACAAATATTATTTTGTTTTAACTCTTTGTACTGTATTTTCTCTGTATGCAAAGCAAGTCTTTGACCTGGCGCAGAGAAATTTTGCCCGGAGTTGTAAGTTACTCCTCGCGCGGAAAGCATTGCACTAATTTCACGCAATGGAAATAGTGTAGACAGTGATAGTAGTTCAATGGATAACATGAAAGTTAATTGTGTGGTGGGAGTTGGTGTGAGCACTTGGAAACGTGAATAAACACAAATAATAATAACTCTGAAGTTGCATTTGATTTGAAATAACGCCTGACCCATACAACGTATTCAAAGAAAATTATAATTCAGGACTTCACTGCAATAGGCAGAATGCCTTTATTCTAGATAGAAACATAAAGCTAGATACACTTAATGTCACACTCCCTGTTCTTGAATAAATTTGAACATACTGGAATACACTCAGAATTTAATGAATAAACTGTAATTACACTTAAACTATGTGCAAATGCAATGTTTGTGAACAATGAAATATTTGTTCTTTCCTACATGATAAACATAATTGAAAACTTTGGCTATAAACAGAATTATTATATGTAGATTTGATACATATTGTGCTGTATTCATATTAATTGATAATCTCGCGATAAAGCGAGAAATGGGAGCTCTATATCTAACTTCAGTTTCTCGCTCATGGCAGCTTTGTCCGGCTGTGCGAATGTAAACAGTCGTAAGTGCCAAAAATCTGGCTGCAAATAGCGAAAGATGTACGGTGTTCGTGCTAGAAAATGCTTTTCGGGGACGATTTGCGCAAATCCGAGGATGATACGGATAAGTACGAATTAGATGTTGAATCTGAATATGTTTCTGAGCGCAAATGCGCTTGAAAAGCTGTCCTTAATCTGGTAAATGTGAATTATTAAAGCGAGTAAACAATATTATGTCTCTGGGAACAGTTTACGCCGATTTGCGTGACTGTGATGGCAGAAATCTTAAGGTCCATCCATAATATTTATTATGTGCTGTAATAAGGTGACAATGAAATTAATATTATATTGTGGTATACCATAGATTAATTTTTGAGGTTGTTACACTTTATTATTCTATAAATTGGTGATGCAAATCTTAGTTTCATAAACTGAAACAATTCGGGCATTTTAAATTTATGTTTTTTTTTCGAGGTTTCTCAGTAAAGTTTCGTTTACTAGCAAAGCAATTAAAACATACCAAATCAGTACTAATCCATGTTAGGTGCATTCAGTACGCAAGTAAACTACGTTAAGTGCTGGAGTTGCGCTCTATCAAAAGTGCGGTTCGATACTTTTGATACACTACATAAATGACGTAGTAAATGGTAAGATTACAGGTAGTATTGATAGGGAAAGAAACATAAATGAATGTGTAAGAGAGCAAATTGGAGCCGACGACATCTCTTTGTTTTCTTGTTTGGTTGTTTCTTTTGTACGTAATGAGAACCGCACATCATTCAGTGTTAGTACTATTGAAATCCTTACAACATAAATTGCATATGTAAGTAACAAAAATTAGTTTATCGCGTAACGCCTTTGTGTGACAAAAGCAATTACTTTTAATGCAAGTACAATTTATGTGCATAGATTTAAAGAAAATATATAATTATTGTTGATTTTTTGTACTCAGTAGAAAGATCTTCATCGTGTTCAAAGGCAAGAATTTCCAGTTATTATTGATAAATGCGAAAACTGTTTATGAATAACAGAAACATGTTTTATGTTAATTCGACGAAGTATTGAAGCGATATTTGATATATTTTTCTTTCGCAGGTTTTGTTATTTTTTTTATTTTTTTATTTTTGAAGATAAAATTCCGTTTTCCAGCGCCATGTGAAAAATTTGAATTGTTTTCTTTATGTTTAACATAAGATCTTTCTTTTTCACGTTACAGATCAAAAATTTTCGAATAAAACTTGAATTATACATTATCAGTCAAAACAGACAGAAGAATAACTATATAGAACTACAGTTTTCCGTAGGTTACTCAGTCCATTATGTGTCCTTACTCAGTTTGGAGACGGTTCACCTCTTCCAGTTTTAAGGGGAATCTAGAAAGCCACTGACTGCATAAGTAAAGAAAGTGATCGTTATGAGGTAAAGCTCGACAGGTCTGCAACACAGTCTACGTACAGGCAACACGGCTACGACCTTAACTGACAAAAGCTACTGGAAAGCTATCGCTGTCTGCACTTACTTGTCATAGTCTACGGTAGCGTACGGTAGGTTTATAATAGTAAGTACCCATGACGTGCTTTCATAAATAATATTTGAAACATAACTTACGATTTTAAAAAAATTGACGTTACTCTATGAATATTTGACAGCAATGACTTACCTGAAAAAAAAAAACAAAAAAAAAAAACAAACAACAAAAACAATGGACGTACTTGAAAAATCTCGATTATGAGATTTTATTGAAACTTTACGACGCAATTTTTCAAAACAGTCAGCTTGTCCCTTACCATTGCTTATAGCAGAAGTCTTCAACTGAAGACATCTGAGGACATCCTAACGAAAGACCTAAAGATAATGGGTGAATATTTCCGTAAGTGGAGACTTCAACCAAATGCTTCCAAAACAGAGGTTAGTTGTTCCATCTCAATAACAAACTCGCTGGAAAGGAACTCAACATTCGATTTGAAAACACCATTCTCAGCCACCATAAAACTCCGAAGTACTTGGGCATGACGCTGGACAGAACACTATCTTTAAAGAGCACCTAACAAAGACTAGCGAAAAATTAAAGACAAGAAAAAACATAATTCAAAAGCTCTGTGGTACTACCTGGGCAGCAACGGCCTCCACTCTCCTCACCTCTGCTTTAGCGATTGTATTCTCGGCTGCCGAATACTGTGCTCCGATTTGGCTCAACAGCCCACACGTAAAAGAAAGGTGGATGTCCAGTTGCATAACACTCTAAGGATGATTTCTGGAGTAATTAAACCTACTCCAAAGCACTGACTTCCAATATTAAGCCACATCCCCCCGCCACACCTGCGACGTACTGACGCCCTTGTACGTGAATACAAAAAAATCATGGGAAATCGAAGCCTGCCAATCCACCAAGACATTGAGGCTGCAAACACTAATAGGCTTCGATCTAGGAACCCGCCAACAAGAACAGCAAGGACCTGTGTACAAGAAGGTTTCAGTATCACAAACGCATGGTCTGAAAAATGGAATGCATGGCAAAATCATAATATGACTTGCATCACACAAAAGCCACGCAAAACGTGGTCCACTCCAAACAGGATTCGAACTCGTCATGGCAGATGTGCTTACTCCCTGTATAACTAGGGTAAAATACCATCCCCTCAGTGTGACTGCAGAGAAAATCAGACCATCAGCCATACTGTTGAAGACTGTTCCAGAAGAGCCCCTAACGGGATCCCCGACGACTTCCTGCTCGCAACTCCACAGTCGACAGATTATATTAACAGACTTGATATTTGTTTATAATCCTTAAACTTTATATTAGTGATGTCTGTTTGCAGTTATTAACTTTTGTTATATTAATGATTTGTCTGTTTCTTTCTTATGTGTCTTTATTGCCATACGATAAATAAATAAATAAAATTCAACTGAAGTAGCAAGTGAGGAAAAAATGGTTACAGATATTACACTACTGGTCATTAAAATTGCTACACCACGAAGATGACGTGCTACAGACGCGAAATTTAACCGACAGAAAGAAGATGGTGTGATGTGCAAATGATTAGCTTTTCAGAGGATTGACACAAGGTTGGCGCCGGTGGCGACACCTACAACGTGCTGACATGAGGAAAGTTTCCAACCGATTTCTCATACACAAACAGCAGGTGAGAGGCGTTGCCTGGTGAAACGTTGTTGTGATGCCTCGTGTAAGGAGGAGAAATGCGTATCACCACGTTTTCGACTTTGATACAGGCCGGATTGTAGCCTATCGCGATTGCCGTTTATCGTATCGCGACATTGCTGCACGCGTTGATCGAGATCCAATGACTGTTAGCGGAATATGGAATCGGTGGGTTCAAGAGTGTAATACTGAACGCCGTGCTGGATCCCAACGGCCTCGTATCACTAGCAGTCGAGATAACAGGCATCTTATCCGCATGGCTGTAACGGATCGTGCAGCCACGTCTCGATCCCTGATTTAACAGGTGGGAACGTTTGCAAGACAACAGCCATCTGCACGAACAATTCGGCGACTTTTGCAGCAGCATGGACTATCAGCTCGGAGACGATGGCTGCGATTACCCTTGACGCTGCATCAAAGACAAGAGCGCCTGCGAAGGTGGACTCAACGACGAACCTGGGTGCACGAACGGCGAGACGTCAGTTTTTTGGATGAATCCAGGTTCTGTTTACACCATCATGATGGTCGCATCCGTGTTTGGCGACATCACGGTGAGCGCACATTGGAGGCGTGTATTCGTCATCGCCATACTGGCATGTCACCAGGCGTGACGGTATCGGTCACCTCTTGTTCGCACTGACGGCACTTTGAACAGTGGACGTTATATTTCAGATGTGTTACGACCCGTGGCTCTACCCTTCATTCGATCCGTGCGAAACCCTACATTTCAGCAGGATAATGCACGACCGCATTTTGCAGGTCCTGTACGGGCCTTTCTGGATACAGAAAATGTTCGACTGCTGCCCTGGCCAGCACGTTCTCGAGATCTCTCACCAATTGAGAACGTCTGATCAATGATGGCCGAGCAACTGGATCGTCACAATCCGCCAGTCACTACTCTTGAACTGTGGTATCGTTTGAAGCTGCATGGGCAGCTGTACCTGTACACGCCATCCATGCTCTGTTTGGCTCAATGGCCATGGGTATCAAGGCCGTTATTACGGACAGAGGTGGCTGTTCTGGGTACTGATTTCTCAGGATCTATGCACCCAAATTGCGTGAAAATGTAATCAGATGTCAGTTCTTGTATAATATTTTTGTCCAATGAATACCCGTTTATCATCTGCATTTCTTCTTGGTGTAGCAATTTTAATGGCCAGTAGTGTAGTAATAACGTCCTGCCTTATTTGCATTTCATTTAAACGTGGTGAGGACGGCGATGCCTGTCGTGAAGGCCGACATCACGGTTACAAAGAGGCGTAGGTCAAGTGTGAGAGGGCCGCAGGTTCCCAGCGGCGGCCGGGCGTGCGCTATCTGACGGGCAAAAGCCCGCAGCTGGCGGTGAGCTGCGCTGCCCGCCGGCGTGAGCACCAGGAGCCGCTGCAGCGAGCTGCCGGTGCGGCTGGCTTCCGCGTTGGCGGCCTGCGCGGGCGCGGTCATCAGCAGCACGTCCGCGGCTCCCAGGCCCACGTACCTGGCGACACGATATCGAACGAAACGTATCGATACTTTACTCGTTCGTGAGTTGCACTGTAAGAAAATTATCGCAGTCATGAAAGTAAGGAAAGATAAGTGTCAGTACCATGAAATATCGATACGTTGTTAATATTCTTCGCGGGTCTGCAGCTGATCCTTAAATCTTAACAGAATATTTCAAAGGTTCACCTGGCTACCATCTTCAGGCAAGTATGTTGTTGCACGGACTCACCTGAAATGAATTCAGACTTGAAACTTTCTGGCAGATTAGAACGGTGTACCAGACCGAGACTCGAAGTCGGGGCCTTTGCCTTTCGCGGGCAAGCAATCTACCAAGGCCCCTCCTCACAGCTTTACTTCCGCCAGTACCTCGTCTCCTGCTTTCCAAACTGCAAGGTTCGCAGGAGAGCTTCTGTGAAGTTTGGAAAGTAGGAGACAAGGTACTGGCGGAAGTAAAGCTCTGAGGACGGGCCGTGAGTTGTGCTTGGGTAGCTCAGTTTATAGAGCATTTGCCCGTGAAAGGCAAAGGTCCTGAGTTCGAGTCTCGGTCCGGCACACAGTTTTAATCTGCCAGGAAGTTTCATATCAGCAAACACTCGGCTGCAGAATAAAAATCTCATTCTGGAATTCAGACTTTTTTTTCGAGTGGTGATAGCTACAGCGTTATCGATTTTGTCAGTTTAGCTGCTTGTTTGGGACGTAGGGCTAAAGGGTAAACTTCTTTATTTGTTACTCCTATAAGACAGGACTTGTGCTTGTACTGAGTCCTTACAACTGCTTAGTTGGTGGGCGCACGTCACTGAAGGTGGTATGTAGCTACGTAGAGTGGTGGAGGGACGTCGGTTGTCTTTGATGTAAAGTATAGACCGTGGCGTCCCATACTTGTGCAACCTCTTCGGAGGGACTTTTTCTGTTGTTTGCAACTGCTGCTTAAGTTGTTGAGTGTACTGAACAATTTCTGTGCTTTGTCTTTGACCTTTTAGGTAGTTACTTTCCTGTACTGCGTGAAGTTCCGTTGTGCGAGTCCACCACCGGACTCCCAGGGCCCTGTAGGTATCTGTTTAGTATCACATGAAGTGACTTGAAATTCTTTGTATATGTCGTCCCCTGAGCCGTCAAAACACAGGGCAAGGTAGATTCGACTGTTGTTTTGTAAAACCGTATCTCCGTGCTGAATACTGTTGAAGAACGGTACCAGTGGTTGAACCATGCGTAGTCCCGCTTTTTTCTTCTCTCCCACGTTGTGTGTGAAGAGAAATTTCTTATTGAAATGGGCCCCCAAGTATTTCACTAGTGGGTACCATGGCACAGGCTGGGTGTTGATTGTGAGCCTCGTGTTCGGGAATGGATTGCGTTACAGTATAGCCACCGACTTCGTTGGGTTGATAGCTATTTCGTTTATCAGTGCCCACTGTTCCATCAGCTTTATTTCTCCCTGCATCCGTGAGATGAGGTGGCCCAAATTTCTCCCCGTGGTGAGGAAGGCCGTGTCGTCAGTCTAGATGCTGACTGATATGTGAAGTAGAGTGGGGATAGCATTGACATTTATGTTGAACAGTATGGGAGAGATGACAAAACCCTTGGGTATCCCGGCTACCACCAATTTCTTCCCAGGCTTTTTGACTGCAATTCGAGCGAAGAGTTACCGCTCTTGAAGTTAACTGTCAATCGTTTTTACATAACATTCTGCTATCGGCTTGGATTCAGATTCAGAACGAGGCCTGCTTTATACACCTCGGGTAGGAAGTCATCCTAGCTACACTAGGGATTATTGAACATGCACCGCCCCAGTGGCGAAATCGGTTAAGTTCGGTTATAGGAGGTTCGGTTGTTTGAGGGAGGAGACCAAACAGCGAGAACATATCAAAAATTATTCAGATGGCTGAATAAACGACCGTTGTTTTTCAATGTAAGATAGAACAAGGTTACATATCTTACTTGAAGGGTAAACCTTGCCTCAAGTAAGATTGTCAGACAGTCGAATCTCAATGGAATTTTTTAAAACACAGTTCCAATAGCGCGATGCAGGGGCAACCATTTGTATGTGTCTCTTCATACATTTCATGTCCCTCAGTAAGAGAGTGCTCTGCCACTTCAGAATTCTCTGGCCGAAATAACAGTGTGTGATATTAGTGCTCAACACGTGGTCCTGAATGGTACGAACTGTTTGACCAGTATAAGCTTACGCACTATTATGTGCACTCAGGGCTTCCTCAATCCAAAGCCATACTTAACTGAGTTAAGGAGCGCTCTAATCGTGGCTGGCGGAACACTTTTGATCTCGTATCTTTTCAAAATTCTCCCTATTTTCGGAGATATGCTTCCAGCAAAAGTTAGGTAAGCCACCGATATACATGTATCTTCCAATGGTTCCCGCGAACGTCCAAACAGCAAAGCATGATGAATCTGTTTTTCTGCACAGCCGTTCAGCTTGAATACAACTTTAAATTGATACAGTTCTTGTGTCAAGCTCCCTGCGCCTGAAATGACATAAGCTCTTTTTGACATAGTCTACAAGACCCCCAGCATTGGAACGATGGATGACAGCTCAAATGGTTCAAATGGCTCTGAGCACTATGGGACTTAACATCTTAGGTCATCAGTCCCCTAGAACTTAGAACTACTTAAACCTAAGTAACCTAAGGACATCAGACAACACCCAGCCATCACGAGGCAGAGAAAATCCCTGACCCCGCCGGGAATCGAACCCGGGAACCCAGGCGTGGGAAGCGAGAACGCTACCGCACGACCACGAGATGCGGGCGATGACAGCTCGATGCACGCAGAAAACGGTCCGTGTACGTGAGCTTGTGATAAACGCTTTGTCCCAGTACGCAAAATTAAACAACTTCCAGCTGTCTAGTCTTCAAACTTGTTTTATTTGGCTACCAGTTTCAAAGTCTTACTACGCCGTCTTCAGACCGCTGACCGACATTTAGAAAGATTCTACCTCGGTTCTGACCAAAACAGGGGCCAGCAATACTGTTATTATTAGATTTTTGCTATAGCGATCACTTCAAGCATCATCTGCCGACTGGCCCCTGTTTTGATAAGAAACGAGGTGGAATCTTCCTACAAGTCGGTCAGCGGCCTGAAGATGGCGTAGTAAGACTTTGAAACTGGTAGCCAAATAAATCAAGTTTGGGAACTAGACAGCTGAAAGTTGTTTAATATGACGTCCTGTATCGAATAGCCGAGTCCCGCAACCACCTCTAAAAAGATGGACATACAGAGACTTTGTCCCAGTGTCATATCACCTTAGAATCGGAATCTTCCCAGCCCTTTTAACCTCCATCATGAACTTGACGCTGAGATGAAGGTAATTAGAGTGACCTAGGAAACGGTTAAGAGCGTCTGCCCCATGTGGTGTGCCATCCCCAAGACGTTATTGTGAAAATTTACTAAGCTAGTGCAACGATATAAAAGCAGTCGTAATAACGAAAATATTGATAAAATAAATAAAGACGATGTGCCGTAATTATTGCAGTGAAATATTGTAAAATGATATAGAAAAATATCAATGAAAATTACTATTAATACGAAAACTATGCATTTCAAGGATAATCTGTGAACAAAGATAAAAATGAGTGGCCAGTCCTCTAACGAGGATTCTTGATTGTAGAAGGACGTCATTGACGATTCTTGATGAGAATGGTATGTGTTTGTTACTAATACTGTAAGAAAAAGCATTCTTATGATAATAATAATTAATTCTATAAATGTGTAAACTTGCGTTTTCCTTTCAATAGCGTAGGGAAAGGCATCCCATAAAAATACTGAATAATTTGCAGTTTTCATATACTGAACCGATTTTGTTTCAAAGACGCCATTACGGGCGACAAACATAATTTTAAGTTTTTCATTACGCCACATGGCTTAAAAATAGGAACTCACTCGCTGAGAATTATTTGCTTAAGTGTTTCACCTGAAAGTGAATTAATATTTCATTGCAGAAACAGTTTTTGTGTTAGCCTGGACCAGTCAGCACGGATCAGGTCTCACACGATTCACTACACAAAAAATAATTGTAATTCAGGTGTAAATAGAAAATAGCTTTCAAAGAATTTTAATCAGTTCTGCAGTAAGATTTCAGTGTGAACCTCACAGAAAGCCCAGTCTCTTCTCGTTAACAGAACAACGAAGCTGATCGGATTTTAATGTGAGCGACATTTAGCTTTGCTACATTTCTAAACATTCATGGTGGTGTCTGATTGTACTATATCGTGTCTTCCTACCACTTTCGCGCAACGACGCTCTGAGCGTGTTTTTTAGGGAATTAATTAGTTTGAACCTGGGACCTGTTGCTGGTAAGGAGACGCCAGACCACACATGACATATAGAATTCAGAAGAGTTCAGTGAGACTAGCGATGATATAACCAAATACTTAATGATCTCAGCGTCAGCTCCACTGCACTCCCTGTAAAAGAATCTTAATACTAACTAAATTTAGTGGAAAAGGTTCAAGGCTTTCCTATTTTTAGTTAGCTGGTAAAATAACGCCGAAAAAGCAGTTAAGTTTACCATTGGAAATTTTATTCTACTCACAAAGCATCGTTTATAAATTGCACTATTGATAAAAGGAAATGTTTTAATACAGGATGGTAAAAACCAACTGCGTTCAACAAAAATGTGAACGAATATTCCCTGAATGGGTTTCCAAGTTCTACAAACGATCGAAGGATGACCTATGCCATATCACATCTATAATCTCGGTTTAATTTAAGTTTCACAAAAGAGAAAACTATCAAAATGGTCTACAGTTACCCTCAATTATCTTTAATTACTTATTTAACTTGTCGTAAATTACAGTGGCTGATGTGTCTTCTCAATAACTATATTTAAAAAAATCATCGCGTTTCAGATCTGTTCTTCAAGTGGCAAATGTGAACACCATGAGTTTTAATTAACGATCGACACTAGTATTACGCAAAAAAGGGGTGTAACTGATGAGTCTTCTGCAGTTCTGAGTGAAGCCTTTTGCGCTCAAAAATGCGGCATCGCGTGCGTTCATTACCTTGTCGGTGTTTAGGCAGCGTCAGGGCGACAGCGGCCGGCGCACCAGCCGTCCAGCTCGCCGTCTCGGAACCAACTCTCTAACTTCTCCTTACTACAATTTACCGAAGTTAGTTTTAAAAAAAACTATCTGGCTATGTTTTCATCTGACCAATCAGGGTCTCAATGTTAACCTTAAGCTCCGCCTACAAAAATTCTGTCTATCCAATGAGAAACGTTATACTTTTCGTGGTGGGGCAATGTTTTTAATGTTTGCAACGTAACAGAGACGCTAAAAAGTCTCACGCTAAAATCTGCAGCTAGTGTGGTCCTTTTAGCGTTATCGTAAGATCTATACTGCTCTTCTGGAGGGCTCTATCTTTTAACATGGGCTGGGGAGTGATCCTAATGTAACAGACACGCGAAAAAGTCTCACGCTAAAACTTGCGGGTGGTAGTGGCCCTTTTTGTGTTATCGTAAGATCTATACTGCTTTTCTGGAGGGATCTATCTTTTAACATGGGCTGTGGAGTGATCCTTGACGTACCTGAGACGCGAAAAAAGCCTCACGCTGAAACTTGCGGGTTGTGTAGTCGTACAGGTAGGCAGGGGGAGTGGGTGTCCACTCCGTCCGTTATCGTAGGGCCTCCTAGCTTAACACGGTTCTGCTCTCTGCTTCTGTCCTCGTTTCTCCCCTCGGAACTGCGTCTGCCTCACGGTGGGAAGGTACGACATGCATTTAGGCATTCTTGTGTTAGTCTGTGGTATTCCATTTGCTCACTCGTTACTCGTATTACTTGGTTAATTTAATGTCACGATTTATTCCGAGCTATGTGACATACTACAGGATTTGCTTATCATGTCAGGGTTTTCATGGAAGGTGTTGGATTTGCCTGACACCTTACACATTTCATGTCTAATACGTTAAACACAAACATGCTAGACTGCTAAAACTTGCAGTTAATAAGTAATTAACATTACTCTAATCAAAGTCTTTCACGTAACCATCAAGATTTTCGTGCACTTTAACGCAGCATTTCAGCTTCGTGGTGCAGAGCGGTACTGCGCGTCTGTAGACGACGATAGGTATGTCAAACATAATATTCTAATAACGACAGGCCCTCAAAAAACTAAAGTGTCTGGGTTCCAAGGCGCCCAACAAAAGTACATTTCTTTTTATTGAAAATAGTAAAGATCCATTATGATGGCTTTAATGGTGTTGTACATTCTAATTTGCAACCTTTAATATCAGAGAACATCATTACGTGTTAGTAAAATAGAGTATTCTGCATTTACAACTGCATTTACCTCTGATACTCTGAACAAGTCATCTTAATTGTTTCTTGTGCAACATAATTATTGACAAGAACACCATACAATTCGGATATTAGTACAGTGGCCATACCATAAACGTATCTGCGACACGCTTCCGACAAGTAGATTTTAAAAATCCCGCCCTCAGCGCCGTGTCTTCAATATCTTCCATAAGTAAAGTGGGACTTCTGGGGACAACGGGCTCCCTATAGCCATTCCATCAGTTTGTTCAAAAATGGTTGCACCTCCGTCTCGCTATTGGGACTGTGTGTTAAGAGAGTCTATTTAAATACGTTTATCTGACAATCTTTTAAAGAGAGACAAGAGTTACCCTTTTGGTAAGATTTGGAACCCTGTTATAACTGACATTAAAAAACAACGAACTTTGTTTCTTGTTTCAGCCATCAGAATAATTTTTGGATAGCGATTTATCTATTTTGTCAGCCTCCACCACTGGGGCGCTATACATTCACCTGCGCTAGTGGTCAGTTAAAAACGACGATTCCTTGCACATGCGCTGTTGACTTTCCGCGTCCTAAGAAGGAGCCTCTTTTTGCAGCCTGAATTCAGTTCCGACGAGTTCGTGCAACAGCACACTCACCTGAAGATGGCGGCCAGACGCATCATGGAAATACTGTGTCAAGATGAGTTAATTACTCTGCTACAGACCTGAGAGGAACATTATCAGCTGTTAGGGCGGGAAAGCCTTCAATCGAAACTCGTCTTTGACAAAAATGTCAGAGTAGATCTACAGTGTGGTTATAATTAAACTTTCGCTACTTGAGAGGGTCTCAATGTAAAACGAATGACTACTGAAAGAAACACATTTTATACGTTTGTTTGCGTGGCCATCTTCCGCAGCAGCTGTTAACATCTGCTACTATAGGTTATCTGTCTTGAGCTACCTGCAATCTAATTAAAAAGAAGAACATTAGACGCGTTTCGCTCTTATTTACAAAGCATCTTCCGTGGTTGTTCTGTAAATTGGATACATACGTTTGTACCCTCTTTTAATTGTTTTAGAAACAGCGTTTTCTTATAAAGTTGGTCTGAAAGCTACTTAGGGTGTTTCTTTACATAATCTGCTCCTTCCCTTCTTACACCTGCACTTGACAGTTTTTGGCATTCTGCAGTATTTCCTGCGCTGCACTATTTGCAAATGGCTTTCTAAACTGTTTACATTCTGCACTGCTAAAGAGTTTATGGCTATTCATTGTGTGTGTGTGTGTGTGTGTGTGTGTGTGTGTGTGTGTGTGTGAGAGAGAGAGAGAGAGAGAGAGAGGGGGGGTGGGGTGGGGTGGGGGGGGAGTTAGTGAAATTGTCTTGTATGGAGTGGGGGGGGGGGGGGGGGGGTAGGGAGAGGAAAGACAGGGATGGGCCTGGACAGTGATCATAGGACAGAATCTGGGAAGAAAATACAAGAACACGGAAGTAAAGGACAATAAGTGGTTCAAATAGCTCTGAGCACTATGGGACTTAACAGCTGTGGTCATCAGTCCCCTAGAACTTAGAACTACTTCAGCCTAACTAACCTAAGGACATCACACACGTCCACGCCCGAGGCAGGATTCAAACCTGCGACCGTAGCAGTCGTGCGGTTCCGGACTGAGCGCCTAGAACCGCAAAGAACAAATCGCTCAACTTTTGCAGAACACTTACATCAAAACCAACAAAAAAGACAACAAGAGACACAGACATGGAAATCATAAGGGTAAACAACAAGAAAAAAACACCTCCTCACCTTACAAGAAAACTATCACATCCAGAAAACCGTAACACAAAAGAAACAACTTATAAATGGTCGGATCAACTTGGCAAACCACACACTCTTTAAACTGATTGACAACTTAATATAGCAAAAAAGTACACATAGAACCAAAGGCTCCATTTACCACTACAATTTCCTCCCAGATTCTGCCCTATAATCACTATCCAACGCCATCCCTATTTTTCCTACACGCACGTGTGTGTGTGTGTGTGTTTGGGAGAGAGAGAGAGAGAGAGAGAGAGAGAGAGAGAGAGACAGAAAGAGTTTTTGAAATTGTCTTGTATGTAGGTAGAGACGTGAGAGGAGTGGAACTGTATGATCTTTGCTTTTTTGCAAGGTGGGGGGGGGGGGGGGGGAGGTGAAAGACAGGGATGGGCTTGGAGAGTGATTATACGGCAGAACCTGGGAGGAAACTGTAGTGGTAAATGGAGCCTTTGGTTGTATGTGTACGTTTTTGCTATATTAAGTGGTCAATCAGTTTAAAGAGTGTGTGGTTTGCCAAGTTGATCCGACCACTTATGAGTTATTTACCCTTATGATTTCCATGTCTGTGTCTCTCGTTGTAATTTTTTGTTGGTGTTGATGTAAGTGTTCGGCAGAAGTTGAGTGATTTGTCCTTTACTTCCGTGTTCTTGTATGTTCTTCCCAGATTCTGTTCTATAATCACTGTCCAGGCCCATCCCTGTCTTTCCTCTCCCTCCCCCCCCCCCCACTCCATACAAGACAAATTTCATTTATTAGCCCCCCCCCTCTCGCTCTCCCTCTTTCTCTCTCTCTATCTCAAACACACTGACAGACACACACACACACACACACACACACACACACACACACACACACAAAATCGTTTCATAGGTTGGCAACACTCACTACGTGAACGAAAACAAGCGAACAGGCATAAACACTATGGCAGTACAGAATGAAAAACAGTTAAGAAAGTCAATTGAAAATAGAGCAGTGCAGGAAGTACTGCAGAATGCCAAAAGCTGACAAGTGCAGGCGTGAAAAGTCGGCTGTCGGCACCAGCAACTGCTTGCAAGAAAGGAAGGAGAAGCTTATGTAAAGAAACACCGTAAGTCGCTTGAAGAACAACTTTATAAGAAAAAGCTATTTCTGGCCTAAAACAATAAAAAAAATGTATAAACGAATGTATCCAATTTGCAGAATAACAGCGGAAGATGCTTTGTAAATGAAAGCGAAACGCATCTAGTGTAGTTCTTTTGAATTAGATTGCAGTCAGCTCAAGACGGATAATCTATAGTAACCAACACATTTTAATTTCAATATGAGAGGGTAACGTTTGTTATCTGCGTACCATGTTTACATTCCAGGTTACATATGTTGCTCAATGTGACGACCATTGCATCCACACGACCTGGAACTGCAGTAGAGATACCACTTCACAATTATTTCCAGCACTTTTCGACTGGTGGGCCATGGAATGTTCATCTGTCGTAACACAGCTCTTGTACTGCTGGAAGATCGCACATTGCCTCCAGCATTCTCACCCATTGCAAACAGTAACTTCTTCAACAATTTGTATCGCAATTCTCCGTCGACCTCTCCTAGGAAAAATTCCAAAATCATCAGTTAATTCCAACTTCCGAATCAAATTCTTCAAACCAGGTATGAAGAAAGGACCTCACTATATTCCTTTAATGCATCGACACTCGCGAATATCAGCAGCACTATTGCTGTTATTTTGATAAAACATCTTTACGAGCAAAGCCATGCTCACCTTGTCCAGATCTATGTTGACTGTCTTCTGCAACGTAAATGCACACTGACGTTTCTCTTTCAACCATACGTCAGCGTACAAGTACCGGCGCTTAACAGTCGTGTGAACGATGGAAAATTTGGGGCAAAAATCGTATAGTTGCCAATTTTTTCACAGTCTTCTGAGCAGTACAGCATACATCCTGACCTTTGGGATCGGAACGTTAGGGCAGAGGTACCTTTAAAGATCTCCTTGCGCAAATGTTTCCCAGTACAAAACTACACTGCATTAAATGTCCTACAAACGGCGTTCTAACGGTATAAAATTAATGTTTATTTTTAGATAAAGCGATTTAAAAACAAATATTAAAGGTGTGCATGAGAGCTGTATTAAGGGATAAAGTGTGGAGTAGAACTGGGAGGGTAAGTATAGCAGCTATACACACCGTTAAAATATTCTAATAAAAAATCATCGTAAACTGAAACATGTGATTACATGGTACGTGCTAATAATACTCAGACAGCGTCATGTATTTATACAAGAATCTACTACCAGTAGAGGGAATTTTAGGGTACATAGTGAACCGATATAAAGATTAAAATGCAGTATGCACTGTCTTTAGTTAAAATTTTTCTTTGACTAAATGAGCGTCTGACAGTAAAAACATATCCTGATATATACTATATGTGAAATTGGATTCATACCTGAAATCCGTAAAATGCACACATACTATACATTACAGCCCTAAAGCTGGTTAAGTAACATACAACCTTTTATGAATACCAGTATAAAAAATATAAAATAAAAAAATCACAAAATCTTCTATCCTAAGAGATCAGTTAACTGTGAATGTAATTATAATTTCTTAATTGTATTATGATTATGTTCACTTAAGGTAAATGCCGGGACGATTTCTCCGGAAGGGAACGGTCGCTTTGCTTTCCTATCTTTCCCTTATCCGAGACTGTGCTCCGTCTGTATTGACCTCGTTGTCGACGGTACGTTAAAAACTAATCGCCTCCTCCTCCTCACTCGGAATTATTCCCAAGGTCAGAAATCCAAGTGCAAAGGTAGCACAAGGACAAGAGACAAGAGCATCACCAGTTACGAACTACCCATTCTTCACCTGCTGTGCGAATTTTTATGCTATCTAGCCACTTAACTACAGATTACGCATATGTAAAACTACTATCAGATGCATTACGTGTTTCAAAAAATTTGAATTGCAATGTTATTTAAATGGACGATAAACGAAGTACAAAAATTCTGCTGTGCACTATTTTGGAGGAGGAAGAGGAGATTAGTGTTTAACGTCCCGTCGGCAACGAGGTCATCAGAGACGGAGCGCAAGCTCGGGTGAGGGAAGGATGGGGAAGGAAATCGGCCGTGCCCTTGCAAAGGAACCATCCCGGCATTTGCCTGAAGCGATTTAGGGAAAACACGGAAAACCTAAATCGGGTTGGCCGGAGATGGGATTGAACCGTCGTCCTCCTGAATGCGAGTCCAGTGTGCTAACCACTGCGCCACCTCGCTCGGTGTCACTATTTTGGAAATTAAGAAATTAGAACTGCACGTTAAGGTGTCCATTGGGGTAGGGCTTACTACTTACCAGAAAGAAATTCATTCGGATCAGACAGATGTTATAGAATTTACAGAAACAGAAACAGACACAGACACACAAACTCACACACACACACACACACACACACACACACACACACAAACAGACTTTTTTTTTTTGGAAAGTAGTATAAAATGTGCCCATTTATGGTACAATGGTGTAACTTAGACCCAAAAAACAGCACAAAACTCACACATTTATAAAGATATATAAACTGAATTCTTACAGCTAATCAAGTATATCATGACACATTTTATTGCTCAGATGTGATTTCCTAGCACAGTTTTCTAACACTGTAATATTTTTTGATTTTAGTTCTTTTTCAATTCATATCGTCATGAGCGAGGTGTATGAGACAGGCGAAATACCCTCAGTCTTCAAGAAGAATATAATAATTCCAATCCCAAAGAAAGCGGCTGTTGACAGATCTGAAAATTACCGAACTATCAGCTTAATATGTCACAGCTGCCAAATACTAACGCGAATTCTTTACAGACGAAGGGAAAAACTGGCAGAAGCCGACCTCGGGGAAGATCAGATTGGGTTCCGTAGAAATATTGGAACACGTGACGCAGTACTGACCCTACGACTTATCTTAGAATATAGATTAAGGAAAGGCAAACCTATGTTTCTAACGGTTGTAGATTTAGAGAAATCTTTTGAGAATTTTTACTGGAATACTCTCTTTCAAATTCTGAATGTGGCAGGGGTAAAATACAGGGAGCGGAAGGCTATTTACAATTTGTACAGAAACCAGATGGCAGTTATAAGAGTCTAGGTGCATGAAAAGGAAGCAGTGGTTGGGAAGGGAGTGAGACAGGGCTGTAGCCTATCCCCAATGTTATTCAATCTGTGTATTGAGCAAGCAGTAAAGGAAACAAAAGAAAAATTCGGAGTAGGAATTAAAATCCATGGAGAAGAAATAAAAACTTAGAGGTTTGTCGATGACACTGTAATTGTGTCAGAGACAGCAAAGGACTTGGAAGAGCAGTTGAACTGAATGGACAGTGTCTTGAAAGTAGGATACAAAATGAACATAACAAAAGCAAAACGAGGGTAATGGAATGTACTCGAATTACGCCAGGTGAAGCTGAGGGAATTAGATTAGGAAATGAGACACTTAAATTAGTAAAGGAGTTTTGCTATTTGGGGAGCAAAATAACTGATGATGGTCGAAGTAGAGAGGATATAAAATGTAGACTGACAATGGCAAGGAAAGCGTTTCTGAAGAAGAGAAATTTGTTAATATCGAGTATAGATTTAAGTGTCAGGAAGTCGTTTCTGAAAGTACTTGTATGGAATGTAGCCATGTGTGGAAGTGGAACATGGACGATACGTAGTTTGGACAAGAAGAGAATAGAAGCTTTCGAAATGTGGTGCTACGGAATTATGCTGAAGATTAGATGAGTAGATCGTATAACTAATGAGGAGGTATTGAATAGAATTGGGGAGGAGTTTGTGCCACAAAACTTGACTAGAAGAAGAGATCGGTTGGTAGGACATGCTCTGAGGCATCAACGGATCACCAATTTAGTACTGGAGTGCAGCGTGGAGGGTAAAAATCGTAGATGGAGACCAAGAGATGAATACACTAAGCAAATTCAGAAGGATGTAGGTTTGCAGTAGGTACTGGGAGATGAAGAAGCTTCCACAGGATAGAGTAGCATGGATAGCTGCATCAATGCAGTCTGTAGACTGAAGAGCACAAAAACAACAACGTCATGTATTTTTAATAACAAATAAGTAATGACTTATTCACTTTCTTATTACCTAGTTAACTAAATAATTTATTGTTTTTGTTGTTGCATGGTATTTTCTGAAATGGTTTTTCATGTTTAAAATATTTTCGAAAGAATATTTTCGAAAGAAAATCCGTTTCTCTGAAACAGATTTTGCCCCTCACTTCATTACTATCAGAATACTGCAAAAATTCACTTTTGTAGGCGCTGTTCTGTTTGCTGATTCAGTAGTGTTTACGCTTAAACCGTTTTAAACAACAATGCAAGAACGAACAAGTAAGTCAAATTGTGGAAACAAGTGGATTACAAGTGAATGAACTGCAAACGAAAAATTTGCAATGGATGGCGAAGCGTCGTAAATGTTTTCGTACACTCACTCTGTCACTCAGGCGAACATAATTCAGTTATTGGCTTGTTGGTACTCTCACGTTTGATTGTTGAAAGTATTGGAAATTAGTCATGCGCCAAAATTTTGCATGAATATAACAAATGCTTCTTGTGATTGAAGGTCTCTTTTTGTCTGCGTATGCTTCCTAACATAAACATGAAAATCTGGTGTTGCCTTGAACAGACACAAATTCTTGTAGTTTTAATATCGAAGCATGTTTCGGGAATATTTTTGCATCTTCAAAGGGTTCATTTATTCTCCGTCCTACAACATCTAAAGAATTTTTCCACTGTAATACATAACAGTTTTCGAGACTATGGTATTTACATGGATAATAATATTAATAGAACAGATATATCCCCTAGTATTACATACGTAGTATAAAGACCACTACAATGTAAGGTGGAAAATAAGAAAAGGCGATAATTTCATTTTAGGCCAAACATTTTAGAAAATTATATAATGTAACATTGAATATTACAAAAATCTCAGAAGCTAATGTAGGGATTTTGACCCGGATTTCAGTAATTGGTAGAGTGACTCAAGAGGAAGGTTCGTGTATTTAATTTACAAATATTTCATGGTAATTGAGTGAGCTACGATGAAGTGAAGTCCCCTGCCGTTGTGAAAAAGATGGTTTTGCCATCTAGTAGTTACAGGTGGAAGTCAACTTGAGGACTTGTCAGGCAGTCTGTGCCTATGACACAGCGTTTGTTATGTTTCAAAGCAAAGTGGTATTGGTAACTAGTGTAAGAGATTCGAGATTACGATATCCCATAAAATATCCACTGAAGGGTAACTCGCAACAATTCGACGTTTGCACAGTAACACTAGTCCTATGGGCGAATGTTCCGTTTTCTTCTGTGGAGATTGCCATCAAATTCTACCAAAAATCGCAACCGGGACAAGAGCAGATGAAGTCAATGCATTAGCGTGGTAATATATCTCCAAAACTAATAAAATAAATTAAAAGGTGCAATAGCGAATGTGAAATTCTAAAGAAGATTTAAAATTAAAACGTAGCATTAAAATATTCTTGAAAATCGTGGAATTTTCTGGACTGATTCAATGCTGTCATCGATACCGATAACAGGCAAAACATCGTCCAGATGCTCTATTCCCAGGGTGGATGAACTATCTGTATACATAATTCAGTTTGTACGGAATCCTCTGTGCACGTGTCCTACTCCTATTTTTGTAATTGTTCTCACTAAGTGAAATTTTGTACTACCTGTGTAGGCTGTGTCGGAAACACAGTCATTTGTGGATAATTGGGTGGTGTGATTTTCGATGTGTGCTCGCGCTGGTGGGTTTTCTGAATACGGAAATTTGATGTTGGTTGTTACGTCTGTGTATTGCCACACACCGTGAGGTGGCTTACGGAGTACGGATGCAGATGTAGATGTCTAGCAAATTTAGCATTTTGGCCTTTTGTGATTCTATGGCGAATTTTACTCGTGGGTGAAATGTGTTTATGTAACTGTTGAGTTGTCTCATCCAGAAAACATATGACATCATCTATTTACCTCTGGCAGAATATTATTCTGTATCTTTTGGGTTACACTATGGTCTCAAATATTTCGTTTTCAGATGATATAGAGAGTCCCTATTGCTGTGAGAAGATGCGGTTGTCAAATGAGAAGAAGCTTTGCTCTGTGATTAATTTTAGAACGTTTGTTATTTCTTTTACGTTGGGTTTGGGGACGTATTTTGCTGTTTTATAATGTTGAAGGTTTCTGTGATGGGGATACTGATGTACATGGATGTTAGTTGAAAAATGTGAGCGTGGCTGTTGTGAGTTTGCTGATGTGATGAATATGTCAAGGACGTGCCAGGAATTTCCGAACAAGCTCTACAACCCTGAAGTGGAACACTGTTCACAGACTTGAAATAACTATCAGAAGAATAACACACACAGACACACACACACACACACAAACACACCCACACACACACACACACCAGTGAAGCGCACAGATCAATCAGTTCGGCCGGCCGCTGTGATAGAGCGTTTCTAGGCGCTTCAGTCTGGAATCACGCGGCTGTTACTGTCGCAGGTTCGAATCCTGCCTCGGACTTGGATGTGTGTGATGTCCTTAGGTTAGTTAGGTTTAAGTAGTTCTAAGTCTAGGGGACTGATGATCTCAAATGTTAAGTCCCATAGTGCTTAGAGCCATTTGAACAATTTTTTAGATCAACCAGTGAGCCAGTCTGTAAAAGCACGAAAAAGTAAATTATCATAAAGTAAGTACACTCAGTTCACGTACACAAACCTTCTCACACCACCACGCTCACAACGTTACAAAGCCCATTCATAATCAATATTTTCGTAAACTAGTGCTTTTACCTAACAAACAATAAAAAATAAGACAGCCAATCTCTCTGCAGAACGCAATATATGACACTGGTACCATTATAAAAAATCAGAAAAGTAAAGAAGACAATAATTTAAAAAAAATGGTTCAAATGGCTTTGAGCACTATGGGACTCAACTGCTGTGGTCATCAGTCCCCTAGAACTTAGAACCACTTAAACCTAACTAACCTAAGGACATCACACACATCCATGCCCGAGGCAGGATTCGAACCTGCGACCGTAGCAGTCGCACGGTTCCGGACTGCGCGCCTAGAGCCGCGAGACCACCGCGGCCGGCCGATAATTTCATTTGAAGCCTAACATTTGGTAAATTACGTCACTTGGCATTGAAAAACGCTGACTGATTGCAGACAAAAAATGGAGCAAAACCACAGCTATAATGCTCTACACTTCCAGTACTAAATTGGTGATATCTTCATTTCTCGGAATGTGTCCTACCAACCTTTCCCTTTTTCTAGTCAGGTTGTGCCATAAACTTTTTTCTCATAGAACTCTATTCAGGAACTCCTCATTAGTTACTTTCTTTATCCATCCAATCTTCAGCATTCTTCTGTAGCATCACATTTCAGAAGCTTCAAATTTCTTCTTGTCTAACCTGTTTATAGTCCATATTTCACTTCCATACATGGCTACACTCCACATAAATACTCGTACTTTTAGAAAAGACTCCCTAACACTTCAATATTTATTCGACGTTAGCAAATTTCTTTTCTTCAGAAATGATTTTCTTGCCATTGTCAATCTATATTTTATATCCTCTCTACATCGGACATAATGAGATATTTTACTGCTCAAATAGCAAAACTCATTTACTACTTTAAGTATCTCGTCTTCTAATCTAATTCCCTCAGCGTCACCTGATTTAATTTTCCTTGCGTGTCCTTTTCTGTGTCTGACACAATTACAGTGTCATCGCGAACATCAAATTCTGTTTGGTATCAATTACCTCTTGCTGTGTGTAGAGGAAGAATAACATCAGGGATAGGGTACGACCCTATTTCACTCCCTTTTCAGTTACTATTTCCTTTTCATGTCCCTCGGCTGATAACTGCCGTCTGGTTTATATGTAAGTTGTAAATAGCGTTTCATTCTCTGTATTTTACCCCTGCTACCTCCAGAATTTGAAAGAGAGCATTCAGGTCAACACTGTCAAAAGCTTCCTCTAAGTCTGCAGATCCCATAGACGTAGGTTTGCCTTTCCTTAACCTATCTTGTAAGATAAGTTATAGGGTCAGAATTGCCCAGCGTGCGTCCACTTTTCTCCGGAACCGAAAATTATCTACCCCGTAGTTGTCTTCGTCTATAAAGATTTCGTATTAGTATTTTGCAACAGTGGCATATTAAACTGATAGTTCGGTAATATTCACACCAGTCAGCATCAGCATTCTTTGGAATTGGAACTACTTTCTTCCATATCATAAAGGGTGATTATAGATAAATTTAAATTCTAAAACCGCTGTAGAAATAATACCACTGTTCAGAATGAAGTCAAGTTGCAACGGAATATTATATGAGAAGGGGGAAAACGTATGGCAAAAGAAAAATAAATAGTTACAAAATGTAGCAACAGATGGCGCTGTAAGCATCATAATTTAATAATGGTCGATTAAAAATGACAAATGCACCATGCAACAATGACTAAGCCATACGTTTGACACTAAACAAACTGTACTACTGCGCGACCGCTACGGTCGCAGGTTCGAATCCTCCCTCGGGCATGGATGTGTGTGATGTCCTTAGGTTAGTTAGGTTTAATTAGTTCTATGTTCTAGGGGACTGATGACCTTAGAAGTTAAGTCCCATAGTGCTCAGAGCCATTTGAACCATTTTTTTTGAAACTGTACTACTCAGTGTGCTTGGGTGCATTGGTGTGATAGTGTTAGTTACGTAAGTCCATCCAACCCGGCAAGATCATATCACACAGGATGGGAAAAATAGGTTTTTAGTTGTCCTGAGGCCAAAAACTGCATAAAAAGCATCAATCAAACAAATCGGATTATTAATTTCCGTGTGACTGGCGCAAAACATGTTCAATATGCTGTCCACCGTTTTCCGCAATAACTTGAAATCGAGAAATAGCATGTTCCACAACTGATCGAGGTGTTTACGGGGTCACGTCCAGAATGTTTTGCGCATTGCGTGCCTTCAATGCAGCAAACTTTGCAATCGGAACACTGAACACAAAACCTTTCAGGTAGCCCCACAGCCAGAAGCCACATTGATTAAGATCAGGCGACCGGAAAGGCCAGGCTGTAGGGAAATGGCGGCCGATAATTCTAGCATTTCCGAAATGGTACTTCAGCAGCTGCTTAACTGGAGGTGCGCCATCTTGCATAAAAATGGTCCCATCCACACAACCACGCTGCTGGAGAACTGGAATGACGTGGTTGGGCTAAAGACACTCATAGTGTTTACCAGTGACGGTACAGGTAACAGGACCGGAAGCACCTGTCTCTTCGAAAAGATATGGCCCTAAGGTAAATGATGCCGTAAACCCGGAACACACAGTGACCTTTCCGGGATGAAGTGGTACTGGCTGATTTGCTTGTGGATTTTCCGTTGGCCACTTTCGACAGTTCTGTGTATTGACGTATCCTGTCAGATGGAAGTGGACTTCGTCTGTCCACAAAATCGTCCACGTCAAATCACTGAGGCAAGAAATTCTAAAGCAAAGGTTTCTCTTCCTGGCAGCTCAACAGGAAGCAACTCGTGCATGCGGGAAATTGCGAATGCACAGAAAAGAAGGATTTTTCGTAGGATTTTACGCACCATGCTCACGGGTACGCCCAATGCTCGGACAATCCTCCGTGCACTGCATGTTTGCACTCTACCACTCGTCTCCTCTTGCGTTGCTGTTGCCACAGATTCAACTGACGTCGAATCAGTCGTTTCCTCCCTCTACCACGTTGTACACCAAAAGAACCTGTCCTTTCGAATTTCCGAATAATTTTCTCCAGACCTACGGCAGTCATCGGACCAACAACTTTTTTCAAGTCCATCAGTGCCCGGAACTTCTGCAGAGCGACGTGTGCGCAATTATCATTCTTGTAATACAGCCTTTTTTTTCTTTATTGAATTTCGATTCCCCCCTAAGGGGGCGGGCTGGCAGCAGCTTAGTACGCCGCTCTTCAGCCTACAGAATTTGTTTTATAAAGATGAAGATAATAAATAATAAAAGCAGGCGATAAGATCGGTGACTTAAATGGTACATTGGCGGAAAATCGTGGAACTTAAAACATAGAACAAAGGGTTGATGATGCTAATAAAATACATATGAAGCAGACAGGTAAAAGAATGGACTGACAATTAAAAAAACACGGCGACAATCTGGTTTCTGTTCGCAAGAGATATAAAATTTACACCCAGCGACAGCATGGCTTCCGTTCGCAACACTTCGGAAAGATGAACAACACTGAACGTTCACTTGAACACTGCACTAAAAAATTGGCACAAAATTGATACACCACAGCCGAGGGCAGATGGGGGAACCTGGACAGATGACGGGAAAGGAAAAGGGGGGAAAGGAGTGGAAAAAAACGAAGTGGGGGGAGGGGCGAAAAGAGCCGATGGAGGATGAGGATCTATAAGAAGGGGACGGGTGCGCGACACCTAGTGGGGAAAGGCAGAGGAGGGGTATACAAAAGGACTCAGGGGGGGAGAGGGGTGCAGAGAGAGGTTAGGTATGGAGGAAAACCGGTTGGAAGGGGGGGAGAGGAAGCCCGGGGGGAGGACAGAGGAAAGGAAGGGGGGTGAGGATCAGAGTTGATAGGAGGGATAAATGGAGGGACAGAGGGCATCATCCAGGAGGGGGAGTTGACGGAAGCCACCTTAGAAAAGGAGATGAGGGGTGTAGAGATGGAGGGTAGGGGGGACACAACAGTGAAGGCATGACAGAGGGCGAGGATTGGAGAGGAGAGGAGCATCTCGGGGGTGAGGGGGATCGAGGCGGCCGGAGGTTTAGAGTATACAGATATGTTCGAGGAATAGGAGCAGATTGGGCAAAGGAAAGAGTACACGAAGGAACTTGCCTGCCTTCTTGCAGCGGTGTACCGTAGGTCTCTAGAAGAGCGAAGCGTTCCAAAGGATTGGAAAAGGGCACAGGTCATCCCTGTTTTGAAGAAGGGACGTCGAACAGATGTGCAGAACTATAGACCTATATCTCTAACGTCGATCAGTTGTAGAATTTTGGAACACGTATTATGTTCGAGTATAATGTCTTTTCTGGAGACTAGAAATCTACTCTGTAGGAATCAGCATGGGTTTCGAAAAAGACGGTCGCGTGAAACCCAGCTCGCGCTATTCGTCCACGAGACTCAGAGGGCCTTAGACACGGGTTCACAGGTAGATTCCGTGTTTCTTGACTTCCGCAAGGCGTTTGACACAGTTCTCCACAGTCGTATAATGAACGAAGTAAGAGCATACGGGCTATCAGATCAATTGTGTGATTGGATTGAGGAGTTCCTAGATAACAGAACGCAGCATGTCATTCTCAATGGAGAGAAGTCTTCCGAAGTAAGAGTGATTTCAGGTGTGACGCAGGGGAGTGTCATAGGACCGTTGCTATTCACAATATACATATATGACCTGGTGGATGACATAGGAAGTTCACTGAGGCTTTTTGCAGATGATGCTGTAGTGTACCGAGAGGTTGCAACAATGGAAAATTGTACTGAAATGCAGGAGGATCTGCAGCGAATTGACGCATGGTGCACGGAATGGCAATTGAATCTCAATGTAGACAAGTGTAATGTGATGCGAATACATAGAAAGATAGGTCCCTTATCATTTAGCTACAGAATAGCAGGTCAGCAACTGGAAGCACCTAATTCCATAAATTATCTGGGAGTACGCATTAGGAGTGATTTAAAATGGAATGATCATATAAAATTGATCGTCGGTAAAGCAGATGCCAGACTGAGATTCATTGGAAGAATCCTAAGGAAATGCAATCCGACAACAAAGGAAGTAGGTTAGAGTACGCTTGTTCGCCCACTGCTTGAATACTGCTCAGCAGTGTGGGATCAGCACCAGATAGGGTTGATAGAAAAGATAGAGAAGATTCAATGGAGAGCAGCGCGCTTCGTTACAGGATCACTTAGTAATCGCGAAAGCGTTACGGAGATGATAGATAAACTCCAGTGGAAGACTCTGCAGGAGAGACGCTCAGTAGCTCGGTACTGGCTTTTGTTAAAGTTTCGAGAACATACCTTCACCGAAGAGTCAAGCAGTATATTGCTCCCTCCTACGTATATCTCGCGAAGAGACCATGAGGATAAAATCAGAGAGATTAGAGCCCACACAGAAGCATACCGACAATCCTTCTTTCCACGTACAATACGAGACTGGAATAGAAGGGAGAACCGATAGAGGTACTCAGGGTACCCTTCGCCACACACCGTCAGGTGGCTTGCGGAGTATGAATGTAGATGTAGATGTAGAATGAAGTCGTAGAGGATCCGCATGGGGTATGGGAGATGTATATGGAAGGCAAGGCAGAGTGCATGGCGCTCAAGGATCTGGAGGGACTTATAGAATTTGGGGGGAGGGGGGGGGGATATCCAGGCAGTCATAACAGAGGAGAAAAACCGTGTACCTGGCGTGTTTATACCAACTTGAATGGGTCGTGCCCATGACAGATGTTCTCATTTAGGTATTTTAAAGTTTAACTTCAATTATAATCAATCTGTATATAAAAAGAAATGAATCCTTACGAGGATAATTCGAAATGATACCTGCTATAATGTATTGATACGACTGATAGTATCAGTGGACACGTAATGAATATTGAAGTATTGGTATGAGACGAAAAGATTTTTCTCGTGTCTCTAGACTTACCAGTAGAAGAGCAGTTCGGCGATGGGGCTCAGCGCGCCACTCTTGACAGAGATGGCACTGACCGCACTGTGCAGGGCGTGAGCCAGGAACGACATCAGCGAGAGGACCCCGGGTAGAGCGTGTGCTGTTAGTATGTAGTAGCCCAGCAGGCACACGCTACCGTGTGTTGTCCGGAGTCGCCTAATTTCGTCAGCATGCTGAGAGAAGTTGGCTGGAACGTTAATGTTGCACTTTTGACTGCCATTAGGATCGAATGGATGCTGCACTCCCTTCATTTTTTTATTAGCAAAAGGTAACGTACGCCCTCCACAATAACCGCTGTTGCTTGTACTACAGGATTCGACGTAGGGTTTACTTCCATCCTCTGCCACCTTTCTGAAGTCACGTCTTGTGTTACCCACCTCGAGCTTTCCGTGTAGATTTATACATGGGGAACCTACAGACTGTCGAATGGCCGCGCGACTGTAATTAATTGAGGCATGAGATATGAATGCGTTTCCTGCAGAGCTCAGACGAAGAATTTGGCGTGAGTACCATCTCATGTTTTTGTTACACATCCCTATAACACGTCCTTGGCGAACATTTGGTTTCTTCTGGTGTCTCCCGTCCAGCAGTACACCTTGAACGCCAAGGTGACGTGTCCTGTTAACTTCCCCGCGCTTAGCTTCATTCTGGAGTTGCCTACCACATATGTTATTTACCGATGTGTGTCGGTCATGGCCCAGGCAACATGTTCTACTGACAACGGTGCCACAGAGCGTGCCGCACATCGTGTGCTTATGAACATGAGTAGAAACATCCGGTACTAACATTTCCTCCCTCAGATTTACCAACGCGTTATTTATTCGTCGCAGTATGTCCCTTAACAACAGCATCAGGTTAGCGAATCTCAGCAACCCCATGAGCGACGTCAGCACAACAGGGACGAAAAGAACAATATGAACACGCAGTTCTGTTACTTTCAATGTTGCCAGAAACCCGACAGTTGGCGTTAGCGAGGCACAGGAACTGACGAGTAACTCTCCAAGGAGAACTGCCTTGGTTCTGGCCTGAGAGCTTTGGTGGTGTTTCACTACTAACTGACTGCATTGTGCCATAACGTTTACCATGTGTTGATATATTTCCGTACTCTTGCGCATGTCCTGTATGAGAAATGTTAACGAAGTAGCGTAGGATGTGAACCGCATTACAGCGTGGTCGAAAACTCTAAGTGAGAAAACTTCCTCCGACCTGAGGAGATATTCCAAGTTCATTACGAGAAATACCATCTGCAAAGCTATGAGTAGTGAGGGGTACACGAAGTCCAGAGGCCTCTGTCTGAAGGTCAGTGTCTTCAGATTCACTCTGAAAGGCATTAGTCCACAGAGCTTGCAGGCTACATACAGTGGCTTATATGCAGTGAGATCCGAGCGAAGGGCTTCCATGCCTGAAAAAAAGAAAAGTTTATGTTACTACAAAATATAATTAATGTGTTGGACCGAAGGCATTTCTGTCACCATGGTGAATGACATAGTTTGGAAAACCAGATGATTTGGATTTTATCAGACCTTTGGTCATTGAGAGCAGCACTGGAAAGATGAGTGATATAGCGCATGTGACCACCGATACGTGATTGGTATCCGACGGATGGGACACTTCACCTCCGCTGTCTTGCTGGCACTGGATTCTTCACTTGTCGATATGTCGTGTATTACAAGTAGACAGTTCTCCATTAAAATGGCTACATCAGGAACTGTAATAAATAACGAAAGTTTACTTAGTGTTTGTGTGGAGTATAATAGAAAGGATACATTTTTAATTTTTGTATAATCATTCCAGTTATAAACAACATTTTGATCAAATTGTATTCCGTAAGGTTATGGCGTATAACAGGAATAAAGTCATAAGTGTTATCCTCGATCGCTGTGTGTTTTGCTGACACTACGTTAAGTCGCAACTCGTGATATCAGATTAAACTTGATTTGGACCAATGTAGGATTGTAGGTAGCACAAATAATTCTAACACAAACGAAACAGAGAATCATTGATTACTTCATGGGGTTAAACGACTGTTGTTTCTAAGTGCGAAACCATAAATCAGAGAACAGCTATCGAGAATCTCAATACTGACCGGTGTGAATTATCAAAAAACGTATAGGATATAGAGCTAAAGCTCAAACCAAGCGGTACTGATTGGTCATTCTAGGCTCATTAGCCCGAAATATTGGTAATCTCTACCATCTTAGTCCCAAATGAGACAAGTATCAACTTCTCTCCTTGATCATATTTCACCATCATGCGCACAGTTGCATGCGGAAGTTGCAGAGATTCCTTTACTTTCTGACTTCTCTATTGCCTTATAAACCAACCTGTCCCTCATATCTCTCCTAGACCTTAACGATCTTGTCTGAACAGCCTTATATAAACTCCCATTTCCCATCAGAGCAAAATCCTTGCTGCCCATCCCCATCGTTCGGTCACTTTCTCGAAGTCCTTCTCAGTAGCAGGAACTTGACTCCAGGAAATCCTGAATAATGTATCAGCTTGAGAAGACAGTTAATGACATTCCAACAGAAGCAACACTAAGGATTGGCATTGTCCCTGTACGCACTCTGTACCCCTTGCAAATACTTCTTTCCAACCAGATATTCCTCATTTCCCAGTACTATTAGCTGATGCAGTCTCCTTAAATTTCCTTCACCAAGACCACATTCGAAAAATTATTTTTTGTAAACATATAAATTATTTTTATATTTACCACTATCGTTATTGTTATTATTATTTCTTTCTTATCTCAGACGTTGTGTCTGGTCAAAAGTAGAGAGTGATGCGGACCATGATCAAGCGTGACTTCCTTTTAACTGTACAGTATATGTTATATTGCATTTAGGAACTTTTGGGTAATTGAACATGTATCAATAATTACGGATTTCTGTAGTTGTATATATAAGTTTGGATGTAGCTGTATTGCATTGATGTACTGGTGGATATTGTGTGGTATGACTCCTGTAGTTGATAGTATAATTGGTAAAATGTCAACTTTATCCTGATGTCACATATCCTTGACTTCCTCAGCCAGTTGGATGTATTTTTCAATTTTTTCTCCTTTTTTCTTTTGCATATTTGTTGTATTGGGTATGGATATTTCGATTAGTTGTGTTAATTTCTTATTTTTATTGGTGAGTATGATGTCAGGTTTGTTATGTGGTGTTGTTTTATCTGTTATAATGGTTCTGTTCCAGTATAATTTGTATTCATCATTCTCCAGTACATTTTGTGGTGCATACTTGTGTGTGGGAACGTGTTGTTTTATAAGTTTATGTTGTAAGGCAAGCTGTTGATGTATTATTTTTGCTACATTGTCATGTCTTCTGGGGTATTCTGTATTTGCTAGTATTGTACATCCGCTTGTGATGTGATCTACTGTTTCTGTTTGTTGTTTGCAAAGTCTCCATTTATCTGTTGTGGAATTGGCATCTTTAATAATATGCTTGCTGTAATATCTGGTGTTTATTGTTTGATCCTGTATTGCTATCATCAATCCTTCCGTCTCACTGTATATATTGCCTTTTCTTAGCCATGTGTTGGATGCATCTTGATCGATGTGTGGCTGTGTTAGATGATACGGGTGCTTGCCATGTAGTGTTTTCTTTTTCCAATTTACTTTCTTCGTATCTGTTGATGTTATATGATCTAAAGGGCTGTTGAAGTGGTTATGAAATTTCAGTGGAGTAGCCAATGTATTTATATGGGTGATTGCTTTGTGTATTTTGCTAGTTTCTGCTCGTTCTAGAAAGAATTTTCTTAAATTGTCTACCTGTCCACAATGTAGGTTTTGTATGTCGATAAATCCCCTTCCTCCTTCCTTTCTGCTTTATGTGAATCTTTCTGTTGCTGAATGTATGTGATGTATTCTATATTTGTGGCATTGTGATCTTGTAAGTGTATTGAGTGCTTCTAGGTCTGTGTTACTCCATTTCACTGCTCGAAATGAGTAGGTTAATATTGGTATAACATAAGTATTT
Organism: Schistocerca gregaria; assembly: GCF_023897955.1. Classification (NCBI taxonomy): domain Eukaryota; kingdom Metazoa; phylum Arthropoda; class Insecta; order Orthoptera; family Acrididae; genus Schistocerca; species Schistocerca gregaria. The sequence continues at coordinate 415,327,832 of NC_064925.1, read as the reverse complement.
ATAGCTTTTGTTTTGTTTCTTGCTGTCAATTCTGTTTTCAGTATTTTTGTTAGTCTTTGTCCATATTTTTCTTTTAGTTCTTCTTTAATATTTGTATTATCTATTCCTATTTTTTGTCTGTATCCTAGATATTTATAGGCATCTGTTTTTTCCATCGCTTCTATGCAGTCGCTGTGGTTATCCAATATGTAATCTTCTTGTTTAGTGTGTTTTCCCTTGACTATGCTATTTTTCTTACATTTGTCTGTTCCAAAAGCCATATTTATATCACTGCTGAATACTTCTGTTATCTTTAGTAATTGGTTGAGTTGTTGATTTGTTGCTGCCAGTAGTTTTAGATCATCCATGTATAGCAAATGTGTGATTTTGTGTGGGTATGTTCCAGTAATATTGTATCCAAAATTTGTATTATTTAGCATGTTGGATAGAGGGTTCAGAGCAAGGCAGAACCAGAAAGGACTTAATGAGTCTCCTTGGTATATTCCACGCATAATCTGTATTGGCTGTGATGTGATATTATTTGAATTTGTTTGGATGTTAAGTGTGGTTTTCCAATTTTTCATTACTATGTTTAGGAACTGTATCAATTTAGGATCTACTTTGTATATTTCCAATTTTTGTTATAACCATGAGTGGGGTACACTATCAAAAGCTTTTCGGTAATCAATGTATGCGTAGTGTAGCGACCTTTGTTTAGTTTTAGCTTGATATGTTACCTCTGCATCTATTATCAGTTGCTCTTTACATCCTCGTGCTCCTTTGCAACAGCCTTTTTGTTCTTCATTTATAATTTTGTTCTGTGTTGTATGTGTCATTAATTTCTGTGTAATAACTGAAGCTAATATTTTGTATATTGTTGGTAGGCATGTTATGGGGCGGTATTTAGCTGGGTTTGCTGTGTCTGCTTGATCTTTAGGTTTTATGTAAGTTATTCCATGTGTAAGTGTATCAGGGAATGTGTATGGGTCTGCAATGTAACTGTTAAATAATTTAGTTAGATGTGAATGTGTTGAGGTGAACTTCTTTAGCTAGAAATTGGCTATTTTATCTTTTCCAGGGGTTTTACAATTGTGAGTAGAATTAATTGCTTTGGTGACTTCATGTTGCAAAATTATCACTTCAGGCATTTGTGGTATCATCTTGTATGTGTCTGTTTCTGCTTCTATCCACCGTGCATGCCTGTTATGTTGTACCAGGTTTGACCATATGTTGCTCCAGAAGTGTTCCATGTCCGTTATGTTTGGTGGATTGTCTACTTTAATGTGTGTATTATCTATTGTCTGGTAAAATTTCTTTTGATTTGTGTTGTATTTTCACTTTTTTTGTATCTTCTAAGTCGTTTGGCCAATGCTTGTAATTTCTGCTTCTTTTCATCTAATTGCTCTATCGCTTCTTGTTGTGAGATTTTACCTAACCTTTTTCGTTTTTTGTCTGATATTTCTTTTCTTATAAATTGTGTTAGCTCTCCAATGTCTTTTCTCAGTTTTTCTATTCTGATCTGTAGCCTGTGTTGCCATGCTGGTTTTGTGGGTTTCTTCTGTGTGTTGGTTGGTTCTGATCTCTGCCTAGTGTGTATATTTAGTGTAGTGAGTGCTCCTATATAAACCAGTAGTTGTAACTCTTCCATAGTTGTGTTTTCATTTATTTTGTTGTGTATGATTGTGTTGATAGTTTTTATTGTTGTTTCGACTTGTGGGTTATTTGGGGGTCTATACAAGAATGGTCTAATGTCTGTATTTGTGTCTTTGTATTCTATATACGTCAGCTGAAATTTTTCTTCTATATCTAACATGTGTGTCACTTCGTGTTCTATTTGCACTTGTTCTGGTGGCAGTCTTAAGATTTCGTTTTCCTCTGATTGTTTAATTGATGCATGTTGTTCTTTGTTTGTTTGCTCTGAGATGTGTGAGTCCGTTACTGTATTTTCTTCTTCTTCTGATTGCACATTATTTTGTTCCAGTATTTGTTGTACTTGTTGTTTGATGTTTTCTAATTCTGACTGGGGTATCCTATTATTTTTGTTTATTACACGGATCTGGTCAGCTAGTCGTTGTTCTGTTAAAAATTTTAATTCTGGGTATCTGGTAATAAATGTTGTGTATACTTGTGATCTGTATCCAGTTGTGTTGGTTCCTAGGTTTGTTGCTTGGCAATAACAGAACATGATGTGTCGATTAACGTCATCTGACCATCTCATCCTCTGTCTTTGTTTTCCTTCTAGGGTGGTTGCAGGAAGTATATCGTGCAAAACACCTCTATTTGGATTTGAATCATTTTCCAGTTGCCTGGCAGTGTCGTTACCATTGTGGGCGGGCATAGGGTTCAAGCGTCGTCCCCGACCATGACGGCGCTTGTCCGAGGCTTCTTTAGTTGTGTCCTGAACCAACTAATCACACTAAAAGGGGGGTTAGCCCTATTAGTGGTTTGTTCTTTTCGTCGCCTTTTACGACTGGCAGAACATACCGGAGGCCTATTCTTTTCCCGGGCCTCAACGGGGATTATTATTATTATTATTATTATTATTATTATTATTATTACCATTAACACTATTAGTAGAAGTAGCTGCAGTACTACAAGTTCTGCCAATATTCACTTTATTGGTTCGTAATCAGTATTATTCACTCAAAATGGCACTTCAGACATTCAGATTAGTTCAGTAACATTTGTCATATTAAAATGCTTATTTCTTAGGTTCCTGTGACGTAAAAATGTAAGGTATGCGTGAAAACCTATCTAATGTAAGAGATGGCCTGATGGCCCCCATCAAATCAGGGTAAATAAATAACTAATTAAGTAAATAAATGAAAATGAAACATATAATCCGAATGAGCATCTAGTCGAACTGAGCGGGTCTGTCATTTAATGCTGTTTCGACTGAGGATCATCAGTGGAAATTACTGTTGTGTGACGGCGTGTCAGTATCTCTCAACCCATGAGCAGTGGGTGAGAGATCTGGGAGACATGATGACCAGGAAACTATCGAACAACTTGGATGTAGACACAGTTCAGGACAACAAAGTTAGTGTTCTGTCCTGCATTACCCTGTCGAACGCAATTTTACGGAGACCTCAAGGATACAACACAGCCACTGTCATTAACTCATCAGAATTGTAACGACTGCTCTTCAAATTATTGAACATAGAAACCAGACATGTTCGTGTTGTGTATCCAGTGACACCCCATACAATCATACAACCGAGCAGTGCACTGTCGTTACATTCGTTCTCCTTGGAACCTTCACACATGCATACATCCATCGTGATGCTGTATGCAGAAGCAGGACTCGTGTACCGCTTCCTGCGTCCGGTGTTATGTTAACTATGCCACTGTTGCCGTACCTGTCTCTCCTGCCATGTCTAGAAAAGCTGCAGCAGTGATAGCCATGCTAACAGTATGTGGAGTTCCAGGCGTCACATTGTCCATGCTGATACTAGGTTGTTGCGAAACAGCCCAGTTCCTGATCCAAGGCACAGGCGTGGATATATGATCCTGCACGGCAAAATGAACAATATGTCTGTCCTCTTGGGTGCTAATAGTGTGGGGAATTGAAGTCCTGCATGTCTTGAGTATGGCCTTCCTCAACACGCACAGTTTGTAACAGGTGTAAGTCACAAACTACACGATCTGATGTTGTCTACATGGTTGTACTGCACTGTCTGTCAGTATAGATTAACCATTCTGCATCCACATTTCAACACTTGTTCTGCTGCACAGGGGAAAATAAGCGTTAATGTCTTACTCTTGCCAAATGGCGTCAAATGGCTCTGAGCACTATGGGACTTAACAGCTATGGTCATCAGTCCCCTAGAACTTCTTAAACCTAACTAACTTAAGGACAACATCCAGCCATCACGAGGCAGAGAAAATCCCTGATCCCGCCGGGAATCGAACCCGGGCTTGGAAAGCGAGAACGCTACCGCACGACCACGAGATGCGGGCCCTTACTCTTGTCACTCGTACTTGGAAGTAACAGCCAACCTAAAAATATACAACTTGTAATGGCTGCAACTATCAGTCTCCATATCACATTAAAAAGTTGTGATGTTATTCAGTACACCGACCTCAGTAAACAATAGAAATATCGGCACTTATACACGTTCTTTTTTTTCTTTTTTGTTGAGTCATCAGTATTATCAGTTTTCTGTCTGGTTTGATGCGGCCCGCCGAGAATTCCTCTTCTGTTTCAACCTGTTCATCTCAGAGTAGCACTTGCAACCTACGTCCTCAGTTGTTTGCTGGATGTATTCCAATCTCTGCCATCCACTACAGTTTTTGCCCTCTACAGCTCTCTCTAGTACTATGGAAGTCATTCCCTCATGTCTGAACAGATGTCCTATCACCCTGTCCCCTTTCAGTGTTTTCCACATATTCCTTTCCTCTTCGATTCTGCTCAGAACCTCCTCATTTCTTACCTTAGGTGTCCACCTAATTCTCAACATTCGTCTGTTCAACATCTCAAATGCTTCTATTATCTGCTGTTCCGGTTTTCCCACAGTTCATGTTTCACTGCCCTACAATGGTGTGCTCCAAACATACATTCTCAGAAATTTCTTCCTCAAATTAAGGCCTATGTTTGATACTAATAGATTTCTCTTGGACAGGAATGCTCTTTTTGCCAGTGCTAGTCTGCTTTTGATGTTCTCCCTGCTCCATTCATCATTGGTTATTTGGCTGCATAGGTAGCAGAATTCCATAACTTCAATTACTTCGTGACCATTAATCCTGATGTTAAGTTTCTCGCTGTTCTCGTTTCCGCTAGTTCTCATTACTTTCGTCTTTCTTAGATTTACTCTCAATCCATATTCTGTACTCATTCGATTCAGCAGATCAAGCACTTCATCTTCACTTTCACTCAGGTTAGCAATGTAATCAGCGAATCGTATCATTGACATCCTTGCACCTTTAACAGATGGGGCGAAAGACCACATCCCTGTCTTACATCCCTTTTAATCCAAGCACTCCGTTTTTGGTGGTCCAATCCTTGGCTCTTCTACATTCTGTATATTACCCGTCTTTGCCTATAGTGCACCCCTATTTTTCTCAGAATTTCGAACATCTTGCACAATTTTACATTGTCGAAAAAGCCAGTGGCCGTTAAACCCTGTACATTCCATACACCCTTGACACGCGTTTAGTCCTGACCAGCGCAAGAATAAATATCGCGGAAATGTAAACCACTGTCTCAACATAGCATAATATTTCCTTGTATACAGAAAGCAGATAGCGTTAATCCTACCCAGTATATATAAATGCATTGAAATGCCACTCATCTGTGAATCGATGCACGCAGTTTACTTCATGCCAACTTGCTGTTTGTTACATGCCGCCTCCATGGTGTTGGCAACAGTGTACCTTGATTCAGCGAGGCACACAGCTGCAGATTCAACTACCCATGTAACACACACACGTATTGTGTATCTACACTCAACATTATGTTACTCATGGCCCATCAAGGTGAATCAATTACATGAATATGTGGTGTCTGTTCTTTCGGAAATGCGGGTGCACATTATCGTTCGGTTTGCAATGAGAATTTAAAATTAGCAACCATGGATGACACGGATGGGGACTGTGGATAGCAGTCGTTGGGTGGGAAAATGAAATGGCAGGGGAGATAGTATGTGCATTTGGGATAAACAGTGTGTCCGGATGGCGCAGTGGTTAGTGCAACTACGTAGTTACCAGGAGATCCTGGGTTCGATTCACGCCCCGGCGCGCATTTTCACTCATCGCCGCTGATTCCGTATAAAATGCGGATGCAGTTGAAACAATTAGTTCCTTTCCTTTCCTTCCGCCCCCCCCCCCCCCCTGCATCTTCAATTTATACAGCGTGGCGCACGAAATGTGTTACCAATTGTTTCTTTCACAATTTACGACTCACATTAGATATCCCGCTGGGATCTCTACAGCAGTACCAACAGAGCTTGGGAAAAAAATGAGTTACGAAATGACGAGTAATTCACGCTACTGCCGATAGGAGACTAGTAAGCAGCAATGGCTGACAATGGAAGACTGACGACACAGCAACGATCGAAAATTGTGTTACTTTTTCATGAAACGAAAAGCCTTGTTGTGACTCAGAGGCGTTTTCGACAACATTTTAACACACGATGGGTCCCTTGGATGAAGACCATCCACAGGTTGTACGATAAATTTGTACAGGAAGGAACAGTATTGGAAGCGAAGCGACCTCGGCCTAAGCCAGTTTGTTCGCCAGAGAATATTGAAGCGGTACGTGTTGCTGTACAGAGAAGTCCCGGGAAATCGTGTAGAAAGGCAGCAACTGGGAATATCTATAACCTCCATTCAACGCATTCTTAAAAGTGACCTCTATATGTACCCATACAAGATGACCTGTGCACAGAAACTCACTGAAGAACAGAAGCAGCAGACACTACTGTTTGCTCAGTGGGCGGAGGATAGGGAAGAAACTGTCAAAAAAGTTTGGTTTTCAGACGAGGCTCATTTTCATTCAGACGGTGTGGTTAACAAACAAAATGTACGCTTTTCGGCCACTGAAAACCAACAAGTGATTCATGAACGACAACATTATGCTCCGAGGATTACAGCGAGGGCAGAAATTTCCAGCCACGGACTTATTGGGCCCTTTTTCTTTGAAGAAACTGTGAACAGCGAGCGTTATTTGAGCATGCTTCGCAATAGCTTCATTCCACAGCTTCTTGATACTGCCTTGTTCTTCAACACGCAGTGGTTCGTGCAAGATGGGGCAAGGCCACATACTGCAAACACTGTGTTGCAGTTTTTACACGAACATTTCGACATGCAGATCATTTCACTCAGCTTTCCAGGTCGCTTCAATGAAAGACAAAACTAGCCCCCCAATAGTCCAGACCTCAACTCACGTCACTTTTTTCTTTGGGGGTACCTAAAGGAAAAAAATTTCCCGAAACGTCCACGTGATGTAATGGAGCTCAGAAGACTTATTCTTCAAGCTTGCAGTGAAATTACGGAAGACTTGTGCCTTAGGGAAATCATTAACTTCAGTGTGCGTTTGAAGGAAGTTAGGAAACGAAATGGTGGACATATTGAGCATATGCTGAGTTAGAACAAATTTCCTTGGACAGCTCTTCATTGTAGTATATGTTCCTTTCAGATTGTATTGACACTGGAGCTTACATTCAAAAACAGAATGTTAACACATTTCGTTCGCCACCCTGTATAATATGCATCAGAGCTGCTGATTTACATCTACATAGAATGGTGCAAGGCGGAGGCTCCCCTGTATCACTACTAGTTATTTCGTTTCCTGTTTCACTCACAAACAGAGCGAGGAGAAAAAACTATCTTTATGCCTCCGTATGAGCCCTAATTTCTCGTATACTGTCTTCGTCGAACTCACACTCATTGTATTTTGGCAGCGGTTGTATCGTTCGGCAATCAGCTTCATATGCCGATTCTCTAAATTCCGCGTGGTCTCTGTTCTTTCGGACATTCCCAAAAGAACAGACACTACGCATTCATATAACTGTGTTTGCCCACGAGCTCCATCGGGCAGCGCTGGAATGGTCTGAGGTAGACTGTGTGGAAAAAGATTAATGCGGAACTACTCTAGTGCAATGCTCTTACGATAATACTGTAGTGGGGTCTCGGAATACACCTATAAGTAAAATGTAACTGTAATTTAAAGAAATTTCATTTCAAATTGCGCTTTTGTATATACGCCAAAAAAAGTTCTGCATCATCCCGGTTCCCAGAAATCCTGAAGAGAGACGTTGGCTGTGAATATTGTATCACAGACATAGTCCCTATGACTGTTCAGAGATGGCACTGAACCCGCTCAAAGATATAAACAGCCATGAATGAGCAGTGCCTATTAGACGGAGAGGGTCCGACAGCCGATCATTTCCAGTCATTCAACCAGGAAGGAGCTACACGACTCATGTTGTTTGTAGTTCAACCGTGCCTAGATGGTCAATTCCGCGGTTGGATGGCGTCTGCATTGTTACTTTGTGCCAGGAAGGGCTCTCAACAAGGGAAGTGTCCAGGCGTCTCGGAGCGAACCAAAGCGACGTTGTTCGGACATGGAGGAGATACCGAGAGAGAGACAGGAACTGTCGATGACATGCCTCGTCCAGGCCGCCCAAGGGCTACTACTGCAGTGTATGACCGCTACCTTCTGATTATGGCTCGGAGGAAACCTGACGAAGACGCCACCATGTTGAATAATGCTTTACGGGCAGCCACGGGACGTCGTGTTACGACTCAAACTGTGTTCAACAGTCTGCATGATGCGCAACTTCACTCCCGATGTCGATGGCGAGGTCCATCTTTGCAACCACGACACCATGCAGTGCGGTACAGATGGGCCCAACAACATGCCGAATCGATGGCTCAGGACTGGATTCACGTTCTCTTCAGCGATGAGTGTCGCATATGCCATCAAGCAGACAATCGTCGGAGACGTGTTTGGAGGCAACCCGGTCAGGCTGAACGCCTTAGACACAATGTCCAGTAAATGCAGCAAGGTGAAGTTACCTGCTGTTTTGGGGTGGCATTATGTGGGGCTGACGTACGCCGCTGGTGGTCATGGAAGGAGCCATAACGGCTGTACGATACGTAAATGCCATTCTCTGACCGATAGTAAAAGCATATCGACAGCATATTGGCGAGGCATTCATCTTAATGGACAAAAATTCGCGCTCCTATCGTGCACATCTTCTCAGTGACTTCCTTCAGGATAGCGGCATCGCTCGAATAGAGTGGCCAGCATGTTCTTCTGACATCAACTCTATGGAACACGCGTGGGGTAGATTGTAAAGAGCTGTTTATAGACGACGTGACCCACCAACCACTCTGAGGGATACACGTTGAGTCAGCGTTGAGGAGTGGGACAATCTGGACGAACTTATGGATAGTATGCCACGACGAATACAGTCATGCATCAATGCAAGAGGACGTACTACTGGGTATTAGAGGTACCGGTATGCACAGTAGTCTGAACCACGACCTCTGAAGGTCTCATTGTATCGTGGTACAACATGCAATGTGTGGTTTTCATGAGCAATAAAAAGGGCGAAAGTGATGTCTGTGTTGATGTCTATTCCAATTTTCTGTACAGGTTTTGGAACTCTCGGAACCGAGGTGATGAAAAACTTGTTTTGATGTGTGTATTTAATATCGTAAACACATTTATACATTATAGATACGGTTACAAACAATTTGGACATACTGAGAATCTGTGATCAGGACAAACGTATTTCTAGCATTTTTTAAACTGTTTTGGTTTTGTTGGCTGCTTTCCTTTGTGGCATCTTGCTTTGCTCATGGTTTCTGGTTCTAAATAAAGCAGATCTAAAAATGCTCTGAAATCTGTTATATTTAGGGTCATATGAATGCTGGTTGATGAGTCTGTATTTGTTTGAAATGTCAAGTATCTTGATGTTTGTATTGTGATTATTATTTGTAGTAAATCTGCAGTAATGTGCAATTTCCAAGCAGATAATGTTAGTTGAATCGAACGTTTCTGTTTCCTGCCTTCCAAACTAATAACTATATTGCGACTGCGGGTATGAGTTGTAGAAGGACTTTCTTCGATTTCTTATAGCACTACGTTGTACTAAAAAAATGTTTGTGGGCGAAAGACACATTACACGCTTCGTAATCTGATTCTTCACATCTACTCTCTGTGGTAGCATCAGATCTGTAATCATGATTAGCTAGTGTAAATTCATCCTCGTCTGTTGTGATCTTCTCATCAGACTGAAAACACGCAAAATTTTTCACTATTCTTTCCAAGTTGTCATTTGTTAACGATTCTGATGATACCATCCCGAAAAATAATTCATACCAACATTCATATCCTTAAATATTGAGGACCTCCTTTACATTTTACTCTTTTAGATGTACTCCAAGACTTCAATCGCAAAAAAACACTAAAAGAGAGAATGAAAAGTAGCTTATATGATTACATTGATGGGGTATTCTGAGAACTATTTCTCTTTGTCTCATAAAGTATAACAGCAAACACCTCCTGTAACACTCCAAGTTAAACGACATAACTTCACTGAGGAATACCATGTACGTCTACATCTACATCGTTACTCTGCAATTCACAATTAAATGCTTGACAGAGGGTTCATCGAATCCCCTTTAAGCTACTTCTCTATCATTCCACTCTCTAAAGCCGCGAGGGAAAAGCAAACAATTAAATATTTCCGTGCGAGCTCCGAATTCTCTTATTTTATTATGATGATCATTTCTCCCTGTGTAGGTGGGCGCCAACAAAACATTTTCAAAATCTGAAGGGGAAATTGGTGATTGAAATTTTATGAGAAAGTCCTGCAGCAGCGATAAATGCCTTTGTCTTAATGACTGCCAACGCCGTTTACGTGCAGTGTCCCTGATGCTCTCTCCCTTATTTCGCGAGAATACAAAACGAGCTGCCTTTCTTAGTCCTCCGTCAATCCTATATGATGCGTATCCCACACCTCACAGCAGTACTCCATAAGAGGGCGGACAAGTGCAGTGTCAGCAATCTCTTTAGTAGACTTGTTACGTTTTGTAAGCTTCTGCCAATAAATCGAAGTCTTTGGTTTGCTTTCCCTACGTTATCAATACCAACGTTCCAATTTATGTTAATTGTAATGTTAATTCCTAGGTATTCAGCTGAGTTTACAGCCATTATATTAGTGTGAGTTATCGTATAACTGAAATTCAGCGGATTTTTTAGTGCTTATGTGGATGACTTCAAACTTCTCATAATTTAGAGTAAATTGCCACTTTTTGTACCGTAAAAATGTCTTGTTTAAATCATTTTGCAAGTCCTTTCTATCATCACGTTAAATGACAGCATCACCCGAAAACAGTCTAGACGATTGCTCAGATTGTGTCTGAACCGGTTACGTAGATCAGCAGCAGCAGAGGGTTTATAACATTTCCTTGGGGAGTGCTGGATTTTACTTCTGTTTTAATCTATGACTTTCCTTCAGTTGCTACGAGCTGTGGCCTTTCTGAGAGGGAATCACGAATCCACTCACGCAATTGAGACGATAATCCATTGACACGCAGTTTAATTAGCAGTCGCTTGCGAGGAAAAGCGTCAAGAGCCTTTTGGAAATCGAAAAATACGGAATCAATTTGACGTCCCCTGTCGACAGCATTCGTTTCTTCTTGAGAATAAAGAGCTAGTAGTGTTTCACAACAACAATATTTTGTGAATCCGTGTTGGCTGTTTGTCAATAAAGCACATTCTTCGAGGTGATTCATAATGTTTGAGCATTGTCTATGTTCCAAATTCATACTCCAAGTCGACGTTAGTGATCTGGGTCTGGAATTCAGCGGATTGCTCCTATTTCCATTCTTGGGTTTTGGTGTGACTTATGCAACTTTCCAGTCTTTGGATATGAATCTTTCTAGGACCGAGCGTTTGTACCAGATGATCCAAAAGTCAGTATAAATTTGAAAGCTGAATAAATCACGGAATATGTAGATAGAGAGGTAAAAATTGACACACATACTTGGAATGACATGGGGTTTTATAAGAACCAAAAAAATAGAAAAGTTCAAAAAATGTCTGACAGATGGTGCTACATCTGAATAGAATAGCAATAATTAGCATAACAAAGTAAGACAAAGCAAAGATGATGTTCTTTACAGGAAATGCTCAATATGTCCACCATCATTCCTCAACAATAGTTGTGGTCGAGGAATAATGTTGTGAACAACACTGTAAAGCATGTCCGGAGTTATGGTGAGGCATTGGCGTCAGATGTCTTTCAGCATACCTAGAGATGTCGGTCGATCACGACACACTTGCGACTTCAGGTAACCCCAAAGCCAATAATCGCACGGAGTGAGGTCTGGGGACCTGGGAGTCCAAGCATGACGAAAGTGGCTGCTGAGCACACGATCACCACCAAACGACGCGTGCAGAGATCTTTCACTCGTCGAGCAATATGGGGTGTATCTAATAAAACCCCATGTCATTCGAAGCATGTGTGTCAATTTTTACCTCTCTATCAATATTATTCCGTGGTTTATTAAGTTTTCAAATTTATACTGACTTTTTGATCACCCGGAATATGATATCTACTTCTGACAAGGAACCCCTTGAGCTGTAATAAGGCTCATTTGAATGTATTGTGTTAAAAATTATGACAGGAAAAATATTAGCTTCTAATGTCTCACCATGTACATCAAGATGGCGACAAAAATTGAGTGCAGAGGTCAACCTTCTATGCAATGTATGTATTACACATCACGAAATGGACATCGTCGACATTCAAGAAACGCTCAAAATAAACTATTAACTTGCATCATGAACACCGAATGGAAAATGGCGCGCTACAGTGATCACAAAAGTTCACACCATCAGTGGCGAACGTTAACTCCTTGGGAGTTACAAGCCGTGCAGCAAGTTCAGAACTAATTATCTCCTCTTGAACAGTGCCTATAGAATCCTATTGGTATAACGGGGTGATCAGAACTGACGGAATGGGATGGCATGCAACCGAATACGAAACAGTCTGCCGTGAGGCTTTTCGTGAAATTGGCTATCTTTTAAGTTATAACTGCAGATATTGCAATATGTTCTGTGGACACGAAGACATAAATATTCAGAGGCTGAATTTATAAACGGTGTTTCCATGTGGTATGAACTGCAGTGTCACTCTTTTCAGGAGGGGTTGGGTTGTTTGGGTGAAGAGACCAAAGTGCGAGGTCATTGGTCTCATCGGGTTAGGGAAGAACGGGGAAGGAAGTCGGCCGTGCCCTTTCAAAGGAACCATCCCGGAATTTGCCTGGAGTGATGTAGGGAAATCACGGGAAACCGTAATCAGGATGGCCGGGAGCTGAATTGAACCGTCGTCCTCCCAAATGCGAGTCCAGTGTGGTAACCACTGCGTCACCTCGCTCGCTTTTCAGGAGGTTCTAAATGGTTCAAATGGCTCTGAGCACTATGGGACTTAACGTCTGAGGTCATCAGTCCCCTAGAACTTCGAACTACTTAAACCTAACTAACCTAAGGACATCACACACAGCCATGCCCGAGGCAGGATTCCAACCTGAGATCGTAGCGGTCGCTCGGATCCAGACTGTAGAGCCTAGAACCGCTCGGCCACTCCGGTAGGCTTTTCAGGAGGGATAGTTTGCTCTAAAGGACAATGATTTTCATTCGCAGACCAGGAATTAAGCAGAAGTCACATATTTTGAACAGCCATTGGCCAGAAACAGTGCTCATAACATAGCTGTAATTCTCTTATGCCCATTTTCCAACTCTTGCTGGCTGTCACGCTAATATTCCCTGCTGCCTTTGCAAGATGACGCACTTGTAAAGAATCGTAGGGGGCTGAGCACCTCCTATTTCTCGCAGCAAAATAAACAACTTTGCAGCCAGTTTACCTTCCAGATTAACAATCTGCATAATTGTATACGAACGCGGTAGGGCATTGATGTTAGTTGATCCTCTAACTTCTTGCGTTCCTTTCACTTGGATCTCCTCTTCAAATCCCGATTGGCCGCAGTTGAAAAAATTACTATGGTGTAAGTTTGTTTACCTAAACTACAAATTTTCGGGCGGATCTCCCAGTCATCTGCGCATCATCAAGTTGACGCTTTGTTTGAAATTTAATTGTTTTGCGTCTTCCTATGCTGTAGCACTGTGTGAAGATATGCAACAATCCACTACTTTTCTTGAAAGCACGCTAATATATGTTGTTGATGTAAATAACATAGTATGTCACTATAAAGAATATTCTGTAAATTGGATCTAGCATCCCTGAAACGCGGAAAAACCAGTTGTTGTAATAAATTCTCTTTGGTCTCCCTGGAATATCCATAGTTTTTCTTGTTCACTATATGGTCATATTGCTGCGGACCTATTCTAAATCTATTCATAATTGGATTTCTACTATGCTGCGGATGATCTTATATGTACGTAATTATGTTTAGTGCTCGCCCCTTGGACAACGATTTCCCGTTACAACGTTTCACTAGAGACGGGATTTGAAGCTCCCTGTCCGACAAGTATGATGAATTACGTATCTCAACACCTGTTTCAGTATCACTTTCACTTCTTAAGCACGTGTCACTGTACTCCTCTTGTACTTTGTCTGCACAGTAGAGCGTATACGACACCACACATTCCACCGACTAATGTTGCAGAAAAGTCAAAACGCTAACATTTCATCTGCCACTTTCCTCACCATGCGAAATTCAATGATTTCCTTTCTGACGAAATGACAGCTTCGGCAAGTGTTGTTGCAGATACAATTCCATGTATGCTTTGTGTTTGGTTGGCGTTGATCTGCTTTGTATCAAACCACTAATACTATAACACTGTTTCGAGTGTCGGCCGTTGTGGCCGTGCGGTTCTAGGCGCTGCAGTCTGGAACCGAGCGACCGCTGCTGTCGAAGGTTCCGGTCCTGCCTCGGGCATAGACATGTGTGATGTCCTTAGGTTAGTTAGGTTCAATTAGTTCTAAGTTTTAGGTGACTGATGACCTCAGAAGTTGAGTCGCATAGTGCTCAGAGCCATTGTTTCGAGTTACTCGTCTCCTAAGCAGTTCAACTACGCTCTGTAGCCCCATGCTGTGCTCAACACTGGATACCTCCAGACCCGTCCCCTGATGCCAATATTGTGGTTACATGGTAGGAAATATGTGGGGCGTCGAATACCGTAAACATCCCTGGCGTTTTGCTAACTTGTGTTCAAGGGGTCCCCTGTAAGTTACACGAGTTGGCAGTTGTCATTCATTCGAATTCTGGAATACCGAGGACACAAGCGCCATCTGTTCTTTCATTTACACGATGTGTATTATATCGTCTGCAGTTCTACAGGACCCCACAAGAGTAGTTAAGGGATGAAAGGCGCCCAGAGGAAACTTCGATGCTCACCCCTCCGGACATATCCTCCTTTTGCTGCGTACTAATCACTGTCACTTAGATTGTTTATTAGTTTCTTGAAATCAACACGAGTTTACAGAAAAATAAAAGGTGAATATTTCGGTAACCCTTTCTGTGTTATAGAGCTGAAAGCACATTACGACATACAGTCCCAAATCGCAGACTTTGAAAGAATGTCACACTCCGTTTTTCATTGTTTCATTGCCGATCAATGCAAAATCATAACATGAAAACAACAAGCATAAAATGTATTATTTACAATTTTCTTGGAGTCGTTCACTTAGTATAACGAGAGTGGCTTCATCTAGTAACCAAAACCAAGAAACTGGCGACTTATTACCAGGGAAAAGTATATCTTATAAAATGGTTATTGGAAACAGTCCAATCCAAATCTCCTCAGTTCTTCTCTTTCATGTTCTCTGGCCTCTTTCCATGTCAGTGACGTCCAGTGCGTTACCTTCTACTTCTTATTAATTCTTCTCTCTCCTGATCCACCCTGTTTCTTTTTGATTTCGAACTTGCTCATATTTTTGCCCGTCACGAAACTATATCCCCGTGGAAATGACACGTGTCCCGACTACCATACGATAGTTACGCATCTACATCTACATCTACATCCATACTCCGCAAGCCACCTGACGGTGTGTGACGGAGGGTAAACTGAGTACCTCTATCGGTTCTCCCTTCTATTCCAGTCTCGTATTGTTCGTGGAAAGAAGGATTGTCGGTATGTTTCTGTGTGGGCTCTAATCTCTCTGATTTTATCCTCATAGTCTCTTCGCGAGATATACGTAGGAGGGAGCAATATACTGCTTGACTCTTCGGTGAAGGTATGTTCTCGAAACTTTAACAAAAGCCCGTACCGAGCTACTGAGCGTCCTCCTGCAGAGTCTTCCACTGGAGTTTATTTATCATCTCCGTAACGCTTTCGCGATTACTAAATGATCCTGTAACGAAGCGCGGTGCTCTCCGTTGGATCTTCTCTAAGTCTTCTATCAACCCTATCTGGTACGGATGCTCTTACTTTGTCCATTAAACGACTGTGCGCAACTGCATCGAACGCCTTGCGGAAGTCAAGAAACACGGCATCTACCTGGGAACCCGTGTCTATGGCCCTCTGAGTCTCGTGGACGAATACCGCGAGCTGGGTTTCACACGAACGTCTTTTTCGAAACCCATGCTGATTCCTACAGAGTAGATTTCTAGTTTCCAGAAAAGTCATTATACTCGAACATAGTATGTATTCCAAAATTCTACAACTGATCGACGTCAGAGTTATAGGTCTGTAGTTCTGCACATCTGTTTGACGTCCCTTCTTGAAAACGGGGATGACCTGTGCCCTTTTCCAATCCTTCGGAACGCTACGCTTTTCTAGAGACCTACGGTACACCGCTGCAAGAATGGGAGCAAGTTCCTTCGCCTTCTCTGTGTAAAATCGAACTGGTATCCCATCAGGTCCAGCGGCCTTTCCTCTTTTGAGCGCTTTTAATTGTTTCTCTATCCCTCTGTCGTCTATTTCGATATCTACCATTTTGTCATCTGTGCGACAGTCTAGAGAAGGAGCTACAGTGCTGTCTTCCTCTGTGAAACAGCTTTGGAATAAGACATTTAGTATTTCGGCATTTAGTCTGTCATCCTCTGTTTCAGTATCATTTTGGTCACAGAGTGTCTGGACATTTTGTTTTGATCCACCTACCGCTTTGACATAAGACCAAAATTTCTTAGGATTTTCTGCCAAGTCAGTCCATAGAACTTTACTTTCGAAATCAGGGTTCGAGCAACCTCCGCGGTCGTTTATAAATCTGCCCTATCGCTTTACTCACAGGCTGTCCTGATGTCACCGTAGAGCTGCTCTGATGAGTACAGCGTACAGAGAGCTCCTAATTTCATAAGGACTTACGTGTACCAAACCTTGATCCGGCGTCGGTCGGGTATCGGGTACTTATTTCACTCGGATTGCCCCTTGCAGATGTAGCGCTTCTTGGATGCAATTAAAGATCTTTTGCGTGTCGTTGATTATTCGACTGGTGGCTTACGATGTAGTCGTCTTTATTAATAATGAGGGATGACATTAAATGATATTAAATTAGAGGCAGCCAAATGTACTGTCCTCCTGAAGTGAAAAATGAGTACAAAACTGTCGTTCCTAGGCCTACACTGATTGTCACCAAGCTACACGTATGATACAATATTCGCTCGTGTCCCTACTCTCTAACTCAAGTACTGAAGAAACTAGTGGCACACAAAATCGAAGTATTATCACACGCTCGTCGTAAGTGACACGTAATGTACGACAGACCAATCGCGAGTACTGACTGACTTCTTTACGCGCTAAATTTCAGTGTTTGATATCGGCAGCCTTTCTACCATTTTTGTTAGATTCCAATCCGATTGCATGGTGGCAATTGTTTTATAAAACTTTTGTATTTTATGATAATTAATATAGGAAATGAATAAGAGATTTATTCCTAGGTCCGTAAACGTGACCATTGCTTATTTTGAATATCACTTATTACTAGTATTACCCATATTTGCCCTTAAGACAGTGTCTGTATTTGAGTATTGCATGATTATTCAATTTTTTGTAGTTCTTCTTTCCCTCTCTTCTTTGTCAGTCCATATTTTCCCCTGTTTTCTTCCCTTCTTTTACTTCAGATTTCGTCTTCATAATTTTGTTTCTAATTTTGTCTCTTTCATTTATCATTTCCCAACTGATTCCTGCTGGTTTTAGGTCTTCTTCTATTTCTTGAAGCCAATTGCTTCATTTTTCCTCTTTTTAATTGGGCTCACTACTACATCAAAAACTATGTTTGTGAGTCTGTTATGTTGTTCATTCTCTGTATGTGTCCACAGAATGTTAGCCGGCGTTTTCTGATAATGCCTGTGAGCCTGTCTGTGTCTTTGTGTAATTCTTTGGTTGGTTCCTTCATCTATATACTATTCCTGTGTATTGATCCAGCTGAATAATGTTTAATATTAAAATATTCCATTCTGGCGCTCAAACAGCAAGTGGATTCTGGCGGTCCTTTACTGTCTCCGCGAACCAAATCTGGGATGCAGCAGGTGACGCCTGTGGGGGACTGCTTGTCGGACCGGTATGTTGCTACCTCTAAATTACAGCCTTTCTCACGCCCATTCCACTAGCATTTTATACCCCACACCCAATTCCGTCACAAACTGTGTAATTTTAATACAGGCTTATTCGTTAGTACCTTCGGTGTTTCGGAAGACGAAAATGATATTAGTGAATAAAGCACCTCTCCAACTTTCAGTTAGTAATAAGCGCTGTGGCATAGTTCCAGTGTGTACCCGTGTGGGGCATTCGTGTCAGAAAATGGATTATAACGGTGTGATGAGTGCGCTTTTTGTCTTTGTCCTTGGAGTCAATTGTAACGGTTCAGCGATGGTTTAGTACCAAATATCAGGTAACGTTCCAACAGACAAAGCAATCCATAGTGTCTATTTGGTTTGAAGAAAACAGCCCGTCCTATGTGGTGTGAAGAAAACGGCCCGACAATGACCGTCAGCAAGGAACGCGTATCGCGTTCGTCAGGAGCCCTAATAAATCGACGACATCTTCGAGCAGAAAACTGCACATACCGTAGTCATCTGTCTTGAGCATTCTACTTATATATCTGCGCCTAAAACCATACTGGCTTCAGTTGTGACATGCGCTGTCTAGTCGGGACTATGAACTGCGTTCCCACTTTTGCAGTGCCTAGCAGCAGCTACTGAAAGAACATAGTTTTTCATAGAAGTTGGTTTTCAATTACGAAGGCATGTTTCATGGATCTGGACAGATGAATCGTCAATATGCGTTTGTTTGTGGCAAAGAAACCCATACGAGATTGTGGAACACATTTGTGTTTCACCTGAAGTTAACGTCTTTTGCGCAGTGTCCTCTTCAAAAACCTGAGTACCACTTTTCTTCGGGAGGAAACTATGACTAGTTTCCTCTTCCTGGACACGATGCAGCAGTTTCTTATGCCACAATTACAGGAAGACAATGGATATTTCATTCTGCAACAAGAGGGCGCGCATTCACACTTTCTTTGAGCCATTCGTGATGGATAACTGCCTCAACGTTGTATTAGAAGTGCTTCCCACTATAATGAGTCTCCCCTTCTTCAGTGACCCCTACGGTCACTTGATTGCTGATGATGAGATTATGTCAAAGACCGTGCGTTTCTGCTTCCACTGCCCATTAATTTGGAAGAATTGCAAGGAGGGGTATGGCTCTGATTTGACGATCGTACTGACGTTTGCCACGTCACAAACGGTGGTCATACTGAGCACCTGTAAAATGAGTTAAAAGTTTTAAGAGATGATCTGTTCACTGGTAATTATCTATTTTCTGTCCGCC
Organism: Schistocerca gregaria; assembly: GCF_023897955.1. Lineage (NCBI taxonomy): Eukaryota > Metazoa > Arthropoda > Insecta > Orthoptera > Acrididae > Schistocerca > Schistocerca gregaria. The sequence goes on along the minus strand of NC_064925.1, from coordinate 415,308,607 downwards.
CCCGGTAGCTGAGTGGTCAGCGCGACGGAATGTCAATCCTAAGGGCCCGGGTTCGATTCCCGGTTAACTCGGAGATTTCTCCGCTCAGAGACTGGATGTTGTGTTGTCCTAATCATCATCATTTCATCCCCATCGACGCGAAAGTCGCCGAAGTGGCGTCATATCGAAAGACTTGCACCAGGCGAACGGTCTACCCGACGGGAGGCCCTAGTCACACTTAATTTTTTTGTCTATTTTCTGTACGTCCTTTTGCTTTCGGGCACTCGTCTTCTACAACTCTGAAGTTACTTCAACAGTAGTCCTGTATTATTGTGCTCTTCTGGTGCTGTTGGGATAACAGTGACCTGCGCGAGATTGTAGATTTTCTTGTAGGATTTCACTAACGAATTCTTCCCTGTTTATGAAGTGAGTTTTATACCGTCCAGTCGCATTAATGTGACCACTGTCTATTCCAGACAGAGTCATTTCCGAAGTGGCCAAGACTGCAAACTGTTGTCACCCTGCTGTGTTTAAAGTATACTGTGTATGGCAAAATGGCGTTATCCAAAGCCGGCACCGACGCCACTACGGTGCGTCACTTGCTATAGATGACAGGGGTAGACGACGGATGCAGATATGTGTGTACAGGCGAATGGACGTGAGGCGTATAAGCAACTGACCGCCCAGTGGAATGTTTCTGCGTATGGGCCTCTAACGCAGGCACCTGGTTAATGCATCCACTCTGACTGTTGTTCATCGACTACAAAGGATGGAATTTGCACTTCAGTACTGCAGCTGGACTATCACTGAGTTGCTATATGTGGCCTTTTCAGATGAATCACATATTATACTCCATAACACAGACGCCTGTTGGCTTGTATGGCCTTGAAACAATCGTCGGAGGGTTCCAGGCCGGAGGAGGGGGACCTCTTGGTCTGGGGAATGTTTTTGTGGCGTTTCCTGGGTGATTTCGTCATTCTTGAAGGCATCTATCATTGAAGATCGTGCCGCCTGTACACGAAGTTTTTTTCCCCCCTCGGCATGACGGCATCTTCCAGCAAGACAATGCAACGTGTCACACAGCTTACAGTGTACACGCGTATTTTGAAGAGCGCTAGACTGTGGTTACTCCCATGGCCACGAAATTCAACGGTTTTCAATCCAAACGAGAATCTGTGGGACTATTTCTTTCAGGCTGTTCGTACCTTGGATCCTCAACCGAGAAGCGTTGCTGACTGGCCACGGCACTTGAGTCGGCATGGGTCACATCCATGTCGGTACCATCCAGAATCGCACTCACTCTCTTCCTGCACGCTCTTGCTGGCGTTTGACAGGTGGTCACATGTGTCTGTAATAACATAGCATATTACATCTGGGAAAAGGTAAGCTATCATTCTGTTCGACACTTAAGTAACTATCTACATCTACATCTACATACATACTCCGCTGTCCACCATACGGTGCGTGGCGGAGGGTACCTCATATCACAACTAGCATCTTCTCTCCCTGTGCCATTCCCAAACAGAACGAGTGAAAAATGACTGCCTATATGTCTCTGTACGAGCCCTAATCTCTCTATCTTAACTTTGTGGTCTTTCCACGAAATGTACGTTGGTGGCAGTAAAATTGTACTGCAGTCAGCCTCAAATGCTGTTTCTCTAAATTTCCTCAGTAGCGATTCACGAAAAGAACGCCTCCTTTCCTCTAGAGACTCCCACCCGAGTTCCTGAAGTATTTCCGTAACACTCGCATGATGATCAAACCTGTTGTTGTTGTTGTGGTCTTCAGTCCTGAGACTGGTTTGATGCAGCTCTCCATGCTTCTCTATCCTGTGCAAGCTTCTTCATCTCCCAGTACCTACTGCAACCTACATCCTTCTGAATCAGCTTAGTGTATTCATCTCTTGGTCTCCCTCTACGATTTTTACCCTCCACGCTGCCCTCCAATGCAAAATTGGTGATCCCTTGATGCCTCAGAACATGTCCTACCAACCGATCCCTTCTTCTAGTCAAGTTGTGCCACAAATTTCTCTTCTCCCCAATCCTATTCAATACTTCCTCATTAGTTATATGATCCACCCAACTAATCTTCAGCATTCTTCTGTAGCACCACATTTCGAAAGCTTCTATTCTCTTCTTGTCCAAACTATTTATCGTCCATGGTTCACTTACATACATGGCTACACTCCATACAAATACTTTCAGAAACGACTTCCTGACACGTAAATCTATGCTCGATGTTAACAAATTTCTCTTCTTCAGAAACACTTTCCTTGCCATTGGCAGTCTACATTTTATATCCTCTCTGCTTCGACCATCATCAGTTATTTTGCAAAACTCCTTTACTACTTTAAGTGTCTCATTTCCCAATCTAATTCCCTCAGCATAAACCGACTTAATTCGACTACATTCCATTATCCTCGTTTTGATTTTGTTGATGTTCATCTTATATTTTCCTTTCAAGACACTGTCCATTTCGTTCAACTGCTCTTCCAAGTCCTTTGCTGTCTCTCACAGAATTACAATATCATCGGCAAACCTCATAGTTTTTATTTCTTCTCCATGGATTTTAATACCTACTCCAAATTTTTCTTTTGTTTCCTTCACTGCTTGGTCAATATACAGATTGAATAACATCGGGGAGAGACTACAACCCTGTCTCACTCCCTTCCCAACCACTGCTTCCCTTTCATGTCCCTCGACTCTTATAACTGCCATCTGGTTTCTGTACAAAGTGTAAATAGCCTTTCGCTCCCTGTATTTTACCCCTGCCACCTTTAGAATTTGAAAGAGAGTATTCCAGTCAACGTTGTCAAAAGCTTTCTCTAAGTCTACAAATGCTAGAAACCTAGGTTTGCCCTTCCTTAATCTAGCTTCTAAGATAAGTCGTGGGGTCAGTATTTCCTCACGTGTTCCAACATTTCTACGGAATCCAAACTGATCTTCCCCGAGGTCGGCATCTACTAGTTTGTCCATTCGTCTGTAAAGAATTCGCGTTAGTATTTTGCAGCTGTGGCTTATTAAATTGATAGTTCTTTAATTTTCACATCTGTCAACACCTGTTTTCTTTGGGGTTGGAATTATTATATTCTTCTTGAAGTCTGAGGGAATTTCGCCTGTCTCATACATCTTGCTCACCAGCTGGTAGAGTTTTGTCAGGACTGGCTCTCCCAAGGCTGTCAGTAGTTCCAATGGAATGTTGTCTACTCCTGGGGCCTTGTTTCGACTCAGGTCTTTCAGTGCTCTGTCAAACTCTTCATGCAGTATCGTATCTCCCATTTCATCTTCACCTACATCCTCTTCCATTTCCATAATATTGTCCTCAAGTACATCGCCCTTGTATAGACCCTCTATGTACTCCTTCCACCTTTCTGCTTTCCCTTCTTTGCATAGAACTGGGTTTCCATCTGAGCTCTTGATGTTCATACAAGTAGCTCTCTTTTCTCCAAACGTCTCTTAAATTTTCCTGTAGGCAGTATCTATCTTACCCCTGGTGAGATAAGCCTCTACATCCTTACATTTGTCCTCTAGCCATCCCTGCTCAGACATTTTGCACTTCCTGTCGATCTCATTTTTGAGACGTTTGTATTCCTTTTTGCCTGCTTCATTTACTGTATTTTTATATTTTCTCCTTTCATCAATTAAATTCAACATTTCTTCTGTTACCCAAGGATTTCTACTAGCCCTCGTCTTTTTACCTACTTGATCCTCTGCTGCCTTCACTACTTCATCCCTCAAAGCTACCCATTCTTCTTCTACTGTATTTTTTCCCCCCATTCCTGTCAATTGTTCCCTTATGCTCTCCCTGAGACTCTGTACAACCTCTGGTTCTTTCAGTTTATCCAGGTGACATCTCCTTAAATTCCCACCGTTTTGCAGTTTCTTCAGTTTTAATCTACAGGTCATAAGCAATAGATCGTGGTCAGAGTCCACATCTGCCCCTGGAAATGTCTTACAATTTAAAACCTGGTTCCTAAATCTCTGTCTTACCATTATATAATCTGTCTGAAACCTGTCAGTATCTCCAGGCTTCTTCCATGTATACAGCCTTCGTTTATGATTCTTGAACCAAGTGTTAGCTATGATTAAGTTGTGCTCTGTGCAAAATTCTACCAGGCGGCTTCATCTTTCATTTCTTTTCCCCAATCCATATTCACCTACTACGTTTCCTTCTCTGCCTTTTCCTATTACCGAATTCCAGTCACACATGACTATTAAATTATCATCACCCTTCACTACCTGAATAATTTCTTTTATTTCATCAGACATTTCTTGAATTTTTTCATCATCTACAGAGCTAGTTGGCATATAAACGCGTACTACTGTAGTAGGTGTGGGCATCGTATCTATCTTGGCCACAATAATGCGTTCACTATGCTGTTTGTAGTAGCTTACCCGCATTCCTATTTTCCTATTATTCATTATTAAACCTACCACTGCATTACCCCTATTTGATTTTGTGTTTATAACCCTGTAGTCACCAGACCAGAAGTCTTGTTCCTCCTGCCACCGAACTTTACTGATTCCCACGATATGCAACTTTAACCTACCCATTTCCCTTTTTAAATTTTCTAACCTACCTGCCCGATTAATGGATCTGACATTCCACGCTCCGATCCGTAGAACGCCAGTTGTCTTTCTCCTGATAACGACATCCTCTTGAGTAGCCCCCGCCCGGAGATCCGAATGGGGGACCTCCGGAATATTTTACCGAAGAGGATGCCATCATCATTTAATCATACAGTAAAGCTGCATGCCCTCAGGAAAAATTACAGCTGTAGTTTCCCCTTGCTTTCAGCCGTTCGCAGTACCAGCACAGCAAGGCCGTTTTGGTTATTGTTACAAGGCCAGATCAGTCAATCATCCAGACTGTTGCCCCGGCAACTACTGAAAAGGCTGCTGCACCTCTTCAGGAACAACACGTTTGTCTGGCCTCTCAACAGATACCCCTCCGTTGTGGTTGCACCTACGGTACGGCTATCTGTATCGCTGAGGCACGCAAGCCTCTCCACCAACGGCAAGGTCCATGGTTCATGGTTACCTACCAGTAACAAATCTAGCAGCACGCCTCTGAATTGTTTCTATGTCCCCCCTCAATCCGACCTGATAGGGATCCCAAACGCTTGAGCAATACTCAAGAATAGGTCGTATCAGTGTTTCATAAGTGTCTCCTTTACAGATGAACCACATCTTCCCAAAATTCTACCAATGAACCGCCTTCCCCACAACTGCCATTATATGCTTGTCCCACTTCATATCGCTCTGCATTGTTACGCCCAAATATGTAATCGACGTGACTGTGTCAAGCGCTACACTATTAATGGAGTAATCAAACATGACAGGATTCTTTTTCCTATTCATCTGCATTAATTTACATTTATCTATATTTAGAGTTAGCTGCCATTCTTTACACCAATCACAAATCCTGTCCAAGTCATCTTCTATCCTCCTACAGTCACTCAACGACGACTCCTTCCCGTACACCACAGCGTCATCAGCAAACAGCCGCACACTGCTATCCATACTATCCAAAAGATCCGTTATGTAGATGGAAAACAACAGCGGACCTACCACTATGGTGAAGTCATCACTTAAAATTATTTCCCATCTCCTTCCCTGTTTTAGTGCCCACACCGTCGTCAGAATATCAATCTTTTATATTTTCGATTGTGTAGTAGTGAATGTGGACAGAAAGAAACCAGAACAGAAGAGAATCGGAGAGTTTGAGATCTGGCGCTGCAGGACACTGTTGAAAGTTGTGTGGATTGGTAAGATAAGGAGTGAAGAGCTTTTCCGCAGAATGGGCGGAGGAATAAACATATGGTAAACACTGACAAGAAGAAGGGATGGACGACGGGACATCTGTTAAAACATCATCTAATAATCCTCATAGTACCAGTAGGAGCTCTAGAGAGTAAACACCATAGAGGGAGACAGAGACTAGAATACATGCAGTAAACAACTGAGCACGTGCTGCCCTGAGATAAAGGCGTTAGTGCAGAAAAATAGTTCATGGCGAGCGGCGTGAAACTAGTCAGAAGACCGATGTCTCAAAAAAATTAAATGAATAAATAAATAAAAATTAAAATAAAGAATTGTTTTTCAACATACCTGAACTGGAAGAAAGCACGTCACACGATGAAAATACTTTGAACTACTTTTTTTAATACCGGAAAAATTACCTGAACTGTGCGAGCAAACAGAAAATCTACAACTTTTCGAGCAGTGCTCAACCTCAGAACGTAATTTATTCAAGACTGGAGTAAAACTGAAGAATGGGTGTGATGCCGATGTCTCGTTCTTGCAGGGAGAGGAAGAATTACTTTTATATAACTGCCGCATACGTACGGACACATACGTCAAGAACGTGTATTACTTATTCATGAACGGAAATGAAGTGTCCGCAAGTGGAACCGTTCATTCGGAAACACATTTTTTTCTTCGAAAAATGGTCATTTCGAGTCCATTCTTCTCTTTTGCATCGAGGAGTCAATGAGCCTTGAAATCAGTTTGTGTTCCACTGACACGGCTGACATGAAAGATGCGTTAAAATTACGCAATTTCTGAGAAGGAATGTACCTACATAAAAAACCAAACTTTCAAAGGGAAACATAGAAGTATAGCCAATGATGCAAATCGTCGTCCTGTGGACAAGGTAGATATGACATGTTATACATGAATATGCCAACCCTTGTGATAAACCTTTTGCATTTCCTTTATGTTTTCGTCTTCTTTAAAGGCAAAGAGCGAAGATGAAGCGGTAGCCCATAATAGAGCCTATGCCTACAGTCATGTATTTTTTGACTTTCAGTTCTTAAAAAACAGAGGATTTTTTCTAGTACCAGTAGGAGGAAGGAAGGATTCGCGCTCAGCTAGTGAACGAGAGAGAAGCACGCACATTTTTAGCGAGTAATTGTAGACCGCCATTTTGGGGTCGCTATGAATAAGTGAGGAGTATGTATTTCATATGGGCATCGATTAGAAAAATAGAGTATTGTTTTATTTACAGATAGGTCGTGTGAGTTGTTATTTCAAATAGTACAATAATTACAAGAACTGAAGCCCACCTGAGTACTTTGAAAAATTGCGAAGATCCGATAAGCTTAATGGGAACACGGTCAAGACTTCAAAGGTGAACACGGCGACCAAAAGTAGCATTATAAAGAATGGTAAGCACACATCTACAGCGGAGAAAGAAACTACTTCGCCCTGCAAAATAATATGAACTAATACGAACTTATTTCCAGGCATAGCTCACCTTATTGTGTTTGTCATTCATGCCGAAAAATTAATGTCATTAATTCAATACATTTTAAAAAGCCACGCATTTCAACATTTCATTATCATCTATTCCATTATTTTATTATCTTATAAAGTGGCGACAGGTGACAGCCACGATACGTAGTGGGCAAAACTGTGAGTACTAGTATTTTTAGGAAAATGAATATACATGTATGTTAACAATTTCTTTATGTTCCATGTACGCTGATGATTTGACGGAGACGGTGATGTGATACTGAAGAAGTACTATCAAAAGGAAATAATAAATAAATTAGAAGGAAGAAGGCGACAATACCAAGAGCACACAACAAAGCACAAAAGAGGAAGTACCATTTACAAGACAACAATCAGGTAGGACCTCGCAATGCATATAGAGAACGCGTTCCCAGTAGACCTATTAGAAAATCCATCTACCTATTCCCTAAAATCCAGAACCTAAAGCTTCAGAGATTTTCGCTTTTGTAGTCAAGTAGAGATAATGATATTTCTTTATTAGTATGGAAAATATATTGATTGAAGAACAATTGAGACTACAATTACATACAGCTGTATATGCATTTTTTCGCGTTAGTAGTAGCGCGGAAGAAAAATCTTAAAAAAGAAAATTTTTATTGTGATAACTGCAGTGGTATAAGGATTTCTATAATGGAGGGTCAAAACTATAAGGAAATGTCATTCGAAAATCAGAATGCCAATGTAGTGGATGTTCATTTGCAAAATGCAACAATGGGTGGTTTGGAATCGTTTAGTGGTGATTATTTGGATGATGGGCGCGACATGACACTGTTGCATTCGACGCCCGTGAATACAGAACATTTAATTACAAGCAATACGTTAATTACAGTAGACGTAACTAATGGCACCTCGAGGCAAGAGAATATTTTAAATGAGAGCAGTACGCGTAGTACGGACGCAGATGCTGACAGGCGTAGGCCGGAAGTGAATACGGAAGATATGCAAGCCTTATTTCGAGCCTTAACAGAATCCATACAAACAAGCATGAATGCAATGAAAGCAAACATAAATTCAAAAATGTTGGGTTTAGAGACTAAAATGTCAAGTTTACAAACGATACAAGGAGACATGACTAATATGAAAGCAGACATGACCACAGTAAAGTCCGAGATCGAGAAGGTTAATACAAACATGACACACATTTCAGACGAGGTAAAAAATTTGCGCACAGAACTCAGTAGTCTGGACACGAAGTTCACACAGCAGATTTCACAAATCTCCACGGAGGTGGATAGGAAAATTAATGAACAAGTACAAATTTCGGTTCACGATATGGGTGAGAAATTAAAAGACATAATGGGCGAACAATTTGAAACACTAACACACACGTATCGACAGGAGCTATCCGGAATTAGAGAAACCCAAGAGAATTTACAGGCAATGCAAAAGAATACGCAGGTCAACTTAGACAATGTACATTCAGAAGTAGCGAAACTACATTCTTTCTGTGACGACCTGCCAGAAAATGTAGGAAAAATCACATTGGAGGTAGGATTACTCAAGTTAGAACACAAGAGGATCAACTCAGAGATTGTGCAGCTTTACGAATCGGTATAGAGAAATGCAAAGGGGAAATTCAGTGGGAGAAATCAGTGGGGCGGACAACAATGCCCAACCCAGGCCGCGCGACGAGAGCAGCGGGCACAACTTTGCTGAGACAAATATACCACCACCGCAGGGAAATGCTGTTCCGCCGTGCTGGACAGCGTTGTTAATGGATGAGAGCTTAATAAAACATCGACAGTTTCCCGCATTCTCAAATGAGAAAAAGCGAACGCACCCGGTAGTGTTTGTCCGAGCCTTTAGAAATGTACTGCCCAGGACTTGGACGGAAGCTCAAAAGATTAAATATGTAGTAGGACACACCGAGGGTGATGCCCTTTTGTGGGCTACGGAGACGTCAGAACTTTGCGAGACATATGAGCAGTTTGAGAACGCATTTTTAGATAAATACTGGCCAACAGCTATCCAGGAGAGGTTAAGACGAGAGGTATTTAACCCAGTACCATATCATTCAAAATTCGGGGGGGCTAAGAAGCTATTTTGAAAAATACCTAAACAAGACCCGTTACTGGAATAATCCGATATCTCATGTCGCTGTACTGAAAATGTTTAAGAACAAGTTACCTGCAAATGTTAGGGAAAATTAATAACTGTTCCCGAATATGATCTCGAATATTTCCTTTCAGTGCTCGACTCAATAGATCTGATTCATGAGGATGGGCAAGCCACGTCTAGTTATCGTAACGGTAATGGGCACAACCCAAACGGGAAGAGCTACGGTAACGGCAATGACTTTGGAAATTATAACGGTCGTGTGCGTATGAATGAATGGCATCCGTATGCACCGGCGCGCCACAACGGAAATCCGTACAATCGGTCTACCCATCAGCCACAGGGTGACCGAGGGTACGAAACTAAATATCAGCCCCATAGGTACGGTAATGGCCGAGACAATAGAAATTCGAGGGAAAACTTCGACAAAAGGCGACAAGGAAATGCAAATTACCAGTAACGGAATATGCAACACAGGGATCCGAGAGATAACAGGCAGCCCGTACAGTCATATCGAAACAACCGGGACACGAACTGGCGAGCACGCAAACATACTATAAACGTAGTAGAAGTGACGGCAGAAAATGAAACAATACCTTTACCGGCCCCAAGAAATAATAATCGAGCGTGACTAGAGGAAGAAGGTAATGAACTGTCAGTGTGCCACAGTACTAATATGAGCGACTTAAACACTAAAGCGAACAAGAACGGAAAGGAGGAAGCAGACACTGAAACAAACCTACACATACAGCGTATCCGGAATCTATTTTTAAGGTATGATAAGGACGCAGAAATGAAAGAAGACCTTTTTATCGAAGAGAAAGAAACAACACGCAAGGTAAGTGAAATTATTCAAGCAACAATAAAGGTAAAGGTGGGAAACATGGATGTACTAGTTCTTTTGGATACTGGCGCGTCGACAAGCCTAATGTCTACTAGCTTGTTCAAAGAGATAGCGAGGGAAGTAAATGTTCCCACACTACCTGTAGAGAACTGTAAGATCGTAACGGCGGTGGGAAGTAAATCTAAAGATATAAAATTACAGGCCAGCATTTTGCTGTGTACTTTCTTGTTGGTAGACAAACTTATAGTATACTTGGTATGGAGGTGTTCAGAAGATATGGGATTAAAGTAGATATCGGCAGTGGGGAATGCCAATTTCATGTAGGGCAGTGCACTCTGACTGTGGGATTAATAAGAACTACAATGACAAATCAGATTAGGACGATACCAGACATTAATGTAAAACTGCCCTCAATCCCTAATGGCAAAGGAGATGGAACTTGATGACGCTGGTAGGGAGATCCTCGATGAGCAAATAGTAGACAGTAAAATCAGTACATCCACTTGTCTTAACAATGAACAGCGAAGTGAACTGACAAAATTATTCTTCAGATATCATAACATTTTACTGAAACAACTTAGTGTTATTAAGGGATATGAGTATAAAATGGAAGTAAACCCGCATGAAACATATTGTAGAACGTCATATGGCGCCCCTTGGGCAAAGAAAGAGGCAGTAAGAAAAGAAATAGAGGGTATGATTAGGTGGAGGGTTATTGAAAGATCGCACTCACCTTACTGCAGTCTGATTCTCGCAGTTGGTAAAACTGACGGAACGGTGCGGTTGGTGTTAGACGCGAGGGAAATAAACAAAATCATCGTTCCTATAAGAACAAGGCCAGAGAATCTAGAAGAGCAGCTATTAAAGTTTCATGCTGTTAAGTATTTAACATCCCTTGACTTGAAAGCTTCGTACTGGCAAATTTTATTACATGAAGAGAGCAGAAAGCATACAGCTTTCATAAATGCCGGGAGGAGCTACCAATTTAGGGTGCTGCCTTTCGGATTAAATGTGAGCGCTGGTGTATTTATTGAAGCATTAGACAGAGTACTTGGACCGGAACTGCTTACCCAGGTTACACTCTAGGTTGATGATCTATTAATTGCAACTCAAACATGGGATGAGCATGTAAGTATTTTGGAAAGGATTTTTCAAAAATTTGATGAATACAATGTCACAGTTAACTTTAAAAAGTCTGAATTCGGAAAGGAAAAAATAAAATTTTTAGGGCATATTATTTCACCAGTAGGAATTTTATCTGACCCCAGTAAACTAGATGCGATACGGAATTTCCCAACACCCTACACTAAGAAAGAATTAAAATGGTTTCTAGGAATTGCCTCGTTTTTCAGGAAGTTTCTGCCACAACAATTGTTGAACAGTAGTTCACTATTAAACTTACTGCGTAAAAACCACAGTTGGTTGTGGACTAAAGAATGTGAAAATGATTTTCAGCAGATTAAGCAGGCGCTGATTAACGCGCCTAACCTGAAACACCCAAATATGCAGTTGGATTTTTGTTTAAGCACCGATGCCAGTTATCAGGGGCTCGGTGCGTGACTTTTTCAAATAATAACAAAGGATGGTAAGGAAGAAGTCAATGTAATCAGTTTTTCCAGTAGAAGCCTCACAGAATGTGAAAGATCTTATTCCGTAACTGAGCTAGAAGCGTTAGCAGTAGTTTGGGCGTTTCGTAAATTTTAATATTACCTTTGGGGAAACATACCAAAGTTTACTGTGTCCTGAAGCCTTGTCCTTTCTTCCGATGTGCAAGTTGTTACATAAGAGAATAGCGAGGTGGTGCATGTATGTCAAAGAGTTTGATTTTGAGATAGTGTACATAAAAGGGGAACAGAATGTTTTGGCAGATGCACTATCATGGTTACCTCAAGGTCTTACCGATTTCCACGAGTTAGAGTAACAAACATCAGACTTCAAGGTGCTTTTAATAAATGATGGAACTTTTAAACCATATTATATTAAAATATGCAAAAATATGCAACGTTTACAGGAAGAAGACCCGAGATGGAGCAAGGTAAGGAAAAAATTGCAGGCTAGAACACACGAACGTTTAGAGCAGTATGACATTATACATAATGGCGTCCTCTTTCACAGAAGAGATCGACGAATGGATAAGTGGTGTGTGTGCATACCTCAGGAATATGTGGAAAACTTAATTCAAGATACGCACCGCACCTGGGGACACTATGGAGTGCTAAAGTGTGCCGCCAAAATTTCTACGTACTGTTATTTCCCTAATATGAGGCGACGTATAGAGCAAGTAATCAGACGCTGTGCGGTGTGCCAAAAGGTCAAACATCAGAATAGGACATGTCTTAACGTACTAAACCCAATAATACCAAAGCAACCAAGAGATCTTGTATCTATTGACGTCGCAGGACCTTATCCCCAGGCCCGCGGCAGAGTTAAATACATCGTAGCCCTGTATTATGTTTGTAGTAAGTATCTCCAGCTGTACGCAGTCGAAACAGTTAGGTCAGGGCCAATTATAAGGCGAATTCTGGAAAACTACATACCACGCATTGGGAAACCCCAAGCAGTCCTAACTGATAACGCCTCAAATTTTACATGTGACCAATGGAAATCATTTTTAAAATCACAAAACATACGTCATATTTTAGTATCCGAGTTCCACCCGGAAGCAAGTGGCGTCGAACGCTGCTTCCGTGAATTTAATAGGTTTATCCGCACATATATACCACAGAACCAAAGGAAATGGATAGAATACTTGGGTCCGTTTCAGCACATAGTAAATCACCTACCACACACATCAACAGGGCACACACCCGCCGAACCAATGTTTGAAAAGGTGGAGCTAGATGAATGGGCAAAACCGATACCTAAATTACGGCATAAAGACGTAGTCTTAGATGAGAAAGTACGGCGAGCGCTAATAACATTGGAAGAGCAAGCTCAAATAAGGAAAGGAATTTACGACAGGAAATTGAAAAACGTAACAGAATTCCAGATTGGATAGGAGGTACTACTAAGAGCGCATCCGAAATCATCGAAATTAATGGCATGGAATAAAAAATGGCAATTGTTATATGTTGGTCCGCATATCATTGTTGACGAGCCACATCCGGGGTGCTACTTGATAGGAGATATAAAAAATGGTAAAATAAAAGGCATGTATCCACATAAAGATTTGCGGAAATTTATTAATGAAAATTCAAATCTCATTCTGTCCTTATCTGTTGCATCAGTAAAACGCAAGAAGGTAGGAGGTTTGTCGCTCTTTGACGAATAAACCAACTGGCGCTCGGTTCCTCTCCAGCTAGGGGGTACAATATTTATATTTCCGGTGCCCTCTCCCTCTTCTACTATCCTGTTTAGCCAATAAGGAATGTTCAATTTTCTTTTACTATCTAACATGCAGAGACTGAGATGCAGCCTAGTGAAAATAAATTTTCCTTGTATTTTGATATTGTACTTACTTAAGACTTAATTCACAGCGCGCTAGCTTTAAGCGAGAGGCATGAGCGATGAGGTATACTCAGCCGTGCTGCCGCGCTTAAAGCAGAGGGTACTTCAACAACTGTATACGAAGCGGCTAACAGCTGATCGTAGGGGCCAAGTAGGCAAAAAGCAAGGTTGAGTTCAGTGTCCCCTGTACGATGCGCAAAGACACACTGCGCACCGCGACGGAAACCATTCTAGAATTTAAGCGAATCGGCATCCACACCGCGCAACCAGCTGGACAAAACGGAAGCGACACGAAGTGGGGCACCTATGAGCTAGTTACTCTGACGTAGATGAGCAACACAAACTAAACGAATAGAGACATTTATTCCTAAATCGGCGACTATACTGTAAAGAGCACTAATTTTAAGAGCATATCATTAAGCATATGCAGCTTTAAGAATATGTGCGCATTGACGCAAGTAAACTATGAGGAGAGTAGAATACGCTAAATTGTTAACACAATCAATTGACCGTACATAGTTATACTTATTTCTCAGTATTCAACGTAGAAGAGAATAAACACAGGAAATGACCTATCCGACTATATACAACAGGATTAAGATGAGTTGAAAAGGGAAGTAACAACATGTACACTTGAAAGAACGCGATTAGCACATACACTTCTGGAAATGGAAAAAAGAACACATTGACACCGGTGTGTCAGACCCACCATACTTGCTCCGGACACTGCGAGAGGGCTGTGCAAGCAATGATCACACGCACAGCACAGCGGACACACCAGGAACCGCGGTGTTGGCCGTCGAATGGCGCTAGCTGCGCAGCATTTGTGCACCGCCGCCCTCAGTGTCAGCCAGTTTGCCGTGACATACAGAGCTCCATCGCAGTCTTTAACACTGGTAGCATGGCGCGACAGCGTGGACGTGAACCGTATGTGCAGTTGACGGACTTTGAGCGAGGGCGTATAGTGGGCATGCGGGATGCCGGGTGAACGTACCGAAGAATTGCTCAACACGTGGGGCGTGAGGTCTCCACAGTACATCGATGTTGTCGCCAGTGGTCGGCGGAAGGTGCACGTGCCCGTCGACCTGGGACCGGACCGCAGCGACGCACGGATGCACGCCAAGACCGTAGGATCCTACGCAGTGCCGTAGGGGACCGCACCGCCAATTCCCAGCAAATTAGGGACACTGTTGCTCCTGGGGTATCGGCGAGGACCATTCGCAACCGTCTCCATGAAGCTGGGCTATGGTCCCGCACACCGTTAGGCCGTCTTCCGCTCACGCCCCAACATCGTGCAGCCCGCCTCCAGTGGTGTCGCGACAGGCGTGAATGGAGGGACGAATGGAGACGTGTCGTCTTCAGCGATGAGAGTCGCTTCTGCCTTGGTGCCAATGATGGTCATATGCGTGTTTGGCGCCGTGCAGGTGAGCGCCACAATCAGGACTGCATACGACCGAGGCACACAGGGCCAACACCCGGCATCATGGTGTGGGGAGCGATCTCCTACACTGGCCGTACACCTCTGGTGATCGGCGAGGGGACACTGAATAGTGCACGGTACATCCAAACCGTCATCGAACCCATCGTTCTACCATTCCTAGACCGGCAAGGGAACTTGCTGTTCCAACAGGCCAATGCACGTCCGCATGTATCCCGTGCCACCCAACGTGCTCTAGAAGGTGTAAGTCAACTACCCTGACCAGCAAGATCTCCGGATCTGTCCCCCATTGAGCATGTTTGGGACTGGATGAAGCGTCGTCTCACGCAGTCTGCACGTCCAGCACGAACGCTGGTCCAACTGAGGCGCCAGGTGGAAATGGCATGGCAGTCCGTTCCACAGGACTACATCCAGCATCTCTACGATCGTCTCCATGGGAGAATAGCAGCCTGCATTGCTGCGAAAGGTGGATATACACTGTACTAGTGCCGACATTGTGCATGCTCTGTTGCCTGTGTCTATGTGCCTGTGGTTCTGTCAGTGTGATCATGTGATGTATCTGACCCCAGGAATGTGTCAATAAAGTTTCCCCTTCCTGGGACAATGAATTCACGGTGTTCTTATTTCAATTTCCAGGAGTGTAACTTAAGAACTAAGCGACTTACACACAACACATACGTGAGCGACGATGTGAAAGGTAGAATGAGATATAAACATAGAAAAATGCTTGTGACTGAGACGTAAACTATAAAATAACATATCGTACAAAAGATTTAGCGAGAGGAGCAGTTGTACACTTATAGAACTACATTTCTTTACAGACAACATTAGAAGTAGTGAGCTTAAGGTACAGGGAGAATATATATCCACAAATTTGTTATTACAGAACTCACCTATGTTAGTTGCTATTAATTACACGATACCTTATAGTATAAGCAACAAAATAAAGCTGTAAACATGAACTGAACAACACGCGGGAGATAAGCTAAGTAAATACAAAACCAACCAATTCGCACACAACGTAATTACATGAACTTAAAACAAAAGAACCGAGGAAAGTACTGTATGTTTACAAAAGCGACATGGAGAAATAAATGAAATTTCACTGCTGGATAATATTTTGAAGTAGAGAGAGTGAAAGGTTTTATTAGATTCGATTGAAGGTATTAATTAGTTAATCTGCGTTTGTGGTGACGTACCGTGCATGGAGTGAATATAGGAAGAGAATGAAAGTGTATTAGAGTAATATGAGTTTATTTATATTTGTGGGAAGAAATAAATAGAGCGGTGGTTCTAGTGTGAGAACCCTGTAGGTAGTACATGAGTATAAAGGGCGATTTATGTGGAATATTTGTAATGAATAATTATATGGGTATACGGCGATGAATATGAAGGTTAATATTACAAGGGTACCTAGGAATGGGCCACGAAGCCGACGTAAGAAAGAATACACTATATAGTTTTAAGTCTTAGAATGAATGGTTGTATGAGTGTGGAATGCAAAGTATGATGATGCATGTACGGTAAGTAATTATGAAAACGAACATCACGAAAAGCAGTGAGGAGTATAGAAGAAACAGTGAAGTCGATAGTAACAATGGTACGTGATAACGTTTAAAACACACAACAGCACATTGATTTGCACACAGACATCAGAATGTATAACAACCTAGTATGAAAAATATTTCCTTAGCGACTAACTGTTACAGCTCGAGAAACTATAAGGTTAATATAAATGAAAATATGATACACGATTCGTATGAGGAATGAACACAAAACGCAGTGAAACAATATTTTCTACACTGAGTTCTTGACGCACGAAGAAGCGAAAGCATTATTTTAGCACATGCGTGTTCTTATTTAGCGATAATGGATGATGAGTGGAGCTACACATGACAAAAATACGGTAAAATTATCGGTCACACGTCACAAAGGTAAACATGTACATGTCGTCGAGTCAATATGGCAGAAATATGGCTTGAAATATGTGTTCACGAATGTGGAATATTACGACGTTTATCAAGCAGGTATGAAGTCAGGATTGTCAAGGGATAAAACATACCCCACACTCGCTCACAAACGAGCACATCTCCCACACTCGCTCACAAACGAGCACTTGTATATATTTTACATAGTATGAAGATTTATCAAATGCCAAGGATAGAATAAGTACACTAACGAGGCACTACAAATAGCAGTCCTAGAAGTAGCTTGATCTCTGAAGCAGACCTTAGCGAATCCTGCTTTCCATGTAGTGACTAGTGCTGGAACGTATTTTCTATGTGTATTTGTGATGGTAAAAACGCGCAGGAGGTTGGGCCTTCAAGTCAAGAGAAAAGCAAAAATTCAGAACAAATGAGAGATTCCTTCTAATTTACTTGTAAGTATGTAAGATGGATGATGCCTAACATGGAACCCATATAGGAAATGTGAATGTGACTTGTACATTTATGTGTCAACTTTACTATTGCCAATGTCGGTGTCTATGAAAATATGTATGTAGAATTTTATATTGTAGTTGTGGATGTAAAAACGCGCAGGAGGTCGGTCCTGCAAGACAATAACAAGAAAGAGCAAACATTCAGAACAGGTGCAAGATTCCTTCTAATTTACTTATTGCTGTGTCAGATGCTGCTTAACATAGAGTCCAGATACGAAATGTGAATGTGAACTGAACATTTATTTGCCAACTATATTATTGTTAATGTCGATGTCTATGTAAAATGTATGTATGTACCCGGTATTCTAACTTGTCGAATTGATAGTCTGCCGTTTGGAGGATGATTCTTTGTTCTAAAGTTAAACATCCTGAAGCTGCTTGTGAAGCCTGCCGATGCTCTAAGTGAACAGTTGTCACACCTGTCATGAAAGTAAAGAGTCATAATATCTCATATACACTGCCCTTCCGTTTTCATTCGGCATCAGTCTCATCCAGATCACTATCTCTTAATTTCGAACTGAGCCCCAGTATGAGTAGCTAGCAATCGCGTCAATCACCCATATCATCGTCATCTTCATCATCATCATCATCATCATCATCATCATCATCATTTCATTAAGAGTGGAAAAAGCAAAAGAGATAACCGCAGAACAAAAGGAAAACAAAGGCATCACACTGTAAAAATTGTAAAAGAACGTTACAGAAAGCACAACACAAAAGGAGGTCAGTCAGTCGGAACAGAGAAGATATCTACTGCAGATGGTAGTCAGTCGTTGCCAGTCTCTAGCTTTATCTTCCACTTTTGTCGACTCTACTTGTTTAAGGATTGTTAATTCTTGATCCTTCCGTCGCGTTCTTGCATGTCCCATGGAGCGTTTACCACAATGTTGACACTAGAGGACTCGGTATGGGAAGGATGTGTCAGCTCAAAGCCTGTGGTCAAACCGCTAAAGCCTCTAGTCCCCTAATATTCGGCCAATGTGTGGTTTTACAAACCGTTGGTACAAGTCTCATTTCCTTCTTCATTCCCATTCACCTTCCATGGAACAGTAGATGGATCCATAGATATTTAAGTACCTTCCTGTCACCCAGGTTTCACAATCACATAAAAAGGTCGGCCGTTCTAGTTTCATGTACAGCTGGATCTTATTCTTCTGTGATGACATGAATAAACTGTTCAGACTAAAGACCTTCCGATTAGCGTTTATTATTTGTTAATGCATTTCTTTCGTCGCTTCACTTTTGTTAGGCAGTATGGATCCCAGGTACCTGATTTCTTGAATTAGTTGAAAGGTATGTTCGTCAACAACAATGGAAGGAAATAGTTTGTTGAAGTGACAGAATGAAGTATTTGGATTTATCACAATTCATCACCAGCCTAAAACTGGAAGTATTGTCCCATATTTGCTTCAGGGCATCACCAAGAACAACATCATCCGTATTAGAAGACATCATTCGTTTCCTTGCTAACTTCGAAACATTTGCTCCCTCCACAGTTCACACATAATAAGCCTCGTTTCTCTCGTTGCTAGATCCATCCTGCAATGACTGTAATAACGAGATAGAATACTATAGTACCCTGCTATAGCATTATCATTGAACATCTTGGCCACATCACATCGTATAAGTATTTAGCAGGGATACTACGAAGCGGTAAGAAATGGGACAGTAAGGTGAAAGCTATATAATTGATTCACTTCGACGGGCAGTGAATCGACAACCTTCAGTGCTGATGCACAGTACGTTCGACCTCCTGTGGGAATCTCAAACCAGAGAATGTGGAGGACGTGGAAGGGGAATGCGGATAGTTGGCGCTAGGTGGGAGTGCGGGTCGGCCGAGAGGCGTGTCAAGGTAGTCCGCGCAAGTGCGACAAATACTGTGTCCGGGTGGCGCAGTGGTTGACGCAGTTGACTAGTAACGGGAGATCCCGGGTTCGAATCCTGCTCTGGCACACATTTTCGCTCGCCGCCGCTGATTCCACATAAAGTCTCAATTCAGCTAACGTCAATAGTTCCTGTCCTTCTTGCCCCCGCCACATTTAATTTACATAAAGGTAAAAGCTATATCAGGGAAGGCGGAAGGAAAGCAAACGTGTTGGAAGGATTCCGGGGAAGCGCATTGCCTATGTAAGGGTAATCGAGTACGAGATGCTAGAGCAACCCATTTTAGAGCATTGCTTTAGCATTTGGAGTCCTTACCAACTTCGCCTGAGAAAAGACTTCGAACGCTGCTAGAATCGTAACGGTTCGGCATAGTCCATATGAAAGTGCAACAGATTTACAAGAGAACCTGAAAGGGGAATGTTTTGAAAAAAGGCTACGTAGATTGGGTGTATACTGCGTAATCTACTTGTCATCAAAGACAATGCATTTCCATTTCAATAAGAGATAGACAATGAATTACTACATGGCAACACCAGTCGCAGGTTGCCTGTCTAACGACTTCCAGCTGAAAAGAAAGAAAAGAAAAAAAAAAAACATTGATTTTCAGTATTTCAAAGAGTTATTGACCAGATTCAAAAATTTAAAATGCTGACATGATATACACATCAACAACTACACTGAAGACCCAAATATCGTGCAGGGCTCTCGCGAGCACGCAGAAGTGCCGCAACGCGACGGCATGGACTCGATTAATGTCTGAAATAGTGCTAGAGGGAACTCACGTCAATCCTGCAGGGCAGTCCATAAATCCTTGCGATTACGATGGGATGGAGATCTCTTCTGAACATCGAGTTGCAAGGCATCCCAGATATGGTCAATTATGTTCATGTGTGGGTAGTTTGGTGCCCAGCGTAAGTGTTTAAACTTAGAAAAGTGTTCCTGGAGCCACTCTGTAGCAATTCTGCAGGTGTAGGGTGTTGCATTGTCCTGCTGGGATTGCCCAAGTCCGTCGAAATCCACCACGGACATGAATGGATGAAGGTGACCAGACAAGATGCTTACGTATTTGTCACCTGTCAGAGTCGCAGGGGTTCCACATTCCAGCTGCACACGACCCACAGAATTTCACAGCCTCCATCAGCTTCAACCGTCCTGCTCTATACAATTTGAAACGAGGCTCGTCCGACCAGCAAAATGTTTCCAGTCATCAACAGTCCTATGTCGGCTTTAAAGAGCCCACGCGAGGCTTAAAGCTTTGTGTCGTTCAGTCATCAAGAGTACACGAACGGGCCTTCGTCTCTGAAAGTCCATATCGATGATGTTTTGTTGAATGGTAGGTACGCTGACACCTGCTGATGGTCTAGCACTGAAATCTGCAGCAGTTTACGGAAGGGTTGCACTTCTGTCACGTTGAACGATTCTCTTCAGACGTCGTTGGTCACATTCTTGCACGATCTCTTTTCGCTCGCAGCGCTGTCGGAGATTTGATGTTTTACCGGATTCCTCATATTCACAGTGCACTCGGGAAATAATCCTACGGGGAAAATCACCACTTCATCGCTACTTCTCCTATCGCCTGTGTGCCGACTATAACATCACATTTAAACTCACTTAAATCTTGATAACCTGTCATTGCAGCAACAGAAACCGATCTAACAACTGCGCCAAACACTTGTTGGTTTATATAGGCGCTGGCGACCGCAGCGCCGTATTCTGCCTGTTTACATATCTCTGTACGTGAATTCGCATGTCTATACCAGTTTCTTTGGCTCTTCAGTGTAGAATCTTACGTTAAAGGTTTGAGACAATAAACCAAGTATTAATATTAGATAGTGTTTATTTGTTTTGAGGCAGTATAACTCATAGCACTCTAGTTACCATGATTATTGTTGTTGTTGTGGTCTTCAGTCCTAAGACTGGTTTGACGCAGCTCTCCATGCTACTCTATCCTGTGCAAGCTTCTTCATCTCCCAGTAACTACTGCAACCTACATCCTTCTGAATCTGCTTACTGTATTGATCTCTTGGTCTCCCTCTATGATTTTTACCCTCCACGCTGCCCTCCAATACTAAATTGGTGATCCCTTGATGCCTCAGAACACGTCCTACCAACGGATCCCTTCTTCTGGTCAAGTTGTGCCACAAACTTCTCTACTCCCCAATCCTATTCAATACTACCTCATTAATTATGTGATCTACCCATTTAATCTTCAGCATTCTCCTTTACTACTTTAAGTGTCTCATTTCCTAGTCTAATTCCTTCAGCATCACCCGACTTAATTCGACTACATTCCGTTATCCTCGTTTTGCTTTTGTTGATGTTCATTTTATATCCTCCTTTCAAGACACTATCCATTCCGTTCAACTGCTCTTCCATGTCCTTTTCTGTCTCTGACAGAATTACGATGTAATCGGCAAACCTCAAAGTTTTTATTTCTTCTCCATGGATTTTAATACCTACTCCAAATTTTTCTTATGTTTCCTTTACTGCTTGCTCAATATACAGATTGAATAACATCGGGGAGAGACAACAACCCTGTCTCACTCCCTTACCAACCACTGCTTCCCTTTCATGTCCCTCGACTCTTATAACTGCCATCTGGTTTCTGTACAAATTATAAATAGCCTTTCGCTCCCTGTATTTTACCCCTGCCACCTTCAGAATTTGAAAGAGAATATTCCAGTCAAAATTATCAAAAGCTTTCTCTAAGTCTACAAATGCTAGAAACGTAGGTTTGCCTTTCCTTAATCTTTCTTCTAAGGTAAGTCGTAGGGTCAGTATTGCCTCATGTGTTCCAACATTTCTACGGAAGCCAAACTGATCTTCCCCGATTTCGGCTTCTACTAGTTTTTCCATTCGTCTGTAAAGAATTCGTGTTAGTATTTTGCTGCTGTGACTTATTAAACTGACAGTTCGGTAATTTTCACATCTGACAACACCTGCTTTCTTTGGGATTGGAATTATTATATTCTTCTTGAAGTCTGCGCGTATTTCGCCTGTCTCATACATCTTGCTCACCAGATGGTAGAGTTTTGTCAGGACTGGCTCTCCCAAGGCCGTCAGTAGTTCCAATGGAATGTTGTCTACTCCGGGGGCCTTGTTTCGACTCAGGTCTTTTTACCATGATTATATTCATGAAATATTTGAAAACGACAGTACTTAGTGAATTCCAACGTACTGAAGACATAATATGAAACTCTTACGAACCATTTTGTGGCTGTCACCTCCTACAAAACGACAGAAGGTCAGACTTTTATCACTACATTTTCGCTGTTCTTGAGATAAAACTACTTTGTGAGACATGACGTTTCAATTTATTGCTTCTATTGTACTACCTCTATTCGCGATATGCAAAATCAAATTATTGTCGACACATAGTTCGGAGGACATGACGTTTTATACAACGGAGTTCGGTTCATTGAAGAATCTGGGATGAAGGTTCACTGGTTTGTCTCTAATTCCAATATCTGATATGTAATCAGCAGTTGGATGGTTGCTGATGATGCTGGCGGGACTGCTTAAGGTGCTAATGACGCAGAAGTAATCGTGAACAGTTAGCTCAGATGTAAAGATATAATCGTGTAACAGAAGCAATTACACTCTATGGTGGAAAAGAGTTGAAGTTAGGGTTATATAGCAGAAACTGATTTTGTCTATATCTATCAACAATAGGAAAAACGTTTTCCTTAAGCAATCGTCAGAAACGAGCACTTACCAACACTGATTTGCAGCACTACGTTAAAAAACTGGAACTAAATCATTTTAAAGTAATGTTTATGAAAGTCACTCTAGCCAAAAGACCTTAACAAAATGAAATTGTTTACCTAATTTCCAGGCAGATGGTGAACCTTGTTCACACTCGTTAACTTACAAAAAGAAGTGCAGCGTTGTTTATTATTTCGATATCTTCGGCAGTTTTCCACCTCCTTAAAATACAATAAGACATTTGAAAAACTGTAATATAAAATGACTCTACAATGTCTTTTCGCCAGCTAATAGGCTAAGATTTGATCGCATGTATCTAAATTTCCTTATCTTGAGATATATTAGATGATCTTTCATAACGCAGACTTATTCAAATATAGATGTGGAACATGATGAAACTTAAACAGTCTAAACTAGCTCCTAATTGCCTTTTGAATCCATGTTAAAATATTCAAAACATGTGTACGAAATTGTCTTACTAAATCTTTTTACTTATATCGGTTAATACTTGCTTTAAGTAAATGATTTGAAAAGAATAGCAACATTGACTGCTACAAGTAGAGTTAGGTTTGTGGAGTAGGAATGGTGCTGAAAATGATTAACATGTAACTACATTTACCTGAACGTTTAGTGAACATTAAAAACCCAGACCGTGGAATTTCACTAACTATTTTCTGAAAAACTCGCTCCACAACAATGCAGTGCCACTACCTACAATTTAAAAGAAAATGTAACATATTAACCAGCTAAGATACTGAAGGAAACTTCAGTACTCTTAAATGATACTGAATTCTTAAAAACTTATTATACTGATTCAAACAGGATAAAGATTTCAGTATCTCTCACAAGCTTTCAAAACACACATGTCACAATAAAATCATATGCAATGTCAATTAAATTTTTAAAATATCTTATAACCTTTCAAAGGGGACAGGCTATAACACATCTTCCATAGGCCAACATCTTTAAATCATTCAAATAAATAGGGACAGTACACTGCGGCCAGGCAGGCGCTGCATTAAACGTGAAAGACTGTTTAGACTGAGATCATTCACAACTGTCGATTGGCTGTGCATAGCAAAAGACTACACATGCAGTCAACCGAATAACAGATCACAAAACACATTAAGGCCTCCTGCAGCGTCTAAAACTCTAAGATCTCCAATATTCAAAGAACAGATGAATTAAAATTGGTCCTGCTTTATTTTAAAATTTTAATACAAAACAGCCAATAAATTTTACAATGAACAAACATGGAAGGAACTTCCAGATTAATTATTATTACTTAGGATGGCTGTAATGGAACGTGGTTTAATATACAATTGGGCTGTGATCACAATTCCGGCTACGCAACTGTCAATAGCAAAACATGGATTTGAATAATCGCTGTTTGACACCTCTTAACTGCAAAATATTTACCAGTATCCAGTCTCGCCTGCGGCAGCCATTTCCGGTAGCAAAATTATTGGATAGTCTGCTATGCACTAGTTTACTTCTCGGGCCCCTGCTCCATTGATAATAATTGCGACCACTATTATATTTACGGAACCGTCTCTGCAGCTGGTACTCTGCCTTAAATGACATGAATGTGACCTTTGAGTGACGCCACACCATACACAATCTGAACGTAAGGCGTACAATGATCAAATACAAATTATCCACTTGAAACCAGGAAAGTTGAGAGTAACCATTTTACACTTGCAGATAAAATTCGCTCTTTCTTGTATAACCAATTAAAGACAAGTGTCACCAGATCAAATAAATCATCACTGCGCCCACCACATTTATAGAGTATTTCCAAGCTTTCGCAGCCTTCAGCGAAATCAGAATCGGATTCAATGCCCATGCATGTTCCCGTTCAAGGGACAGCAACCACTCCTCCCAAGGCGCCACATCCGGTTCAGTACATTCGCTTACTTACAGAAATGAACCACTCATTTTCTTCCTGCCTTCTTCAGGATTCCGGATAGAGTTGCCTACAACCAGCCAGTGAATACCTTTCTCCTCGTTGGCCTGCAAATAAGTTCGCTCTCTCTCTCTCGCTCTCTCTCTCTACAGGCATGACAACACTTCCTTATGCTCGCTCTCTGTCATCAAGCCAACTGCCATATACAAACTTGGCCATGGAGCTACTGCCTACCACAGCTGTCTGAGAGCGAGTGCACGTGCTCCCTGACCATGTGAGATTCACTGTCTGTCTCGAATGCAGTGCCACCACCCTGTCACTCGCCGTGCAACAGCCATGTCTATACAGACCACCCCGTCACGACTGAGAAATTACCTTACTAAATGTTTTTGATGTGTAATAACATTAAGAGATAAAATCTTTTGGTTTTTGTAACCTGATAGCAGATTTCGAAATTTTTGATTGAGTTATTCTGTAACATTGAATGTATGAGATCTGTTATATCATTTCAGCATTAACTAGAAAAACTAGTGCACACGGTATCAAATACGGTAATGGTAGTTCGACACACAAATTTACACATTTATATGGTTTTAGGTGTAAGACATGTTTCAGAATTAACAGTAGTAATAGAGATAAAGAAAGAATTCTTGTAGACTTTGACAGTGAAGAAATTGCTGCTCGAACAGTCCACTGGTATACTGCCAGTTCATAGTGTCCAACGGGCACAATACCTCGGCGATCAGACTTGTCGCCATCGTCAGGTGCGCTGACGAACTGAGCTCCTGAGGGCGGGCGGCGATTTAAATCTCCTCCCCCCGCGGCCCGCTCTCTTCGCCGTCCGCGCCCGCGCGGCGGCGGTCGCGAAGACGTGGGCGTCGGAATCTGTCGTAGCTTCGATTTGCTTGCTACGTCCGCGCTGGTCGCCAGTTCGTACTTCTTGCCGAGAGTCTTCTTAATTACATTCAATGCCGGGTCCCAAGCCTTGCTGAGATTGTAGCCGCAATCTTGGTTGATAAGATTTTTCCTGGTGCGAATTTCGATAGCCTCACTTATAACGATGTCCCAATATTTAGAGATCTGAGCCGGGATCTTGGTACGCTCATAATCCATCTCGTGTTTCGCTAACAAACAATGCCCTGCTATCGCCGACTTATTTGGATATTTCAGTCGAGTGTGGCTTTGTGACTCGGCAACGATCTTCGATGGTGCGTACCGTTTGTCCAATATAAGTCTTCTCACACTCACAGGGAATTTGGTATATGCCGGCCTTCCTCAAACCGAGGTCATCTTTCACACTTCCCAGTAATGCCCGTGTTTTATTGGACGGGCAAAAGACTGTTTTAACTCGGTGTTTCTTTAATATACGGCCGATTTTCCCCGACAGTGCGCCATTGTATGGAATGAAGGCAATGATACCTCTTCTTCCGTGACTTCATCCGTCTCCACAGGTTGTGCTGTAGCCACTGCCTCTATTCCGTACAATGGCGCACTATTGGGGAAAATCGGCCGTATATTAATATATAATTTTCTCCTCGTGGCCAAAATGTGTGATGTATAGGTGTGTGTGTGGAGGGGGGGGGGGGGCGGAAGTAGTATGTTGTCTGACTCCTCCTGAAAAGGGAGTAGTAAATCTCAGTGATGCACAACTCCTCTCTTGTAACCTCTGCCAGTGGAGTTTGCTTAGCATCTGCGTGACGCTCTCTGACCAGCTAAAAGATCCCGTGACCAAACGCGCCGCTCTGCGTTGGGTCTTCTCTACCCCCTCTATCAGTCCTACCTGATGGGTAGGTGAACAATAGAATAGGGTGAAGAAGCACCTTATAAGCCACTTCTTTAGTGGATGAGTTACATTTCCTTAAGATTCTTCCGATGAATCTGAGGCCAGTGTCTGTTTTATGTGGTCATTCCACTTAAGGGTGCTCTGGGTGGTTACGCGTAGATATTTTACAGCAGACGCTGCCTCCAGCTGTTTGACATCATCAGCGTAGTAGCACAGTAATGAATTTCTTTTCCTATGTATGCGCTATATGTTACATTTATTTACGTTCTTGGTCAACTGCCATTCATCAATCCTCTGAAGTTTGTTCTGCAAATTCTTACTATTTTTTGGCGTTGCTGTTTTGGTATAAACAACTGCATCATCTGCGAGTAGCCTTAAAGAGCATCCGACGCTTTCTACTAGATCATTTGTATATATTGTGAACAGCAACTGTCCTATCACACTTCCCTTTGGTACTCCGGATATTACCTTTACATCTGTCGATTAAGTTTTGTTAAGAGCGACGTGCTGAGTTATATCTGCAAGAAAGTCTTGAATTCAATCGGTAATTGTGTTGATTTGTCTTACGGCCTTTCTTAAAAACGGAAATGACCTGCGCTTTTTTCCGGTAGTTACGTACCTTTCGTTGCTCAAGCGATTTACCGTAAATTACAGCTAGAAGGGGAGCAAGTTCTTGCGCATAATCTTTATAGAATCTTATAGGTAACTCAGCTGGTCCTGAAGGCTTTCCATTGCTAAGCGATTGTTCTTACTTTTCAATTCCACTATCGGTTATCTCAGTATCTGCCATTTCGACGTTTGCACGATGATTGAAAGGAGGGACATTGTTTCGATCTTCCGCGGTGAAACAACTTTTGAAGACGAATTCAGCATTTCGGCCTTCTCCCTGTTATCCTCCGTTTCATTGCCGGTATGGGCGTTGAGAGAATGAATAGATGAATTTTAACCCATTTACTGATTTTACATTCGACCAAAATCTCTTGGGGCTCTTACTCAAGTCAGTTGACAACGTCTTATTTTCAAAATCATTGACTGCTTTTCTCATTGCTCTCTTTACTTTCATTTTCGTTTAGTTCAGATTTTGTTTGTCAGCTAGGTTTTACTTCTCTTTAATCTGAAAGGCAGTGCTGTTTGTTTATGTAACGTTTTTCTAACACGGGTATTAAACCGTGGTGGATCTTTGACATCCCTTAAAACTTTATTCGGAACATGTTTGTGTAGGAAAAATTGAACGATGCCTTTGAATGTTTTTACATTTGATCTCCACATCTTCGTCCTCATCACCGAATATTTGATGCTGACTGCTGAGATATTCTGAAATTTATAGCCAGTCACTATTGCTGAGCAAATATATCTTCCTACCTTTCTTAACAGTCCTTGTAGGACCCATCGTCATAGATGCTGTCTCAACCTTATGATCACTGATACCTTCCTCTACGCTAACTGTTTCGATAAGTTCATGTCTGTTTGTTGCCAGGAGGTCTAAAACGTTACCCTCACGAGTTGGTTCTCTATCTGCTGAAGCTAATTTTCAGACAAGACATCCAGAACAACGCCACACGATTCCCTGTCTCTGGCACCACTTTTGATGGCATAACACTCCGAATCTATACCTGCCATGTTGAACTCGCCCCCTATTACAACGGCCTGATCAGGAAAATGACTAATGATATTCTGCAGGTTCTGTCTGAAGCGCTCTACCACTACAGATCATGACCCAGGTGGTCTATAAAGGCGTCGGATCACCATTTTTGAGCGTTCTTTGATAGTTTCACCCAGATTAATCCACATTCGGAATCCGTGATGAGCTCGCTAGATTTTATCGAACTCATTACTGCAATAAACACGCCACCAGCTTCGGCGACTAACCTATCCTTACGATAAACATTCCTGTGTGACCCTAGGATTTCGTTGTCATTGACGTCTGGCTTCAACCAGCTTTCTGTTCCCAATACTATCTGTGCATTATAACCTTCAGTGAGCAATACTAATTCTGGGACCTTTCCTCGGGTGCTCATGCAGTTCACTAAAATCGTATTAATCTTTTCTAACTCTGATCTGCGAGGACCAACATTCTCTGATGTCGCTGTGGCTGATTTAACAGGCAAATCGTGTTTGCTCTCAAGGGAGAGGTCCTCTAACCTAAAAAAGCCCCATGTACATGCCACAGAACTCGCTCGTTCGGCTCTGTGCAGAGATGCTACCCCAGTGACTTCAGTCCAAGCCTGTCGTTACGGATACCTCATCTGTCGTACCAATCCAGCCATGACGACGCAATGCAGGGTTGCCTACCGCTTTCATCAAGGCGACAGCCCTTGCCTCTGGAGTGTGTTACTGCCACACGTGCTACAGGTGACTCACCACCGCCGTTAATGCCTGCCACCGACTCATTCATGGCATTGCTTGCGCCAGTCACATGTCTGTGCCATCCGCCTGCTCTTGGCTCCAGCACGACACTACTTACAAAATGAGTATCTACAGATGTAGGTAACAACCGTACTACACGGCACAACTGAAATATGCAAAAGGTCTATAATGTACGGGAACAAATTGTTATTGACTATCCGCTTACTTGTCTTGTGCATCTCATATACCTTTTGGCCAACCAACCTGTGTTCAGAGTGATTCTGTATCAATAATTATACAAATTGCTTCCTCTTTGTGTTCTACTAGTGAACCGCACATTAAACAACTAGTATATGAGACGACAGAACAGAATAAAGGTGAAGAGCTCAAGTAAAAACTGCTTTAAGCAAATCCATATCGTCTCAATAACAAGTTACTGATAATATGTGTAATCCAGGAATTACAATGTTTATGAGAAGATACACATCTTTTACACAAGGTGAAGTGAATACATTTCAGAATAGTAGCTAGTGAATAAGAGAGTAGCTGAAAGAACTAGTTGACGACAAGAGATATTTTAATATCTGTATTGTGCTGAAGATGGTATTAAGGTTTGCTGAGAATTACCACAATGTTATTTTAAATGAACTTTTACTGATCTGTAGCAGACAGGATGATACGTCGTATGATGCAGATACCACTTCAAAGGTTGTGATGGAGAAAATCTACAGGGAAATACCGCATGTTCAAGTGCTTGAAATAGATGAAATTTCTATGTGGAACATATTTAAAAAAAGACATCAGTTTGAGTTTGGCTTTTCAAATGGTTCAAATGGTTCAAATGGTTCAAATGGCTCTGAGCACTATGTGACGTAAGTTCTGAGGTCATCAGTCCCCTAGAACTTAGAACTACTTAAACCTAACTAACCTAAGGACATCACACACATCCAAGCCCGAGGCAGGATTCGAACCTGCGACCGTAGCGATCGCGCGGTTCCAGACTGTAGCGTCTAGAACCGCTCGGCCACTTCGGCCGGCTGGCTTTTCGACATTGGGATCAAATTGAAAATATTGCACCAGGCATTAGTGAATGGAAATAACAAATTAAATTTAATACGCCTTTAATGACAACTTTTTAGTTGAAAAAAATTGTTTTTCAATCAACGCCAGTCTACAAATATATGGTAAAATAAACGTACCAGATCTGAGGTATATTTAAATACATCTGAATTCCTGGAAGAGAATTTTGCGCTTGATTTTGTCACAAAAAATTGTGATCAAACAAATGAAATGTATACCAGTTTTCAATCACACAAGTATGGAGAGGCTGGGGTAAGATGAAGAAAGCCATACATGAACTGCATCACATTCCAGACACGTCCTGTATTTTCTGTTATCATCAAGATGAAATATTTAAATCACATGTCACAGACGTGAAAATTGAATTAGGAACAAAAACTGTTTCCAAAAAAACACATTCATGACTCAATAACTGAGATAACTGCATCCACCAATCAGTCAGAAAAGTGCACTCAGATGTAAGAGAAACATTTACTGAGGTGTGTATTTATTCCATTATTATTGTCTGCAGTTCCAGTTCCCGTTGGATAGAGATACGACAAAAATAAATGCCATTATAATAACTTTAGACAAATAGCAAGTGAGAGCATTAACTATTAACTTTAATGAGAGGAATGGATGTGTAATACAAGTTCTGGACTTAAAAACGTATTTTCAAGCAATTACACTCTTCACTTAAATACTGTTAGAAGAGAACAGCAACTCTAAAATGTATGTGTTTTCACGAATGTTGCTGTGCCAAGAAATATTCAACGACTTGGAATAAATTATCCACGAGGATGTCAAAATGGAACAACTGAAAGACTATAGATTTAAAAAAGCTAATGAAAAAGAGAGGTTGCTTCAGATTCAACTAATGCTACTGATGCATATTTCTGGTTCAAGTGGACAGAGAGATAGAAATGGAGTCCAGATCGTTTCTTATTGTTCCTGGATTAACTGAACTCTCTTTGAAGGTGGATCATCAATTGATCTTTTTCAAAGGTTTTTAGAATCTGATATATTGCAAATTATATATTATTACAATATGAGAAAATATGCAAAACATTTCCAGTTTTTAACCAAGTCTTAAGAGATGTATTTGCTTTAATAATATTTTACTTACACTGGATTACGATATTCGGGCAAACATTAGTCAATATCAACAATGTTTTCTTAATGTAAGTATCAAGCAGTTTTTTTAATTAAAGCGGGACAGTTCATTGTAACACAGGCAACGAAGTGTTCAGATTTTGTAAAGCAGTCCTTCTTGAGCAACTGTATTATTTTGCTGTTAACTTCTAAATAGGCATTTAGATCACCGACAAAACCAATTGCTTTGAATGTAAAAACTAAATTCTCTTGCGAATTAAATACAAGACCACAAATTTTCTGCTTTAGGGAACACATATTATACTATGACATGATACTGTATGAACAGTAACTGAAATGAATGGTCTCATTTTATATCTTTATAATATGCACTACTATACGGTTAATATTAGACTCAAGTACAAAGAGAAATTCTGTGTCTACAAAACTGTTTCTCATGACTATTGTTGAAACTGACTGTGTCCATGGTATTTACTCCACCGCTGTATATCACACATACTTTTCCACTGTTGAGAAACTCAAGTTGTGCTAGCTGTGAATCTTGACGCTAGATAACCCAAGAGCGCTGCTCCAAATTTGGTGTTGATGCGTCTTGCACCCAATGTCAGATTTTTTTCTCGCTTCTCTAATGCCGATAGCCTTTAAGTACGTTTTGAGCTTCCGAGTTTGTCAGCTGTCTGCAAAACGGAAGCAGAAGAATGCCTGTACTTTTCATTTTTTTAGTTCCTCAATGACAAAAAGTAATTGACAATAAATACACAAAGCTTCTGATTAAAAGTGACATATAATGCGTGTGAGACTTACATTTAATAAATATAAGGGATGGTGATGGCGCTGGTGAGGCGTACACAGCAGTCAAAGACACGACTGAGCGAATACTTTGAGTGACGTTTCCTGCAAGAGAATTTGTCACGTTCGAGCGGGTGGTCTAACTTCGGTTTCAAGGATGGACAGACACGGAGTGCGTCTGACAACCTACACTATGTGATTAAAAGTACCGGGAAACCCCCCCATGTAATGAAGAATTGGTCACTAAAGCTGTCGAAGTCGATTTTTGGTGACGTCACTGTGAAGTGGAAACGCATAGGCACAACCACAACTAAACCGAGATCAGGCAATCGTCATGTACTGACGTGCAGGAACCGTAGAGCGTCGAGGAGGGTTGTCGTATGAAATCAAATGAAATCAGTGGAAGTAGTCACTCATGAGTTCCAAAGTGCTCCCAGGAGTATAGCTAGCATAATGATGCGTTGGAAGTCGAAAAATAATGTGGTGCTGTGGTTGAGTATCCCCACGTAAGTGACCCTTTTGGCAGTCAGTTCTAGGCGAAGGGTTGCGGTGGCGTGAAGAGCGACGTCACTGCACGGTGGATGATTCGAAACGAACGGTTTTGAGAGATGGCAATGCGATGGAAAGGTCTGGCATATCCTCGACATACTAATGGTGGAACAGCGACCAATTCAATACAGAAAATGTATATGTTGTATTCTATAGTCGCAATTTAATTATTTTGCCTACTGGCTACCTGTTCCAAAAAAATTCGGGAGAACTGCCGGGTGTTTGTAACTTCCTGCATCAATATTTCGGCGCAGAGTCTTCTCGCCATCTTCAGGTGATAGTGACGAAAACGCCCTGAGCTCTTGTATTTAGGGCCCCGCCGACACATGCTTGTTGGATTCACTCGGCGTTGTTCGTGCGCTACTTGCGCGCGTTCGATTCTGCTACGCCGCGCGCCCTCCGTGGTGAAACCTCGCCCCATCGTTACCAGTTCGATTGTCTTCCATCACAGAACTACCCCGGCCACGGAGGACACGAAGTTCTTCAACGATTGATTCCATGTCGAATTCGATTGAAAACCGCCGTCTCGATTAATAAGAGACTCACTGTGAGACAGTCGTATTTCCACCGATTCATTAAAAATAAACTCCAAAAGTTATGGGCCACAATTTTTGTCTCACTGTGGAAATACAGTGTTCGGCGATGGCAGACGTACAAGGCGGAAGGAGGCGGAGGATGCGATCCTGCACAGTACACGTCGTTTGCCCCATATAAGATTTGCCGCATTCGCGCGGAATCCTGTAAACACCTGCCTTGTGCAGCTCTAAGTCGTTTTTGACAGATCCCAACAGCGACGACATTTTTACAGGAGGGCGGAAGATTGCTTTCACCTTATATTTTCTTAGAATTTTGCCTATATGCGCAGAAATATTACCAATATATGGTAAATAGGCAATCTTTCTAAAGACCTCTTCCTCATCTGTGCTCTGTCGTTTACAGATCTGCAGCGCTCTCTCCACTTGCTGGGATGAATACCCATTCTTCACAAATACAGTATGCAGGTGCTTCAGTATCGTTTGCAAACTATTGGCGTGAGAGATAACGTGGGCTCGGTGAATCAAGGTATCCAAAACACCCATCGTTTGTACTGGATGATGGCAACAAGCGGCTTGCAAGTAAAATTTGTGTGAGTGGGCTTTCTGTATACTGAATGACCAAGTGTGCCATCGTTCTTACGACGCAGCAAGATGTCTAAAACGGCAGGCAGCCCTCCTTCCCCAACGCCCTAGTATATTTTATGTTTTCGTGTATGAAGTTCGGATGTTGTAGGAACTCTCGCAGACGATCTAAACCATGAGGCCAAATTTTAAAAGTGTCGTCAACATATCGCCAAAATACTATATTTCCACTGGTCATGTAATGAATTACAGTGACACAAAAATTATGACGCATACGTCTAACTTATGGAGTTCTATTAGTAACGAATTTGTGGAAATACGACTGTCTAACAGTGAGTCTCGAGATGGTGGCTTTCAGTTGAATTCGGCATGGAATTCAATCATTGAAGAACTTCTTGTCGTCCGTAGCCGGCGTTGTTCTGTGATGGAACCGCGGGAAGAGAATCGAATTGATGTCGATGCGGCGAGTTTTCACCACGGAAGGCACGCGGCGCAGCAGAATCGAAAGCGCTCAAGTAGCGCACGCGCAACGCCAAGTGAACTCACCACACATGGGTCGATGGGGCCTTAAATACCAGAGCTCAGGGCGTTTTCACCAGTATCACCTGAAGATGGCCAAGACGCTCTGCGTCG
Organism: Schistocerca gregaria; assembly: GCF_023897955.1. Lineage (NCBI taxonomy): Eukaryota > Metazoa > Arthropoda > Insecta > Orthoptera > Acrididae > Schistocerca > Schistocerca gregaria. The sequence continues at coordinate 415,274,224 of NC_064925.1, read as the reverse complement.
AAATATTGTGGCAGGAATTTATAAACATCCGGAAGTTCTCCCGAAATGTTGCGAAACAATTTGTACGCCGGGAAAGTTTTAAATACTTGTCTACCTGTTTCAGTCAGATACCTGACGCACAATCTTGCGAAGTGAGCTTGATGACTGCCTGTCAGGGAATGGGCTGAGTATGGTAGCGTGTATTGAAACCTGTTAGGTAGCAGGAAAAATAAATAAACTGTGCGTATAGACTAAAACACATTTTCTTTTAAAGGAAGGATTTGGGTTTTGCGAGTATCTGGAGAAAGTTCAGCCAAAAGTGAAGTACAGAGGAGGTGTTGTTACGGTATGGGGGTAGTTTTCACGGTTTAGCTGTGATTCTTTAATCTGTCTTAAGAATAAATGAGCAAGAACTTGAACCAATTTTACAGCATTGTGTGCTGTGTACGATAGGGAAACAGTTCTGAGATAGTGACTGTACCAGCATAAATGTGCATCCTATAATAATGTTGCATCTGTAGAGAATACTTTCTGACAATAACATTCCTGAAATTGACTGATTTACTGGGATTCCTACCTGAACCCAAAGGGACATCTTAGGGATGAGATAGAACGCGACTTCGCTCCAGATCCCAGAGTGCATAATCACTGTATTATCTGGTTTCCGTTCTTGAGGAAGAATGGGCGGCCATTCCTTAACAGACTTCAGAAACTTCGGCCCTAATACCAAACAATGGATTTTACAACTCTTTAACCAAGTCTAAAAACGTGAAAGATCCCAAAGATGTGGAAGGGATCAAAGACAGTAGCGCTACTGAAACCTGGGAAAGACGCATGTCAACCGAAGAACTACCACACTACAGTGCTCCCATACCATTTGTATGCTGTATGAACGAATGATTTTAAAGCGCATAGCAAATACCGGCGATCAAAAGTCAGTCCCCGACAGGCTCGATTCATACCGGGAAAATCGAGCATAAGTGAAATGCAATCCCTTACAGAACATACAGAGAAAGGGTCTGCGAACAAGGATATAAGAGGTGTAACTCTGGTAGCTTTGCATATGACATCGTCAGGAGTAGAATGCTTATGAAAAAACTTTACAACACAATTAACGACCGTCAACTCACAAAAATTACTGAATCTCTCTCACGAAACAGAGAGATTGATGGAAAAATGGTGAACAGGAGAAAACGATGGCGTCGAAAATAGGACGGTCTCACTCAGGGCAGTGTCATGTCCGCCCCCCGTCTTTTATTTATTATTTGATTTATGTACAAATGCTCAGCTAACACCAATCGACACAATCAATTTCTTGAATGCCGATGATATGGCTGTTACTACACAAGGAAAGAGCTATGAGGAAGTAGAACGGAAACTGGAAAACTCATTAAACATCATGTCTGAACATTACGACAGAGCTACCTTAAACAAAACCCCTTGAAGAGACAAGTTAACGCTTTCCATCACCTTCTCTCCGAATAGTCAAACGGAAAGCAGAAAGTCACCTGGAATGGCAGCAACATGCAACAAACTGACATACAAATATCATTTCGAAAATACCAGCCTGCAGCTTGCCCCTGGGAACAGTAGTTTAAGAAAACTAGCCAGGCCAACTGCATTAAGAACATCTGCCCATGTATTCTGGTTTTTCATGGCGGAACATGCATGCCCTGTAGACCCAGTTCCAGATGTGCCAAAAAGTCAAGTAGAATAACATTAAGATACGAGGGATATTCGGAAAGTTCCGATCTGTCAAAAAATGGAAACCACTATGAAAATTTAATAACGCTTTGCACATATGTGTTCGACAGTGTCTCTAGTATGCCTGTCGGTAACATCACTTCACTCTTTTCAGTTCTGAGCGCATGGTGAGCACATAAACATAGTGTCATAAACATAGTGTCTCCTGCCAAGTATGAGGTCTTGGGGAGAGATTTCGTCTGATGTTATGTAGCCCACATTACAGAACTGTCATACGTTTCCTACTTTGTGACAATCCTCGGTCGCAGTGTGCAGGGGCAATGAAAATGTCCCAGCAGCGTTTTCGATGGGAAGTGTTTGATCACCCGCACTACAGCCAGTAATTGGCTCCCTTTGTGTTTCATCTTTGCCCACATTAACTACTGGGTATGAAGACAACATTTTCTCACACAGACAACGAGCTATAGATGAGCGTAGAGAATTGGTGGGAAGCATAGTCGGCTGCCTTCTGCGACGAGGGTATTGGAAATTTGCTACAACGCTCCGACGAATGTCTAAGTTGGAGTGGTGACTATGTAGAGCAATGGCTGGAAGCTGTAGCTAACTGTTGCAGATAAAATATTTCTAAGTTTCAAATTGGTTTCCATTTCCCAATCAATCGGAACGTGCTTTGAGTAGCCCTAGTACATGAAACTCACACCACATGGGAAGCTGTTTAAAGCGACCGGATTCTTATATCCTGAATCCCGAAGAATTGAACATAACCATACAGACAAATTTATACAGACTTTCGATGAGCACCATCCTCTACGCGCCCACAAGAGATTTCTTAGCACTGAGATAAATGGAGCCCCGAAGAACTACGCCGCCTCACAAGAGATGTCCTGTGTTAATACATTTGGAGAGCACAGAATCGTATCAGAACGGATGTACGAGAAGCGCCACTCAAAAACCAATTAAATGGGGTCTCAGAGAGGAAGCAGAGAACGAATGTTACTGCGGTGAAGTCCATGACATACATTATCTACAATGTCCCAGCGGATTGCACTCTTGATGACCTTAAATTTGACAAGACAGAAGCACTGGGCATGGCTTGATATAGGGGTGAAAAACTTTGAAAGAAATTTTCTGGACCGCAAAAAGTAAGCTAATAGTAATTCTGTTTATCCGTAGAATACGTTTACAGAGATGTTCGACGTATTATGGTATTACAACGTAAGAACAACAAAAACAAGATAATTCGTATAGCACCTATACAGACATTTACTGTACATACGTAAAGATCTAATATAACAATGATGAGACAGGTAGTCGGCAGTCACCTTATAGTAGGAAACGTCCTGGAATTTGTCTGAAAGAATTGAAGGAAACCACGGAAAACGTAAATCAGGATGACCGGATGAGCACTGGAGCCCCCGCCCTCCCGAATGCAAGGCCAGTCTGATTAAAACAGTGCTACTTCATTCAGTTTATCCCTAGTGTACGATACTCTTTTACAAATAAGTTATTTAATAGTGCACACTCTCCACTCATTTCTCACTCACAGTCACTGCACGCACCATGTACACATAGTTTCACAAAATTACACAGAGCTGACGCAAGGAACATCATGTACACGGCGAGGCCCCGTTTGCTAGGCTGAAAAACTGAGTTAGCATCCCTCTATAGCGAGTGAGATATTGATCTCAGAAAGAGGATTATACTTTACGTAGCATTAGGGTTAAGTTTTTATCCAGAAAATAAACAAGAAGGAAAACAATAGTATGAAAATGTTACGTGGAATGATAAATGTTTTATTATTATTGTTGTTGTTTATTTGTGGTACATTTATTACCGAACTCCTACTCTTGATTACCTAAGTTACCTGTATAATCTTTTGGTGTATAGAATGTATTGCTTAAGGGATACCTTTTAACTGACTTTTTAAATAAGTTTGTTTTAGTAATTTCTTTGATTTCATTCGGCAATATATTGTCACCTTTTTCCTTGGTCGAAAGTACTGTTTTGAGTTTTATGTTTATTCTTTCTTCGAAAATGTAAGTTATGTCTAGATCTTGTTCCATGGTCACAGACAGAGCTATTACTACAGTAATTATCAATGTTATTTTTCATTTGCACAGCTGATTGGTAAAAGTAATGAAACGGTGCAGTTAAAACTCAAAGTGTTTTGGAAAGGTCTTTGCAAATGAGCCTAATATAGTTTTTGGCTATTAGTCTTATGGTCCTTTACTGCTGTTTGAAAATTGAGTTCATATTTTATGTATTTGTTCCTCAGAAAAGAATGCCGTGGCTAAGATTGAGTGTACGTAAGAGTAATATGTTACTAAAAGTCACTGGCTGTTACATACTGGTGACAGGAAACTAAGGGTATAACATGTTGATGGCATTCTGTTTGCAAGCTTCCGTGTGTATGCACACCACATGAACTGCGAATCAATTTTAATTCCTATAAATTTTGAATTTCATACACTGTCTCTAGAGGTACCATCTCCATTTAATTTAACAATGTAACTTTTCTTGATCAGTTTGAAATTCGTGTCATTTGTTTTCTTTACGTTCAGTGTCACTTTATTGTTTACTGACCAAGTGTTAACTTCCTTCAGCGATCGATTACATCAGACGCCTTCCCCTACGGAGTTCAATTCGTCACAAACGCAAAAGTTGGACACAATTCATATTAATGTCCACTAACAGGTGTTTGGGAACTGTTGATCAGACAGTGCACCTAGCGACCAACTGAGACCCCACAGGGGCCGTGCGGCGGCCTTACATGCTCGCTCTCGGCGTCAGCCGCGATACGTGGAGAAATTTTGCGGTTGCGTCCTGGAGGCCTTGGGCTAGGCCAAGTAACTGATACTACCGGCAGCGACCATACGTGTGCCAGCGAACCCTTATCGCTGTGCGTGCTCCATTACCGTAGACACGGAGACCATCGTCCTTCAAAGGTCTCTCCCCTTGTGCGTCTGCTTTGCTGACTCATGTTCCCAGCAGCGCCATCGGTTCGTCGGTTCCCTATAGCTGTGCGCGCTCCGCACTACGAGAAATAGAAGCCACTTTACTTCAGGCGTCGATCTTATTAATCGCTAGCCCACCGTGACGCTCTTCGCTCTCTGGGGCTGCACTACTTGAATATGCGACAAGTTTCATACCGAAACTATCTTAACAACCGCTGCTTCGCTCACGTAGGGTGTATGGAATACACAAATTATTTTGTCTTTCTTTAATCAAGTTTTTATGTTGCTCACAAACGGCAGCATCTTCTAAACTTTTCACGCTAATTGAGAGCATAGAAGCCAGGTCTTGTCTTAATGTACTTCCGACCAAAAAGCGATTGTGGTAGCCGGAGTCGCACATCTTTTTTAATCCTACTTTTTGAGTTGATATTGAGCATTTTCATACAAACTTTCATAACTAAATATTTTCATAAAATGTTCATTTCCTATTTTACACCTTTGGGGTCGAATGTTCAAGAAACACTGAAACAGGTTCTTTTTCTTTCTAATCAAGAAGCCAAATACAAATTTTCAGATACTTATTTTCAAAATTGCTATCGTTATGAAATATATCCATAAAAATTTTCATCCTCTATTTTACCACTTAGGTGCTGAATTTCCAAAAGTAATGAAACACGTAATTTTTGTTTCCAGCCAAGAAGTCAAAAACCAGTTTCCACAGACGCAGCCTTAAAAATGCTTTAATAGTGCTCCAATAACGATTTGTTTTCAAACGTTTAGTGGTTGCATTTCCAAAATTATTGAAGTAAGTATTTTTTATTTCCGACTGAGAAACTAGATACCAATTTTCGTAGTTGTAGCTTCAAAACTCCAAGGTACAGACATATTTTCAAGAAACCTTTCACCCCTTGTTTCACCCACTTGGGGTGGAATTTCGAACAAGCCCTCACTAAACAATGCCTACAGTATAAGATAAACACCCTCTCCAAATTTGAATTTTCTATCCTTAACAGGTTGGTTTGGGCGATAAGTCGGTGTATCACTCAACCCCTATTTCACCAGTTTAGGGGTCATACTTCCAAAACCGTTGAAACACGTAATTTTATAATTTCTAATCGAGAAACCGAATTCCAATTTTCATAGATTTAATTTCAAAAATATTTTCATCATTAAATATTTGCATAAAACGTTTCATCTTCTATTCACCCCTTTAGAGACTGAATGTACGAAAACGCTGAAAAACATTTTTTAAAAAAAATTTCTAACCTAGAAGTCAAATACTAGTCTTCATAGATGTAGTACTTAATTAGTTTTTTAATAAGCATTTACTTTAAAAGAATTATACCCAATACTTCACCTTCATAGCCGTTCAATCCCGAAAAGTGTCGAAACAGGTATTCATTTATTTATTCCTGACCGAGAAACAAAATACCAATATTCGTAGTTCTAGTTTGAAAGTTGCCTTAATAGCGACATATTTAAAAGAAACCTTTCATCCCCTATTTCAAATCTTAGGGCTGGAATTTCGGAAAATCATTTCTAAACGATGCCAACAGTATAAAGTCAAGACCCTCTCCAAAACACTGGACTTGCATTCGGAAGGACGGCGGTTCAATCCCGTGTCCGGCCATCCTGATTTAGGTTTTCCGTGATTTCCCTAAATCGCTCCAGGCAAATACCGGCATGGTTTCTTTGAAAGGGCACGGCCGACGTCATTCCCCGTCCTTCCCTAATTCGATGAGACCGATGACCTCGCAGTTTGGTCTCTTCCCCAAACAACCCAACCCATCCCTCTCCAAATTCCAAGTTTCTATCCACAGCGGTTTGGGCTGGGCGATAATGAGTCAGTCAGGACATTTCTTTTATACAGCATGAACATTATTGAAACCGACAAACTGCGGGACCGGATTATTGATTGGAAATGGAGGAAGAAAGGTCCTTTGAACATGTGTCCGGAAGAGTATCGTTGCCACTGTAAATGACACCGACGAATGATAGTTCTTCTGACGATGAAGCTTTGTACTGTGTTCCAGGACGATTTGTTGTCATTGCACGCGCATTGTTCATAGGACCTTTCTTCTTACATTTTCCGTCAGGAATCCGTCCATGAAGTTTGTCGGTTTTATCAATTTTCACCCTGTACATAGAGAAGATTGATTACCGGTAACAAATATCACTTTTCATGCTAAAGTAACTGCTTTTTAGCAGTAGAGGTTGTCACCGAAAGGGCTCTTGACGTACGTGATGCAGAGTTTTTGAGATCATGCTAGTTCATCTGTTATCATAAAACGCGGAAGTTGACTCTGATACTCTAATTTGAAATCCTATTGTGTAGCAGCTTCCTTAGCGTCTGTGAAAATGGGAAATTGTATCTCTTTCTTCCCACTGTAATGGATCTGCAATGGTAAACGAATTCGAGCTTCCTCTTTACACCGGAGTACATGTCAGTAAACTCGCAGACAGATGCGCACTTGACCAGCATTGACAGTTGCTTAAAAAATAGAGGTGTCTACGGAAGATCTGTATTCATTGCAAGTTTCGCTGACCTAGTTTTCGTAATCGACGGAAGTGCTCCTGCAAACGCTGTGCAGGTAAGATGACTGATTTTAATTTTTATTATCTGGGTAATCCGTCGCCATCTTATTTGAAATCGCAGTAAAGACAGTTTAAAAATTAGTTAAATAGTATCTTACTCTCGTTTCAGAATGAAGATAAAAATCATTGATTAACAAGTCTGAAAGTGTGATGGGAGTAATTTTATACTGAAACAGGTTTATAGTATTCTTATCGATAGAAGACTAGTTACTGCAGACAGTATCACCGGTGTGAGCTTTCAGCAGCCTTTCAGAAAGAAGTCAAAAAATGAATTCGGGGTTAGCAAGAAATTTTCACCATCAGAAGTTGAGGATGGATGGCAAAAAACATGTTGTGTGAATTACGCAAATGTAGTGACTGTTTAATGGCTGTGGGAGAGGAAAAAGGTGGACAAGTGTCGAGTTTATTAGATAGAGATACCGACAGAATGATAAAAATGCTTAACGTTCGATTGTCCATCTTCCAAAGCGTTGAGAAAAAATTGCAGTGTACCTGTAATGCTCAAAGCTAATGTAAGACTGCTCATGAAGTGGTATTTCGAATATAAAATTTTAATCTAGAATATTTTTCGAGCATAAATTAACAGATTATTAGAATTTTCAGTAAGCGGAGTTTCGACCGCGTAATGTGTGGGAAACAACGACCCCGGGAAAGGAGTGATTTCATTCACGCGCTTTATGGCACACCCTAAGGCCTTTTCCTGTGAATCCTGAGTGGCAGTGTGTCTGGAATGTTTTCCTTGGTAACTTATAGAAAACGGCGTGATTGCAGCGCTGGACATTGAGAGGTGTCAAAAGAAAGAGTGGAATGTCGGTAAGTGGTGCTGTGACGACCGTCCCATCATGTCACACTCCACGGTGGCACTGGAAAGAATTGTGGTAAAATTCTACGCCAATGTGATATCATTAATCTACCTTCCACGTCACATGAACTTCTAAGCTGTGGCGGTTTTCTCTAATGTGCCGACACCTTGCTCTTTAACGGGTCCTGGAGACTGAGAGTGGCGATGTAGGGCGGCACGTTTTTGTACCACTCCAGGGATAGTTTGTACGCACCTTTGAGCCAGATTTCAAACTTCTGCATCGCAGTAAGAAATATTTACCGACTTTCGAAAAAGTGATACTTTAATTCTGTTGCGGGGTGTAATTGCTAACTGAGATCTCGATCCTTCGCCGATAGCACTTACTTCAAAAACAGATGCTGTAAGGTTTACGTTCTCCAGCACTAGCATAGTGTTAGTGGAATCCAGAAAGTATGACCAGTCTGAATATTGCTTACCTAGCAAGTTCTGCAATTTTTTAAAAATGTGCATTGATGTGCAGTACGCATAACACTTCGAGCTGCCGTCACTGCCATATGTCCCCCTTCGCTAAAGTTACCTCCGCTGAAGTTCCTGTAAGGACACACGCTGCAACACTGGCGAGTGTCCAGTCATCTTGTGTCCTTTGCTCAGTGTACAGACAGATGTCGAGGACGTCTGACCGGTATCCGCAGCAGTTGTAGCTCACGACACTCAACCACAGTTTATCACCCCGCCACATGCAGCTCAACACGTGTCTATGCCTTGATCTTCACGTAGTAGCTCACGACACTCAACCACAGTTTATCACCCCGCCACATGTAGCTCAACACGTGTCTATGCCTTGATCTTCACTTATACGACGCCTATTTTTTTTAAATTTCCAGGTTCGATGGGTCGCGAAACGAAAACTACAGTGAAGAATCGAAAACTGTTTATTTGCAATATTTATTTACACGTTACAGCTACTTCTATGCATAACCACCGCTCCGACTTAGACATTTGTCGAAGTGTTGTGTCAAGTTACCACCCCATCGTCATAGAAGGTAAGCACCTGAGCTTTTCGCCATTCTCTACGATGGTCTGTAGCTCGTTGTCTGTGCCAAGACGTTGGCGTCATAGCCAGCGGCTCTAGAGAGCAAAAGACGAAAACCATAGGCAGCCAAGTCCTGGCTGTACGCAGGGTGATCAAACGCTTCTCACCGAAAACGCTGCAGGAGCATCTTTTATGCAGCTGCAGCGTGCGGTCCAGTACTGTCGTGAAGAAGAAGGACAACGCTTTATAACAACATACCTTTTCGCTTGTTCTGAGTTGCCGTTTATAGGTAGTTTTCTCAAATCGCCTGGTGCACTTGCTGAATAATATCATCAGTTGACACTCGCTTCCTTTCCTGATTGCCTACCTCATGATCGTCTGCGCGACCTGCTTGAAAGTTGCTGCATCATTGCCATACTTCGCTGTCAAGCATCACAGTTACGTTATGTGGACTGCATATAATCAGGCGAAACCCCTCGCCAAAAAGAAATGTAATGACAGAACGATCTTCGATCACGCTCTTTTGTTCTAGTCATCTTTACTTGCTCTTTGTGCGCTCATAACTGGAAAGTCCACGTGACGCGAACGGCAACGCTACTAGAGGCACTGCGGAAAACATCTCCACAGAGCTTCATCGATTTTTCACTATGGTTTCAATTTCGCGATCGATCGGACTTTCAGAAAAATAACAGTCTTGCCATTTATTAATTTATAGCGAATTAGTGCTATTCTTCTCTTTGAAGAGAAATCTGCAGATCTTTTCTGGATACTTTCTCGGCTTTGTTTTGTTTAACTTATGCCAGTTTTAAATGCCTTACACTTAAACCAGTGGTTTCCAAACTGTTAGCAATCACTCCCTGAGGGGTAAAATGAAATTTTCTGAGGATTAAAAGCAAAAGAGTCCGATTGTATTTCGGTTACGAAACCAAATTATTTTTGAAAGGGCGTTACTATTATAAGTTACCAACAACCAATTTGTTTTCAAATACTTTAACGTGACTCAATGAAGTGGAGGTTACAGGCTATGAAACGAATGTATGGACACCTTCCTTAAGTAGTCCACCCACTACGCATATACTTCGTTCTTAGTACCATGCACCTATGACTTTACACTTGAGACACATACGTCACATATGCAAAAGATTGCACATGCTGGGCATCTTCTTTGATTTAACTAAGGCTATTGATTGTGTTGATTACAAAATATTATTTCAGAAGCTGGGGAATTATGGAATAAGGGGAGTAGTTCAAAACTGGTTCACCTTTTACTTTAGGAACAGACAGCAGAAGATAATTTTCCGCAGTACTACGAATGGTTACGATGTGCAGCCCCTATGGAGCACAGTTAAAGGGGGGTGTCCTAGGGGTCAGTGTTGAGGCCGCTACTGCCTCTTATTTTATAGATGACTTGCGTTCTAGTGTTATAAATGGTTCTAAAATACTTCTGTTTGCTGTTGACACCAGCTTGGCATTGAAGTCTGTTGTGCAATATTGACTCAGTACCAAATAATGCAGTTCAAGACTTAAGTTCATGGCTTGTAGAAAATAAATGGATGACAAGACATAGTAACACTCAGTTCTTGCAGTGTCTGAAACACAATTCAAAAAAATTGACTTGATTACACAGACTGTGCATATGATTAGTAAGGATGAACAGTGCAAATTCCTGGGCATTTAGACAAATAGTAAGCTATCGTGTAAAGGTCATGTTCAGGATCTTGTTCAAAAACTTAATGTTGCTATATTCACGATTGGAATAGTATTTTAAGAAAGTGATAGTCCATACGAAAAGTATTTTACTTTGGTTATTTTCTTTAGCTTATCACGTAGGATATTATTTTTTAGATAACTCTTCTGATTCAAAATGGGTATTTTTGGTCCATTAGAGCAGTATGCCGTTTAAGTTCGCAAACCTCTTGTCGATACCTGTTCAGTAGTGTGAAATTCTAACATTGGCCTGTTGATACGTATTTCCTTTAATTTCGTTTATTGTCAATAGTATTACCTTATTCCCAAGAGTTACCAGCTTTCACTCAGTTAATATCAGGCAGAAATCCATTATGCATTTGGATCGTACCTCCTTGACTCTTGAGCAGAGAAATGTACAGTATTCTGCTACATCCATTTTCAATAAGCTGCCACAATAATTCAATAATCTTTGCAGTAGTTCACGCACTTTCAAGTCTAAAGTGAAGAGTTTCCTTTTGGTTCACTCCTTCTATTCTCTCGAGGAACTCGTAGCAAAATTTAAAAATCAAGTTAACTCCTGCTTTACGTTGTTGATTATGTTTAACTTAGGTTTCTCGTCTGCATAGGTTTCTTATGAGTTTCATTGCCGCGCAGAGTGGCCGCGTTGTTAAAGGCGCCATGGCACGGATTGCGCGCCCCCTCCTGCCGGAGGTTCGGGTCCTCCCTCGGGCAATGGTGTGTGTGTGTTGTTCTTGGCATAAGTTAGGTTAAGTAGTGTGTGCGTCTGGGGACCGATGAACTCAGCAGTTTGGTGCGTTTGGAATTCACAGACATTTGAACATTTTTTTTGGGTTTCATTTCATATATTACTACTATTCTGTTATACTTTCATGTACAATTGTTCCATGAGCATGGAGATTTGTTCCTCAATTTTATCGTACGAACATGCTTCATTACCCACTTCGCAACAGATAGACGAACTGGTTGGCAGCGCAATAGTAACTATGTAGCGTCTACTACACTGCTGTAGAGCCTATATTATTATTATTATTATTATTATTATTATTATTACATAGTGTTATTATTATTGTTATTAATCGCAGTGGTTAGACTAAAAGGGACTCTAACCCGGGGCCTTTGCCTTTCGTGGGCGAGTGCTCTACCATTTGAGCTACTCAGGCACGACTTACGCCCCATCCTCACAGCTTGACTTCCACCAGTATCTCGTCTCCTACCTTCCAAACTGCACAGAAGCTCTCCTGCGTACCTTGCAGAACTAGCATTCCTGGAAGAAAGGGCACTTGCCTGCGAAAGGCAAAGGTCCCGAGTTCGAGGCTCGGTCTGGCACACAGTTTTAATCTTCCAGGGTGTTTCATATCATCGCACACTCCGTATCAGAGCGAAAATCTTATTTTAAACTAAAATCGTTGGTAGTCTAAAGTAAGAATCAGTGGAATTATTGCACATATTAAGTATAGTCCACGCATTTTAACACGATTTATTTTAAAAGGGACTGCAGCGTGTTGGTAAAGTAGGTGCTGCTTGGGAGAGGAGTGATGCAAAGGAAGCATGTTTTGTAAATGTCTACCCTCAGAGTACAAAGTTAATTTTCTTTCCTGAAAAGGAATTGTGAGTAACATTCGCAATGCACTGAGAGTTGCTTCGATATTCTATAAGAAAATGTTGTTAGAAAGAAACTGTACAGATTGTTTCATAGAGTGATTGGTTCGTGGTTTAATGAAACACAAACAAAAACTTTATATTATTTATGTTTCGCCATTTTAGAAAGAAAAGTGTTCAAAGACATTTCTTTTCATTCAGAAATTTAACTAGGCACTACTGACGATGATGGTTGGAGAGGTGGTACTAGCTTATATTTGATTACACTTACGGGTAGTGGTCTCAGAAATGTTAGGAAACACTGCCTTAAAGAATATCTTGCTCGCAGACTCAGATCTGGGAAATGTCAGAACTGGCGAACTCGAATTCACGTCATGAAAACCGGTCATCCGCGGACCTCCCTGGCGGACGAGTGCGCCACTCTCGGTGAGCTGAGCAGGGCCGCTAATTGAACAGAGTCCGGGAGTCCCAGCCTCCCCCCCCCCCCTCCCCCTCCCCTTCCCAGCGTCACAAACTAGCCGCCGCCGGCGCCCTCATTAAAGGCGGATTTAAAATGCCGATCACGCGCGAGTGCGCAGCGCGGAACGAGCTGGCAAATGGTCGCCGTTCGCCATTCTGTACCTAGACCGGGCATAAAAAGTTGAAAAGAAGGTGAGAAATAGTCCGCCCTTCTTTCAAAGTAGCCACCCCGGCGTGACGTAAGGTAGGCAGGAGAAATCTAAATTCCAATCCTTCTTCTCTGGGAAGTGAGTTTAGCGTTAACGATTACGTAATGACACCAACGATGTTAGTGGCTCGTTTCCTTTCTGAGCGGAAAAGCATTGTATGCCTTCTGGGCTACACGTACTTGCAGTGGCTGCCGCATGCAGACATTGTAAGACGCTGACATGTTTTCTTCACTGTCCAGGTCGAACACGGAAAGTCTATATTAATAGGAAGGCAATGGGCATCTGACTTACGGTTGAAAATCTCAGAGCCACCCAGTGACGACACACGTCACTTGGTCATCTGCCAGCGCTGCGACAACAGTGGCTAACACAGATGGAGGTTCGCGGCTTCACACACACACACACACACACACACACAACCACAGGATGTTATAAGTGTAACTAAATTAGTTAATTTCTTAAGTACAATTTTCTCAGCAAGATAGATAGATGGATATTTCGTTTTCTGTAGTTGTGATGTATAGAAAGATCATACTATGGGCTGAGAATCGTAACATTTGAGGAGATATCTCTCCGATTAGTTTCTTGGACTGTACAAGTTTTTAATATTTCAGCAGGTCAATTTGCAGTAAAATCATTCTGATAAACAGTCTTCTGTTTGCTAATTTGAAAGAAATCCCCAGCTTGAATTTAGGTGCATGTGGATCAGTCACTTTTAGGATAAGTCACTTTTATTTTGTTATACAGAGTGTTAGCGGTACAGGTACAGACACTATAATCATTGGTACATTAATACGTACACACATCAGTGCGTTAGCTGCTTTTTCTCGTTGTCTAACAGTCTTCCCATTAGCACATAACATATTTTACTACCTGATGTTTTCTGCATAGTCGTAAGTACACCGTGGAACGGACAGTGCCGCAATAGTTATAATGATTAGTCTGAAAATGAGGTCAAAAGTGATGTAATGTTCTTCAGTTCTCTCCCCTTAGTTGGTTGTCGCCGGCCGTTGTGGCCGAGTGGCTTAGGCGCTTCAGTGTGGAACCACGCGACCGCTACGGTCGCAGGTTCGAATCCTGCCTCGGGCATAGATGTGTGTGATGTCCTAAGTTTAGTTAGGTTTAAGTAGGTCTAAACTCTAGGGGACTGATGACCTCAGATGTTAAGTCCCATAGTGCTCAGAGCCATTTGAACCATTTAAGCGTTAGGTGGTTGGTTGATTTGCGGGAGGGGACCAAACAGCGAGGTCATCTGTCCCATCGGTTTAGGGAAGGATGGGGAAGGAAGTCGGCCGTTCCCTTCAGAGGAACCATCCCGGCATTTGCTTGAAGCGATTTAGCAAAATCACGGAAAACCTAACGGCCGGACGTGGGTCGGACGGCCGGACGTGGGTTTGAACCTTCGTTCTCCCGAATGCGACCTGCTGTTAGTCACCAATAGAAATATCTGCACTTGTAACCCTAACACCGTGTAAATAGTATGGTGTCAACACTGTCACAGTTTGTTAAGAACGTCTTTCTGCTGCTCACCGCATTGTAAACTATCGTTAGAAGTTTAATTGTCAGACTGACTTACGTGGATTAGTATGACATGTGTGCGCTGTGTTGTGACTTTGGGGTACCCTATGCCATTGTCTTCAGTGGTCACAGGCTCCTTTCTCTGTCGTGATACATCACATATACACCATGTGATTATAATTAAACTTTCGAAACGCTGCAGAAATAACACCAATGGTCAGAATGACGTCAGATTGCAACGGAAATTATCGGAAAATGGGGAAAAGATATGGCAGAAGAACAAAAATAGTGTGAAAATTGATCAATAGATGGCGCTGCGTATGTCGGAATATACCTACGTAAGTGAAAATACCTATCATGCGCAAGACCCATTGAAGTTGGTATAAACACGCCGGGTACACGGCTTTTCCTCCTTTCGCGTCTGCGACGTTCTCCATGACTGTCGCTCTGGTTGTAAAACTGCATTACAAGAATGATGACTGTACACACGTCGCACTGCAGAAGTCCCGGGCACTGAAGGGTTTGACAAAGCCGTTGGTTCGTTGATTGCCATGGGTCTGGAGAAAATGATTCGGAAATTCGAAAAGACGGGTTCTTTTATTGTGCAACCTGGTAGAGGGAGTAAACGAACGATTCAACGTCAGTGGAAGCAGTGGCCACAGCAATGCAGGAGGAGACGAGTGGTGGTGTACAAACGTGTAGTGAATGTAGACTTGCCGGAACATTGGACACACCCGTGTGCATGATGTGTAAAATCCTATGAAACATCCTTCTTTGCTTTGCATTCAAAATTACCCACTATTACCTGTACCGTCAATGGTAAGCGCTATGGGTGTCTTTTTTTCAACCGCGTCATTCCAGCTCTCCAACAACATGGATGTGTGGTTGGGATCATTTTTGTGCAAGATGGCGCATCTCCGCACATAGCAAATCCAGTTAAGCAGCTGCTGAAGCGCCATTTCGGAAATGCTAGAATTATCAGCGGCCATTTTCCTGCAGCCTGGATGCCCCGATCACGTGATCTTAATCCGTGTGACTTCTCGCTGTAGGGCTATCTGAAAGATAATGTGTTCAGTGTTCCGATTGCAAACTTAGATGCACTGAAGGCACGCATTGTGTAACATATTCCGAACGTAACCCCGGAAACACTTCCATCAGTTGTAGAACATGTTGTTTCTCGATTTCAACTTGTTGCAGAAAAAGGTGGGCAGCATACTGAACATCTTTTGGGCTAGTCCCACGCAAATTAATAAATCGATTTCATTTTGACTGACGGATTGTATGTGGTTTTTGGACTCAGGACAATTAAAAACCCATGTGATTGATGCATTTTATGCGGTTTTCGGCCTCTGGACAATTATAAACCCATGTGAGTGATGTTTTTTATGCGGTTTTCGGCCTCAGGAAAATTACAAACCGATTTTTCCCATCCGATGTGATATGAACTAGCCGCGGTGGATGGGATTACGTAACTAACAGTATCACACGTGTACAACCACGCACACTGAGTAGCACAGTTTGTTTAACGTCAAATGTACACCTTAGGCACTGTCGTACGATTAATTTGTCATTCGCAGTGGACCACTGTTAGATTATGATGCTTACAGCGCAATCTATTGATACGTTTTGTAACTATATGTTTTTCCTCTGCCATACGTTTTCCCCTACTCCGATAATATTCAGTTGCAATTTGACGTCATTCTGACCACTGGTGTTATTTCTAAAGTGGTTTGAAAGTTTAATTTCAATTATAATCGCCCTGTATAATATCACTCTTTCTAAACACTAGAGGTTAGGTGAACGACTTCATACACCATGGTGAGGACAGTCAGGCTATTTAGTGGTGTGGCAATTGTCGTCATAAGAATGCTGCATAGGAACAGAAATGATTGGCCAATAACGTAATCACAATAAACAGAAGATTTACTTAAACTGTATTTCTCCAAATTAACAAGGAGTCATTACAAAGAATGCCACAAGCAATAGAAGTCCAACTATCACTATGTTAACAAGATGAGGCTCACTGTACTGGGCACGAATGATGGTGTGATAAGAAAGAGGATCCAAGTGTGAGTGGGGTGAGCGGCTGCCGCTGGCCGTGCTATATTGAGGCGGCAGAGGGCGCTCGAGGTACACAGGCACTGGAGGCGTGGCTAAGCAGGTGTGCACCATTGGGTCTTTTTACAGCGCTACGGTTAAAAAAGATAATGCAACATAACAACGTTAATTAACAGTCAACTTTTCCAAATATGAAAACCTCGGTAGTTGAACGCTTCATCAGAACTCTTAAGAATATGACGTTCAAAAATTTTTATAAATCAACTTCCTAAAAGTAGATTAATATGGCGCACGATTTGGTAGGAGAACAGAATCACACAAAATGCAAGACAATCAAAATGAAACCAAGGATATTGTGGGGCTGCGTCCCCATTAAAAGTGGTCGCAACCCTTAGGGCTGCAGCGCGACCGCAATTTTTCCTCTCGTGTACAGGTCGGAAACCCTAGGGACGTTAAAAAGGTTCGACGAAATTTGTAGGTAATCCGAAGCAGCAAGGGTACTTAATTATGCTTATTCAGACCTCATGCTTTGAGTCCTGCTGTTGCCTGGTCACGGGGGGGTGCGGCATGACACATGCGTGAACAGAACGGCAAAGGATTCCTGTAAGATTACGCCTCCGCCTCCTACAGTTTGTCAAAACCATCCGTGGCATCCGCCCACTGTTACTGAGAACTTTAGAAATGAACATGCAGTGAGACAGCCTGTAACACAGTCCGAAGCGCTTGCAGGCAGGCAGCGGGGATGTCAGCGTTTGCAATATCAAAAGTTGTCAAGAACGTCTTTCTACTGTTCATCGCACTCTGCTTAAGGGGGACAGTGACGACCTTTCCATTGTGTTACACGAAAACCTGAAATATGGATTAGAGGCAGTGACGACCGTTGCATCACATGCCACCACCTCGGTGGCGTTGAGCAGAAATGTGGCGCGAATGTGAAATTATTAACCTACTTCCTAGGACACTTTAATTTATGAACTGTTGTGACCATTTTCAGCGTGCATCGACATCTTGCTCCTTGAAGCTTCGTCAAGACCGAGGGTGACGTCGCAGGGCACCACGCTTCTGCATCATTACAGAGAAAAGTTGCGCAAATCTTAAAAACCAAATTTCAGTGCTTTGCCTTCCAATGAGAGGCAGTTATGGGGTTTAGAAAGAGTGATCTATTAATACTGTTGTGCAGTGTAGTACGTACACTCCTGGAAATTGAAATAAGAACACCGTGAATTCATTGTCCAGGAAGGGGAAATTTTTTTGACAAATTCCTGGGGTCAGATACATCACATGATCACACTGACAGAACCACAGGCACATAGACACAGGCAACAGAGCATGCACAATGTCGGCACTAGTACAGTGTATATCCACCTTTCGCAGCAATGCAGGCTGCTATTCTCCCATGGAGACGATCGTAGAGATGCTGAATGTAGTCCTGTGGAACGGCTTGCCATGCCATTTCCACCTGGCTGCACGGGCTGCACGATGTTGGGGCGTGAGCGGAAGACGGCCTAACGGTGTGCGGGACCGTAGCCCAGCTTCATGGAGACGGTTGCGAATGGTCCTCGCCGATACCCCAGGAGCAACAGTCTCCCTAATTTGCTGGGAAGTGGCGGTGCGGTCCCCTACGGCACTGCGTAGGATCCTACGGTCTTGGCGTGCATCCGTGCGTCGCTGCGGTCCGGTCCCAGGTCGACGGGCACATGCAACTTCCGCCGACCACTGGCGACAACATCGATGTACTGTGGAGACCTCACGCCCCACGTGTTGAGCAATTCGGCGGTCGTCCACCCGGCCTCCCGCATGCCCACTATACGCCCTCGCTCAAAGTCCGTCAACTGCACATACGGTTCACGTCCACGCTGTCGCGGCATGCTACCAGTGTTAAAGACTGCGATGGAGCTCCGTATGCCACGGCAAACTGGCCGACACTGACGGCGGCGGTGCACAAATGCTGCGCAGCTAGCGCCATTCGACGGCCAACACCGCGGTTCCTGGTGTGTCCGCTGTGCCGTGCGTGTGATCATTGCTTGTACAGCCCTCTCGCAGTGTCCGGGGCAAGTATGGTGGGTCTGACACACCGGAGTCAATGTGTTCTTTTTTCCATTTCCAGGAGTGTATTTTAAAGGGATTAGAAGCGTTTAGGTAGTATAGAGTACGTAAGTAACAGCATAACCGTGGAGCAGGTGCAGCTGACACGTTATAGAGACTAACGCTATAGCCATCATTCCACGATAATCCAGTGGTATGCAAAACTTATCGCCGAAAGTATCTTTCGAATAATGCGTCACTACCAGTTAATATAGCTCGATGAAACTACTTGTACCACACATAGAAAGAAATCTGCAGTGTAGTACAGAAGATAACTGAAAAACTTTGCAATGAGACGAAAAGAAATGATACATTTAAAGACAATAGTGTTGTGTCGGCGACTGTGGGAGTCAGCATCGACACAAACGAGGAAGGAGATGGCCAGTGACAGGAATCCAAAATAATCCGTACGTAACACAGGCACATTAACAGAACTCTATATTTCTGATTTCTGAAAACGAAAGATGTAACTTCTCGTTATGAGGTGGACTGACCATTATTCTGTTATTTCTACGTGTAATTACTTTTACACTCTGTTACTACTCGCAACACGCAGTCTAAGTATCGTCTTCCTATTATTCAGTTCTGATGCTCTCGGAGTCTGCGTTCGAGTTGGCCCTACCACCTATGGCCGACTAGTTAAGGGGGGACGTTGATGAAAAACACACAATATTACAAAAATGCACCAAATCCATAGTTTTGGAGACATTGAAATGAAATTTTGTGCCACGATTTACATGAAAGTAACACATGTACTTGTATTATATATAGTCAACTTTTTTTTGAATGAAATTTGAAGTTTTATTTTTAAAAAAATAATGCATGTTCGTCTTTCTCAGAAATTATTGAAGACATTTCTACAAAAATTTGTCTGTTTCATCTCTTTATATGTTGTGTAAGCTTCTCTCATGAGGTTTTTGGAATAGGTCAAATAGGAGAATTTTCATAATTTTTAATTATAATTGCACAATTTAAATTCATGAAAAATTCCAAGCACTTTGCCCCATATCTCAGTTTGGAATAAGAATTTAAAAATTGACTCTTGAGACAACGTTTATTATGTTTACAGAAATATGTGCACAAAATTTCATAATTATTACATTCATAGAATCTGAGGAAAAGGTACATAAACTTTCAAAAACAAACTTTTCAGGAAACGCAGTTTAAAGTTGAACTTAACGTTTTCCCTTTTATCACTTCTTCAGGAGGCACCATATTTGTACTCTGAGTCGCCTTTCCCTTCAAGGCTTCTCTTCTGGTTTCTTGTTGTCTGTCTTCTTTCCTTTACCAGGTCTTCAACTGACCTTTCAGCTGTAGAGACGCGTCGTAAATCTATTTTTCTCAGGATGTCTTCAGTAAAATTTCCTATCTTGAAGCCCATCTTTTCTAATACCTTAATCCTCCCGACGATCCCATAATTAAATACAATAGCTGCATCATAAGTTTGCAGTTCTGACAACTGTAGCAGATGCAAATGTGTTTTTAGGGCATCGTTTCCATATGAGTGAATTTAGAGACTGATTTGGATTCTGTGTTTTGCCGTGAACACACTTTTTGAGAGCTGCAGGATCGGCCAGAAACCAGTCAAGTGGGCGTGATAAGGTCGAGGATACAATTTGGAATCCCCCTCTCGTGAATGTTGTGGTTGTTATCCCTCTGAGCTTGGCGTGGCAGGGAGGCTGCATCACACTTTTAATTAATTGTCAGGCACTTCGGATGCGATATCAACATTGAAACTTTGGGAACTTATCGTCCAAGAGTTGTACTACCAAATAAAAAATAAATCGAAAATTGACATTTTTGGTCAATTTCTGCAACGTCCCCCTTATGGCAGTGTTGACAGAGGCCTCTCAACTCTATCTTCCTGCCAGCTCTTTCCATTGGCGCGTGTGTCAGCTCCTTCTTGATTCCGTTTCGTGGCACTGCGCTGGTCGGTATGCTGCCGATCCTTTAGGATTGCGCAAATAATTACACTGAAATCACCGCAATTCGTGATTGTCCCCTCGACATTAAAAAGGACGTGACATGGTCCTTAGTAGGACGGGTGAGCACCGTTGACGTTAATGCATGCTCCGGAACGTGCTCTCATGCTGGTCACAAGGTTGCTTAAGTGTTCCATTCTTCCACCAGTGCTGCTAGCAACTGCTGGATGGTCACTGGGGCATGTGGACGAGGTGGAATATGTCTCCCCAACGCATTTAAGTCGAGGCAAGTAACAGGCCAGTCCATTCGCCGAATATCCACTCTTTCCAAGAACTACTATATTTGCATTGTTCGATGCGGCCGCGTATCCTCAACCATAAAAATGAAGTCAGGCACAACTGCCCCCTTGAAAAGACGGTTCTGGGGAAGGAGTACAGTGTGACAATAACTTTGACCAGTGAACGTGCTGTGTTCAAAAATACACCCACTCAACATTATGCTTCCTCCACGCCACAACACTTGGGTCGCCAAATTTATCGTGCTCGACAATGCTGCACTTACCCTCACGCGTCGAGACGTGGGAACACGTAATGCATGCACACTACTAAGAATCATGTCCAGCCTTTTGTAATGTTAGGTGGCAACCATGAATCGCGGTGGCTTCGGCGTAATTTTTGTCTTTGAATAAAAGTTTTCAGTTACCTTCCGTACCATACTGTACCAGTTCTTTCTATGTATGTTACAAGTTTCATCGAGAGATGTTACTTGCCAGTGACACATCACGCGGGAGTTACTTTCGTCCTTAAGTTTTGCACGTACAAGTACGATGTGGCACGACGTATAAAATGCCCCAGTAGCAATGAATATTACAGCAGCTCATAGACAACTTAAGACAACAAAGATACATACTGTTCAGCCATGCATTAGTAGACTATGAAGTGCCAGTTGTAATTGTCTTTTCTGTTAATCAGTGGCGAAACTTTGCTGACAGCGAGGTACAGTTCACTTTTTGGTATAGAGTATACTTTTAACTACAGAGTTACGATCTGACCGGTTCATTGTTTTTGTCTCTTGGTAAGAAACTTTTAAAAAGAAAAAAATATTCTGAGTAGTTAAGAGCCTCTTTGTTTTCGTGTGTCTCACACACCGTAATCATCAGACAAAGGTTTCACTATGTCAACTATACTTTTTAAAAATTGAGTAACAAAAATACACATATTCTTTTCCTGTGCCCCTATTTCCACTGCTGACCTGCTTCAGGCAACAGCGTAAGGTGGAGAAAACAAAAGAGTATCAATGAAAAATTCGCTAGTGATCGTTACCTTTCGTCTACGATTGTTTGTACATATACAGCCAGCATTTACGCAGCATCAACGAGAGAAGACACAAGATAAGGAACCTGGAAGCATGCGAATGCTTCGGCACGGCGCTTTATTATTGTTTCGGCTCACATATTACATCTGCTACAGCCCTATGCACTACAGTACGATACAGTAGGCCATTCAACATTTTATGATGGTTTCAAAGGAGATGAACAACATTTGACCACGATTTTATGGGAAGTTAAAGGGAGATTTAGACAAATTAAATTTCAATTTCACAACTACATCGCATTTTATTGGAATGGGTGTCTATGGAGATACAAATGTTAAAAAAATTTACGTACTTTGTTAACGTTTACTCTTTTATGTCATACGGTATTATGTATTGGAATAACTCCAGAAATATTGGAATATCTTCAGAAAACGGAGAGAAAGGAAACGAAAGTCAATAACCTCGGTTAACTTTCAAAGCCATAGGCTTTAAGCAAGAATGTTGTTACTACCATTTCTTCAAACAAATATATGAGTACTTAATCTTCTTGCTTCAAAGAGTTTTTGAATCTCCGTTTTCACTGCGAGAGCACATGATGAAAACTGCTTCGCCTTAGATGAAGACATACGTGAACACTGACAGTGGAATAGGTACGATTACAGAAAAAAGACTGCACGAATCGAAACATGTTGCGTTGGCTGCCTTCTGTTAACAATTTCTGGCAACATAAGAGATTTGTCAGCACTGGCCCTTTCGAAGCACTGTGAAATGTTGTTTTGCTCCGTGAGTCAAATGAGAAATACATAATGTAGCAAGCATGTTTAAATATGAATGACTCTATAATGTGCTTTCGAGGGTCCTTGTTACTTTCGTGAGGTATAAATATCATAGCAGCTGATCGGCACGAGTCGTGAACATCCGTGGTTTGCTAGTACTGACCGATAAATAATTAAACATTCCCCTTCTCACGATCCCTCTAGACACGTAGGCTATGTCATTCTTTCTCCGCTCTTCGCATTGCCTTGAGCCAGATCGTCCTCCTTCCTAAGAAACACGCCAGAAAAAGAACGTATGTCTGCAGTAGTACCGACAACTATAAGAAAACTTTTCGAGATCTATCGGTCACTGAATTTTAGCTATCGATAAAACTTCGTGGGATTAATATTTACGACAGTAGTCACTGACCAAATATCCGGGAGGAACAGGTGGTTAATAAGGTATGTGGGAGGATTTAAAAGAAATTTCCATAATACAGAAGATCCCGGGAAATACGTGAGGGTTAACCACCCTAAAATACAGTGAAAAAGATCATAACTATGTATAGCGAGAGCACTGTCATCGATGAAACAAGTAATGTGGCATTGGAAAAGACATAGAAGAATATGGGTTTTGAATTTTTACGCCAGCATGGTACCTGCAGCGAGAGAAAATTTTTCACGGGATTGCATTTCCACCCTTCGTTAGCTTCGTTCGAAACCTTTCATTGTTTGTTGCAGGTAATTTTTCTCTGGACCCTCTGAGCGATTTAGGCGAGGACTGCAAAGCAGGATACAAACAAACAACGAGCAATATGAGCTTAAAAGCGCAATTTCCTGTTTATCTCCTTACCCCGATTTCACGAGTAATTAATCCCGTGTTATTCTCCGATTAACATCCAAACCCTTTTTGTACGACGACTCCATTGGCCACAACACTCACAAAGTGGCAGGTGACGACGAAAAACGCCTGACTGTGAAAGTGGCTGCCCTGTAATTTTCATAGCGAGGCTACCACCGAAGCGGCGAGCACACAGATTTCCTTGAATGAAGTGCGGACAGACCAACAGACGGAACACGAGCGAACGCTTATAAAGGTGCATATACACTTGCTAATAGAACACATGTGTGCAGCTCATGAGAATCCATGAAAACTGCGCCCAGTGAAATTTGCGCCCAGCCAGAAATCTGTGAAATCTGCTCCCAAAACCTGCCCTCTTTGTGCCATCAGTTACCTGCGCCCGTACCGCCGTAATTACTCTAAACTAACAGCTCCCGAACACGGCCACACTGCGCCTCGATACACTTCCTCTACCACAATAGCCGACTGTCTGAACAAACAGCCTTTGTACTGCTCTATCTATGACAGAGCAGACATCGTGCGACTTGTATGTTTCTGTTACAATGGCTGCAATATGGAAGTTTCAACGACAATCAGCCGTAAGCCATGATGCCACCATGAAGATTATTCTTACGCGATGAAGAGAACTAAACTAGACAGGAATGAGACTTGGCGCTGTTCAAGACAGAAAGCGAACCACTGCGGAGTAGTGCTTAAAACCAGGGATTCGACGGTGCTTTTCTCACTCGAACATCAATGTGGAGCTCCGGATGACGCTCGATTGGAAGTAAGGAAGACCTTGGACCAGATGAAGGAAAGGACACGGCAGGAAGAGACTTCTGTTTCCAGAATATATTCAGAGGATCTAAGTTGTCTGCACAATCGAGGATATGATTTTGTCACTGAAATACCGGAGCAGCAAATCAACGAAGTAAACTTTATACTACCTGAGGCCAAAATGACACGGGAATGAGAGAGATCCGCAGGTAAGAGAAGAAATTGATCTCAAACCAGAATTACTAGTTATGAATGAAGGAAGCAATTATCTGTTAAGTGACGACTAATTAGGAAAAAAGATAATAGTTTTTAGTGGAGGAGCACGAAGAGACGCTCAAATAAGTTAACAAGACTTTTTTTTATGGATGGTAGGTTCGAGTACTGTGGCAAGCAGTTTTCGCAAATACACACCATTCACACCAACTTTGAGAGTTCAAATAATGAGACGAACATCTATCCAGTTGCATTTGCATTATTGCGAAACAAAATAAAGGAGACATACATCCATATCTTCCGAAATTTGTAGGAAACTATTCCAGAACGTAAATCTGCACACATGACTATAGTTTTCGAAACAGCAACGATTTCCGTGATTGAAGTTGTACTGCCGAAGCCGAAGTGCATGGAAGTTATTTGCACATGAAAAAGTCTCTCTGGAGAAAAGTGCAAAATCTAGGGCTTGCTCATGAATACAAAGAAAATGAATAAGTTGAGTGCAGCGCTGGCGTTTCTACGGCCTGAAGATGTATATGATGGCTGGCTCGAGATGCATTCACGGGCACCGGATATCCCCAGGATTTCTGAGTTTTATACTGCTTTGCAGACAGGTGGTTGAAAATGAAGAAAACCCTATCAACCTTTGATGTTGCTACAAACGGCACCATCGAGCAACCAACGCTGTAGGAAGCTGTCACTAAACAATTAATAGTATGCTTGCCAAACCGAATCATAAAATCAATGACGTTTTAAGCTGTATGAAAAGACAGCGTGCGTGTTAATGAGGTCAGACTGAATATACACTCCTGGAAATGGAAAAAAGAACACATTGACACCGGTGTGTCAGACCCACCATACTTGCTCCGGACACTGCGAGAGGGCTGTACAAGCAATGATCACACGCACGGCACAGCGGACACACCAGGAACCGCGGTGTTGGCCGTCGAATGGCGTTAGCTGCGCAGCATTTGTGCACCACCGCCGTCAGTGTCAGCCAGTTTGCCGTGGCATACGGAGCTCCATCGCAGTCTTTTAACACTGGTAGCATGCCGCGACAGCATGGACGTAAACCGTATGTGCAGTTGACGGACTTTGAGCGAGGGCGTATAGTGGGCGTGCGGGAGGCCGGGTGGACGTACCGCCGAATTGCTCAACACGTGGGGCGTGAGGTCTCCACAGTACATCGATGTTGTCGCCAGTGGTCGGCGGAAGGTGCACTTGCCCGTCGACCTGGGACCGGACCGCAGCGACGCACGGATGCACGCCAAGACCGTAGGATCCTACGCAGTGCCGTACGGGACCGCACCGCCACTTCCCAGCAAATTAGGGACACTGTTGCTCCTGGGGTATCGGCGAGGATCATACGCAACCGTCTCCATGAAGCTGGGCTAAGGTCCCGCACACCGTTAGGCCGTCTTCCGCTCACGCCCCAACATCGTGCAGCCCGCCTCCAGTGGTGTCGCGACAGGCGTGAATGGAGGGACGAATGGAGATATGTCGTCTTCAGCGATGAGAGTCGCTTCTGCCTTGGTGCCAATGATGGTCGTATACGTGTTTGGCGCCGTGCAGGTGAGCGCCACAATCAGGACTGCATACGACCGAGGCACACAGGGCCAACACCCGGCATCATGGTGTTCTTCACGGATGACAACGATTAACAAAACGTATTAAATAATTTTAATTGGTTGTTAATGAAGCAGGACAAGTAACCGAAGATCTCCTTAGTGACAGGTGAATAGTAAGTAGCTTAAATTTTCTTCCTTGTTTCTCGGCTGCAAATTTTGAAATTTCCTCATCAATAACTGTATAGATAGCTACACCATTTTTATTGACTAACTGCTGAAGTAGGCAGTCGTGCTTGACTCATAATGGACCAGAGATAATTCTTAATTAATTTGACTTTTGATGAAGAGGACGCAATCGAAACACACAAAGTTAAGAAAAATCTTAGCGCTGAAGGACAGTTAGGAACGGTTTCACGAAAAAGTCTTCTTAGTCTTGAAATTTATGCAAGGATGCTATTCAAAAATCGCTCTGAGCACTATAGGACTTAACATCTGAGTTCATCAGTCCATTAGAAATTAGTACAACTTAAAAACAACTAACCAAAGGACACCACACACATCCATACCAAAGGCAGGATTCGAACATGCAACTGTAGCGGTCGTGCTGTTCCGGCCTGAAACGCCTAGAACCTCTCGGCCACACCGGACAGGGATGCCGTCTTAAAGAATCTCTTGTTAACTGTCAACACATTTTTGTATAATAATGGAAAGTTTTGTTGTTGAAGTATAATCAAATGACTATAAACATCTGATACAGGTTCCACGATTTTGCAACGTGTATCGATTTCTCGAAGACAGCTGCCGAAGTACTCTTAACACTGACAATTTCAATTCGCAGCGTTCGCCACAATATGTTTTGAAAATGTGAGCACGGAAAACTCCAGGTAGCGTCCCTCAGCTCTCCTACATGCCCGGCGACGGGATTAGTGGACCCTTTCTCGACCCATTCTGGGGGCATGTTTCACTGGGC
The DNA here is from genome assembly GCF_023897955.1 of Schistocerca gregaria. Lineage (NCBI taxonomy): Eukaryota > Metazoa > Arthropoda > Insecta > Orthoptera > Acrididae > Schistocerca > Schistocerca gregaria. The sequence continues at coordinate 415,247,158 of NC_064925.1, read as the reverse complement.
GCAAATTTCATTGAGCGCAGTTTTCAGTACACCGCTCATGAACCGTTCAGTGAAAAAGTGACACTGAGAGCCTCGTCTAAGCCTTCTGTGGACCACATTGGTCGCGATCGCAGAGATACTTACACTGATCATAACATTATTACAACCTACTTAAAGGGGTGTTGGTAAACTTTGAAAGGCTATATAACGGTGTGGCTTAGGTTCGACAAGTCTTTGGAAGGTTTCCAGAAGTGTGCAGCATCAGATGCCTATGCACGGGTCACACAATTCACATCAGCTATGGACTGACAGTTTACAAGTGCGGAGCTGATGACCGATAGTATACCAGATGTGTAACCATCGGGTTGTCTGTCCGCAGTAGCTGAGTGGTCAGCGTGACAGAATGTCAATCCTAAGGGTCCGGGTTCGATCCCCGGCTGGGTCGGAGATTTTCTCCGCTCAGGGACTGGGTGTTGTATTGTCCTAATCATAATCATTTCATCCTCATCGACGCGCAGGTCGCCGAAGTGGTGTCAACTCGAATGACCTGCACAAGGCGAACGGTCTACTCGAAGGGATGCCCTAGCCACACGACATTTACATTTACCATCGGGTTTGGACCAGTTCAGTCTGGAAGCCAAGACAACAACATGAGTTCACAATCGTGTCCTCAAAACACTATAATATGAATCTGTCAGGGACAATTATCCTTTTGGAAGATCCCAAAGCCATCGGAAAAGGTATCAAACTGAAAGGTATTCAGGGGATCCGCAACAGTGTTCACGTACTCCACAGCTAACATGGTGCCTTAGTCCCACGGAAGAACAAGCGAGTGTCCCCCATAGCATAAGTCTCCCACCGACCAGCATCTGTGGCGTGGTGCATGTGTCGAGTGCCGTTCGTCCGAATGACGACCACCGACCTGATGTAACAAGAAAAGTAAAGCCTTTGATTGTGCAGCGCAACTTGCTTGCAAAGATCCACCATGTCTATCAGCCCATATCCACTAAAGTAATGGTGAACAATATGTTTGTGTCACCATGTGAACGCTTATTTATTATCTGCTGCAGAACACCATCACGACCAATGTGCGCTAAATGGAGCGTTTCAAAACTTTTGTATCTGCACCAACGTTATCCTATGTTGTCGAATCTTCCACATGTAAGTAGGCTGTTTAGGATTTTTTATTGGTAACGCCGCCGCCACGTAGCGCTCTGTATGAAAATCACTGGCTGTGCTGTGCGCAGTCTGTGTTTAGTTTGCATTGTTGTCTGCCATTGTACTGTTGAGCTGCGGCAGCTGGATGCTAACAGCGCGTAGCGTTGGGCAGTTGGAGGTGAGCCGCCAGCAGGGTGGACGTGGGGAGAGAGATGGCAGAGTTTTGAAATTTGTAAGAATTGGTGTCATGAACTGATATATATATATATATATATATATATATATATATATATATATATATATATTATGACTATAAAGGTAAATACATTGTTTGTTCTCTATTAAAATCTTTCATTTGCTAACTATGCCTATCAGTAGTTAGTGCCTTCAGTAGTTTGAATCTTTTATTTAGCTGGCAGTAGTGGCGCTCGCTGTATTGCAGTAGCTTGAGTAACGCAGATTTTTGTGAGGTAGGTGATTTGTGAAACGTATAGGTTAATGCTAGTCAGGGCCATTCTTTCGTAGGGATTTTTGGAAGTCAGATTGCGTTGCGCTAAAGATATTGTGTGTCAGTTTAAGCACAGTCTTGTATAAATTTTTCAAAGGGGACGTTTCATATGTCGACCCTTAGCCGAGGATACCTCACTGGAATCTTCTGATTTTTTTCTTGTAGTTTGTGTAGTTAGTGTAGGCTTTGTTTATTGCTAGCGCGTAATCATAGAGAGAATTTCCTTTGTAGTTGTAGTTTTTCATTGTTGTACAGTACAACAGTTGTGGCATGCATGTAGAGTTGCATCAAGTATTTCGCACTGCGCTTGCAATTAACTGTATATTATTTTCAGTGCTATGTTAATGTGTTCTCTTATTTTTGTTCTTCAAATTGTGTTTTTCTGTGTTGTCGTGTGAAAAATTGTGACAATAATGGCGTGTGAAAAACGTAATACTAGGCTCCAAAGTAAACTGAGAAATGACAGTGAAGACGAAAGCAGTGTGTTAGCGCCACCATGTAATGAATTAACTAATGTTCAAAGTAGTAATTTGGTAATTGTGTATAGGGAAATGGAGCGGGTTGCAAATAATGGTGTAGGCAGTGAAACAATTAGTGAACAGGAAAGCGTTATTGATCGATCGGTCGGCAACAGCTCGCCTCAGGATTCCAAAATGACAGGACACAATCTTGCAAGTACTGTAGATTCAGATTTTGCGACCTCACCATTTTCTCAAATAAATCAAGACACATTTTCTGCTTTTCAAAATGCGAATATTGCCGGTTCAAATGCACTGCCGAAAAGCACTGAGGAACATGTTTCAGACACCAGTGCACTGTTATTACAGTTAATGCAACAAATGGGACAAAGGCTACAAAAGTTAGACACAACGCTTGAACAAAATCAGAAACAAATGGGACAAAAGTTTCAAAAGTTAGACACAATGGAACAAAATCAGAGACAAACACAGCAACAGTTGGACACAATGGAACATAATCTTCAAAAGTTAGATACAATGGAACAAAATCAGAGACAAACACAGCAACAGTTGGACACAATGGAACATAATCTTCGGAAGTTAGACACCACACTTGAACAAACACGTGAAGATTTAACTACTGAGTTACATAACATTGAATCGAAATGTCAAAAAATCTGTAATGACGTAAAAACACAAATTTGTGAGCATTTTCAACCTATTTTTTCGTGGCATGAAAACTCATTACAGAATCACGAAGCAGCCATAAAAGAATTGCAAACTGTTGTTCGTGAAAATCACGACACCTTGCAAGCTAAAATGGACTCAGTTGCATCCACCGATTCAGTTACGCAACTTGCAAGAACTCAGGAAAACTTAAAGGACACAGTAGATTCGATTTCAACACAAATGGACACTCTGAAACTTGGTTCAGAAAAACACACTGAGGAAATGTGTTCACTATCGGAGAAAGTAGCCGAACTTTCGGATCAGTTCACTAAGTTATCTACGAAGGTAGATGATAATCTGAATGACACAAAACCGGTAGTCTTTAATGACACAGAAGAGTTCGAACAAATTAGGAAATTCAAACAAAATCAGAATCAAATTAATACGCAACACCAAAGAGAAATCCGGGAAGTACAAGATCAGTTGACACAGATAATACAAGAATTACGTATTTGAGAGGACACTCGCACTCCAGTACGGGAAGAGGGGCATAAAAATACGGAACTCCCACAAAATAACAACACAGGGCACTTTGGAGATTATGAAAGAAATTGGCAAAGTACACCGAATTTTGAGATGGAACCGCCGAAACGACGTAACAATGACCGATATGCGACCCGCCGACACGATGATTTTGACTATAAGCTGTTCATTACTACACGTAAATTCAAAACATTTAAGAATTCTGGCAACGACATTCATCCAGAAGCGTGGCTCCATCAATTCTCTCATTGTTTTCCTCCCAACTGGTCACTAGAGCACAGATTAGAATTTATGTGTGGCTACTTAGAGAATGAACCAGCTGTAAGAATTCGATCGGTCATTCACGATTGCCACAGTGAAGGAGAATTTTAGCATGCCTTCCTCTCAGCATATTGGTCCCAAGCCACACAAGACCGAGTATAACATGGCATCATGATGATGAAACATTTCGAACAATCTGAATTTTCCAGTCTTGTGAAATATTTTGAAGACATGTTGCACAAGAATCAGTACCTGTCAAACCCATACAGCCCGTCAGAACTCATCCGCATTTGCTTAATCAAATTGTCTGAACATTTACGGCATATTATTTTGTCAGGCCGTTGCAAAGACGACATTGAAGCTTTTCAGGGACTCTTACAAGAATTAGAAATTTACACTGACAATCGCGGAACGCGAAAACAGGAACACAACAATTACAGGTCACATCCGTCGCAATTCCACGATGAAAGAAATAATAACTGGACACGACAAGGCTATTCTCACAATACAAATCGTGACCAAAACAGACACCACCCGTATGACAACCGTTGGCAGAGTAGTAATAATTACAGGGAAAGGTCACCTCTCCGCGGTACTGACTATCACAGAGACAATCAGAGAAACAGACAATATGGGAACCAAAATAATTACTATCAAGGGAGACAGAATAACTTTAGACGCAACGGTCCAGCGCGCAGTTACGATTCAGAGAGAAATTCTCCACCACGTGACCGAAAAGAAAGAAACTATGGAATCTACCGACATGACGACAGACGATATGATCGTAACGACAGACCTGAATTGCAGCAGAACTGGCGGGAATCAAACAGAGCAGGGCCCTCTCGACAAGGTGAATTTGTAGAAGTTAGGTCTCCAAAGCCCAATAACGACGCGCGCCAACAAAGACACAATAGGCAATGACTCATACCGCTGGCAGCCTCAAAACGTACTTATGAAACTGACGACGCAGCTGCCGTAGCTAGTAATTACGTTAAAATGGAAGACATTAGGGACATATTACTCCAGGAACACAACGTAAAACATAACAACATTGCATATCCTGTGATTCACATTACTGTAAATGACGTAAAATATACGGCAGTACTTGACTCAGGCAGTCCCATTTCAGTAATTAGTGAAACAGCTTTTAGCAAATGCAACAAATCGAACGATTGCTCCACACTTCCGTTACGCAAGATTAAATTACAAGGTGCAGTCATTGGAAAAAGTGTAGATGTACGCCAACAAACCAACTTAGAATTATTTTGTCAGAGCCACAGCTTCTCTATGAACTTTCTTATTGTTTCATTGTTGTCGACGGAAATTATACTGGGAGTAGACTTTTTGAATGAATACAAAGCAATCTTAAACTTTCACGATGCTGAAATAAGTTTAGAGAAAGAAGGTAAGTCAATAGCTTTGAAATTTGAAGATTGGCTCTCAACCATGACGAGGAAATTAATCGGCTTTACCTTCTGTTAGACAACAGTTCGAAATTTTCTACGGAAGTAGACACTAACAGTCGCTCTGCAAGTACTGACAGGGGTGATATCGACGGCACAATTGAAACTAATGAGTTAATTCAGAATAAAATTAAAAAAATTGAGAATTGTAGTGACACTGAGAGACAGGACCTTTTTGAGATTTACAAGCACATTACACAGTTTTTACTCACAAAACAGGAACAATCATGGAATTTCAGTACCAATTTCGTGTTCGTGAGCATACTAAATTTTGTGTTAGACCATACGTAATTCCAGCACATTATAGGGACCGTGTTAGAACAGAAATACAATCTATGCTTGACGAGGGCATTATTGAGCCTGCAGTAAGCTCATACAACAATCCATTACATGTTGTTGAGAAGAAAAATGGATCGATCTGGCTTGTCTTAGATTCGAGACAAATCAATACTATCATTATTCCTGAAACAGACAGGCCGCAAGCGTTGGAAGAACTTCTTCAAAATTTTAATTGTGTGAAAGTGTTGTCTTCCATTGATCTCAGATCCAGCTTTTATCAGATCGAACTTCATCCAGAATGCAGAAAGTTCACAGCTTTCCTTTGTTTCGGCGTTTGTTATCAGTTTCGGAAACTTCCTTTTGGTTTGAACATTTCCTCGGCAGCATTCATTCGCGGGCTAAATTCCATATTACCTGAGCTCTTAAAACGTCACATCACCTTATATGTGGACGATGTTCTGATAGCAGAAGCCCCATGGGAACAACTTAATCGCATCCTCAACAGCGTGTTACATATTTTTGCAGAATCTGGAATTACAGTTAACTTGGAAAAGTCTCAATTCGGTAGGACAAAAGTGAAGTTGTTGGGACATATTATTTCTTCTGAAGGCATCCAGCCGGATCCTGAAAAGTTAGAAGCAATCAGAGCCATTCCAGTTACATCCACAAAAAAACAAGTCCGCAGTTTTCTAGGTCTCGTAAATTTTTACCGTCGTTTTCTGAATATGCAAATCCTAGTTACACCAAAAATTTGTTCTCTCACTGGAAAAAATACTATTTGGAACTGGGACGAACAATCACAGTTGGAATTCAATTCTTTGAAAGAATTGTTACTTAACGCGCCAATACTAGCTCATCCAGATCTCTCACAAGATTTTTGCCTTAGCACGGATTCTTCTAAAGTCGGTCTTGGTGCCCATTTATTTCAAGAAGCCACAGAAAATGACATTACTGTTCAGAAAACCATTGCTTTTGCTAGCCGAGTGCTAACAAAATCTGAAAAAAATTATTCCGTTACTGAATTAGAAGCTTTAGCTATCGTTTGGGCATTTAACAAATTCCGTTTCTTTCTTTATGGTAAGCACGTAAAAGTATACAGTGACCATCGTGCATTACAATTTCTTATGTCTTCAAAATTAAATCATGACAGGTTAAAACGTTGGGCATTGTTTCTGCAACAATTCCACTTCACAATAGTCTACATTCCCGGCAAGGAGAACATTGTTGCGGACGCACTGTCACGCGCACCGGCTGGGCTTGAGAAAAGTAACACAGAAAGCAACCTCGAGAGAAATTTCAGTATTCTTTACATCCAGAAAGTCGCCTTTGAAAACTTCATCACCACATCTTTAAAGGACATTGCTCATGAGCAAGATAAAGATCCGATTTGGAAAGACATCAGAAGTAAATGGCATGAAAAGACACACACACAGATTCGGCATTATTATCTGGTTAGAAACAACATACTGTTCAAACGATGCACTGTTGATGACAAGCTATGGGTACTTTGCATTCCAGACGATTTTGTTAATAAGCTCATTTGATACATTCATTTCAGCTATGCACATTTTGGTCCACGAAAATGTTATCATATTCTTCGAACGACTTGTTATTTTAACAATATGGAAAAGAGAATTCGAAGAGTCTTGTCTATTTGTAAACTTTGTCAAAAGGCGAAGCCATCTACTGTCTCTCATCGTGCTCCATTGTTTCCTATCATTCCTTCTAAATTAAAAGAATTTGGTGCTGTTGATCTCTTGGGACCGCTTGTCAGAACATCTAATGGATTTTCGTACGTTCTAGTCGCTGTTGAACTTACTTCAAAATTTGTTTCTTTCACTCCGTTACGTAAAGCCACTGGACGGTCTGTATCCAACGCCTTTGTTAGAAATTTCTTACGTGAAGTTGGACACGTTAGTAAAGTAATTTCAGATAACGGACCGCAATTCAGATCTGCTGTTTGGTCACGCATGCTTCGTAACCATAAAATCAAATCTGTTTTTATTTCATTGTACTCACCACATTGTAACCCGTCTGAACGGATTATGAAAGAAATCAATATGCTTTGCAGACTTTATTGTCACAGAAAGCATCAGCATTGGGACAGATATTTACACTTATTTCAAAACGTGCTGAATGAAATGCCTCATGACTCCACTGCTTTATCACCTGTTCTTGTACTGAAGAATAAAGAACCACCAAACAGAATCAGAGAGCTTGTACCTTTTCCGAATACACGTAAACTTCGACACAAAGACATAATTGATTTGGCTATTAAAAATATATATTCTGCTGCAGACAAAAGGAAAAAATTACACGGTAAAGCAAATGCAAAGAAATTATTTATTGGTCAGAAAGTTCTCATTAAAGCTCATCCATTGTCACATAAGAAGAAACACTTGAGTCACAAATTCTTTCTAGATTACAATGGACCTTACAGAATCCGACGTATACCACATGATAATTGCGTTGAAGTTGAAACTCTGCGTACTAGGAAGAGTAAAGGTTTACACCACATTTCACATGTAAAACCGTTTATTGAAAGATAATCTGCTTTTTAACTTTGTCTTTGCCATAAAACATTTCACTTCACATTTCTAGTATGCTTTGTCACAGTGAGAAACTAACATGCAACAATGTTTTGAAGTTCACTATCCAGTCTAGAACCTACGGAACATATTTAGACAGTATTTACGAGTACATTGTTATAGTGAACAGACATCACTGTGTTATTTCGTGTGTACATTCTTGCTTGTTAGTTGCACGATTACGTAACGACTATAAGGCTCACATACTTATAACATTTACCAGTATTGCTAATGAGATTTTAATGCAACATTTTGGTTTACTTGAAAATACATTCTGGATTTAAAGTACTTTCTGTGAGATACCAGATGATACAGTGGTTAGTTTATGTGACAGCTGCACGATTTTATCACGACGGCTACTAATGCGTGACAATTTACAATGTTGCTTTTGCAGTTTATCTGTTTTATATCTGCACAGTTTTTCTGAATTTTTCTGGAAAGTAAAACATGTTTTAGTAGTAACGTTTGTGGTATAGTTACAATGAGACAGCCTTTTCTGTAGCACAACAATACGTACAGTACAGTACTTACTTCATCACGGCAATAAGCGTAATAACTAAGATATCTATACGCAAAGCATTTCAATTTCGTTTATCATGAGGTAAGTACACTGACTTCTGCAGAACTTAGCTTTCGGAGGACAATAACTACGACACTTCCACAGAGATTGTCTTACAGCAAGACGCACATTTAGCGCTACAGGACATGCATTAAACTATTTATTTTTCAACATATTTGAATTACAAAGAAAGTTTTCCGTGATACATTTCATTCCATTGCTGTAATCTGTAACACCTGAGGATATAATTACATTATTCCTCAGGGGGGTACACGCTTACTTTGTGTACCATGTGTTTGGCAAGCACAAGGAGCCCTAGCTAATATGGTATTTGTTTATACAACTTTACACATCGGTACCATATTTCTCTAACACATAAATTACACAGCTATCTGATCATTTAACTGAGAGAGACAAACATTTACTTTACTACATCAGTGACAGATGTTTACGTATTTACACCATTGGATAACTTCACACTTACGAAGTTGTATTTTGTCTGTACTTCGTGAACTGTTCATATTTTTTCGGAACCATTGTGATACTATGAGAGCTTTGAATGACATGTTTGGTATGGGATCACGATTTTTAAAGTACGTTTGAGGCAGATGACACTTTTGACATGAGCAGAGAATTTTTTTTTTAGGGTTTGAGATTATTGGAGGAAGCTACGGAGATTTTGAGAATTTGACTGTGGTGTTATGATGTTATTATTACGACGACGATGTGAATTATGCTGCTGAGGTATGTTTAAGCTGATGCTATATGAGTTATTTGGTTATACTACGTATCTGTTATGATGAAATATTGAAGAAGAGTCGACGAATATATATATGTGTAATAAGGTAAGAAATAATGAGTAGTGGTTAGGGACTCTGATTTGTGAAAAAGGATGTTGGAAACCGAGAATCGTACTTTAAGAGTTATGAAATGAGTGTATATGCGTGAATGTATCACTATGCTGGCGAAAATTTTTTGGACACAATTATATTTAAATGATTTTATTTCTACAGATTTGTAACGAAAATTCTTGACCTGTGAATTTTTTGTATATGAGACTGCCACTGTAGCGGAAACTGGTGTCGTAAATATTTCGATAAGACAGTTAAGTGACCACCTGCATGTAATGTGTCGTGGGCACCCAGCTGCGCGACAACCACCTAACAAAAGAAAGCCATTGGTGTGTGTCTGTCAGAGGCACAGGTGGAGAAAAAAAAAGAGGCCATTATCCTCGCTATTGAGATTCCTTTGTAGAAAGCATCGCAAATACTACACGCCCAAACTTGAAAACATATGATTACACTGTGGAGCTCTTAGTTTATGATATTTACTAAAATGCCTAATGAAACGACGAGAAACATTTCATGGCTATTGTCCTGCTAGTTGAGAGAAATGCCATGTGGCTTGCTTTATGCATTTATTTACTCATTTTGTTTAATATCTAGTTTCTAACTGCACTGAAGCATTGGTTAAAATAAATGTTATGGATGAACTAATATAAATATTTTATGCCTACAGATCCAGTAAATAATAATTTTATGATGTACTTAAAAAAAACGAAGCAGCACAAAAAGACATTTCCCTTCACAGAAATTGCATACAGAATTGTCTTTTCAAGTACATGGTAATATTTTTTTTACAATAAATTTTTGTGGTGCACCACTTTAATTGCATAGACATTAAGATGTGAATAGACATTGTCCTTATCTGCATTGTTGGCTTTAGTGTAACATTTTTTCTGATTGAGCTTTGTTATGTTTAGGTATAAGTTATAGCATTTGCTGTGGCTGTTTGCCATTCATAGTGCTACTGAATGTAACTTTGTATTACTAGGTTAAGCCAATTTTATTACTGATTTATTTTTCTTGTTTGCTGCACATTGCCTTATATTAGTTGTAATATTGCTGCCTTTTTTTGCCAATTTCCATTTTTTTAATATTGCTGTTTGTGTAAATTGTTTTGTGCTGCTGCATGGCCTCATCCCTTAGTTTAGCATCTGAGCTCAGTAGATATAAGTTAGCTTAAGAGGGGGTAGACTATATAAGAAACTAACTATGATGAATTGGAAGAAAAGCATTGAGAAGCTTTAAGAAAATGGTTTGGCCAAATGAAGTAGTGTACAGTGGAGAAAAACTATTTTTGAAAGAGGATGTGAACAGAATACAGAAAGCAGGCTTAGATAGGACTTTTTGGGAATAATGATGAATTAACAGAGATCTCTATGCAAAATACTGCAGTAAAACAAACCCTGTCCTTTCCTTTCGTATAATCCCTCTATGTGTTTATGTACCCTTGTGTATTTGTCTTTTTCCTGTCTTTATGTGTTTAGCTAATAAGATTTATGTTGTAGAATTTTTCAAATACTATGTTATTTTCTTTGTAAATATGTTCAGACATTATTTATTGTGTTTTGTTTTATTGCTCATGTGTGAAGTTGATGTTTCAAAAGTTATTCTGATCTTTTATGTAAGTACTTATGTCATAATTTTTGTAACACTGGTGTATTTGCTATTTCGATTCTTTTGTGAAGCCTGTATTACTGCAAATGTTATCTGTACTATTATGTTCTTCAGTGATGTACTTTGTACCTTTGCTATTGTATTCTCATGTTATAAAATTGTAATTGACACCAGTTCATCAAATTAAGTAACTTGTAAGTTACATTTCACTGCACATGTTTCTGTTGGTCATAGTATATGGACAATATGTGAGAAGTAGGGACTGATAGTGTTTGCATGTTTGTTAATAATTCAGTAAGGGACTGGATAACAGCATTGCTGGTTGTAAGGACATTTCAAAAACAATTTTTGTGAGTGCACAAGTGGTGGTTATGAACTTGCTATATTATCCACAAGACTCTTCAATGGTGATTGTGCGCATGCACAGTCGCAACAGATGGGTGCTGGCTATCTCTACAAGGACTACAGTGGGTCTACACCTTTGATGACCCACCAATACCATTATCTCTACAAGGACTGTAGTGGGTCTGCAACTCTGGTGGCCCACCAATACCGTAATCTCTACCAGGACTACAATGGGTCTACTCTGTGACGACCTACCTACCAATATTCTTTAAAACTTCGACTGACTCTGCTGTGGGTTTGATCTGTTGTGGCCCATTACCTGTCTGCATGTCAAGAGTCAGCACTGTCTTTCCGTTGAAAGGACAACACTACTTATTCAAGACTGCATGGAAATCCACTACTTCAGTGTGCATTTTCTTTTACTACTCAGACTTTGTGAAAAACACTGCAATTTTACTTTGATGAATGATCAGGACTGTCATTATGGACTGTGAGAAAATTTTAGCTTTTGACCAACATTGTATCGATAAGTGTGTGCATTTCATTTCTTTGTCATTGTAATTATGAAAAAATTTTTCAAATCTGTATTGGCCACTGCCCAAAACAATTTGTAAATTTTTTTGTTGGGAGCATGGGGGCTATGTAAGTAGGCTGTTTAGGATTTTTTATTGGTAACGCCGCCGCCACATAGCGCTCTGTATGAAAATCACTGGCTGTGCTGTGCGCAGTCTGTGTTTAGTTTGCATTGTTGTCTGCCATTGTAGTGTTGAGCTGCGGCAGCTGGATGCTAACAGCACGTAGCGTTGGGCAGTTGGAGGTGAGCCGCCAGCAGTGGTGGACGTGGGGAGAGAGATGGCGGAGTTTTGAAATTTGTAAGAATTGGTGTCATGAACTGATATACGAGGGTCGGTCAAAAAGTAATGCATCCCATTTTTTTCTACTTAAAAAAATTAAGTTAAGTGAAAAATTTGAATTTGGCGCCATTCCTCAAACCTTCTTCTGCAATCCACTGCAGTAGTAACTTTCTGTGTCAACAGGTGGCAGCACAGCAGAAGTTTGTAAGATGGCCGACATCGATGTTCGTTTGAGACAGCGTTGTGTGATTGAATTCTTGAATGCAGAAGGTGAAACGCCCATACGCATTCATGAAAGACTGAAGAAGGTGTATGGTGTGACGGTGGATGTCAGCACTGTTAGACGATGGGTTCGTCGTTGTAAGGAAGCTGAAGGGCAAACACCGTTGACTGACGAAAAGCGGAGCGGCAGGCCGGTGAGTGCAGTGACTCCACACAACATTCAGCAAGTTGATGACATCATTCGTGGTGACCGTCGGGTGACTGCAGATGAAGTGTGTCGCATTATTTCTCTTAGTAAAGGCAGTGTGATAACGATTATTAAACAATTGGGGTACTCAAAAGTTTGTGCACGGTGGGTTCCAAGAATGTTAACCGATCAGAATGAAGAGGCAAGGAAAACAATAGCCTCCCAACACTTGCAGCGCTTCCGTTTGGAGGGAGATGAGTTTCTGAAAAAAATTGTGACCGGGGACGAAACATGGGTGCATTTTTTCGAACCCGAATCAAAGAGCCAGTCAATGGAGTGGCGTCACACAAGCTCGCCGAGGAAGAAAAAATTCAAAACTGTGCGATCGGCAGGGAAAGTTATGGCAACAGTTTTCTGGGATACAGAGGGTGTGATACTGGTTGATTTTTTGGAGCAGGGATGCACAATAAATTCTGTTCAATACGTCACAACCCTCAAAAAACTTAAAGCACATCTTCAGCGAGTTCGCCCAACAAAATCAATGGCAGATGTTCTTCTTTTGCATGACAATGTAAGACCACACACCAGTCGTCACACCTCTGACGAGATTGTCAAAATTGGATGGGAAGTTTTGCCTCATCCCCCATACAGCCCTGACCTGGTACCATCAGACTTCCATCTGTTCGGGCCACTAAAAGAAGCTCATCGTGGGATTCATTTTGAAGATGAGGAGGCCGTCAAAACATCCGTGCGTGAATGGCTTACGAAGCAGAGCTGTGATTTTTACCGTCCTGGGATACATGCCCTTGTTCAAAGATGGACCAAAACTGTAGAGATGGGCGGAGATTACATTGAAAAATGACAAAATGATCCTCAATGTTGTGGTTTTCAACCTATGTAATTGCATTTAAATTTCCTGACAATTAAACATAGAAAAAAAATAGGAGGCATTACTTTTTGACTGACCCTCGTATATATTATGACTATAAAGGTAAATACATTGTTTGTTCTCTATTAAAATCTTTCATTTGCTAACTATGCCTATCAGTAGTTAGTGCCTTCAGTAGTTTGAATCTTTTATTTAGCTGGCAGCAGTGGCGCTCGCTGTATTGCAGTAGCTTGAGTAACGAAGATTTTTGTGAGGTAAGTGATTTGTGAAACGTATAGGTTAATGCTAGTCAGGGCCATTCTTTCGTAGGGATTTTTGGAAGTCAGATTGCGTTGCGCTAAAGATATTGTGTGTCAGTTTAAGCACAGTCTTGTATAAATTTTTCAAAGGGGACGTTTCACACAGATCGCTGACTAGCCTGCTTTACAGCATAGACAAGCTTTCTGTCATGACGTGTAGACGTCCAACACCCTCTCACCTATTCGTGGTTTCAACGATTTCAGCCACTTTCCATAGGCGCTCACGACAATAGCACACAAACAGCCAAACATCTTCGCCGTTTCCGTGATTTCCTTTCCGAGATGTTGGGCCATTGCAATCCATTCTTTGCCATTGAATTATGTCAGCTGATATGTCTATTTGTGGTCTGTGTCGTCAAAAAATGGCTATAAGCACTATGGGACCTAACATCTGAGGTCATCAGTCCCCTAGACTTAGAATTACTTAAACCTAACTAACCTAAGGACATCACACACATCCATGCCCAAGGCAGGATTCGAACCTGCGACCATAGCAGCAGCGCGGTTCCGGATTGAAGCGCATAGAACCGCTCGGCCACAGAGGCCGGCTCCGTGTCGTCGTCTTTCATTTCTGCTCCGCTTATATATTTTCTCTGCCGCGTCACGAGCCCACAGAGCCATGTCGGCTCTCATCAGTATTGTATATGGTTATGCTCTTTGACTGTTATCCAGCAATGGCTTCGCGTTTGGTGACAAAGAGCACACGCACTGTAAATTTCAAGCTTTTGTAGGCGCCCTGGGCTCACTTGGTGAGGTCTCTGTCTGTGGGGTTAAGAAAGATGGTCCCAACTGGTAACAAGAGCATTGACCCCACTCCTAGCAGACAAGCTTGGCGAGTGCCTTCTCAGCAGCACGTAGCCGAGCACACAACGTCGGCATTGGGGCCTCAGTGAGCGTTCGGGCAGGAGGCCAACTGGGCAGCTCTGTAACGGATTAAGGAACTGTCATAAAAAGGGATATCGATGTACTAGTCGGCACTTGTGACAGCATCTGTTCAGTCAAAAAGAAGTAAGCTTGGTGATCACGTTTCAAATCATTGTCTGTTGCTGTGAACTGGTGCTGCGGACATGACTTTAACATATGGTCCAGTCTGTTTAGTTCCATTTCCAGGACTTCACTCCCCACTGAGCTGCAGTATAATCTTTTACTCAGTGTTCAGACTTGAAAAGAGTTGGTTGTTTATTTTTCGTGTTAAACTGCTAGCCGGCCACGGTTGCCAAGTGGTACTAGGCACTTCAGTCTGGAACCGCGCGACTGCTACAGTCGCAGGTTCGAATCCTGCCTCGGGCATGGATGTGTGTGATGCCCTTCGGTTAGTTAGGTTTAAGCAGTTCTAAGTTCTAGTCGACTGATGACCTCCGATGTTAAGTCCCATAGTGCTCAGAGCCATTTGAACTATTTTTTTGTTAAACTGCTTCTGTCCGTTAATTTGTTGTTGTTATGACAGGTGAACATCACCCCAATCCCACCATGAAGCTTGGACTGGAGGGTGGAGGGGAGGGGGGGGGGGGCGTCAGGGGTTGGCTTGCGTGCCTTACCGATACAGGTAGCCTTAATGTAGGTGAACTACAACGGAGGGGTACCTGTTGAGAGGCCAGACAAACGTGTGGTTCCTGAAAAGGAGGTATCAGTCTTCTCTTCAGTAGTTGAAGGGGCAACTCTCTCTGTGATTGACTGATCTGGCCGTGTAACATCACCGAAGCGGCGTTGCTCTGGTGGTACTGCGAACGACTGAAAGCAACGGAAACTATAGCCGCCATTTTTCCCGAGGGCATGCAGCTACACTGTATGGTTAGATGATGATGGAGCGCTCTTGGGTAAAATATTCCGGAGTTAAAATAGCCCCCCATTCGGATATCTGGACGAGGACTACTCAGGAAGATGTCATCAGGAAAAATAAAGGAAGGTGGCATCCCTTAAGGGGGCAGATAGGTTAGAAAATTGGATCGGGTGTAGTTAGATACAGTGGGAGCTAGTGAAAATTCGTGGCAGGAGGAACAGGAATTCTGGTCAGGTGAATACAGGGTTATAAACGCAAAGTGAGATGGGGGTAATGCAAGAGCAGGTGTCATAATGAATAAGAAAATACGAATTCGCGTTAGCTACTATGAACAGTATAGTGAACGCATTATTGTAAGAAAGATAGACACAAAGCACACACACACCACGGTCGTACAAGTTTATATGCCAACAGGCTCCGCAGATGATGAAAAGAATGAAGATATGTATGACGAGATTAAAGAAATTATTCAGATAGTTAAGGGAGACGAAAATGGGGGACTGGAACTCGATAGTAGGGAAAGTAAGAGAAGGAAAACTAGTAGGTTAACATGGACTATGGACTGGGAAAAAGAAATGAAAGAGGAAGCCGCCTAGTAGAGTTTTGCATAGAGCGTAATTTAACCATCGCTAACACTTCGTTTAAAAAACATAAATGATGGGTGTATACGCAGAAGAGACCTGGAGACACTGGAGGGTTTCAAACTGATTACATAATGGTTATGCAGCGTTTTAGGAAACAGATTTTAAACTGTAAGACATATCCAGGGCAGATGTGGACTTTGACCACAAATTATTGGTCACGAACTACAGATTAAAACTGAAGAAATTGCAAAAAAGTAGGAAATTAAGGAGATGGGACCTGGATAAGTTGAAAGAACCAGAGGTTGCCGAGAGTTTCAGAGGAAGCATTAGGCAACGGTTGACTAGAACAGCCGAAAGGAATACAGTAGAAGAAGGGTGAGTAGCTTTAAGAGATGAAATAGTGAAGGCAGCAGAGGATCAAACAGGTAAAATGAGAGCATCTAGTAGGAATCCTTGGATAACACAAGTGACATTAAATTTAACTGATGACAAGTGAAATAAAAATGAGGTTACCTTCCATTAGGAACATGGGTGCACTCAACCACTGTGATATGACTTTCAAATGACAGAGCATAGCAATCAGGCACCCTTTTCTTGCAGGCTTTATTCGGTAAATCTAGATTTCGGCTAGTGCCTAGCCATTATCAAGACACTATTTTATAGTATCAATGCATGTTCGGATCGTCAATCCCCTGTTGTTCGGGATTCTGTCACGTTTCTTTCAAGAGTACTGTACAGGCCAAATAAAACCGGCAAGAAAAGGATGACTGGTTGCTGTGCTCTATCATCCAAAAGAAAATATTAAGATGGAGCAAATGTAGCAGGCGAAAGGGAATACAAACGTTTAAAGAATGGGACAAACAGGAAGTGCAAAACGGCTAAGCAGGAATGGCTAGAGGACAAATGTAAGGATTATAAGCATATTTCGTTAGGGGAAAGGTCTACAGGAAAATTAAAGAGGCCTTTGGGGAAAAGAGGTACAGCTGTATGGTTATCAAGAGCTCAGAAGAGAAACCAGTCCTAAGGAAAGAAGGGAAAGCTGGTAGGTGGTACAGAAACATGAAGGCAAAATAGTACAGAAAGGGAAGTGGGCGTACATGAAGAAGAATTTGACAGAGACATGAAAGACCTAGGTCGAAATAAGGCACCAGGAGTAGCCGATATTCTGTCAGAACTACTGAGAGCCTTGGGAGAGCCAGCTATGATAAAACTTTTCCATCAGGTACGCTAGATATGTGAGACAGAATAAATACTCTCAGACTTCAAGAAGAATGTAATAATTGCAATTCCAAGGAAAGCAATTGCTGACAGGTGTGAAAATTACCGAACTGTCTGTTTAATAAGTCCTTCTTGAAAAATAGAAACACCAATTCCTCACAGAAAGATGGAAAAACTGGTAGAAGCTGACCTCAGAAGGATCAGTTTGGATTCCGAAGAAATGTAGGGACACACGAGGCAGCACTGATCATCCGACTTCTTTTAGAAGATACGTTAAGGGAAGAAAAACCTACGTTTCTAGCATTTGTAGACTTGGGGAAAGCTTTTGACAATGTTGACTGGAATACTCTCTCTGACATTCTGAATGTTGTTGTTGTTGTTGTTGTGGTCTTCAGTTCTGAGACTGGTTTGATGCAGCTCTCCAGGCTACTCTATTCTGTGCAAGCTTCTTCATCTCCCAGTACCTACTGCAACCTACATCCTTCTGAATCTGCTCAGTGTATTCATCTCTTGGTATCCTTCTACTATTTTTACCATCCACACTGCCTTCTGATACTAAATTGGTGATCCCTTGATGCCTCAGAACATGTCCTACCAACCAATCCCTTCTTCTGGTCAAGTTGTACCACAAACTTCTCTTGTCCCCAATCCTATTCAATACTTCATTATTAGTTATGTGATCTACCCATCTAATCTTCAGCATTCTTCTGTAGCACCACATTTCGAAAGCTTCTATTCTCTTCTTGTCCAAACTATTTACCGTCCATGTTTCACTTCCATACATGGCTGCACTCCATACAAATATCTTCAGAAATGACTTCCTGACACTTAAATCTATACTCGATGTTAACAAATTTCTCTTCTTCAAAAACGCTTTCCTTGCCATTGTCAGTCTACATTTTATATCCTTTCTACTTCGACCATCATCAGTTATTTTGCTCTCCAAATAGCAAAACTCCTTTACTACTTTAAGTGTCTCATTTCCTAATCTAATTCCCTCAGCATCACCTGACTTAATTCGACTACATTCCATTATCCTTGTTATGCTTTAGTTGATGTTCATCTTATATCCTCCTTTCAAGACACTGTCCATTCCATTCAACCGCTCTTCCAAGTCCTTTGCTGTCTCTGACAGAATTACAATGTCATCGGCGAACCTCAAAGCTTTTATTTCTTCTCCATGGATTTTAATACCTACTCCGAATTTTTCTGTTGTTTCCTTTACTGCTTGCTCAATATACAGATTGAATAACATCGGGGATAGGCTACAGCTCTGTCTCACTCCCTTCCCAACCACTGCTTCCCTTTCATGTCCCTCGACTCTTATAACTGCCATCTGGTTTCTGTATAAATTGTAAATACACTCCTGGAAATGGAAAAAAGAACACATTGACACCGGTGTGTCAGACCCACCATACTTGCTCCGGACACTGCGAGAGGGCTGTACAAGCAATGATCACACGCACGGCACAGCGGACACACCAGGAACCGCGGTGTTGGCCGTCGAATGGCGTTAGCTGCGCAGCATTTGTGCACCACCGCCGTCAGTGTCAGCCAGTTTGCCGTGGCATACGGAGCTCCATCGCAGTCTTTTAACACTGGTAGCATGCCGCGACAGCATGGACGTAAACCGTATGTGCAGTTGACGGACTTTGAGCGAGGGCGTATAGTGGGCGTGCGGGAGGCCGGGTGGACGTACCGCCGAATTGCTCAACACGTGGGGCGTGAGGTCTCCACAGTACATCGATGTTGTCGCCAGTGGTCGGCGGAAGGTGCACTTGCCCGTCGACCTGGGACCGGACCGCAGCGACGCACGGATGCACGCCAAGACCGTAGGATCCTACGCAGTGCCGTAGGGGACCGCACCGCCACTTCCCAGCAAATTAGGGACACTGTTGCTCCTGGGGTATCGGCGAGGATCATACGCAACCGTCTCCATGAAGCTGGGCTAAGGTCCCGCACACCGTTAGGCCGTCTTCCGCTCACGCCCCAACATCGTGCAGCCCGCCTCCAGTGGTGTCGCGACAGGCGTGAATGGAGGGAGGAATGGAGACGTGTCGTCTTCAGCGATGAGAGTCGCTTCTGCCTTGGTGCCAATGATGGTCGTATGCGTGTTTGGCGCCGTGCAGGTGAGCGCCACAATCAGGACTGCATACGACCGAGGCACACAGGGCCAACACCCGGCATCATGGTGTGGGGAGCGATCTCCTACACTGGCCGTACGCCTCTAGTGATCGTCGAGGGGACACTGAATAGTGCACGTTACATCCAAACCGTCATCGAACCCATCGTTATACCATTCCTCGACCGGCAAGGGAACTTGCTGTTCCAACAGGACAATGCACGTCCGCATGTATCCCTTGCCACCAAACGTGCTCTAGAAGGTGTAAGTCAACTACCCTGGCCAGCAAGATCTCCGGATCTGTCCCCCATTGAGCATGTTTGGGACTGGATGAAGCGTCGTCTCACGCGGTCTGCACGTCCAGCACGAACGCGGGTCCAACTGAGGCGCCAGGTGGAAATGGCATGGCAGTCCGTTCCACAGGACTACATCCAGCATCTCTACGATCGTCTCCATGGGAGAATAGCAGCCTGCATTGCTGCGAAAGGTGGATATACACTGTACTAGTGCCGACATTGTGCATGCTGTGTTTCCTGTGTCTATGTGCCTGTGGTTCTGTCAGTGTGATCATGTGATGTATCTGACCCCAGGAATGTGTCAATAAAGTTTCTCCTTCCTGGGACAATGAATTCACGGTGTTCTTATTTCAATTTCCAGGAGTGTAGCCTCTCGCTCCCTGTATTTTACCCCTGCCACATTCAGAATTTGAAAGAGAGTATTCCAGTAAAAATTCTCAAAAGATTTCTCTAAATCTACAACCATTAGAAACATAGGTTTGCCATTCCTTAATCTATCGTCTAAGATAAGTCGTAGGGTCAGTATTGCATCACGTGTTCCAATATTTCTACGGAACCCAATCAGATCTTCCCCAAGGTCGGCTTCTGCCAGTTTTTCCATTCGTCTGTAAAGAATTCGCGTTAGTATTTGGCAGCCGTGACATATTAAGCTGATAGTTCGGTAATTTTCACATCTGTCAACAACCTCTTTCTTGGGATTGGAATTATTATATTCTTCTTGAAGTCTGAGGGTATTTCGCCTGTTTCATTCATCTTGCTCACCAGATTGTAGAGTTTTGTCAGGACTGGCTCTCCCAAGGCTTTCAGTAGTTCCAATGGAATGTTGTCTACTCCGGGGGCCTTGTTTCGACTCAGGTCTTTCAGTGCTCTGTCAAACTCTTCACGCAGTATCATATCTCCCATTTCATCTTCATCTACATCCTCTTCCATTTCTATAATATTGTCCTCAAGTACATCGCCCTTGTATAGACCCTCTATATACTCCTCTCATCTTGCTGCTTTCCCTTCTTTTCTTAGAACTAGGTTTCCATCTGAGCTCTTGATGTTCATACAAGTGGTTCTGCTATCTCCAAATGTCCCTTTAAGTTTCCTGTAGGCAGTATCCATCTTACCCCTAGTGAGATAAGCCTCTACATCCTTACATTTGTCCTCTAGCCATCCTGGTTAGCCATTTTGCACTTCCTGTCGATCTCATTTTTGAGAGGTTTGTATTTCTTTTTGCCTACTTCATTTACTGCATTTTTATATTTTCTCCTTTCATCAATTAAATTCAATATTTCTTCTGTTACCCAAGGATTTGTACTAGCTCTGGTCTTTTTACCTACTTGATCCTCTACTGCCTTCACTACTTCATCCCTCAAAGCTACCCATTCTTCTTCTACTGTATTTCTTTCCCCCATTCCTGTCAATTGTTCCCTTATGCTCTCCCTGAAACTCTGTACAACCTCTGGTTCTTTCAGTTTATCCAGGTCCCATCGCCTTAAATTCCCACCTTTTTGCTGTTTCTTCAGTTTTAATCTACAGGTCATAACCAATAGATCGTGGTCAGAGTCCACATCTGCCCCTGGAAATGTCTTACAATTTATAACCTAGTTCCTAAATCTCTGTCTTGCCATTATGTAATCTATCTGATACCTTCTAGTATCTCGAGGGTTCTTCCATGTATACAACCTTCTTTCATGATTCGTAAACCAAGTGTTAGCTATGATTAAGTTGTGCTCTGTGCAAAATTCTACCAGGCGGCTTCCTCTTTCATTTCTTCGCCCCAATCCATATTCACCTACTACGTTTCCTTCTCTTGCTTTTCCTACCCTCGAATTCCAGTCACCCATGACTATTAAATTTTCGTCTCCCTTCACTATCTGAATAATTTCTTTTATTTCATCATACATTTCTTCAATTTCTTCGTCATCTGCAGAGCAAGTTGGCATATAAACATGTACTACTGTAGTAGGTGTGGGCTTCGTATCTATCTTGGCCACAATAATGCGTTCCCTATGTTGTTTGTAGTAGCTTACCCGCATTCCTATTTTTCTATTCATTATTAAACCTACTCCTGCATTACCCCTATTTGATTTTGTGTTTATAACCCTGTATTCACCTCACCAAACGTCTTCTTCCTCTTGCCACCGAACTTCACTAATTCCCACTATATCTAACTTTAACATATCCTTGTCTTTTTAAATGTTCTAACCTACCTGCCCGATTAAGGGATCTGACATTCCACGCTCCGATCCATAGGACGCCAGTTTTCTTTCTCCTGATAACGACATCCTCTTGAGTAGTTCCCGCCCGGAGATCCGAATGGGGGACAATTTTACCTCCGGAATATTTTACCCAAGAAGGCGCCATCATCATTTAATCATACAGTAAAGCTGCATGCCCTCAGGAAAAAATTACGGTCGTAGTTTCCCCTTGCTTTCAGCCGTTCGCAGTACCAGCACAGCAAGGTCATTTTGGTTATTGTTACAAGGCCTGATCAGTCAATCATCCAGACTACTGAAAAGTCTTCTGCTCCTCTTCAGGAACCACACGTTTGGCTGGCCGCTCAACAGATACCCCTCCATTGTGGTTGTACCAATTGTACCTACGGTACGGCTGTCTGTATCGCTGAGGCACGCAAGCCTCCCCACCAACGGCAAGGTCCATAGTTCATGGGGGGGAATTTTGAATGTAGCAGGTGTAAAATATGGGGAGCGTAAGGCTGTCAACACTTTGTGCAGAAAAGAAGGCAGTAATAATAGTCGAGGTACATGAAAGGATAGCAGTGGTTGAGAAGGGGGTTACTCGCTCTGTACAAGAGGTATAGGAGACCAAAGAAAAATTTGGAGTAGGTATTAAAGTTTAGGAAAAAGGAACAAATCTTTGCGGTTTGCGGATAACATTGTATTTCTGTCGGAGACACCAAAGGACGTGGAAGAGCAGTTGAACATAAGTGATATTGTCTCGAAAGGAGGTTATAAGATGTACGGCAACAAAAGCAAAACGAGGACAATAAACTGTAGTCGACTCATGTGATTCTGCTGAAATTAAATTAGGAAACCAGGCATTTGATGCAGTTCATAAGTTTTGCTGTTCGGACAGTAAAATAACTGATGACGGTCCAAGTAGAGAGGACATAAAATATAGAAAGTGACAAAAATAGCATTTCTGAAGAATAAAAATTTGTTAACATCGAACATAGATTTTAGTATTAGGAATAATTTTCTGAAGGAATTTATCTGGAGTATAGGCATTTATGGAATTGAAACGTGGACGATAAACAGATAAGACAAGGAGTTAAAGAAGCTTGTGATGTGTGATGCTACAGAAGAATGCTGAAGATTGATGGGTGGATCACGTAACTAATGAAGAGGTACTTAATATAATTGTGGAGACAAGAAATTTGTGAACAACTTGACCAGGGGTCGGTTGATAGGACACATTCTGAGACGTCAGTGGATACTAATTTAGTATTGGGGGGAAGTGTGAGTGGTAAAAATCGTAGAGAGACCATAAAGATTCAGAAGGATGTCGGTTGCAATAGTTATTCATAGACGTTAGAGGCTCCCAGAGGATAGAATAGCATGGAGACCTGCATCAAACCAGTTTTCGGAGTGAAGACCACAACAACAACATCATGGGTCAGACATAAATGCTTTTGTCTTAGGTTTAAATTGGACATTTATTAGACTGAGTACTCGTTTGGATGTGGAGAATCGGTTTGACTGGCTCAATGAGTGCGTCCGGTTTTAAGATTTTTATTCTGGGGATATTGTAACTCGTCCTAGTCGATGCTGCAGCTTTGCCCAGTTCTGGTTGATTAGGCTTCTGTCAGCAGCACTGGTTCTTTCAAGTCTTTACCTAGCTGTAATAAGCTTGAACAAAGTTTACCAGGACTTGTTGTTGTTAATGATTTATTATTGAAGAGTTAAGAGCTATTACCATAAGATACAAGCCCTACTGTTTTTGCTTGCTCTTACTTGTGGAGTTTATATTATTTACTAGTGTCTTTGAGGGTTATTATAAATCTATTTCAGGGTGCAGGCACTGTAGCGAGTCCTTTGGGCACTTCGAAGAGCTGCCCGCTTTTGTGAACTGCTTATTCTGTGATTGTTAAATGCATTATACTTACATGCTTTAGAAGCGTCCGTGACTGTGCTGTTTGGCGAGATCCCATAGAAAAGTAAATCTAGTACTGTGAAGTAGGACTGGTTATGAGTCCACCCTATGATTGTGGAAGTAAACTAAACTAATTAGAAATCTGCTGGCATTTGTAAGTGTATTGAAAAACTGTGGGTAATCCTTACATTTTGTTACTTACGAGCGCTAGTTTATTAAAGTAAATCTGTTACTGTGCGAATCATGTGTAGCAGATAGCTTAGCTCTACCTACCGATCCCCATGCACCTAGTTCACTGGCCATTTCAGTCGTAGAAGAGCATGGTTCTCTCAGAGGTGGGTAAGTTAACAAGTTCATTTAAGCATCATTCATGAACGTTTGTTTGGGTAAAAATATTTCTGCTTGCAGGCAGAGTGCATTTGTTGTTTGTATGTTTTAGCTTTTGTGCGCAGCTGCACAAGGCTGTGACGCGTCTGCTGTAATCACTGCAGGCAATGTTGGTGAGATGAGTGCTGCCCTATCAGTTTGTGTCACCTCTCTCTCGAATCTAGGGGAAAATATTCAGTCTTCTGAATGTAGTAATTCGTCCCGTACACCGAGTGAAAGTGGAAATTAACCATTGGGAAAACTGTGTACAAGACTTGAAAGTAGTTAATACGTCTACATCATATTCCGCAAGCCATCTAATGGTGAATAGTGGAGGGTATTTTCGCTACCACTATCAGATCCCTCCAACCCTGTTCCACTCACGAACAATACGTGGGAAGAATGACTGTCGGCAAGCCTCTGTATTGGCTCTAATTTCTCGAATTTTCTCCTCGTGGTCATTACGCAAGATGTGTGTGGGTGGAAGTAATATGTTGTCTGACTCCAGAAAAGTGCTGTCCCGAAATTTAAATAGTAAATCTCTCCGTGATGCACAACGTCCCTCTTGTAACGTCCGCCAGTGGAGTTAGTTTAACATATCCGTAACGCTCTCTCGTCAGCTAAGCGATCCCATGGCAAAATGCGCCGCTCTTCGTTGGATCTTCTCTATCTCCTCTATCAGTCCTACCTGATATGTATTCCAGTTAGATGAACAGCCGCCCGGAGTAGCCGCGCGCTCTAGGTGGGAGGGGGGGGGGGGGAGGTCTTGTCACGGTCCGTGCTCCTCTCCACGTCGGAGGTTCGAGTCCTCCCTCGGGCCTGGGAGTATGTGTTGTCCATAGCGTAAGTTAGTTTAATTTAGATTAAGTATTGTGTAGGCTTAGGGACCGAAGACCTCAGCAGATTGGTCCCCCCCCCCCCCCCAAAAAAAAAACAAAAAAAAAAAGATGAACAATACTCAAGAATCGGGCGAACAAGCGCCTTAAAAGCACTTTCTTTCGTGGATGAGTTACATTTCCGTAAGATTCTTCCTATGAATCTGAATCTTGTGTCTGCTTTTCCCACTATCTGTTTTATATGGTCATTCCACTTAAGGTCTCTCTGGATAGTTACGCCTAGTTATTTTGCCGCAGATGCTGTCTTCTGTTGTTTTTTCATCAATAGTGTAACTGTAGAGTAGAGGATTCTTTTCCTATGTATGCGTAATATAGTACATTTATTTACGTTCAGTGTCAATTGCCAGAGTCTGTACCATTCATCAATTCTCTGCAGATCGTTCTGAAAATTCTTACTATCTTCTGGCGTTGCTACTTTGGTATTAACAACTGCATCATCTGCGAGTAGCCTTAAAGAGCATCTGACGCTTTCTACTAGATCATTTGTATATACTGTGAACAGCAACGGTCCTGTCACACTTCTCTGTGGTACTCCGTATAATACCTCTACATCTGTAGATTTAGTTCCGTTAAGAGCGTCGTGTTAAGTTCTATGTGCAAGAAAGTCTTGAATCAAATCGCAGGTCTGTCCGATACTGCGTAAGCTCGTATTTTTTTCATTAAGAGGCAATGCGGAACGGTGTCAAATGTCTTACTGAAATCAAGGAAGACTGCAGATCGATGACGTCCCATTTTTCCCTGGCGTCAGATAGCAGACAATTTCTTTCATCATGAGTGGAAATCACGTGCAAAGTGCCCAGACCAACTATAGCAGTAGCAAACTGCTCTGGCCAATGCAGCACCCTCATTAAGTTTACCTACACCTTACATTACACATTCAACCGTGCATGAGGGATCCCTGTGATCATGTGTCTCATCAGCAAAGTCGATGCTTTCTATGCCACTGACTATTTTATCCAAATCACCAAAGGTTACAGGCTCGTCAGAAAACAATATTCACGAATTGTCATCCGGTAGCATCATTTCTAAGGTGTCGTTTACAGCGTTGCCTTCCGTGATCTGAACATTCATTCTGGCTATTCGAATTTGTTGTATACAGGCTGTCAAACTCTTATTGCGCCCCCGCACGCGGAAAAAGTGGTAGCCAATCAAGTCATTTCCAACTGTGGTTGATAATCTATTTTATACAATCCTTTCTCGTAATTCTCCTAATATGTCAATATCACACAAAATGGTGCCCATGATTTGGCTCAAACAACCACGAGACAAGGAATATGCAGTTTGAAAAGTTTTCGAATGATCGATCTTAAGAATATCTCTTTGGGTTTGCAAGGCAACAGGTAACCACAAAAACCTACTTATTTCTAGAACATTAACGATAAAGAGATTTTCAGCACCATCGAACATTTAGAAAATTTGGTTGGGTAACTTGACAATGTGGAGCCCTATACACTCAATAACACTCCATCTCCTCCCACTGTTGATCTCACCCGTGTTCTCATGAGAGAGAGCAACGTCCTCTTAACCGTCAAATTACCTTGTGCCTCACTGTAAGGCATTCAACTTCATTTCTAATTCTGTAAGTCTATCCTGCAATTCCTGAACATCTACTGTACAAAAATCACCATGGGTTCCGCAAACAGAGATCCTGCGAAACTCAGCTCGCTCTGTGCCACCGAGAAGTTCTAATATAGTGAAGGCGGTGACAAGATTTAGACATTGTGTCTGTGTGTGTGTGTGTGTGTGTGTGTGTGTGTGTGTGTGTGTGTGTGTGTGTGTGCAGCTTAAATGAGCAGCTGTTTGTGCTGTACTGGATTCGGGGAGCAGCGTCACTATATGTGAATTCCTAAGGGACCAAACTGCTGAGGTCATCGGTCCTTACACTTACACACTACTTAAAATAACTGATGCTAAGAACAACAGACACACCCATGCCCGAAGAAGGACTCGAACCTCCGGCGGGAGGGGCCGCGCAATACGTGACACGACGCCTCTGACCGCTCGGACACTCCGCGCGGCTATTTTTTATCATACCTGGTATTTGAAGAATTGTGATATATGCAGTTTTTCTTATTAGAACCCATCAGCCAGGACCGTAGCACTGTGAAAGGTCAGTTACTACTATTAAGTTGGTGGGTGAGAGCCTGTTGTAAAATTGATGGCTTGTTGTGACTTGTAAAATTATTTGTAGCTAAGTAAAAACAGAGAACTGATGCTGCTCTGTAATTTCCGTGAGGGTACTTGATTGGTCTTAGATTATTCGGGTATGAAATTTATTTTAAATTTTGGCCCAGTAAGTTCTATAAGTCGTGCAAATATAGTGGCGTTGAAGGGTTGGTGGTATTGGGGATAATAGGCACTAAATCAAAAGATCATTTTTGAATTGGTTGCTTCGTCCGATCTTCACTACTGTTGCACTTGGTTCGCCGAGGTGCAATACTTGTCGTGTCACCGCCAGACACCACACTTGCTAGGTGGTAGCCTTTAAATCGGCCGCGGTCCGTTAGTATACGTCGGACCCGCGTGTCGCCACTATCAGTGATTGCAGACCGAGCGCTGCCACACGGCAGGTCTAGAGAGACTTCCTAGCACTCGCCCCAGTTGTACAGCCGACTTCGCTAACGATGGTTCACTGAGTTCTACGCTCTCATTTGCCGAGACGATAGTTAACATAGCCTTCAGCTACGTTATTTGCTACGACCTAGCAAGGCGCCAGTATCCGTACTATTGATATTGTGAATCATGTACCATAAAGAGCGATGTTCGTTATTAATGGATTAAAGTTAAGTATTCCGCCAGCTACGTCCGTTTTTCTCAATTCTAATTCCCTTGTCATCTTCCAGACCTCACGCCAGCCTGCGTGAGCTAAAACGCGTGCATTTCGGCCTCCTTTAGGAACACGGTTGGCTCTCCTGCCAACCACAACAATACTTATCTGTTATAGACCTCAACCAAGCTCACCATCAAATTCCCTTGTCTAAGAATTCGATGCATATTACCGCCTTTTGCACTAAGTGGAACTTATGTCGATCTAATCGGGTTATCTTTGGTTTATGTGCCAGAGCGGCTGTGCTTTCAGGGCTCCTGGATTATGTTTTGGGGGATTTGAAATTTAAACTTGTTATTAATTATTTGAACGACTTTATAATATACTGGCAGACAGAAATAGTAGGAAAAGCTTGTAAGGATGCTGCAGGGTAGGATGTGCTGAGAAATGATTGTTAATAAAAAGCTTCGATACGTTTCCGAGTTAATTAGCGAATAAGGACATTAGACACACACAAATTCAAGCGGCTCGCCAGAGACGGTGTCGCCAAAAGTGTTCTTAATTTACTTTCCTAAAATCTAGCAAGATATTGATACAGAAACTGTATATGGACGGCATTAAGGATCTAACCGGGGCCAAAGGTAGAGGAACCTCGTTTGTTATCATATAGACTATGAAGACAACAGACACTAATTGTATCTGGCGAACCACTTGACTCTGCAGGAGCAATGGCCTGATTGGCTAACTTCAATGCTAATTAACTCACAAACGGCGCAACGTATAGAATCGTTTTCGTAACAATTATTCCTCACTGCAACCTACCCTGGGACACCCTTACAAGAATTTCAGACTGCTTCTAACCACTCTGTATAGTGGAACACTTTCTGAGCACGCCAAGCACGTCCGATAAGTACCGGCATGGTTACGTAGCGCTATTCTCACAGTAAAGCCATCTAACGTTTATCAGACCTATGAGGAAATCTCCCTCTTAGAGCATTTAGTGTCGGCCGCCGGGGCTAAAATAGACGAGAAGTAATCTTATCGGTAAGTTCCAACCAGCTAGAAATAACACAGGAATCGCTCGCTTTGTAGGTTCAAAATGGTTCAAATGGCTATAAGCACTACGGGACTTAACTTCTGAGGTCATCAGTCGCCTAGAACTTAGAACTACTTAAACCTAACTAACCTAAGGACATCACACACATCCATGCCCGAGGCAGGATTCTAACCTGCGACCGTAGCGGTCGCGCGGTTCCTGACTGTAGCGCCTAGAACCGCTCGGCCACTCCGGCAGGGTGCTTTGTAGGGATTGCGGATTCTTATAGGAAGTCTCGCGCGCGTCGGCCGTCGTAATTTAATATATTATTATTGTTATTATTATTATTTGATTGTTGCCGACTTACGTGGTGAACCTTAATAAAAATGATATTTCATTTAATTTTGATTTACGATTAAATGCTTTCCTGAAGTTCTCCTTTTTAACAATATTAATCTCAAATTATTTGTTACGTTAATGAATGATAGACTCGCTGAATCTTAAAACATGAGTATATAAGCTGAACAATGTAATAAACTTTTCATATTAACTTCCTCAGCTAGTCAGCTCACTTTAAAGCAAAAGATCTTTAGTTATTAATTACAATTGCGGCCCTCACACGCGAGAGAGTAATTTTTCTCTTACCTCCGTTAACCATTGCCACGTAGTCGGAGTCCTGGCTCTGGCTGTCGGCTATGGTACTGAAAATAAGAATCTTAAAGGTACGCATTACTGCAACTTCGTGCGGCTGTGGAGAAAAATTAATATTATGTTAATAGCGGGCGAGTATTTCGCTTCCGCTAATTTTTCATAAGTTAATATCGCCACGTAATGGCGTCGTTGCCTGCATTGGCTGCTACGATTGTTGAACTGCAAATTACTTGAATGCAGGTTAATTCAGGGAAGGCGGAAATGAAATCGGGATCACCTCTTACAAATTAAAAGTGCACAATAAGATTAACTCTTTATACACTCCTGGAAATGGAAAAAAAGAACACATTGACACCGGTGTGTCAGACCCACCATACTTGCTCCGGACACTGCGAGAGAGCTGTACAAGCAATGATCACACGCACTGCACAGCGGACACACCAGGAACCGCGGTGTTGGCCGTCGAATGGCGCTAGCTGCGCAGCATTTGTTCACCGCCGCCGTCAGTGTCAGCCAGTTTGCCGTGGCATACGGAGCTCCATCGCAGTCTTTAACACTGGTAGCATGCCGCGACAGCGTGGACGTGAACCGTATGTGCAGTTGACGGACTTCGAGCGAGGGCGTATAGTGGGCATGCGGGAAGCCGGGTGGACGTACCGCCGAATTGCTCAACACGAGGGGCGTGAGGTCTCCACAGCACATCGATGTTGTCACCAATGGTCGGCGGAAGGTGCACGTGCCCGTCGACCTGGGACCGGACCGCAGCGACTCACGGATGCACGCCAAGACCGTAGGATCCTACGCAGTGCCCTAGGGGACCGCACCGCCACTTCCCAGCAAATTAGGGACACTGTTGCTCCTGGGGTATCGGCGAGGACCATTCGCAACCGTCTCCATGAAGCTGGGCTACGGTCCCGCTCACCCTTAGGCCGACTTCCGCTCACGCCCCAACATCGTGCAGCCCGCCTCCAGTGGTGTCGCGACAGGCGTGAATGGAGAGACGAATGGAGACGTGTCGTCTTCAGCGATGAGAGTCGCTTCTGCCTTGGTGCCAATGATGGTCGTATGCGTGTTTGGCGCCGTGCAGGTGAGCGCCACAATCAGGACTGCATACGACCGAGGCACACAGGGCCAACACCCGGCATCATGGTGTGGGGAGCGATCTCCTACACTGGCCGTACGCCTCTAGTGATCGTCGAGGGGACACTGAATAGTGCACGTTACATCCAAACCGTCATCGAACCCATCGTTATACCATTCCTCGACCGGCAAGGGAACTTGCTGTTCCAACAGGACAATGCACGTCCGCATGTATCCCTTGCCACCAAACGTGCTCTAGAAGGTGTAAGTCAACTACCCTGGCCAGCAAGATCTCCGGATCTGTCCCCCATTGAGCATGTTTGGGACTGGATGAAGCGTCGTCTCACGCGGTCTGCACGTCCAGCACGAACGCGGGTCCAACTGAGGCGCCAGGTGGAAATGGCATGGCAGTCCGTTCCACAGGACTACATCCAGCATCTCTACGATCGTCTCCATGGGAGAATAGCAGCCTGCATTGCTGCGAAAGGTGGATATACACTGTACTAGTGCCGACATTGTGCATGCTGTGTTTCCTGTGTCTATGTGCCTGTGGTTCTGTCAGTGTGATCATGTGATGTATCTGACCCCAGGAATGTGTCAATAAAGTTTCCCCTTCCTGGGACAATGAATTAACGGTGTTCTTATTTCAATTTCCAGGAGTGTATATAATTTGCTTAACTCATACAAATATGCTTACATTTGCCAGCACTCGCAAGATGTCCGTCTATACACAATCAAGACAAGAGAAGAAGTGAAGACGACAAATAAATTGACAAAAGAGCGTATCTTGTCACCTCTTTAGATCATTTTGTCATAAATTAGTTCTTTGCAATCGAAACTTACATAGAGAAATTATTATTTTACGGCTACATGATATAAATATATTATTCAATTTTTAAATGTCTTTTCTTTATAAATACTGTTTTTAAATCTTTTCGTAATATAGCACTGGGGACGCTATAGAAGTTAGTACCTATATTTGCCTAGTTGGGTATACCTATAAATCAGTTACATAAGAAAGGGGAAGCGTTTCACTAGACTGAAAGACTGCAGGCGCCTTTTGCCGCTTTGACATCCACCTTAAGTAACGCCCCCGTCCTAGCT
The DNA here is from genome assembly GCF_023897955.1 of Schistocerca gregaria. Taxonomy (NCBI): domain Eukaryota; kingdom Metazoa; phylum Arthropoda; class Insecta; order Orthoptera; family Acrididae; genus Schistocerca; species Schistocerca gregaria. Next base: position 415,215,437 of record NC_064925.1, on the reverse strand, counting down.
CTTCCGGATTTTGATCAGAAATTCAGCTCTATCTCAGGCGTCGTGGCAATAACATTATGATTACAGGCATCCTGTTGGGTACGCCTGCAGGGACTTGTCTCCTAATGAAATAAAATATTTGATTTGTGAATCAGAAGCGTTGGTGGTCCTCTTCGCAATATAAAAATTCAAATTCTATCTTCACCAACGAGAGTTTTCCCTTGCAACTGATAATTAGGCTTTAAGCTGAGTGCTTGCTCGACCATGTAAAACAGGTTACATTGCCCGTTGCCCCAAGTGAATTTCAGCATTTTGTTTATCCGTCGAACACATAAGAGGCACTGACAGTTTGGTCGCCGAAGCTCTGAGCCGTATTTTTGAAGTGGATGTGTGGGATCCTTGTAATCCTTGGGTTTCTGCTGTGTTAGCCGAGGTATCCTCCTTATTTGGGCATGTAAAGGAAAGACAAGAACGAGACCCTATCCATGAGGAGTTGAATTGAAACAAAGGCTTACCCTATGGAGGAAGTGCCAGCTGCACATTCTGTTACTCGTGGGGTTAACAGGTTGAAAATCTATCTGACGGTGGAGATAGTGCGAGCAGTTTTCAAATATTTTCAGGAGTCCGTGCTCGGTGGGCACATGGGAATATATAAGATAATTCAGAAAATTAAGTAATATCGCTGAACAGAAACGTGAGAAGATTGATGAATCCGTGTGAAGCTTGTAAGTTTGCCAAGCCGAATCCCGACACACGCAAGTGCTTTCTTCATATGAAGTGAGCTGAGTGATGTTTTTGTGATTTTCATGTCCTATTGTGAAAACAGCGTTAGGATGAATATTATTTACAATAATGCTAAGTGAATCTAATTCGACTTTGGGAACATTGTACAGCAATAAAGTAATGTCCACATATCTTCTATACTAGAAATTTTAGTCGCGATTTGAGGATTATTTTCGGAAAACTGTAGCGCGGCGCGATTAACGAAGTGGGTATAGTGCCAGATAAAGCGTTTTGCGTAACCAAATCAACTTTTTTAAAAATAAATTTGGCAGAAAATGAATGGCACTTCAAGTTAGAATAGTTTCAAGTAAATTAATAAATTCTGCTACTTCCTCTCTTCTCATAATTTTGTGTTGAAATAAATTTCATGTTCTCCTGAATGTCCTCCTATCTTTATTTAAATGTAATTTGACAAACTGCTTTGTGTAGCAGATATTTGTGTGATGTTATGTAGCTGTTTTATTAATCTTTGTACAACTGCTTTATCTATTCATTAGTTGTAATAAAGCTTTTTACGTAAAGCGATAAGCGATGGGAAGAGCATTCAATATTTAACCCAGAGTCCCTCTACCCTAACAAGAAATTAATGTTCGTTCATGCTTCGTTGTTTGTTGGCAGAACACTTAGAAGATGCAACAAATCCACTAAAGAGACAGCCTGGAATATTGCTGCTCGGCGTGGGAGCCTTACCAGGTAGGATTGACGGAGGATATCGAAAAGTGCAAAGAAGGGCAGCTCGTTTCGTATTATCGCGCAGTATGGGTGATAGTGTTACTGATATGAAACGCGAGTTTGGGTGGCAGTCACTTAAACAAAGGCGGTTTTATTTGCAGCGGGATCTATTTACGAAATTTCAATCACAAACTTTCTGACCCGAATGCGAAAATATTTTGTTGACACTCACCTACGTAGGGAGAAATGATCCTCATAATAAAACAAGAGAATTCAGAGCTCGAACGGAAAGATTTAGGTGTTCCTTTTTCCACGCGCCATTCGAGAGGGGAATGGTAGAGAAGTAGTATGAAAATGGTTCGATGAAACCTCTGCCAAGCACGTAAGTGTGCATTGCAGCGTAACTATGTAGATGTAGATACACGATACCTGGTCCGTTCACCGCCACCACCTGGCTTCATGGGTACAACTTATTTTAATTTTGGTCAAAATTTAGCTGTCTTACATTAACAGTTATTATTAGATTCCCCCTAAATCTGTATCATACTTACAGTTCAGTGCATATTGTCTGGCGATGGTAGCTGTCTGACCAAAACCAGTTGCCATATTTTCTGTTGCGGTCAAGACTTTTAATTTTTAATATGCTACCCATCAAGTTGCTGACAGTTCTTTCATTTGGCGTTTGTTATTGATCCAGATAGACTTGAAAATAAGTGATTCCTTATTGTTTCATGGCAAACTGCTTCCGGCCGTTAATTTCGTCGTGTTGACGCAGGTCGGAATTAAACCTTCAAATTGGTCATTTATTAGCTTGAGTGCCTTGTCTTTGTTATTGATACCGGAAAAAATAGGCTTGGTAATGTGAATGTGAAAGGAGAAAGGCTAATAGAATTTTGCGATAAATTTCAGCAAGTAATAGCGAATACTCTGTTTTAGACTCAAAACGGGAGCAAGTGTATTTGGAATAGGCCGGGAGATAAGAGGTGATTTCAGATTTCATCATGGTCACGCAGAGATGTGAAATCAGATATTGGATTGCAAGGCGTATCCAGAAGCAAATACAGACTCATACCACAATTTAGTAGTGTTGGAGAATAGGCTGAAGCTTAAGTGACTAGTCAGAAAGAATCAATGAGCATAGAAGCGGGAAATGGAAATACAGTGGACTGAAGATACAAGCTTGAAGGTCTGAGAAAGTACAGACACCGCGATAAAGAATAGTTCAACAGGCAGTTCAGTGGAAGAAGAATGGGCATCTCTAAATAGGGCAATCAGAGAGGTTGGAATGAAAAACAGGGAAGGTGCAAGAAAGGTAACTGCAAGTAACCCATAGGTAACAGAAGAAATACTTCAGTTGCTCGACGAAGCAACGAAGTACAAAAACGCACGAAGTGTATTCGTAATTGTGAATATCAAAACATCACTTGTATAATGGAATTATGACAGTGAAAATTCCGGATCGGGTCTCGAACCCGGATTTCCCGCTTATTGCGAGCGTTCGGCTTACCATTAGGCGGTCCGAGCGCACCGCGCGGCCAGACCCTAAACTCCCAGTATCCTTATTCATGCACGTACAGCCTGCAGTCGTACATTGATTATGTGTATTCCTGTATAGGAATATATTTTAATTGGAAGTCTCTCCATGCATGCAAAAATGTTCAAGGAAATTCGGTAATACGGAAATGAAAGTCGCACAGGAATAAAATAAATAGGAAGTGCAGGGAAGCCAAGAAGATATGGTGAAAGATGCGGTGAAAGACAAAATGTGAAGAAAGGCAAAGCGGGCTTCGGAAATTGAAAGCAAGGTCAATAAAATTAAGAGTGCAATAAGAATTCCACTGCTAAATGCAGAGGAGAGAGCGAATAGGTGGAAAGAGTATATTGAAGCCCTCTATGAAGACTTGTCGGTTGACGTGATAGATGAAGATACAAGAGTTGATAGGGAAGAAATAGGGATGCAGTATTAGAATCGGAATTCAAATGTGCTTCGGAAGTGTTAATATCAAATAATACAGAAGGCATAAATAATACTACGTCGGAATCTCTAATATCATAGGGGAATATGGCAACAAAACGATAATTTCCGTGTAGGGTGTGTGAGACTGGTTATATACAATCAGGCTTTCGGAAAATCATCATTCACACAATTACGAAGGTAGTAAGAGCCGAAAAGTGCCAGAATTATCGCTCGGTCAGCTTAACGGCTACAAATTGCTGACAGGAATAAGGCACAAAAGAATGGAAAAGAAAATTGAGGGTGACGATCAGTTTGGCTTTAGGAAAGGTAAAGGCACCAGAGAGGCAGTTCTGACGTTGCTGTTGATAATGTGAGCAAAACTGAAAAAAAAAAAGATAGAGAGACGTTCATGGGATATGTATTCCTGAAAAAAACAGTTCGACAACGTAAAATGGTGGTAGGTGTTTGAACTTCTGATAAAAACAGTGGTAAGCTGGAGGGTAGAATGGTTGATACACCATATGTTCAACAACCAAGAGGGAACAATAAGAGTGGAAGACAAGGATATAGTCTTTCACTCGTACTATTCAATATATACATTTGAAAAGCAATGAAGAAAATTTCAAGAATGGGTGTAAACGTAAGAGAGAAAGTATATCACTAATAAGATTCGTAGATGTCATTCCTATCCTCAGTGAAAATGAAGAAGATTTACAGGATGTGTTGGATGGAATGAAAAGTCTAATGAATATAAAATACGGACAGAGACTAAATCGAAGAAAGTGGAAAGTAAAGAAAAGTAGCAGAAAGGAGAACAGCTAGAAACTTATCATCAGAACTGTGAATCACGAAGTAGACGAAGTGAGGGATTTATGCTACCTAGTCAGGAAAATTACACCCTATGATGGATGGAGCAAGGAGGACATGAAAAGCAGACTATCACGGGCAAAAATGACAGTCCTGGCAAAAAGAAGTGTACTAGTATCAAATCTAGGGCTTAACTTCAGAAAGACATTCCTGAGAATGTACGTTTGGAGCACAGAATTGTGTGGTAATGAGACTTGGACTGTGGGAAAACTGGAACAGAAGAGAATCGAAGCCTCTGAGGCGTGGTGCTATAGAAGAATGTTGAAAATTAGGTGGACTGATAAGGTAAGGGATGAGCAGGTTATCCGCAGAATCGGCGAGGAAAGCAATACATGGGAAAAGCTGACAAGAAGAAGGGGCAGAGTGATAGAACATGTGTTAAGACATCATGGAATAACTGGCACGATACCAGAGGGAGCTGTAGATGAAGGCAGAGATTCAAATACATCAAACAAATAATTGAGGACATAGAATGCAAGTGCTACTCTGAGATGAAAAGGTTGTGTCAGGAGAGAGATTCGTGGCCTGCTGCATCAGATCAGAAAGAAGACTGGTGACTAAAAAAAAGTAAAAAGGAGAAAAGGGAATATTGTAACTCGTACTAGTCGAAGCTGTATCTTTAATTAATTCTATTTGATTAACATTCCGTCATTGAAACTGTTTCTCGGAAGTTTCATCCTGGCTGTATTGTCCATTAACTAGGTTTATCAGGACTTGTCGTTGTTGGTTTATTAACGAAGAGTCAATACCTGCTACTGACAGATACAAACACTACAATTTTAACTTATTCTTACTTGTATTTGTGAGATTTGGATTAATTAACAGTATGATGGAAGGTCATTATAAATTTATTTCTGGGCGCGGGCCTTGTACTGAGTAATTTGAGGAACTTTTAAGAGCCGCCCACTTCTGTGAACTGGTTACTGTGTGTCTATTTACATGCATCAGAAGCACCAGTGACTGCGGTATTTGGCCAAATCCTGTAGAACGGCATGTGGTGAACTGGTTTCCCGGTTGAGTCCCACCTACGCGCGGTTGATTGTAAAAGGAAACTACTTGGACATCTGCTGGCATTTATAACTGTACTGTAAAACTTTGGGCAAGCCTTGTCCTTTGTTACTTAGGAGCACCACGCGGATTTATTTTAATAAAATTGTTATGTGCAAATGATACTTATTTGACAATCTAGCACTCCCACTCTTTAAGCAAATAGCTCACTGATAATTTCACCCACAACACACCACAAGGCATTAACCTCACTGCAGGCACTGTTATGATAAAGTTTAGGGTCATCAGTGGGTGAGGATGCAAGACTGAAGTCCGCACTGAACATGAGCACCAATTTGTGGTCACTGGAAATGCCTACATCAGGCCACTCGTAGCGAGTGGCTCACGAGCCATCGATTCGGAAATGCATATGTATCTGAACATAGTTGTCCAGTCGGCGGGTACATTGGAACTCACAAGAAGTCCGAATTTTATGAAATTGCAGTATGCTGTTTGTAGGTAGTATTAGTGTAGAATATACGTTTTTTGACTTGAGAACCTGTGTTAACCATGGGGCAGCCAAAAAGCCGAGAATTTAGGCAATACTTTCGCTTTCTCTATAAAATTTTTGGCTTGTATCCTGCGACAAAGGGCAATCAAACATTTCTTACAAACGTAAAATCTTGTATAATTTCGGAAACATACTTTTACGCCACATAATTACGAAGATAACCCGCCGGGGCAGCCGAGAGCGCTAATGCTCTGCTTCGTGGAATCGGGTAGGCGCACCGGCCCATTAACGGCGAGGGCTGGTATGCTGGGTAGCCTGGATGTGGTTTTTAGGCGGTTTTCCACATCCTGCTAGGTTAATACTGGGCTATTCCCTACGTTATGTCTCAGTTACACTATTCGCAGACACCTGAACACGTTCGCGCTCTTCCATGGCTTACACTAGCTGGGGTGCTGGGGTGCACTAATTCCGTCCTGGGTGGTTCAGGATGGCGAAAGGAAGGGCATCCGGCTACCCTCTGCAACTAACACTGCCACAATCAATGCTAACGCTCAGACGTGGAAGTAGAAGGAGTGGGATCTGTATACAACTTACCAAGATACAGCTTCAAAGGACTGGCGATGTTCTCAAATTACTACTTCTTTCTTGTTGAGTCGTCAGTCTTCTGACTAGTTAGATGCGGCTCACCACGAATTCCTCTCCTTTGGCAACCTCTTCATCTCAGAATAGCGCTTGCAACCTACGTCCTCAATTATTTGCTGTATGTATTCCAACCTTTGCCTTCCTCTACTGTTTTTGCTCTCTGTTGCTCCCCTAGTATCATGGAAGTCTTTCGTTGATGTCTTAGCAGATGTCTTATCATCCTCATCATTAGAAAAACTAAAAAAGACCAAGTTTTAGCATTATAACTGAACCGTTTGAGATGTGGTGCTATAGAAGGTCTTTGAGAATTACGTCATCTGTTGCAATAAGGAATGAGAAGGTTCTCTGTAGAATCGACGAAGAAACGAGCACATGGAAAACACTGAGAAGATCGGACAGGATGATAGGATATGTTTTAAGACGTCAGGGAATTACTTCGATACGATACCAGAGGGAGCTATAACGGGGAAAACTGCAAGAGAAGGCCCAGATTGGAATAACATCCAACAAATAACTAAGGACATATGTTGGAATTGTTGCTCTGAAATGAAATGGCTGGTATAAGAAAGAAATCTGTGGCAAGTCGCCTTAAACCAGTCAGAAGGACAATGACTCAAGAAAATTTTAATTTGTACACCTCTTTTAAAATGATAATCAAAGAGGATCTTCAATGATTAATGCATAACATCAGGAACTCATACACCACTATCTCCAATGGGGTGCTCATTTCTGCTGAAGTTTCGTGATAATGGCAAAAAATATCGATTTTTGACGGTAGGTATTTCTAATTGTCAACATTTAATGATCTGAAGAAAACCCACACTTCCTCTTTCCTACCATCAATAGGATATTCATTCAGTACTTGTATCTAACTACGTATTAAATATAATTATTCAACATAGATTTCATAAAAGTTCGTCTTACGTGTAGCAAATGTTGTTTCTTACCAGCTAAATATATATTTAAAAAACGAAAATTACTACGAATGAAAGAATACAAAACAGGAGACATTATGGCACAAAACTAACGCAATTCAAATTATATGTCATTTCTCCTACTCAGTGATGACGTCATTGGTTATGGTTTCCCACCATCATAATGTCTCTTTTCATCCTCCTCACTGAGATCCATCCTGCATTGATGTTTATTATATTTTCACTCGGAACTGTTTTCCGCCGTTACTCCATCATCAGGTTGAAAGATAAGTATGCGATGCAGTGAAATATTGTTCGACCAAAGATTTTAAACTAGTGCATGTAGAGAGTATCTCCACTTTCAGAGACGTGAATGTTAATGTTAACATAGGAATAAAACAAGCACGGTTATTTCGATGTAAAAGCGATGTAAGATTATTTAACTAAAATAGATTTCACATTAAGTAATGAACTGTAAACAAATTACAACAGTTGTACATAGAAGAACATAACTGAACAACAACATTTTGGTGATATATTCCAAAGATATGGCTGAACAATTGTTATAAAAGTAAATTCTTGTTCACGCAACAAGAGTTGTGTGTTACACGTGTACTCGCACCCTCGCTGGGAACCGGAATAAGCACAAAAATTAAAAATCCTCCCAATTTTTTTTAATCCTTGACGACAGTAGCGAAGGAGTCTTTTAAAGTGTGGGATCAACAGCCGACTTACGTAGGTTATCAGCCTATTACTCCATATCTTCTTTGATGGGGTTTGAAGTAAATATTTAAGCGAGAAAGCTTTTGAACTGGAATTTTTCTTACAATCTGGCAATTAGACGATGAAAAATTCAGAAACGACATCCAGATTAACGGTTTCCTCTCTCTGATGCTACGTACGGTTCGTTACCAAACCGAAAGTCTTAATTTTTTATATTATTTTAATTTTGAAGAAGTTTAAACCAGAAAGTTCCGTCTTTTAAAAGTTTTGTGTCTGTCGGATCAGTGGAACTCAACAGAAATTTTTAAAAGTACTTCGGGTGTTCTGTTCGTCGTCTGTGGGAATTATCAATCTGCAAACCGAGAACTGCCTCTAGATTATTGGTCTGGAGTAAAAATTCTTAAGTATCTCTTCAGTTTTCTGTCATTATTTATATCTGTGACAAATTTCTTAATTTGTACAAAATTGTTCCATACGCTGATCGTAATTAACTGCAGTGTATTTTCGACTCTGTATTGTTCTTCAGGTATCTGTCGATGCATATTTTCCGCTATTCATCTGATGTCTTTCTGGTATACAGGCCAGACAAAATGTTCTGTGCGCAGTATTAGCTGCGTTAAATGCCAATTTATATTCCAGCTGTTTACGCACTTACTTCTAAGAAGAGAAACTCCACAATGAATCGCCCCCCCCCCCCCCTCAGATTTAGTGGTAAAATGGCTCCATTGACAGGCCGTGATAAAGTGAACACTCATCAAGCACGAAAACAGGAAGAAAGTGTACCGAACTGTGAAAAAAGAAGTTAAATAGAAACGGGGAATGGTCCAAGCTGCAGATGTGAAACATCGAGCGGTTTGAAAGGAACACAGAGTCCTGGTTGTGTGGTCACGGCGCTGGAAAGCAAGCGGGTGACCCGTCTTAAAACCTCATCCAAGCCCTATTTCTTTCACAAAATTGAGAACTTTCTGTCTCGTTATTGACTTGCCTGTTCTCTTTCCATATCTTTGCAACTGTCATACTACACATTTGTTATAGAAAATGAGTCATTTGGTAGGATATTACCGTCACAAGTAAATGTGATGGAAAAAAAGAGAGAGCAGACGAGACGCCGCATAGACTTCTCACAGAAATTGACACAGCAAATAGATGGGTTGGAACTATATTACAGCAGAGGAATTCAAGAGCTAAAACTTCCGAAACGGAACGCAAGTATCATAACATGTGTACTTGTGTAGAACAAATAGGAGGTACGTACGTCTGGAGGTCCTTTCCTTATACCATGCTGTTGCAAGTGGACGTTGCACCACATCACAGCTACAAATTTAAATACAGCGAACACACATGTCAATGACAGACACTTCATAAGTTTTTGAAAAAAATTGGCCTCTTCCCCTTCCCAGTCCATCACAAGGAGCGCATAACCGCGACGCCGTAGCTAATCAAATTCGCTTGATGTTGCACATCTTGAGCTTGAACCATTCACAGTTTCGATTTTTCTTCTTTTTTTCTCAGTTTCTCGTGCGCTGTCCACTGGGTCATCTTGCCACTAAATGTGAGAGGGGTGCGATGAGAAGCTTTCCTCGTGGGTTAAAATGTTTTATACACAGCATCAGCGTTTCAAAATTTGTAAACAAGCAAATTGATACAGTAAGAAGATAAGTAATTTTCACAAATTTCATATAACAATAAGTTATGCCTGCACGGAAGGTTATCGTGAACAAATTACGGTCTATAGCTCATTTTCTTACAACAGTCGGAATCTATATAGATGTCTCAGAAAACGCACCACATACCTGTACATTCAACTTTAAGGATTCGACGTAGACGTTCTCTTCACTTTGCCGCTAGATATCGTCGAAAGATTGGCTGTCATCCTTATTTAATTATGCAATGACAGCTAGGAATGAACGATAGTGACAGAAAACAACGTATCTCTCTTGTAAGAAGTAGCAGAGAACAAATCAGCACTTGGAAAAATAATTGAGATTTCTCAGTAATTTTTTATGTTGGAAGACAAACATTAAATTTCGCATGAATCATCACATTTCATTAATTAAGAACAAGTTATATGGTTTTAAATTAAGATAGATTATAAAAATTTATTATATTTGAGATTGTGACTTTTAATGTTCCAAAATATCAGTAACATCATATTAATTTGTTAGGCTCATAGAATCAACAGCAAAATCTACGTAAATTTATTCTCCGAAAATATTGACAAAATAAATTACTGTGAACAACATGAAACGTGATACATAACTGAATTAAGGTACGAACGATGACAAAGTTACAACGATAGAGCTTTCGACTCGTTCTTTGTGCCCGCCTACCATTATTGATTCATTGCCAGCTGAGAGGTTCTGACCTTTGAGAAGCAATTAACTTTGGTAAGGGTTCTTCAACATAAAATATTACTGAAAGGACACTCTCTCCATTCAACTGTGCGGTCTGGCGCAGCTGTAATATGTCTTTTATGTCAGCCTCGTCATAAAGATCCTCGTACTAACGAGCGATGCTGGCTGCCAAACCAGTAATTCCAAAGGGAGATGGCCCGCGCTGAGTTGATTAAAAACAGTGAAATTCTGCCCGAGGAGACGCCTTAATGAGTTCTCAGTAGCCACAAAACGGCCTCTCAAATATTTACCTTGCATGGAATTACTTTCTAAATACACCGACAATGGCCACTGCACAAACAATGGAGCAGTAAAGCTAGAAGAGACTTTGTTGTAAGAATTTCGTTAAGTAAAGTAAAACTGTCCTCCACCCAAATGTTTGCTCTGAATTCCGCAGTGACATGGCAGGAACTTGCTAACGTGAGTGGCAGAATTGGTAGAAATAGTGTCCATGAATAGGGAAGCAATTGCGTTGCAGTTTTCCTATGTTAAAAAATCTATGAAAAGGCAAGGCCTGCGATGGATATGTTAAACTAGCTAAGTTTGTATACTGCCGCGCTCAAAAGTATCCGAATGACCTGAATTGTGTTCTGCGTGATTCATATGCAACCCACATAACGTAACTGTACTGCAAGTCCTTCGCTCCCTTTCCGGAGCAGTCGTTTGACTATACCAAATGATTGCTATAAGAAACTACTACAGATAACTGTTCTGTGTGGCAATCAATCAGAATGGAACTTAATACCACGATAACGCACATATCATAAAACACGTTATTAGAGATGGCACAGCCTTCAACGCTTGTAAACTCTCAGTTTTGACAATAAATGGCATTTCAAAAAGTAACTTTCAGCCTGAAATTACATGGTGAAACTTTTTTACTGGACTGGGACCGAGATCTCCCATCCAGGGACTGTCGTTCGTCTTAACTAATCACGAAAGAAGTTAAATATGGTTTCAAGGACAAGCTACAATGTATGCGTGTTTTTAAACTTGAAATAACGTAAGTTTTATGTTGGATGTGAATTCGAACCCACTGCCTTATCGAGTTGTTAACTAAGGGCGGACAGATGTTAGATATAAAAAAATTTCAACGGTAACAAAGTGACTGAAACTGAAATGACTAGAAGACAAAGTTCCTCGCCGGAATTCGGAGCCAGCACATATGGTAGTAATTTTATACTCGCGAATAGAAATAAAATATTAATGTCTGAACAGTAAACAAACTGAATAAAACTTCTGTGCTGACTACGAGGTGAACACTTCATGTATCATCGTTGTTAGCCACACACGAGGAGGCGTAGTACCTAATTACTTTTCCCCAATAAATAGGAATGGAATGTCTGAAAGTGAAATGACGCGAGGAAAAATTTTCTGTCTGACTGGTAGCCGGATCCGGCATCTAAAAGATTATCACTGACAATGTGCGGAGAGGCGTTAAAAATCATGTCACCTGTAGTTTGGTGTGCACATGTTACAACTTGCAGTGGCACGTTGAAAATTTTGAATCCGAGCAAGATTGAAGCCAGGTATGCACCTTTCGTGGAGACCTTGAGTAGTTTGGGATCTTGGGGAAGAACGAAACGATGGAGCTATATCGTCTCAGAGGGGTCAAACCGGGTGAAAGGGAGAGATCACAGTCTCAGTTCAGCTCCAATATTTTCAACGTCTAAGTTCAAGTGTAGTAATAAATATATGCCCTGTGAACTTATATACGATTGGCCCATTAATAAAATAAGAATTCCCGTGGAATAAAGATTACTGGTGACACAGTTTCTGTTTTCAGTGACTTTCACGTCTGTCATGGTCCAGCCTACATTTACTCTTCCCCGGTAGGCACAGAGGGACATCATATTCAATGTGGATTTGGAATCACGATGCTGTGCTGCATTGTCCAAGCAGCGTTGCCAGTGGTGAACAGGATCTGTTCGTGTTTGTTAAAATTGATTGCCTGATGAGTGAATCGAATAAATACCTTAAACACACAAAGCTATAGTACACTGAAGTGCCAGAGAGATTGCTGTAGGCATGCTTATTCAAATACAGAGATATGTAAACAGGATGAATACTGTGCTGTGGTCGGCAACGCCTATATAAGACACGAGTCTGGCGCATTGTTAGATCGGGTTACTACTGTTACAGTGGCAGGTTATCGGGATTTAAGTGAGTTTGAACTTTTTGTTACAGTTGTCGCACACGGGACACAGTATCTCCTAGGTAGAGATGAATTGGGGATTTTCCCGTACGACTATTTCATGAATGTACCGTGAATATTAGGAAGCCGGTAAAATATGAAATCTCCGACATCGCTGCGGCCAGTAAAACATCCTGCAACATCGGCACCAACGCCGACTGAAGAGAAACGCTCAGCGTGACGGAAGTGCAGTCCTTCCTCAAATCGCTTCAGATTTCAACGCTGGGCCACTAACAAGTGTCAGCGTGGGAGCCATTCAATAAAACATCATCGATATGGGCTTGAGTAGCCGAAGGCCCACTCGTGTGCTCTTGGTGGTTGCTCGCCGGACGAAGTGGCCGAGAGGTTCTAGGCGCTACAGTCTGCAACCGCGCGTCCTCTACGGTTGCCGGTTCGAATCCTGCCTCGGGCATGGATGTGTGTGATGTCCTTAGGTTCGTTAGGTTTAAGTAGTTCTAAGTTCTAGGGGACTGATGAGCACGGCAGTTAGGTCTCATAGTGCTCAGAGCCATTTGAACCATTTGATGGCTGCTCGACACCAAGCTTACGCCTCGTCTGGGCAGTCAATACCGACACTGGACTTTTGATGAGTGGAAAAATGTTGCGTGCTCTCGCTTCAAATTTTATCGAGCGGATGGACGTGTACGGGTATGGACACATCCTAATGAATCCATGGACTCTGCACGCCAGCAGGGGACTGTTCAGACCAGTGGAGGCTCTGTAATGGTGTGGGGCGTGTGCAGTTGGAGTGACATGGGTCCCCTGATACGTCTAGCTACGAGTCTGACAGATGACAGGTACGTAAGCATCGTGTCTGATCACCTGCATCCATTCTTGTCCATTATGGATTCCGACGGATTTAGGAAATTCCAGCAGGATAATGCGACACCCCACAACTCCAGAATTGCTACATAGTGGCTCCAGGAACATCCTTCTGAATTTAAACACTTCCGCTAGGCATCAAACTCCCCAGACATGAACATTCTTGAGCATATTTTGGTTGCCTTGCAACGTGCTGTTCAGAAGAGATCTCCATCCACTTGTACTTTTACAAATTTATGGACAGCCCTGCAGGATTCATCGTATCAGTTCCCTCCAGCACTATTTCAGACATTAGTCGAATCACTGCCACGTCGTGTTGCGGCACTTCTGCATGCTTGCGGGGCCCGACACGTTATTAGGCAGGTGTACAAGCTTCTTTTACTCTTCAGAGTAATTCTTGAGCTGGTACGCTATCGATATGTAAGGAGTGTTCAAACGAAAAGATATGAAACGTCGTGGCAACCAGACAGGTTGACATAGGCTTATGCCCCTTTGGAATAGCGTAGTGAGATATCTAGTGAATAGAATATAGTGTTAGGTGTGGTTGTGGGTATGCAGGGGCACATAATACAGGGGAGAAGCAAGCCATCAGGTGTTCCGTCGACTGAGACGACAGCACGTGTTAGGGAATCGTGGTGTTCACATAGCAAAATTCGACAACTGAGGAGCAGAGAGATGTTATCAGATTTCTGACTGCGGAAAAGCTGTTCTAGTACAAATGAATTGCAACTTTTCATGATATCCTTACGATAAAAGTCTGATTTAATGGCCCATTTATGGTTTGTCATCTTCTATTACGGTACTGTCGCCTCGTTTTCTTATTCCATTTACTGGCGTCACTAACTTCCTGCCTTACTTGGCCGTGAGCGGCAGCAGCAGCGCGTGTCGATAAGTCCACTGCCTTATCATCTTTGGAGTGACCGATAATATTTCCGGTTCGTCGTGTGTCTGGCGGTCAGTTCGGGACGAACCAGCAGTGCAGTCGGGACTCAGCAGCAAGAAGTCGGGGGATGGAGCGCCGGTGGGGAGCCAACAGCCAATGCTCGCCAACCGCTGGCGACACACATTAACTATCTGACGGAGGGAGATTGGAGCGGGACGACCGCTTGTTGGTCGTCTCACCGGCCGACATGTACTTGGTCCTTTCACCGTTTCCGGGCCTGGGCAGTCACTCGGTTGGCGTGGAGCAGCGAGCAATTTTCTATGCGGTGTCGGAGTGTGGGGCTGTTCCCATTGCTACGAGGTCGGTGGCTCACCGACCTTGAACACGAAAGTTGAGTTTTGATTTAATCTACCAGCAAGTCAAGACTGTTCACGTTGTGTCGTTTGGAGTTCGTTGCCGGCTGTGGGATATTCCCGCGAGCAACAACGTGGTTTTCAAGTTGGAAAATTGTAGCCACCCTCCGGTGGAGTTCCACGGTGTATGGTTATTTGAATTGAAGTTCACCAGCAGAATCTTCTGCCTTGTGGCCGTCAACGTTGCGGTTACCTGCCATGGCCGTTGACGTAAATTTCAGGCAGTGTATTTTCCTCATCGTGTTGTTGCTGTCCAGCACGGTGTGTAGTTTGACAGCGCCATGTATGATTGGTTGTGGGCACCAATATCTACTACGTTGTTCCGTTGCACTCGCTGTTGTGCCCAGGTCGGGTGAAGTGGAAGTTATCTTGTCGGTGGTTCCGTTGACTGTCGGTCGGTTGGGTTGTCGTCGGATTGTGAATGGTTGGGCCGACTGCCTGTCTCACCTAAGCGAGCGTTAGTGTTTGAATTTCAGGCCGGCCCTCGAACATCTGAGCGCCCTTCGGTGTACTGCCTGTTTTATTATTTGTTCTTGTTGCTTGTACTTGTATGTCTTCCAGCCGATTTTTGTAAACATTTCGGCGTTAGATTCTTTAGGTCTGTAGCCTAATTTAAAAAACTGTTTCTCACAAGACCTTTGGAATTTTAAAAATTTTAATGTTGTTGAATTATAAGTGCTGGCCATTAAGCCGATTTTGAATTTGTGTTGTCTTGCTCTTCAGGCCTTCAGACTAAATCAAAGAACTCTTTTATGTAAGGCATTTGCTTTTTTTAAAATAAAATAATTAATGTCGTTTAGCCTTAAATGTTTGGCTTCGAGCACATTTGAATTCAAATTGTTTGCTCTGAAAATCTCAGATTCCTTCGTCCTTCAGCCTAAATAAAGAAATGTTGTAAGATTAGGCTTCCCCTTTAAATTCATGATTATGCTTAAATTTTAAGTTATTGGCCTTAGCCCTTTTTAAATTAAAGTGGATTTCCTCCGGTAATTAAGTCCCAAAGATTAAAGCTGTGTGTTAAACAATTTTTTTTTGGGCTCTTGTAATGTTTGATCAAATAATAGTTGTATATTCGACTGTAACTAACAGCCTCTTACGTTGGCCCCTTTCCACAATTTAAACTACCTGTCCTGTCCTGCGGGTTTACCAGGGCGTTTCAAACAAATTATATTTATGATACAAGCCTGCCCAAAAAACAACGAATTAACAAGTTATTAAGCACTATCGATCCTAGTATTGTCTAGGTCTACGTGAAGTGCAGTGTTCCACCCAAGGAGCATTTCGATACTACGACGACGATATATAAACATGGCCGTGAGAGTAGACCCAAGAAGAAACCCAATTCACCAATTATTCAGTGCCTCATATAATCAATCGTTTTGCATATTCACAAACCTAAGGTATGTGTCAATGTAAGTAGAAAAGCAAGCAATGCAACAATCTCTTTAAATTTTCAACTGTAGTTCTACGGGGTACTAAGTCAGACTGCGGTAAGACTTAAGATGATGAAGCTGAAATTTCCTTTTTGGTTTCCGATCAGGACGGTTACAGCTCGGTAAGAGGAGAAGTAAAAAGTAGGCGAAATGTTTAGGTCTCTAATGAGATTGAACCTAGAGCTAATGCATCTTCCCTTCCAAGCGGAGACTTACCATTTAGCTGGCGAGCCGATACTGTAGTGTCTCATTGCCCTACTGACTGGTAACGGAGATAATTTGTAATGTTATATATCAGATTTATTATAGATTCCGTGTGGAACGACCTTTCCTTAATCAAACCCAGTGTTGCAACCTTAAGAGAAAATCAATCATATTATTTATCGGTCTTGAGAACAAACTATCAAGAATTTTTGTAAAACAGTTCTGAACTACTCCACGAAGTAAATCGACAGTCAAATAGTTGCCAAACTAACTCTACAAAGTTGCCTATTTTCCAATAGGTTTGCGGTAGGATGAATACGTTCGCTCAGGCGATGTGTCGTGCTGGTTGGCTTTTGAGAAGTTCTTACTTCGAAGATGCGGCAATGATGGCTGCTGCAACGTTGAGTGGTAGGCGAAAACCCTAAATTACAGCCAGTAAGTTTTTTTCACGTGCCTGTAACCAAATTGTGGGTCTGAAACATATTTATGTATAATGTCCAGATGCACTAACTGGAACTCGACCGTCATACATAAAGATCAAGAAAACTTATCTGAAGGGCCATCCGCTTCAGTAGCTGCAGTAGCTATTATTGTTGTTTGTACCTTATGTGTACTGCAAACATAAAGATTATACAGCAGAAATTATTCGCTGTTTTAGCACCATGCGACGCAATTAATATTGTGTGTGAATAACATTCTTTTTAATGTTATACAATTAAAACAATTTTCTTTGAGAATGCTTTCATTGGAACCATCTCTAGCATATAACACAAAAGGAAAAACAACATTGCACTAATTACAAAACGCGACCATGCATAAACAAATTTCACAAGCCACGCTTAACATAAATTCTTATCATAAATCCTCCCACTCCACGATTATGGTGCAGCAACCTTAGTCATATATTTTCAATAAGAAAACAATCTAGGTTTCAAATGACAGCAGAAGCTTTATTTTCACATTTAGCTTTTTTGAGGCATCTTCAGAATTACTAAATAGGAAAAAGTAAAGAGAAAACAAAATTTGGTGTATTGTTCTACCTAGCATGAGAAGGTTGTAATTTTTTTGGATACTATACAAAAAGCAAAAAGAAGGGAGACTTACGTCTGGGAACACTGGATAATGCTATAGTCATGAATAGCCAGATTTTGGTATGCACCTAGAATAGAAAAGGTAAATTTTTTTAGGGGGGTCTAGGCGTTTCAATCTGGAACCACGCGACCGCTGCGGTCGCAGGTTCGAATCCTGCCACGGGTATGGATCTGTGTGATGTCCTTAGGTTAGTTAGTTTTAAGTAGTTCTAAGTTCTAGGGGACTGGTGACCTCAGATGTTAAGTCCCATAGCGCTCAGAGTAGATTGAAATTTTTTTTTAAAAAATTTAAAATATTTTTAAAAATATATTGCCCAAAACTGAAAACGAAAAAATAAATTCGTAGTGGAACTGTACAAACGACGATGATTCTTACTTGGGCGAAGTCATAGAGCAATGACAAGATAGGGCCATGCTTATAATCTTATTGCATCATATAAATCTTTCCACTCTATGGCCATCGTACAGACACCGTGTTACCTTTTTCAGCAGTAAAAACAGTCTAGGTTGCAAAAACGGCATAAGCTTTATTGAGGCGTTTTTCCTTTTTGAGGGATCTTCAGTAATCTTATAGGAATATAGCCAAAGTTTTGGTGTGCGCTTTCGGCGAAGGCATGCAGCTATGCTTAGATAGGGTCACACTATGAATGTGGACACAAATATTGATATAAAATTTGTGGTGGTCGTGAATATATTACCGAATGTGTGCGTGCTACGTGAGTCTCACTTTGCCTTACGCACATGCTGTCATGTACTCACAACCACTACGATATGCATATAAATATTTCTGTCAAGATTGGGAAGTACACCTTTAAAGTATATCCGTTTGTTGTTGTACCTGCTGGAACTCGTTGAATAAGGGACCCTGTAGGGTCCTCAATTCGTTGATTGCTTGTGTAGACTAATTCCTTTAAGTGTTCCTATAACCAAAAGTCTAGGGGATTGAGGTAAGGAAAACCAGCACGCCAAGATGTTGGGCACCCGACCAAACCAGCGGTCCTGAAACGTCTGTGTCAGATGTTTCCAGACATTGCGCCGAAAGTGTGCTGGGGCGCCATCATGTATGAACCACATTTTATTCGTTGCGGCAGAGGCTCAGACTCATTCTAGTTAGGCAATACATAAATGAGAAAGCTCAGATAATGCGCTCCTGTTAACCTTTGTGGTGGCACGAATGGCCCTATTAATCTATTGCTAAGTACGCCTGCCCGTACGTTGATTGAGAATCGGCGTTGACAGGAGTCTACTGGGTACACTTGTATGTGGCACCCGAATATTGTAACGATACTAATGTAAACTAAAATGAAAGTATTGTAAACGATGTATGGCTTTGATGGGCTCTATAAAACGGATGGTTGACTTCCCACGACCGCAGAGCCAAAGATACTGGTTCTGGTCTGAGATTGTAGTGTTGTAGTAAGAGAGCGCTTGGCGCTCAGCGCAGTAGTATGTATCAATCTGTGACCGAAAGAGGATGCAGTATGCAGCTTTTGTGGTGTGCTCTGTAGAGCCACCAAGTGTAGATTATAATGTAGGAATTAACTCATATAAATATTTTGTGTTAAACCGTACGTAAAATAGGTAGCTAAAATGATGAGTTATTTTATGATGAAATGTAAAACAAGAAAGTATTAATGGATTGATGTTACAAAGTTGCTTTACGAGCACATGTATTATTGGAAATGTAAATGTGGAGGCAGAAGTCTTCTTGCAGTTAAGGTAAAGAACTTAACTTTTTGTTACTTTCCGTTTACAGCACATTAGTGTAAATGAGTTGGCTGATAACTGGTAACAGTGAGTTTATGTTGAGTAACCCCAGAAAGTACTCCAGATTTCATGTGTAGGCTAGCTAGATATTTTTCTTTTTTAATGTCTCTAAAGTAAGTTAACACAGATATACGTAATTTGATGATTTGTCTTTATGCTTTTTAGTGATGTTAGATAATACTTGCTGTGCAAATCTCATTGTTAGTGACTAAGTCAGCAAAGAAAAGTTTTCATTTTGTAAAAAGGATGTCATTTTTATGAGAAATGTAATTTTGATTGTCAGATGTTTTGAAAAGTCAAACTTAACTTCGAATACAATTTCACTATAAAAAAGTCAATGTCAGTAACTCCCTCAATTCACTACCGCCTCACTGCACATGTCATAAGTTTTTGGAAGACATTCAGTGTTTCTTAAATGTTTACATTTATCAACCAAAAGAATTTCATGTATATTTCAAAGTACTGCCGCTAGCATTGCACACCGCTGAGCATGTACCTAGTAAATTTTATTCTTCGTCATGAGATAACACAATATAACGCAAGCCACCGTTGCTGCTTTAGAGGTAAGACTGTGTTATTTATTTGTTATAAGCACAGGGACCAAAGTTATCCGTTTTGAACCGGGCCCGAGGATTCAGTAACTAAGGAGCTGAATGTATTTTGCAGTGACTGTATTTCTATATTGGTATTGGGAGTTGCATTACCCAATCAGTTCGTATAACATTTTGCTAACATTAAGACAGAGTAACCACAGCACTTGCAGTTACAACACGCTACACAATAACTCCAATTTTATATCCATTCCCAGCTCAGGCAAACATTTAAGCATTTCTGTTATTATTAAACAACGTTACACGACAATAAATTTTAAAAGAAGATTACATTATCGATGCCCTCTGTCCTTAATTGCTTGGGAATTTGCAACTGCACATAAATGCTGGTTATGGAAATTCACATCATCTTTTGTGAACCCTGCCTCATTGGTAAATAAAATCTTGGATGTGAAAAGTGGATCTGCGGCACATTTCTGCAACAGCCATTGACAGAACTGTCGTTTGCCATGATGATCCTATGGCTTTAGGGCATGAAAGCACTGTTGATGATATGGGTACAGCAACTGTTCATCAAGTACCCCCGCAGGTAGGAGAGTGAGATACGCCTCTACTACTGCTAATTGTCGTACTCCTCCAGGGATTTCTTCCAACGAACGTAACACATGCTCCTCCGCGTCGGGGGTGCGGACTGTGGGGAGTCTTCCACTGTCAGTCTTCCTAGATGCACGGTGTCTGTGTCCCTCAGACACTGGAAAAGTCTGCCAAATAGCTTATCAGAGTGCACTCTGCACTGTGAATATTTTTCAGCGTGAGGCACGGACTCGCAGGCTACGTCCGTTTGACAAACCATAGCAGAATATCATATCCGCCGTTTCACTTGTTGAGTAGGAGGCATGCTGGCAGAGAGAAAAGGTAAATGTACTACACCATTTATACGTACAAACAGCATAATAAAACACAGGAGGGAATCCTTGTCTGGAAGTTGGTATACTACCATGATACGTATCCAGTGCTGACAGCATTGTATAGTAAGGCACACAAACACGACAAAAAATAACGTAGCGTACAACGCGACTCGAACCACACAACTAACTAGGTGGCGTACTGAGAACAAGGCACCATAATACCCTGCCGACACATGTCACCGAACGCCAGTGCAAGCGTCGAGAAGTGCGTCCTATAAACACTTGTTTATCGCGGAAAGTATGCGTTTCCAGACCCATTTTTATTGGATTTATTTTTCTTGTTTCGATGAGTACTGTCACCTCATAAAGGATCCGACGCTTATTTTTTTTGATCGTCCTGTATATAAGGAGAAGATGAGCTTGGGGCAACATTGAGAGTGACTACTAACTGTCTTTATTCGAAACCTATACAAGAACCACAAGACGTATAAGCGGGAGTAAATGAATTAATTATCTGTAACAAGAAATTGATAAGTGTGTGACATATGGAAGCTAGGGTCAGGTTTGGGAGTGTCCTCGGATGAATAAATGGTAAGGCGACCGCTCGCCATAAACGAAAAATTCGGATCCTAGTCTTGGCCCGGTCCAACACAAATTATCATATGTTGCCTTAGGTAGTAGCGATTAAGGAGGAATCTCACATAATTTCTGAGGTTATTATACATGTGAAGTAAACTGAAAAAGTCCAAAAAAGTGTGACCGATTTTCGATCGTCACGGAACTGGAGCAGGTTGAAGACAGCACACACCCACGAGTGGATACGAAGATAAGAGTGAATATTACTTACCGACATACTGTGAAAGCACTGTGTTGGACAGAATCATGATGGGACAGATGGCTGATCCATCCCAAAAGAAGTGTGGGGTTTCTCCAACAGATTGAAGCACTGTGACGTCGCACCCAGGGAATAACTGGAAACGTACCCAACGTCCAATCGTAGGTTAGGTCAGTGAGCAGTCGTGAGATCGTGTGTGTGTCCCTGAATACCAACATGCCGTATACGTTCACACTTGCAGCATATGCAAACATGTTGTTTGTGTTCGGGTACTGTACTGGCAGCGCCTGTGCAGATGTGACAGAATGTCAGGAACGTTACCCTGATCGATGAACCCACTTGACACTAAGGAAACAAGATTCTAAGTTAGGTTCTCAGTGACGTCTGGTGTGATATGATTGGTGACCTTGTGACAGAGCCTGTGTTCCTGCTAAATCGCTTGACAGTCGCCGCATACGCACATTGCCTGGGAGAAGACTTATCCGCACTTCTGGGTACCTGCAAATGATGCATCATTGATTCACTGTACCAGACAAGTATCCCAGTGTCTGAATGACAAATTTCCTCAACGGTGCATTGGCCATGTCGAACCCATTAACTGACCAGTCAGATCACCCGACGTGGCTGATTAGAAAGGGGGGGAGGGTTATATATGCTACGAAGGTGGATACATGTGAAGAACTTGTATCTAGCCTTATCGATGCTGTTACCCGCACTGAGTCTCCATGAGATGATGTTCGATGTGCAGCACAACACATCCTCCAAAGTATTGATGAGTGTATGTATTGAGACGAGTGGGGGACTTTTGGAACACCTCTTGTACGATGGATCAGCCATTTGTTCCATCATTATTCTGTCCACCACAGCGGCTACACCGCATTTCGGTAAGTAATATTCACACTTGTGTTCATAATCTTTCATGGCTGTATGTAGTCTTCAATCGGCTACAGTTCCGTAACGGCCGAAAAGCGGACACATGTTTATCGTACTGTTTCGGTTTATTTTCACATGTAGAATCACCTCTCAAATCACCATGTATATCTATTAGAGTTAAGATGAATTTCAGGATGAATTTCAATTCTTGGCTCATACATAAGATGCTGAAATGAATTCACAGAGCACAGAATCACCTAAGTCGCAACAAAATATTTGGAGTAGATTGAATTCTCACAGTGGACTCGCAATCTGGAGGACGACGGTTCAATCCCGTCTCGGCCATCCTGATTTAGGTTTTCCGTGATTTCCCTAAATCGTTTCAGGCAAATGCGGGGATGGTTCCTTTGAAAGGGCACCTCCGATGTCCTTCCCAATCCTTCCCTAACCCGAGCTTGCGCTCCGTCTCTAATGACCTCGTTGTCGACGGGACGTGAAACACTATCCACCACCACCACTAAATTCTCTCAAATTTATTGATATCCTTGGGAGAAAATACCACGGCTAAACTATTCGATCAGTATCCCACAGTGGTTAGCACACTGGACTTGCATTTGGAAAATCGACGGCTCAAACCTGCTTCTTGGCCATCCTGATTTAGGTTTTCCGTGATTTTCCTAAATCACTTTAGGCAAATGCCGGGATGGTTCCTATGAAAGGGCACGGCCGATATCCTTCTGCATCCTCCCATACTGTGAACTTGTGCTCCGTCTCTTATGGCCTCGTTGTCGACGGATGTTAAGTACTGATCTCTTCCTCCCATTCCTGTACGCCACGTGTATGATGTACGAGAAATTTCGTTAATTGATTTGGGGGAAGGAACCAAACAGCGAGATCATCGGTCCCTTCGGATTAGAAAAGGATGGGAAAGGAAGGCGACAGTGTCCTTTCAAAGGACAGTCCCGGCATTCGTCTGAAGCGTGTAAGTAGGCTGTTTAGGTTTTCTTATTGGTAACGCCGCTTAGCGCTCGGTATGAAAAATCACTGGCTGTGCTGTGCGCAGTCTGTGTTTAGTTTGCATTGTTGTCTGCCATTGTAGTGTTGGGCAGCGGCAGCTGGATGCTAACAGCGCGTAGCGTTGCGCAGTTGGAGGTGAGCCGCCAGCAGTGGTGGACGTGGGGAGAGAGATGGTGGAGTTTTGAAATTTGTAAGAATTGGTGTCATAAACTGCTATATATATTATGACTAGTGAGGTAAATACATTGTTTGTTCTCTATTAAAATCTTTCATTTCCTAACTATGCCTATCAGTAGTTAGTGCCTTCAGTAGTTTGAATCTTTTATTTAGCTGGCAGTAGTGGCGCTCGCTGTATTGCAGTAGCTTGAGTAACGAAGATTTTTGTGAGGTAAGTGATTTGTGAAACGTATAGGTTAATGCTAGTCAGGGCCATTCTTTCGTAGGGATTTTTGGAAGTCAGATTGCGTTGCGCTAAAGATATTGTGTGTCAGTTTAAGCACAATCTTGTATAATTGTTCCAAGGGGATGTTTCATATGTCGACCCTTAGCCGAGGATACTTCACTGGAATCTTCTGATTTTTTCTTGTAGTTTGTGTAATTAGTGTAGCTTTTGTTTATTGCTAGCACGTAATCATAGATAGAATTTCCTTTGTAGTTGTAGTCTTTCATTGTTGTACAGTAAAATAGTTGTGGCATGCAGGTAGTTTTGCACGAAGTATTTCGCTGCTGCACTTGCAATTAACTAGATATTATTTTCAGTGCTATGTTAATGTGTTCTCTTATTTTTGTTCTTCAAATTGTGTTTTCTGTGTTGTCGTGTGAAAAATTGTGACAATAATGGCGTGTGAAAAACGTAACACTAGGCTCC
The DNA here is from genome assembly GCF_023897955.1 of Schistocerca gregaria. Classification (NCBI taxonomy): domain Eukaryota; kingdom Metazoa; phylum Arthropoda; class Insecta; order Orthoptera; family Acrididae; genus Schistocerca; species Schistocerca gregaria. The sequence continues at coordinate 415,191,150 of NC_064925.1, read as the reverse complement.
AAAGTAAACTGAGAAATGACAGTGAAAACGAAAGCAGTGTGTTAGCGCCACCATGTAATGAATTAACTAATGTTCAAAGTAGTAATTTGGTAATTGTGTGTAGGGAAATGGAGCGGGTTGCAAATAATGGTGTAGGCAGTGAAACAATTAGTGAACAGGGAAGCGTTATCGATCGATCGGTCGGCAACAGCTCGCCTCAGGATTCCGAAATGACAGGACACAATCTTGCAAATACTGTAGATTCAGATTTTGCGTCCTCACCGTTTTCTCAAATAAATCAAGACACATTTTCTGCTTTTCAAAATGCGAATAATGCCGGTTCAAATGCACTGCCGAAAAGCACTGAGGAACATGTTTGAGACACCAGTGCACTGTTATTACAGTTAATGCAACAAATGGGACAAAAGCTACAAAAGTTAGACACAACGCTTGAACAAACACGTGAAGATTTAAGTACTGAGTTACATAACATTGAATGGAAATGTCAAAAAATCTGTAATGACGTAAAAACACAAATTTGTGAGCATTTTCAACCTATTTTCTCGCGGCATGAAAACTCATTACAGAATCACGAAGCAGCCATAAAAGAATTGCAAACTGTTGTTCGTGAAAATCACGACACCTTGCAAGCTAAAATGGACTCAGTTGCATCCACCGATTCGGTTACGCAACTTGCAAGAACTCAGGAAAACTTAAAGGACACAGTAAATTCGATTTCAACACAAATAAACACTCTGAAACTTGGTTCAGAAAAACACACTGAGGAAATGTGTTCACTATCGGAGAAAGTAGCCGAACTTTCGGATCAGTTCACTAATTTATCTACGAAGGTAGATGATAATCTGAATGACACAAAACCGGTAGTCCTTAATGACACAGAAGAGTTCGAACAAATTAGGAAATTCAAACAAAATCAGAATTAATATGCAACACCAAAGAGAAATCCGGGAAGTACAAGATCAGTTGACACAGGTAATACAAGAATTACGTATTTCAGAGGACAATCGCACTCCAATACGGGAAGAGGGACATAAAAATACGGAACTGCCACAAAATAACAACACAGGGCACTTTGGAGATTATGAAAGAAATTGGCAAAGTACACCGAATTTTGAGATGGAACCGCCGAAACGACGTAACAATGACCGACATGCGACCCGCCGACACGATGATTTTGACTATAAGCTGTTCATTAGTACATGTAAATTCAAAACATTTAAGAATTCTGGCAACGACATTCATCCAAAAGCGTGGCTCCATCAATTCGCTCATTGTTTTCCTCCCAACTGGTCACTAGAGCACAGGTTAGAATTTATGTGTGGCCAGTTAGAGAATGAACCAGCTGTAAGAATGCGATCGATCATTCACGATTGCCACAGTGAAGGAGAATTTTACTACGCTTTCCTCTCAGCATATTGGTCTCAAGCCACACAAGACCGAGTAAAATATGGCATCATAATGATGAAAAATTTCGAACAATCTGAATTTTCAAGTCTTGTGAAATATTTTGAAGACATGTTACATAAGAATAAATATCTTTCAAACCCATACAGCCCCACAGAACTCATCCACATTTGCTTAATGAAATTGCCTGAACATTTACGACAAATTATTTTGGCAGGACGTTGCAAAGACAACATTGAAGCTTTTCAGGGAGTCTTACAAGAATTAGAAATTGACACTGACAATCGCGGAACGCGAAAACAGGAACACAACAATTACAGGTCACATCCGTCGCAATTCCGCGATGAAAGAAATAATAACTGGACACGACACGGCTATTCTTACAACGCAAATCGTAACCAAAACAGACACCACCCGTATGACAACCGTTGGCAGGTTAGTAATAATTACAGAGAAAGATCGCATTTCCGTAGTAATGAATATGACAGAGACAATCATAGAAACAGACAATATGGCAACCAGAACTATTATCATCACGGGAGACGGAATAACTTCAGACGCAACGGTCCAGCGCGCAGTTACGATTCAGAGCGAAATTCTCGAGCACGTGACCGACAAGAAAGAAACTACGGAATCTACCGACATGACGACAGACGATATGATCGTAACGACAGACCTGAATTGCATCAGAACTGGCGGGATTCAAACAGGGCGGGGCCCTCTCGGCAAGGTGAATTTGTAGAAGTTAGGTCTCCTAATCACAATAACGGCGCGCGCCAACAAAGAGACAGACAATGACTCGCACCGCAGGCAGCCACGTGCGCCGGCTGGCTTAGCGAAAAATAACATAGAAGCTAACCTTGAGAAAAGTTCCTGTATTCTTTACCGACGTACACCGCATGATAATTGCGTTCAAGTTGAAACTTTGAGTACTACAAAGAGTAATGGTTTACACCACATTTCACATATAAAACCGTTTATTGAAAGATAATCTGCTTTTTAACTTTGTCTTTGCCATAAAACATTTCACTTCACATTTCCAGTATGCTTTGTCACACTGACAAACAGTTAACATGCAACAAAGTTTTGAAGTTAACTATCCAGTGTAGAACCTAGGGAATATTTTTAAACAGAAATTACGAATGCATGGTTATAGTGGACAGACGACACATTGTTGTTATTTGTACATTCTTGCTTGTTAGTTGCACGATTACGTAACGACTATAAGGCTCACATACTTAGAACATTTACGAGTTTTTAATGCAACATTTTGGTTTACTTGAAAATACATTCTGGATTTAAAGTACTTTCTGTGAGATACCAGATGATACAGTGGTTAGTTTATGTGACAGCTACACGATTATATCACGACGCTACTAATGAGTGACAATTTACAATGTTGCTTTTGCAGTTTATCTGTTTTATATCTGCACAGTTTTTCTGAATTTTTCTGGAAAGTAAAACATGTTTTAGTAGTAACGTTTGTGGCATAGTTACAATGAGACAGCCTTTTCTGTAGCACAACAATACGTACAGTACAGTACTTACTTCATCACGGCAATAAGCGTAATAACTAAGATATCTATACGAAAAGCATTTCAATTTCGTTTATCATGAGGTAAGTACATTGACTTCTGCAGAACTTAGCTTTCGGAGGAAGATAACTACGACACTTCCACAGAGATTGTCTTACAGCAAGACGCACATTTAGCGCTACAGGACATGCATTAAACTATTTATTTTTCAACATATTTGAATTACAAAGAAAGTTTTCCGTGATACATTTCATTCCATTGCTGTAATCTGTAACACCTGAGGATATAATTACATTATTCCTCAGGGGGGTACACGCTTACTTTGTGTACCATGTGTTTGGCAAGCACAAGGAGCCCTAGCTAATGTGGTATTTGTTTATACAACTTTACACATCGGTACCATATTTCTCTAACACATAAATTACACAGCTATCTGATCATTTAACTGAGAGAGACAAACATTTACTTTACTACATCAGTGACAGATGTTTACGTAATTACACCATTGGATAACTTCACACTTACAAAGTTGTATTTTGTCTGTACTTTGTGAACTGTTCATATTTTTTCGGAACCATTGTGATACTATGAGAGCTTTGAATGACATATTTGGTATGGGATCACGATTTTTAAAGTACGTTTGAGGAAGATGACACTTTTGACATGTGCAGTGAATTTTTTTTTAGGTTTTGAAATTATTGGAGGAAGCTACGGAGATTATGAGATTTTGACTGTGGTGTTATGATGTTATTATTACGACGATGATGTGAATTATGCTGCTGAGGTATGTTTAAGCTGATGCTATATGAGTTATTTGGTTATGCTATGTATCTGTTATGATGAAATATTGAAGAAGTGTCGACGAATATATATATATGTGTAATAAGGTAAGAAATAATGAGTAGTGGTTACGGACTCTGATTTGTGAAAATGGATGTTGGAAACCGAGAATCGTACTTTAAGAGTTATGAAATGAGTGTATATGCGTGAATGTATCATTATGCTGGCGAAAATTTTTTGGACACAATTATGTTTAAATGATTTTATTTCTACAGATTTGTAACGCAAATTCTTGACCTGTGAATTTTTTTAATATGAGACTGCCACTGTAGCGGAAACTGGTGTCGTAAATATTTCGATAAGACAGTTAAGTGACCACCTGCATGTAATGCGTCGTGGGCACCCAGCTGCGCGACAACCACCTGACAAAAGAAAGCCATTATTGTGTGCCTGTCAGAGGCACAGGTGGAGAAAAAAAAGAGGCCATTATCCTCGCTACTGAGATTCCTTTGTAGAAAGCATCGCAAATACTACACGCCCAAACTTGAAAACATATGATTACACTGTGGAGCTCTTAATTTATGATATTTACTAAAATGCCTAATGAAACGACGAGAAACATTTCATGGCTATTGTCCTGCTAGTTGAGAGAAATGCCATGTGGCTTGCTTTATGCATTTATTTACTCATTTTGTTTAATATTTAGTTTCTAACTGCACTGAAGCATTGGTAAAAATAAATTTTATGGATGTACTAATATAAATATTTTATGCCTACAGATCTAGTATATAATAACTTTATGATGTACTTAAAAAAAAACGAAGTGCACAAAAAACATTTCCCTTCACAGAAATTGCATACAGAATTGTTTTTCCAAGTACATGGTAATATTTTTTTACAATAAATTGTTGTGGTGCACCACTTTAATTGCATAGACGTTAAGATGTGAATAGACATTGTCCTTATCTGCATTGTTGTCTTTAGTGTAACATTTTTTCTGATTGAGCTTTGTCATGTTTAGGTATAAGTTATAGCATTTGCTGCGGCTGTTTGCCATTCATAGTGCTACTGAATGTCACTTTGTATTACTAGGTTAAGCGAATTTTATTACTGATTTATTTTTCTTGTTTGCTGCGCATTGCCTTATATTAGTTGTAATATTGCTGCCTTTTTTTGCCAATTTCCATTTTTTAACATTGCTGTTTGTGTAAATTGTTTTGTGCTGCTGCATTGCCTCATCCCTTAGTTAAGCATCTGAGCTCAGTAGATTTAAGTTAGCTTAAGAGGGGGTAGCCTATATAAGAGAATGATTTGCGATATATTGGAAGAAATGCATTGAGAAGTTATACGAAAAAAGTACAGAAATCAGGTATAGATAGGACTTTTTGGAAATAATGAAGAACGAAGGGAGATCTCCGAGAAGTAAAGAAAGTTTTGTTTGCAAAATACTGCAGTAAAACAAACCCTGTACTTTCCTTGTGTTATCCCACTATGTGTTTGTGTACACTTGTGTATTTATGTTCTTCCTGTCTTTATATGTTCATCTGATAAGACTTATGTTGTAGAATTTTCTAATATTCAGCTACATTCACAATGATGAGGAATACTGTTATCCTCAAATATAATTTGCATTAATAATATGTCGTTTTCGTTGTAAATATGTTTAGAAATTATTTATTTGTTCTGTTTTAATGCTCATGTGTGAAGTTGATGTTTAGAAATTTATTCTGATTTTTTATGTATGTGCTCCTGTCACAATTCCTGTAACACTGATGTATATGTTATTTCGATTCTTTTGTAGAGCCTGTATTACTGCAAATGTTATCTGTACTATTATGATCTTTAAAGATGTATTTTGTACCTTTGTTATTGTATTCTTATGTTATAAAATTGTAATTGACACCAGTTCATCAAATTAAGTAACTTGTAAATTACATTTCACTGCACACGTTTCTGTTGGTCATAGTATATGGACAATAGTGATAAGTAAGGACTGATAGTGTTTGCACGTGTGTTAATAATTCAGTAAGGGACTGGATAACAGCATTGCTGGTTCTAAGGACATTTCAAAAACAATTTTTGTGAGTGCACCAGTGGTGGTTATGGACTTGCTATATTGTCCGCAAGACTCTTCAATGGTGATTGTGCGCCTGCACAGTCAAACAGATGGCTGCTGGCCATCACTACATGGACTACAGTGGGTCTACACTTTTGATGACCCACCAATACCATTATTTCTACAAGGTCTACAGTGGGTCTGCATCTCTGGTGGCCCACCAATACCGTAATCTCTACCAGGCCTACAAGGGGTCTACTCTGCGATTACCTACCTACCAATAATCTTCAAAACTTCGACTGACTCTGCTGTGGGTTTGCTCTGTTGTGGCCCATTACCTGTCTGCATGTCAAGAGTCAGCACTGTCTTTCCGTTGGAAAGACAACACTACTTCTTCAAGACTGCTTAGAAATCCACTACTTCCTAGTGCAATTTCTTTTACTACTCAGACTTTGAGAAAAACACTGCAATTTTACATTGATGAATGATCAGAACTGTCTATATGGATTGTGAGAAAATTTTAGCTTTTGACCAACATTATATCAATAAGTGTGTGCATTTGATATCTTTGTTATTGTAATTATGAAAAAATTTTTCAAATCTGTATTGGCCACTGCCCAAAACAATTTGTAAATTTTTTTGTGGGGAGCATGGGAGCTATGTAAGTAGGCTGTTTAGGTTTTCTTAATGGTAACGCCGCTTAGCGCTCGGTATGAAAAATCACTGGCTGTGCTGTGCGCAGTCTGTGTTTAGTTTGCATTGTTGTCTGCCATTGTAGTGTTGGGCAGCGGCAGCTGGATGCTAACAGGGCGTAGCGTTGTGCAGTTGGAGGTGAGCCGCCAGCAGTGGTGGACATGGGGAGAGAGATGGCGGAGTTTTGAAATTTGTAAGAATTGGTGTCGTGAACTGCTATATATATTATGACTAGTGAGGTAAATACATTGTTTGTTCTCTATTAAAATCTTTCATTTCCTAACTATGCCTATCAGTAGTTAGTGCCTTCAGTAGTTTGAAACGTATAGGTTAATGCTGGTCTGGGCCATTCTTTCGTAGGGATTTTTGGAAGTCAGATTGCGTTGCGCTAAAGATATTGTGTGTCAGTTTAAGCACAATCTTGTATAATTGTTCCAAGGGGACGTTTCAAGCGATTTAAGGAAATCACGGAAAACCTAAATCAGGATGACCGGACGTGGGTTTAAACCGTCGTCCTCCCGAATGCGAATCATGTAGGAGAAAGAAGAACTTAATAATTTCAACACCAAAGGAAGCAGTTGCTGGGATATGAGAATATTCCCCAAGTATCGTTCTAATTGGTCATATTTGTTAAATAATGAAATGAATTATTTACACAAGTGTCGAAAAACTAGTAGAAGCCAGGATGGGGGAGGATCATTTGGATTCTGTAGAAATTTAGTAACACGTGGGGCTGTACTGGCACTATCTTAGAAACTATGTTGAAGAGTGGAAAACTTACGTTTCTATCAGTTTTCAGTTTTAAGAAAACATTTGCCAATGTTGACGGGAAGACACACTGAAATGCTGAAGATAGCAGGTATAAAGTACAGGGAGAGAAAGGTTATTAACAGCTTGCATGAGAAGGAAACTGTAATCAAACAACTTGAAGGGTAGCAGTTGTTGAGAAGCCTGTGAGAAAGTGTTGTAGTCTGTAATGCGATCAATGCATTGAGCAACAAATATAATATATCAAGAAGAAATTTTGAAAGGAAATTGAAGTTCAGAGAGAAAAAAAGCTTTGAACCTTGCCGATGATATTGCAATTCTGTTAGTAACGGCAAAAGACTTGGAAGCGGAGTTGAACAAAATGAACAGCGTCATGACAACAGGTGATACGATGAACATCAACTTTAGAGCAAATATAATGAGATGTAGTCGAATTAAACTAGCCAATGATAAGAGAATTACATTAGCAAATGCGAGAGTAAAGGTAATAGAAGAGTTTTGTTATTTAGATGGTAAAATAAATGAAGAAAGCTGAAGTTGGCCGGACAGAAAAAGCAGGGTGCAATTGTTTGATAAGCATTTACGAAAAACAGAAACTAGACTCCGTAACAGAGTTAATGAATCACTCTTTCGAAAACCCGTAAGTGACTTCCATTGCTTCGTGTAACTTTGATATTTGGCTGAAAGATGCCTACAAACTTTGTCTGTAAAGGTGCTCAAGCGTGGCGCCCTGCGATGTCACCCTCGGGCCTGGTGACGCTTCAAACTGCAAGGCATCGACACATGCGAAATAAAGGCCACAACTCTAGTGCACAGGCTAGAACCACTAGGAACAATTCAAAGTCATTCGACAAAACTGGATTCAGATCCGAAGCAGCAAAGGCTACTTGTTTGTGCCTTTGAGCGCTTCTGTTTTCTGCTCTCCTGTGACACGATCACACAGGACTGTAACATTAACAAGTTCTTGTATAAAACGGCAAATTGTCCCTATAAAGCATTCCCCCCTCCCCCCACCCCCCTCGCCCGTTCTGTAACGCCCTCTATACTCTATACTACCAACGTGTCTTTACTGAGCACGTTACAAATTTCGACACCAAATCAGCCTGGGACTGCTACAGCGCCCGAGGATTAGGCTACCCATTCGATACCAATTGGGTGCGGCTTGCCTAACTTTCGATGCCAGAGCAAACGATGGGCTGAAGAGGTGTCGAAGTTTCTGATACGTACATTTTTAACGTGCTCAACGAAGATGCTTATTGGCTCTACGGTGTTGGGAAAGTGGAAGGTGTAGACGAATTCATTGCCGTTTTATTTACGCACATGTTTATGTGCTCCCATGTGATCATGCCACAGGAGGACAGAAAACAAGAGGGTTGAGAAAGCATAAGTAGCCTTTGCTGCTTCGGATCATGTTCATATTTTCTAGTGTCAATAAAGTTCACCAACAGCCGTATAGAGTAAGAGATTTTATTTTATTTTGAAAGCAATTCATTTTGCCGTCTTCATGCTCTATATGCTTATAAATAAACGAACTTATCGTATAGCGCCACAAAACACTGGGTATCGTGAATTCCAATCGCTATTCACCATATCCAGTGCTTTATGACGCTATACAATAAGTTAGTTTATTTGGATAAAAGCGTATGGGGCCTGAAGATGGCAAAACTGGTTGCTTTCAAAATAAAATGAAATATATTACAGCGTACTGCTGTTGGTGAAGCTTATTGACTTTGAAAAGCACTTGCCAGCCGATGTCCTCTGGCCATGATGGACCAACAGAGAAATTTATATTTCGTCGAATGGTTTTGAACTGCCCCTAGTAGTTCCTACATGTGCACGAGAGGAAAAATTGCACTCTCGCTGCACTCCAAAGGGATGCGATCACGTTCAACGGGGATACAGTCCCACAATGTGTTTAGAGAAGGATTGAAAAATCCGAGAGTGTTAGCAGTACCCAAGGTTGTCAATAACATATTCAAGTTGCTCATTACACTGCGAACTGACGTTTTAGACAGCGAAATGTGTGGGACTCGTTATGGAAGGGGGTGGTTTCATTGACGGTCTTTCTGTCACCCCGTGAGACCTTCTCGTGTCACTTTTGAGCGATGGTTTGCCTGAAGTGCTTTCCCGATTGATTTCAACGCTAGGTGTAGCGGTTATAACCTCTACCGCAGAGAAGTAAAAGGAACGGAAGAAATGTGAGTAAGAGGAGCTGTGATGACCTTCTCACCATGTGAAAAGTTCACATTGGCGTTGGACAGAACTGAGGTGAAATTTGGTGGCAGTGTGACATCATTAACCCAGCTTACAGCTCAGATAGACTTCTGATCTGTGGCCTTTCTTTCGGTTCCGTCGACATTTGCAGTTTGAAGCGTCGCCGAGTCCGAAGTAGATAGTAAGGCGTTCGGCTTTTCCTCCATTCCAGAGGAAGTTTATAGGAATCTTCGAACCGAATGTCAAACTTACGCGTGGCAACGGGAGACACTTACGAGTTTTCGAAAAAGTGATCCTTTAATTTTGTTACGCAGTGTGGATTACATTCGTCATAAATTCAAGACTTAGAATATCGTTTCGGAAGGTATTGTCCGGAATGTAACCTTGAACGTAACTGAAAATAGTGGGCTACAAACAGCTGAGACCAGAAGAAATAGAAGCTTTAGAAACGTGACGCTTCAGAAGACTGTAGCGTTTATAAGAGTAAATCGAGTAATGAGGAGATATCGAACTGATTTGCGAAGAAAGGAAATTTATTTTATTAGGGATTGTTTGCTAGAACATGTTCTGAGGCATCAAGGAATCGTTGTCAAGAACATTTGAGGAAGATCAAGGTTTGAATATAGTAAGCAGGCACAAGTGCGTGCAAGTTGCGGTAGTTACATAGAGGTGATGCAGATGGTGGATTTTCGTGATGAACTGCGTCAAACCAATCATCACAACAATGCAATAAGAACAGTGACAACATGTACATAATTACAAACATCCAGTATGCTGGAATAGCTGTAGATCATCAAGTCTGTTAATCTGTACAAGGAAAAATCATAAAAAGTTGCAGATTTAACTTTATTTATGCACTCGATGACTGGTTTCGGGCCGGGACCCATTTTCAAATCATCGTAACATAGTAAAACATGTTACTTCCGGGAATGCAAAAACCATACCAAAAATGTGCAAAAGAACAGTTCCACGTGTGCATGATTTGAAAATGGGTCACTGCCCGAAACTTGCCATCAAGTGGGTATAAAAAGTGAAATTTGCAGCTTTGGCTGGTTTCTCCTTGTACTAACATACATAGTTCTCTAAGGAAGTTTTTTCCAGTGTTCTAAATGATTTGATACAGCTTGTCACGACGTCCTCCCTGCGCTAAGACCTACACCTAGACTAAACGTTTTCATTTATATGATGCACGTATATCAATGACTGTTTTCACGTATAGCTCTATGGCTCTCTCAAGTACCACGGATGTTTTCTCTTGATGTCTTAACAACTGCTCTGCCTCCCTGTCTTAATTAATATTTTCCACGTACTGCGTTCGTCGTCATTTCTGCAGCCAAGCTCCTCATTTCTTTTCTTATCAGACAATTTTCATTATTCTTCTCTGAAACTACACCTCAAACGAATACACTCTCTTTCTTTCCAGTCTTCAACTGAAAATACATTGTGTGACAAACGTTGTCAAAAGCGAAGGCTCTTACGTAAACGTTTCAAAATGAGACGACCCGATTGCTTTAATAAATTTGTCTAACGTGATAAGACACTGAGAAGCAGCCAGTATCTCGGCTTTCGTCAGTTATTTTGAGCTTTTGTAAAGAGATAACTTGTGAACTCGAGGTAGCGCATCAAAACTGAGGAGCAGCAGACGGGAATGAGTCAACAGAAAATGTATTACACTCTTGGCAACTTTCATCCAGGGCGTGCTAACTTTCAGTGAAATTCTGAACAGTTAATCATTGATGGTAGTGAACTGATTATTAATTAGCAAATCATAAGACACAAAACATGTGCAGTGGTCATCGTTGCACATGTGTACCAAACCCTATGGTTTGATATGCAAATTATCTATGCAACTAAAACAACATCTGTAACGAGCAAAGAATCGCGGTACCGACCAACAAGTTGCTACGAAGAGATAATCCCATATAAAAGTGAAGACTTTTGAGCAAGTCTGCAAACCATTTCTGATAATCAGCTTATACAACATAGTCTTGCCGATTTTCAAAAGGCAGACAACTCTACTGTCTGAGCAGTTAGAACACCTGCAGCATGTCATCAGCAGAAACGAAATTAAAGTTAGTGTCATCGATGGAGCCATACTTAGCCATAAGTAGGGTACTATTTAACATAGTGGTCTTTTTAACAATTACACTTTGATGATTCTCATATGAAGTTTCTGTTAGCCTTGAGACTTCACTCGTATGAAGAGCAAAGACGACCAAATGCGAAGCGCTGAATAGTGACTTCAACCCACACTCAGCATGATGGGCCTCTTACTCTTATTTTGATTTCCCTTCGTCCGAAGTGTACAGTAGGTAGACACCGCCATTCATCTGAAGCGTTTCACTTTCACTGACATAACAATATAAACGTTGATATTTCAATGAGTGAGACTGGGTGATACTATTCATTATTTTGGCTATCGCAGACTGAATGGCAGTTTCGCTCAGTTTCCGATAATACAGACAATAGTGTCAGCGCTTTTTGTTCCTTTCTACCTGTAATGATGACAGCTGCTCCTCCATTTGTGTTAGCAGAAGCGGGAATCGAACTTGAGTTGCACCCACTCGCTGGTTCTATTTGTCTGCGTATTTGAGTCCACTTCAATTTCTTGATTTGAAACTTTGTGTTCTTGCAGATGTCCGGATACAAACCATGCAGGCGTTCATAATAAAAATCGGTTTGACCGTTCATAATGATCAAAAGAATAAAAAGTTCTACTCGTAATGTTTAGAGTATAACACTGGACCACAGACGAATCGCGTCTTGCGAGTGAGTTTCTTAGTTTTACGAGGAAATAAAGAAATACTCCCACAGCTACTGAAAAGTAGGGCCATCCAAATAATTTCCCCTGTTCCTTATTTATGATGTTTGAATTGCATTCAGTACACTTGGATACTATTCGTAACTAAGCTGTATACCCAAATCATAGTTATAGAAAAGCTTAGCGAAACTCATTGGGCCGAACCTTAGGGATTTGGACTATCAGTCAATGTTGCACCATCTGGGGTCGCCGCGTCTCCGATACATGAGGTTCCAAAGTGCTAGCCAACGCAACACAATGTCTGAGCGAACGTGCTCTTCCTATCGTTAGTCTAATGGAAAACTGGAAACATTGTATAATACGTTTGGCAACTATTCGAGCGTCGATTTACTTCCTGGTTCTTAATTATCCTACTAAATTCGCTTCATATTTCGTAGTCATTTCCGATAAATAGTCTGAATGATCTCCGCTTAAAGTGCAACATCGAGTTGTCAACTATATTATTTGATTCCAAGAGGGTCGTTCCACACAGATTATGTAACTAATCTCGTATTTTACACTAATAATTATCTCTGATAATAAGCTCTAGAGAAATGAAAGCATACTGCTGGCGATATTGGATCGGTAGCTAAGGGCTAAGAGACTGCTTTTCGAAGGGAAATCTCGCTAGAGACCTAACCATCTAGTCTGCTTTTTACTTCTTCTCTTACCGAGCTGGAAATTTTAACTTCACAATCTTAAATCTTATCCCAATCTCGATTTATTACCTCCTGGATTTAGAGGTGGAAATTTTCAGAACTTGTGACATTGCATCCTTGTTAAAACTTACATTTTTCTGCGTATACGAAAGATTTTTGACTTTTGTCGTAATGGGTCCCGGTAAACTATAGTTGGCAAAAGATTCGGTGGACACACCTCTGGGATGCAGTTTTTAATTCAAAACACCTACGTCGTGCCACGAGATGTTTAACGTTACTTTTGAGGATATACGCTGGGCTTTGCTTCACACATGATTTTTTTCATGAAGGTAATGCACAGTGGTTCAAATACCCATCTGGCTGTCCAGATTTAGGTGGTCCATCAAATGCTTTCCTTTAAAATTACGCAAAAGATTTCCTCCTCCTGGCGTGATTTCAGGTGTGCACTTACCCCACATACGGCACACATTTCCAGCTGCCTCCACTGCTAGCAACCCTCTATTAAAACAAAAGAGAACAAAAAGGGACGAATGTTAGACTTTTTTTCTCGTTCTGCACTCCATTTTCTAATGCGTAAATAAGAGTCCTCATAATGTTCCAATATGCAAAATTGAATGTCACCACAAAGACAATTTAGAACCTAAAACAAAAAAATTACGATCGACAAATATGCTTATAGCAACCTACACGAGAATCTGCCAAACAAAATCTCCTCAATATTATGCACCAACCTACTTGTTTCAGATGCCCTGGTGGATCACATACATTAGTGTTCTTCACATAACATGCTGGGTGAGTAAACGTCAGTATGCCCTTGCCTGCGGAGCTATATGACATGGAATGCGTTTTAATAAAGTAAAAAAAGAGAGTGTACTCGATACTTGGCCTTTGGGTTTACACTGCAGCAGATTTACCAGTAGACCACTAATATGTACACCAGCAGACACGCTGAATCAAAAAACAACACCTCCTGCAGAATTTTCCACATACTACTGTGTTGCCAGTTTGTGGAGCTTTCTGTTATTTTATTTTATGCCAGTAATTAAAAAATCAAGTGAAATATACATATTGGACAGATAGGCTGTAAGTGAATATCGAGGCGAATGAAAAGAAAATAAATGTTTTGAACAGGTTGTAAGCATCCTCCAGCAGAATCCTCAAATAACTTGGAGCATCCTTTCTTACAACAAAATCATGAAGCAATGCTGCTACTTGTAGTTCGGTGGTGTTTTGGTACCAGCTTACCACAACCCACCTGCATGGCCAAGCTCGCTAATGTGCGATTGTGTGGAGGCACTAGACCCAGGGGTATGCCAGTTCGAATCCTGGTGGGGGAAGAACTTTTCGCTGCCAGTATTCGGTTGGTAAGGATAGGAGAGAGGGTAACGTAAAGTTCCTAATCACCAGATTTTGCACCAAAGTCCTGGTTTAAATACCAAATTTCTCCGAAATGTTTCATAATATCAGAGCATGTGACTGCTGATGGCGATGCGTCCGTCGGATGGGGACGTTATGCTTGACGGTCCCCTTGGTGCTATTCGTGAGGAGCAGGCTACGTACAGGTACCGCTGGTTTTACCCTCTCCCTTTTATCATCATCATCATCGTAATAGTCACACAACGCAAACATTCTTCTACATTCCGCACACACACACACACACACACACACATTCAAAGACATACATGTAGTATTGCACAAAGTTGTAGTGGAGCAAGTTGCAAATAAGTAAACAAGCAAACACCAAACTACAGGTGACACATAATTATTATTTTTAACGTCCCTCCACGCGTTTTCAACAATAACATTTGGCATCCGTTTTGTCTTCCAGTCAGACAGAACTTTTCGTCATATTATTACACGTACAAACTTTCCCACTTATTGCTGAAAATGGATTCGATAGTCAATGTATCTAACGTGTGTAGGCAACAATGGTGATGGGGGCAAGGTTCGCCTACCACTTAGCATAGAATTTTTCAGTACGCTAAATCCAATTGAGACATGAGCACATTTCGCTACAGGTGAAATAAACCTGCAGTCATGGACTGTGTGGCTGGTCCCGGAGGAGGTTCAAGTCCTCCCTCGGGCATGGGTGTGTATGTTTGTCCTTAGGATAATTTAGATTAAGAAGTGTGTAAAATTAGGGACTGATGACCTTAGCAGTTAAGTCCCAGAAGATTTCACACACATTCGAACATTTTTTTGAAATAAACCGATAATAAGGATTATTCTTATGTGGACGATAGTAGCTGAGTTCTAATTCCGGTAAGGCAAGGCTTTTTCATCTCATTATTTCAGTTTCAATCACCACGCTACCGGTGAAAAATTGCGATATCTAGCATTTGTCTGCACTTAGTTAACAATTCAGTTAGGTGCATTACAAAACGTAATGCCCATCGTTTCAAGTTTAAACACTCACACACTTCGTTACTTGTGTTTGAAATCGTATTTACGATCTTCCGTGGTTAGTTAACAAAGGCACTCTACAGTACAAAAAATTTAGTCATGTAATTTCAAATTGGAACTTGCAATCACAAATGGCATTTGTTGTAATTAAGTCGACTTTACAGGTGCTAAAAACTGTGTCAGGTGTAATAACGTGTTTTATGATTTATGTGTAACGTCGTGGTCGTAATCTGTATCTGCACTGATAACCACACAGAGTTTTTTAAATCTCTAATGGCTGTTGTAGTAAGCATGTTGTATAATCAAATGACAATACTGAACCGAGAGTAGAGGACCTCCAAGACAACTGTGATATATGTGTTGCATATAAATCACGCGATATGCAATTCACGCCATGAGGATACCTTTTGACCATGAAGTACCTCCATCTTTGAATGCGATGAAGAAAATCTTTTACAGATAACATATCCATATTAACCTAAGCAGAATTTAGAAATGAAATGCAAGAGAATCAAAGATTTTTATTAATTAACAATACTCATTTTATTACAGCAATATTTGTGTACCTTAACGTCTAACTTCGTAACTATTTACACTATATTTGTAGCAACAAATAATACTGGACAAATAGTGAGTATTGTGAGGAATTCAGGGATTAGCAACCACAAGGCAGTTGCTGCTAGGCTGAATACCGTAATACCTACAACCATCAAAAAGAAAAGCAAGGTATATCTATTTAGAAAAGCTGTTAAAAATGTCCTTAACGCCTTTTTAAGAGACAGTCTTCACTCCTTTCTATCTGATCACGTAAGTATACAAAAGTTTTGGAATGTTTTCAAAGAGATAGTATAGACAGCATTTGAGAGATATATACCACATAAATTAATAAGTGACGGTACTGGTTCCCAATGGTACACAAAACTGGTCAGATCGGTGTTCCAGAAGCAACGAAAAAAGCATGCCAAATTTAAAAGAACGCAAAATCTGCAAGATTGGCAAAGTTTTACAGAAGTTCGAGATATAGCGCGTACTTTAATGCAAGATACTTTTAATAATTTTCACAATGAAATTCTGTCTCGAAATTTGGCAGAAAACAAAAGAGATTCTGGTCATACATAAAGCACACCAGTGACAAGACGCAATAATACCTTCACTGTGCAATAACAACGGTGAAGTCACTGATGACAGTGCCACTAAAGCAGAGTTTAAAAAATGGTTCAAATGGCTCTGAGCACTATGGGACTTAACATCTGTGATCATCAGTCCCCTAGAACTTAGAACTGCTTAAACCTAACTAACCTAAGGACATCACACACATCCATGCCCGAGGCAGGATTCGAACCTGCGACCGTAGCAGTCTCACGGTTCCGGACTAAGCGCCTGAACCGCTAGACCACCGCGGCCGACAAAGCAGAGTTATTAAACACGGCTTTCCGAAACTCCTTCATCAAAAAAGACGAAGTAAATATTCCTGAATTCCAATGAAGAACAACTGCCAAGATGAGAAACATAGAAATATATATCATCGGAGTAACGAAGCAGCTTAAATCACTTAATAAAGGCAAGTCCTCCGGTCCAGATTGTATACCAGTCAGATTCCTCTCAGAGTATGCTGATAAAATAGCTCCATACTCAGCAATTATATACAACTACTCGCTCACAGAAAGATCCGTACCTAAAGACTGGATAATTGCCTAAGTCACACCATTACCCAAAAAGGGAATTAGGAGTAATCCGCTGAATTACAGGCCTATATCACTAACTTTGCTTTGCAGTAGGGTTTTGGTACTTATACTATATTCGAACATTATGAAGTACCTCGAAGGAAACGATTTATTGACACATAGTCAGCACGGATTCAGAAAATATCGTTATTGTAAAACACAACTAGCACTTTATACTCATGAAGTAATGAGTGCTATCGATAGGGATATCAAATTGATTCCATATTTTTAGATTTCCAGAAGGCTTTCGACACCGTTCCTCACAAGCGTCTTCTAACCAAACTGCGTGCCCACAGAGTATCGTCTCAGTTGTGCGACTGGATTCGTGATTTCCTGTCAGACATTTCGTAGTAATAGACGGAAAGTCATCGAGTAAAACAGAAGTAATATCCGGCGTTCCCCAAGGAAGTGTTATAGACTCTCTATTGTTCATGATCTATATTAACGACATAGGGGATAATCTGAGTAGCCGTCTTAGATTGTTTGCACATGACGCTGTCATTTACCGTCTTGTAAAGTGATCGGATGATGAAAAAACTTGCAAAATTATTTAGATAAGATATCTGTATGGTTCGAAAAGTGGCAATTGACTTTGAATAAGGAAAAGTGTGAAGTTATTCACATGAGTACTAAAAGAAATCAGCTAAATTTCGATTACGCGATAAGTCACACAAATCTGAAGGCTGTAATTTCAACTAAATACTTAGGGATCACAATTACAAATAAGCTAAATTGGAATGATCAGATAGATAATATTGTGGGTAGAACAAACCAAAGACTGCGATTCATTGGCAGAACACTTAGAAGGTGCAACAGGTCTACTAAAGATACTGCTTACACCACGTTTATCCGCCCTATTCTGGAGTATTGCTGTGCTGTGTGGGATCTGCATGAGGTGTGACTGACGGATGACATCGAAAAAGTACAAAGAAGGGCAGCTCGCTTTGTATTATCACCAAATAGGGGAGATAGTGTCACAGACATGATACGTTTATTGGAGTGGCAATCATTTTCGTTGCGACGGGACCTTCTCATGAAATTTTAAATACCAGTTTACTTCTCCGATTGCGAAAACATTCTGTTGGCATCCTCCTACATAGGGAGAAATGAGCATCACGATAAAGTAAGAGAAATCAACGCTCGCACAGAAAAATTTAAGTGCTCCTTTTTCCCGCGAGCCGTCCGAGAGTCGAACGATAGTGAGACAGCTTGATGGTGGTTGATTGAACCCTCTGCCAGGTACTTTATTATGAAAAGCAGAGTAATCACGTTGATGTAGATGTACTGCCGTTGTTGTGGTTCAGTAGGTGTAGTAAATTATAATGAAGCTATCACATGTAGTTATTCAGATGTAGAGAGATGAGCGGTAAACTAAATTCATGAAATTGCGTAGACAAGAGCTTTCAAATGCCCCCATAAATGAAAGTCAAGAGGGTTGAGGTCAGCAGAGCGTGGAGGCCATGGAATTGGTCCACTTCTACCAATCCATCGGTCACCGAATCTGTTGTTGAGAAGCGTACGAACACTTCGACTGAAATGTGTAGGAGCTCCATCTTGCATGAACCACATGTTGTGTCGTACTTGTAAAGGCACATGTTCTAGCAGCACAGGTAGAGTATCCCGTATGAAATCATGATAACGTGCTACATTGACCGTAGGTGGAAGAACATGGGGCCCAATCAAAACATCACCAGCAATGCCTGCCCAAACGTTCACAGAAAAACTGTGTTGATGGCGTGATTGCACAATTGCGTGCGGATTCTCGTCAGCCCACACGTGTTTATTGTGAAAATTTACAATTTGATCACGTTGGAATGAAGCCTCATCCGTAAAGAGAACATTTGCACTGAAATGAGGATTGACACATTGTTGGATGAACCATTCGCAGAAGTGTACCCGTGGAGGCCAATCAGCTGCTGATAGTGCCTGCACACGCTGTACATGGTACGGAAACAACTGGTTCTCCCGTAGCACTCTCCATACAGTGACGTGGTCAACGTTACCTTGTACAGCAGCAACTTCTCTGACGCTGACATTAGGGTTATCGTCAACTGCACGAAGAATTGCCTCGTCCATTGCAGGTGTCCTCGTCGTTCTAGGTCTTCCCCAGTCGCGAGTCATAGGCTGGAATGTTCCGTGCTCCCTAAGACGCCGATCAATGGCTTCGAACGTCTTCCTGTCGGGTCACCTTCGTCCTGGAAATCTGTCTCGATACAAACGTACCGCGCCACGGCTATTGCACCTTGCTAACCCATACATCAAATGGGCATCTGCCAACATCGCATTTGTAAACATTGCACTGACTGCAAAACCACGTTCGTGTTGAACACTAACCTGTTGATGCTACGTACTGATGTGCTTGATGCTAGTACTGTAGAACAATGAGTCGCATGTCAACACAAGCACCGAAGTCAACATTACCTTCCTTCAATTGGGCCAACTAGCGGTGAATCGAGGAAGTACAGTACATACTGACGAAACTAAAATGAGCTCTAGCATGGAAATTTATCGTTTCCGGACTCATGTCCACATAACATCTTTTCTTTAATTGTGTGTGAGGAATGTTTCCTGAATGTTTGACCGTACCTTTTTGTAACACTCTGTATAATGAAGGCGAGGACGGCAAATGGTCACTTCAGTAACATCACATGTGTAAGACAGAGATTCTGCCCTTTGGGTGAGGACGGGGCGTGAGTCGTGCTTGGGTAGCTCAAATGGTAGAGCACTCGCCCGCGAAAGGGAAGGGTCCCGAGTTCGAGTCTCGGCCCGGCACACAATTTTAATCTGCCAGAAAGTTTAAGAGATTCTGGTATTTCCACATTTAGCGTTGATGAATGTATCTAGTTTATAGTGCCATGGTGCTGCAGAAGGTCAGAGACTTTCCACACGTTGGAAACTGATTGCAGAAACGTGTCGTAGGTATTCAGTCTATTGCTTTATGGACGCAGTTTCATAATGCTCTGCTACATTTCAGGTTAATTAATGATGTTCTGGAAGACATGTATAGAAAACTTATCCTTCTGTGTTTTCTAGAAATTTGATTCACGTTCATGTGTATTGTACACCACGTGGTTTTTATCTACTCTTTGTTTATTTTGAACTTAATGCATAGTATCAGTTCATCAGTCATTTATTTAATATTCGTGCGTAATCGCGAACTCATGTTATGTGACACCATCTTGCGCACACTTGCCAAAATCACTTTGTCAATTCAGTGACCATCTGCGATGTAAATAATGAAATGTTTCAGTCATGTACACTTTCTACAACGAATTTGCAATAGACATCCCGCACTCAGCACTTAAAATTACAGTCACGAAAAATAAGTTTCGCCAATGATCATGGGATGGAGTTTAGTTGTGGCAACTTTTTGTAATATATGTATTAATGTTTTCATGTAATAATTTGAGCAGAACTTTGTAGTGAGGCCTTTAGCTTTTGCAATTATATGTGCAGATTTTGTCCTTGAATGAAATCAGTATTGTATTATTTTGATATGGTATTTTCAGTTCTACATTATATCCAGATTAAAATATTGTGGTTACAGAAAGAGGAATCATCCCGTAACACCGGCCTTAACTGCGAATTACGCATGCTTATATTCTAAAGTTGTGACAAACCTTTTAGGTTACACACCGTTTGATACAAGCTATGCATACCTATTTTACGTTGCGTGGATTTTCTGTAAGTGTGTGCTTCTATAATTTATTCTGTTGCTTACTTCGTAGTCAGATATAGTTTAATAACTGATTGGTGAGCATTCATACAACAGAGGTTAGCTTCATAATACATGACTGAGTCTTACCACTCATGATAGTAGGCCAGTACTAAACACAGCAGACAACTTACATTTGGTAGGAACTGCCTTCATATAGAACGATTATTGTTTCGATTGCTTTATTAGTTAGTTTCATTTTTGTTAGTTAAGATTTCATGTTACCAGCACCCATGAGTTTTGCGTAGTATTTTCATGTTCCGTGGATCATCTCCTGTGGTACCAAGAACCCAATTTCCATTGTTAATATTTGTAGAGTATTTTGCAAAGAATATTGCTATTAAATTTTTCAATCGTTATTTTTGCTGAAGAATATGGTATTGTTTGTGAACTACATGGTACATATTTCTGCTTGCAGACTGGTATTTGATGATTCTTACACATTGGGTTGGTGCATAATTTCGTAGCGTTTTTCCATGACTGTGATAAAGAGAACAGATACACATAATAGAGACTTTATTCATTAATAACGTGTTCTCCTTCACTGTTTACAACAGTCTGCGAAAGCTGAGGAAACATTTCGATTCCACGACTATAGAAATAGCATTATTTTGATGCGAAGAACTGGTCGAGACATTTTAGGAGCGCATTTTCATCTGGAAAGGAAATTCGTTGGTGGTTGTTTGCTAGAGAGTGGAAAAGGTTAAATCTGAGAGCACAAGATAATGTGAATAAGACACATGCAGACTGACTTCCAAACCAAACTCCTGTATAGTGTTTTCTGTCAGTATAGCAGAATGCGGGCGGGCATTATCACGGAGTAGCATCACTTCACGCAGTCTTCCCGGTCGTTGATCTTTGACTGTGTCTGCAAGACGTCTCAGTTGTTGACAATAAATGTCAGCAGTGATGGTTGCTCCTCGGCTAAGCAATTCATAGTACGCCACATCGTTGTTGTTCCATCAGATGTATATCATTATCTTTTGGTGCATACGAGCAGGTCTTTGTATGGGGAGTTACCGTTTTGTTTGAGCTCCACAATTCCTTTTTTCCCCTTACGTTAGTATAAAGACACAATTTCTCTTCACCAGTAACGATAAAGGATAGGAATGGTCGGTGTTGTTATTGAGATAATTAATGACGAGCAAACAGGATGCACATATTTTTGTGGTTTTGGCTTAGGACAAGCCGTACCCATACGTCAGATTTCTGAACCTCTTGCATTACATTCAAATGTTGCACTAATGTGGAATCGTCACAGTTCATCACACTTGCCGGTTTTTAGCAATACTAGCGTGAATCATTGCGGATTAATGGGCTTAAACGAGCTTCATCCTGAAGGTGAAAGGTTACTAATGTCAAAACGATCCTCCGTAGAACGGAAAATAATTTTCTTACCGTGTTCTGTGCATTGGCATTATCCCCATACACGGCGTAAATGTTTCTGGCTGCCTCTGCTCCCGTTACCATTGTACTGAAACCAAACATAAGAAAACTTCAGAAATGTTCCTATTTCTCCACTTTCCACTCCGACTGTCTAGTGTCCACTACCTCCAAATGACATAATGACATAATGTAACCTCAAACTGCAACAGTGAACTACAAACAAAAATGACAATTCATAGCAACCGGAATATCAACATGCAAAACAAAACCGCTACGAAATTGTGCACCAATTTATGTTTGTGTGAAACATACTTGTTACATGAATTACAGTGAACAAACACTGATTTACTTGTTTAATCCGGGCTACATTTCTCTAATAAAGGTGAAGAAATTCTTACTCTGTTGGTCTGTGCCTTTTAATTTTGATATTGAAGATCGAAAAGATACAAATTCTGTGGCCTGCTTTTGTGTATAACGGGATGTAGGAATAACTAAAGATTTTGGCACCACGCGGTGGCTTTGACCCATGTCGCCATCAATTTAGTGATGTCCCTATTCCAAATATTGACGATTGGCTGCCATGACGCCACATATTACAGAATCGAACACACTAATAATACGAAAAAAATTTTATTACAGAAATAACATAGAACTAACTGGACAACCGAAGGAAATAAGTCATTTTGTGTGGGGCAGATTATATAGCGATAATAAAAAGTAGTTATGGAAAAATCAGTCAAACGACTTTCTCAACAATCAACAAAACCTCAATAAATCTACCTGAAGAAAAGTGATATAGAATGTTTCACTTGACCCATTAAGCTCAAATATTGTCCACGATACCGGGAACCCATACAATGCTTGAAAAAGAAAATTTCGGAAATCTATCTTGACCTGTTGTTGTTGTTGTTGTGGTGGTATTCAGTCCTGAGACTGGTTTGATGCAGCTCTCCATGCTACTGTCCATACAGTAAAGCTGCATGCCCTCGGGAAAAATTACGGCTGTAGTTTCCCCTTGCTTTCAGCCGTTCGCAGTACCAGCACAGAAAGGCCGTTTTGGTTAGTGTTACAAGGCCAGATCAGTAAATCACCTAGACTGTTGCCCCTGCAACTACTGAAAAGGCTGCTGCCCCTCTTCAGCTAAAATATATCCACGATATCACGAAACCACACACAGGAAAACAAATCCCGTAGAAAATACATGACTTGACCTATACAAATGAAATTAATTCCACGGTTGCACACAACCCGTTCATACATCTAAAATGGTAAACCTAACCTCTTAAATGTAGGTAAACAACTCCACCATGCATATTAATTATAATCCCACATGATTACCTACAATTAACAACACAGCTTTGAAATTAATAAAAGTTGCATTAACACCATTTTAGAATACATACACTGGTCCCTC
Source organism: Schistocerca gregaria (assembly GCF_023897955.1). NCBI lineage: Eukaryota > Metazoa > Arthropoda > Insecta > Orthoptera > Acrididae > Schistocerca > Schistocerca gregaria. The sequence continues at coordinate 415,167,599 of NC_064925.1, read as the reverse complement.
GTCTGAGATGCAGCATCTACATCTACATCTACATCCATACTCCGTAAGCCACCTGACGGTGTGTGGCGGAGGGTACCTTGAGTACCTCTACCGGTTCTCCCTTCACAGGGTTCTCCCTTCACAGCAATTATGGTCCGTCTCGTACCTTATCAACAAACGTGGCGCTTCACGTTTTAGGCATTGAGATCGAACATATGTAGGCATGTAACTATGGTCACTATGTCATCACCTCATTTCGGGGCGTGCAATGACTTACTCATGAACTTCGTTGCCATGTTCAAAACAATGAAAAACATATATACACCCCCCACATACTTGCTCATATACGTTATACATAGTATTTTAATTCGTACCGACATTATGCAGCTATATAGTAGCTTCAGGAGGAATGACACATGATTTGTGAAGTGAATCTACAAATGAAAATAATCTGAAAGAGTCCTATGAACATGAGACTGATTTTCGATTGTCACGGAACTGGGGCTGGTCGAAGACTACACACATCCATGTATGATCATGAAGACAAATGTCAATATCACTTACCGAAATGCTGTGTAGGCGCTGTGATTGACAGCGTAATGGTGAGACAAATGGCTGATCCATGGTACAAGAGGTGTTCAGGCAGTCCTCCACCCATATCAATGCACTTGCCAACGCGTTGGAAGGTATGTTGTGTTGCACACTGAACATCATTTCCGCTGGCTTTAAAATAGGCAACAGTGTCGGTGAGACGAGCGACTTCACCTTCGTAGCGTATACATCCCCCTCCAACCAGCCCCATGAACAGAAACAGAAGTCTAGCGGATTTACGTCGGATGATCTGGCAGCCTAGTTAATGAGTCCGACATGGACAATACACGGTTGACGAAATGTGTTAGTCAGACACTGGGATACTTGTCTGGTACAGCGAATGGGTGATTCGCCCCGTTGCTCTAATGTCAAGTCTTCTAAAAGTGCGAACAAGACTTGTATCAGGAAATGTGCGTATGCTCCGGCTGTCATGGCAGGAACACAAGCTCTATCACCAGGACACCAACCATACCACACCAGACGTCCACTGAGAACCCAGCTTGGAATCTTGTTCCCTAGTGTCATGTGGGTTCTCCATCGGCATGTATGAGAACTGCGGGTGTTCATGGACCACTGGGTGTAAATGTAATCTCTTCTGTAAATAAAGTGTACTGCACGTTGTCTCTGTGTACAGCCAACCATTCACAAAGTTGTTGTCTGATTACTGAGTGCACGGGCTGCACGTGGAATGGGTACAAGCTCTCTGTATGTAACGTACGTAACACTCGGTTTGTGGAAGACTGAGCTGATGACTAATGTGCCGTGTACTGGTGGTGGGGATCTGTTGTACAATTGCACTAATGTTGTTTATTTCTTCAACTGAGTGGAGGGCCCCACATTCTGTGGATACTTGGTAGTGTTTCGGAACCACGTAATGTTCGAAAAACAGTGGGAAATACCCTGGCACAGGGGTTTCGTCGATCAGGGAGATGTCTCTGGTATTTGGTCACAGCTTCACAGCCGCTGCCATTACAGTACCCGTACACAAACAATATGTCTGCGTACTCTGCATGGGTGAACGTGTGCAACATGTTGGTGTTCACGGACACAATGGACTTGCTTGAATAAAAAACCACTCAAGCATAACACGCACACGGTCTCAGGACTGCTCACTGATCCAATCCACGATCGCGCTCTGGGTACGCTACGAGTTGTTGCCTAGGTCCGACCTCACTGTACTGTCACCAACATTATTCTGTCCACGACAGCGCCGACACAGCATTTCGGTAAGTAGTACTCACACTTATCTTCATATCCATTCGTGTATGTGTGTGGTCTTCAACCTGCTCCGCCGGCCGCGGTGGTCTCGCGGTTCTAGGCGCGCAGTCCGGAACCGTGCGACTGCTACGGTCGCAGGTTCGAATCCTGCCTCGGGCATGGATGTGTGTGATGTCCTTAGGTTAGTTAGGTTTAAGTAGTTCTAAGTTCTAGGGGACTAATGACCACAGCAGTTGAGTCCCATAGTGCTCAGAGCCATTTGAACCAACCTGCTCCAGTTCCATAGCGATCGAAAATCGAACTAGTTGTCTTACGACTTTTTCGTTTGTTTTCAGATGCAGAATCAACTCAAAAATCATGGGACATTCATCCTGACTCATCCTGCACAAAAGTTTCGTGATCAAACTTACTGAACCTAAGTTATTGAAGAATGAATATAAAATGAAGTTAATGGTTTTCGATTTACAAATTAATCTTACCGATCATGTTGAGGAACAACGCATCTCTTGCAAATGCACTTCACTTTAACAATGTCAGCATTAACATTCGAAGAAAATAATGCACAACAGAAACGTTAATAATTAAATGGAAATTCCGTGTGGCTAGGGCATATCGCCGGGTAGACCGTTTATCTGGTGCAAGTTTTTCGAGTTGACGCCATTTCGGCGTCTTGCATGTCAAATATTCAAATGTGAGTGAAATCTTATGGGACTTAACTGCGAAGGTCGTCAGTCCCAAAGATTACACATTACTGAACCTAAATTATCCTAAGGACACACACACACACACACACACACACCCGCCCAAGGGAGGACTTGAGCCTCCACCGGGACTAGCCGCACAGTCTATGACTACAGCGCCTCAGACCGCTCGGGTAATCCCGCGCGGCACTTGCATGTCGATGGGGATGAAATGATGATGATAAGGCAACACAATACCCAGTCTCTGAGCGGAGAAAGTCTCCGACCCAGCCGGGAATCGAACCCGGGCCGTTAGGTATGACATTCCGTCGCGCTGACCACTCAGCTAACAGGACGGACAGTAATTAAATAACGCTACGCTACTTCTTTCATAAGACACCAATTTATTTCATTCATTTACATTGCATTTGTGAATTGCAACATAAATATGTTCAATGTAATGAAATCTCCCGCATTGGCTGCACGTTATGAACTTGCACTTTGACACAATGTAGAAAGCGTATAACCGATGTCAAAATAGTATTTCACAATCCCGTTTACTGACTCCGCTGTAGGATATTTCGTGTTCGGTCATCCGGCGGAAGCAATTGGGCACAGCTAGTGACAGCTTTCTTTGTCATTGCTAAAATCTATAACCATTATATTTTGCATGCTTTCCTTGAACCATGTCAATGCGACGTGATTTTGTAGGTAAATGTTTGCTAACATAGGCTACATTTTGAGGAAGTGATGTGGCAAGTAAGCTGTTTGCAGTGATTGTGGTATAACCGTTATTTTCCTGTTGGCCTTTTGCATTTCATTTTTCCCTTGTTGTCTTGTTACAGTACATACAATCTGTGTGTATTCTTTGCCGTTGTATGTATTTTTAGTGGAGAGATTTTTTCTCCTGTTATTCAGTGGGAATATTTATGTCTTACTTGTTATGGAGAAGCAGACTGAAATATTTAGGTTCATATCGTGGTGGAATAATGCTGGTAGAAGATTTGCAAGTTTCGTGATTAGTTATGCGATTCAGAACTAGTAGTGATTAAGATTTTATTCATATTCTTGGTACTGTTTTATTTCGACACACGGCCATGCTGTGGAGGCCCAGCCCGGCCAATTTACTAATCGAAAAAGCCACTGAACGGAATTGTTGACAATATACGTCAAAACATTCCTGCCAGAATGGCTTGCTACATCTCGTGCGGGAGACGCGCATCGGACCATGAACGAACCAAAACTGTGTGACCGAGGGACAGGCAATATTTTGTAACGCTGACACCTGTTTGCTACCGAGAAACTCACACGTTTCAAATTGAACCGGTCCTAGCAACCCGTGCTCAGGGCATAGAGAGCTAGGGAAAGCTGACAGGACAAATACGAGTCGTGCAACCATTCTGCCTGTGTCGTAAACCAGAGAGTGGCGGACTTCTGAGATTCACAGAAACTACAGCCTGCCCATGGCGATGGACATCGTTTGGAAAATCTGCCACTGATTAACACATCATGTTCTGGTACGAGACGGCTATCACTGTGGCATGGAGGATTCGTGACTTATGGGAAGTTTTACTGATGCAGGGAGCCGGGGTCCGACCAGCCTCCACCCTCTGAGCGACTTCGGCCGTTGGACTGCAAGCTGTCTACAATCCGGCTGAGGGAGACATGCCCTCGCGGCCTCCTAGGCACCTAGACGTCTTCACCCACCATCCTGCCTATTCCTGTGGGGGGGGGGGGTTAATTACAACATCGCTGCTCGGCATCGTGACATCTAAAGTCGGCTAACACCCCGCAGCGCACGACAGGAGACGAGTACGCACGGGAGTTCTTACCCTTTCTTGTCTTTACCGATGGTGGCGCACGGGCACCGCGGCGGTAGCCACCCCGACCCAAGACAACAAACGTCACCGGTTATGAACGGGGCGTCAACACATTCCGCGTTAGGTTAAAATGGGTCTGAGCACTATGGGACTTAACAGCTATGGTCATCAGTCCCCTAGAACTCATAACTACTTAAACCTAACTAACCTAAGGACATCACACAACACCCAATCATCACGAGGCAGAGAAAACTCCCTGACCCCGCCGGGAATCGAACCCGGGAACCCGGGCGCGGGAAGCGAGAACGCTACCGCACGACCACAAGTTGCGGACCCGCGTTAGGCTGCGATCGCACTCACAAAGTGCAGCCCTGAGGCCAGCGGGATTACTGTATAAGGCTGGTTTAGTAAACATCTGTCAATGCAATCACTTTTTCACTGCACTTCTTAGCATGTAACTGCCCCCTCCCTCACCATTTCTCTCACTATCATGACGGATAGCGACCTGGAATAGGCGGAATCGTTAGAGTTGATGTCACCTCCCAGCACTCGTATGCTTCGTGGCTGTTACATATGACGGAAATAAAGTACTCAATAACTGAAAAGGAAATGTTAGGGTCATATGCAATATTGAATACACTGAAGCGCCAAAGAAATTGGTATAGGCATGCTCATTCAAAAACAGAGATATCTAAACAGGTAGAATACGGCGCTGCGGTCGGCAACACCTACATGGGACAACAAGTGTCTGAAGCAGTTGTTAGATGGGTTACTGCTGCTACAATGGCAGATTATCAATATTTAAGTCAGTGTGAAGGTGGTTTCATAGCCGACGCAAGAGCGATGGGACATAGCATCTCCGATGTAGCGATGAAGTGGGGTTTTCCCGTGCGACCATTTCACGAGCGTACCGTGAACATCAGGAATCCGGTAAAACATCAAATCTCTTACGTCGCTTCGGCCGGAAAAAGATCCTGCAAGAACGGAAGAACGGGACCAACGACGACTGAAGACAGACGTGACAGAAATGTAATCCTTCCTGAAACTGTTGCAGATTTCAAAGCTGTACCATTAACAAGTGTCAGCGTGCGAACTGTTCAATGAAACATCATCGATATGGGCTTTCGGAGCCGTAGGTCCAGTCGTGTACCCTTGATGACTGCACGACATATAGCTTTAAGCCTCGCGTGGGCCCATCGACATCGACATTGGACTGTTGATGACTGGATACATGTTGTCTGGTCGAACGAGTCTCGTTTCAAATTGTATCGAGCGGATAGACGAGTACAATTATGGAGGCTACCTAATGAAGCCATGGACCCAGCACGTCAACAGAGGCCTGTTCAAGCTGATGGAGGCTCTGTAATGGTGTGGGGCATGTGCAGTTGGAGTGCTATGGCACTCCTGATACGTCTAGGTACGACTCTGCCTGGTGACAAGTACGTAAGCAGGGTGTCTGACACCTGCATTTTTTCATGTCCATTGTGGATTCCGACGGACGTGGGCAATTACAGCAGTACAATGTGACACCCCACACGTCCAGAACTGCTACAGGTTAGTTCCAGGAACAGTCTTCCGAGTTTAAACGCTACCGCTGGGCTCCAAACTTCCCGGACATGAGCATTATTGAGCACGTTTGGGATGCCGTGCAACGTGCTGTTCAGAAGAGATCTCCACCCCCTTGTACTCTTACGGAATTATAGACTGCCCTGCAGGATTCATGGTGTCAGTTCCCTCCAGCACTACTTTAGACATTTGTCGAGTCCATGCTACGTCGTGTTCTGCAGTTATGCGAGCTCGCGGGGACCCTACACGAAATTGGGCAGGTCTACCATCTTCTTTGCCTTTTCACTGTGGTTTCGGTGTTACTTTTGTGCTTGAAGATTTAAAGATGTGACTAATCATGTGTCACTGAAATGACTGGTTGGTATAAAAGACCCTCCTAGTCTTCTAACACATTGGGCTCTCAAGCATAGTGAACTTGATTACGAGTTCATTCGTAAGGCAGATAGAAAACACACAGACGTGGACACATTATCCCGGAAAGTGGCCAATTTGAGTAGAACGGGCAAGATTTTGTAAGAGTGGCAGCAGGCACAGCAAAGGATAAGGATTGCCAGGCTTTTGAAGCACAACCGCTCTTCATCACACATGAAGATTTATTGTCACGAAATGCGGACCACTTAATGTGATCCTGAAAAAAAAACGAGTATTATAACAGACTAATAACCCTGTATTGCCAGGGCATTGTTGCCGACGAGCTACAGATACGAGTGTTGCGAAGGAGTAGGAAGCGCGATATGGAGCGGTATGTCAGAGACTGTGTACTATGCATATGGAGGACGGATACATCGCAACAGAAAATCCCTTTGTAGAGGTTACCAGTGGCGTCGAAGCCATTTTAAATGCTTATGATTGACTTTTGCAGTCAATATAACTTAACACTTGCAGAAAATAAGTATATGCTTGTAGCGATCGTTTTCACCATTTCTAGTAATAATAGTAATTCCACACCAACAGCGGCTGGTCCCGGCGGAGGTTGGAGTCCTCCCTCGGGCATGGGTGTTTGTGTTTTTCTTCGGGATAATTTAGGTTAAGTAGTGTGTGAGCTTTGGGACTGATGACCTTAGCAATTAAGCCCCATAGGATTTCACACACATTTTTGAACACACCAACAGCCCAGTACTGCAACGAAACAGCCGAATAGACATATGAGCAAACTACCACAGTTACGTATACTCAGTGGATGTTGATCACTAATCCGTGTACATCGAAGGGAAAGAGGAAAAATTTCTTGAGCAAATATCAAGGATCGTATCAGGCCGTGGAAGTGGCCTCACCTGTTAACGTAAAGGTACACTTCCCTACTAAAACGTCTGTTGTTCACGTAAGTCGGGTAAAACCGTTTAGGGGTAGGTTGGATGTGATTCCACAATTAGCTGCGATTGGCAGGAAGAAGGAACCTCTAATATTTAGACGGCGCAACGCTCAAGACTTGACTTACGCTGTGAAGTCGGGTAATTAACTGTGTTGTTAGTGTATTTTTAATGTTTTATTTGTATTGGGTTTCTTCTTGATATTAGTATTATGGGTCTGTTCTGTATTGTGTTGTATTTGGGTGGATTTGGTGTTTTCATGTCATTGACAAGTGTATTTTTCTTTTATTATTGTAATGTTAATGCCATGTTTTTGTTGTTGTTGTTTCTGTTTCTATTTGACGCTATTCACTTGTTTCAGGAGGAGGGAGGGAATGATGGACTGTTTCTTTTTTCAGGTGGCAACCTCGTGAGGACATCCTTGATGATGGGACTGGTTCTGGGTTGGCCGTACTGCATCGGGAGTGCAGCAAAACGCTTAACTGTGGTTCAACCTCAGGAATCAGATGTGCTGTTCCCTAGGCAATCGGATGTCTTGCTTTCGTGTCATCAGTGGACTTTAAAAGCAACTGTAGGGATCTGGAAAATTAGTAGCGAAATTCAGAGATTGAAAGATTTTTTTCCGGAATTACGTAAAGCGACACAGGGAAGTGACGTTTTCAGGCACGTGCGAGGGGAGTATCATGAGTTACAAATACCTACAGTAAATTTATTGAGAGTGTAGTGAAGGGATGTAGCTGGTGGACGTTATTACCAGAGACCGAAGTTTGGGGGAAATGAGGTTGATTAAATGCGGGTGGTAAATTACTACAAACGGTGGTTGGGACATAGCATAAGGACGATGGTCGGGAACTAAATTACACACTTTATCAGGTCCAGTAAATGGTAAGTTATATGAAGGGTGTCACAGAATGGCATGCAGCTCGATTGTGTTCTCACAATATATATAAATGACCTAGTAGATAGTGTCGGAAGTTCCTTGCGGCTTTTCGCTGATGAAGATCTGCAGCGGATAGGCACTGGGTGCAGGGAGTGGCAACTGACCCTTAACATAGACAAATGTAATGTATTGCGAATACGTAAAAAGAAGGATCCTTTATTGTATGATTATATGATAGCGGAACAAACACTGGTAGCAGTTACTTCTGTAAAATATCTCGGAGTATGCGTTCGAAACGATTTGAAGTGGAATGATCATATAAAATTAATTGTTGGTAAGGCGGGTACCAGGTTGAGATTCATTGGGAGAGTCCTTAGAAAATGTAGTCCATCAACAAAGGAGGTGGCTTACGAAACACTAGTTCGATCTATACTTGAGTATTGCTCATCAGTGTGGGATCCGTACCAGATCGGGTTGACGGAGGAGATAGAGAAGATCCAAAGAAGAGCGGCACGTTTCGTCACAGGGTTATTTGGTAACCGTGATAGCGTTACGGAGATGTTTAGCAAACTCAAGTGGCAGACTCTGCAAGAGAGGCGCTCTGCATCGCGGTGTAGCTTGCTCGCCAGGTTTTAAGAGGGTGCGTTTCTGGATGAGGCATCGAATATATTGCTTCCCCCTACTTATACCTCCCGAGGAGATCACGAATGTAAAATTAGAGAGATTCGAGCGCGCAAGGAGGCTTTCAGACAGTCGTTCTTCCCGCGCACCATACGCGACTGGAACAGGAAAGGGAGATAATGACAGTGGCACGTAAAGTGCCCTCCATCACACACCGTTGGGTGGCTTGCGGAGTATAAATGTAGATGCAGATATCTTGTTTAGAACAGGGAGAACCGAAGAATACGAGTTTAGTATGGGAGTTAACTATGGAGGTAGCTCGCCATAGCAGTGACATTAAGAGTGTATTGAATAACGATCTGGGGAACATACAGATAAGTATGTTGCCACTGCAAGCTGGTCAGTGCACTAGCAGATCCGCTGGGTGATACAAGGAGCGAGGTAACCGTATTCCAGGAAGCAATGTATCATGTGGTGGATGGACGATTCAATTTGGTGTTGATTCCAGCAAGAGAGTTTATGTTGGGATTATGCCTAACAAAGAAGCATCTGCTAGCAGATTTAACACGTATAGCAGAAGTAACAGAAAGTGATTTGGCATTATTTTTTTCATATGGCTAGGAAAAGGGTGTGGGGTCTTGCCCACTCGTCTCGTACAGGGTGCATTCTCAGAATGACATACGACAGTTCAAACACATTACATTAGTATTTTTATTTCAATAAATCAGATTGACAGCCTTAACTTTGAAATAACAATGGTGTCGCAAGCGATGGGTGACATGCAACATAAATCTGAGTCCTTTGCTATGTATAATGTTCATGCAAGTTTGACATATAGTTTGTGCATCACTAATAACTGCTATCCTAGCACACTCTCCTAGGTCGTGCTAATATTCCGTGAATACTGCCCATTAATATCCGGCCGAGGCTCGCAGGAGCAGCGCTTATATTACCCCCGGCTATTCGGCCGCCCCCCCCCCCCACCCCACCCCAAAATGACGGACCGTCGTCGTGTAGGCAGAGCAACCACGTCGGGGGAGGCAGGAGTATAACGTCGGGCCGAAGCTGTCGCTGCAGTGGACGTCAAGCTCCCAGTCGTACTGCGCCATCTGCCCTGCGCTCTTTCGGGAACGTTCCCTGGAAAACGACGAGAAGGGTACGCACTCACCTCCTGCTGCCATGAACTAGATGAAGAAGGCGGCGACTGCTACGGTGTGGGCGTGTCCAGCTCCATCGGTAGGAAGAGGGCTGCTGTGGTCGCGCTGTCCCCTGGGACCGTGAACCTGGGGGAAGAGAGGCTGAAAGAATCGTGTACATGACAGAGGGGAATTTGATTTTAATGGCGGAGCTGCAAGCCATCGGGACGTGAAAGAAGATACATGCAAGTGCCAAGTCGACGGACGATCTATTATCGCGCCCATCGTCTGCTGCCGCTAAAAGCACTGTAAAAGACAATATCAAGAGCCGTGAAGCGGTACTTCCGGCATTCCTTCGGCGACTGTTGCTCAGGAGGGTGAAGCAGGTGGAGCAATGCCCCATGGCATCGGTAATGAAACAATTCCTCCGGCAATGGTCCATCTCGGGGTGCGAACGATATGAGGCGAGAAACAGTTGCAATGCTTGATCCCTGGTGTATGCGGAGCAACGTTTGGCCGTCTGCTGCTTGAATGTTATGACAAAACTTTGCGTTTCACCTTCTGACTGTGGATGGAACGGTGCCCTAGTTAGATGCTGTATGCCACTGCGCTCACAGATTGTTTGAAATTCATTTGACGTGAACTGAGGGCCGTTGTCTGACACTATAACATCAGGTAAACTTTCTAGGCAAAAGTCGGCGGCGACACCTGAATTGTGGTACGTGACGTTGTCGGGTTCATTGGCATACCAAAAGGAAACTTGCTATACTAGTCAACCACAATCACACAATTGGTGTTCCAAAATGTTCCCACAATGTCTATGTGTACACGTTGCCATGGTGATTGCGACTGAGGCCAAGCAGAGAATATTTGCGGTGGAGCGGACTGATCTTCCGCACATGCGTGACACTATTACGTCATCTGTTCTATTTGGGTATCCATACCCTGCCAAGTACAGTGTCGACGTGCTGTTTCGTACGAACAGTTCCCCAGTGTCCTTGGTGAAGTAACTGTGACAATTCTATTTGCAAAGCTTTAGGGATCAACAGACGTGACTGTCCACTGGCATTTTGAAGAAGAATCACACATTTCTGTAGAACAAGGCTATGCCGACGTGCAAAGTATCGGCGCGCCTCGGAGTTCTTTATGCAGTGCAAGGAACCAGACCAAGATGTGCGAATGTAGTTGAGTAAAATTTTCAAATATGGGTCAGCGTTCGTTGGCCTGTGAAATTTTATTATAGTTCAGCAGCAAATACTGAAGCAATTCAAAGTCCTGAGCATCGATGTGACAACAAGATGCGGCAGAAGCGTCAAAGAACGTATTAGGGCCAATCGGAAACAGTAAAAGTGCGTACGCGTTACCTTGTTGAGCTGTCGGACGAAACACAATTTCGTACTGGTATTGAGACACAAACAAGGACAGCAAATTTCTCAATTTCTGAATAGGTATACTGAGCTTTGGAATCACTTTTGATGCGAAAGCCATAGGCCTGTCTTTATCACCAATTCTGTGCAATATCACTGATCCGATTCCGTAAGAGGAAGCGTCAACTTGCAGTACGAATGATTTGTCCGGATCAAAGTGACCTAAGTATCTAACACCGAGCAATGCATCTATACGTTTCGAAGCGCTACGTGGCACTCATCTGTCCAAACAAAGGAGACATTCTTGCGACGCAAGCGATGCAGTGGAGTTGTGTTTTGTGAAGCATTTGGTATGAACCGAATATAATAGTTCGTTTTCCTTATGACTGGCTGCAATTCTGTGATACTGTGAGTAACTGGCAAATAGCACATAGGTAACTAATTTGAATCAAGGGGATGTACACCTTGACTAATGACATGACCAAGATACAGCAACTCAGGTTTAAAAAGTCACACTTGCCCAGTCTACACTTAAGTCCTGCCTCAGATAACACACGAAACAAAACACGTAAATTTGCAATATGTTCTTCAGGTGTACGACCTGCTACTACAATATCGTGCAAATAGTTGGAACGGTTTGGTACTTGCGCAGTCAGCTATTCCAAATACCGTTGGGAAATGGCGGGTGCCGAAGTACTACCAAAAGGCAAACGCAAATATTTAAACAAACCCGTATGAGTATTTACTACACACACCATTTGAGATTCTTCATGGAGCGGTATTTGAAGATATGCGTCGGGCATATCAGTTTTTGAAAAGTAGTGTCCAGCGTCTAATTTGTCCATGAGATCCTCCGGACGTGGCAATCTATAAGTATCAATGACTGTTTGTGGGTTGGCTGTGGGCCAAGTCAACACAGAGGCGAATGCGACCTGAAGGTTTGGGGAGCAAAACCAGTAGACTCGCCCATTGACTAGCTGATATGAGCGCAATAACTACGTTATCTTGCAGTTCCTTAGCTTCAGCAGCGACTTTGTCCCCTAATGGAATAGGAACAGTTCTGGCCCCGCAAAATTTTGTCTGAGCATTGTCTTTCAGAGTAATATGTGCAACAAAATTGTTAGCTTTGCCTAAACCTTCAGTTCCGGAAATTGTTTTAGCAATCTAGCTACACTGTTGAGTAAGGATTGTAGCTGAGTGGGGACTGCTATGGTATAAGCTGTGAAGGAGTGGTAAGACATCCTTCAAAACAAATTTATTACCAATTCATACTCAACAGTTACTAGGAAACACTGTCTGAGCCCAAAGCAATTATAACATCAATTAAAACTTGGAACTCAAGTTCAATAACTGTTTGTCATAGAAGATTTAAAATGTCCAGGGCTGTTTCAAAATACACGTAGTAACCTCTACACAAATTTACAACAACAAACTGACAGCATTTAAAACTAAAAATGGTATTAAGATAAATCTAATTTGACGAAAGCACTTGAACTATATAACAAACTACAATGGGACCTCCTTATCACAAGTTTGTATATGCCATTTTTTTATGCCACAGTTTAAAATTAGTTCTACAGGAGTACCGAACATTTTTAATCAAGTTTAGGTGCGAACTTCCTCAGATGAACGCCATATTAAAAGGTGTGAATTATTCAATTAAAAAGGTAATTAATTAACTCAAGAACAAATCTGCAGCATTAGATTTCATCTGTTGCTACCTCATTGGGTTTACAGAGACGTAATCTTGCCATCTTAATTTTTTTTTCACAAGTCAGTCTTACGCACATTTCCTGGCAATGCATTATACACATTATTAAATTGGCGTGATTAGACCTGAACCATAAATAACTTACCACTGGTCCCACACATGCATACAATAATAGGTGCCACCGGGACAAACTCAATGACAACATTTTAACATGAACAGTTAAGACAAGCAAATGACCAGTCATGGCGCCCAACAAGAACAGATTCAATTACAGTTTTGCAAGATGAAAAAATAAACACCAAAATGGACGAGTACTCAATAATAAGATTACTCGACTTCGTTGAGTTATTATATAAGGAAACACACGATATTTAGTTGGTTGTCGATGTTCATGTGAAGTTAGTGGCGAAATTCTTACTCGTGGGTCAATGTAATCAGACCGCAGCGACAGTATAGTGACGGCTGTAAGGACCTCCAACCATTGCTTCAACCGCCGATCTCCTTCGGGCAACATCAGTATTGTGCATGCAAAAGGGAAGCTCCTTTCGAAATTACAGCTTCTCAAACAACGGCTCTCACCATGGCCGCGCTATCACTCCAGGTGCAGCCAAGTCATTTTACAGCATATACACGGACTTTTCCCAGCACAGGACTCCGCTCGCCACCTTCTTCATGACGTTGGCAATTCAAGACTCCTCCGCCACCCGAGCCACGCCCCCTCGCGGACCACATTCGCCCCACAAGCCTCTCTGGCAATGCGATTCTACACAAAAAGCGATTCGACCAGAGAGGCACAAAGTCGAAAAATATCGAACTTTGCAGAAGGTTTCGACGCGTGGTTCAGGGATGTTCCTTTGATGGCCAGGGGGAGAGGGTTATCATTGTGGTAGAGGATATAGAAAGAGGTACAGATGGTGTGGTTGGAGGAACGAATCATTGAAGGTGAAGGTATGGATGTTGTGTTGGGACAGGGTACGCATAAAAAGGGGTTGTAAGTGGGTAGGGCACAGATGTTGCTGTACTGGATGCTGTAGTGCTGTCGCGCCATGATGACAGGTTATGAAGATGGTTGTGGGGGTTAGTGGTGGAGTTTACACAAGGATGTCGGGATGGGTGAAAATGAAGTGCACTCGATTTTGGGAATATGTAGTTTGGATGTTCTGGTGGAATACCAAGCAGACAGCATGGGAGATTTGCTGAAGGATGTGGGGTTGTTGGAAGGCGTGAATGTTTTGGAACACAATGATAAAGAAACAGATGATGTTCTCAGCTGTGTGGGAAGGGTGGAGAGGGAGTAGCGGGTATTGATGAGATGGTCAGTAGCATGGACAGGCACAGTTAATCTGGGCTTGAAAGGTGCGGATTTGGACTTGCACTTGACTGAGGGAGTTAGGTGAGCGTCAGTGCAGGTGTTGCTAATATGGGAAGGAAACTAATAGGGGACATTGCTTAAGGGAATGGGATTGCTGAAAGTGCGGGTAGGTGGGAGTGAGCCGATGGGTTTCTGGCGCCAGGCGATATCGATTCTTACTTTCATCTTTGAACGTTGTCCCTTTGCCTTGTTCTCCTTGCGTCTTTGAGGCAGGCTATTTATGGTGGCGCACGTGCGCAAGTCGGGGAGAGTGGGTCCGCGCATGAGCCGAGTCAGTCTGTGACGTGATGTGCTTTTGATGTTGTCGTCGTGGGGAGTTGGCGGCTCCATGTCACGTGGCACGGCCGTATGGCGTGAGGACCAGTTGAGATTGAGCAACGAAGAAGCATGGCCCGCTGCTGGAAAGTATTAAAGATGTATTGACACGGCTGGCCAGTGGCGACCAGGATTTGCTAATACCTCGAGAGCTATGTGGATGGATGGCGTGTGAATTTCACATGAAGAAGAAAAAATTAATCGCCAAGCTTTCGTGTTGGGTTCCACCTTCTACATATAGTGAATATTATTGCGTACTTAAGGACTGTTGACTGTAGCAATTGCTCGTGCTACGGGCCAGCAAAACGTTCACTACAGCGGTGGCGAGGCGAGTTGTGTTCTGGAGCGGCCACGAAATTATGTTACTAAAGTGGCTAGAAACAGCGCCTCGCATTTTTAAGTTTGGATTTGGTGTTTAATGGCACGCTGAAGATAGCTGGTTCACTTGAACGTCATTTCTTAATTTAGTTACAGATTTAGAATTTTCTGGTTTTACGAATTAGTGGTAGTCGTTGTTTCTTAATAATCTTTTGTGTGTGTGAAAGGCAATTGGTCATAATAAATATAGGTCACTTTGTGTTTTATGGTCGGATAGAGAACGTGTGTATTTTGGTGTGCGGCCATAGGGGCGGTGCTTATTGCATTAGCGACCTATTGAAGTGACATTAGTTTTCTATTGCAATTTCAAATAACTATCTGAAGGTTGATATCACGTTAGGTGCTGCACGTTTGATTTATGTGGTGTCAGCCATTCAGCAAAGGCAGATTATCTTGTAAGGTGGACCTTAAGTCATTGGGTGTGGACTGACACATCTTTTCACGTAGTATCTAGATATTTTTTTTATGGGTCAAATGAAACTAAGCTCCTTAATTCTGTTCATTGGTTAATTTGTAATGTTTTTATATTGAGGTATTGCTTTTCTATATTTATATTTGAGTAGCTCGTATATACTACAGTGTGTTTCCAGCTCATTTTTTCCTGTTTCCAGAAACGTGTATAGTGGTCGTCGCGAGCAAACCTAGCCCCGCGAGCTTGGAGTGTGACGGAAATCTCAGGATTTGAACTCAAGGCCGTCCGGATCCCTTTAACGCGCTGTTTCCCTATTCCATTCAACGAGAGGTTTGTTTTAGGCAGAAGATTTCCTACTGAAAAAAGTTGAGTATAAGTTCACCCTTCGGATCGTGTGTTTGTGAAATCGTAATAGATTAACGTTTCCTCGTGTCCATCACATGTTCATCAAATTGACGTTTCGCCTTAACCTTGCATAAAGTCTAGAATCTTCCGGACGTTGAGTGTAGTAGAATGCTAAGTGTAAGCAGAACATTTAATAGTACCCTTCCGGTCAGATAGCATCAAATTGATTTTACCTCTTCAGTAAGTGTAAAACTGAGTGAGAAAGGCTATAGCCGACGTTGTAAACATTTGGTTATCTATTTCATCTATTACTTTGGTTGTTGTTACCGGCACCAAAGGGGCCGCTGTCACAAGTGTGACAGTTAATATTGTAAATACTAATTGTGGATAGGGCCTTGATATGCAGATGTTGTTACTTGATTATTCCTGCTGATGAATTCGTGTGTAAGTGTAATCAATAAAGAAGTGTTGGAACTACATACTGGTTGCGTTCCTGGTATACAAGGTTAGAGTTTGCAATGGCCACACCAGGGAGGATTCTTACAATCAAAAGTAATGTGATCGTTATATAGGAGTCATTTCTGGCATCTGTAGGATTGAGGAGGGGGCCATTTGTAGGGTTAAAACTTATGGAGGCGGTTGTAGACGAGGGCTCCCTTTTTGAGGATGTGATCGATGATGGGAGTGTTTTCTGAATACTTGCAAGAGGAAGTTGGGATTAGAGTCATTGTAGATATGGTGGATGGTGCGAATTTCTATGAGAGGATTAAAATTGAGTTCTATGGCCTCCTCCTCTGGCATTATCTTCAGGGCAAGCATCATGATCATGGCAGTGAGGATTGGGGGGGGGGGGGGGGTGAGGCGGGGCAGTTACAAGGCTGGGGTTGTTTGGACAGGGACATAAAGACCAAAGGTAACATGGGAGAGGTTGAGGAGAAAGTCTGTGTGGAAGTTGGGATTGGCTGATTTGATGAGGACCAAGTCTTTGAGAAGAATGGTTTGGGTGATAGAAATGTGGGGGACATACATTATGATTTCAGGGGTGAGAGATCTGGCGTTTAGAAATTAAGGATCAGCGTGGGATAACGAGAATGTGTGGTAATCTGGAGGGTGGGGAGTGTTGGGGGAGTATACAGGGGTGGGAACAGTGTCGATGTGTTCAGTTGGGTGTGAATTGCTTTGAGTTTTTGGTTTTTCTTGGTGGCAGTGCTGTCTGTGGTGTCTGGATTGGGTAACTTTAGGGGTTTCTTAGTGGCTATGGGATGGGGTAGGTGTTGAGGAATTGGAGAGGGACTAGGCAGTCCCTTACAATGGCTTGCACTCAATGCAGCTGCTGGTGGATAGTGTTGTAGAGTCTGGTGTAGTGATGGTGGGACACAGAAATGTCGCTTGCCCAGTTGTTGCAGGGGTTGTGGTGAGTGTGGGAAAGAATAGGAATGGAAGACAGGCTAATGAGCAAGTGGAGGGTAGGGAAGGCATCATGGAGAGGGGATGGTAAATTGCTGATGTGATATGTATGAGAAGGAAACTGGAGGAAGGGGAGGGTTAAACATGTGGTTTGGGGGGGGGGGGGGGGTTAGAGGAAGCCCTCGATGTAGTAATTGTGGGAGCAGAGGGAAGGGGGGTGATGTAAATGATGGAGTTGTTTGGAGCACCCAATGTGGGTCAAAGGAAGCAGGGGACAGAATGTAGATGAAAATTACTGCGGGTGGAGCGTTGTTGGGATCTTGGGGGATGACGGCAGTGATGCCCAGTGTGATGTGATGACAGCAGATGAGGATGGTGGCGGCGGCGGCGGCGGCGGCGGTGGATAAGATGAAGATGGAGGCGGCGATGGCGAGGAGTCTCCGGTGGTGGCGGTGGCGATAATGGTGACAGCGGCGGCGACGAAAGAAGTCGACAGACGACTACTACCGCTGATGCTGCTGCTGCGGCGACTGCGGCGGCTGTGACAGTGGGAAGAGGCTGAACACGACAGCGACGGCGATGGCAATGGCGACAGTGACAATAACGATGACACGGAAGAAGATGATGAACACACGCAGAAGACAGTTGCGATGACACAAGCAGACTACGTAGATAGACCAACAGAGACGCAAAGCATACGGGAGTAGCCCCTAGCAGTTTGTTTGATAAATCATTTATGGATCAGACAATACACACCGTTCATGAGAAGTGCGTGGAACACAGAAGATACACCGGATTACAAGTCAGCTGTGGAAGAACGTCGTATAGATACAGTTCGTTGCATGAACTACAGTGACACAAAAATTTTAATATCCACCTATTTATTTTGGAATCTATTTTCATGGTTCCCATAGAAATTAGGTTAACTGAGAACTTAATAAATATAGACAATGGTTTGAATTTGGATAAGACATGGATCCAGCTCTTGGTGAAATTAAATTGCTAAGAAATCATCAAGATTTTTCCGCCGCAGAATATGCATCTGTAAGCGAACGAATGTCTGAACGCTTTCAAGGCAGGTGGTGAGTGTGTAAATGTACCTCATTGCAGCAGGCCAGCATCTGTGACCTGCATGTGCAGTACCGCACGGTGAAGCACATCGGGCCGCGCTTGGCACCGAGTCGTCAGTATTGCGACTCACTCTGAGGACGACAGGACGATATGCGGCCGAAATATCTGTTGAAGAAGTAGTACTTTTGTAGCTGCATTACGAAATTTAATGGACTGCTCATTATGCCGCTCCTCCAGTAGTAGGATTAAGTCAGAAGCGTAGCTGCAAGAATGTAAACAATTGAGCTTAGGAGCTAAGTACATTCAGTCATGCCTCCCTTCTGTTCCCGTCTTGATCTGAAGAGTATGATGTGCTTCCGAGTTTCAAGGAAACCATAACATAACCTTGAAGATGACGATAGTGACTGCAGGACCAGGGAAAATTTTCCAATTCGGTGAACTGCTGTGATACCAACATCCGCCCTCTGAGGGACTTTGACTAACAGACTGCAAGCTGCGTATGATCGAGCTACGGGAGGTATGCCCTCATTGTCTCCCAGCCCCCTAGATGTAATCGGGCATCATTCTGGTCGATTCCTGGGTAGATGATCAGGCCATTGCTACACAGCATTAGACGTCTGGCGTCTTGTACTGGATCCAAGCGCACAACTTGTGGACAACGAGTAAGAGCCTGGGCGTGTAGCTGGCAAGACTCCAGAGGATCTGGGTGGTCCACGCTCGTTCTTCACTGCTGGTGGCCCACATGTTGAAGTCTGCCACTGGACTGCTTGGCTTTGCAGTAGGTGGTGCATGCAACCCGGACACTGTACGTCAGTATCAGTTGGGGGCGTTAGCGCATTCAGCGATCGGCTTCGTATGTAAGGACACAATGCACCCGTGAGGACGGCCAGAGTGCTGTATAAGGTTGCTCTAATAAACTACAGTCAATACAACCTCTGTTTGGCTGTATTCCGCACCATAAACCTGCCCTTTCCCTTTAAATTTCTCTCACTTATCCTAATGCATAGCGCCCCAGAGTAGACTGCGTAGCTATAGAGCCATTGTTTTGACAGTACTAGCAAATTTGCCCTATAATATTATAACTAAATCATCTGTGTATCCTTGGCAAACGTAGTCTCCAGTATGAGATTTTCACTCTGCAGCGGAGTGTGCGCTGATATGAAACTTCCTGGCAGATTAAAACTGTGTGCCCGACCGAGACTCGAACTCGGGACCTTTGCCTTTCGCGGGCAAGTGCTCTACCAACTGAGCTACCGAAGCACGACTCACGTCCGGTACTCACAGCTTTACTTCTGCCAGTATCCGTCTCCTACCTTCCAAACTTTACAGAAGCTCTTCTGCGAAACTTGCAGAACTAGCACTCCTGAAAGAAAGGATATTGCGGAGACATGGCTTAGCCACAGCCTGGGAGATGTTTCCAGAATGAGATTTTCACTCTGCAGCGGAGTGTGCGCTGATATGAAACTTCCTGGCAGATTAAAACTGTGTGCCCGACCGAGACTCGAACTCGGGACCTTTGCCTTTCGCGGGCAAGTGCTCTACCAACTGAGCTACCGAAGCACGACTCACGTCCGGTACTCACAGCTTTACTTCTGCCAGTATCCGTCTCCTACCTTCCAAACTTTACAGAAGCTCTTCTGCGAAACTTGCAGAACTAGCACTCCTGAAAGAAAGGATATTGCGGAGACATGGCTTAGCCACAGCCTGGGGGATGTTTCCAGAATGAGATTTTCACTCTGCAGCGGAGTGTGCGCTGATATGAAACTTCCTGGCAGATTAAAACTGTGTGCCCGACCGAGACTCGAACTCGGGACCTTTGCCTTTCGCGGGCAAGTGCTCTACCAACTGAGCTACCGAAGCACGACTCACGTCCGGTACTCACAGCTTTACTTCTGCCAGTATCCGTCTCCTACCTTCCAAACTTTACAGAAGCTCTTCTGCGAAACTTGCAGAACTAGCACTCCTGAAAGAAAGGATATTGCGGAGACATGGCTTAGCCACAGCCTGGGGGATGTTTCCAGAATGAGATTTTCACTCTGCAGCGGAGTGTGCGCTGATATGAAACTTCCTGGCAGATTAAAACTGTGTGCCCGACCGAGACTCGAACTCGGGACCTTTGCCTTTCGCGGGCAAGTGCTCTACCAACTGAGCTACCGAAGCACGACTCACGTCCGGTACTCACAGCTTTACTTCTGCCAGTATCCGTCTCCTACCTTCCAAACTTTACAGAAGCTCTTCTGCGAAACTTGCAGAACTAGCACTCCTGAAAGAAAGGATATTGCGGAGACATGGCTTAGCCACAGCCTGGGGGATGTTTCCAGAATGAGATTTTCACTCTGCAGCGGAGTGTGCGCTGATATGAAACTTCCTGGCAGATTAAAACTGTGTGCCCGACCGAGACTCGAACTCGGGACCTTTGCCTTTCGCGGGCAAGTGCTCTACCAACTGAGCTACCGAAGCACGACTCACGTCCGGTACTCACAGCTTTACTTCTGCCAGTATCCGTCTCCTACCTTCCAAACTTTACAGAAGCTCTTCTGCGAAACTTGCAAAACTAGCACTCCTGAAAGAAAGGATATTGCGGAGACATGGCTTAGCCACAGCCTGGGGGATGTTTCCAGAATGAGATTTTCACTCTGCAGGGGAGTGTGCGCTGATATGAAACTTCCTGGCAGATTAAAACTGTGTGCCCGACCGAGACTCGAACTCGGGACCTTTGCCTTTCGCGGGCAAGTGCTCTACCAACTGAGCTACCGAAGCACAACTCACGTCCGGTACTCACAGCTTCATATCAGCGCACACTCCGCTGCAGAGTGAAAATCTCATTCTGGAAACATCCCCCAGGCTGTGGCTAAGCCATGTCTCCGCAATATCCTTTCTTTCAGGAGTGCTAGTTCTGCAAGTTTCGCAGAAGAGCTTCTGTAAAGTTTGGAAGGTAGGAGACGGATACTGGCAGAAGTAAAGCTGTGAGTACCGGACGTGAGTCGTGCTTCGGTAGCTCAGTTGGTAGAGCACTTGCCCGCGAAAGGCAAAGGTCCCGAGTTCGAGTCTCGGTCGGGCACACAGTTTTAAGCTGCCAGGAAGTTTCATATCAGCGCACACTCCGCTGCAGAGTGAAAATCTCATTCTGGAAACATCCCCCAGGCTGTGGCTAAGCCATGTCTCCGCAATATCCTTTCTTTCAGGAGTGCTAGTTCTGCAAGTTTCGCAGAAGAGCTTCTGTAAAGTTTGGAAGGTAGGAGACGGATACTGGCAGAAGTAAAGCTGTGAGTACCGGACGTGAGTCGTGCTTCGGTAGCTCAGTTGGTAGAGCACTTGCCCGCGAAAGGCAAAGGTCCCGAGTTCGAGTCTCGGTCGGGCACACAGTTTTAATCTGCCAGGAAGTTTTCGTAGTCTCCAGTGTTTAACTCTTCAATGAGTTCACTCACCGCTAGCTTCCACAGTAGTGGGAAAAATCTCCTCATCGTGTACACGCAATGTTGGTGTTGATCATTGTTTTCTCATTCGTCGTAATGGCCTCTACCTTTCCTTTACTCAGCATGGTCTTAATCCGCCTACACCCGATGGCCTCGATGTCGTGCTCTTCTGCAGAGCTCTAACCAGGGATTCGAAGGATGTATCAATAAAAGCCCCCTCGATATCCAAGAATATGCAGAGACCCATAGTGCTCAGAGCCATTTAAACCAACCCCAAGAAAAGTTTCAGGCCCTGTTCTCGCATTGCATCAAGGAACTTTTACCGATTTTCACAACAGGGATTCAGAGATCCAGTACAACCGTTCTGTTGATTAGCCTCCAAGTCTTCTGTCGACACATTCTGGTTCTGCGCCCCAATTATTCCGAACAAAGACTTTGGAGGAATGTCCTCAAGAAGTTTTGGTATCCAAACTGATAATTTTGCAATCTTCAAGAGTCCAAACCGAATCTTGACCAGCTGCATCACCTCCTGCTGTGGAGTTGTCTTGTGTACCATCTACTTAAGCCACTGAACTGTTTCCCTCACAGACAACGAAATACCGTTTTTGTCCAGATAGACCCTCCTGAATTTGGGTCCTGGACCTATCACCCCCTCCCCGTCTCAGTCTTCTCTAAGAGAGATATGGGCGCAAGCTCCATCTGCTGTAAAGTGATGCTGACCAGTGGATGTACCTGTTGCTGGTCCAACTTCTCAATAAACTTTCCACTTCTACTGTTTAGCTAGTACCAATTTTGAGAACGGCTGTCTGGAGTTGCAAGACCGATACTTGTGTCCTTGAGGTCTCATTAAGCCCTTCAGTTGCAAGATTACATTGATCTTATGATTTGATTTGATCGGCTACAGGCGACTGTAAATCCACACCCTGATAGAAATCACTTTATCTTGTAAGCCTACCTCTTGTCTATCTGGCCTTATGTCTGCTAAACTGATTCTGTTGTTGCTAGCCTGCATTAGAGATTGTCACTTTTATCAGAAGCTTAAATAAAGCTTGAATGCTGAAATAATTTAATGAAATGGTGGCCATGTCATAATTGTAGTCAATTATTGATGGATGATTAATATATCAGATCAAGGTTAATCTTTTATAAATAGACGACAGAAGTTTATAGGTTAGAAAATACGACAAACAGTAAGGTAAGTGACATGACAAATAAATCACGTACTGCTATCAACACAAATAGAAATAACAACTAATTAACAATATTGGGTGGCATTTAGCCGGCCGCGGTGGCCGAGCGGTTCTAGGCGCTTCAGTCTGGAACCACGTGGCTGCTACGGTCGCAGGTTCGAATCCTGCCTCGGGCATGGATGTGTGTGATGTCCTTAGGTTAGTTAGGTTTAAGTAGTTCTAAGTCTTGGGGACTGATGTCCTCAGGTGTTAAGTCCTATAGTGCTTAGAGCCATTTGGTGGCATTTGGTTTGCAAAGACTAAAGTTTATCTGTTAAATCTGTGTACCCTGGCTCAAAAAAAAAAAAAAAAAAAAAAGGACAGACTTTATTGAATTTATTGCGCGCAGAAATTATACTATGTTGTTGCAGTTGAGAACAAGTGGAGAGCCTGTGATTCTACACTGAAGAGGCAATGAAACTGGTAAAACTGCCTAATATCGTGTAGAGCCCCGGCAGCACGCGTAAGTGCTGCAACATGACGTGGCATGGACTCGACTAATGTGTGAAGTAGTGCTGGAGGGAAATGACACCATGAATCTTGTAGGGCTGTCCATAAAAGCATACGAGTACGACGGGGTAGAGATCTCTTCAGAACAGCACGTTGCAAGGCATCCCAGATACACTCAATGATATTCATGTCTGGGGAGTTCTGTGGACAGCGGAAGTGATTAAACTCAGAAACTGTTCCTGAAACCACTCTGGAGCAATTTTGGACGTGTGGGGTGCTGTTGGAGTTGTACGAGTCCGTCGGAATGCACAATGGACATGAATGGATGCAGGTGATCAGACAGAATGCTTACGTACGTGATACCTGATAGAGTCCTATCTAAACGTATCAAGTTTCTAATGTCACACCAACTGCACATGCCCCACACCATTACAGAGCCTCCACAGCTTGAACAGTCCCCTGCAGACATGCATGGTCCATGTATTCATGAGTTTGTCTTCATACCCATACACCTGGATACAATTTGAAACGGGACTCGTCCGACCAGGGAACAAGTTTCCAGTCATCAACAGCCCAATGTCGCTGTTGAGGGCCCCAGGCGAGACGTAAAGCTTTGTGTCGTGCAGTCATTAAGGATACACGATTGGGCCTTCGGCTCCGAAAGTCCATATAGATGCTGTTTCGTTGAATGGTTCGCACGCTGACACTTGTTGATGACATAGCATTGAAATCCGCAGCAATTTCAGGAAGGGTCGCATTTCTGTCACGTTGAACGATTCTGTTCAGTCGTCGTTGGTCCCGTTCTTGCAGGTTCTTTTTCCAGCGATGCAGGAGATTTGTTGTTTTACCCCATTCCTGATATTCACGGTACACTAGTGAAATGGTCGTATTGGAAAATCCCCACTTTATCGCTACATCGGAGATCCTGTGTCCCATCGCTCTTGCACCGACTATTCCACCAAGTGCAAAGTCTCTTCAATCTTGATAACCTGCCACTGTAGCAGCAGTAACCGATCTCACAACGCCCCCACACACTTGTATGAGTCACCTGATACCTATAGGCGTTGCCGACTGCACCGCCGTGTTATATCTGTTTACGTATCTCTGTATTTGATTACGTATGCATATACCAGTTTCTTTGGCGTTTCAGTGTATTTTGCATTTAAAATTACCCTGGTTTGATCTGTTTCTGTTAACGAACAAGGACGTCTGCCAGCCTACTAAATGGCTTAATGCAGATCAGCAAACCCACTACAAGAAGGTGGGTTTTTATAACGTCAAATGTTGTACAAAAGCGGGACCTTTGCTGTGACGCACCACATTGTGCGTTTTCTGAGTAAAATTATTCATATTCAGTGGGGGTTGCGTCAATGTCGTAGCTGTTCTTTTGATCTAAATTGCATCCTTTGCTAATTGTTAAATTCTCCTCTAACCTTTGAGAAACCATTAACATTCATTACGAGATAGAGGAAACACGTCGTAGTATAGCTTCCACTTAGAACAAGCAGTGGTCCTGGCTGCCATGGCGTTGACGAGGCGCAGAGATCCCCAATAAGGCCAGTGACTTTTACTCACATTTCCGTAATCAGTAATTGAATCTAAAGTGCAATTAAGAATGAAATCCAGATTCACCGAATACCATTCGCACGTCGTAAAAACGAGTAGGGTGAATAATTCGGGTGGCACTCCTCTTCAGCAGCTGCCGCACCTATTTTTGTTTTTCTGTCTTACACGAATTCCAAAGTAAAGAACCGATTGAGCAGAAGCGATTTTTTTGTTAGCATTATCAGACACTATTAACAATGTGAATAAATAACATCCATTTTAACATTACACATCTGAAAACAGTTTTTCTCATGAATGCTTCATAGGCATCACACCTATCATATAATAACACGAACGAAAAGACAACATAACACTGACAGAAAACAATCATCCACAAAGAAACTTCCTGGCAGATTAAAACTGTGTGCCCGACCGAGACTCGAACTCGGGACCTTGGCCTTTCGCGGGCAAGTGCTCTACCAACTGAGCTACCGAAGCACGACTCACGTCCGGTACTCACAGCTTTACTTCTGCCAGTATCCGTCTCCTACCTTCCAAACTTTACAGAAGCTCTTCTGCGAACCTTGCAGAACTAGCACTCCTGAAAGAAAGGATATTGCGGAGACATGGCTTAGCCACAGCCCCCAGGCAGTTGGTAGAGCACTTGCACGCGAAAGGCAAAGGTCCCGAGTTCGAGTCTCGGTCGGGCACACAGTTTTAATCTGCCAGGAAGTTTCATATCAGTGCACACTCCGCTGCAGAGTGAAAATCTCATTCTGGATCCACAAAGAAAGTTACACTCTGGCCATTAAAACTGCTACACGAAGAAGAAATGAAGATGATAAATGAGTATTCATTGGACAAATAGATTACACTAGAACTGACATGTGAGTAGATTTTTACGCAACTTGGGTGCATAGATGCTGAGAAATCAGTACCCACAACAACCATCTCTGGCCTTAATAACGGCCCTGATGCGCCTGGGCATTGAGCCAAACAGAGCTTGGATAGCGTGTACAGGTACAGCTGCCCATGCTGCTTCAACACGATACCACAGATCATCAAGAGTAGTGACTGACGTATTGTGACGAGCCAGTTGCTCGGCCACCATTGACCAGACGTTTTCAATTGGTGAGAGATCTGGGGAATATGCTGGCCAGGGCAGCAGTCGAACATTTTCTGTATCCAGAAATACTCGTACAGGACCTGCAACATGCGGTCGTGCATTATCCAGCTGAAATGTAGGGTTTCGTAAGAATCGAATGAAGGGTAGAGCCAAGGGTCGTAAAACATCTGAAATGTAAGTCCACTGCTCAAAGTGCCGTCAATGCGAACAAGAGGTGACCGAGACGTGTAAACAATGGCACCTCATACCATCACGCCGCGTGATACGCAAGTATGGCGACGACGAATACACCCTTCGAATGTGCGTTCACCGCGATGTCGCCAAACACGGATGCGACCATAATGATACTGTAAACAGAATCTGGATTCATCCGAAAAAATGACGTTTTGCCATTAGTGTATCCAGGTTCGTTGTTGAGTACACCAATGCATGCCCTCCTGTCTGTGATGCAGCGTCAAGAGTAACCGCAGCCATGGTCTCCAAGCTGATAGTCCATACTGTTGCAAACGTCGTCGAACTGTTCGTGCAGATGGTTGTTGTCTTGCATACGTCCCCATCTGCTGACTCACGAATCGAGACGTGGCAGCACGATCCGTTACAGCCATGCGGATAAGATGCTTGTCATCTCGACTGCTGGTGATACGAAGCCGTTGGGATCCAGCACGGCGTTCCGCATTACCTTCCTGAACCCACCGATTCCATATTCCTCTAACAGGCATTGGATGTCAAGCAAAGCGAGCAGCAATGTCGCTATACGATAAACCACAATCGCGATAGACCACAATCCGACCTTTATCAAAGTCGGAAACGTGATAGCACACATTTCTCCTCCTTACACGAGGCATCACAACAACATTTCATCAGGCAACGCCGGTCAGCTGCTGTTTGTGTATGAGAAATTGGCTGGAAACTTTCCTCATGTAAGCACTTTGTAAGTGTCGCCACCGGCACCAACCTTATGAGAATGCTCTGAAGAGCTACTCATTTGCGTCTCACAGCATTAATGGCCAGTAATGCAATAAGCGGCGTATAGCATATAGCTTCAAATCATAGAATCAAACCGTGGAAGAAAATCTTCCAAAGCCGTGAAGACAAACATTTGAATTAATGCGGTGCATGTTCGGTCGCAGGTTGAGATAACATGAGAGGTAAGCAGTTGTGATGAGAATATGAAAGAATGTACCAAAATTGCGAAAAATGTCTCCAATATTTCATTTCTAAGCAAAACTGTCATCACTCTGTCAAAACTAAAGGGACGAAAAGTATAGTTACTTGTAACACCGCTTTGTCAACAAAAGCGAAACAGGAGAAGTTGTTTGATGTTCCGTTCAGTCAAGAGAATTCGTCTATAAATGTCGGGAGTCAATTGCACGTAGCGGGTACGAATCTAGCCGAACACAAGTTTGCGTGAGGGTAAAGTTACCTTCACATTTAACTTGTAATCATTTGTCAAATAATACTTGAGGATTTTTTTTCCACTGTAAACTAAACTGGACTATATCCTCCAGCCAATAAAGTTCAGAGGACCTGCTACACACCATAAATCGCTAAATCTCGGTACCGCTGCATGAAACCTCTACATGTCCAGTGTGATAAACAAATAATTCAGAGTCTTGTGCTGGTGCACGATGATTTTTTTACTAAGTTTGAACACTTGCTTTGCTATCGAATTGTACAAAGTTCGGTGCTGTGGCATTTCATCTGCTGAGAAAATTGCGTCAGTAACTTCCTCTAAACTTTACGATTCAGTTAATACTCGAATCCCAATTAGGTAAACCCTGTTTCAACCATAGTTTCTCGCCGCGCGGAGTAGCCGCCTGGTCTGAGGCGCCATGTCACTGATTGCGCGGCCCTGCCTCGGGTATGGGGGTGTGTCTGTGTGTTGTGCTTAGCGTAAGTCACTTCAAGTTTGGTCGCTTAGGAATTCACTCTCACACACACTCATAGTTTCTCACTCACCAAATGTAGAAATACGAAATTAAAAATACATTTTATGACGTACATTACAATTACTGGATCCAAACTCTGCCGCTTTCAAAGGTGCATCCACCGACACCAAACACAACGATGTCTTGCTCGTCTGTCAACGAAGTTCACTCACCGTATGCTGCTGTTGATGAAGAACAGACAAGACCGTAGGTCATATGTTAAACCATCAAGGAATAACTTCCGCGGCACTTGTGGGAGGTCCTTTTATTCTGGAGTCGTCATTCATGTGACTCGCTTAATATGGCCCCTCACAACTTACCCTCCTGTGTCAACCTCTTCAACTCAGGGTGTTGTTGTTGTTGTGGTCTTCAGTCCTGAGACTGGTTTGACGCAGCTCTTCATGCTACTCTATCCTGTGCAAGCTTCTTCATCTCCCAGTACCTACTGCAACCTACATCCCTTTGAATCTGCTTAGTGTATTCATCTCTTGGTCTCCCTCTACGATTTTCACCCTCCACGCTGCCCTCCAATACTAAACTGGTGATCCCTTGGTGCCTCAGAACATGCCCTACCAACCGATCCCTTCTTCTAGTCAAGTTGTGCCACAAATTTCTCTTCTCCCCAATCCTATTCAATACTTCCTCGGTAGTTATGTGATCTACCCATCTACTCTTCAGCATTCCTCTGTATCACCACATTTTGAAAGCTTCTATTCTCTTCTTGTCCAAACTAGTTATCGTCCATTTTTCACTTCCATCCATGGCTACACTCCATACAAATACTTTTAGAAACGACTTTCAGACTCTTAAACCTATACTCGATGTTAACAAATTTCTCTTATTCAGAAATGCTTTCTTTGCCATTGCCAGTCTACATTTTATATCCTGTTCCAGAGGTTGCCCCTCAGTCTGCAAGATTCGGGCTGTTGCAGAGGGTGGGCTTACTGGTAGTTGGGAGCTCCAACGTCAGGCGCGTAATGGGGCCCCTTAGGGATATGGCAGCAAGAGAGGGGAAGAAAACCAATGTGCACTCCGTGTGCATACCGGGGGGAGTCATTCCAGATGTGGAAAGGGTCCTTCCGGATGCCATGAAGGGTACAGGGTGCATCCATCTGCAGGTGGTCGCTCATATCGGCACTAATGATGTGTGTCGCTGTGGATCGGAGGAAATCCTCTCTGGCTTCCGGCGGCTATCTGATTTGGTGAGGACTGCCAGTCTCGCTAGCGGGATGAAAGCAGAGCTCACCAACTGCAGCATCGTCGACAGGACTCACTGCAGGCCTTTGGTACAGAGCCGAGTGGAGGGTCTGAATCAGAGGCTGAGACGGTTCTGCGACTGTGTGGGCTCCAGATTCGTCGACTTGCGCCATAGGGTGGTGGGGTTTCGGGTTCCGCTGGATAGGTCAGGAGTCCGCTACACCGAACAAGCGGCTACACGGGTAGCAGGGGTTGTGTGGCGTGGGCTGGGCGGTTTTTTAGGTTAGTTGGCCTCGGGCATGTACAGAAAGGGCAACAGCCTCAACGGGTGCGGGGCAAAGTCAGGTAATGCGGGGACCAAGCAGCAATCGGTATTGTAATTGTAAACTGTCGAAGCTGCGTTGGTAAAGTACCGAAACTTCAAGCGCTGATAGAAATCACCGAAGCTGAAATCGTTATAGGTACAGAAAGCTGGCTGAATCCAGAGATAAATTCTGCCGAAATTTTTACAAAGGTACAGACGGTGTTTAGAAAGGATAGATTGCATGCAACCGGTGGTGGAGCGTTCGTCGCTGTTAGTAGTAGTTTATCCTGTAGTGAAGTAGAAGTGGATAGTTCCTGAGAATTATTATAGGTGGAGGTTACAATCAACAACCGAGCTAGGTTAATAATTGGCTACTTTTACCAACCTCCCGACTCAGCAGCATTAGTGGCAGAACAACTGAGAGAAAATTTGGAATACATTTCACATAAATTTTCTCAGCATGTTACAGTGTTACGTGGAGATTTCAAATTACCAGATATAGACTGGGACACTCAGATGTTTAGGACGGGTGGTAGGGACAGAGCATCGAGTGACATTATACTGAGTGCACTATGCGAAAATTACCTCGAGCAATTAAACAGAGAACCGACTCGTGGAGATAACATCTTGGACCTACTGGTAACAAACAGACCCGAACTTTTCGACTCTGTATGTGCAGGACAGGGAATCAGTGATCATATGGCCGTTGCAGCATCCCTGAATATGGAAGTTAATAGGAATATAAAAAAAGAGAGGAAGGTTTATCTGTTTAGCAAGAGTAATAGAAGGAAGATTTCAGACTACCTAACAGATCAAAACGAAAATTTCTGTTCCGTCACTGACAATGTTGAGTGTTTATTGAAAAAGTTTAAGGCAATCGTAAAATGCGTTTTAGGCAGGTACGTGCCGAGTAAAACTGTGAGTGACAGGAAAAACCTACCGTGGTACAACAACAAAGTTACACTCCTGGAAATGGAAAAAAGAACACATTGACACCGGTGTGTCGGACCCACCATACTAGCTCCGGACACCGCGAGAGGGCTGTACAAGCAATGATCACACGCACGGCACAGCGGACACACCAGGAACCGCGGTGTTGGCCGTCGAATGGTGCTAGCTGCGCAGCATTTGTGCATCGCCGCCGTCAGTGTCAGCCAGTTTGCCGTGGCATACGGAGCTCCATCGCAGTCTTTAACACTGGTAGCATGCCGTGACAGCGTGGACGTGAACAGTATGTGCAGTTGACGGACTTTGAGCGAGGGCGTATAGTGGGCATGCGGGAGGCCGGGTGGACGTACCGCCGAATTGCTCAACACGTGGGGCGTGAGGTCTCCACAGTACATCGATGTTGTCGCCATTGGTCGGCGGAAGGTGCACGTGCCCGTCGACCTGGGACCGGACCGCAGCGACGCACGGATGCACGCCAAGACCGTAGGATCCTACGCAGTGCCGTAGGGGACCGCACCGCCACTTCCCAGCAAATTAGGGACACTGTTGCTCCTGGGGTATCGGCGAGGACCATTCGCAACCGTCTCCATGAAGCTGGGCTACGGTCCCGCACACCGTTAGGCCGTCTTCCGCTCACGTCCCAACATCGTGCAGCCCGCCTCCAGTGGTGTCGCGACAGGCGTGAATGGAGGGACGAATGGAGACGTGTCGTCTTCAGCGATGAGAGTCGCTTCTGCCTTGGTGCCTGTGATGGTAGTATGCGTGTTTGGCGCCGTGCAGGTGAGCGCCACAATCAGGACTGCATACGACCGAGGCACACAGGGCCAACACCCGGCATCATGGTGTGGGGAGCGATCTCCTACACTGGCCGTACACCTCTGGTGATCGTCGAGGAGACACTGAATAGTGCACGGTACATCCAAACCGTCATCGAACCCATCGTTCTACCATCCAGACACTCCGGGATGATGATGACATTGAATCAGAGGATGATACGCGTAAAGCTGAAATACTAAACACATTTTTCCAAAGCTGTTTCACAGAGGAAGACCGCACTGCAGTTCCTTCTCTAAATCATCGCACCAACGAAAATATGGCTGACATCGAAATAAGTGTCCAAAGAATAGAAAAGCAACTGGAATCACTCAACAGAGGAAAGTCCACTGGACCTGACGGGATACCAATTCGATTCTACACAGAGTACGCCAAAGAACTTGCCCCCCTTCTAACAGCCGTGTACCGCAAGTCTCTAGAGGAACGGAAGGTTCCAAATAATTGGAAAAGTGCACAGGTAGTCCAAATCTTCAAAGAGGGGTCGTCGAGCAGATGCGCAAAACTATAGACCTATACCTCTGACGTCGATCTGTTGTAGAATTTTAGAACATGTTTTTTGCTCGAGTATCATGTCGTTTTTGGAAACCCAGAATCTACTCTGTAGGAATCAACATGGATTCCGGAAACAGCAATCTTGTGAGACCCAACTTGCTTTATTTGCTCATGAGACCCAGAAAATATTAGATACAGGCTCCCAGGTAGATGCTATTTTTCTTGACTTTCGGAAGGCGTTCGACACAGTTCCGCACTGTTGCCTGATAAACAAAGTAAGAGCCTACGGAATATCATACCTGCTGTGTGGCTGGATTGAAGAGTTTCTAGCAAACAGAACACAGCATTATGTTATCAATGGAGAGACGTCTACAGACGTTAAAATAACTTCTGGCATGGCACAGGGGAGTGTTATGGGACCATTGATTTTCACAATATATAAAAATGACCTAGTAGATAGTGTCGGAAGTTCCATGCGGCTTTTCGCGGATGATGCTGTAGTATACAGAGAAGTTACAGCATTAGAAAATTGTAGCGAAATGCAGGAAGATCTGCAGCGGATAGGCACTGGGTGCATTGAGTGGCGACTGACCCTTAACATAGACAAATGTAATATATTGCGAATACATAGAAAGAAGGATCCTTTATTGTATGATTATTTGATAGCGGAACAATCACTGGTAGCAGTTACTTCTGTAAAATATCTGGGAGTATGCGTGAGGAACGATTTGAAGTGGAATGATCATATAAAATTAATTGTTGGTAAGGCGGGTACCAGGTTGAGATTCATTGGGAGAGTCCTTATAAAACGTAGTCCATCAACAAAGGAGGTGGCTTACAAAACACTCGTTCGACCTATACTTGAGTATTGCTCATCAGTGTGGGATCTGTATGAGATCGGGTTGACGGAGGAGATAGAGGAGATCCAAAGAAGAGCTGCGCGTTTCGTTACAGCGTTATTTGGTAACCGTGATAGCGTTACAGAAATGTTTAGCACACTCAAGTAGCAGACTCTGCAAGAGAGGCGCTCTGCATCGCGGTGTAGCTTGCTCGCCAGGTTTCGAGAAGGTGTGTTTCTGGATTAGGTATCGAATATATTTCTTCTCCCTACTTATACCTCCTGAGGAGATCACGAATGTAAAATTAGAGACATTCGAGCACGCACGGAGGCTTTCTGGCAGTCGTTCTTCCCGCGAACCATACGCGACTGGAACAGCAAAGGGAGGTAATGACAGTGGCACGTAAAGTGCCCTCAGCCACACACCGTTGGGTGGCTTGCGGAGTAAAATTTAGATGTAGACTTAGATGTACGTCGACCATCATCAGTTATTTTGCTCTCCAAATAGCGAAACTCCTTTACTATTTTAAGTGTCTCATTTCCTAATCCAATTCCCTCAGCATCACCTGACTTAATTCGACTACATTCCATTATCCTTCTTTTGCTTTTGTTGATGTTCATCTTATATCCTCCTTTCAAGACACTATCCATTCCGTTCAACTGCTCTTGCAAGTCCTTTGCTGTCTCAGACAGAATTACAATGTCACCGGTGAACCTCAAAGTTCTTATTTCTTCCCTATAGATTTTAATACTTACTCCGAATTTTTCTTTTGTTTCCTTCACTTCTTCTCAATAAAGAGATTGAATAACATCGGGGAGAGGCTACAACCCTGTCTCACTCCCTTCCCAACCACTGCTTACCTTTCATGTCCCTCGACTCTTATAACTGCCATCTGCTTTCTGTACAAATTGTAAATAGACTTAGCTCCCTGTATTTTACCCCAGCCACCTTCAGAATTTGAAAGAGAGTATTCCAGTCAACATTGTCAAAAGCTTTCTCTAAGTCACAAATGCTAGGAACGTAGGTTTGCCTTTCCTTAATCTGGGTTCTAAGATAAATCGAAGGGTCAGTATTGCCTCACGTGTTCCGATATTTCTACGGAATCTAAACTGATCTTCCCCGAGGTTGGCTTGTACCAGTTTTTCCGTTCGTCTGTAAATAATTCGTGTTAGTATTTTGCAACTGTGACTTATTAAACTGATAGTTCGGTATTTTCACATCTGTCAACGACTGCTTTCTTTGGGATTGGAATTATTATATTCTTCTTGAAGTCTGAGGGTATTTCGCCTGTCTCATACATCTTGCTCATCAGATGGTAGAGTTTCGTCATGACTGGCTCTCCCAAGGCTGCCAGTAGTTCTAATGGAATGTTGTCTATCCCTGAGCCTTGTTTCGAGTCAGGTCCTTCAGTGCTCTGTCAAACCCTTCACGCATTATAATATCTCCCATTTCATCTTCATCTACATCCTCTTTCATTTCCATAATATTGTCAAGTACATCGCCCTTGTATAGACCCTCTATATACTGCTTTTACCTTTCTGCTTTCCCTTCTTTGCTTAGAACTGGGTTTCCATCTGAGATCTTGAAATTCACACAAGTGGTTCTCTTTTCTCCAAAGGTCTTTTTAATTTTCTCCTATTGAGATAAGCCTCTACATCCTTATATTTGTCCTCTAGCCATCCCAGCTTAGCCATTTTGTACTTCCTGTCGATCTCATTTTTAAGACGTTTGTATTCCTTTTGGCCTGCTTCATTTACTGCATTATTATATTTTCTCCTTTCATCAATGAAATTTAATATTTGTTCTGTTACCCAAGGATTTATACTAGCCCTCGTCTTTTTACCTACTTGATCCTCTGCTGCCTTCAACACTTCATCCCTCAAAGCTACACATTCTTCTTGTACTGTATTTCTTTCCCCCATTCTTATCAATCGTTCCCTAATTGTCTCCAAGAAGCTCTCTACAACCTCTGGTTCTTTTAGTTTATCCAGGTCCCATATCCTCAATTTCCCACCTTTTTGCAGTTTGGTCAGTTTTAATCTAAAGTTCATAACCAATAGATCGTGGTCAGAGTCCACGTCTGCCCCTGGAAATGTCTTACAATTTAAAACCTGGTTCCTAAATCTCTGTCTTACCATTATACAATCTATGTGAAACCTATTAGTGTCTTCAGACTTCTTCCATGTATACCATCTTCTTTTATGATTCTTGAACCAAGTGTTAGCTATGATTAGGTTGTGATCTGTGCAAAATTCCACCAGGCGGCTTTGTCTTTCGTTTCTTACCCCCAATCCATATTCACCTACTATTTTTCGTTCTCTCCCTTTTCCTACTGACGAATTCCAGTCACCCATGACTATTCAATTTACATCTCCCTTCACAATCTGAGTAATTTCTTTTATTTCATCATACATTTTTTCAATTTATTCGTCATCTGCAGAGCTAGTAGGCATATAAAGTTGTACTAGTGTGGTAGGCGCGGGCTTGGTATCTATCTTGCCCACAATAATGCGTTCACTATGCTGTTTGTAGTAGCTTACCCGCATTCCTATTTTCGTATTCATTATTAAAACTGAAACGTACCCTTTGAACAATTCTACACGAATGTGCTTAAACTGATTCATAATATTTTTAGCGCAACGCAATCCCTTCAAAAGAATGTCCCTGACTAACATTAACCCATACGTTTCAGAAATCACTTACCTCACAAAAATCTTGGTTACTCGAACTACTGCAATACAGCGAGCGCCGCTACTGCCAGCTAAATAAAAGATTCAAATTACGGAAGGCACTAACTACTGATAGCCATAGTTAGCGAAGGAAAGATTTTAATAGAGAACAAACAATGTATTTACCTTAATAGTCATTATATATATAGCAGTTCATGACATCCATTCTTACAAATTTCAAAACTCCCTCTCCCCAAGTCCACCACTGCTGGCGGCTCACCTGCAACTGCGCTACGCTATGCGCTGTTAACATCCAGCTGCCGCTGCCCAACACTACAATGGCAGACAACAATGCAAACCAGCCACAGACTGCACACGGCACAGTCAGTGATTTTCATACAGAGCGCTATGTGGCGTTACCAATAAACAAATCTAAACAGCCTACTTACATAGCCCCCATGCTCCCCACAAAAAATTTTACAAATTGTTTTGCGCACTGGCCAATAATGATTTGATAAAATTTTTCATAATTACAATAACAAAGATATCAAATGCACACACTTATTGATACAATGTTGGTCAAAAGCTAAAATTTTCTCACAGTCCATAAAGACAGTCCTGATCGTTCATGACAGTAAAATTGCAGTGGTTTTCTCAAAGTCTGAGCAATAAATGAAATTGCACTTGGAAGTAGTGGATTTCTAAGCAGTCTTGAAGAAGTAGTGTTGTCCTTCCAACGGAAAGACAGTGCTGACTGTTGACATGCAGACAGGTAATGGGCCACAGCAGAGTCAGTCGACGTTGAAGACTATCGGTAGGTAGGTCATCACAGAGTAGACGCACTGTGGTCCTGGTAGAGATTACGGTATTGGTGGGCCACCAGAGGTGCAGACCCACTGCAGTCCTTGTAGAAATAATGGTATTGGTGAGTCATCAAAGGTGTAGACCCATTGTAGTCCTTGTAGAGATGGCTAACAGCCAACTGTTGCGACTGTGCAGGTGCACAATCACCATCGAAGAGTCTTGTGGACGGTATAGCAAGTCCATAAACCACCACTTGTCCACTCACAAAGAATTTGTTTGAAATGTCCTTAGAACCAGCAATGCTGTTATCCAGTCCCTTGCTGAATTATTAACACACGTGCAAACACTATCAGTCCCTACTTCTCACATATTGTCCATATACTATGACCAATAGAAACGTGTGCAGTGAAATTCCATTTACAAGTTACTTATTTCGATGAACTGGTGTAAATTACAATTTTATAACATGAGAATACAATAACAAAGGTACAAAATATATCATTAAAGAACATAATAGTACAGATAACATTTGCAGTAATACAGGCTTTACAAAAGAATCGAAATAACAAATACATCAGTGTTACAAAATTTATGACATAAGTACATACATAAAAGATCAGAATATCTTTTGAAATATCAACTTCACATATGAGCATTAGAACAAAACAGAATAAATAATGTGTAAACATCTTTACGAAGTAAATAACATATTATCAGAAAAATTCTACTATGTAACTCTCATTAGATAAACACATAAAGACAGGATGAACACAAATACCCAAGGGTACACAAACACATAGTGGGATAACACAAGAGGAAAGGGCAGGGTTTGTTTTCAGTGTAACATTTGGTACTGTAGTCCACCCCAAAACTTCATTCCATAGATTGTCCCTCTTATTTCAACGTTTGCTCCAGCCAAAAAAAAAAAAAAAAAAATCCTATCCAAGCATGCTTTTTGTATTTATATCTCCACATATTTCTTACCTCATTATTTATTTTCCAGTATCTTACCTCATCATTTATTTCCAAGAAAATCCTACCTACATCTGCTTCTGTACTCTGTTCTCATCCTCTTTCAGAAATAGTTTTTCTCCACTGTACACAACTTTTTTGGCCAAACCATTTTCTTATAGCTTCTCAATGCTTTTCTTCCAATTCATCATAGTTAGTTTCTTATATAGTCTACCCCCTCTTAAGCTAACTTAAACCTACTGAGCTCATGTGCTAAACTAAGGGACAAGGTAATGCAGCAGCACAAAACAATTAACACAAACAGCAATGATTAAAAAATGGAAATTGACAAAAAAGGCACCAA
Source organism: Schistocerca gregaria (assembly GCF_023897955.1). Lineage (NCBI taxonomy): Eukaryota > Metazoa > Arthropoda > Insecta > Orthoptera > Acrididae > Schistocerca > Schistocerca gregaria. Next base: position 415,130,324 of record NC_064925.1, on the reverse strand, counting down.
TATTACAACCAATATAAGGCAATGAGCTGCAAACAAGAAAAATAAATCAGTAATAAAATTGGCTTAACCTAGTAATACAAAGTGACACTCAGTAGCACTATGAATGGCAAACATCAGCAGCAAATGCTATAACTTATACTTAAACATGACAAAGCTCAAGCAGAAAAAATATTACAGTAAAAATGTTTAATACCTATGTCACATTTTTAACCCTAGAGTGGTGAATCACGAGAACATACGCTAGCAGATAAGTTACCAAATCGTAAAAAAATTATTTTTGCAATTCCTGTGAAGAGAAATGTCTATTTGTGCTCTCTTTTCCTAGAAAGTACATCATAAAATGATTCTTTACTGGGTCTGTAGACAGAAAATAGTGATATTAGTACATCTATTAAATTTTATTTTAACCAATGCTGCAGTGCAGATAGAAACTGGATATTAAACAAAATGAGCAATCTTTCAGCTGGAAAGACAATAGATATAAAATGTTTCTCATCATTTAATTTCAGTAAATATCATAAATTAAGAGCTTCACAGTGTAATCATATGTTTTCAAGTTTGGGCGTGTCGTATTTGTGATGCTTTCTACAAAGGAATGGCAACAGCGAGGTTAATGGCCTCCTTTTTTCTCCTCCTGTGCCTCTGAAAGGCACACACTAATGACTTTTTCTCAAGGCGGCTGGCACACCTGGCCGCTCGCAACGCATTACGTCACGGTCACCTACCTTTCTTACCGAAATATTTACGACAGCAGTTTCCGCTACAGTGACAGTCTCATGTAAAAATGTTTTCACAGGTTGAGAATTTGCGTTACAAATGCGGAGAAAATAATATCCTATAAATATAAGAGTGTCCAAAAAATTTTCGACAGCATTGTAATACATTCACGCATGTACACACATTTCATAACTCTTAAAGTACGATTCTTGGTTTCCAACAACCCTTTTCACAAACCAGAGTCCCTAACCACTACTCATTATTCCTTACCTTATTCGTCCACACTTCTTCAATATTTCATCATGACAGATACGTAGCATAATAAAATAACTCATATAGCATCAGCTTAAACATACCTCAGCAGCATAATACACATAGTCATCGTAATAATAACATCATAACACCTCAGTCAACTCTCTAAATCGTCGTTGCTTCCTCCAATAATTTCAAAATTTAAAAAAATTCTCTGCTCATGTCAGAAGTGTCAACTACCTCAAACATACTTTAAAAATCATGATCCCATACCAAATACATCATTCAAAGCTCTCATAGTATAACAATGGTTCCGAAAAAATATGAACAGTTCACAAAGTACAGACAAATACAGTTTCATAAGTGTGACGTTATCCAACGGTGTAATTACGTAAACATCTGTCACTGATGTAGTAAAATAAATGTTTGTCTCTCTTAGTTAAATGACCAGATAGCTGTGTAATTTATGTTTTAGAGAAATATGGTACCGATGTGTAAAGTTGTATAAGTAAATACCATATTAGCTAGGGCTCCTTGTGCTTGCCAAACACATGGTACACAAAGTAAGCGTGTACCCCCTGAGGATTAATGTAATTATATCCTCAGATGTTACAGATTACAGCAATGGAATGAAATGTATCATGGAAAACCTTTGTATAATTGTACTTCAAATATCTTTAAAAATAAATGTTTAAGGTACAAAATTAATCACTCAAATACGTGTACTGTAGCGCTAAACTGTGCGTCGTGTTGTAAGATAATCTCTGTGAAAGTGTCGTAGTTATCGTCCTCCGAAAGCTAAGTTCTGCAGAAGTCAATGTACTCACCTCATGATAAACAAAAGTGAAATGCTTTGCGTATAGATATCGTAGTTACTACGCTTATTGCTGTGATGAAGTACTGTAACGTATTGTTGTGCTACAGAAAAGGCTGTCTCATTGTAGCTATACCACAAAGTTACTACTAAAACATGTTTTCCTTTCCAGAAGAATTCAGAAAAACTGTGCAGATATAAAACAGATACACCGCAAAAGCAGCATTGTAAATTGTCACTTATTAGTAGCGTCGTGATAAAATAGTGTAGCTGTCACATAAACTAACCACTGTGCAATCTGGTATCTCACAGAAAGTACTTTAAATCCAGAATGTATTTTCAAGTAAACCAAAATGTTGCATTAAAATCTCATTAGCAGCACCAGTATATGTCCTAAGTATGTAAGCCTGATAGTCGTTACGTAATCGTGCAACTAACAAGCAAGAATGTACAAATACAACACTGTGTCGTCTGTTCACTGTAAATCTTTACTCTTCCTAGTACGCAGAGTTTCAACTTGAACGCAATTATCATGTGGTATACGTCGGTAAAGAATACTGGAATTTTTCTCAAGATTAGCGTCTATGTTATTTTTCTCTGAGCCAGCCGGCGCACGCGGCTGCCTGCGGTGCGAGTCATTGTCTGTCTCTTTGTTGGCGCGCGCCGTTATTGAGATTAGGAGACCTAACTTCTCCAAATTCACCTTGTCGAGAGGGTCCAGCTCTGTTTGAATCCCGCCAGTTCTGATGCAATTCAGGTCTGTCGTTACGATCATATCGTCTGTCGTCATGTCGGTAGATTCCATAGTTTCTTTCTTGTCGGTCACGTGGTGGTGAATTTCTCCCTGAATCGTAACTGCGCGCTGGACCGTTTCGTCTAAAGTTATTCTGTCTCCCTTGATAATAATTGTTTTGGTTCCCATATTGTCTGTTTCTATGGCAGTCTCTGCGATAGTCATTACCGCGGAGGTGCGACCTTTCCCTGTAATTATTACTACTCTGCCAACGGTTGTCATACAGGTGGTGTCTGTTTTGGTCAGGATTTGTGTTGTGAGAATATCCTTGTCGTCTCCAGTTATTATTTCTTTCATCACGGAATTGCAACGGATGTGACCTGTAATTGTTGTGTTTCTGTTTTCGCGTTCCGCGATTGTCAGTATCAATTTCCAATTCTTGTAAGAAACCCTGAAAAGCTTCAATGTCATCTTTGCAACGCCCTGCCAAAATAATATTTCTTAAATGTTCAGGCAATTTGATTAAGTAAATCCGGATGAGTTCCGAGGGGCTGTATGGGTTTGACAGGTACTGATTCTTGTGCAACATGTTTTCAAAATATTTCACAAGACTGGAAAATTCAGATTGTTCGAAACGTTTCATCATTATTATGCTACGTTTCATTCGGTCTTGTGTAGCTTGAGACCAATATGCTGAGAGGAAGGCATGATAAAATTCTCCTCCACTGCGACAATCGTGAATGACCGATCGGATTCTTACAGCTGGTTCATTCTCTAAGTAGCCACACATAAATTCTAATCCGTGCTGTAATGACCAGTTGGGGGGGAAACAATGAAAGAATTGATGAAGCCACGCTTTTTAAATGTTTTCAATTTACGTGCAGTAATGAACAGCTTACAGTCAAAATCATCGTGTCGGCGGGTAGCATATCGGTCATTGTTATGTCGTTTCGGCGGTTCCATCTCAAAATTCGGTGTACCTTGCCAATTTCTTTCATGATTTCCGAAATGTCCTGTGTCATTATTTTGTGGTTCTGTATTTCTATGTCCCTCTTCCCGTACTGGGGCGCGAGTGTCCTCTGAAATATGTAATTCTTGTATTATTTGAGCCAACTGATCTTGTACTTACCGCATTTCTCTTTTGTACTGTGTGTTGATTTGATTTCGATTCTGTTTGAATTTTCTAATTTGTTCATACTCTTCAGTGTCAGTGAAGGCTACAGGTTTTGAGTCATTCAGATCATCATCTACCTTTGTAGGTAAGTTAGTGAACTGATCTGAAAGTTCGGCTACTTTCTCCGATAGTGAACACATTTCCTCAGTGTGTTTTTCTGAACCAAGTTTCAGAGTGTCCATTTGTGTTGAAATCGAATCTACTGTGTCCTTTAAGTTTTCCTGAGTTCTTGCAAGTTGCGTAACCGAATCGGTGGATGCAACTGAGTCCATTTTTGCTTGCAAGGTGTCGTGATTTTCACGAACAATAGTTTGCAGTTCTTTTATGACTGCTTCATGATTCTGTAATGCATTTTCATGCCGCGAAAAAATAGGTTGAAAATGCTCACAAATTTGTGTTTTTACCTCATTACAGATTTTTTGGCACTTCGATTCAATGTTATGTAACTCAGTAGTTAAATCTGCAAGTGTTTGTTCAAGTGTGGTGTCTAACTTTTGAAGCTTTTGCTGTGTTTGTCTCTGGTGTTGTTCCATTGCGTCCAACTTTTGAAGATATTGTTCCATTGTGTCTAACTTTTGAAGCTTTTGCTGTGTTTGTCTCTGATTTTGTTCCATTGTGTCTAACTTTTGACGATTTTGTCCCATTTTCTTCTAATTTTGTTCAAGCGTTGTGTCTAACTTTGTAGCCTTTGTCCCATTTGTTGCATTAACTGTAATAACAGTGCACTGGTGTCTGAAACATGTTCCTCAGTGCTTTTCGGCAGTGCATTTCAACTGTCAATATTCGCATTTTGAAAAGCAGAAAATGTGTCTTGATTTATTTGAGAAAACGGTGAGGACGCAAAATCTGAATCTACAGTATTTGCAAGATTGTGTCCTGTCATTTCGGAATCCTGAGGCGAGCTGTTGCCGACTGATCGATCGATAATGCTTCCCCGTTCACTAATTGTTTCACTGCCTACACCATTATTTGCAGCCCGCTCCATTTCCTTATGCACTATTACCAAATTACTACTTTGAACATTAGTGAATTCATTACATGTTGGCGCTAACACACTGCTTTCGTCTTCACTGTCGTTTCTCAGTTTACTTTGGAGCCTAATATTACGTTTTTCACACGCTATTATTGTCACAATATTTCACACGACAACACAGAAAAACACAATTTGAAGAACAAAAATAAGAGAACACATTAACATAGTACTGAAAATAATATCTAGTTAATTGCAAGCGCATCTGCGAAATACTTGGTGCAAATCTACATGCATACCACAACTGTTTTACTGTACAACAATGAAAGACTGCAACTACAAAGGAAATTCTCTCTATGATTACGCGCTAGCAATAAACAAAGGCTACACTAAATACACAAACTACAAGAAAAATCAGAAGATTCCAGTGAGGTATTCTTGGCTAAGCGTCGACATCTGAAACGTCCCCTTTGAAAAATTATACGTGACTGTGCTTAAACTGACACACAATATTTTTGGAGCAACGCAGTCTGACTTTCTAAAATCCCTACAAAAGAGTGGCCCTGACTAACATTAACCTATTTGTTTCACAAATCACTTCCTCACAAAAATCTTCGTTACTCAAGCTACTGCAATACAGCGAGCGCCACTACTGCCAGCTAAATAAAAGATTCAAACTACTGAAGGCACTAACTACTGATAGGCATAGTTAGCAAATGAAAGGTTTTAATACAGAACAAACAATGTATTTACCTTAATAGTCATACTATATATAGCAGTTCATGACATCCAGTCTTACAAATTTCATAACTCCGCCATCTCTCTCCTCACGTCCAACACTGCTGGCGGCCCACCCCCAACTGCGCAACGCTACGCGCTGTTAACATCCAGCCGCCCAACACTACAATGGCGAGTATTACAACAATGCCAACCAGCCACTGACTTCACACAGCACAGCCCGTGATTTTTCATTCAGAGCGCTACGTGGCGTTACCAATAAAAAACCTAAACAGCCTACTTACGCAGTGTGTGCGAATGGAGTATTGGTCTGGGTTACTACCTAGTGAACAGATGACTCTGGCTCAAATCCTGGTCCGATACAGACTTTCAACTTGCTCCATTGATATAAATCAATGCCTTCTGACAGCCATTACCTTAAATATCTTCGTGTCTTGATTCATAGTGGCTGCAGGATCAAAATGGAGTCTGTTCTGTCGGACCTGTCCTAAGGAACTGACGCCACATACATACATTGAACGAAGTACATTCAAGATGCTTCTTCATTAAATGTTTGCAATTTATGTACACGATTTATCCCAGTTAGCACCTGAAAAGTACTTCTGAATCTCATAGAGAGTAATGACACCAGAAGTGAGATCTTTCTACTTTAATTTATACTGAATCTGTTCACTTTTGTCCAAGAGTCACTGCATACTTCTAAATAGTAGTCTTATGTACAGTTGGATTACATCCAACATAAAAAGTGGCAAAGATTTAATTAATGCTGGAAGATCATAAGTATGACCTTGTCACCGTTAATGAATTTGTTTGAAGCCTCTTTCCTTTTTTCTACCATACGCAAAATATACAGGCTGTCCCAGCTATCTTGTCCACCCAAAATATCTCTGGAACAATAACAGCTATTGGAAAACGACTTTCACCATAATCAATGTAGGGCTGGGGCCCATGAATGTACATATTTGGGAACATTCTAAAACGAAAGCATATGTGTTTTTTAACACAAACTTATGTTTTTTTTAAATGGACGTCCTATATTTTGTCTTCAGCAATCCATAGCATGACAAAGCACATACACAATGGCGTTGATTACATCGCAATATTCCCATTACGTCCCGAGATATTAAGACGCGAAGTTGACGCTTGAAACACCCGACAGGCGCTGTTAGCGCACGTCCTGAGGCTCAGGCGTGAAACCCATGCTGCCCGTAATCGCGATGTGATTGACAAGCGTAATCGCACTTACATACTTATCAAGAGGTCCGAAACGAATAATACGGTTTGCTGCCATCCTGCATTAACGTCGTACATTCCAGCAGGTATTTATCCCATAGGCTAGGGGTGATGCGGTTCTGTAACATATCTGTGTTAGTCACAAAGTTAACTTCGTTCATCGTTAATCCGTTACTAAAAAGGTAATGCCGTTCAACGTTAAAACTTTACTTTACTGTAGATCTAGCGTAAGTGACAGTTAATCATTCACTGGTAATAGTAAAATTCATGTTGATGGTTTTAGTGAAACGAGCAAGTGGACTTAAAGTTTTACGTTGTTTAGGTAAAAATATTTTGGTTTGGGAAGTTCAGGTAGGACATAGAAGATGAATGTAAACATGATTAATCAATTAGTTTTATTATCACATAATTATCATTGTTATGTTTATCTAAGGGGTTAAATGACAAATTGTTGCAAGGAAATATTTCTTAACATCGCTGGGTAAAATGGCCCTTTGTAGAAACTTCCACTGTGATACCAGCACTACATACTAAACATAGCGTTCACATTTCATGCTCAAAGTGATGCCCATTGGCTTGCATACATAGGGTCACTCTGCGGATGAAGGATGCCCTACCTTGTGCTACTGTTTCCTCTTTGATGGCTGTACAAGCATCAATAATGCGTTGCTTCATGTCCTCTAGTGTTGTTGGTTCATGTTGGTAAACAGCATCCCTCACTGCCCCCAAAGAAAATAATCCAGCGGTGTAAGGCCCGGAGATCGGGCAGGCCACCTAAGTGGGCCACCTCGTCCAATCCACCTACCAGGGAACTTACGGTTCAGAAGTCGTGGTGTTCGTAAGGCGTTATGTGCAGGGCATCCGTCATGCTGATACCATTCTCCGGTTCAGAGGTACGGTGTCCAAGAGAGCAGGAAGATTGTGTCGTATATATCTGGAGTATTGTCTGACATTTTGGATGCCATTTATAAAGAAAGGTCCGATAATGGTATCTCCAATAATACCACACCAAACATTAACTTTCCACGGACGTTGATGCTCTACCTGACGGAGCCATTTTGGATTGTCTGCGGACCAATAATGCATATTCCTCATATTGACAATTCCTTTGTTGGAAAATGATGCCTCGTCGGTAAAGAGAACATCTGAAAAAAAAATTGAATTAGTCAGAAGTTTTTGCTGAGCCCACCGACAAAATGTTACCCTATTGCGGAAGTCATTTCCATGAAGATCCTGGTGTAAATGAACATGGTAAGGATGAAATTTATGACGTTTAAGAATACGCTGTGCACTTGATTTCGACGTATCAACTTCACGTTCAATTTGACGTGTGCTGGTTTGAGGATTCACAGCTATGGTAGCGAGCACAGAAATTTCAGCACGTTCATATGTGAGTGTTCTAGGACGATGTCGATGTCTTGGATTTAAGCTTACCGTTTCACGTAGACGAGATGTGAGACGACCAAACATCCGGCGCGAAGGCGATGGCTTGTCAGGGAATCGTCTTCTGTACAGTCGTTCTGCCTGAACAGCATTTCGTCCACCTACAACAGGGTACAGTACAGGTATGTAGAGTAGGGTAGAAAACAGACATATTAACTTAATAATCATAATGTTCGCTAACAGTACTATCAACAAACAAGCAATCTCATAACTTATTTCCCGTCAACGTACATTCTCCATAGATCAGCAGCATTTCTACCATATCTTCATGTGTGTACATTATACTGTAGCGTATAAGTTCCACAACACAACGTTTATTCACAATGTGTACTACCTCCGAGCCGTCACAGGAGTTTGCATGGGTCGCAAATCATAAACAAGGCGAAGTGGTAACTGTGGCAGTAGTGGGAACTAAGTTGGACACTTGACTAGGTAGAGCCAGGCCCTGCGCGACAGGCACAATGGGTCATATAACGCATTAGATACATCTTATTTTGGGTGTGCAGGATAAATAAGACAACCTGACGGGTGTACACCGATCGGTACTAGTTCATACTGTGTACGTAGATACGTAAAACGTGCAAGAGGGAAACCATTATGTGCTTATGAGAGTTGATGGCAGCAGACGGTATTATTCGTTTCGGACCTCTTGATAAGTATGGAGGTGTGATTACACATGTCAATCACATCGCGATTACGGGCAGCATGGGGTTCACGCCTGAGCCTCAGGACGTGCGCTAGCAGCGCATGTCGGGTGTTTCAAGCGTCAACTTCGCGTCTCAATATCTCGGGATGTAATGGAAATATTGCGATGCAATCAACGCCATTGTGTATGTGCTTTGTCATGCTATGGATTGCTGCAGACAAAATATAGGACGTCCATTTAAAAAAAAGACATACGTTTTTGTTAAAAAACACATATGCTTTCGTTTTAGAATGTTTCCAAATATGTACATTCATGGGCCTCAGCCCTACATTGATACCGGTGAAAGGCGTTTTCCAATAGCTGTTATTGTTGCAGAGATTTTTGGGTGGACAAGATAGCTGGGACACCATGTAGAATAAGTTGTTCTGTTTTTGTGTACATTTGTGCCATTACATTTTCTCTACAGAATTTTTGCTGCTTTCGCTGTTTGATGTACGCTCTACGTATTTTAATGTGAAGAATTGCTTTTCTGTTTAGGTGAATGATGCATGGATAACAACCGCTGAGATACATGAGCCCCACGTGACGGTAAATGACGAGGACATTGCGTCGATCTTTTGCCGCAGCAGAGTACCCAAACGATGGGTAGGGACGCCAGCTTATTAGTCATTAAACATATTCGTGAGGAAGAAAAGACAGTGGATGGGGAGGACATCCCGCCGATGCCCCGTCGTCGGAGAGGATGCTGGATGTATTGGGCGGAAAAAGGGAGTCTACAATGACGACGTGTACACTGGCTCATTAACGAATAAACATATTCATAAGGAACCAAGGACAATGGATGCGGAGGACAGCTCTCTGATGCCTCGTCATTGGAGAGGGTGTTGCAGGTGCTGGGTGGCGAAAGTCAGCGCTAAGGTTTTTCTGTCTCTGCGCAGTGGACAGGGACACTGGCTCACTACCCAATGAGCAACCGAGGGCAGTGAATGAGAAAGACATCCCGCCAATTCCTTGTCATTCGATATGGCGTTGGATGAGCGCAGAAGGTCAATGTTAAGACTACTGGATGGGACACTGGTTCACTGGCTAACAAACATATTCATGGGGAACCGAGGACAGTGGGTGAGGAGGACAGCCTGGAGATGCCTCATAGTAGGAGAGGTTGTTGGAGGCGCTGAGTGGAGAAAGTCAGGGTGGAGACCATTGTGCCTCTGGATGGTGCGTAGGGATACTGATTCAGCAGCCAGTAATCATATTTTTTAGCTAAATTTTGACTGCTAAGTAATTTTTATCCATGACGAAATGATAGCTGAAGAAACCAAGTAAACCAGTGCTGCGTCTAATACCTGTGTGAATTAAATATATATTGTATAAATATTTGAATTGCATAAATTATTAAATGAATGACTAAAATATCAGCAAAAAGTTACATTACCCTGTATTTCATCAAGTGATTGCAGAAAGACAAATATTTGATATTGCTTTTTTTTAATATCACCCACAGTAATATTATTTACGGACTGCGACAATATTAGTAGGACATAGGATATCCATCGTCAACATAGAAATAACGACAATCGTACGTACACTTGGTTCACAGTAAACTACCACATACATTACAGAAATAATCGTTTTACTTTCGTTTTAATTAGTTCTTTGAACTGGCGCTCTATGCATTAGAATTTTACATACATGGCTGCGTTCCTGACCGAGTAGAAAATTAAATAGCCATATGACATAACACACAACAATGGTTGAATACGTGTCATTCGTTCGAATCTCTGCATACCGCAGAACAGAAGCGGAAGACAGAGAACAAACGATCTGAACACTGTTTTAAACATCTCAGGAACTAAATCCTAGCAACAAGAAGGTAAAAATTCCCTCGCTCTCCTATGAACTTCAGTGCTATGTTTCTGAATGAAAATGAAATTAATATATCATAAAAACATTTAGTGGTAGTATTTCAATATTACAGCACCCCTAAGGACGCCAAGAACTATGTTTGTTATTCGTGTAGAATTTCAATTGTTGCACAACAGATAGATCTACACATACACTCTTCATCACTCTTGATTAATCACTGGTAAACGTGATTTCGGGTTTCGATGAGTTGAATAAAACTTCCAGCGTTACTTAAAGCTAGTCACACTCAAACTGAATTACAGTACTAATTAACATAATTTTACCGTATAGGGAAAAACGAAACTGCTACACTTAGGAAGCAGAATGTAGCGTACCCTATACTGGGCTTATGCGAACATCTAGATGGGAAAATAGTTCCACAGACTCTATAGTTAACTATTTTAGTATTGAAATACACAGAAATGGTCCCATATACAAAATGAAGGCGTTGCATGTAAGTAACATCACAGGAATAAGTTGTGAAATTTATTTACCGCATGTAACTGAATTATTAATTACACAAGAAATACAAGCAAATAATTTACAGACAAGAATATTTACATCATGTGACGTAAGTTTTAAACAGTATGTAACAGTCACAAACATGTAGGTACAGTTGGTGGCACAACTCTCTAGACCCAATAACACTACCGGCTACCGAGCGAGGTGGCGCAGTGGTTAGCACACTGGACTCGCATTCGCGAGGACAACGGTTCAATCCCGTCTCTGGCCATCCTGATTTAGGTTTTCCGTGATTTCCCTAAATCGCTTCAGGCAAATGCCGGGATGGTTCCTTTGAAAGGGCACGGCCGATTTCCTTCCCCATCCTTCCCTAACCCGAGCTTACGCTCCGTCACTAATGAACTCGTTGTCGACGGGACGATAAACACTAACCACCACCACCACCACCACCACTACCGGCTACTATTAAAATAGTAATGTACTAACAGTGCTACTCCTCTGGCAGGCTTTTATTTTGTGAGCGTAACGGTGTGTAGTGGTAAGATATCGGGCTAATTTTATTTTCCTAAGGATTTATATTGAAAGGAAGCAGTAGGAAGGTAATAAGAACCGAACCAAGGTTCTATTAGTTATCTCACAAACTGTAATTACGTGAAAAGAAACAGTTGCCAGTCTAGTTAGGTAAAGTTGCACTCCGTACTATCATGGTTCATAAAGAAAGATAACTATTGGGGTTGACTTTACTTTCTGTTTTGCTAATAAGATACAAGACAGTAGCACAATTCCTATACCAGTGATTTGACTTGAACTACACAGGAGGAGTATTAATACATTTAGCAACAACTGGCTCTCAATAACACTATCTTTACATAGCGGTAAGAAGATAATGATAATTATAGGTAAATGATTACCAATGGTGGTGCACTACTGACTTGATAAGAGGTTCTCTTGTCTCTTTAATTATACGAAATTCCTACTATTAAATTAGTTGCGAAGTAATTGTATCTTTTGTACTGATTATTATTTGCTTTCTCAAGCAATATTCACTTCCTTATATTACTTAGCTCAAGTGGAGCATGTGATACCTGGATCTAGTAAAGTTCGCGTATTTGCAGTGAGTTGGTTATTCTTGTTTGGTGTTGCTGAACTGTATTATGACATTGAAATCTGGCTGAACTATTAGCGTGGGGACAAGCTCATATCGAGGCGGAACACTTTAGTCACAACAAAATATGGGAAATATTGTTAACTACAAAACACTTGAAATGGTAAACACTATTGTTTCAATAAGAAAAATCTTTGAACTAAATACTTCAAGTGTGCATTACGAAAACTACGTGGAGTGTTTCGAAACTTACGCTAACCAAATGAGCATTATCTGCTTTACAGCTCCAGAAAGTTTACTAAGTTTTCTTAAGGAAGATAACTGCTGTTCAGTTCAGTAAAATAGGATACTCGGATTCACTGTAGCACCTGGGGTGGGTCGATGTCTAAATAAACGTTTAAGGTAAAATACGGTGGCTCGACACAAACTTTGCAGAACATAAAATTATTATTAAAACGAAAGCACATAAGTGGCTCATGAAATTATACAGTGCTCAACTAATAATTTAAGATGAAGGTGGTGGCAACTTCGATCTCCTATGCTCTTAAAAACAGGCGGTAAAGTGTACACGGCTCTCTCTTTGTAATAGGCTCCGAAAATTCTCACCTTAGCGTCGTATTTTTATAGTACAGATGTAACCCAAGTATGCCATGAATAATAAATCACATTACTTATGCATTCAAGGATAGAATTACGTAATCTTGCAGTTCTTCTCACTTCTTTCAGTTCTCAAGATGAGCACTCATTACCTGCAAGCCACCGACTAACTCATGCCACAAAGGAATTTCGCAGTTCCACCGCCAGATGTACCTTTCCTATTACCGCTTAGCTAGTTTCATTTTAAATTATTACTAACTGATCTTCCCTATGCGTGAACCAATAAAATATAACATTTTAGTTCTTTTACAGAACATTACTTTTGAAATTACACTACTGGCCATTAAAATTGCTACACCACGAAGATGACGGGCTACAGACGCAAAATGTAACGGGCAGGAAGAAGATGCTGTGATATGCAAATGATTGGCTTTTCAGAGCATTCACACAAGGTTGGCGCTGGTGGCGACACCTACAATGTGCTGACATAAGGAAAGTTTCCAAACGATTTCTCAAACACAAACAGCCCTTGACCGGCGTTGCCTGGTGAAACGTTGTTGTGATTCGTCGTGTAAGGAGGAGAAATGCGTACTATCACGATTCCGACTTTGATAAAGGTTGGATTGTAGCCTATCGCGATTGCGGTTTATCGTATCGCAACATTGCTAGTCGCGTTTGTCGAGATCCAATGACTGTTAGCAGAATATGGACTCGGTGGGTTCAGGAGTGTAATACGGAACGCCGTGCTGGATCCCAAAGGCCTCGTATCACTAGCAGTCGAGATGACAGGCATCTTATGCGCATGGCTGTAACGGATCGTGCAGCCACGTCTCGATCCCTGAGTCAACAGATGGGGACGTTTGCAAGACAATAACCATCTGCACGAACAGTTCAACGACGTTTGGAGCAGCATGGAGTATCAGCTCGGAGACCATGCATCCGGTTACCTTTAACGCTGCATCACAGACAGGAGCGCCTGCTATGGTTTACCCAACGACGAACCTGGGTGCACGAATGGCAAAACGTCATCTTTTCGGATGAATCCAGGTTCTGTTTACACCATCATGATGGTCGCATCTGTGTTTGGCGACATCGCGGTGAACGCACATTGGAAGCGTGTATTCGCCATCGCCATACTGGCGTGTCACCCGGCGTCATGGTATGGGGTGCCATTGGTCACACGTCTCGGTCACCTCTTGTTCACATTGACGGCACTTTGAACAGTGGACGTTACATTTCAGATGTGTTACGGGCCGTGGCTCTACCCTTCATTCGATCCCACCGAAAGCCTACATTTCAGCAGGATAATGCACGACCGCATTTTGCATGTCCAGTACGGGCCTTTCTGGATACAGAAAATGTTCGACTGCTGTCCTGGCCAGCACATTCTCCAGATGTCTCACCAACTGAAAACGTCTGCTCAATGGTGACCCAGCAACTGGCTCGTCGCAATACACCAGTCACTACTCTTAATGAACTGTGATATCGTGTTGACGCTGCATGGGCAGCTGTACCTGTACACGCCATCTAAGCTCTGTTTGACTCAATGCTAAGGTGTATCGAGACCGTTATTGTGGCCAGACGTGGTTGTTCTGGGTAGTGATTTCTCAGACTCTATGCACCCAAATTGCGTGAAAATGTAGTCACATGTCAGTTGTAGTATACTGTATTTGTCCAATGAATACCCGTTTATCATCGGCATTTCTTCTTGGTGTAGCAATTTTAATGGCCATTAGTGTACATCCATAGATTAGTCATAATTACACAAATTACTAAAAAAGTGACTAAAACCTTTACATGGATGTTACAACAAGGAGTGTGATTATATAGAAGTCAAATCAAGTAAAGTACAAAGAAGATAAGAACATTATAGGTAATATCGATAATAATGTTACAACACAGCGTTGATTTTATTATAAGAATGAAGGAAACTAATATTTTTAGAGAAGATGTATTCATATCAAAAGTAGACTGAGCAAGCAGCACCGACATGTATCTAACTGTTAACTGAATTAAATAATAAACCACAAATAAGAAAGCACTTGACGATGAGGGGGTGGTGGGCAGATCTAACTGTTAACTTAATTAAATAATAAACCACAAATAAGAAACCACTTGACGATGAGGAGGTGGTGGGCAGTAAAGTCCAAGTGAAGTCTAGGATGATCACAGCCAATTAAGGTACAACATATATATAATATGTTTGTGATATAAATGAGCATACATGACAACATTAGTTTACAATAAACACATAAAATAATCACAAATAAACTAGTCTTTTTAAATAACATATGTGTAAGGTGTTAAACAGATAACACACCTTACATTGAATTTCTGAAACAATTCCGGTTAACTCGAAATGTCACGTTATAGTTACGATGAAATGTACGAATTTTATTGCTAGGCAAAGCAAATAAACAAACTGACATTTTGTGAATATAAACCACAAATACTCACACTAGTAATTGCACACAAGTAATTTCTCCAACCCAAGCTACAAGACGCAGTTCTGAGGGAAGGAGAATTTCTACGACAGAATGCCTGTCCTGAATTCAGCTGAAACTTTCACAGCAGGACACCTAGTGGACACAATGAGACGCTGGAGCCTCTGCGTAGGCCGCCAGCAAAAGCAGCCCTTGTCCCTGCTTTTAACGATGGCCCTTTGGAAAGTCTTTCTCCAAGAACACTCGCTGTAGCCATCTGTGTTAGAACTTACATGAAGGAAAAAGCTATTTATCTCAATATTATGTAGCAGAAGTTAAACTCTGCCCTACGAAAGAAACGACGCATGTGATAGGCTACGAAAGTTCTAGTAGGTGGAGTTATTACAAGTATGAATGCTCTGATTGGACAGACGGAAAACAAGTGGCCACCATCTTTGATATATGCAAATTTGCAGAGAGAGTAATTCGCTTCTTCCCTTGCAGAAAATTGTCGTGTCTTTGAGCAAGGCGACTCACTCTACACTAAATGATTGCGAGATAGATTATGTTCACAGGCTTGTCTTAACTAGTAACTAGTTAAACTGCAAAGTCTCCTAGTACAGAGAATCACACAGAGCACTGACAGTTAATGCTTGCGTGCGATCTGAGCGCAACGACGTACCCAATCTTCTAGCCAAATAGCGTGTACCACGCCAGTTAACGTAGTTAGGGAATAACTAGGAGACTCAGCTTCACTGAATACGTTGGAAATGTATCCGACTTGTGTTTAATAGTCGAGAGAGTTTTAGATTAGATTCTCAGGTTCACAGCTCCCACCGACAGCAGCCACTGCCACCGTAACGGAAGTTAACATGCACGCTTTCGCTATGCCAGCATTGGTATTCAATTGACACTCAGGGCTTTGGTGGTAGCCGACTCTCCTAATTTTTGTACATTCAAACATGACCTGCAGTTAAACATATTCATGACTGTCTGGCTTAATTGAAGCAGAAACGCGAAATATCCGTTTTAACGAAAAGAACTGATCAGCCACTGTAGATTGATTTATACTCTTAAATTAAAAAATCAAACGGTTCGAATGGATCTGAGAACTATGGGACTTGACAGCGGTCATCAGTCCCCTAGTACTTAGAACTACTTAAACCTAACTAACCTAAGGACATCACACACATTCATTGATTCGAACCTGCGACCGTAGCAGTCGCGCGGTCCTGGACTGAGGCGCCTAGAACCGCTCGGTCACAGAGGCCGGCTCTTAAGTTACGGAACTGTTTTAACAGTGTACTTCTTTTCGATTGCTCTTTACTGACCCCCCATTCAATTTTGGGCATTTTCAGTGTGCATTTTAGCATAATTGATATCTATGGCCCCAATTGTATTTAACTTGTTTGTATTTTTATCGATCCCCAGACATGGTCCTCAACCATATTACCATTACAGAATCTTATAATAGCTACTAATTTCACTTCACAGTTGTGAGCTCCCAATATCAATATTTTCCCATTCTGCACGTAAATTTGCTTAAATTGTTATGACATGAAGTCATACTTAGGGTAAGAATATACCTTGATAATGTAAATCTAAGATTTTTATTTTTGCTAACATATAGTTACGCCTGAAACTGTACACTAATCTCTCTGTTAGCGATAACGTTTCCTTTACAGAGAGTGTAGTGGAACTGACACTAAAGTCATTGTCTGATTACATCACTGCCCATTCTGCTGCACTCTTATTGACTCTGTGTGCGTGAGATGGTATTTTCCTACCTTGCAGGCCATTGGTTCAACACAAAATTCCTAAAATTCCCACAGAGCGTCCTTGCGAAAATTAATTTCCTGTATATATATATATATATATATAATAGTTCACATATTAACTGTTCTACAACCATAACAAGCCTGAGCAGTCTCAAGGACAAATAAATATCAAGACACTTAGGAAAAGGTTTCAGACCGTCTCATAAATATAGTCAAACGCATTTAATTTTTAGAGAAGACGACATCTTACCAAAAATAGATTCAACAAGCAGCACCCAAGATAATTATCAGTTGGTAAAACTAATTATTGTATAAAAATTAAAGAAAGGCCATGGAAGAAGGAGTGAGGTATGAGAAATTAAAAAGGGGGAGGAAGGCTGATGGGAGGGGGAGGATGTGTGTGGTGGGGATATAAGGATCAGGAAATAAAAGAGAAGTGAGGGAAAAAGAAAAATGGAAAAGAATGGGGATATGTGGAGTTACAGTTGGGGAGGGCTTGGGTGGTTGGAAGGAGAAGTTTTGAATGGGGAAAAAGGGAAAAAGGGAAGGGACAGGGCTAAAAGGGGGATGGAAACATTCCAAACAAATGCCAGAAAATGTGTATTACAAAGAATCTGTTAAACCAGAAATCTAGTTTCTCATTCGGAAATTTAGCAAATTCCCTTAGTTTGTTTTTGAAAATCTCCATTTCTTCCAAGATGCCGAACTGCAACTTCTTTGTTGCATAATGCAGAACATCTAAAGTACCCTCTATATTACCGACAGAATGGCACTCCTTTTGAAGATGCTGACCGAACTCTGGCTTATTGTTCGGATTAATATCTCCTTTACAACGCGAGATAAAATTTTTAACTGCCTAGCCTATGTAGAAGGACTCACAAGAGCCAGAGTGTATAGCCTATGTACTCACAAGGAATCAAATTTGTTTACTTCAGAGGCCCTTACCTGAGCAACCAACCTATGTCGTAATTTGAATTTAAATTGGTAGGCTGTACGAAACGAAGCCCTAAGCAATTTTGGAAAAGAACTAGCCAATGATTCTGACGTAGGTTCCTTATACTGTATTAAAAGATATTTCGTGGCTTCACTATCCCGAAACGGTCTTCCCTGTCTTTGTTTATTGTAAAGTCTACTGACCAGGGATTAAATCCTAAGTTCTGTATTAATCATCTCCTCATTCAATGGCAAACCTCAACAGAGCATAATCATTGAGTGAAAGCACCAGTTTTGTGCCCAACTTGATGACTCGAATCTTTCCATATGATCGCGTCTGACATCGTTGGGTTTCGAAAAAAAGAAAACCCAAGGCTCTTGTATCTCCTAATAATAAACAGATACAGGAAATGGTGTTACTATCCTTTCCTAGTTCTAGTGTATATTTGGTTTTGGAAGCTGCTCTTTGAAAATACTCAAAATATCTCTGAACCGGTCTTGGTTACCTTTTATGATAGTAAAACATTGTACACCTCCCATTGGAGAAGACTGTGTCACTAAGAGGTTCCGAATTCAAACCTAAAACTCTTTTCTCCAAATGATTCATGAAAATATTTGCGAACAATCCTGAGAGAGTTAGCCATGGCCAGACCGTCTGGTTGCTGATAAACTCAGCCATCGCAGCTAAAGTAATTGTAAGATAAGCTAAAGCAGAGAGCCTCTAGAAATTCCTCAAGCTCACCATTGTTCATGGTGCCATTATGTAAACGTAACTCTTAATAATGTTAAGGGGCTCATGAGAACACGAAAGGAGTCAAAACCATATCTTTAGGTAACACTAATTTTTGACACCCATTGTCAAAAACATAATTTTTTCGGAATACTGCAATCGCTTGGAAGTTTATACGCTTTCTTCTGCTTAAGATAGAGAAACCTATAAAGAGGCTATAACAGTGAAGATCTACAGTTGATAATTAGACACATGTATTTTTCTATTTGAGCGTAACATTTACAAATTTTGTTGGGGCTCTTTCAACCAGACTTATACTATTCTGCATAAAAAAATCAATGATACGTTTTGCATAAATCACCTCAAAGAGGATAACAAGTCTGCTGCCATTGTCCGATTTTATAACAAGTGCCTTCTCAATTTTTAACCCTCTATTAATACCTGATAACATTGTCTCCTGAACAGAATTTGTTTTTTTGTTACCAGTTCTTAAATCCTGGCCTCACTTTCGCTTCCTCATGACGTGATAATCCACCCTAAGCACAAAACCTTTTTTACAACTGCAGTTATGCTTGTTATTTAATTTTCTTTGATTCGTGATTGAATGCAAAAGTTCGGCCCCTTATAAGGGATTGACATATTTTTCAAACGAAAAGGAAATATCTGTAAGATTTATTGCCCCACTTCCAACTTTATGAAAGTGCAAAACAAAGCAACTTTTCCCTCTGTATGGACGAAGTCACTGCAGTTTGCGATATTGTACACCATTTATAGGGTACCATTCACTACCCATGCATTCATCAACTTTATCTCTGAAAATTTGTAGCTGTGAGTCAACAGTTAAGGCGGTTAATTTCAAATGTAACAAATATAATTCCTTAGTGTGACGATATTTAGTCCTATGTACCATTATGTTCTCCCTTTTAACCCTACTACTTTTTGCTCGTTTCTTAGCCCGAGCGACACTTTTGAACTGTTACCAATCATAATTCCTGCATATTTTGGATTAACATCACTTCGCTAACGATTTTTGTTGAACTGCGCCTTTGCGCACGCTCTAACTAGTTTTAACCTTTTGTAGATGTACGCATGTGCATCCCTTTTGCGCTGGCGCAGCATGTATTTGCATGCAATGCAAATTGAAAGTTTTATTCACGCATTTGGAAGTTATTGTACGGTCATCCGACATTTTCCTGACAATACCTATATCTATCATTCTCGTTATAATGGTGTAAGGTTCTGGATATACTTAAGGAATCCTGTTGTTTTTAGTTTTGAACCTGAATGGCCCTTCTGCTGCCTCCATTGTAACCAAAAGGTGTAATGAGGCCATGTCCAACATGGTCTCCATACCAGCTGTAGGTGTGCTGCTAATTCCTCCTGTTATAGCTAACG
Source organism: Schistocerca gregaria (assembly GCF_023897955.1). Classification (NCBI taxonomy): domain Eukaryota; kingdom Metazoa; phylum Arthropoda; class Insecta; order Orthoptera; family Acrididae; genus Schistocerca; species Schistocerca gregaria. Next base: position 415,110,276 of record NC_064925.1, on the reverse strand, counting down.
AGTCCGATGTCTGTACCTTACTAAGCTTCATCTACTTAATTCCATCGTACTGTAGATATAACAATTGTCATACGCCTTATTCTGGGGGACGTAGGAGTGCTTTTTGCCTTGTAACATAAATTCTTTATGTGAGCGATCACCGACAGTTTTGTGTCCAGGGTTTCCTCTAGGTACCTCACTACCCACTCTACTGGCAGAGTTTCATCGAGGAGCAAAATATGTGCTGGATCTGCTTTCTTGCAAATGGTATTACAACATTTCTTGGGATTGCCAGTTATATCCTGTTTTCTGCATCAGGTCTTCCACAATGTGTAATATACGTTGAGCAATTGTTTTAAGATTGCTAGTAGATTTGACAAGTATCACTATGACTAAATCGTCTTCGTATCCTTGGTAAACGTAGTCACTAGTATTAAAATCTTCAGTGATTGCATTGACCACTAATTTCCATGGTATTGGCGCCAAACGCCCTCCTCGTGAGCATCCCCTGTTGCTGTTAATTGCTATTTTCTCATTCATCACGGTGGTTTCTATCTTTCTTCTGTTTAGCATGGTCTTAATGCACCTATACATGATGGTCTTAATGGTGTGCGCTTCTGCAACTTTAACGATTGATTCTAATTTCGTATTTCTAAAAGTCCGCTTGATATCCGGGAAGATGAAGAGAGCTATTTCGTGAAAATTTGGAGCTTTTCATCCTTCCCACCAAGCTGGTTAAGTGCTAGTTTACATGATTTACCTGGTGTTGAGTTGCTTGTACAAGAACGTCAGTTAACCTATTTTCCCTAATGTGTTCAGTAACCAGATTTTCTAACGTCTTTAGAACGAAGGACAGACTAATCGATCTCTTGTTCTTAGCTTCGGTATGACAATATTTCCTGGATTTGGAATGAGAACAGTACTCACGCTCCTCCAAGGGTTAGGAATGATTCCCGCTGATAGGCTGATATAAACAATCTAGACAGCCTCCTGTTTGTTGCAGTATAGCTGGGAAGATACAGTCTGGGCCTGTTGACTTGGATGGTTGAAACGTTCCCACCACTCACCGGATTTTTTAAAATATCAACACATTTCTCTTTGATTACCTGTAAACTAGTACCTCTCAGGGACTGACACATGGTCTGATTTATCTGAACTGAGGGAAGTAAGTCTTGGGAAGGACAACAAGCGTCTCACTGCTATCCTTCTATACTCACCAAAGTATTTCCTTAGAGTTCCTCCTCGATTAGTTGATATCCTAGTGAGGATATTACGCAGTCTGGGGCATGTAGCTGTAACTTTCACTTTGTCACAGAATACCTTCCAGCAAGGTAGAATCGTTTGCTTGATCATAAGGTCGTACTTGACAAGCCCCTCCCGATATTCTGTCCATTGCCCTTTCTCTTGTGCAAGGTTGAGCAGTCTTCCCACCAGCTTCCTTTGCAGTTCCAGATTGTTGTTCCACCAACATACATTTCGGCATGTGCGCTTTTTGATGGTTAGACAGATGGCAGATATCACTGCATCTGCCATTTCCTCAACATCTACTGGGATTCTTAACTAAGTTCTGACTTCAGATAAGCTTGAGTTTTGGTCTTTCCTCCTCGAGTCTCAGTCTGTTTCCCTGGTATTTCTACATGTCATGGTCTGTTTAGTATCCATTTCAACCTCAAACCTAATATACATGCGGCCAGATAAAGATAGTTCCATCGCTGCATGTCATTATTTGATATTACTACCCACACGAGTGGCCCTATAAGTTATGTCAATTACTTCTCTCCTTCCTGTATTCCCTATGGTAGATTCCCTATCCCTATTCAAGATTATTGATTATTCTCTAGTACAAATTCAGGTAGGTCCTCACCTCTGATGTTTCTGTTGCTGCTTCCCCACAACAAGTTGTGGGCATTGGCATGACAACCAACCAGACTTTCATTCTGCTCTTAGTGGCTGCCCACCACTCTCTGGGAAGGAGGAATGCTATTCTCGTAAGGCTTCCGTGCTCACGTTGTGGTTGCAAAGTTCCTGAAAGAGAAGTCGGCCATCGGATTGAATGAAATTCTGTTCTTAACGTAACGTCATGCTTTATAGTTTTTTGGTTCCGAAAGGGGTACCTATTGTCTTGACCAGATGTTTCGCCTACTCCCAGAGAGATACTCTGGGTACCATCTCCTTGAGCCACTCCACTGTTCCTATCTCTCCACAGTCAAAAATAAGACCATATTTGTCCAGATAGACCCTACTAAATATGTGTAATCGATTTGTGCCCCAGCACTCCCCACAATCGTCTCAAAGACAGCTGTGTTAACAAGCTCAATTTGCGGCAAAGTGATACTGACTAGTGGATGTGCGTGTTGGAAATCACAGTTCCAATTTCCTATCTCGGCTTTTTGAGGCCCGTTTATACTGAGAAATGTGGGTATTAGACTCTTTACTTCTTCTCTTCTTCCCTTAAAGATAGAAGGACTCTGAATATCCACTTTACTGTGAGGCAGCCTTGTTTTGGAAGTGTTAGGTTAAACATCGTTTACTACCCTCCATTTATGTTTAAGAAGCCATTCTTTAACTTCATTTTCTTCTTGTTGTCTGCTCTGAGCCGCAGACAAGGATTCGACCCTCACCTGGCACAACGTTTGAATAAACTGAGTTACGTTTCTTCTTTTTCGGCCTGGCATTGATTGCTATAGTAGTTAGATGTCCTCATGAGGGATGTCGTGCCAAATTCTATCCAAATGGAGCGCTGTATAATCAAAATCCCAAACTGGTTGGAGGGCCTGCGCCTAATGCTCCAAATGTTCCCTGTTGGGGGGAGATCCAGAGACCTTGCTGGCCAATGCAGGGAACGGCAAGCACGAAGACAAACGGTAGAAACTCTCGCCTGGTGCGAGTGGGCATTACCTTCCTGAAATGTAAACCAAGGACGGCGTGCTGTGAACGGCAGAAAATGAGATGTAGTATAACGTGGACATACCGCTGTGCTGTAAGTGTGCCTTACATGACAACCGAAGGAGTCCTACTATGAAAAGAAATGGCATCCCTGATCATTACTTCTATCTGTCGAGCCTCTTGGAAACTCGTTGTCTTCAGTTATGAACCCACTTGCACTGAGCCTCGTTTAGCAGCAAAGACATGGCTGGAGATGTCGCGGTATGAGATGGGATCCAACATGAATTTCACCCGCTACACAGCCCAGCAACCAATAGTGGCTGTCTAGGATGCCATTTCATTTCATAGCAGGACTCAATTAGTTGCCATATCCGGCACCCTTAAAACAAAGCGGTAGATGATATCCTGAGCCCCGTATTGTTGCTCTTCATGGCAAGCCATTCTGGACTTTTATTTCGGCAAGATAACGCCTGATCAGACTCAGTGAGAATTTATACCGCATTTGTTCGTTCTTGCCAAACCATAACTTGGCTAGCAATGTCACTGAATCTCTCATAAATTGAGAAAGTTTCGAGCATTGTGCCAGGGCCCTCGAACGAGCTCCGGATTTTGATGATCTAACGCGCCAAATGAGCAACTGGACACAATATGGCGCGATATCGTTCAGGAAAGTATCAACAACTTTATCAATCAAAACCCAGCCGAATAGGTGTTTCATGAGTGCCAGAGGTGGGCCAACACGTTGCTGACCTGCCCAATTTCTGAAGCTCTTTCTTTTGAACAAGTCATCCAATTTTTCTGAAATTTTGATCATTTGTTTGTCTGTACATGTATGTCATATCTACTTATTTGCGCCCTATTCGGATAAGTTCTTCGTAATGTGTCGCATATTTGTCTTGGAGTGTAATATACATTTGACACAGTGCCGAACCCTCGGCTTTGCCTGTGAGTATGGCTACCCATATCACAGACGTGGTCAGCAAGTTGCTCCGGCTTTGTAGGGGACAGTCCTTTGGGAAATCGTGATGGCTACAGTACTGTGAGCACGGATTAATCATCAAAATAAGGTAGAATGAGTCCAAAACTCGCCGGGCTATATTGAATCAGAGTGCCAGCAGGCACCTCAGAAACATCCGCCGCTAGTCAGTAACATTTTTCTCGGTTTATGGCCGCATTGTCAATAAGTAAAACTACAGACGTTTCCCGATAACTGTTGCAAGTGACTAATCAAAACGTCGGGTTTCCACCAATGAAAATAAATAATAAAAACACCAATAAAGAACTTCTAACATCCCTCTCCTTCATCCTTAACAGCTTATCAGAAATATATATCAGCCACGTCTGGAGAAGGTCACCTGCAACATTGACCGAAACGTCGGTAGTTTTACATAGTGACAATGCGCTCACAAACCCAGAAAATTTTTATTGACTGTGACAATGGCCGCGAAAACCTATGTCTATTTGCAGCGCTAGTTTCACTATAGGGGATGCCAGCCCGAGAACAGTGAACATTTATCCCACGTAGTAGTGTGACAGTCATGAGCACATATTTGCTCCGCCAGTCACGTGCTGTCCATACATCACGTAGACATCATTTCAGCAGGGGTGTGTTTAGGGCGTCATGTGGACGCTCTCAGCCAAGTCAGTTTCCTGTGCCACTGCAAGCATTTCCGGTGCAGAGCGAGTTCCAGGATCAACACCACGTGATTCCAGCAGCAGCTCGACCATGAGGACACTGCACTGCAATTACAAGTAGCGGCCAGGCGTCAGACAATGATCTTCGTCTGTTCCTACCTTGCACTCCATGAGACTGGTGCTCGGAGATTTGTATTCCTGCGTGGAACTTCGACTGCTAACTGTGATCTGTGATCACTGTCATTATACGGCCAACAGCCTTCGCTTATCATCATCAAGCACCAGTGCTAATGGGACTTAGGAATTATTATCCTGATCACAACTAAATCGATGACTGTGATCTACATGATCCCTTTTGTTGAACGTAACAGCTTTCATGCGTTTGTACTTAAACACTAAAAAGTATACTGGGTAATCAATCATTAGTTCTTCGTAAACTTTATCTGCACTGAACTTACACCGGAGGTTAGGAAGGACAAGTTAGTTGTTTTGCATATTTGCGGTCAAGTCACAAATAAATTTTAATTGTATACTGAAATGGGCAAACTGTGTGCAGAGGAATTTCTATGAAAACAAGTTGGACGACTTGATAAACATCATTCACAATATAGTTTCAAACAAAAATGTATATTTATCACAACCGCTCAGAAAAAACTATTTAATTGAACAATTAATCAACTCAATGAAGTTGCTTTTAACCTTGAATTAATTCAGAATTTGCTTTGTCAATCTCACAACTACATAATGTGACTGTAACTAACATAATCAAAATGGAAGTTCACAGCTGGTTAACACTCAGAATAAAAAACAGCACTCTTTAAGGAAATTAACTGGATAAAAATTACAAGAGTAACTAACATTTCATCAACAACATTGCTTTAGAAAAATAAGAGTCGGAACAATATAAAATTAAGGAAGACTAGGTCCATATAAAAACGTTAACCAAAATTATAACTGATCAGATGCGAAAACATCGAACAGTATAGTAAGAAACTTCTTGTAAAATGAAAAACCAACCTGTAGTTATTACATGAAATATTAAAGATCCGACGCCAGTTCCCATACACAACGAACAACAACTTAACTTTGCAATACAGACGGAGTACATCTGGAATGGTCATACATGACCAGATGTGTCGCACGATGTCTAGGCATCCCTTTCGGATCACGTATGTGCGGAGTGACCAACGCGACCCTCTCAGCGAGCAAAGCGTGGACGATTAACGCAAGCAAGGTAACTCCACGCAAGCATGTACATTAACAACCGGTGTGGAAGGCAGATCTAGGATCTAGGATACAAAAACTTATTAGCCGATATACAAGAGGGAAAACTCGTTTTAACTGTGCAGAGGGCTAGTCAAATTTGCTATACTATGAATATTACATGTTCCTTAGCAAAACTCTGCACCAAGTCACTACGCTTGGGACTGAATCAAATATAAGTAGTCTCCCGAAATAAGAAGCTATACTACCTTGAAACCTCAATAAAATGAAGAAGCTTACTAACACGATGACATGAAATTAATCTATTGACTAGCCAGAACAATAAATTTACAGAAATCTTAAATACATAATATGGAATAAAGTATTACGAAGGTCACGAATTTACATAACCAAAACTTGCAATGCTGCGCAACATACTACAAGTAAAATTTCAGAACTTAAAACAAGGGAAATTAAGCTTCAATAGCTTACATTTCACCACAGTTCCAGCAGTGAGCCCGTGAATAAATAACAGACCATATACAACTCCACCAGAGCCGGTCCCAAGCCCGGTTGAGAAAGGTGGAGGGGAAGCTGGACCGGCTTGTAATACCTCGTAGGGGCCCCTTACCAGGGTACAGGTGAAGAGGATCAAGGGATTTGATGCCAAATTATGATGAAGATCTCACTGGCAGAGAAGGCGGAAGAATTGTCTTCTTAAAACACAAGCGGCGTCTGTTGTGGAAAATGCTCCAGGAACTAACAATCCTTGGTTCTACACAACCAGCCTAGCTGGAACAATCTTAATAACAAGCATATGGTTCGTGAGAGCAATAAGAACATTACCCCAGGTGGTAATCAGTCCACCCATTGACCGGCGGCAACCGGGCATTCGGATGATGAGGGACTCGGGCAACCACGAACTCAGAGAAAGTCGGAGGTCTCTGTCAAACTAACCACTAAAACACCAACATTCATTGGCACAATAAATATCAGTACACTAATACAAACTGGAAAGCTACTCAGTCTTACTACAGAACTCGACAGACAATAAATCCTCTTACTAGCACTGCAGGAAACACGGTATACTGATGATGATACCATAGATTATGGCAACTACCGCATATTCAAGAGCAAAACTGATAGACTAATTGGCAAAGGTGCCCTTTGCTGGGAATGGCGATACTTGCGCCAAGAAGATCATAAATTCCGTCAAAGAAGTCAATTCCGTCAACAACACTCATGACAGCGCGTATACAGTGCGCCAACAGAAATTATACACTTGTCAACGCTCACGCCACAATCAACATAGACAACAAGAAAAACCCTACCGAGGTGGAGAATTTCTGGAACCAACTGGAGGAGACTATGGCGAAGATCCCCAAGGAGGACACCATCTTACTCCTTGGTTACTATAATGCACAACTGGGCAGAGAGAAAGAACACAGGGACGCTATAGGCAGATATCGTGGGCACAGATTTACCAACAGAAATGGAAGGCGACTACTTGATCTCTGCCAACAATTAAACCTGAAGATAATGCCGACATCTTTACAAAAGCACCCCAGAAAGCAGAAGACTTGGCACTATCCTCTTCAAGAACTTGGGGAATTTCAGATTGACCATATAGCAATCACCCACATGCAGCAACGAGAAACTCATGATCTAAAAGTCCGAAGAGGTGCCAATATTGACTCAAACCACTATCTTACAAGAGTCAAAGCACAATCCCAAGAAATCGCATCTGCAGAGATTTGACATAAACAGTCTCCACAAAACAACCATAAAGGCCGAATTAGAGAAAGAGGAAGCAAACACATGGGAAGAGTTCAAAAACAAGATCATGCGTAAAGCACAGGAACTACTACCGCTGAGAAAAAAGAAAAAAAAACATTCATGGTGGAACGACGACTGTGAAAACGCCCTTAAAACACGCAGGTTGGCCTTCCAGAAATACAGCAGCAAGAAAACGCCAGAAAAAACAACAAAATTTCTTCAAAGTACCGAAAGAAACAGCCAAAACCATCAGACAAACCAAGAGAAGATACCTAAACGAACAACTGGAACAACTGGAGAGTGACTTTCGGAATTACAACATAAGAGATTTCTACAGGATATTTGCAAATAGGATACGACGATACACACCACAGAATCTTTGCTTCAAAAAACAAAATGGATAATTAGCACTTAATAATGAAGAAAACTGCAAACAACTCGCAGTTTACTTCACCAATTTACTAAATTGTCCCGAATGCACAGAAAGTTTCCCACTTATCGAACCACACTAACCAAGACTCGATACCACCCTCAAAACAAGAAATCCTCAAGCACATCCACCATCTCAAAAACAACAAAGTGGCTGGTGAAGACAACATAGTAGCAGAACTACTGGAAAATTTAGGCCCTAAATCACTTGAGGAGCTCACGGAAATTATTAAAGAAATTTGGACAACAGAAGAATTACCTGTCGATTGGAAGTGTGCACTTATCCATCCCCTACACAAAAAAGGAGACAGGATATCAACTGTTACCGGGGCATTTCACTTCTACCAGTCACCGGCAAGATCTTATGTTCATGCCTATTGCAGAGAACACAGGAACAAATCGAACACAATATTGGGGAGTATCAGGCGGGTTTCCGACCCGGACGTTCCTGTCTTGAATAAATTTTTAAATCTAAAAACAACGTTGAAATACAGAGCTATTAGACGTAAGCCCAACATACGTACATTCGTCGACTTCAAGAAGGCGTATGACTCAGTCGACCGTAAATCCCTTGTCAACACTAACAGAACTCGGACTTGACCAGAAAACACGTAAGCTCATTGAGCTGACACTCTTCAACACAACTTCTAAAGTAAAATTCATTTGGGATATCTCAGAATATTTTGAGATGAGAACTGGAGTAAGACAAGGAGACGGACTATCTCCAACTTTGCTCACTATCATTTTGGACAAAGTTGTAAGTGAATGGGAGAGCGAGCTTAGAAAAGTGGCCTATGGAAACCAATGAAGATTGGAAGGAAAACTGAAGGCACCTGCCTAGCCTTTGCCGATGACCCTGTAATTTTGACAGACAGTGAACAAAACAAGATATACTCAAGGAAAGCACCGAGAAGGTTGGCCTGCAGAGTCTAGCCACAAAATATGGACGGATAAACAGTTCCACATTTTAAATACCTAGGGAGAATTTTGGAACGCACTGAACTAGAAATAAAATCTCAAGAGAATCGAGCACAGAAACTAAAGAGAGCCAACTGTCGTACACACCAACTTTATATCAAAAAGTGCATGTCAAAGCATGCAAAAATCAGACACTACAGCACTGTCATTAAACCAGAGGTGCTATACGCAACTGAACCTTGTCGCTCCAATACAAGATGCTGCTACAAAATATACAAAAAGACCAACGAAGGATGATTAGGAAATTCCTTGGACCCAGAAAAATTGAATCTGGATATAGACTGCAAATCAACAAAACTACAGGGAACATTTCAAATATAGCTGCTGACATTAGAAAAAGGTGCCTAAAATACTATAGACACACACACAGACTTCCTGAGTATAGACCCACTCGTCATCCACTCAGAGCCACTGAAAACCTTAAAGGTATGACGTGGTCCGAACAAGTACGAAGAGACCTTACTGATGCTCAACTCACCATTCAGGACACTGGACACCGTAACATCTGCTAAAGCAAGCAAAATAGAGAAGTGGGAAGTCCAAGCCAAAGACAAGAGCCAAAAAGACCGCGTAAAAAGTGGACGCACGAAAGAAAGAAAGCCATGTGCGAAAAAATGAAGGTCTCATGGGAAAACTGCAGGAGGAACTGTAGAAGCTTCACGTGATCCACAAAGGGTCTACTAAGTATATACACTACTGGCCATTAAAATTGCTACACCAAGAAGAAATGCTGATAATAAACGGGTATTCATTGGACAAATATATTATACTAGAACTGACATGTGATTACAAGTTCACGCAGTTAGGGTGCATAGATCCTGAGAAATCACTACCCAAAACAACCACCTCTGGCTGTAATAAAGGCCTTGATACGCCTTAGCATTGAGTCAAACAGAACTTGGATGGCATGTACAGGTAAAGCTGCCCATGCAGCTTCAACACGATAACACAGTTCCTCAAGAGTAGTGACTGGCGTATTGTGACGAGACAGTTGCTCGGCCACCTTTGACCAGACGCCAATTGGTTAGAGATCTGGAGAATGTGCTGGCCAGGGCAGCAGCCGAACATTTTCTGTATCCAGAAAGGCCCGTACAAGACCTGCAAAATGCGGTCGTGCATTATCCTGCTGAAATGTAGGGATTCACAGGGATCGAATGAAGGGTAGAGCCATGGGTCGTAACACATCTGAAATGTAACATCCACTGTTCAAAGTGCCGTCAGTGCAGACAAGAGGTGACCTACACGTGTAACCAATGGCATCCCATACTATCACACTGGGTGATACGCCAGTATGGCGATGACGAATACACGCGATGTCGCCAAACACGGATGCTACCATCATGATATTCTAGGCGCGCAGTCCGGAACCGTGCGACTGCTACGGTCGCAGGTTCGAATCCTGCCTCGGGCATGGATGTGTGTGATGTCCTTAGGTTAGTTAGGTTTAAGTAGTTCTATGTTCTAGGGGACTAATGACCACAGCAGTTGGGTCCCATAGTGCTCAGAGCCATTTGAACAATTTTTTTGAACCATCATGATGCTGTAAACAGAACCTGAATTAATCCGAAAAACTGACGTTTTGCCATTCATGCACCCAGGTTCGTCGTTGAGTACACCATCCCCAGCACTCCTGTCTGTGCTGCAGCGTCAAGGATAACCGCAGCCATGGTCTCCGAGCTGATAGTCCATGTTTCTGCAAACGTCCCCATCTGTTGACTCAGGGATGGAGATGTGGCTTCATGATCCGTTACAGCCATGCGGATAAGATGCCTGCCATCTCGTCTGCTAGTGATACGAGGCCGTTGGGATCCAGCACGCCGTTCCGTATTACCCTCCTGAACCCACGGATTCCATATTACGCTAATAGGCATTGGATCTCGTCCAACGCGAGCAGCAGTGTCTTGATACGATAAACCGCAATTGCGATAGGCTACAATCCGACCTTTATCAAAGTCGGAAACGTGATAGTACGCATTTCTCCTCCTTACACGAGGCATCACACCAACGTTTCAGTAGGCAACGCCCGTCAACTGCTGTTTGTGTATTTGAAATCGGGTGCAAAACTTTCCTCATGTCAGCACGTTGTAGGTGTAACCACCGGCGCCAACATTGTGTGAACGCTCTGAAAAGCTAATCAAATGCACATCACATCTTCTTCCTGTCGGTTAAATTTCGCGTCTGTAGCACGTCATCTTCATGGTGTAGCAATTTTAATGGCCAGTAAGACGGCAAATCATATTCATCCAGCGGAACAATCTACCAATGAGCAACCGTAATTTAGTAATACACGTGCTCAGTCCTAGAACACACTATCCAAAATACGGCACGACCACTAGTATGTCGACCACTGAAAAATGTTGCCTACAGCCCGCAGAGCTACCACCGACGTGTAGCAAGCCCAATAGCGTACCGTTTCTCGATACTGGTCTTGCCAAGCTCGGTGCACTCGCCCCACTGCCGCTACGCCATCTTTTCCTTTCCTTAGCTTACCTCCCGGCTCCGGAGCGACACCTAGCCACACGACGGGGCAGTGAACCAAAGATACGCAAGCAGCGATGTATTGACTCGAAACGAGGCGCTACGGTTCACAAAGGACCTGGAATAATTTGTTATTGGCAGGTACTACCATGTAGGACACATGAATTGGTGAGGCGGTATTTGTGTGCTGAACTCAGTTTCTCAGCTATATGCTGATCCCATAGTAGATTTTTGTTTCATAACTCTTCCAAGTTTTTAATGACTTGAATATTAATTTCCGTTCTCGTTAGTCTGACATTGGCGCCACGGGTACAAACGTATTACAAGCAGCAGAGTTTTCTCTCATGTGTTCTCTGCTCAACATGTTTAGAATAGTTTATTGCGACTGTGTTCTTCTTGTGCCTCCATTTGCGCATTATAACTGTGTACGATATCTGGTGTTTCATTCCACTAGTTGGCATCGAGTATTACATTAGGTTCCACTTTCTCCCTTTTCTCTAAGGCGATATTATTTGACTTATTGTTTACATTTTCTGTGTCGTCACTGCATCCATATACATTTTGGAATCTATATATTGGCATTTCGCCACACAAGTTTAAGTGTACTAAGCCAATTTTCTCCTTTCAGCATTGCAACGCAGAAAGAAGGCTTGCTGACACAGTTGCTGCACGCCTTACAGCGACGTCGGCAAGAACAGAAGACCCTTCTACAAACTGTGGCCCATCGCGGCGCTGACCAATTCCTTCGAGCTACTTCAGCACCAAAAGGAGCTTGTGCTACGGTCGTGGCCACACGTGAGGACGATCGTGGGACCACCATTTCAAAATTTAGATTAGAAGACGGAGCCATGGACCGCCTTCATGATGAGATTGGAGAGACTTTTCATGGACTCCGCAGTTCAAGGTGACACATATCAATGACCTTTTCTTTCATCCATCTCTGCTGTTCACATCTATCGAGTTCTTCACTGTTTCAACTCTGGTGTACATCTTTTTTTTTTTCTTTATTGTTATTTTCAAACCTGTTTACAGGCAGGCCAGCAGCAGCATACTACGCCGCTCTTCGGCCGCAGAGAAACATACAAGATACAAATGAAGACAATGTGAGAGAAAAAAATACGGTGGACATGTAAACGGAGACAAACACTTTTTAAAATACATGGAGCCGTTCACGGGCGTAGAGAGCAAGGTAAAAGTTGTTCAGACACTTGGACACAGGCATAGACGAAAATTGTCACACGTGAACGTAGGTGCACAAACCGAATTACACTGAACCACTTAAGCACAAAACGACGGCACACACAGAAACACAAGGCGTCGATCTCGGGCGCGCGAATGTTCACTAACCATGTGCGAGTCCGGGGACCTGCCAAGAGAGGAGGAGGGGGGGAGGGGTCGAAGAGGGAGAGGGAGAAGGGGAGGGGAGAAACGTTGCCATGGGCAGGGGAGATAGGGGGAAGAGAGAACAGGGGGGAGCCCGTGGAGAGGAGGGGTAGATGGAGGGGAAGAGGACATTATTAGGGAGGGGAAGCCACCTTGGGAGAGGGTAAGGAGGGTGGAGAGATGGAGACCTGGTGGGACATGGGAATACAGGCGCGGCAGCGGGTGGGGGTGGGACAGGATGGGCGAGAGAAGCGGGTGGGGAGGGTCGAGTTTGAGGGAGGTGTACAGGATCCGTGTCCTTTCAAGGAAAAGGAGGAGGTGGGGGAAAGGAATGAGATCGTACAGGATCTGCGTGGGGGAGGGGAGACGGATGCGATAGGCGAGGCGGAGAGCATGGCGTTGAAGGATTTGAAGGGATTTATAAAAGGTAGAGGGCGGAGATCTAGGCCGGATGGTCGTAGCAAAGGATAGGGCGGATAAGGGATTTATAGTTGTGGAGGATGCTAAAGGGGTCCAGACCCCACGTACAGCCCGAAAGGAGCTTGAGGAGACGGAGTCAGGAGTGTGCCTTGGCTTGGATTGTCGAGGGTGACGTCAAGGTACTTGAGGGTGGGAGTGAGGGCGATAGGCCGGACATAGATGGTGAGATAGAAATCAAGGAGGTGGAAGGATGGGGTGGTTTTGCCTACGATGATCTCCTGAGTTTTCGAGGGATTGACCTTGAGCAACCACTGGTTACACCAAGCAGTGAACCAGTCAAGATGGGATTGGAGAAGGTTTTGGGAGCCCTGCAGGGTGGGAGCAAGGGCAAGGAAGGCGGTGTCATCGGCAAACTGGAGAAGGTGGACGGGGAGTGACGGCGGCGGCATGTCCACCGTATATAAAAGGTACAGAAGGGGGGAGAGGACGGAGCCTTGGGGCACACCAGTGGAGGGAAAAAAGGTGAAGGAATCCGTGTTATGGATGGTGACGTAGGAAGGACGGTGGGAGAGAAAGGAGCCGATCAGATGGACGTAGTTAATGGGAAGGGCGATGGTTTGGAGCTTGAAGAGGAGACCGGAATGCCATGTGCGGTCATAAGCTCGTTCGAGGTCCAGGGAGAGGAAGATAGCGGAGCGACGGGAATTAAGCTGGTCGGAAAGGAGATGAGTGAGGTGAAGGAGAAGGTCGTCGGAAGAGAAGGACGGCCGAAAGCCACTGTGGGTAACCGGAAGGAGGCGGTGCTGGCGGAGATGCTGGTGGATGCGGCGGGTGAGGATAGATTCCAGGAGCTTGCTGAAGACCGAGGTAAGGCTAATGGGACGGTAGGAAGAGACGGCGGACGGCGGTTTGCCAGGTTTAAGGAACATCAGCATACGGGAGGTTTTCCACAGGTCGGGGTAGTAACCGGTGGACAGGACTACACTGCAGAGCCTGGCCAAGGTGGAGAGGAAAGAGGGAGGGGCTTCACAAAGGTGACGATAGGTGACACGATCATGACCAGGAGCGGTGTTGCGTTTTGTGCGGAGTGTAGCAATGAGATCCTGTGTAGTGATTGAGGCATTGAGTTCCATGTGTGTAATGTTGTCCAAGTACAGGAAACCAGGCGCGAGGGGAGGGACAGAGGTGTCAGTTCGATCGCGGACATCTGGGAAGAGGGAGTAATCGAACTGGGGATCATCAGGGATGGGAAAGACATCAGACAGGTAGGAGGCAAAGTGATTGGCCTTACTAAGGGTGTCCGGGAAGGGGTGATCATCATGGAGAAGAGGATAGTAGGGGGAGGGTTTAGTTCCAGTAAGGCGACGGAAGGCTGACCAGAACTTGGATGAGTTGATAGGTTGCATGTCTGCCGCCAGTCCCGGCGTTTCTTGGCCGCGAGCAAATTACGAATGTGTCGTTGGAGTTGCCGGTGGCGTCGTAGTGTGTCCGGGTCACGTGTGTGGAGGAAGGCACGTTAGAGACGATGGGATTCACAGAGGAGGAGGACGGTCTGTGGGGGTAAGGTAGGATGGTGGGGGTGTATGGCGACAGTAGGTACGTTGGCCTCCACTGCCTCAGACAAGGTCTCCTGGAGGAAGGTGGCGGCATGGGTTACATTGTCAGGGTGACGGTAGGTGAAGGGGTGGCTATCGACCTGGGTGGAGAGGGTATCCAGTTAGGCATTCCCGTTGGCACGGGAATAGTCATGGATGCACTTAGGGGGAGGATCATGACGAGGGTCGGAGCAGGGGCGACGACCGTCTGAAACAGTGAGGAGGACAGGGAGATGGTCGCTACCAATAGGTTCCAGGACATCCAGCGTTATGCGGCCAAGGAGGTTGGCAGAGGAAAGGACAACATCAGGAGTGGAGTTGGATTCGGGATGGGTGTGCTGGGGGATGGGGATGAGGTCGCCTTGAAGGGAGGAGAGGAACCGATGCCACTGCTGTAACTGGGTGGCGGAACGACTGTGGATGTTGAGGTCGGCGGCGATCACGTAGGAGGAGAAGGTACAGTCAATGTGGGAGAGGAAGTCCAAGAGAATAGGGCGTTAAGGCGGACATAGATGGTGGCGCAGGTAACGGTAAGGCCAGGGAAGAAGAGACTAAGGATCAGGTGTTCGGTGGGGTCGGGAAGGAGAGGTTTGAGCCGAACAGAGATCTGGCGGTGGTGACCAATGGCAACTCCGCCACGCGCAATCGGGAGGGGATTATCAGAACGGTGAAGGAGGTATGGGGAAGTGTGGACGGTGTGGTGGGGTTGGAGGAAAGTGATCAATTTTGTTTCGAAACACAGCTGCACCTTCTGCACGTCTGTCGTTGTATTAGATGCGTCGTCTTTGAGAATTATAGTTCCCTCTTGAAATCACCACATCTTATTTCTTAGTTTCGCCCTATTCAGACTCCATCTTAACTTTATTCAGGCCTTAAAAAAGGGTCATCTGCACATCGCAACGAACCACAGACGCACTCAGGACGTCGTCTTATTAATATCTAAATTTCGTGTTAAGTGTCTGATGCTAACATATTTCGCCCAACTACTTTCCCAATGTTATTCAAACTTGGGAAGAAGTGAATTTTCGGATCCGTTCGCATTCATAAGTAGTTTGCACTATCATTTCACTGTAGATTAAAAAATGATTTCAGGTACCTCTGTGGTCAAAGAGAGACGTTGTAATCATGGAAGAAATATGCATATAATATGTGTAGGTTAACTGCTTGTTTTTAAAGCAAAATTATTACACAGTTCTCCAGGCACCAACGCGTAGCTGATCTGAAAAGTAGCGGCGCCTAAAAGAATATTAGCTTCATTTTGGGATATTTCCAATAGTTGCTATTCCTTTACCTCACTTAATAGTCAACAAAGAATTTGAGGTAGAAGTTTAAAGCCGATACTAACGTGGTCAGCAAGGAAAGTGACAAATGTCATAGTTTATCGTTCATGCACTTCTGAATTGTAGTTGATCTGGAAATTTGTGGGCTTGGCAGATCAGTCACTTATTATACGTATGGTCAGTAAACTGTCTGGATACAGTCGGAAGTAGTCATCACTATTTGACTTAGGTCACAGAGGAATTTGCCAACAATGAAATGTCGCACAACATTAAGTGGACAATTGCGTAGCAACATTGCGATTGCGAATCGTGTTGCGTAAACATATTGTCGGTGTTTGCGTGATTTTCGCAGTGCTGTTCTTTGTGCTCTAGAGCTTCTTTTCGGTGACACAAGTTCATTAATTGAATATCTGAAGAGCTTGTCGAGAAGAGTCTTCCGACAAAAGAACTTACAAAGCCAGCGTTGGATTGACGCAGTACGGAACCGTAAGTTATCAGTCAACATATTCTCTCTGCCATCTCTTATCCACGCTAACATCCTTTGCTGTTGAGGTCACTGTAATCAACTGCTGCTGAACGCATCAGTTTGCTTGTATTTGGTTTAACTTTGGATGTTTAATTACACCAGCTACATTTTAACGAGAAAGACAAAAGATATCCTTTCGAATGCGACTTGAGATCAATCTACGAGAGTACTTTTACTAAATCGTGGGCATGATTTCTGTAAAGGATGTAGCCTGCTGAGTTCTTTACATTATATAAATTCTGGATGTCTTTTATTTTCATTTTCGAGATGATTTACCACCTATGTGCCGACTTTATTCTGTGTCATATTAGCATAGTATATCATGTTATGTCTTACATGTTGAGTTTATTATCAAGGTTCTGTATATTTTTCATAGCCTAGCCAGCGAAGAACAGATAGGTCGAATCAAGAAAAAAAATTGTTCTAGTTGATAATTTTTGCTTAGTAATATCAGGGAATGACATGAGCATTATACTAATGGTCCAGAAATTCGGAATGTCTAACTCGAAATGGATTGCTTTGAGAAAAAATGCTTTCCACTGGTCAGTTAAGGTACATTAAATTTCCTAAGAAAATTATCTTGTTCAATTCTCTGTAGAACAAATGTTCTTAGCGTTGCGGCGATTCTAAAAGTCGTAGATTACTGAAAATAATATTTTCCGTGCTTTAATTAGTGTTTATTGTTAAATAAAGTGGATTAAGGAACTTATTAAACGGATGTCCCACGTCAAAATGTAATATAACGGTGTTAAAGTATGGGCGGATAGTACACACGTGAGGGAACGCAGTTCGCTAGCAGGTGGTGAAACTCTTCCCTCTTCGTTAACATGCAAACTGAAGCGCGGACAGCCAATTCCCTATTCTCTCTTTACCCTACCATTTCACGAGAAGGTACACTTTTGACCCTGGTTTTATTAGGTCGATTTCTGGCTCTCTATCTCTATTTCCCCCCCCCCCCCCCCCCCCTCTCTCTCTCTCTCTCGCAAACACTTACATTTCGTTGCAGAATGAAAACTTCAAGGTCGGTTTTACACTTTTCCGACTGACGCTAATACAGTTAAGCATTTATTCAGCTAACAGTGGCTAAGTAGCCAAAAGGTATATATCGGGGTATGAATATGTCAGCAGTACACAGCTTTAAAGCTTTTTGCTTCATTTTACATTCACATACTCCTTGCAAGTTTAGCATGTCGCTCAAGTTCCGATAAAGAGGTCGAGGAAGTGAATTCCTGTAAATAGTTTGTCTGTGTATCTAGATCATCTGCTCTCTTTTGTGTACAAATACAGTTACGGTGTACCGAGCTCTTAGGTTGCGTTATGAAGTTGGTAACTGATTATTGAATGAAGCGTAACCAAGACGACCAATCATGGGTCGGACGTCGCTAGCCAATTGGTTAAGAACAACGGAAACAAAACTAAAAACACTGCAACACTCAACATGCAGCGTAAGATCAGTAGAGGATAAAAAGAAATCCAATTGCTAGCAAGTAAAATAATGTTCATCATGCAGCATTTTCCTGAGGTCTTTCATGTTTGCAGGAAACTGTGAAAAATGTTATATGGATAATTTGCTTCAGAATGTTTTTTAGGACGTGCTTCGATGACCTCGGAGTGTCTTCCTTATGGTTTTACTGCAAGAAAATGGTGCAGATATGTAAGGGTATTACTTAAGTTGTCTACGATTTATCTGTTGTGCTGCAGCGGCAAGAAGTTATGGTTTACTGCTTCTGACCACTAAATACTTATTTTTGGCTTCTGGACGGTGAGAATTACATTGCCAGCCGGTGTGACAGAGCGGTTTTAGGCGCTTCAGTCTGTTACCGTGCGACCGCTACGATAGCAGGTTGGAATGCATCGGGCATGGATGTATGTGATGTCCTTATGTTAGTTAGGTTTAAGTAGTTCTAAGTTTTAGGGGACTGATGACCTCAGATGTTAAGTCCCATATTGCTCAGAGCCATTTTTGAACAATTAAATTATTTGTCTACTGTTGCATGGATAATATCTTTGATTTCACGTCCATATATTTTTAGGTTTTCTGAAACTGTGTTAAAAGTATGCACCATTTATTTGTTAAGTCTTACTTTTGGGCGCATGAATAGTATTCGACAATTTCGTTAATTTGTATCGAATATCTCCCTCGTGTTGTTAACTGCACCAATTTTATGCATATTTCATTTACGTAACTGACCTCTTACGGACGCAGTATTTATTATAACATACGCATTTCGAAACACAGCATCTCCTTCTCCATCCATTAATCCTAAATTAATTCACGTGCTATTGAGCGTGTCTTGCTTGCAAACTTCGGTGTCTCCTTGACACCATCGCATTGACTTTTTAGATTCTTTCGATGCTTACTCCACTAAATCCTTATTTTATTCAAGATCTACAGAGACGTATCTGCACATTCTAACGACCCACAGAACCACTCAGTGCGTCCGTTAATAAATCTAAAACGTTCTTGAGAAATGTCTGGTGCAAACGTATTTCGTACAACTTAAAGTTCAGTGTTACTGAAACTTCACAAGACGTGACCGTTTCGAATCTTTTCATATTCACAAATTGTTAAGACTCTTATTTCACCGCACACTAAAAAAAAAAAAAAAGTCAACGTCTTGCTGTGAAAGCAAATTTATTACACAATTATCCAGGCATATGCGTGTAGACTTCTATCAGCAAGTTAGCTTCGTTTTGGGACTTTTTCAGTAGATGTTAATCTTTTACCATGCTTAGTAGGCAAATAATGAATATGACTGTGAAATGTTTAATTCGATACTAACATTATCATTGATGAAAGTTACCAAGTCAGATCAGCTTTTTTTACGTATTACCTATGGCTAGTAAAGCGCTGCGGTACAGTCAGGAGCTATCTTTGATCTTTAGTTTGGGTCCCAGACGATTTTGTCAATTCTGAAATATCGCACAGCATAAGACGACAGTTTGAAGCACATTGCGGTTGCTTATCGTGTTGCGTAAACCTATTGTCTGCACTTGTTTGATATTCGTAGTGCTATTCTTCGTGCTGTAATGATTCTTCTTGGGGAGGCAAGTTCATTAACTGAATATCTGAAATGCTTGTTTAGGACCGTCTTGAGATAGAAGAACGTAGAAAGCCAGCTCTACGAAACCGCAAGTGACGAGCCAGCATCTTGTCTCAGTCACTCTGAACCACACTAACATCATTTGCTGTTGACGTCGAGTGTAAACTACTGCTGCTGGTCGCTGTGGCCTCTCATTTGTAATCTTTCGTATCCCGCTTTATTTAGATGTTTTATCGACCAGATACGTTTTACCAAAGGAAACGATCCTTTCCAGTAATCAGATTTGATGTACATTTTCGAGAGCAGTATTACAGTATTGTCGAACATTGATTCCGTAACTGATGTACCCAGCTCAATTTTTTGCATGTTATAGCTTTTTGTTTCTATTATAAAGTGAATTTAGTGACTTCCCGCCGACGCTGTCCTAGGTCATATTAGCATACTGTATCATGTTAGTGCTGTATATCGTGTAGATCACGAAGTTGCTTTATTTTGTTCTGCGTGATTCACCAGCAGCACATATATGAGCACATTTTAGTTTTGCTGGTCTGGAAGACGGGCGTATCCTGCAAGAAGAAGATGGGTCAGCTTTCCTCCCTAGAAAGAAACTGGTATCCTGTATCGCCAGCCAGACCGAAATAAAAATTCAGAAAAAGTTGAAAGAAATACATTACAGTTAATGGGTGCAGTGTAGTGGCATGTGTCGTGAAGACTCTTTGTCATTCGATACTTCACAAGAGAGCTAATATGAGTTACCTACATCCCCTTCCCATCGCCCAATTTTAGCAGATATTCTAGATACAAATCTGCTCTGTAGTGTGGCGGAACCACGATCCGGTCAGTAGTTGTCCAACGAAGATTTGGAAGAAACGTCAAGAACAGAAGGGTTTCATTTCCCTAGAACTGCAACACTGAAGGTTCACCAGCAGCTATTTATTATTTTGTTTAACAGCGAATATTAAAGCATGCGCTATTTTTCTTTAGAAGATAACGATCCTGCAATGACGATGTATTTTAGGGTAGGGCACCGGCTAAAGACGAGGAATGAACTTAATTTAGAGATGCTATAATGTGCGTAGAATATGAAAAAGCTTTTGAAAAAGCCAATAGACGTGTGCCGTGTCAGATTATGCAAGAAAAGGTTTCCCGATGCATCTAATCAATTCTTTTGAAGCTGTTACAAACAGACAAAAATTATGATCGAGAGTAAAGAACTTGTGTAAATAAGGAACAATAAAACAGGGAATTAGACAAGTATGTAACCTGTCTCCAGCTTTATTCAACTTCTCCGTGGTGACCTAGTCAGTGCTTGGAAACGCAGTATCAGCTACGGCATAACGATCAACAGGGTAAAACGTTTAAATACTCTCCTATACGCATATGATCAAATGACGAGATTTTGGAAATGGAATTAATAACAGCATCCTAAAATGGTACGCAGTCTGTGGAACAACTAGAAATGTGCCACAAAAACAAACGATGAAAGAGAGAAAGATGAAGTTGAGAGAGTCATGGCAGTAGTTACTATGTTCCATGGAACTTAGATTTCCCACACAAAAGGTTTGAGCAGGATAAATGAGATTTGTCTTTAGTGTTATAGCGTGCATCAGAAAATATCGCCTCAGAAATGTAGAGATTTAGAATGAATTACAAGTTGATTCAGTGCACAAGAAAACAGACCTTAACAGGAAAAGATGGCAGGAATATGTTTCAGTACTGTTTATCTCAACCTGCTGTAGTATGTTGACAGCAATCGAGTTTCCAGTGATGCTAAAGTCGTCAGTTACGCACTTACTAGGAATATCAGCTTTGACTGTCGAGGCAAACCGCCAATCATTTGAATCAACGACCACGTCTCTCAGCACAGTTCACAGCAAGACATTTATTTAGCTAATAAGAGCCACGTCGCCCGCAGGCACACATCAGGAGCCCAACATGTCAACAATATATAGTTGTCATATTTTAGGAAGTTTCTGATTCTTGTACTTGCCAAAGGCCTTGTCGCAGTTGTAAGTCTAGCGCTTGGATGGATGACCATCCGGTCTGCCGGGCGCTGTTGGTAAGCGCGGTGCACTCAGCCCTTGTGAGGCAAACTGAGGAGCTACTTGATTGAGAAGCAGCGGCTCCGGTCTCGTAAACTGACATACGGCTGGGAGAGCGGTGTGCTGACCACATGCCCCTCCATATCCGCCTCCAGCGACGCCTGTCGGTTGAGGATGACACGGCGGCCGTGGGTTTCTTTGAGCCTTCCTTACCTGTTCAGGTGGAGTTTAACTTGGGACTTGTTAATCAACTTACTGATTATCTGAATGTTTACTTCTGCTGGATTCATGGTTTCTTAGAGTTTTTCTCTAACATCACATTGACAGAAAAGGGCCACTTTCAAGTTCCTCTAAGATCACTTCCCTGCCTCGCAGTCTCTTAGGCAAAGAGTTCGCTATTGATTTTAAATTAATTTAAAGGTGACCTCGAGTCTTGAAACTTCCAGCATAGTTCAGACATGTCTGACAATGCAATATTAACTCACTATCCTGCCTGGTGTCTGGCGGAGTGTACTTTATGTACCATTGCCATCTCTCCCTTTTTCTGATCCAGTCGTAAGTGGCCTGCGGGGTGAACGGTAGGTGGTAATCCTCCGTGTGAGGGCAGTTGTATCTTCTTTTGTTCCACACGGTCATATCCTAAGATAAACGTAGGAGAAATCAACAGATTCTTCACGTCACGTGAACATCAACTAAAATAATCCTGATATATATCACAGGCTCCGTTATAACCTCATCGAAAGATATGAAATTGATTGATAAAATTTCACCCCTGAAAAGTAAGAACAGAAAATAAGTATTGAAAGGAAAAAAATCACTTAATAGCTTATCACGTTTTTAACTCTGTCTAAAAGGTATAAAAAGATTTCTCATAGCTCCATAGAGATTACGAACACCATATAGAGAGTCTTGGAAAGTGGTGACTGTGAAATTTTAATGTCTATGAAAATACTTGAAACATTTAAAACGAAAAACGTGGGACACACGCAATACATCACCTGTTGACTAACGTGAAGTTATATTGCATCTGGTCCACGTTTTCCGTTTTTATTATTACAACAACTACCACGGATGCAAAAAGTTCACAATCACAAATTTTCCACAGTTATCTTTATAAGGATAAGAGTATGGATGGGACTGTGAGAAATTATTTTACCCTTTTTAGTCCGATTTAATGTGGGGTATATTCAAATTTCAGTTTCATTTAAATAATTTTGATTTGCTTCTTTCTCTTGTGAATGTGTCAAATTTTTCAACCGATTTTAAAAATTGGTTAGATCACAATATTTAGTATATTTCAGGACAATTTTCGGCGTCAACCAATTTATTGCATTCCCCTAGATATCTTGTGATAAATCAGGTGTGTACACAGAGATTATTAGCCGTTCCACTACAGTTCCTTCGGATATTGGGTGCTAATTTATTTTCTGTGGAAAATTCAAAAAACAGTATAACGTGTTGCATATTATGAGTGAGAACAAAGGATCTAGAGGGTCTAGTGTACGACTTAAAATTCTACTTTGGGAGTGTCCTTTCCAAATAGAGGTAGCTACTTCTAAGTTTGTAGGAAATAAAGATGGAACATTTACTCCCTCCCTCCCTCCCTCTCGCTCTCTCTCTCTCTCTCTCTCTCTCTCTCTCTCTATCTCTCTCTATCGCGCTATCTCTCTCTTCTTTTCTTGTCGTGCTCGACGTTTAAGCACCATTGCGAGTTAGGTGTACATTTGCCCGCATTGGTTGCATGTGTGCGTGCGTTCCTATGAGCCTGAGTGTTACGTTAGAGAGCTTTTTTGTAGCTGTTGCTGTGAATCACGTATCATTCAATGGAAGCTCCGAAGGACACAATCCGTTAAAAACGCGATATGCTTTGAAGCAATTTCAAGGAGAGCATGATGAGTTTCACCTCGCTGCCAATGTGAGCAACGCATGTTGCCTAAGGCACTCCACGTGAAACTAATTTAACCAGGACTCTCAGTGTAGATGGAGTAAACGAAAGACACTTTACTTGCTCCCAAACGTCAACATTTTCTCATTCCGTCCCAGGTGAAACAATGACTCCATGAGACTTTAATATTATTGCAAAAAAAGTGTTCAAATGTGTGTGAAATCTTATGGGACTTTACTGCTAAGGTCATCAGCCCCGAAGCTTACACACTACTTAACCTAAATTATCCTAAGAACAAACACACACACCCACGCCCGAGGGAGGATTCGAATCTCCGCCGGGACCAGCCGCACAGTCCATGACTGCAGCGCCTTAGACCGCTAGGCTAATTTTATTGCAATCGCTGTTACTCCATATCAAGATGGAGGTAGTTTTGCTAGTTTCAGAAAGGAACAAAGTTAAGCAACTCAGTTACTAGTGAGCATACGACGCTTACAGTCTTAAACAATTACTATCTGGCTATTAGTATTTTTAGAGTTTGTTGGAACTCAAGTATACATGTTTAAGTATTGGACATCAGAAAGGGAAACTGAGTATACAACCACGTCACCGGCCGAACTGGACGACGATGTGGAAGAAAGTCCACATTTTCTTTTCAGATGAACTATTTTATTTTTCTCCGGAGCAAGTGGCTTTAGAACAACTTAAAAAAGTCACTGGACTTGGCTGAACGGTAATTTTAACTCATTTAGAGCCATATAAAGAACAGATAAATCAATGCTAACTCACTCAACTATTTCTTGTTGTCCATAGTATAAGGTATCCGCTACATCCTAGGCATTTGGCCATTTGCCACAAGTACCTCGCACTCTTTTGGCGCCGTTTATGGACAAATTGGTGGTACCCTTTTACATGTCGAAAAGGCTTTTAAATTGTACGATAAAGACTTTGTGGAACTTTGTACGGAGAGAGCAAATAAGTCGGTTAACAGTAACTACTGTGAAAAGTTGTTTGCCCTTGTGATATCAGTTGACGTGAAGCACAGAGAAAGAAACTGAAAAGAAAAAGAAAAACGTACCACATTGGAAAACTATAATGCTGTGTTCTGTCCCATGATATTATGTGTAGTGTTCGCACGTTGTTCCGAAATGCACCGTGAGGCCCCACACTCTTCACATCATGTATCATAGCACTTGTTCGAAAACTGTGCATGTGTTTTAATTGGCACTATAAGTCCCCACAATCAGACTGGGCTTCAATCATCGATTTGGTTCTTAGAATAAGTTGGGTCTACATGTATTGTCATAATAACTAAAACCGTAACTTTATTCAGAATTTGTAAATCATTCGTCAGCTAATATTTACATTTTGTAAAAATCCTTCATTATCACAGATTTCGACGTTTCTGGAGGTTTCATCTACTAGAATACTGATTAGTAAAATATCTTTTCAGAAGCCCCTCCCTGCTCTCATTCCAATCTTTATGACTGTCCTGCAGTCGATAATGGACACGATGTAATTCCGTATGATCAGTACGTGACGTGATATCTATTTTTTTCTTCGCAGATGTTCCGAAGGCTTTTGGGCGAGTTCTGCCTCCGGTCTCGGCGGGAGGCAGAGGAAGACTTTTACGGAGACCTGATAGACGTCGATTTAATTGGAAAGCCAGAGGTGAGGAACACCGAGATTTATTGGAAAAACAGTAATGACTCTTAGGTGCACCCACGTTTACCAAGATAATTACTTTACACCTCTGATTACTGTAAGGCCTTCCAGATTTAGTAAATCTGTCTTAGCTAGTCGTAGTTATAAATAGGCTATCGTAGAATTACAAGTTTATTTTGTGCCTTCCTGTAAACGTGCTTGTAGCACTAATAAAACTAAGTATCGTTCGGCTGGCTATACGAGTACATCCTTTTAATAGTAACTCTGTAGCCAATGGTCTGCTCAAAATTGTACTTTGCACAGGAAGGCTGTATTTTAAATAAAAAGGAAGGTTACGCAGGACATTAATAATAAGAAATCCCTTACGTTTCTGAATTTCATTATTAATTGGAAGTTTTGGAAATCACGAGACTTACACAAGAATTTACAGAATGTGGAGAAATGTCTTCATAAACTGGTTGCTGTTGGCTCCTACAACTCAAGAACCTAGTAACACTACGCGTAACACCAGCTAATTCAGCATTTATCAGTACTGAAGATTCTCTCTAAATTCTGATAAAATAGATGCAGGAATTCTGTCAGGTCTCACTTCTGCAAGAAGATGATTCGTTAGTTGATACTTGGACAAACTGACTAGGCGGTGATTATAGGACCGGCTTAGCCACTTGCAGATTTTCAAGTCGACCGTTGCAACTGAATGGGGGTACTCGTGCTCGGTATTTAGAGTTCCCAAAGCAGTGAGTGGATCCATTAGCTTATTATGTTTTAGTTACTGAAGATGTTGTGAGTGTGAGATGTTAGGTACCAGTTGGAGGTAGTTTATGTGACTATTTGTACTGCTAGTACTTGGCTGGTTCTTGTGGTCAGACGCGAGAAGTTCCGAAACGGGTTGGTGTTGCTAGAGACCATTTATGTGAGTCTTTTAACTGTGTCTCGCCGTTGTAGAATGGTTTCAGTAGGGGCCACGTTCAACGACTTAAACGTGGTGACCCACGTTTTAATTACGTTGTAGAGAGATGGGACCACATCGTTTTAGCTTGTTAAACTAATTTATATGCATATAATGTAAGCTTTCCAGGCCGGTATTGTTTTCACTTAAAATTTCCGTGCTGATAGGCCGTGGCCGATGTATAAAACTCTCCTCTGACGTTTTGTCTCCGACTGCTGGAGACATATTCGGTGGATGTCTCTCGCATTCGGAGACGGAGAGTTGCGACAGAATTTTATACATCGACCGCGGACAATCAGTCCGGAAGTATTACATCTACATCTACATGACTACTCTGCAATTCACATTTAAGTGCTTGGCAGAGGGTTCATCGAACCACGATCATACTATCTCTCTACTATTCCACTCCCGAACAGCGAGCGGGAAAAACGAACACCTAAACCTTTCTGTTCGAGCTCTGATTTCTCTTATTTTATTTTGATGATCATTCCTACCTATGTAGGTTGGGCTCAACAAAATATTTTCGCATTCGGAAGAGAAAGTTGGTGACTGAAATTTCGTAAAAAGGTCTCGCCGCGACGAAAAACGTCTATGCTGTAATGACTTCCATGCCAACTCGTGTATCATATCTGCCACACTCTCTCCCCTATAACGTGATAATACAAAACGAGCTGCCCTTTTTTGCACCCTTTCGATGTCCTCCGTCAATCCCACCTGGTAAGGATCCCACACCGCGCAGCAATATTCTAACAGAGGACGAACGAGTGTAGTGTAAGCTGTCTCTTTAGTGGACTTGTTGCATCTTCTAAGTGTCCTGCCAATGAAACGCAACCTTTGGCTCGCCTTCCCGACAATACTATCTATATGGTCCTTCCAACTGAAGTTGTTCGTAATTTTAACACCCAGGTACTTAATTGAATTGACAGCCTTGAGAATTGTACTATTTATCGAGTAATCGAATTCCAACGGATTTCTTTTGGAACTCATGTGGATCATCTCACACTTTTCGTTATTTAGCGTCAACTGCCACCTGTCACACCATACAGAAATCTTTTCTAAATCGCTTTGCAACTGATACTGGTCTTCGGATGACCTTACTAGACGGTGCATCATCTGCGAACAATCTAAGAGAACTGCTCAGATTGTCACCCATGTCATTTATATAGATCAGGAACAGCAGAGGTCCCAGGACGATTCCCTGGGGAACACCTGATATCACTTCAGTGTTACTCGATGATTTGCCGTCTATTACTACGAACTGCGACCTTCCTGACAGGATATCACGAATCCAGTCGCACAACTGAGACGATACCCCATAGCTCCGCAGCTTGATTAGAAGTCGCTTATGAGGAACGGTGTCAAAAGCTTTCCGGAAATCTAGAAAAACGGAATCAACTTGAGATCCCCTGTCGATAGCGGCTATTACTTCGTGCGAATAAAGAGCTAGCTGCGTTGCACAAGAGCGATGTTTTCTGAAGCCATCCTGATTACGTGTCAATAGAGCGTTCCCATCGAGGTGATTCATAATGTTTGAATACAGTATATGCTCAAAACCCTACTGCAAACCGACGTCAATGATATAGGTCTGTAGTTAAATGGATTACTCCTACTACCCTTCTTGAACACTGGTGCGACCTGCGCAATTTTCCAATCTGTAGGTACAGATCTATCGGTGAGCGAGCGGTTGTATATGAGTGCTAAGTAGGGAGCTATAGTATCAGCGTAATCTGAAAGGAACCTAATCGGTATACAATCTGGACCTGAAGACTTGCCCGTATCAAACGATTTGAGTTGCTTCGCAAACCCTAAGGTATCTACTTCTAAGAAACTCATGCTAGCAGATGTTCGTGTTTCAAATTCTGGAATATTCCATTCGTCTTCCCTGGTGAAGGAATTTCGGAAATCTGTGTTCAATAACTCCGCTTTAGCGGCACAGTCGTCGGTAACAGTACCATCGGCACTGCGCAGCGAAGGTATTGACTGCGTCTTGCCGCTTGTGTACTTTACATACGACCAGAATTTCTTCGGATTTTCTACCAATTAAGTGAAGATAATTTAAATGCAGATTGATTGAATCCCTATTCTAATTACAACACATTTACGATCCACACTCAAGGTAAAATACTGTCGTATTGTTACCAAATGACCGCCTGGGAAACAATCCAAGTACGTGCTGCCAGAACTAAGACCTTCTTGTCTGATTGTTGAATGTTGCAAGGCTGCTGAATTTGATACACTAATATGTGATTAATATAATTTATCCTGTGAGTAATCACCCACAAAATATTATATGTTAGATAAACGTTATGAAAATAAAACTAAAAATCAACAAATGAATGAAGTGTGACGATGGAAACAAACCTCCCACAGAGGATGAGCGCCGCGCGTTGGCGGCTGCGCTCAGACGTGGACGAGTTGGTTCTGCTGGCAGCGCAGGCGGAGAAGTCCCGGCCACCGCCTGCTGCCATTGATGTAGCCTGCGGCAAAGTCATCGGGAAGGTAAGGCGGCACTACAGACACAACTTCATTGATAACTCGCTGCTAAGGGATAAGTTGATTACATACAACATACCCTTTTCTCAGACCAATATAAAGTGGCACAAGTATAGTTAATACTGGAAGATAATAATTATGATCCTTGTCACCGTTAATAATTTCCCCTGAAGACTCTTCCCTTTCTTTCGATCACACACAATAATAGTAAGATGTTCTCTCTTAATGTACACTTTGTCCATACGAGTCACACTATACAATTATTGGTACTGTAGTTGCGTAAAGGAAGTCTTATGAATTTTAAAGGGAAGAATTGCTTTTGTGTGCAGGTGAACGATGGCTGGATGGTTGTGACGACTGCCGAGGTCCATGAGCCGCCTGTGGTGGAGTGTGACGAGGACATCCCGCCGATCCCTCGCCGCCGGAGAGGGTGTCGGAGGTGCTGGGCTGAGAGAGTCGGGGAGAAGACCGTTGTGCGCCCACCTGGTGGCCGGGCACACAGCCTCACTACCCACTAATCGTCGTC
This sequence comes from Schistocerca gregaria, assembly GCF_023897955.1. NCBI lineage: Eukaryota > Metazoa > Arthropoda > Insecta > Orthoptera > Acrididae > Schistocerca > Schistocerca gregaria. The sequence goes on along the minus strand of NC_064925.1, from coordinate 415,081,104 downwards.
ATGACGAGGACATCCCACCAGTTCATCGTCGTCAGAGTGGGTGTTGGGGGTGCTGGGTGAAAAAAGACAGAGGATAAAGTGTTGGGCTTGTACAAAGTGGACAGGGATAATGACTCACAAACCAATAGACATATTCGTGAGGAAGGGCATTCGACCAATACCTCAAGGTTGGGGAGCGTGTTACAGATACTGGTCAGAGAATGTCATGGCTAAGACTCTTCTGTGACTGCAAATTGGATGGTGACAACAGCTTTTTTACTACCCACTGAACATATTCGTGTAGAATTTAGAACAGTGTATGAGGAAGACATATCACCAATGCCTCATTCATTATTTGAGAGGGTGTTCGTGGTGCTGGATGGTGAATGTCAGGGCTGGGACTCATGTCTGTCTGCAAAGTGGACTGGGATACCGGCTCACTAGCCAGTGAACATACTCATGTGGAACCAAGTACAGTGGCTCACAAGGACATCCCACAGATACCGAGTCATCAGTGACAGCGCTGGTGGTTCGGGCAGAGAAAATCAGGACTAAATCTCTTGTTTGTCTGAAAAGTGAAATGGGCTACCGGCTCACAGATATTTAAAGTGAATGAATTATTAAATGAATTGATAAAATGAAACTTTAAAAGTACCCTTGTAATAGAATGTTAATGAAGCTTTTAACATCACTGAACTTCATTTAAACAAATAATAAAATAAAATAAATAATCTCTATCAAAGATGTACGATTATTTCTCTCTTTTTATACGTTTCACTGCATTTAGACAAATATTTGAGAATATTATCTTTTTAGGTGTCCATCTCCCACAGAAATATTATACACAGACTGCCATAACTTTCAGTACATAGGAATCAATCTTCATCATGACAAATGACAAATAATAGTGAGTTCATTTGGTTCACGACCAACTGTCAAACAAATTACACAAGTAGTCCATTTTACCTGTCTGCATTGATACCTATTGCAGTTCTATTTTTACATAAATGCCTTTGTTCCTAACCTAACGGAAATGAAACAGCCATATAATATTATAACACAACTGTGAGTGAAAGCGCGTCATTCGCTTGAATGCCCACGATAGAAAAGAAGTGGAAACAGAGGACGATCAAACTGAACATCGATTGAAACGTGCGAGGAACTCCATTGCTCTCCTCTCAACTTCAGTGATTTGATTCTACACGTCAATAAAATTAATATTCCATAGAAGTATCTAATGATAGTTACTGATACAACAGGGTGCCTAAGGGTTACAAGAGTCACATTTTATAATCAATCATTAGTAAAATTAGTTTCTGGTTTGGAAGTGTCCAATGTAACTTCCAGTGTTACTCAAGACTTCCTGAACACCGGAATAGTTGACATACACACAAATGGTCCTGAGACACATAATTAACAGCACTGCAATAAGTGTAGAAATTTAATTTGTGTAACTAGATGAATTAATAAATACACAAAGAGTAGAAGCAAAATAAGTATAGAAAAAACATTAATATGTTATGGGTATCCCGAAGCCACCGGCCTTATCATTATGCTCAACTGCACAACTTTATTGTTTGCACAGCATGGATATTCTGATGTCTTGCAGACACGTCAGCCAGCGTACTACGCTGTTGAATGTTACGACTCGGTCACAGCAAGATGAAGAGCATTCGCCGTTACGACACCAACGCTGTTTCATTCAATAGGACATTAACACAAATCGATTTGCATCGATTTTTTGTAAGAATCAAAACTTCTACCAAATTCTTAACAAGAAAAAGTTTCCCATTTTAACTAAATCGGTCCTTTGTTTATAAAACTCCGGCAATGGCCAAAAAATTCCCTTTTCTTATAGGGTTGAAAATTCGTTAAAGTGACTTTGGATAAAAATTTTATTAATGTTATTAAAATTCATGGAAACCTTTAGTAAACACACAACAAATACATTACACCCGTTGATGAAGTAAGTTTAGAATAAGTCGAAGCTATATGAATACAATTCAGACCTAATGTAGGCGGTGAGAATGCGACAGACAGAATCGGTGATGCAGAACTGCCATCCTCGACTGTACTGGTAGATGGGCGGATCGCATACAAAGTCAACTACAACAGACTAAAAACTGATCTTAAGAACTCATACAGTCCTGGGTAACACCAGAATTACATTAAAAGACGAGAAGACAAGGCTTCAGTACTCCAAAATTAATTTACTATATAAATGTCCTTAATGACGCACTGAATGTAATAGCTTTTATTAAAGTGAATCTCCATATTTTAATTGGCTCCCCGGATTAATTGCAATGAAAAGGGTAGCTCCGTTTAAAATAAACTGCACTGGTATTAAATATCAGACACGACGAAATTTCAGTCTCCAAAATTGTTTCATCAGTAGTTGACGATAATAATTTAAATGAAAAGAGCAGCACCTGTTAAAAAAATCTTAACCAATGAAATGAGCATCAGTTATTTTGGGATGAACCGCGACAGGCAACAAGTACAGCGATACAGTTGAGAGGAACCTGGCTGGAGTACCACGATGCTAAGGTGACAAGCACATAGTTTATTTTAACAAGCTCACCGAAATACTTCATGAATTAGTAGCGAAGGGCACACAAGGTATCATGAAGCTTGGATTAGGCAAATTTATGGAGTTTACTGTCACCTCAAAATTGGCCAAAACGACGTCCTCGTACAGATTTTGGTCCCCAGCCGCCTATAAATTTAATATGTCAGTGCCTTTCAAGACGGTAGATGAATTACCATAAGTGGGAGAAGTTTCGTGACTGTTGGAACGTTCTATGCAACTGGAGAATGCATTAACGTTCCACATCTGGTGACTAGAGGTTTGTTACGTAAGATTGTGGTTGAGCTAGTAGAGTTTCAGTGAATGTTGGATGACTTAGAGAGATAGATTGTGTGAGAAAGTTAATGGTCGAACTGCTGTTTAAATACTTTCTACGCGTCGATGCCCGTGGTGGAAATCTCCAACGTTATTCTGAGGAGATTGGAATTGCGGCCTCTGCACTGATAATGACTGTGACTGAGAGGGGAACCGGTTGAGAAGTAGAGTCACGAGTGATTTTGTATTTTGCAGAGGTTTACCACTTCTTCGGAATTGGATGAATTAGTCTTTAAAATTGAGAGCATAAATTCGCCGTTACGAGAAGCATTTTTGAAACATCAGCAACAGGGGAACATACTGGAAATGTTCATTGTGTAAGGGGAATGCAGATAAGTCCATGGTAGCTAAACATTATTTTCGGAATGGTGATAGGGTCATTTTGTGCACCAGTGTGCCATACGCCGTTGTGGGCGTTTGGACAGGTGACGCCAAACACTTGGAAGCTCTGGGGATCCTTCACAATCCAAGAAGTGTAACTGAATCAGGGTGGTAATTAGCCGGTACCTACATTTTGTCTGCACATATGTGAATCGTAAACCCTTCTGTGATCTAATAAACTCTGGGAGTAAAGTTTGTCTTATCAATATAAATGGTACTGGCAAATAGTGGATTTTATAAGCTAGCCCCCTTGCGAGAAACTTTACAGAAATGTCGAACTGCCAACAGGCAAGTATTGCTTCTGGAGTGTTTCTTACAGGGAAGCGTTGCTTTATGGGATTTTCAGTGGCCGGTGGAATTAATATTAGCCGAAGAATTGTCACTTAATTAGTTATTGGATTGTAATTTAATGCAGCGAAGAGGATTAATTATTAATTATGCCATGAAGAATCTTTCATTCCATTTCAGTCTTGGTAGGGATTTCAAGCTGTGTGCTTCCAGCCTGTCAATGGGGTAAGCGGCCTCGCGGTAGATAACAGTTTCAGGTCAGTCATTTGCGGGATTGCGAAGCTAAATCTCGGTTAGGAGTACTTGGGAGGTTTTCTGTTATGATGACTAATAATCTCGGAGTCACCAACAGGGTTCAGTATAACATCGGTTTGATGGACGATATTCTGGTTTGGCAACCTCCATAACGGTTGCACCACCCAAAACGAAAATTTTGTTACAGCTGATTGACGATAGACTTCGCGACTGCGTCATACGAGCTTCAGCCTCTCCGTATGCGTCGGCCATGTTTCAGGTACCGAGGGGACAAGCCGGTAGTTATCGATCAGTAGTTGATTATAGAAATCTGTACCACTACCGGACGTAAGTACCTGCTTCACTTCCTTTGCTGGTCACAGTATTTTACCATCTTGAATCTGAACAAGGCCTACCAGCAGGTTCCTCTCACTCAGGACTGTAAACATGCCGCAGGATTTGACACCATTTGGAAGCTGTACCAGTTCAGTAGTGTTCCTTTCAGTTTATCCACCGAAACGGCAGTACTATCACGTCTCTAAGACTCTGCCTTGGGTGACATGAAATTCAAATCAGTGAATAGCTAAGTCTTCATTAGCCTGCAGGAAGTGTGTTTGACGTTAAACCATCTATGGTAAATCTGGATCTAAGCGAGCTTCCCTTTATAGGGACTTGGTCTCAGGAAATGGTCTTAAAATAGATCAGGAAAGGAGACGAGATCTTCACAGAAGAAGGAAGTAGCTCGCTTTATCAACATATCACATTTTTTTATAAAATTTGTTTCGAATTTCGTCCAACTAGCCGTCACAGTAAATAGCTTGAGGAAGAAAGGGGTGAGTTTCCGGATGGGGGAAAGGCAACAGGAGGTCTTTGAGGCGATTAAAGTATCTCTGAGTATTCTGCCGGCTTTCGATGCTCCCGAATTGACAAGAACCTTCATTGGCCAAATGTATTCTTATAATTCTAGGGTCGTTGCGGTCCTTCGACAATAAAACGATGGCGATCGATCGTTTAGCTTAGGCTGCCAGAACTATGACGCACCCGGAACTGAAGTACACCTTGTGAGTGGGAGGCCTTCTTGGTTTTGGCCTTCCAAAAATTTAAGTTCTTCTTGGAGGTTTGTAATTTTGCCATTTTCTCCCAGAAACAGAGAATCAGGCTTTGAGTTGGGTGCTCGCGAGATCCAGGAAGATAGGAGGAATCGCGAGATGGGCTGTGTAGTCTCCACCCATATTAAAACTGTTTATTTGTAGTTACACGACACTCAAATCTATACTCGATGTTAACTAATTTCTCTTCTTCAGAAACGCTTTCCTTGCCATTGCCAGTCTACATTTTATATCCTCTCTACTTCGACCATCATCAGTTATTTTGCTCCTCAAATAGCAAAACTCCTTTACTACTTTAAGTGTCTCATTTCCTAATTTAATTCCGACAGCATCACCCGATTTAATTCGACTACATTTCATTATCCTCGTTTTGCTTTTGTTGATGTTCATCTTATATCCTCCTTTCAAGACACTGTCCTTTCCGTTCAACTGCTCTTCCAGGAGCTTTGCTGTCTCTGACAGAATTACAATGTCGTCGGCGAATCTCAAAGTTTTTATTTCTTCTCCATGCATTTTAATACCTACTCTAAATTTTTCTTTTGTTTCCTTTACTGCTTGCTCAATATACAGATTGAATAATATCGGGGACAGGCTACAACCCTGTCTCACTCCCTTCCCAACCGCTGCTTACCTTTCATGCCCCTCGATTCTTATAACTGCCATCTGGTAACTGTACAAATTGTAAATAGCCCTTCGCTCTCTGTATTTTACCCCTGCCATCTCCAGAATTTGAAAGACAGTATTCCATTCAACATTGTCAAAAGCTTTCTCTAAGTCTACGAATGCTAGAAACGTAGGTTTGCTTTTCCTTAATCTGTTTTCTAAGATACGTCGTAGGGTCAGTATTGCCTCACGTGTTTCAACATTTCTACGGAATCCAAACTGATTTTCCACGAGATGGGATTCTACCAGTTTTTCTAGTAGTCTGTAAAGAATTCGTATCATTATTTTGCATCCGTGGCTTATTAAACTGGTAGTTCGGTAATTTTCACATCTGTCAACCCCTGCTTTCTTTGGGGTTGGAATTATTACAGACTTCTTGAAGCCTGAGGGTATTTCACCTGTCTCATACATCTTGTTTACCAGATGGTAGAGTTTTGTCAGGACTGGCTCTCCCAAGGACGCCAGTAGTTCTAACGGAATGTTGTCTACTCCTGGGGCTTTGTTTCGACTCACGTCTTTCAGTGCTCTGTCAAACTCTTCACGCAGTATCGTATCTCCCATTTCATCTTCATCTACATCCTCTTCCATTTCCATAATATTGTCCTCAAGTACATCGCCCCTGTATAGACCCTCTATACACTCCTTCCACCTTTCTGCTTTCCCTTCTTTGCTTAGAACTGGGTTTCCATCTGAGCTCTTGATATTCATGCAAGTGGTTCTCTTATCACCAAAGGTCTCTTTAATTTTCCTGTAGGCAGTATCTGTCGTACCCCTACCGATATGCACCTCTACATCCTTACGTTTGTCCTCTAACCATCCCTGCCTAGCTGTTTTGCACTTCCTGTCGATCTCATTTTTGAAACGTTGCATTCCTTTTTGCCTGCTTCATTTACTGCATTTTTATGCTTTCTTCTTTCATCAGTTAAATGTAATATCTCTTCTGTTACCCAAGAATTTATATTAGCCCTCGTCTCTTTACCTACTTGATCATCTACTACCTTCATTATTTCGTCTCTGAAAGCTACCCATTCTTCTTCTGTCGTATTTCTTTCCCTAATTCTTGTCAATCGTTCCCTAATGCTCTCCAAGAAGCTCTCTAGAACCTCTGGTTCTTTCAGTTTATTCAGGTCGCATCTCCTCAATTTCCCACCTTTTGGCAGTTTCTTCAGTTTTAATCTACAGTTCATAACCAATAGATTGTGGTCAGAGTCCACATCTGCCCCTGGAAATGTAAACAATTTAAAACCTGGTTCCTGAATCACTGTCTTACTATTCTATAATCTATCTGATACCTTTCAATATCTCCAGGCTCCTTCCATGTTCCGGCCAGTGTGGCCGAGGGGTTCTAGGCGCTTCAGATGGATCCGCGCGACCGCTACGTTCGCAGGTTCGAATCCTTTCTCGGTCTTGGACTTGTGCGGTGTCCTTAGGTTAGTTAGGTTTAAGTAGTTCTACGTACTAGGGCACTGATGACCTCAGATGTTAAGTCCCATAGTGCTCAGAGCCGTTTGAACTATTTTATCTTCCATGTGTGCAACCTTCTTTCATGATTCTTGAACCAAGTGTTAGCTATGATTATGTTATGCTCTGTGCAAAATTCTACCAGTCGGCATCCTCTTTCATTCCTTAATCCCTTTCGATATTCACCTACTACGTTTCCTTCTCTTCCTTTTCCTACTGTCGTGTTCCAATCACCCATAACTATTAAATTTTCTTCTCCCTTAACTATCTGAATAATTTCTTTTATCTCATCATAGTGCAGCTGGTCTCGGCGGAGGTTCGAGTCGTCCCTTGGGCATGGGTGTGTGTGTTTGTGCTTAGGATAATTTAGGTTAAGTAGTGTGTAAGCTTAGGGACTGATGACCTAAGCAGTTAAGTGTCATAAGATTTCCCAGACATCTGTACATTTTATGTCATCATACATTTCACCAATCTCTTCATCATCTGCGAAGCTATTTGGCATATAAACTTGTACTACTGTGGTAGGCGTGGGCTTTGTATCTATCTTGGCAATAATTATGCGTACACGATGCTGTTTGTAGTAGCTTACGCGTATTCCTGTTTTTTGCATTATTAAACCTACTCCTGCATTACCCCTATCTGATTTTGTATTTATAACTCTGTATTCACCTGAGCAGAAGTCTTGTTCCTCCTGCCAAATAACTTCACTAATTCACGATATATCTAACTTTAACCTATCCATTTCCCTTCTTAAATTTTCTTACCTACATGCCCGATTAAGGGATCTGTCATTCCACGCTCAGACCCGCAGAACGCCAGTTTTCTTTCTCCTGATAACAACGTCCTTCTGAGTAGTCCCCGCTCAGATATCCGAATGGGGGATTATTTTACCTCCGGAATGTCTTACCCAAGAGGACGCCATCATAATTTATCCATAAAGTAAAGCTGCATGCCCTCGGGCAAAATTACTGCCGCAGTTCCCCCTTGCTTTCAGCCGTTCGCAGTACCAACACAGCAAGGTCGTTTTGGTTATTGTTACAAGGCCAGATCAGTCAATCATTCAGACTGCAACTACTGAAAAGGTTGTTGCCCCTCTTCAGGAACCACACTCTTGTCGGCCTCTCAACAGATACCCCCCCGGCTGTGGTTACACCTAAGGGACGGCAATCTATATCGCTGGACTACGTCAGTGCTACCAAAACCAAAATACTGCAGGAATTTTTCATGAGGAGGATAGTATTCCGATTTTCAACAGTAATCAGTCAGTGGAAACATTTTCTGACAGAATTTGCAAACTTAATGACCTGACTTATGTGCATATCTGCAATGCAAAGACCAACAAAGTGTTACCACAGGAGGCTGCATCTCTTAGAACTGTGTTTGAGAAAATATATTCTCCCATGACGTAAAGATTAGATCACCGTTTCTGAGGTCAAATGCAATAGCTGTGGCCTTAAAGGCCACATACAGAAACAGTGTAAGCAACTGGAGTGTAATTCATGTTGGGGAATGGGCCACCGAGCATCTGATTGTCCGAAGAGGAAGAACAGGAAGTACCATTGGGGTAAGCAGCCACTAAACTGAAACGGGGAAGCTTAGACCGAAGGGATTGTAAGATGATGATGGTGGTAATGATGTTTGGCTTGTGGGGCACTCAGTTGCGCTGTTATCAGCTCCAGTACAAATTCCCAATCTTTGCTCAGTCCAGTCTCGCTACTTTCATGAATGGTGATGAAATGATGAGGACAGCACAAACACCCAGTCATCTCGAGGCAGGTGAAAATCCCTGACCCCGCCAGGAATCCACCCTGGGGCCCCGTGGTTTAAAAAAAAGCACCTGCTACTTTTCAACGGTTATTAGACGGCGTTCTAAGAGAGTTAAAGCCTAAGCCCTATATGATCTCTTTAGGTCGCTTAATTGTCTATTCAACTGTTATACCAGAACGTGTGACACGATTGGAGGATATCTTTAATAGGTTAAAGTCAGCACGTTTGACGGCGAGTACGGGCAAGTACCATTTCACTTAAACTCGAGTTAACTATCTGGTACACATAATTTTAGTGAGCGTAGCGTGAAGACTGATATTCATTTTACAGAAGAAATTCAAAACTTTGCAACACCATGGACGGCCGAACAGATGCAGCCATTCGTCTTTTTGTAAAGTTCTACCGTAAAATCGGAAAAGGTCTGTTAGTTAGTTTCGTGTTCACGAATCATTTTGTACAATAAATCGTAATGATGTGCAACTGGTCATTTTCTTACTCACCTGAAATGTATTTAAGACATGACTACATGCTGAGCATTTATAACTTTATTTTCTTCCCTTAAATACACAGATGCGCGTTAGTAATTCCAACCCACCACCTTTTACATATTATAACAGAAATTCTGTTACAGAAAAAATGAAACTGAATACAATGAACTTTTTCAGTTTGTTTTCGAATTGTAATTTGCTACCTGTCAGACATTTTTTATCGCTAGGTACGTGATCAAAAACTTTTGTTGCAGTATTGTGCACCAGTTTTTGTGCTAAAGGGACCCTTAACTTGGAGAAATTATTATCATTTTTCCTTCTAATATTGTAATTATGTACATCCTTTATTTATGAATTATATACAACCGCACGCACACGGAAAGATCCATACCTAAAGACTGGAAAATTGCTCAAGTCACACTAATACCCAAAAAGGGAAGCAGGAGTAATCCGCTGAATTTACAGGGCCATATCACTAACGGCGATTTGCAATAGGGTTTTGGAACATATGCTGTATTCGAACACTAGGAATTATCTCTAAGAAAACGATTTATTGACACATACTCAGCACTGATTTAGTAAATATCGATCTTTCGAAACACAACCAGCTCTTTAGACTCATGAAGCAATGGATGCTATTGACAGTCTCCAAATTTTTAGATTTGAAGAAGGTTTTCGACACCGTTCCTCACATACGTCTTCTAACCAAACTGCGTACCTATGTAATATCGCCTCACTTGTGCGACTGGATTGGTGATTTTCTGTCAGAGAAGTCACAATTCATAATAACAGAAGGAAACTCATTGAGTAACACAGAAGTAATATCCGGCGTTCCGCAAGGAAGTGATATAGGCCCTGTATTGTTTCTAATCTATATTACCGACATAGGAGACAACCAGAGTAGTACTCTTAGATTGTTTGCAGATGATGCTGTCATTTACCGTCTTGTATAGTTTTCAGATGACCAAAACGAATTGTAAAATGATTTCCATAAGATATCTGTATGGTGCGAAAATTGCAACTGAGAGTGAATAAAGAAAAGTGTGAAGTTATTCACACGAGTACTAAGGAAATCTGCTATATTTTGATTACACGTTAAGTCACACAAATTTAAGGCTGTAAATTCAACTAAATACTTAGGGATTACAATTAAAAATAACTTAAATAGGAACGATCACTTAGAAATGTTGTGGGTAGAGCAAACCAAGGACTGTGATTCATTGGCAGAACACTTGTAAGCTGTAACACGTCTACATTTTTTTAAAATCTCATTTTGTTCACTTTCGTTCGTTGCATCTGCTCGGGGCGGACGTCGTAAGACACCCGTTTAAGTTCGTCGTTGATCGATTAACTCAGTTTTTTTTATTACAGAGGGCAGCTAACCCTCTGACCAAACACGCTGAGCTACCGTGCCGGATATTTGCCGTGCGGGGTGGAATCCGCATCAGGTGAGACTGACGGATGGCATCGAAAAAGTGCAAAGAAGGGCAGCTCGTTTTGCATTATCGCGAAATAGGGGAGATAATACCACAGACGTGATACGTGAACTGGAGTTGCAATCATTAAAGGCGCTCTTCGTTGCGACAGGATCTTCTCTTGAAATTTCAATCACCGGTTTTCTTATCCAATTGCGGAAACGTCTTGTTAGCACCCACTTACATGGGGAGAAATGACGATCACGATAAAATAAGGGGAATCAGGGCTCGCACAGAAAAATTTAAGTTCTGGTTTTTTCCGCGCGCCTTTCAGAAGCGGAACGGTAGAGAGACAGCTTGAAGGTGGTTCACTGAACCCTCTAGATGAAGTATAGCGAAATATTTGTAAAAATCTTCAAGAGGGAATAAATAAATTGTGTAGGAGTAGTCAGAATGCTCAACTCCTTAAACAAATGTCTCATGGTGATCACAGGTGAGTACCACACATTGTTCTTACAGCACTTTTTTTTGAGCAATGAAGAGATTTTTCTTTCTTTATTTTCTTTTTCTTTTAAAAGATGATTTATACCAGTACATTATCCCATATGACGTTATGGAATAAAAACACGGCGAACATGTCAAATTATTGATTTGTCTCATCCCAAGATATGCAGTATTTCTAATTGCCAAAGTGTCTGAACTAGGCTGTTTTAGGAGTTCCAAAATATGATTTTTTCATTTTAAGTTCTCATCAATATTGACAGATAAGAATTTTAAAGTTTTCACCTTATTCATTATTTCCTATGTGTGTGTTACTCTTATCATTGGTGTAGTACCTCTAGATAAGCTGCACTGTATCACGTGTCTTTTTACTATTGAGGGTGGGAACATTCGCAGAAAACCAGTTACTGATATTTTTGAAAAACATTGTTTACCATTTGTTCTCTTTCTGCAAGTATGCTTGGACTGATTACAGTTCTGGTGCCGTCTGCAAAAAGAACTAATTCTGCATGTTATATATTAAACCAAAGGTCGTTCACATACATGGAGAACAATAGCAGACCTAAGACTGATCTTTGTGGTATCATGTCTCTGGACTATAATGGTTCAGATATTAAGTGTATCCTTCTGCATTTATTTGGTTAGATATGACATTATCCAGTGGTAGGCTATACCACCAGTCTCACAAAACTTCAATATATATAGTCAGAATGCTCAACTCCTTAAACAAATGTCTCATGGTGATCACAGGTGAGTACCACACATTGTTCTTACAGCACTTTTTTTTGAGCAATGAAGAGATTTTTCTTTCTTTATTTTCTTTTTCTTTTAAAAGATGATTTATACCAGTACATTATCCCATATGACGTTATATATATATATATAGGAGAATACTGTGATTCACAGTCAGAGGCCTTAGATAGGTGGCATAAAATAAAAATCTGTGCTATATTATCATTTAATGGTTGTACAATTCTGCGAGTTAACATGTAAATGACTTTCTCAGGAGAGCACCTCTTTCGAAACCCAAACTGTGATTTGCTGAGGATATTTTTATTGCTAAGTTGAGATATTACTCTAGAATAAATCACATTCTCAAATATTTTGGAAAATGATGTCAACCAGTGAAAATGGGTGATAGTTACTGGAATCTTTCTTATTGCTCTTCTTAAAGAGGTGTTTAATGACAACATATTTCAATCTCTCTGGAAAAATGCGTTGAGTTGGTGATGCATTACATATTTCGCATAAGATCGGATTTATTATATGGAAGCAAATATTTAGTACTCTATTGGAAACGACATCAAAACCTGATCACCTTTATTTCTGAGAGAATGTACTATTCTCTTAATTATATTACTCGCGAAGAGTGTAATGTTTCAGTGGAAGGAGGAGTGTCAGGTAGTATCAGAGAAATTGGAGGAGACAGTGGTTTCCGATCCTGCTTAGGTTATTTCAGATTTTAGAAAACGGTTAATTTTCTCTTATGATGCCTCTAATGGGGCAGTCGGATGTATTTTGTGTCAGATGCTTGATGGATAGCAGCATCCAGTAACATATGCTTCGTCGCAGTTGAATAAGGCGTGACGTAACTACTCAACAAACGAAATATTAACAGTTATATGCAGTATTATACATTTTCACACAAATGCAGAAACATTATGACGTACAAAAGGCGAACATGGAGGCACTATAACGACACGAACATTGGACAAGAGTCTAAAGCAACAGCAGCAACAATAGATAGATGGTAAAGGTTTTCAAGCATTTAAGTGACAACCGCACTTTATTATGCATAAGAATTTGTTGTACAGAGTCTCAAAAGAATGTGTTACAACAGCCTGATTACCATGTATTGCCAGATTATGCCCCCTAAGATCAACAGGTAGGCGTATTTGCTAACCATAGAACATAACATCTGTTAAGTAAAGGTATGTGCTTGCGATCATCAATATTTGTCACGGTATCTAGTGATGACAGCAATTGCCGATCAAAAGGCCAGTACGGTGGCGCAAATAGTAATAAACGATTGGATACTGAAGACTGGAGTGCATGATACCTTAATTATGGACCAGGGTACAAAATTAGTAGCGGTACCTACCACAAGCTGTGTTGTGTGTTGCGTATTCGGAAGCTATGAACGAGCCTGTACTACCCACAAACTAGAAGCAGGATGGTGCGAAATGAAGGTGGTAAAGGGAATGGTATACATTGACATTGACAAGAGAGAAACTAAAGTTCTCATTTTGTAGAGGTACGCTCAGATTATCCACAGACAAATATGCAGGTGGATATCCCAGATCCCCATAGCCACATAATTCACAGTTGATGAGTGCAGCTGATTTGGGTGCTGAAAACAGAATGAACAATAGCTAAGAGAAATGGAGTATATTTACATTTCAAGTCTTGAGTTACCTATTGTTAAATGATAGACAAGAAAATCTTAATTCTCTGAAGAGTATTGAGTTTCAAATACATGTGAATGAAAATATTTTACCTTGTGTTCTCGGTTTGGGAAACCAGTCGTCTGCGTTAAGTGAGTCTGCTCACAGAACTGAAGGTGTAGCTTTATGAACTATTCCTTCTTTACAGTGGACTCAAGTGAAAGGGATGATTACCAGAAAAGGTGCAGAGGTGAAGAGACAAGTGAGTATTGATTTTCTTTGTCAAGGTTATAGCTTCTTTCGAATTTTGTAACTGTGTGAAATTTGGCTAGTGATACGATTTTGGGGGCTGATTTTTTGGTTGACATACAAAACAGTTATGGCCTTGGGCTGTGGTGCATTGAGATTTAAGTATAGTGATGCTATGTTAAAACTGAGTTTTAATGAGTTTGCTGTTATGGAGAAGAGTTCAAGCCATTGTCTTACATTTTGTGCCATAGTTGAGTTCTCTTTTGAGTAGATACTGTTATGAGTGAGGGAAGAGCTGCTTGTCGTGAATAAATATGGTATTCACGCCATCCTATTACATCTTTTGCCAATGAAGTCTTTGGACTACACAAGAAATATGGAGTTGGAATATCTGTGCTGAAGTGGTAGGCGAGTGAAAGGAAAGGTGTTTAGTGTTCTGCGACATAATTCTTCAATGCTTTCAGATCATCCAGGGACACACAGTTCTTTTGTGTGTGTTTGTGCATCACGAACATGATTTCCCTGGCTGTTTAAATTTTTTTCTATTAATTTTTTCTGTACTGCTAGCTCTCTTTTTCTGTTTAGTGTTGATAAAGGAATTTTACTATGAACCAAAAGTTTAGCACGGAATTTGCGCAGAAATTTTGTGTATCAATAAAAAATTGTCAGGCATAAAAAATGAAAGAAATGTAATAAAACTGGACATGAAGACAATAAAGGTGGTCTGATTGTGGGTCGTGCTGAGAAGTATAAGAAATATAAGCAAAACATCATGTCAGTTATGTAAACAATGTGATGATTATCTCTTCACGCACCCCGCATATAGCACAAATTATTGTTTAAAAGGTAATGTAGTAGTTGGTATTGTATGTTAATTAATCAACTGAGGTGATGTATACTGTGATTCCATTCATAAATATTTTGAAGAGAATGGATTACAACTGGATTATGCGCTGAAGAGCCAACGAAACTGATACACTTGTCGAATATAACGTAGGGCCCCGAGAGCACGCAGAAGTGGCGCAACACGACGTGGTATAGATTCGACTAATGTCTGAAGTAGTGCTGCAGATAAATGACACTATTAATCCTGCAGGGCTGTCCATAAATCCATAAGAGTATGGGAGGATGGAGAAATCTTCCGAACAGCTAGTTGCAAGGAATCCCAGATATGCTCAATAATGTTCATTCCTGGGGTGTCTGGTGGCCAACGGAAGTGTTTAAACTAAGAAGAATCCTCCTGGAGCCACTCTGTAGCAATTATGGACGTGTGGGGTATCACATAGTCCTGCTGGAATTGGCCAATTCCGTCGGAATGCACAATGGGCATGAATGGATTCAGGTGATCAGATAGGGCGCTTCCCCACGTGTCACCTGTCAGAGTCGTATCCAGTCGTATCAGGGTTCCAGTCACTCCAGCTGCACACATACTATACCATTACAGAGCTTCCATCACGTTAAACAGTCCTTTGCTGACATGCAGGGTCCATGGATTCGTGAGGTTGTCTCCATACGGGTACACGTCTATCCACTCGATACAATATGAAAAGAGACTCGTCTGACCAAGCAACGTGTTTTCAGTGATTAACAATCCAAGGTTATGTTGACAGGCCTCGCCAACGCATAAAGCCTTGTGTCGTGCAGTCATTAAGGGCAGAGTAGTGGGCCTTCACCTCCAAAGCACTTATCGATGATGTTTCGTTGAAAGGTTCGCACGCTGACGCTGTGAGGAACGTAATGCCGCAGACAACACTGCGAACGATGTGGCAGCGCTATGTACACTGTCGTGATCGTTCCTTTCAGACAATCTGAGTTTTCAGCTCTTTATGTCAGTCATGTGATTTTTGAGAGTTCCCATCAGTGAAATTTGGTTTTCATTGTGTGTTTATAGTAATGCAACAGCGGAATTTAGAACTGTCAACGTTGTGTTTTACAAGGATGTCCTTCAAACGCTCAGGAAAAGAGCAAATCGAGTGAAGCCAACTGGAAATGCAGACAAATGGATACTGAATTATGATAGCGTCCCATTTCACACAGCCACTTCCATCACAGATCTTTTCACCACAAAAGGCATTCCTGTTGTATCACAGGCACACTATTCACCTGATGTGAGTCATTGTCACCCTTTTTCTACTCGCGAAAGCAAAACATGTCTTAAAAATACGTCGTTTTGACACTCTGGAAACATTCGAAAGAATGTGATTGACATATTAAAGGCCCTACCACTTGAAACCTTTCAAAGCTGCTGCCAAGTCTGGGAACAACGATTCTACCGACGTAAAGTTGCCGAAAGAAAATGCTGTGTAGAGACCAACACCGTTGTTCGAAAAAAAATTTGGTAGATAAAAACTCTGTCACATTACTTTTCTCAGACACCTAGCACGTTTCAAATTTTTCATTTAATCTCAACCGGAACATTGAGGTCTGAGTAGTAGATGTCACTTTCTACAGTGATTGTCGTTTTCAATATTTCCAAGTTCAGGGCCTTAGTTACACATCCTTATCTCTTTAAAAACTATATTGACGGAAAACGTCAGGAACAATGACCGAAGTTGGTTGTTTTATTTTTTTGTAGTGGTCATAAAACCGGCAGTACACCTTATTTGAACGGGTGTCGTTATTGCTAAGACAGTGCTAAAAGGTATTTTCAATTTCTGGGCCCTGATCACATGTCGTTTGCCCTTTAAAAATCATGATGTTAATATCGTTCAATAACAATTAACGAACTTTAAAAAAAATTCAATGGGGGCACATTGTCGCCATTTCCCCCTCCTCTTGGTAATGCACATTATGTAAAATGCCTTGGCATTACGGGGGTTAATCAGTCTTTTAACGTAAACTTTTATGTCTACATTTTGATATTGTACCTTTTAACAGTTCTATACGTAACAACTAAATAAAACCTTTTTCATATTTATCTTCGAATAATTGTTGTTATTATTATTTTGAGCTTTTCCTCACTACAGAGGCTTATCTCCAACATAATAATTTACTTGGAAATTACAATACAAACAATAACCGTTCTTAAACTATATTCTCAAAATATTTCTCCAGGTGTTTCGATCTTTTGTGTCTTCTTCCTCTGCGCCCATTCTCCTCATTGTGTGCTGTACAGTTTGGATCCAGGTGGTCATAGGGCGTCCTCTTCTTCTTCTCCCCTCAGGTTCCCACTCCAGTACCAATTTTGGTATTCTGGTTTTCTCCATTCGTCCGTACCACTGTAATTTCTTCCTATCCATTACGTCATATATTCTTTCTTTTATTCACATTCTCCTTATTACTTCGGTGTTCCTTATCTTGTCTATCCTGGAGATTCTTGCCGATCTTCTTCAAAAGTCCATCTTTAGAGCTTGTAATTTTTTAATGCGCTTTATGTTAATTGTCCAGGTCTCCGTTCCATACAGAACCACACTCTCTAATATGGATTTGTATATTAATTTTTTAGTTCCGCTCATTACATTCCTGCTCCATAAGACTGAGTTAAGCATCCCAATGGCCCTCCGTCCGCTACTAATTCTTTTCTTGATTTCTGACTCAGATTTTCCCTCGATTTCTAAAATGGATCCCAAATAACAGAAAGTGTTTATCTTTTTGATTATCTATCCTTCAATGTATAGCTCATCTGAATCATTAGTCAAGTATTCTGTTTTTTGGTAATTAATCTTCAAACCCCAAGTTTTGTATGCTACTGCTAGTTGATTGCACATATAGTTAGCATCCTCCCCATCTTGTGCTACGACTACCTGATCATGAGCAAATAATAAATGATGTCGGTAAATTCCATCTCTTATTCCTAATCCCATACTATTACATTTACGAGACCATGTTCTAAGGCTAATATCTATATAGATTTTAAATAATGATGGTGACATGGGACAGCCATGTAAAAGGCCTTTGCTTATTCTAAATTTCAGTGAAAGTTTCTTACCAACTTTCACTTGGCAAATGTTGTCTTCGTACATCTGTTGTATTATTTTAATCAAGGAAGGGTTTATGTTTGCCATATGTAGTGCTCTCCAAAGTAATTTTCTTGGAACAGTACCATACGCTTTTTCTAGATCTGTGAAAATTAATCCTATATTTTTTGATTTTCCCTATGTTTCTCCAAAATCTGTCGTAATGTGAAAATATGGTCTACACATGATCTCCCAGCCGTGAATCCACATTGTTCTTCTTGAGTTCTAAATTTTTTTCCAGTTTGTTTTTAATTACTTTCGCAAAAATTCTCATTAATGTGTTTGTAACACAAATTCCTCGATAGTTTGAACAAATTTTGAGATCCCCTTTCTTAAATATTGTATTAATATAACCTTACTTCACCTCGTTGGGTACTGACTCTCCATGTATCATTTTGTTGAAGAGCTGTGTTATCAGTTTCACAATTTTCTCACCACCATATTTCAGACACTTCAGATTGGTATTGCCTGGTCCCGGTGATTTACCATTCTTTCCTGTTCTCAACGCCTGAAGTACTTCACTTTCTAAAATCTGGATCTCATCATCTTCATGTCCTTTATCTTCCCCTGTTCCTTCTTCTAGATATTCTTCTCTGTCCTCATTTAATAATTTTCGGAAATACTCTTCCCATTCCTTTTCTGTTATCAGTTGGAGATTAGTTTTGCTTTCTGTATCCTGTCGAAGCCCTTTCAATACTGACCATGCTTCTTTTGCTCTCCCAAACCCTAATTTGCTATTCACCTTGGCACATGTTCTTTCCCATGCTTCATTTTTTGCCATCCTTATTTTTTTCATCACTTCATTCTTCTTTTCCTTGTATATTGATCTTGTTTCTTCTGATTTATCATTCAACCACTGAAGGATGCATTTCGTTCTTCTCTAACGAGGATCTCTAGTTCCTCTGACCACCACTCTGCTGCATGGTCGTGGTTTCTATCTTTTTTACCCAACACCTCAGTTGCTATGATTTTCACATTAGCTTTTATATAGTCATTTATTTCCTCTGTACTTCCTTCAAATGATTCAACCAGTTTCCTTTCCATCTTGGCAGCAAAGAGTGTTCTGATACTTTCGTCTTGTAGGCTGTCAATATTAAAAGGCAAATTTTCATCATTCTCAGTCTGGTTCGTTTTATTTATGTTACTTGTACCACTCCTTGCATTCTTCCATGGCCAGAAAGACTTCATTTTAACTAGATAGTGGTTTGATCCACACTGGGCTCCTCTACAAGATCTGACGTCTACTGCTTTGAAAATACTTGTTTGCCTAATGATAATATAATCTATTATAGAACGAAGTTCTTTGGTGTTCTTTTGCCAAGTATATTTATGAATGTTCTTTGTTTGAAAAATGTGTTGGTAATTTTTAGATCAAATTGTTCAGAAATTGCAATCAATCGTTCCCCATTATCATTATATTCGTCCTCTCCATGTTTTCCTACTATTCTACAAGATGCTCTAATTCCTACCCTTCCATTCCGATCTCCCATGATAATCAGTTCCTTTCTTCTTGGGATTTTTTCAATAGTCTCGCTGAGGGTGTCCCAAAATGTATCCTTCTCCTTATCTTTTGTGTCGTTCGTGGGTGCATATACGCCAATAATCACAACTTCCCTAGCAAATAATGTCATTTCAACAGTTATAATACGTTGATTGATGAATGTCCAATTTGTGATTCTTCCTTTCCATGATTTCTTTATCATAATGGAGACTCCTGCTTTGGCTCTTACTGCTTTTGATACCCCACTCCAGATATGTACATAATTATCCAGTTCTTCTTCTCCTTGGCCTTTCTTCTTTGTTTCAGAGAGTACGACCACATCCATGTTGAATGTGTCAAGTTCTGCAGGTAGTAAATTTATTTTAGTGGAAATACCTTGCACATTCCAGCATCCAAACATAATTTTTCGTTTCTCATCGCCAGTTCGTCGTCCAGAGTTCCAATTTTTCCGAGGCATATTATTAGGTTTTTTTAGCATTTTTATGTTTTTATGTGAGTGAGGAGCTGGCCCACTGCACAACCCCCAACCCGGAGGACCAGGTAATTTTTACTCAAGGTTTTCTTCCTTTAGCCTTTGATAAGCCAATATCATACTACAAGGCAGCAGTTGCTAGTTTTGGTCCACCCCGGGTATTTTATTTCCCCGGTACCCACCATATCTGGTGAGCATTCCCCTATCCGCCACCTGGGGAGGCGCCCGATGGGAGACCAGCAAACTCCACACGGGTTGAATAATTGTTTGATTTGTAATATTGTAAAAGTGACTTTATTGTTACTGTTGAACTAAAAAAAATAGTACTCATGAATTAGATTTATAAAATGTCAAGCATGGAGTCTTCACCATGATGTTACCATTAATGAAACTTATCTTCAATATTATGGCACAAATTTAATATTCATTGGTTAGCGGCTTCCTTTCTTTATATGAATATATAGGATATTATTCTTGTTTTGCACATGTTTGTAACATCCTGAAGTGAATCTTTTCAGAACACAATTTAAAAGTAGAAGTCTATGAAAGTTTTACATTAAACAGTGCCTTTATTTCTTCATAGTGTTTTCTACTTTAGACAGAGAAATAATTATTGCATGCATTTCTAAAAGATATTTTATAGTTAGTATCGATAGGTCACGAAGCTCTTTGAGCAATATATTTGCGAAACACTGGTGTAGTACAGCGAGTCACTACAGCTACAGCCAGTCACGTGTTAGGCAGGTCACTTGTGTCATTTAGCCACTTCAGTATGAATTTGTACTTGTGTTCTGAACGTGTTGGACATGAGATCTAAAACTGTTGAGAGGATGATACTACAGTTAGGTATTTGCGGAGACCGTTACACTTGTTTGCAGTGCATAGTAATACACAGTGCATTAGATATTTACATAATTTGATATTTACATATTTAAATTGCTATCGATTTTGTATTGCAGTGATGATTAATTGGTGGCATGGTCTAGCGTTCAGTGAAATGGTACTGCAGAGCTTCAGAGATCGAATATTTTTTATGTGTCGCAACATTACTATAGCAAAGTATTTTAATTGTTCTGTCTAATATTTTATACTCTCCATTCATCATTCTCCATGGCACTTCAGATTACTTAACGCACTGCTGGAATATGTGTACAGGGATCTAATCTTTTTGTGATGTCTAGGAATTCTGTACAGGTTCATGCTTAGTGTAGAGCCCATGTGATGTACATCGATTGTTTCAATATTTTAACACTTGGAGAAAGTACTTCCCTCAGAAGTATTTATTTAAAGCGCGTAAGGGAATATGTGTTACCACTTCTGTACGCTCCTGTCATCTATTGGCAGTCCGCTGCACTAGCTGTAGTTTTAGTTTGTTGCGAAAAATAGCAATCAGGACTGTCAGAAGTATGTATCCCAATAAAAATCGGTGTATTGATGGTTACTGGGAAGTGTGGTTACCACTACTGTAGTTTCTGAAAGGAGCTTGGGAAGTATACTTCCAGCAAAATTAATCTGTCATTTGTGGTCCTGGGAACCATACTTACCACCAGCTTAGGGGAATCCCAAAACTTTCGGGAGTACATTTTACCACCTCTGTCTATACCTGACATCTTGTGGTAGTACACCGCACAAGGTGTACGAAAACTGCTACAACAATCATTTTCTGTTTGCTGTGGCATTACTACTGTTCTCAGAACACATTGCTTCCCTCCTGCAATATACATTATACTCATATAGTTTCAGCGATTGTTTCCACAATGTGATAAGTCAATTTTAATAACGTAGAACAAATATTTTTAAAGTAAAGTAAAAGAAAATATAAAATAAAAACAGGAAACACTGTTCATTATCTTTTTTACGTACAATGGCAACAAGGAAGGTGGGAACACCATTTACCACCAATTTAAATTCATCACAAAGAAGGCGTAGTGATATATGTACCACCATAGTTTCTGGTCCTATTCAAGATAAATAAAATTATTAAAAAATAAATACAGTCAGTTACTGGTTCACATTTCTAATAGGCTAGCAAAAAATTATCTTCGCTGAGTTGCTACAAAAAATGCGCTTGCGAGAAAGTTAACAAAGAGTATCAGTTAAATTTTATGGTTGATCATTTACACTCCCTTCAGTCACGTATTTAATTTTCGTGAGTGATCTTGGTGCATATGTTATCTGACGCTAGCTGTGGTACACTTATTGCCAATATCCCCTTTGTGAATTTAGTGATCATCCGTGATACACATAATACAATAATTCAGTCACATACTTGCTATTTGTTACTGAAATGTTTACCATTACCTGCCCCTTACAGAAGATTGTACCGTGGATAACGCAATATGCAGAAGATGTGATGTTTGTGGTGGATACAAGGAGGGCTCTTGAAACACTTAGCAAGATGAACACATATTGGTGCGACGTGGAAACTTGATACGCGTCGAGAGGCAACACCTCACCTCGAGAGGGGAGGAAGTAATGCAGCATATAATACGCTATGAAAACAGGAGAGGGAGATATTGTAGCCAGGGAGCGGAGTAGTTTCAGCTCCCCCCCCCTCCCTCCCCAATGGAGGTAATGGTGAGGGGGAAACATGGTATATTGTAGCCAAAATACAAGAAGAGCTTCTGTGCTGCCGCCTGAGGGATTACAGAAAGGTAATAGGCGTGAATCCCCTGTAGCATGGTTTCACGAAATGGAAAACCACTCAGGATCAGTAAATGAACCAGTACATGCTGTGAAAACCTCAGACGACAAGTACGTTATAGGCAAAATGATTGGTATAGCTATGGCTTCTGATAATTTATGGTGGCGTGTCCTCTTCAAATGAATGAAGGTGATGGTCTACCTCATGTGTCTCTATAACAGACTACGAAATTTTTGCACAGACATTCAGATGCAACTGGAATATTCTTGGAAGAAAATCGTGAGAGATATCACCAAAGGCTGCCTGGAGGGCCCTCTTTGTGGTCGAGAGTTCTAGAATGTTGGCATAGTGTCAGTACTAAACCAGCTTCAGAGTATAGCAGACACTATAGCCTGCGTAGCCTACGCAGATGATCTGCTAATTACGGTATCTGACAACACAAGCGGTATATTAGATGAGCATTTTAGGGAAGTTCTTGAAAGACTAAGTAACTGGTGCACAGAAACCAGTTAAACGAAATCACAATATGAAACAGTTTTTGTGACACTTTATGAGGTACGCTTACACCCGCCGCCTGTGGCGAAGGCGTACAGACATTCTATTCGCTTATCGATGTATGTTCGGCGGCGAACACCATGATGACCTCTCTGCAGTTTAATTACTCAAAGAGCAGGGTTCCACGCCTTGTCCAAATCGAAACCATTGTCTCTGTTTATTAAATTATTAGCTAATCTAATCTCAGCAGCTTGCTTGAAGACAGAATCCCAAAAGGAAGAGGTCGAAGTTAAAATCTTCTCATCACTGTCGTTCATGGATCGCCCTGCAGCAATACAATATTCGGCCATAGGGAATTAATTACTTTCTTCTTTCCCATCACACACCAACACTCTAGCTTCTACACTGAATGCTCTACGAATTTGTTGTGGAGAAAATCTATTCGCTTTAAGATTGCTCTTGAGGTATGTGAGCTCTTCCTGCAAATTATCCTTATCGAATACACAGTGCGCCCTGTACACTAAGGTCTTAAGGACACCTGTGGTCTGTGAAGGGCTATGGCAGCTACTGGCGTATAGATATTGATTTGTATGAGTTGGTTTACGATATACAGCATATATTAATGTGCCATCAACCTTAAGGTGAAATACAACATCCGAATACGGTAGGCAGCCATCGTTTTCTATTTCCATAGTACCCTGTAAATTCAAATATAGTATGGATAGAATTCAAACGCTCAAGAAATCAATGTAATTTATCCACCCCTTTGCGACCGCACTACAAATGTGTCACCCACGTACCTCCAGAAGACCGGTGGTTTAAAACTTTTGAGTCGATTGCCTTGTACTCGAAGTCTTCCATGAACAAATTAGCCACCAGAGGGGAAAGGGAGCTTCCCATAGCAACTCCAACAATCTGCTAATAATATTCACTATTAAACTGAAAATAAGGTGACAAAAGCACTTGATCAAACAAGGCAGTCATGTCCTTATCAAAATGTTGGCCGTTAAGAGATAAAGAGTCCTTTAAATATATCTTGGTATATAATGATACCACGTCAAAAGAGACCAGCACATTCGTACTATTTAGCCTGACATTTTAAGTCCCTGAATTTAACCCATAGCATTAAATCCACAGAATTAAATCCATAGAATTACAAATGTGGTATCTATATTTTCCTAACAATTGTTTTAATAAAGATGCTAAATATTTGGCAGAAAAATACGTTGGTAAACCAATAGTGCTCGTTATAGGCTTCGTATTATCATATTGATGGTAGGATGTTTGTTAATCTTCCGGTATGCACTGGAACTAAGTAGATCACATATATTTTCCTTGTGGATTTCCTGAAGCAAGAGGACGGCGGCATTACCTTTATGAGCATGCATGACGACTGTGCCAGTATCCTCACGCAGCTTTTATAGCGCAAATCTCTCTTCCTTGAAAACACTATTTCTTTGTGGACTGTGTTTGGTAATTGCATGGCAGCTTTCACGTCGGATTCCCTCTGAAAGTGGTCGGACAGCTTCTTCAATACCACTGACGAAAGAAGATATCAACAATGTCTTTGGAGAAGGGGCATATTTGGACTAGGATGATAGTTAGAATCGATAGACCCTACAATCAGAATAAATCACCAAACCGTGCAAGGAAAAGTAGTGTACATGTACCTTGGTTTCAACATGGGAGAAAAGCTTAATTTTCATGCAGATGTAGATATCATCAGCCAGAGATATGAGTCGTAACACGACGTCCTGTGCCTGCACGAAAAGCATTATTCAACATGGTGGCGTTGGTGTCAGTGCTCCTCCGAGCCATAATCCGTAGGGAGTGGTCATCCACTACAGTAGTAGCCCTTGTGCGGCCTGAGCAACGCATGTCATCGACAGTTCCTGTCTGTCTGTATCTCCTCCATGTCCGACCAACATCGGTTTGGTTCACTCGGAGACGCCTGTACACTTCTCTTGTTAAGAGCTTTTCCTGGAAAAAAGTAACAACACGGACTCGATCAAAGCACGATATTGACAGCCTATGCGTGGTTGAACTACAGACCAAACGAGCCGTGTACCTCCTTCCTGGTGGAGTGACTGGAAGCGATCGGCTGTCGGACCTCCTCCGTCTAATAGGAGGCTGCTCATGCATGGTTGTTTATATCTTTGGTCGGGTTTAGTGACATCTCTGAACAGTGAAAGGGACTGTGTCTGTGACACAATATCCACAGTCAACGTCTACCTTCAGGAGTTCTGGGAACCGGGGTGTTTCAAAACATTTTTTGATGTTTGTATTAGGATATGAACTGCATGCCTACATGGGCTAGGGACGACAAAGAAAAGGCCACACATATGACGACGAGTTGCACCATAGCAGAACATCCACCTATAGCAACCTTTCACAAGGAGAGAGGAGATGAGCCCTGACAGTCACCTCCCAATCTATACAACTTGGGTGGCAGTAGCAAGGTCCCTGTGAAACCTGAGCTGTGCCTCAGTCTGTCAGGGATCAACTATCCAGACAAATGAAAAATCTAGCTTGGTACTGTCATCGGTTAGAGTAGTCTAACGTAGTGTGGCGTTAATGTAGTATGGTGCTGCGAAGTGTAGTGTTGTATAGTAATGTCGTCAAGAATCACAAATTAAAATTTTTTTGATGTCTCTAAGCAGCATAGTACAATAGGTTAGTAGCATATGCCTCTGGATTCCAAACTCAAAATGGCTCGGAGCACTATGGGACTTAACATCTGAGGTCGTTAGTCCTCTAGACTTAGAAGTACTTAAACCTAACGACACCACGCACATCCATGCCCGAGGCAGGATTCGAACACGCGACCGCAGCAGGAGCGCGGTTCCGGACGATTTCAAATTAATATACGGTTTATATCTATGTGGCAAATGGCCAAAGGGTAGCCTGCAGCTGTTGTCGAGCGGTTCTAAGCACCTTAATCCGGTACCACGCTGCTGCTGCTGGCGTAGTTTCGAATCCTGCCTCAGGCATGAATACGTTTGATGTCCTTAGGTTAGTTATGTTTAAGTAGTTCTACGTCTAGGGGACTGTCGATCTCAGATATTTAGTCCCATAGTGCTTAGAGCCATTTGAACCATGTTTGAAGGCAAATATTAGAAAACAGATTTGGTTTTCAAACTTATTATTTACTGACTTACACATTTCATACAGACTTTCAATCAACATTTTAAGCAGATATTTAATGTAGATTTTTCCAACCTAAACACTACAATGATTAGTTACACTAAGACATCTGAATCATAATCATCATCATCATCATCATCATCATCATCATAATTTAAGACTGATTATGCCTTGCAGCGTTCAGTCTGGAGCATAGCCCCCTTATAAAATTCCTCCATGATCCCCTATTCAGTGCTAACATTGGTGCCCCTTCTGATGTTAAACCTATTACTTCAAAATCATTCCTAACTGAATACAGATACCTTCTCCTTGGTCTGCCCCGACTCCACCTAGCCTCTACTGCTGAACCCATGAGTCTCTTAGGTGACCTTGCTTCTCCCATGCGTGTAACATGACCCCACCATCTAAGCCTGTTCATCCTGACTGCTACATCTATAGAGTTCATTCCAAGTTTTTCTTTGATTTCCTCATTGTGGACACCCTCCTGCCATTGTTCCCATCTAGTAGTACCTACAATCATCCTAGCTACTTTCATATCCGTAAACTCAACTTTGTTGATAAGGTAACCTGAATCCGCCCAGCTTTCGCTCCCATACAGCAAAGTTGGTCAAAAGATTGAACGGTACACAGATAACTTAGTCTTGGTACTGACTTCCTTCTTGCAGAAGAGAGTAGATCGTAGCTGAGCGCTCACTGCATTAGCTTTGCTACACATCGCTTCCAGTTCTTTCACTATGTTGCCATCTTAAGTGCTTGAAACCGTCCACCTGTTCTAACTTTGTTCCTACTATTTGGCACTCAATCCGTTTATATTTCTTTCCCACTGACATTACTTTCGTTTTGGAGATGCTAATCTTCATACCATAGTCCTCACACTTCTGATCTAGCTCTGAAATATTACTTTGCAAACTTTCAATCGAATCTGCCATCACAACTAAGTCATCCGCATATGCGAGACTGCTTATTTTGTGTTCACATATCTTAATCCCACCCAGCCAGTCTATTGTCTCCAACATATGATCCATAAATAATATGAACAACAGTGGAGACAGGTTGCAGCCTTGTCTTACCCCTGAAACTACTCTGAACCATGAACTCAATTTACCATCAACTCTAACTGCTGCCTGACTATCCATGTAAAGACCTTTAATTGCTTGCAAACGTTTGCCTCCTATTCCATAATCTCGTAGAACAGACAATAACTGCCTCCTAGGAACCCGGTCATATGCCTTTTCTAGATCTATAAAGCATAGATACAATTCCCTGTTCCACTCATAACACTTCTGTATTATTTGCCGTAAGCTAAAGATCTGGTCCTGACAACCTCTAAGAGGCGTAAACCCACACTGATTTTCATCCAATTGGTCCTCAACTAATACTCGCACTTTCCTTTCAACAATACCTGAGAAGATTTTACCCACAATGCTAATTTAAGAGATACCTCTGTAGTTGTTACAACCTTTTCTGTTTCCATGTTTAAAGATTGGTGTGATTACTGCTTTTGTCCAGTCTGATGGAACCTGTCCCGACTCCCAGGCCATTTCAATTATCCTGTGTAGCCATTTAAGACCTGACGTTTCACTGTATTTGATGAGTTCAGACTTAATTTTATGCACCCCAGCTGCTTTATTGCACTGCAATCTATTGACCATTTTCTCCGCTTCCTCAATTATGATCCTATTTCCATCATCATTCCTATCCCATTCTACCTCGAAATCTGAAACATTGGTGATCGTATTTTCACCTACATTGAGCAACTTTTCAAAATATTCCCTCCATCTGCCCAAGGCATCCACAGGATTCCCCAGTAGTTTTCCTGACCTGTCCAAAATACTTGTCATTTCCTTCTTACCTCCCTTTCGAAGACTGCTAATTACACTCCAGAATGGTTTTCCAGCAGCTTGACCCATAGTCTCCAACCTGTTTCCAAAGTCTTCCCAAGATTTCTTCTTGGATGCTGCAATTATCTGTTAGGCTTTATTTCTTTCTTCAACGTAACTTTCTGTGTCTACCTGAGTTCTAGTATATAGCCATTTTTGATACTTCTTTTTCCTTTTAGAGCCTGCCTTGACTGTGTCATTCCACCAAGCTGTTTGCTTCATCCTACTTTTATACACTACTGTTCCAAGACATTCTTTAGTCACTTCTAGCACTGTGTGCATGTACCTTGTCCATTCCTTTTCCAATGACTGTAATTGACTACATTCCACTAACTGGTACCTTTTTGAGATCACTGTTACGTACTTGTGCCTGATTTTCTTATCCTGAAGTTTCTCCACTCTTATCTTCCTACATATGGACCTGACCTCCTGCACTTTCGGCCTCACAATCCCAATTTCACTGCAGATTAAATAATGATCAGTGTCATCAAAGAATCCCCTGAATACACTATGTCCCTCACAGCCTTCCTGAATTCCTAATCTGTTATTATATAGTCAATGACAGATCTGGTTCCTCTGACTTCCCAAGTATACGGGTGAATGTTCTTATATTTAAAAAAGGAGTTTGTGATTACTAAGCCCATACTGACACAGAAATCCAAGAGTTGTTTCCCGTTCCTGTTGGCCTCTTTATCCTCTCCAAATTTACTCATAATCTTTTCATACCCTTCTGTTCGATTTCCAATCCTGGCATTAAAGTCACCCATGAGCAGAACACTGTCCTTGTCCTTTACTCTAACAACTACATCACTGAGTGCCTCATAAAAACTATCCATCTTATCTTGATCTGTCCCTTCACAATCCGAATATACTAACACAATCCTAATTTTCTTGCTAGACACTGTCAAATCTATCCACATCAGTCGTTCGTTTACGTACCTTACTGCAACTACGCTGGGTTCCATTTCTTTCCTGATGTAAAGCCCTACACCCCATTGTGCTATCCCTGCTTTGACTCCTGACAGGTTGACCTTGTATTCTCCCACTTCCTCTTCTTTCTCACCCCTGACCCGAATGTCACTAACACCTAAAACGTCCAGCCCCATCTTACTTGCAGCCTCTGCCAGCTCTACCGTCTTCCCAGAATAGCCCCCATTGATATTAATAGCTCCCCATCTCATTTCCATTTGTTTGCCAAGTCGTATCTTAGGAGTCCCTGGTTTGTCAGTTAGAGGTGGGACTCCGTCACCTCCAAAGGTCTGAGGCATTTTGCTCTGATTGTTGCCAGCATCATATTTAAAGTACGAGGGAAGCAGGTTGCTAGCCTTACTTGCCCCGAGTGCCATTGAGTTTTACCCCTAACGGTTGAGGGACTAACCGGTGGATTTGGTAGTCTTTGCCGTATGAGCACAAAGGTGACCACGACTCAGAATATGTCCGAGATGCCCAGCCTTATTCCAAAGTAACTGGTATCCCAACTGTCGGGACCACTTACTTGGCCACTCATACAATGCCCGTGGTTCATGAACTAGGACATGACGACAGGAACCCACACCATGAACGACCGACATCTGAAATTATGTTAAAATATTACGTGCTATGTTCATGTGCAACATCTTGTTTTCTGTTGTATTTAGATAAAAAACTAAAGGAAAATACCAGATAAATGAGTAAAAACAAATAAATAAAAGTCATGTTTTGCTGTATGGAGATGAGCGGGTGGTACTCAGCGCTGGCGCAGTCTACTCCTTCCGCATACCACCAAAATGGCAGCAGTGGTTAACGTAGGCAACCGTCAGACGGTGACCACAGCGCCATATGCTCTCACTTCATACCACTACATAATGTTTCACTTTCTAAGCCTTCAATCGTGTGTGTGTACATGGTCTTTACTAGAGAGGGTAATTCGCATTCGAGCCGACCGCGGTGGTCTCGCTGTTAAGGCGCTTCAGTCCGGAACAGGGCGACTGCTACGGTCGCAGGTTCGAATCCTGCCTCGGGCATGCATGTGTGTGATGTTCTTAGGTTAGTTAGGTTTAAGTAGTTCTAAGTTCTAGGGGACTGATGACCACAGATGTTACGTCCCATAGTGCTCAGGGCCATTTGAACAATTTTCGCATTCGGGGTCCAGTATTTACTACCGCATTAGAATTTTGAAAGTGTTTTGAACCGGAACTTCACACGCTACTTGAATTTGTTCTTAGAATCTTCTCCATCGTCCGGAAACTGTCATCATTGAGAACTACAGTGGCCCTTCAAACCATTATATTCTTTTCATAGTCTCTTTTGACGCTCGAATGATTCGGACATTATACAAATTTTTATGAAGATCTATAAGAAGCATCTAAGCATCGCAACGAACCACAGATGCACTAAGTGTGTCGACCAACAAATCTAAAAATGTCGTGGTAAATGTCTGTTGCAAACATATTTCGTCGAACTAGAAATTGTTATCGAAACTTCAAAAGAACCGATGTTTCAAATTTGTGCATATTGGTAAGTAGCCTTCACCATCACTACACAGCTCATTACAAAATTATCTACCGTAACTGTATGGTAAGCCACAACGACGTCTTGTGGTCAGCGAAAAATAAAACTATAGCGATAGTGGACAACGTGCCATTGGTTCACATGGTTTAAAAGGCTCTGAGCACTATGGGACTTAACATCTAAGGCCATAAGTCCTCTAGAACGTAGAACTACATAAACCTAACAAACCTAAGGACATCACACACATCCATGCCCGAGACAGGATTGCGACCGTAGCAGTTGCGCGGTTCCGGACTGAAGCGCCTAGAAGCGCTAGGCCACCGCGGGCGGCCTACGTGGCATTAAGAAAAACTTATTACCCCAATTCTTCGCAAATATGGTTGCAGCTGTCCTCGTTTATAACAGCTTATATCACATCATCATCTTCACTTTTAGGATTTTCAAAGAGAGATGATTAATAAATTTTACTCAAGAGGAAAACAATAATACTGAGAATGAACATTGCATTAACTTATTTTGTATAGTTAGTACGATACTATTGTACTGTCAGAACAGGTCGTCGCTCTTTAGCTTGGGTACCAGGGGAATTTGTCAACAATGAAATATCCTAGGTCATCAGGCTGGCAGTTGCGTAGCAACATTGCGATTCCGAATCGTGTTGCGTAAACACATTGTCTGTGCTTGCGTGATTTTCATTGTGCTATTCTTTGTGCTCTAGAGTGTCTTCTTGTTGAGAAAAGCTCATTAACTGAATATCTGAACAGCTTTTCGAGAACAGTCTTCCAACAGAAGAACTTCCAAAGTCAGCGTTAGGTGTGACGCAGTACGGAACCGTAAGTGAACATCGACAACTTCTCTTCTTCATCCCTTTCCACAGTAACACCCTTTGCCGTTAAAGTCACTCTAAACTGCTGCTGACGAGCGCTTTAGCACACGCATGAAATCATTTGTATTTGATTTTATTTGGATGTTTAATGACACCAGCTACATTTTAACGAAAAAGGGAAAAGAAAATGTTTCCAGTGACCCGACTTGAGCTTCAGCCTATGAGAGCAGTTTTACAAAATCGTGGGCATGATTTCGGTGGCAGATGTAACCTGCTGAACTCTTTATATCCTTAAAATTCCGAAAGGTGTACATGTTCACCATCAAGAGGGTTTAGGGGCTACGTTTCAGCTATATTCTGCGTCATATTACCATAATATATCACTTCTTATGTCTTAAATGTTCTGTAGATTGCCAAGGTTCTTTATATTGACCATAGTCGACGAAGACAAAAAAATCGGGGTGAAAATTGATATTGTTGAAACATTTTTTGCTTGGTGGTAGCAGGCACTGATATGAAATTATACTTAAAAGTCCATACCGGCGAGATGTGAGCTAGAGAGATGCGACGTGGTGAGGAAGACGGGGGGTTGGGTTGAAATGAATTTTTTTGTTTATCTTAAATAATAGAAACTGTAATCAGTAAGCTACATCAAATTTGTTAGGAAAATTGTCCTGTTCAGTTCTCTGTAGCAGGGTGGTGGTGGGTGTGTGAATGGCACACACGTGAGGGAATTCAGTTGCCTGGTATTTGACCAAAATCTTCCCTCTTTGTTAGCCTGCAAACTGAACCGCTACCAGGCGATTCCCCTCTCTTTTTACTCTACTATGTCACCAGAAGCTACACTAAAAACCGCCGCTGTTGACCGCGGGTTTATTAGGTCACTTACTGGCTATCTCTCTCTCTCCCTCTCTCTTTATTTTGCTAAAAGGGGCCTTAGCGCCAAAAAGGCATATACTTAGTTTCGAATATGTCAGCAGTGAACAGCACTAAAAATTTGACTTCACTATATTTATCACACTGCATGCTACTCTAAGGGGTCACACAGGTTCCGATAAAGTGGACGATCATGTGTTCTCCTTTAAATGGTCTGTCTGTGTATCTACGTAAGCTGCCCTCTTTGGTACAACGATATATTCACAGTGTAGATAGCTCTTGGATTGGGTTGTGAAGTTTGTAACTGAGTAGTGAATGACGCGAAGTGAAGGCGACCAAATATGGGTTGGACGTTGACAAATTTCGTAGCTTATAATATATGCACTTCTGAATTACAGTTGATTTGGGAATTTGTGGGCTTGGCAGATCAGTCACGTATTATACGTATGGTCAGTAAACAGTCTGGATACAGTCGGAAGTAATCGTCACTATTTGACTTAGGTCTCAGACAAATTTGTCAACAATGAAATGTCGCACAATAGGTGGACAGTTGCATAGCAACATTGCGATTGCGAATCGTGTTGCGTAAACATATTGTCTGTGCTTACGTGATTTTCGTAGTGCTGTTCTTTGTGGTCTAGAGCTTCGTTTTGGTGAGACAAGTTCATTAATTGAATATCAGAAGAGCTAGTCGAGAAGAGTCTTCCGACAAAAGAACTTACAAAGCCAGCGTTGGATTCAAGCAGTACGGAACCGTGAGTGATCAGTCAACATCTTCTCTCGGTCATCTCTTACCCACGCCAACGTCCTTTGCTGTTGATGTCAATGTAATATACTGCTGCTGAGCTCACGCATCAGATCGCTTGTATTTGGTTTCATTTCTGATGTTTAATCACACCAGCGATATTTTAACGAGAAGATCAAAAGAAATAGTTTCAAATGCGACCTGAGATCAGTCTACGAGAGTACTTTCACTAGTTCGCGGGCCTGATTTCGGTAACTGATGTAGTCTGCTGAATGTTTTTTAGGACGTGCTTCGATGAACTCGGTGTGGCTTCCTTGTGATTTAAATGCAACAAAATATGCATATATTTAAAGGAATTACTTAAGGTGTCTTCTATTTACATATGTTGCAGTTGAAACTAGATATTGTTTACTACTTCTTACCACTAAATACTTATTTTTGGATTCTGGATGCTGATAATTACATTATTTTGGTACTGTTGTAAGGATAATATCTTGTGATTTCGCGTCCACAATATTTTAGGTTTTCTGACATTATATTCAAAATTATGTACCATTTATTGGTTAAGTCTTACTTTTGTTGCCATGAAAAGTATTCGACATTTCCTTTAATTTGTATCAAATATCTCCCTCATGTTATTAATAACTCTGCAACCAGTCTCAGCATATTTCACTTACGCAACTGACCTAGAAACTGCGTGCACTGTCTCATGTCTGTAACACTTTCGTACCATCACAAAACTTTTCACGTTCTAAGTGTTCAAACATGTGTGTACGTGTTCTTTAGTAAGGGTTCTTAATTCTCTTAGGGAACCAGTATTTACTACAACCTACGCATTTCGATTCTGTTTCGGAACACGGCTTGACCTTCTGCATGCATTCCTCCCAAATTAATTCACCGTCGTATTCAATGTGTCTTCCTTGAAAACTATGGTGTCTCCTGGACATCATCGCAGTGGCTTTTTAGTTTCTTTGGACGTTTTACTCATTCCATCCTAATTTTATTCAAGATCTAGAAATACGTATCTGCATATCCTGACGATCCACAGATCCACTCAGTGCGTCGGTTCATAAATCTCAGAAGATCTTGGGAAATGTCTGATACAAACGTATTTCGTACAACTAAAAGTTCAGTGTTACTGAAACTTCACAAGACGTGACTGTTTCGTATCTTTTCATATTCACAAGTAGTTACCACTCTTATTTCACCGCATATTAAAAAAATTTATCTAAGGTATCGGCCTGTCAAAAAATATGTTGTAGTCGTGTAGATCGACGTATTGGTTTGAAACAAACTTATTACATAATTCTGTAGGCATCTCCGGGTACTGCGTGTGGTAGCACTCAATTATAGAGACTTCTATCAGCACATTAGCTTCGATTTGGGGCATTTTCAAATATATATTTTTCTTTTATCTTATTTAGTAAGCAAATAATGAAGCTAATTATGAAATGTTTAATTCGATACTAACATTATCATTGATGAAAGTTGCAAAGACTGATCAGCCACGTATTACCTATGGCTAGTAAAGCGCTGCGGTACAGTCAGGAGCTATCTATGTTTTTTAGTGTGGGTCTCAGACGATTTTGTCAACAATGAAATATCGCACAACACGAGGGGGCAGATGAGAGGCAACATGGCGATGGCGAATCGTGTGGCATAAACAAATTGTCTGTGCTCGTGTGATTTTCGTAGTGCTATTCTTCGTGCTGTAGTGCTTCTTCTTGGTGAGAAAAGGCCATTCACTGAATACTGGAACTGTTTTTTGAGGACCGTCTTTGGATAGGAAAACGTAGTAAGATAGCGTTTGGTGGGACACTATACGAAACAGTAAGTGAGGAGCCAACATCTTGTCTCCGTCATCTCTTATCCACACTAACGTCATTTGCTGTTGACGTCGAGTGTAAAGTACTGTTGCTGATCGCTGTGGCCTCACATTTGTAATCGTTCATATCCAGCTTTATTTAGATGTTTAGCTGACCAGATACGTTTCACCGAAGGAAACGATCCTTTCCGATGGTCAGACTTGATGTTCATTCTTCGAGAGTAGTTTCACAGTATTGTCGGACACGGTCTCGGTAACTTATGTACCCTGCTGAATTTTATGCATTCTGTAAATTCCAGTAGTTTTTGTTTCCATTACCAAGTGGATTTAGTGGCTACCCAGCGACGTTGTTCTAGGACATGTTGGAATACTATATCATTTTACATACTACATTAAGTGTAGATCGTAAAGGTGCTTTATTTTGTTCTGCGTAATTAAGCAGCAGCAGATATATTAAAACAATTAATTTTTGCTTTCTGGAACATGGGCGTATCCTGCGAGGAGAAGATGAGGTAGCTTTCCTCCCTAGAAAGAAACTGATATCCTGTATCGCCAGCGAGACAGAAATAAAAATTCTGAATAAGTTGGAAGAAATGCGTAACACTTATAGGGTGCTGTGTAGTGGCACGTATCGTGAAGTCTCTTTGTCATTCGACACTTCACAAGAGAGCTAATATGAGTTTCATGCATCCCCTCCCCATCGCCCTATTTTTGGCAGATATTATAGATACACATCTGCTCTGTAGTGTAAATAAATGTTATTTGATTGCTGTGTATGTCTTATGTAGTAGCACTAAGCGAAGAAACAAAAATTTTGCTCATGTAATGGTTACTTTCGAGTCCATTCGGTTCAGCTGATGCTGAATCTTACAGCTTGTATGATCGCGGTCCGTGAGGCATATTTGTTCTGGCTCTTCGTCCACAGGCAGATTTCGAATACCCTAAGACTTGCAGACACAAGACGTCAGTCGCGAAACGTGGTGGAACCACAAACCCCTCAACAGTTGGCCAACACAGATATGAAATAAACGTCAGGAATAAAAGAGTTTCAAGTGCCTCGACCTACAACACGGAAGGTTCACCAATAGCTATTCACTATATTATTTTACAGCGAGTACTGATGCATGCGCTTTTTTTGCTATAGAAGAGAACTATCCTGTAATGACAGTATACTTTAGGGGAAGGCACTGGTTAAAGAACAGGAAAGAATTTAAGGCAGAGATGTTAAAATGTTTGTAGATTATGAAAACGCTTTTGAAAAAGACAATAGACTTGTGATGTGTCAGATTATGCAAAAAGAAAAGAAAGAAAAGGGTTCGCGATGCGTCTAATCAACTCTTTGGAAGCTGTTTCAAAGAGAGAAAAATTATGTTAAAGACTAAAGAACTTGTGTAAATAAGTAAGAATAAAACTGAGAATTAGACAAGTATGTAACCTGTTTCCAGCTCTTTTCAGCTTCTTGGTGGGTGGCGTAGTCAGTGCTTGGAAACGCAGTATCAGCTACGGCATAAAGATCAACAGATAGAAATGTTCTAATACTCTGCTATACGCACATGATCAAATGACGAGATTTCAGGAAGGACATTAATAACAGAATCCTAAACTATAGCGCAATCTGCGGAACAATTAGAAATATGCTACAAATACAAACGATAAAAGAGAGAATGATGAAGTTCACAAAGTCATGGCACTACTTACTCTCCATGGCTCTTATACTTGATTTCCTACATAAAAGTATTTGAGCTGGATAAATCAGATTTGTCCGTACTGTTATAGAAGGCATAAGAAAATATCGCCTCAGAAATGCAGAGATTGAGAATGAATTACAAGTTCATTCAGTGCGTAAGAAAACAGACCTTAACAGCAAAAGATGGCGGGAGTATGTTTCAGTACTGTTTATCTCAACCAGCTGTAGTGTCTTGACAGCAATCCATTTTCCAATTATGCTGAGGTCTTCTGTTAAGCACTGGATAGTAATCTCAGCTTTGACTTTCAGGGTCAAACCTGCAATCATTTGAACCACCGACAACGTCTCTCAGCACAGTTCAAGGCTTAACTCTGTCTCTTTCGCTCCCATCCTTTCTCTCTCCCCCACTCTCCCTACCTGTCTCTCTATCCCATACACTTACAAACACTTTTCGTTGCAAAAAGGAAGCTTCATTCTCGGTGATTCATTTTCTTCCCAGGGACCTCAATACAGCTGGACATTTATTTAGCTAATAGGCTTTACGTCGCCCGCAGGCACACATCTGGACTCCAACATGTCAGCAATACATAGTTGTCATATCTGAGGCAGTTTCTGACTTCTATACTTGCCAGCGGCCTAGTCGCAGTGGTAACACCGGTTCCCGTAGGATCCCTGGAGTTACGTGCTGTCAGAGTGGTCTAGCACTTGGATGGGTGACCACCCGGTCTGCCGAGCGCTGTTCGCAAGCGGGGTGCACTCAGCCCTTGTGAGACAAATTGACGAGATACTTGATTGAGAAGCAATTTCTCCGGTCTCGTAAACTGACATACGTCTGAGAGAGCGGTGTGCTGACCAAATGCCCCTACATATCCGTTTACAGCGACGATTGTCGCTTGAGGATGACACGGCGCCTGATCGGTAAATTTGGGCCTGCTTGGCCTTTTAGGATGGACTCGCGACGAGTTTGTCAACTTACTGATTACCTGAATGTTGGGTTGTGCTCGATTCATGGTTTTGTTTGCGTTTATCTTTAACATCACATCACCAGAAAGGCGCTACATTCATGCATGTTCCCGTTAGATCGCTTAGTTGTCTGTCAGTCTCTTTGGTACAGATTTCTCAATTGATTCTAAATTAACTTTAAAGGTGACCTAGAGTCTTCAATCGTCCATCATAGCTCATAGATGGCTGACAATGCAATATTAACTCACTACCTTGTCTGGTGTGTGGCGGAGTGTACTTTATGTACTTTTGCCATCTCCACCTTTTTCTGATCCAGTCGCGAATGACCCGCGGGATGAACGGTAGATGGTAAGCCTCCGTGTGAGGTCAGATGTATCTACTTTTTTACCACACGGTCATATCCCAAGATAAACGTTAGAGAAATTAACAGATTTTTCAAGTCAGGTGAAGATAAACTAAAATAATACTGAAATTTATCACAAACTCCATTGTAACCTCACCAAATTGAGTACAATCGATTCATAAAATATCACCAACCGAAGAGTAAGAAACAGAAAATAACTATTGGAGGAAAAATCACTTTTTAGTTTACCATGTTTTTAAATCTGACTAAAAGATACAAAACGATTTCTCATAGCTCCACACAGATTACGAACACCGTATAGAGAGTTTTAGAAAGCTTTGATAGCGAATTTTTAATATCTATGAAAGTACTTGAAACATTTAAATCGAAAAACATAGGGCACACGCAACAATTAAATAAAGCATGAATAATTCACCTGCTGACTAACGTGAAGCTATATCTATGAAAGTACTTGAAACATTTAAATCGAAAAACATAGGGCACACGCAACAATTGAATAAAGCATGAATAATTCACCTGCTGACTAACGTGAAGCTATATCTATGAAAGTACTTGAAACATTTAAATCGAAAAACATAGGGCACACGCAACAATTAAATAAAGCATGAATAATTCACCTGCTGACTAACGTGAAGCTATATTGCACGTGGTCCAGGTTTTTCGTTTTTAATCTTACAAGAACTACCACGGATAGTAACAGTTCACAATCACAAATTTTCTGCAGCACATTTAAAAGTATAAGAATATGTATGGACTGTGAGAAGTTATTTTACAGTTTTTAGTCCGATTAAATGATGTGGTATATTTAAAATTCAGTTTTACTTAAATAATTATTTTTTGCTCCTTTCTCTTGTGAAAGTGTAAAATTTTTCAATCGATTTAAAAAAAAAAAATGGTAAGATCACATGTTGTATATTTCAGGTTAATTTTCGGTGTCAACCAATTTATTGCCTTCCCCTAGATATCTCGTGATAAATCATGTGTCTGCACAAAGATAATTAGACGTCAAACTACACTTCCTTCGGATATTAGGTGCTAATTTATTTTCTGTGGAATATTCAAAAAACAATATAACTAGCTACATTTTATTTGTCCGAACAAAGTTTCTAGTGTACGACTTGCAATTCTACTCTGGGTGTGTCCTTTCCAAATAGAGGTAGTTACTTCTAAGTTTTTAGGAAAAAAAGAGTGGATCATTTACTCTCTCCCTCCCTCCCTCTCTCTCTCTCTCTCTCTCTCTCTCTCTCTCTCTCTATCTTTCCACTTTCTTCTTTTCTTGTCGTGGTCAACATTTAATCAACATTGCGAGTTAGGTGTACATGAGCTCCGCATATTTGGTTGAATCTGCGCGTGAGTTCCTATGAGCCTGAGTGTTACATTTGAGAGTTTTTGCGCAGCCGTAGCTGTGAATCACTTATCATTCAATGGAAGCTCCGAAGGACACAAACCGTTAAAAACGAAATACCTTTTGAAGCAATTTCTAGGAGAGCATGTTAAGTTTCAACTAGCTGCTAATGTGAGCAACGCATGCTGTCTAAGGCACCCCACGTGAAACTAATTTAACCAGGCCTCTCACTGTAGATGGAGTAATAGAAAGATACTTAATGCTAAACGTCAGCACGTCTCATTCCTTCTCAAGTGAAACAATGGCTGCATGAGACGTTAATATTATTGCACACTCTGCTACTCCACCTCCAAATGGAGGTGGTTTTGCTAGCTCCAGAAAGGAACAATGTTAAGCAACTCAGTTATTAGTGAATGTATGACGCTTACAGTCTTAAACTACTACCATCTGGTTATGGGAATTTTTAGAGTTTGTTGGAACTCAAGTCTACATGTTTAAGTGTTGACAACAGAAAAGGAAACTGAGAATATAATCACGTCAGTGGCCGAACTGGACAACGACGTGGCAGAATGTCGACATTTTCTTTCCAGAAGAGTTATTTCATCTTTCTCCTCAGCAAGTGGCTTTAGAACAACTTAAAAAAAAATCATTGACTTAGCTGAATGGTAATTTTAACTCATTTAACGCCATATAAAGTGCAAATAACTCAATGCTAACTCATTCAACTATTCCTTCCTGTCCATAGTACAAGGTATCCACTATATGCTGGACATCTGGCCATTTGACACAAGTACCGCGTACTCTTTTG
This sequence comes from Schistocerca gregaria, assembly GCF_023897955.1. Classification (NCBI taxonomy): domain Eukaryota; kingdom Metazoa; phylum Arthropoda; class Insecta; order Orthoptera; family Acrididae; genus Schistocerca; species Schistocerca gregaria. The sequence continues at coordinate 415,041,262 of NC_064925.1, read as the reverse complement.
ACGCCATTTATCGTCAAATTGGTGGTAGGCTCTTTACATGTCGAAGTGGCTTTAAAATCGTACGGAAAAGAATGTGTGGAAATTTGTACAGAGTGCGAAAATGAGTTGGGCAACAGTAACTAGGGTCAACAGTTGTTTGTCCTTGAGGTATCAGCTGACGTGAACAACAGACAAAGAAACCGAAAAGAAAAAGAAAAGCGTACCACGCGGGTTACCTATAATGCTGTGTTTTGTCCCATGATATCATATGTACTGATCGTACATTGTTTCGAAATGAACAGTGAAGCCCGGCACTTTTTCTTAAAGTGTGTTCGGTCTACATGTATTATTGTACTTACTAAAACCGTTACTTTAACAGAACTAACATTTAAATTTTTTTCAAAATCAAACATTATCACAGATTTCGACATTTCTGGAGGTTTCATCCACATAATTGTGTACTGATTAGTAAACAATCTTCGTAGGAACCTGTCCCTGTTCTCATTCCAATCTTTCTGACCGTCCAAAAGTGCATAACGGACACGCTGTAATTCTATATTATCAGTACGTGACGTGATATTTATTTTTTTCTCCGCAGATGTTCCGAAGGCTTTTGGGCGCGTTCTGCCTCTGGTCCCGGCGGGAGACAGAGGAAGACTTTTACGGAGACCTGATAGACGTCGATTTAATTGGAAAGCTAGAGGTGAGGACCACCGAGATTTATTGGAAAAACAGTAATGACTCTTAGGTGTACCCACGTTTACCAAGATAATTAATTACTTCTCTGATTACTGTAAGGGTTTCTGGATTTAGTTAATCTATCTTAGCTACTCATCGTTTCAAATAGACCATCATAGAATAACAACTTTTCTTTTGTACCATCGTGTTAGCTTGTTAATCTAATTTATACGAAGTCTCTTAAATCCCTGTTCTAATTACAACACATTTACGATCCAGACTCAATGCTGTCGATATTGTTATCTAATGACCATCTTAAAAACAATCCATGTAGATCCTGCTAAAACTAAGACTTTTGGCTAATTCTGAAAGTTGAAAGGCTGCTGAATTTGATATTCTAATATGAGATTAATTTAATTAATTCTGTGCGTAAATACCCACAAAATATTAGATCTTAGCTTAAAGTTGGAAAAATAAAACTGAAAATCAACAAATGGATGAATTGTGACCGTGGAAACATTTCGTACACAGAGGATGAGCGCCGCGCGTTGGCGGCTGCGCTCAGACGTGGACGAGTTGGTTCTGCTGGCAGCGCAGGCGGAGAAGTCCCGGCCACCGCCTGCTGCCGTTGATGTAGCCTGCGGCAAAGCCATAGGGAAGGTTAGGCGGCACTAAATACACAACTTCATTGATAACTAGGGGATGAGCTAGATTACATACAACATACTATTTTCTCAGACCATTATAAAGAGGCACAAGTTTAGTTAATGCTGGAAGATAATAAATATGATTATTGTCACCGTTAATGATTATGTTTGAAAATTCTTCCCTTTCTTTCGATCACATACAAAAATAGAAAGTTGTTGTCTCTTAATGTACGCTTTGTCCATACGAGTCACCGTATAGAAGTATTGCTACTGTTGTTACGCTAGGAAATTCTTATGTATGTTAAAGTGAAAAATTGCTTTTGTGTGCAGGTGAACGATGGCTGGATGATTGTGACGACTGCCGAGATCCATGAGCCGCCTGTGGTGGAGTGTGACGAGGACATCCCGCCGATCCCTCGCCGCCGGAGAGGGTGTCGGAGGTGCTGGGCGGAGAGAGTAGGGGAGAAGACCGTTGTGCGCCCACCTGGAGGCCGGGCACACCGCCTCACTACCCACTAAACGTATTCATGACGAGGACATCCCACCAGTTCCTCGTCGTCAGAGAGGGTGCTGGAGGTGCCGGGTGACAAAAGTCAGTGCAAAAACTGTTGCGCGTTGTCAAAGTGGACAGGGATAATGACTCACGAACCAATAGACATGTTCGTGAGGAACTGAGAACAGGGGATAGGAAGGACATTCCACCAATACCTCAAAGTTGGGGAGCGTGTTAGAGATACTGGCCAGAGAGTGTCATGGCTAAAACTCTTGTGTGACAGTAAATTGGATGGTGACAAGGGCTTTTTCACTAGCCAATGAACATATTCGTGATGACTTTAGAACTGTGTATGAGGAGGACATATCACCAATGCCTCATTATTGGAGAGGGTGGTCGTGGTGCTGGATGGAGAATGTCAGGGTTGGGACTCATGTCTGTCTGCAAAGTGGACTGGGATACCGGCTCGCTAGCCAGTGAACATATTCATGTAGAACCAAGTACAGTGGCTCAGAAGGACATATGCTTCGTCAGTAGGGACAGTGCTTGGGGCGCTGGCAGACAGAGAAAAACAGGACTAAATCTCTTGTTTGCCTGAAAAGTGATAACGGACACCGACTCACAGATATTTAAAGTGAATAAATTATTAAATGCATTAATAAAATATCTTCGAACTCAGACATTAAAAGTACTCGTGTAAAAGAATGTTAATGAAGCTTTAATATTACTGAACTCCATTTAAACAAATATTAAAATAAAATTTATAATTTCTATCAAAGGTGTACGATTATTTCTCTCTCTTTACATGTGTGACTGCATTTAGACAAATATTTGAGAATGCTATCTTTTTAGATCTTTTTATATGTCGATATCCCACATATACATTATACACAGACTGCCACTACAATCAGTACATACGATATCTTTCTTAATCATGACAAATGGCAAATAATTGTGAGTTGATTTAGTTCACGACCAACTACCGAACAAATTACACACGTAGTCCATTTTACCTATCTGCATTGATGCTTAGTACAGTTCTATTTTTACGTAAATTTACGTAAATTAAATAGCCATATAACTTTAACACAACTGTGAATAAACGTGCGTCATTTGCTCGAACGCCTACGACAGAAGAGAAATGAAAACGGAGGACGATCAAACTGAACATCGATTGAAACGTGCGAAGAACTAAACCCCTTAACGATTCGCTTAAAACTCCATTGCCCTCCTCTCAACTCCAGTTATTTGATTCTACACGTCAATAAAATTTATATTCCATACAAGTATCTAATGATAGTTTCTGATATAAGAGGGTGCCTAAGGATTACAAGAGTCATATTTTTTAATGAATCATTAGTGACACTCTCACTGAATTCTGTCCATTAACATTCACTTATCGTAAAGGCAAAAATGAATCTGTTACACGAAGTAACTAGGAATGCAGCAAGTGGTGTACTCAGTACTGGGGATGCTGAACATTTAGGAAGGATAACATTCACAAACACCATATACTAAAGACTAGAAGAATTGTACACAGAAATGGTCATACAGACACATAAGTAACAGCAATGCACTAAATGGCGAAATTTAATTAGTGTAAATAAGTGAATCAATAAATACACAAAATGCATCAGGAAAGTGTGTACAGAAAAAACATTCTTATATTATGAGTATCCCGAGGCACCGAGCCTTATCATTATGCTCAACTGCACAACATTACTGTTTGCACAGCAAGTATATTACATGTCTTGCAGACCCTTCAACCAGTCTAATACGCTGCTGAATGTTACAACTGGGCCAGACAACAACGAAGAGCATTCGCCGTTGTCAAAGTCAACACTGTTTATTTCAATAGAACATTACCACATATTGACTTGCTCCTACTTTCCCTTAAAAAAAAAAAAAATTTAACATGGAAACGTTTCTTAAATTACCAAACGCTGCCTTTTGTTTTTAAAACTGTAGCAATGACCGAGAATTCCATTTTTATGGCCTCCAAAATTCGTTAAATTTACTTTCGATATAAGATGTAAATAATGCTATTAAGATTCACCGCAAACTAGCAGTAAACACGCAACAAATGGATTACGCCAATTGGTGACGTAAGTTTAGAATAAGACGAAGCTACATGAATACAACTGAGACCTCGCTTAGGCGGTGGTAATTCAACCGACAACATCGGTGGTCCAGAACTGCCATCCACGATCGTACTGGTAGGTGGGCGGATCCCATACAAGGTCAACTACAACAGACTAATAACTGATCTTAAGAACTCATGACAGTCCACTCCTCTTACAGCAAGGAAAGAACAAATTCTGGTACATAAAAACTTGTAACCTAACATAAATTGGTAAAAACATCTGCCCACTGACTACATATGATGGTAAGTAAACTATCTGTTCGCGCAACTCAGAATTGCAATGGGCTATACAGTCCTCTGTAACACCAGAATCACAGTTACACCAGATTTACGGTAAAAGGCTAGAAGAAAAGGCCTCAATACTCCAAAATTATTTTACTATATGAATACCCTTAGTAACCACCCTGAAAATAATAGATTTTAGTAAAGTGAATCTTCACATTATTTTAGGCAGACAGGACAAGGTTTAAATGCCTACAAGAGATGTACTAAGGCTTGCCCGGAATAATTGCAATGAATAGGATAGTTGCACTTAAGATAAATTGCACTGATTTTAAATGGCAGACTCGACAAAATTTCAATCTGCAGAATTTTTTCATCAGTAGCTGCTGATAATAATTTAAATGAAACGAGCAGCTACTGTTAAATAAATCTTTACCAATGAAATGAGCATCAGTTATTTTGGAATGAAACGCGACAGGCAACAAGTACAGCGATAGAGCTGAGGGGGATCTGGCTGGGGTACCACAATGCTAAGGCGACAAGCGCGTAGTTTATATTAAGAAGCTCACCGAAATACTTCATGAATTAATAGCGAAGGGCACATAAGGTATCATCAAGCTACGATTAGGCAAATTTACGGAGTTTACTGTCACCCCAAAAATGTCCAAAAGGACGTCCCCAGATGTTGATATCACAAGTGGGAGAAGTTTCGTGACTGTTGGAACATTTTGAGGAACTTGAGAATGCATTAACGTTCCACATCGGGTGACCCTTCATTTGACGTATCTGGTGACTAGAGGTTTGTTACGTAAGATAGTGGATGAGCTAGTAGAGGTTCAGTGAATGTTGGATGACATAGAGAGATAGATTGTGTGAGAAAGCTAATGGTCGCGAGTTTGGGGCGAACTGCTGTTTAAATACTTTCTACGCGTCTCCAACTTTATTCTGAGAAGATTAGAATTGCGGCCTCTGCATTGATACTGCCTCTGACAGAGTAGAGAAACCGTCGACAAGGGAAGTCACGAATGATTTTGTGTTTTGCAGAGGTTTATCACTTTTTCAGGCTTAGTAAATTGTTCTTTAAAATCGAGAGCATACATTTGCCGTTACGAGAAGCAGTTTTGAAACATCAGCAACAGGGGAACATACTGGAAATGTTCAGATTGAAAGGGTGAGGTAGACGATTCCATCGAATGTTACAGATTCTTTTCGGTGTGGCGATACCGGCCATTTTTCGAGCCACAGTTCCACACATCGTAATGGGCGTGCGAACAGCTGACGCCAAAGATTTGGAAATTCTTGGAGTCGTTCACGATCCAAGCGGTCTAACCGAATCAGGGTGATAACTAGACCGTACCCACTTTTTGTCTGCGCATATGTCAATCATGAACCCGTCAGTTTTCTAAAAATCTCTGCGAGTAAGGTTTGTCTTACCAATATAACTGGTACTGGAAAGGGCGTGGTATTTTTAAGTTCGCCCCCTTGCGAGAAAAGTTACAGAAATGTCAAACTGCCAACAGACAAGTCTTGAATTTAGGAGGTTGCTTACAGAGAAGCGTTGATTTACGGGACTTTCAGTGGCCTGCGGAATACATATTAGCCGAAGAATTGTGAGTTAATTCGTGACTGGGGTGTAATTTCATGCAGCGAAGACGATTAACTCTTAGTTATGCCGAGAAGAATCTTTCATTCAATTTCAGTCTTGGTAGGGATTTTAAGCTGCTTGTTTGCCAGCCTGTCCAAAATGTCAATTGCCACGCTCTGCATAACAGTTTCAGGTCGGTCATTTGCGGGATTACTAAGCTAAAGCTCGGTTAGGAGCCCTTGTGTGGTTTTCTGTCGCGGTGACTAATAAACTCGGAGTCACCACTAGGATTCAGTATAAGATCGGTTTGATGGACGACATTCTGGTTTGCCAACCTCCTTCACGGTCGCGCCACCCAAACTGAAAATTTTGTGACAGCTAATTGATGAGAGGTTTCGTGACGGCGTGATACGGGTTTCCACCTCTCCGTATGTGGTATGTGTCACCCATATTACAGGTACCGAAGGGACAAGCCGTTAGTTACCGATCGGTAGTTGACTATAGAATTCTTAACAAAAATGTCGTCTTAAAATCTGTACCAGTACCGGACTTGCGTAACTGTTCTACTTCTATGCGGGGGCACAGTATTTTACCATCCTGAATTTAAACAAGGCCGACCAGCAGATTCTTCTTACTGAGGACTGTAAACATGCCGCAGGATTTGACACCGTTTGGAAGCTGTGCCAGTTCAGTAGCGTTCCTTTCAACATATCTAACGATGCGGCTGTATTATCACGTCTCTTACACTCTGTTTATGTGTGACATGAAATTCAAATGAGTGTACAGAAAAGTCCTCATTAGCCTTGCAGGAATGGGGTTTGACCGTTAAACCATCTATGGTAAATCTGGATCTAAGGGAGATTCCTTTTTAGGATCTTGGTCTCAGCCAATGGTGTTAAAACAGATCAGGAAAGGAGACGAGATCTTCAGGGAAGAAAAAATGTTGCTCGCTGTGTCAATATCTCACAATTTTTTTTATAAAACATCTTCCGAATTTTGTCCAATTATGAGCCACAAATGGCTTGAGGGAAAAAAGATTGAGTTTCCACATGGGGAAACGCAGCAGGCGGTCTTTGAGGCAATGAAAGTATCTCTGAGTGTATTGCCGGTTTTGGGTGTTCCTGATTTTGAACGAACCTTCATTGTCGAAACATGTACTTCTAATTCTGGGGTCGTTGCTGTTCTTTCACGAGAAAACGATGGCGAGCGTCATCGTTTAGCTTACGCTTCCAGAGCCATGTCGCACGCGGAACTAAAGTATTTCGTGTGAGTGGGAGGCCTTCTTGGTTTTGGCTTTCCAAAAATTTAAGTTCTACTTGGAGCTTTACCATTTTGTCATTTTTTCCTCAAAACAGATGATCAAGCTTTGAGTCTGGAGCTCGCGAATTCCAGGAAGACTGGACGAATCGCGAAGTGGGCTGTGTATGTTTGCACCTTTCGCTTCTCTCTCAGGCACATCCAGGGAGCAATCAGGTAACAGATGCCCTTAGCCGTATGTTCCAGGAGCACGAAACAGAATAACTTCTGTGACAGGATTTACTGTACTCTAAATTGGTTTTGGGTCATCAGGTTTTTTACTGGTTTGATGCGGCCCGCAACGAATTCTTCTCCTTTGCCAACCTCTTCATCTCAGAGTACCGTTTGCAACCTATGTCTCCAGTTATTTGGTGGGTGTATCTCTGTCTTCCTCTACAGTTTTCACCCCCTAGAGCTCCCTCTAGTACTTTGGAAGCAGTTCCTTGATATCTTACCAGATTTGCTATCATGCCGTCCCTTCCCCTAGTCAATGTTTTCCACGCATTTCGTTAGTCAACGGTTCTGCGCAGAACCTCCTCATTCCCTACTTCACCAGTCCATCTAATTTTCAACATTCGTCTGTAACACCACATCCCAAATGCTTCGATTCTCTTCTGTTCCGGTTTTCCGCAGTCCATGTTTTACTACATTCGATGCTGTGCTGCAGAAGTACATTCTCAGAAATTTCTTCCTCAAATTAAAGCCTATGTTTGATACTCGTAGACTTCTCTTCCCCAGGAATGCCCTTTCTGCCACTGCTAGTCTGCTTCTGATGATCTTGCTCCGTTCGTCATTGGTTATTTTTCTGCATAGATAGCAGAATTCAAAAATGGTTCAAATGGCTCTGGGTACTATGGGACGTAACATCTATGGTCATCAGTCCCCTAGAACTTGGAACTACTTAAACCTAACTAACCTAAGGACATCACACAACACCCAGTCATCATGAGGCAGACAAAATCCCTTACCCCGCCAGAAATCGAACCCAGAAAGCGAGAACGCTACCGCACGACCACGAGCTGCGGTCTAACTGAATTCATTAACTTCATATACTTCGTAAGAATCAACGCTGATAAGTTTCTCACTGTTCTCATATCTGCTACTTGGCATCACTCTCGTCTTTCTTCGATTTACCCTCAATTCATATCCTGTACTCATAAGATAGTTCACACCGTTCAGCATTTCATGTAATTCTTTTTCATTTCCACTTAGGATAGCAATGTCCTCAGCGAATTGTATCACTGGTGCTCTTTCACTTTGAATTTTAATTCCACTTCTGAACCTTTCCTTTACTGCCATAATTGCTTCTTCGATATATAAATTGAACAGTGTGACGGAAAGGCTACATCACTCTCTTACACCCCTTTTAATGCGAGCGCTTTGTTCTTAGTCACCCACTCTTATAATTCCCTCTCGGCTTTTGCACGTATAATATATTACCCTTCTCTCTCTCTAGCTTACCCCTATTGTTCTCAGAATTTCGAACAATCTGCATCATTTTACATTGTTGCAGACTTTTTCCATCTCGACAAATCCTATGAGCATGTCTTGGTTTGTCTTTAGTCTTGCTTCCATTAGCAACAGCAGCCTCAGATTTGTCTGTTTGGTGTTTTGACCGTTTCTAATGTCAAACTGATCGTCATCTTGTACATGCCGAATTTTCTCTTCCGTATTCTGTATATTGTTATTGTCACCAACTTGGATGCTTCAGATGTTAAGCTGATTGTGCGATAATTCTCGCACTTGTCAGCTCGTGCAGTCTTCAGAACAGTGTGGATGATATTTTGCCGAAAGTCAGATGACATCTCGCTAGACTCTACTACACACACCGTGAATAGTCGTTATGTTGCCACTTACCCCAATGAGTTTAGAAACTATAACTGAATGGAATCCATCCCTTCTGCCTTATTTGATCTTAAGTCTTCCAAAGCACTTTTAAATTCTGATTCTAGTACTGGATCCCCCATCTCTTCTAAATCGACTCCCGTTTCTTCTTTTATCAAATCAGACAAATCTTTCCCATCATTGAGGCCTTCAATGTACTCTTTCCACCTAACTGCTCTCTCCTCTACATTTAACAATGAAATTTCCGTTGTACCCTTAATGTTACGACCCTTGCTTTTAATGTCAGCGAAGGTTGTTCTGACTATCCCGTATGCTGAGACAGTCCTTCTGACAATCGTTTCTTTTTCGATTTTTCACGTTTTTAATGCAGCCCTTTTGTCTTAGCTTCTCTGCACTTTCTATTTATTTCATTTATCAGACACTTGTATCTTTGTATGCCTGCATTTTTCTGAACAACTTTATAGTTCTTCTTTCCTCGATCAGCTGAAGTATTTGTTTCTCATCCATCGTTTCTTCGCCTTTTCCGTCTTTGTACCTGTGTTTTTCTTCCCAGTTTCTGTGACTGCGCTTTTTACAGATGTCCACTCCTCTTCAACTGTACTGCCTTCTGAGCTGTTATTTATTACTGCATATATAGCCTTAGAGAACTTCAAGCGTATCCCGTCATTCCTCAGTACTTCTTTATCCCACTTCTTTGCGTGTTGCTTCTTCCAGACTAATCTCTTGAACTTCAGCCTACTCTTCATTTCTACTCCATTATGATCGGAGTCTATAAATGCTCCTGGGTACAACTTACAATCCAATATATGATTTTGGAAACTCTGTCAAACCATAATGTAGTCTAACTGATATCTTCCCGTATCACGGTGCCTTTTCCAAGTATATGTCTTTCTTATGTGATTCTTGAACGGAGTATTCACTATTACTAGCTGAAATTTGTTACACAACTCAATTAGCCTTTCTAATTTCTCATTCTCGTCCGAAGCCCAAGTTCTACTGTTCGCTTATGCTCTCCCTGAAACTCTGAACAACCTCTCTTTTAGTCAGTTTATCCAGGTCCCCTCTCCTTAAATTCCTAACTTTTTGCAGTTTTTTCAGTTTTAATCTACAGTTCATAACCAATAGATTGTGGTCAGAGTCCACATCTGCCCCTGCGAATGTCTTACAATTTAAAATCAGGTTCCTAAATCTCTGTTTCATCATTATATAATCTATCTGATACCTTCTAGTATCTCCAGGATTATTCCATGTATACAACGTTCGTTTATTATTCTTGAACCAAGTGTTAGCTATGATTAAGTTATGCTCTGTGCAAAATTCCACCAGGTGGCTTCCTCTTTCATTTCTTGCCCCCAATCCATATTCACCTACTATTTTTCGTTCTCTCCCTTTTGATACTCTCGAATTCCAGTCACCGATGACTTTTAAATTTTCGTCTCCCTTCACTACCTGAATAATTTCTTTTTTCCACCATATATTTCATCAATTTCTTCATCATCTGCAGAGCTAGTTGGCATATAAACTCGGTCTACTGTAGTAGGCATGGGCTTCGTGTCTATCTTGGGCACAATAATGCGTTCACTATGCTGTTTGTAGTAGCTTACCAGCACTCCTATTTTTTTTATTCATTATGTAACCTACACCTGCATTACCCCTATTTGATTTTGTATTTATAACCCCGTATTCACCTGACCAAAAGTCTTGTTCCTCCTGCCACCGAATTTCACTAATCCCGACTATATCTAATTTTTAACCTATCCATTTCACTTTTAAAATTTTCTAACCTACCTGCTCCGGTCTGTACAACACCAGTTTTCTTTTTCCTGATAACGACGTTCTCTTCAGTACTCCCAGCCCATAGATCCGAATGGTGGACTATTTACCTTCGGAATATTTTACCCAAGAGGACGCCATCATCATTTAATAATACAGAAAAGCTGCATGCCCTCGGGAAAAATTACGCCTGTAGTTTCCCCTTGCTTTCAGCCGTTCGCAGTACCAGCACAGCAAGGCCGTTTTGGTTAGTGTTACAAGAGCAGATCAGTCAGTCATCCAGACTGTTGCCCCTGCAACTAATGAAAAGGCTTCTGCCCCACTTCAGGAACCACATGTTTGTCTGGCCTCTCAGCAGGTACCACTCCGTTGTAGCTGCACCTACGGCACTCCCATCTGTATCGCCGAGGCACGCAAGTCTCCCCACTAACGGCAAGGTCCATGGTTCATGGGAAGGAAAAATTTCTTTAACACAAAGTTTTAATAACCCACATACTTTGAAACTATACTGTAATTTATTAATAATACATTATATGTAATATAACTTACATAGAATTTTATTATAAATACGCTCCTACTGGCTATTTGTGCCCTATGACGAACAATCATAGCTAAACAACTTGGACAGGATATATTACTGTGAGACACGATCGACGAATTTCAGGTTCTAATATCTGTACTTAACATCTGCTGAGGCAACAGAGACACTTGGGAACTAGATAACCAACTGAAATCGAAATCAGCTAAGTTTCAGAAATGTGTTTAATTATGCTGTATTAGTGAGATCAACAACGAACTAAATCCTACTGAACTGAGGAGATTCATCACACGTCCACATGTCTGAACAAGTGTGGAACAGAACAATAACTTGCATGCATGGCTAAGTGCAATTGTTCATAAGGTTCCACATTTAACAAAAAATTCCTTTTATCACTCAACGAGCAATGAGCGATGAGAGAAAGACGTCAAGTTTGACTGGAGCTGAAATCTACAAATCTAAGACAAGAGATAACTATGTAAACACTGACTCACACTTAGACGCCCGTGTCGCGTCTCCCGGAATATTGCTGAGCGAACTCTTTTGGAACCCACGTGTCCCTTGCCTCTGGAATTGCCCAGAGAACTCCCTATTGTGTGGTGTCAATCTGTACAAGAGCTCCGTTCAAGGAGAACTAAAGTCTGTCTGCTACCTGCTACGTGATTTATAGGTTTGGCTATTCTCCAACATTAGCAGACTACTTTTACTCCGACATATCTAGGTACTGAATTTTGTCTTGTACACTCTCATTCATTGTACACTTTTGATTGATCAGGTGAGATCAGGAAAGAACGAATATACTAACATGTTGCACATATACTTATTGGATATGCGTGTGTCGCTCCGATAATTATACAAAGCTTAGTGAAATGTGAAGTGAAATAAATATAATATTCCTTGTGGGCACTATAGACACACCCTGCTGCTCATTTTTTCATGTAATTTACAGTTTGTACCTAGAATTGATGTTCGTGAGGAGAGGACATTAAGTAACATTTTAAGTAAAAGTATGAAGAGGCTCATGTAGAGACCATTTATCAGGCCGGCCGTGGTGGCCGAGCGGTTCTAGGCGCTACAGTCTGGAACCGCGTGACCACTAGGGTCGCAGGTTCGACTCCTGCTCGAGCATGGATGTGTGTGACGTCCTTAGGTTAGTTAGGTAGTTAGGATTAAGTAGTTCTAATTTCTAGGGGACTGATGACCTCAGAAGTTAAGTCCCATAGTGCTCAGAGCCATTTCAACCATTTGAACCATTTATCACTCAAACACCTCGAAAGAAAGATTGTGCAGGGAGTGGATCTGTCATGCAACGACACACCCAAGCCTTGCCACCAACATATAATTTGATAAATGTTTGCAGAAAAAGAACATCGACAGAGGTATATACGACAGACATTGAAAGAGAAAGGAGAATAAACAAGAAAATGTTAAGCAAATAAGTGAGTAGGCAAACGGGCAAACAGTGGACCAACGTTTGTAGCTTAAGGGTAACTGTTTACACGTTAAGCATTAGTTTCTGTGACACAGGTCTCAATATTTATATGAATCACGTTTTAAAACGGGAAACTGAATTTGATTGACAAGACAATAAGATATTACAAAGGGAACGAAGTGTAAATGTGTCACAGCTGAAAAAATGAGTAAACTCAACATTAAGCAAAAACCTAGAGCTAAAACAAAGTGTCGAATAACAAATGAAAACTGTTTGATTATAATGGGAGAATATACATGATACGAGTAAACAACAAAATTAACCTTTATGTCCGTAGCTTCATAGCAAAAACCATAGCAAGAACGAAAAACGCACATTACTGTATTGTGAATGTCAGCTGGAGAGCAATGCACAGCAAAATTGACATATGTCTTATTTATCTCAGTTACTTCAAGGTAAAATGAAACACACATTATTGAAGTAAAGTGTATGGTGGTTCAATGACGCAATGTTATACTAAAAGAAATCCTTGAATACTGATTTCACGGCACACGAGATTGACACTTATTGCAGCACGTACACAGCAGACATTGAGGTAGCACTTCGTTGTGAATCCTTTGTCGGGAGAAAGAAAGCGGCAGGAGGTGTTCAGCCTCGCAGGTATTAGTACACTAGACCGTCTGTGTACAAGACGTGACCCACCTCTGATCGAGATCCGTAGTCCTCTCGAAGACGGCTTGTGTGGGCCCTCTTTTTCTTGTTGCTAGGCATGCCAAGTGATGCCCTCAGTACAGTAATAATAAGTGTTCCGCGGCAGATTCCCGTTCCGGGGTTCGCACTTCATCAGCTCTCCTGCGTGCTACCCTTGGCAGTAGCGAACCTTGCCCAGACTCTGTGACGCCCCGCGCCATCCGCTACTCTCGCTCTGGGCTGTCGCAGCAGTAATCGGCCCCGTGCCGACTCCCCATACACAGGAAGCGCTGAGCGCCGGCTGCGCTGGACTTCCGTCTGCAGCCTCGCCTTGCGATATCAGAGCTGGACTCACAAATGAGACATGAGATAGATTTATGCAGATACTTTCGATGTGAAAAGACAGATAGATCAAATTAAGCAAAAACTAAAGTAACCTAGCGATTAACGAGAAAAGCGTTGCAGTACATTGTCCTAGAAACTCTACAACTTGGGCAGTAAAACAGCTGTATCTAATTTCTGTGAAATGGTGTAAGACAGTGAATACCTAAACCTGTACTAAATTAACTTTACAACTGAGAAAAATTACGTGCAATCTATGTACCGTGATACGGTATGAAATAAGGAATTACTACACTCAATTTACAATGAGAAAAAAAGTTTAAAATTCAACTCAGAATTGTATATGTAATTGATTACATATTTATACAGCAATTGAGTGAGTCAGAACGTCTCCTATTTTTATAAACGGACATGTCCTTGTAATTATGGGGAAGGGAACAGGGATATCTAATGTATTTATTAACTACCAAAAACAATCTCACATAAAAATTGACAGTTGTCAGTAAGGCTGAATTTGAGCATAACTTTAACAAAACAGCTCTAGTTAAGACTCGTTATTTAAGACCCTTTAAATTCCAATACTTTAATAATACATGTAAAATATTAGTGCACACACAGCGTCAATTTTAAGTCAAATACTTAGAACAGATTTATTAAAACGTTACTTGGGCAATCTTGCAAATTACTAGACTAGAGAACCCTGCAGAGCGAACCACGAAATTATTCAAATGCCCATTGGCTTGTAAGATGAGCTTTTAGGGCATAGAAACTTACAACCCTGTACAATTGTAAGGTGTCAGCCAAACCCTGATATAATAAGCAAATCTAGTAGTATGTCACATAGCTCGGAATAAATCGTGACATTAAATTAACCAAAGTAATACAAGTAACGAGTGAGCAAATGGAATACCACAGACTAACACAAGAATGCCTAAATGCATGTCGTACCTTCCCACCGTGAGACCGACGCAGTTTCGAGGGGAGAAACGAGAACAGAAGCCGAGAGCAGAACCGTGTTAAGCTAGAAGGCCCTACGATAAGGGACGGAGTGGACACCCACGTCGGCAGCCTACCTCTAAGACTACCACCCACACGTTTTAGCGTGAGACTTTCTCGCATCTGAGGTACGTCAAGGGCCACCCCCAGCCCATGTTAAAAGATAGAGCCCTCCAGAAGAACAGTATAGATGTTACGATAACGCTAAAAGGACCACACCAGCTGCAGGTTTTAGCATGAGACTTTTTAGCGTCTCTGTTACGTTGCAAACTTTAAAAACATTGTCCCACCACGAAAAGTATAACGTTTCTCATTGGATAGACAGAATTTTTGTAGGTGGCGCTTAAGGTTAACATTGAGACCCTGATTAGTCAGATGAAAACATAGCCAGATAGTTTTTTAAACCAACTTCGGTAAATTGTAGTAAGAAGAGAGTTACTTCCGAGATGGCGAGGTGAGCGGAGCTGTGCTGCCCACCGCTGCCCTGACGCTGCCTAAACACCGACAAGGTAATGAACGCACGCGATGCCGCATTTTTGAGCGCATAAGGCTTCACTCAGAACTGCAGAAGTCTCATCTGTTACACCCCCTTTCTGCGTAATACTAGTGTCCATAGTTAATTAAAACTCATTGTTTTCACATTTGCCACTTTAAGAACAGATCTGAAACACGATGATTTTTCTTTTATATAGTTATTGAGTAGCCACATCAGCCACTGTAATTTACGACACTTTAGATAAGTAATTAAAGATAACTGAGGGTCACTGTATACCATATTGATAGTTTTTTCTTTTGTGAAACTTAAATTAAACCTAGATTATATATGTGATATGGCATAGGTCATCCTTCGATCGATTGTAGAACTTGGAAACCCATTCAGGGAATATTCGTTCATATGTTTGTTGAACGCAGTTGGTTTTTACCATCCTGTATTAAAACATTTCCTTTTATCAATAGTGCAATTTATAAACAATGTTTTGTGAGTAGAATAAAATTTTCAGTGGTAACCTTAACTGCTTTTTCGACGTTACTTTACCAGCTAACTAAAAATAGGAAAGCCTTGAACACCTTCCACTAAATTTAGTTAGTATTAAGATTCTTTTACAGGGAGTGCAGTGGAGCTGACGCTGAGATCATTTAGTATTTGGTTATATCATCGCTAGAGTCACTGAACTCTTCTGAATTCTACATGTCATGTGTGGTCTGGCGTCTCCTTACCAGCAACAGGTTCCAGGTTCAAACTAGTCAATTCCCTAAAAAACACGCTCAGAGCGTCGTTGCTCGAAAATGGCAGGGAGACACGATATAGAACAATCAGACACCACCATAAATGTTTAGGCAATCATAAATGTGTAACAACAGAAGTAACGTCCAAGCTTGTACGGCAAAAGTTTAACCACGACAGGTGGAGACACCTGAGGTAATTAATGCTTAACATCGAACCAAGACGTGGCTCCGTTTGCAACCCTACATCGAGTTGGCCACCGAAATGTAAACCCAGAAAACACTACCGCAGAGGAACACACGAGCTCTCGTGAAGTCCATCGCCCGTAAGACAAACTTGTAATCTAAAGGAAAGGTCTGCGCATTGGTTGCCCGCTGCCTCAGCTCACTGAAGCACAGACCTCACCCGACAATAGGAGGCCAAAGAAACTTTTCTTAATTTTAACAGTCAAGATTGATCAGTAAATTAACGTCATAAAATCAAGGCTAAACAACACCTAATTTCACTTGAAAGTCCTTTACGTGAATCAGTACCTGATAAACAAACGCTAACGGTGGGAAATGCACTCGCTCACGGAAACCGACAGTCACTAGAATTTAATGACACATACTGTCCACCTTAAGTGCGCCTGCAAAGCTCAACACGGTAACCTTTAGAAATAAAAACTCAGATTACCCGCAGACGACATATTGACACGGATTAGCCGATATCGTAATCAAATGAAACACTAGCTAATAATAGCTAATGAACTAAAATTCTGCAAATACGACAATATTATGCGGAAGTAGAGCACACGCTTAGTAAGAGGCATCAAATGAAATCTAACGCACATAATATCACGCGTCCGGAAACGTCTTAATATACCAAGAGCGATCACAATCACAGTTAACTAAGCGCTCTTAGTAATTAGAGTACTTAATTGGGTGTCTTGATGCTGGGGGCATTTTACGAAGATGTCAGATCATCACTTCGCAAGACCTTAACAGCATACCCCTCCAAGGAAGCGGGCACATCGACAGTTCACGACGTTGCCGGAGAATGCACAGCGCCGGTCAACTCCCGCCGCCTCCAGTATAACCACGCGATAACCGCCGCCCGGCCTCAGGCAAGTCGTCTTCCCTTCTGCCCACCAGCCAATCGCCGACTCGAGCCAGCACCCCCTATACACATGGGGTTTTTTTAGGTTAGAGAATTCCCTCCCTAGGCCCGACAAGACGCCTCCTGAGACGCGGCAAGGCAGGAGTAGGCAAAATGCAACAAGGAATAACAATATTAATGTGCTAATAGTAAACTGCAGAAGCGTCTATAGAAAGGTCCCAGAACTGCTCTCATTAATAAACGGTCACAACGCCCATATAGTACTAGGAACAGAAAGTTGGCTGAAACCAGACGTAAACAGTAATGAAATCCTAAACTCTGATTGGAATGTATACCGCAGAGATAGGCTGGACAGTGAAGGGGGAGGCGTGTTTATAGCGATAAGAAGTGCAATAGTATCGAAGGAAATTGACGGAGATTCGAATTGTGAAATGATTTGGGTGAAGGTCACGGTTAAAGCAGGCTCAGACATGGTAATTGGATGTCTCTATAGGCCCCCGAGCTCAGCAGCTGTTGTGGCTCAGCACCTGAAGAAAAATTTGGAAAATATTTCGAGTAGATTTCCCCACCATGTTATAGTTCTGGGTGGAGATTTTAATTTGCCGGATATAGACTGGGAGACTCAAACGTTCATAACGGGTGGCAGGGACAAAGAATCCAGTGAAATATTTTTAAGTGCTTTATCTGAAAACTACCTTGAGCAGTTAAACAGAAAACCGACTCGTGGCGATAATATATTAGACCTTCTGGTGACAAACAGACCCGAACTATTTGAATCAGTTAATGCAGAACAGGGAATCAGCGATCATAAAGCGGTTACTGCGTCGATGATTTCAGCCGTAAATAGAAATATTAAAAAAGGTAGGAAGATTTTTCTGTTTAGCAAAAGTGACAAAAAGCAGATTACAGAGTACCTGACGGCTCAACACAAAAGTTTTGTCTCAAGTGCAGATAGTGTTGAGGATCAGTGGACAAAGTTCAAAACCATGGTACAATATGCGTTAGATGAGTATGTGCCAAGCAAGATCGTAAGAGATGGAAAAGAGCCACCGAGGTACAACAACCGAGTTAGAAAACTGCTGCGGAAGCAAAGGGAACTTCACAGCAAACATAAACATAGCCAAAGCCTTGCAGACAAACAAAAATTACGCGAAGCGAAATGTAGTGTGAGGAGGGCTATGCGAGAGGCTTTCAATGAATTCGAAAGTAACGTTCTATGTACTGACTTGGCAGAAAATCCTAAGAAATTTTGGTCCTATGTCAAAGCGGTAGGTGGATCAAAACAAAATGTCCAGACACTCTGTGACCAAAATGGTACTGAAACAGAGGATGACAGACTAAAGGCCGAATTACTAAATGTCTTCTTCCAAAGCTGTTTCACAGAGGAAGACTGCACTGTGCTTCCTTCTCTAGATTGTCGCACAGTTGACAAAATGGTAGATATCGAAGTAGACGACAGAGGGATAGAGAAACAATTAAAATCGCTCAAAAGAGGAAAGGCCGCTGGTCCTGATGGGATACCAGTTCGATTTTACACAGAGTACGCGAAGGAACTTGCCCCCCTTCTTGCAGCGGTGTACCGTAGGTCTCTAGAAGAGCGAAGCGTTCCAAAGGATTGGAAAAGGGCACAGGTCATCCCCGTTCTCAAGAAGGGACGTCGAACAGATGTGCAGAACTATAGACCTATATCTCTAACGTCGATCAGTTGTAGAATTTTGGAACACGTATTATGTTCGAGTATAATGTCTTTTCTGGAGACTAGAAATCTACTCGGTAGGAATCAGCATGGGTTTCGAAAAAGACGATCGTGTGAAACCCAGCTCGCGCTATTCGTCCACGAGACTCAGAGGGCCTTAGACACGGGTTCACAGGTAGATGCCGTGTTTCTTGACTTCCGCAAGGCGTTTGACACAGTTCCCCATAGTCGTTTAATGAACAAAGTAAGAGCATACGGACTATCAGATCAATTGTGTGATTGGATTGAGGAGTTCCTAGATAACAGAACGCAGCACGTCATTCTCAATGGAGAGAAGTCTTCCGAAGTAAGAGTGATTTCAGGTGTGCCGCAGGGGAGTGTCATAGGACCGTTGCTATTCACAATATACATAAATGACCTGGTGGATGACATCGGAAGTTCACTGAGGCTTTTTGCAGATGATGCTGTGGTGTATCGAGAGGTTGCAACAATGGAAAATTGTACTGAAATGCAGGAGGATCTGCAGCGAATTGACGCATGGTGCACGGAATGGCAATTGAATCTCAATGTAGCGAAGTGTAATGTGATGCGAATACATAGAAAGATAGGTCCCTTATCATTTAGCTACAAAATAGCAGGTCAGCAACTGGAAGCAGTTAATTCCATAAATTATCTGGGAGTACGCATTAGGAGTGATTTAAAATGGAATGATCATATAAAGTTGATCGTCGGTAAAGCAGATGCCAGACTGAGATTCATTGGAAGAATCCTAAGGAAATGCAATCCGACAACAAAGGAAGTAGGTTACAGTACGCTTGTTCGCCCAATGCTTGAATACTGCTCAGCAGTGTGGGATCCGCACCAGGTAGGGTTGATAGAAGAGATAGAGAGGATCCAACGGAGAGCGGCGCGCTTCGTTACAGGATCATTTAGTAATTGCGAAAGCGTTACGGAGATGATAGATAAACTCCAGTGGAAGACTCTGCAGGAGAGACGCTCAGTAGCTCGGTACGGGCTTTTGTTGAAGTTTCGAGAACATACCTTCACCGAAGAGTCAAGCAGTATATTGCTCCCTCCTACGTATATCTCGCGAAGAGACCATGAGGATAAAATCAGAGAGATTAGAGCCCACACAGAAGCATACCGACAGTCCTTCTTTCCACGTACAATACGAGACTGGAATAGAAGGGAGAACCGATAGAGGTACTCAGGGTACCCTCCGCCACACACCGTCAGGTGGCTTGCGGAGTACAGATGTAGATGTAGATGTAGATGTAGATGTAGATGTAGATACAGGGAAGCCTGCGCGCCCGCTGAGTGACGTCACGCACAGAGTCTGGTGCTGGTGCTCGCAGGCCGTTTTGCCACAGTAATAGAATGTAAAGGGATCCGGACGACGAAACTTCGTAAAGAAATCTGATATACCTCTCTCATGAATTAAAAGATTTCCTTTCTTAAATGAACCAGTTCTTTTATCTGTAACTAATTTGTGCATACCTTTTAGCCCCAACGTAAAAAGTGGTTGTCATAACTTTCACTATCTGGGGCATCAAAACTCCCAAATGAATGGACCCATTTCATTGTAGCTGATTTTATTTTAAAGCTGCTTTAATGGGGATTGTCATGACTTGTTTGGTGACAGACTGGTTAGCCGTTCAAAGATCGTCAACAACACAAAGTGAAAGTGTTTGCCGCCAGTGTGCTCTTTTCCAGTACCATTCCTCAACTGTAAGTGCTGTAGTACAAACTGTAAATCTCGAAAAGGCCTACCTAAACGTCTGCGACATTATTTATTTACCTTTTAGGGCTGACCACCGTTCTTCCGTTTTGTAGTTGCTGTGGAAGACGACTTTTAATGACAAAACTTTTCACTGAAAGTCAACAGCGATAGATTCTGGTATGCTCTCTCGGACTTCCTGTGGTGTCATCGCCAGACACCACACTTGCTAGGTGGCAGCCTTTAAATCGGCCGCGGTCCGTTAGTATACGTCGGACCCACATGTCGCCACTATCAGTGATTGCAGACCGAGCGCTACCACACGGCAGGTCTAGAGAGATTTCCTAGCATTCGCCCCAGTAGTGCAGTCGACTTTGCTAGCGATGGTTCACTGACTTCTACGCTCTCATTTGCCGAGACGATAGTTATCATAGCCTTCAGCTACGTTATTTGCTACGACCTAGCAAGGCGCCAGTATCCGTACTATTGATATTGTGAATCATGTACCATAAAGAGCGACGTTCGTTATTAATGGATTAAAGTTAAGTATTCCACTAGCTACGTCCATTTTTCTCATTTCTAATTCCCTTGTCATGTTCCAGACCTCACGCGAGCCTGAGTGAGCTAAAACGCGTGCATTTCGGCCTCCTTTAGGAAAACGGTTGGCTCTCCTGCCAACCAAAACACTTCCTATTAGCTTTTTTGTTAATTATTGCATAATTTTGACGCAGATCTAATGGTGTGGACGGCATTTTGCAAAGTAGCACACTGGTGGCTATCATTTTGCGGCCATTGTTCACTGTTATTGCCGCTACTTATTCGTTATGTAGCAAAATATATTTTTAAACCTGGTCGGATGATATACTTGTAAATTAAAGAAAGAAACACGAATATCGGGTAAACAGTGGTCGAATTATAACAGCACCCCCAATAGAGGGGCACGGGTAATAAGCAGTTGTATGAGTCGTTTCAAAAACCAACAATTCCACGAGAGAAATGTTCTACATATGGTTTAGTCCACTATTCAGCAACCTTGTATTCATGCCTTTTTAAATTTAAAGAAATTTCTTTTGTTAATAGGTTTTAAATAAAATATGCCTTTTCAAATTTAAAGAAATTTCTTTTGTTAATAGGTTTTAAATGAAATGCAATTCTAATGAATGATATGATATCTCTTCTCAGTTTGTGCACCTTTCCCTAAAAAACTTTCTTTCCATTAAAAAAATCTCACTGGCTCAAGATGAAAATGTAAAGGTATTGTCAGATAGTTTTGGTAGGCCAATACAGATTTCATTGAATTCTTATTTCTCCTCAAGTTAACTAAATTTAAATATATGTATTCAAATTATATCAGGTCTCAAAATACAGATTACCAGATTAGAATTTCCCTACTCTAAAACTAATACCTTTGAAGAAAGAATGTTTCTTTACTAAGAAATACATACTTCTGAAACAAACTGTTTGCATTAATTATATGTAAATCAATTTACACGTAGAAGTAAGCTTTCAAATCATCTGTTGAGAAGTTTTAGGAAGTGATGTGACCTGTGATGAAATTATTGTGAAATATAAACACTTACCTACATTTGGCCTCACATTTGGGCTGCTCTCACCAGTTGCTTAGATACTTTATCCTTCTGTAAGTTGGGGGAAAGGGGTGGTGGTGGTGGTTCAGCTCTGTTTAGTTGCAATACATTAACAGATCATCATTCCAAAATATATATACTTGTAAACTATTAGAAACAATTTCATTGTTTAGAAGTGGAACACAAGTTGCATCCACTCATCATGCTGATATGAATGAATGCAAATGAAAGTAGAAAAATTCTTTGTAAGAATGAGTTTATTTATTTCTTTTATTTATCTTCCATGTACTCTTGTTATCAATAATCACTAACACATGGAATGAGAAAAATTTTGGATTATAGTGGTTCACAATAGAAAATTATAGATGTTTAGCATGAATACTATATAGGTACAAAATTATTAACACTTATAGACACCAAATCAAAACATTAACAATATGCACATTCTTGAGACGGAAGTTTCATAATTTTAGGAGTAATAATGATCATTTTTGAACAACATTAATTAATATATTGCTATTTTATAATCTCCAGGGTAGTAATGGAAGGTCTTTAAGTAACTGGGACACTTACAGAATGCAAATAAAACACTGCACCATAACGTTTTGTGTAGGAAGAATGCATATGAAAGCAGTGTAGTAGAAAAATGGCAATGTATGTAGACATTATATTATGTCACCCTGTAATTTGCAAGTAATACCATCTGTCAGTGTATGATATGTGGCAAAAAAATGTGGCAACTGTTATTGGAATAAGATTAGTTATGCTAAAGTTGGATTTGGACACATTAATTAGATTAAGTGAGTGAAATGCAACTGTGATAGGCTTAAGCTTTTTGAATATTCTTTTATAAACAAAAATTTTGAAAAGCTAACAAAAGGACATATGTGACAGTCCACCTCAAATGGTTTGCTTCTAAGTGAAGATGAGCCTACAATAAGGCACTGGATGGCGCAGAGCAAGCAGCTATTTAAAGAGCTCAGTCATTAGTCAACTTGAGGATTGGTGGCACTCAATAGTACTTGTAATAGAAGTGAGAGCTGTTCCACAGTTACGTTACTATTAAATGAGAAGAACTGTCAATCATCATACACAAAGAAAGGTATTAAAGTACTGCAAAGCCCTCCCCTACCAGATTCTCGATGTCTAATGGTAGTAAAATATTCACAAACATGATCAACAGAGGAAAATGGTGACAGAACAACAGCTGCAGAAAAAAGTACTAATCTCAGAAGGAAAAAGAGGCAGTTGTCACAGCATGCACATCTACACTCACAACAATTACATTAGTCAAAGACAAAGGAACACTACATGAATTCAGAATGTGTCTACTTAAGGAATGCATAAATACTATAGTAGCTTCTTCAACAGTAACAATTAATGAATCATTACAAATTGGCAGATTTATCACACACCACAAGCTAAAGTAATAATTTCAGAATACAAAGAAAAGTGTTGCAGTGCATGTAGAAAATTATAGGCCAATTTTGGTCTTGTCTTCCATTTCTACAAGAATGGGAACTATAATTACTCACCAAAACAGATTAAACTTGTTTGCAAAAAAAGTGGAGTCTGCTATAGCACAGTTTATGTCAGTTGTTCTCAAAATAATAAAGGAAGGTGATCAAAATGGCATTGTCTTGGCCCTGTCAAAGGCATGTTGCATGTTGGGCCACATAACATTATTACACAAATTAGAAGTACTATCAATAAGATGTGCAGCAAAGAAGTGGTTTAAATCACACTTAGAAAACCCAGGGAAATGATTTTTAGGTTTCACATACTACAAAGTGATTACTATTGGCCCTCTCTGCCTGCTACAGCCCCTCCCCTCCCTTCCCTCCCCCTCCCTGTATGTATCATTCACCACCCAAACTTCAACTGATAAGGAATTAGTGTATGACTGTATATACCCAAAATTAATATTTTCGACAAAAATTTCAAGTTGGAATATCACTCTTGATACCTGTTAGCAGCTGTATGTTAAAATATTTATATAAACTCTCAGTCATAAGTTGCAGTTTGCCATGTTTTATTGTTTGACTAGTTTCAGATTAACCTAAGTAGTTCAGCTTAAGAGGCATTTGTTGATGTGGCAATATTACTGATTACAGGTTTTGTATTAATGATTTAAAAAGAATATAAGAGAAAGATTTCAAAAATATGTCATAATAGTTTGCAGTTTTCACTGAGTGTTTCTTGAAATTTTTTCCATTAACATTTTTACAGTAGTTATTTAAAAATATGTTCACACCAACCCAAACAACACTTCATTATTGCCTGGGATAAATGTCCATTGAAGCATAGCCCATCAAATAATAAAAAGTCATTTTATTGAAGAGTAGTAAGTGCTACCGCAGAGGCAATAGCATGTGGATTCTTACAGGTAAGAAAATCGCTTTTCATGTTCTTTGAGAAGTTTGCGTAGACAAGCATATTTAAAATAGCGTCTGATGGCTGTTTTATTCCCCCATGGTAAAGTCTTTGTATGAAACTAAAATGTTCGTTTATTGGCAATTCCTTTTCAATCACAATTTTCATTAAGGCAACTCTCACACTTCAGCTTCTAAATCACTGCATGAGCACAGTAGCCTGCAATGATAGTTAAAGACATTGCAATATCTTTCACTGAAAGAACATCGTCTACATTTCTATTGACTTCTATGTCTAATGTGTCAGTTTCTTTAACTTCAGAAAACAAAATATTTTATGGCCCCTAATGTGATATTGCTATAGGAAGGAGAACGGAAAACTAAACACATTACACTTTGAATTCCTACCTTCTTTTCTGCTTCATAGACTTGTGTCACTGAAACATTTTAATTGGGACCCTTCAATCTGTCTATACTTTCTAAAATGCAGGTCAATCACATCTGTTTGAAGCTTCGCTGTGAGTAAATAGCTCATACCTAGCTCTTTGGTACAATATTGAGCAATTTCTACAATGACATATGTTGTATACTGAACAGCAAAAAATGTTTCTTTTGTGAGAAATCCACCTTGTGTTTCCCTTGACACATTAATTTCACATTCATGATATCAAATCATTGTGTTCTTATTTGAATGTATTCCGATATTGATGGAGCATGTCTCAAATCAAATTTATCACTAGCTACCTCAAGCCCCTCCGACACATGTCGATTGAATATCTGTAACACTAGTTTCATGTTATGTTTTTCTAATGATGTAGGGCAAAGCGATTTGAGAGACAATGTGTGACAATATTTTACTAAAGAACTGGAATCTATGTCACAAATTTGTTTCTGCGTTTAAAAGAAGCTACAGAAAAGTTATTTTCTTTCAATTCTTTTATAACTGGAAGACGATAAAACATATGTTTACCATCATGTTTTTGGTTCAACCACATATTTCTTATGCATTTAACAGTACGTGTGTCATTAGTTTAAAAGGAAAGTGGGCAATTAGGATCAGATGGGTGTTTAAAATCTATATAAACAGCTATATCCACAGAAAACATGGACATAGTTTTGCTATTGATTTTGTTGTTGTCAGTTACCACATAAAAACAATATAGCATATTCGTTCAAGGCCATTTATTATGGCCAGTAGCACATCATATAATACATTACATGAAATGGGTTTCACCAGTAAAATGTGAACAGCATGCCTGTACACAGACTTGACACTCTGAAACATAAAAACAAACGTTGAATGTGCAGTATGTTCCGAGTTACATGACATGCCCAAAACGCCACCTTCTTTATATTCCAAATAAGAATTTAGATGAATTTCATCTACACTCGAAACAACATCGACATAATCGCTATTCAAGCATTGGAATTTCTGTCTTGCATGTGACGGAAATTACTTCCCACTAGCCTTTCGTGAGATGGATTCACATTAAATTTGCTGCAGATCCTATGCAGAGTACTCGGATGTGGCATTTTCATTAATGAACTGCTACATAAAAATTTATAAGCATGAGACGAAATCGAAAATAGCAAACAACACTGTGTCATAAATGTAGAACTAAACCTAAGATTAAATTTCTAGACTTTTATGAGACTAACTTGTTCATATATATAAAGTCTACCATCTTCTTTCCACTCTCCTGTTCACTGTCTTTCAGCACCACAGACTGTCTTTCACTATCTCTAAAATACTATCTACAGGGTGTTTCAAAAATGACCGGTATATTTGAAACGGCAATACAAACTAAACGAGCAGCGATAGAAATACACCGTTTGTTGCAATATGCTTGGGACAACAGTACATTTTCAGGCAGACAAACTTTCGAAATTACAGTAGTTACAATTGTCAACAACAGATGGCGCTGCAGTCTGGGAAACTCTATAGTACGATACTTTCCACATATCCACCATGCGTAGCAATAATATGGCGTAGTCTCTGAATGAAATTACCCGAAACCTTTGACAATGTGTCTGGCGGAATGGCTTCACATGCAAATGAGATGTACTGCTTCAGCTGTTCAATTGTATCTGGATTCTGGCGGTACACCTGGTCTTTCAAGTGTCCCCACAGAAAGAAGTCACAGGGGTTCATGTCTGGCGAATAGGGAGGCCAATCCACGCCGCCTCCTTTATGTTTCGGATAGCCCAAATCAATCACACGATCATCGAAATATTCATTCAGGAAATTAAAGACGTCAGCCGTGCGGTGTGGCCGGGCACCATCTTGCATAAACCACGAGGTGTTCGCAGTGTCGTCTAAGGCAGTTTGTACCGCCACAAATTCACGAAGAATGTCCAGATAGCGTGATGCAGTAATCGTTTCGGATCTGAAAAATGGGCCAATGATTCCTTTGGAAGAAATGGCGGCCCAGACCAGTACTTTTTGAGGATGCAGGGACGATGGGACTGCAACATGGGGCTTTTCGGTTCCCCATATGCGCCAGTTCTGTTTATTGACGAAACCGTCCAAGTAAAAATAAGCTTCGTCAGTAAACCAAATGCTGCCCACATGCATATCGCCGTCATCAATCCTGTGCACTATATCGTTAGCGAATGTCTCTCGTGCAGCAATGGTAGCGGCGCTGAGGGGTTGCAGCGTTTGAATTTTGTATGGATAGAGGTGTAAACTCTGGCGCATGAGACGATACGTGGACGTTGGCGTCATTTGGACCGCAGCTGCAACACGGCGAACGGAAACCCGGGGCAGCTGTTGGATCACCTGCTGCACTAGCTGCGCGTTGCCCTCTGTGGTTGCTTTACGCGGTCGCCCTACCTTTCCAGCACGTTCATCCGTCACGTTCCCAGTCCGTTGAAATTTTTCAAACAGATCCTTTATTGTATCGCTTTTCGGTCCTTTGGTTACATTACACCTCCGTTGAAAACTTCGTCTTGTTGCAACAACACTGTGTTCTTGGCGGTGGAATTCCAACACCAGAAAAATCCTCTGTTCTAAGGAATAAACCATGTTGTCCACAGCACACTTGCACGTTGTGAACAGCACACGCTTACAGCAGAAAGACGATGTACAGAATGGCGTACCCACATACTGCATTGTCTTCTATGTCTTTCACATCACTTGCAGCGCCATCTGTTGTTGAAAATTGTAACTACTGTAATTTCGAAAGGTTGTCCGCCTGAAAATGTACTGTTGTCCCAAGCATATTGCAACAAACGGTGTATTTCTATCGCTGCTCGTTTAGTTTGTATTGCCGTTTCAAATATACCGGTCATTTTTGAAACACCCTGTATATAAGTTTCTGAGTGCCCACAATCTGTCTCTGAAAACTCCTGCAGCACACTGACAATTTCATGGATATTGGTTACAACCACAGGAAAAACTCTTTTTCATAATGTCTTAATTTGTACATCTTTCTTAAACAACGAAACATTTAAATTTCCATCTACAAGTTTTCTTTTTATCTCCAAAAAACACACTAAAATCACTGTCTTTTTTTTCAATCACACTCCACGCATTGGGCAATTCCACTTCCTTCGTATGTAACATCAAGTCTTTTGAAGAACTGAAGCTGAAAGTATTTTCATTGGCCTGCTGTGACGCTAAGCTATATAGTAACACTGCAGCTAACTGCTCATTTTCAAGCCCCTGATTTTATCCTCTGACCCTTCATTTCTGCTTTCTTCCTTTGAAAGGTAGGGAGGACACTTTCGGAGTAGTGATGGAACAGCTTCTGGTCTCAAACGTTGTTTTCGAAGGGGGGCATTTAATAACTGAGCAGTCGTTTCACCCACAAAAAGGTGCCTACAAATGAATGTGATGGAAATATTAATAGTGTGAAAACAATTAATGTATATCTACATCTACATCCATACTCTGCAAGCCACCTGACGGAGAGTGGCGGAGGGTACCCTGAGTACCTCTATCGGTTCTCGCTTCTATTCCAGTCTCGTATTGTTCGTGGAAAGAAAGATTTTCGGTATGCTTCTCTGTGGGCTCTAATCTCTCTGATTTTATCCTCGCGAGATATACGTAAGAGGGTGCAATATACTGCTTGACTCTTCGGTGAAGGTATGTTCTCGAAACTTTAACAAAATCCCGTATCGAGCTACTGAGCGTCTCTCCTGCAGAGTCTTCCACAGGAGTTTATCTATCATCTCCTTAACGCTTTCGCGATTACTAAATGATCGTGTAACGAAGCGCGCAAAATCTCCGTTGGATCTCCTTTATCGACCCGACCTGGCACGGATCCCACACTGTTGAGCAGTATTCAAGCAGTGGGCGAACAAGCGTACTGTAACCTGCTTCCTTTGTTTTCGGATTGCATTTCCTTAGGATTCTTCCAATGAATCTCAGTCTGGCACCTGCTTCACCGACGATCAACTTTATATGATCATTCCATTTGAAACCACTCCTAATGCGTACTCCCATATAATTTATGGAATTAACTGCTTCCAGTTGCTGAGCTGCTATTTTGTAGCTAAGTGATAAGGGAACTATCATTCTATGTATTCTCACCACATTACACTTGTCTACAATGAGATTCAATTGCCATTCCCTGCACCATGCTTCAATTCGCTGCAGATCCTCCTGCATTTCAGTACAATTTTCCATTGTTACAACCTCTCGATACACCACAGCATCATCTGCAAAAAGCCTCAGTGAACTTCCGACGTCATCCACAAGGTCATTTATGTATATTGTGAATAGCAACGATCCTATGACACTCCGCTGCGGCACACCTGAAATCACTCTTACTTCGGAAAACTTCTCTCCATGGAGAATGACATGCTGTGATCTGTTATCTAGGAACTCTTCAATCCAATCACACAATTCTTCTGACAGTCCATGTGCTCTTACTTTGTTCATTAAACGACTGTGGGGAACTGTATCGAACGCCTTGCGGAAGTCTAGAAACACGGCATCTACCTGTGAACCCGTGTCTATGGCTCTCTGAGTCTCGTGGACGAATAGCGCGAGCTGGGTTTCACACGACCGTTTTTTTCGAAACCCAGGCTGATTCCGACAGAGTAGATTTCTAGTCTCCAGAAAAGTCATTATACTCGAACATAATACGTGTTCCAAAACTCTACAACTGATCGACGTTAGAGATATAGGTCTATAGTTCTTCACATCTGTTCGACGTCCCTTCCTGAAAACGGGGATGACCTGTGCTTTTTTCCAATCCTTTGGAATGCTACACTCTTCTAGAGACCTACGGTACACCGCTGCAAGAAGGGGGGCAAGTTCCTTCGCATACTCTGTGTAAAATCGAACTGGTATCCCATCAGGTTCAGCGGCCTTTCCTCTTCTGAGCGATTTCAATTGTTTCTCTATCCCTCTGTCGTCTACTTCGATATCTACCATTTTGTGATCTATGCGACAATCTATAGCAGGAATTACAGTGCAGTCTTCCTCTGTGAAACAGCTTTGGAAAAAGACATTTAGTATTCCGTCCTTTAGTCTGTCATCCTCTGTTTCAGTACCAGTTTGGTCACAGAGTGTCTGGACATTTTGTTTTGATCGACCTACCGCTTTGACATTAGACCAAAATTTCTTAGGATTTTCTGTCGAGTCAGTATACAGAACTTTACTTTCGAATTCATTGTAAGCCACTCGCATAGCCCTCCTCACACTACATTTCGCTTCGCGTAATTTTTGTTTGTCTGCAAGGCTTTGGCTATGTTTATGTTTGCTGTGAAGTTCCCTTTGCTTCCGCAGCAGTTTCTTAACTTGGTTATTGTACCACGGTGGCTCTTTTCCATCTCTTACGATCTTGCTTGGCACATGTTCATCTAACACATATTGTACGATGGTTTTGAACTTTGTCCACTGATCTTCAACACTTTTGTGTTGACCCGTCAGGTACTCTGTAATCTGCTTTTTGTCACTTTTGCTAAGCAGAAAAATCTTCCTACCTTTTTTAATATTTCTATTTACGGATGAAATCATCGATGCACTAACCGCTTTATGATCGCTGATTCCCTGCTGTGCGTTAACTGTTTTAAATAGTTCAGGTCTGTTAGTCACCAGAAGGTCTAATATGTTATCGCCACGAGTTGGTTCTCTGTTTAGCTTCTCAAGGTAGTTTTCAGATAAAGCACTTTCAATACTGTCACTGGATTCTTTGTCCCTGCCACCCTTTATGAACGTTTGTGTCTCGCAGATTATTTCCGACAAATTAAAATATCCACCTGGAACAATAACATGCTGGGGAAATCTACTCGAATTATTATCCAAATTATCCTTCACGTGCTGAGCCACAACAGCTGCTGAGCCAGGGGGCCTATAGAGACATCCAGTTACCATGTCTGAGCCTGCTTTAACCGTGACCTTCACCCAAATTATTTCACATTTCGAATCTCCGTCAATTTCCTTCGATACCATTGCACCTCTTATCGCTATTCCTTAATCATACTAAACGCTGCTTCACCGCCACAACCATGTTGTCCAAAAATGCTATTATCTAGTCGACATATCAGTTCGTAACTTACATAAAAACTGATAATATAATGAGCTAATACATTGCTTGTTATGTACTACCCATTAGGCTAAACATGACGACGCAATTGATTTCAAGTGCTTTAGTTGTGTATCTATAAGACAGCTGTGTAGGCCACTGGCATGTATCTGAAATTCCAGACCCACAATGTAAGAATTTGTAAAATACACAAGTATTTTTTTTATTTTTTTTGCATGTTTTGCAGTTTCTCCCTTTGCATTTTGCTATGGCCTATTAACCAATTCATATGGTCATTCATTTCTTCTTTCTGTGGTCTTAAAGCAAAATATTTATTTTTGAATTGTAAAGTCGAAAGCTTACTGTATTCACTAATACCAACATTCCTTGCAGTGAACTTCCAGTTGAAATCAATAGTTTATCGAAAACAAGCTACTGAGACACTGCTTTTACTTAATTTTCAATTTCTGGGTACACTACATCCCTTGTTTTTGAACAGGCTACTTCCTGAAGACTTTTACAGCAGAAAGAAACAGAACTAAATACTAGAACCAGAATATATCGAAAGTCGTCTGTATCTTATGTGCATGTACTTAATCACAAACCGATTTTTATTCCTAGCAACAAACAGTACATACAGTAAGTATAAAGATATACTGAGATATTTAACTACTTAAGTATGACTGTGCTTAGGCTATACTGCTTGAACCTGTAGAATACAGAATTCATATAACCTAAACCAGATCTGATATATTAGTCAAAATGGCGCTGACCTTCCACACTGCGTAAGTTCCTGTTCGTTGTTAGCACACTTAACTTCTTTTAAGAAGTAACCAAAACGAATACTCACTCTATAACTTGAAGAAGGAGTAAAGTTATATCTGCTGATACTTGACAACCATTTCTTCCTCGTTGCTTCATCCTCCGGAAATTTAAACACAGTTACTTTTGGGCCACCGTCTTATTTCCTCTATAATTCGGTACAGAGGAACAAAACGGCATTTTATAGGCAACGAAATTATCACAGGCAAGAAAAACAGATCGCCAGATTAGTGTACAGAAAGTAAACAACCAAATCACGTACACCAACGCAGGAACACCATTCACTATAATAGTACCTGGGTGCAAAAATTACGAACAACTTCAGTTGGAAAGACCACATAGATAATATTGTGGGGAAGGTGAGCCAAAGGTTGCGTTTCATTGGCAGGACACTTAGAAGATGCAACAAGTCCACTAAAGAGACAGCTTACATTACACTCGTTCGTCCTCTGTTAGAATATTGCTGCGCGGTGTGGGATCATTACCAGATAGGATTGACGGAGGATATGGAAAGGGTGCAAAAACGGGCAGCTCGTTTTGTACGAGGGTCGGTCAAAAAGTAATGCCTCCCATTTTTTTCTACTTAAAAAAATTAAGTTAAGTGAAAAATTTGAATTTGGCGCCATTCCTCAAACCTTCTTCTGCAATCCACTGCAGTAGTAACTTTCTGTGTCAACAGGTGGCAGCACAGCAGAAGTTTGTAAGATGGCCGACATCGATGTTCGTTTGAGACAGCGTTGTGTGATTGAATTCTTGAATGCAGAAGGTGAAACACCCATACGCATTCATGAAAGACTGAAGAAGGTGTATGGTGTTGTGACAGTGGATGTCAGCACTGTTAGACGATGGGTTCGTCGTTGTAAGGAAGCTGAAGGGCAAACACCGTTGACTGACGAAAAGCGGAGCGGCAGGCCGGTGAGTGCAGTGACTCCACACAACATTCAGCAAGTTGATGACATCATTCGTGGTGACCGTCGGGTGACTGCAGATGAAGTGTGTCGTATTATTTCTCTTAGTAAAGGCAGTGTGATCACGATTATTAAACAATTGGGGTACTCAAAAGTTTGTGCACGGTGGGTTCCAAGAATGTTAACCGATCAGAATAAAGAGGCAAGGAAAACAATAGCCTCCCAACACTTGCAGCGCTTCCGTTTGGAGGGAGATGAGTTTCTGAAAAAAATTGTGACCGGGGACGAAACATGGGTGCATTTTTTTGAACCCGAATCAAAGAGGCAGTCAATGGAGTGGCGTCACACAAGCTCGCCGAGGAAGAAAAAATTCAAAACTGTGCGATCGGCAGGGAAAGTTATGGCAACAGTTTTCTGGGATACAGAGGGTGTGATTCTGGTTGATTTTTTGGAGCAGGGATGCACAATAAATTCTGTTCAATACGTCACAACCCTCAAAAAACTTAAAGCACGTCTTCAGCGAGTTCGCCCAACAAAATCAATGGCAGATGTTCTTCTTTTGCATGACAATGCAAGACCACACACCAGTCGTCACACCTCTGACGAGATTGTCAAAATTGGATGGGAAGTTTTGCCTCATCCCCCATACAGCCCTGACCTGGCACCATCAGACTTCCATCTGTTCGGGCCACTAAAAGAAGCTCATCGTGGGATTCATTTTGAAGATGAGGAGGCCGTCAAAACATCCGTGCGTCAATGGCTTAGGAAGCAGAGCTGTGATTTTTACCGTGCTGGGATACATGCCCTTGTTCAAAGATGGACCAAAACTGTAGAGATGGGCGGAGATTACATTGAAAAATGACAAAATGATCCTCAATGTTGTGGTTTTCAACCTATGTAATTGCATTTAAATTTCCTGGCAATTAAACGTAGAAAAAAAAATAGGAGGCATTACTTTTTGACTGACCCTCGTATTATCACGTAATAGGGGAGATAGTGTGGCAGATATGATATGCGAGTTGGGATGGAAGTCATTAAAGCAAAGACGTTTTCCGTCGCGGCGAGATCTAATTACGAAATTTCAGTCACCAACTTTCTCTTCCGAATGTGAAAATATTTTGTTGAGTCCAACCTACATAGGTAGGAATGATCATCAAAATAAAATAAATCGGAGCTCGAATAGAAAGGTTTAGGTGTTAGTTTTTACCGCGAGCTGTTCGGGAGTAGAATGGTATAGAGGTAGTATGATTGTGATTCGATGAACCCTCTGCTAAGCACTTAAATGTGAATTGCAGAGTAATCATGTAGATGTAGATGTAGAATAGTAAACTGACGGGAAACTCGTCGCATGACTGTTCACAAGCACTGTTCCATGAAACTGTAGAAGGATGGACTAGATGTGTAGCCATCTTGTGACGTCACGCACTAGGGGGACAGGCTTTCTTTTACAGGGGGTGCTGCTCGAGCACCGCCGCCTTGCGTTCTGAAAGCCTTGTTTCTTTCTTACTCGCGGTCGGCACTCCCTTACATCCCAAGCCGGTCCAAGCTCCAAGACAAATCTCTGTACTAGGAAATCGATAGTACTCATGTCAGAGATACTACTGGCACCCGTTCCACCACGGGTCGGGTCCATTAAAGATACTGAAAAACATTTTGGAGATTGCGGAACGCCTCTTTGATTTTACTAGGCGTTTCCTTGTGTTTTAGTACCGAGATCTGGGGTAGCATGATCGATGTGTGTGGAAGTTTGTTGAGTATGTCCTGAAACGATTTAAGATGCGTGTTCCACGTTTTGTGACTGCTGCGACAGTAAATCTTACAAGTTCCCTTATCAAGCGTTCCGCTGGGATACAGCTCGGTTGGCACATTGCAATGAATATCGGCTTTACTTTCGAGAGAAACTGCGACCCATCCTCTGAAACTATCCGCTTCCCCTGTCGTTCTTCTCGTAAAAAGTTGTTAGCTAAATCCTTCGCCACAGTATTTCCATTTGCCATCCTCAGTAGTGTACAGGAGACAAACTTGGTCGTTAGTTCCATAGCCACCGGTACATAAAGAAAGCCTGATATAGGACGGATTACTGGCCCGTACAAGTTGACACTGGCGATGCCACACAGTTATGTGGGCAGCACTGAGTGGAAAAGTGCAGCGTACACCACTGAGGCTGGTTTGGCTCGCTGGCTTGGTCCGCGTACTCTAACGATACGGCGTGTTCGTCTGAGGATGTCGTTAAAGTAGCATATCTCAGGGTGTTTTTTAAAGCTGTTACTTTGGGCTGAAGATCCTGTAAGCCTACTGCATGTACCACACTAATTTGTGCATGAGTACATCTGGACTTGCGAGTTTTCACCGTGGATCGTCTGGACGACGTATTTTAAAGAGAATGCCGTCTCACTAAGTAGAAATGACGAATCGCCGCATTGTCTCGATCGTCCCATTCTTGTTTAACATCTATCAACACCTAATCTCTGTCCTGCTTGTGTGCAGTGTTCCTGAGGCGGGCTGTAACAGCGTTTTCTCCAACTTCCCCTTTTACATATAAGAAGCTAAAGTTTTTTCATCACCATCTTCTGCACGTACTAATCCTACGGGTACACTTGAGAGGGCATCTGCAATGATGTTTTTGTCTCTGGTAAAGTACTCCACTGTAAATCAGAATTCTTAGAGGTACAGTGCCCACCATGTCAGTCTCTTGTGCGATAGCTTAGCGGTCTTCAAATATTGGAAAGCTCAGTGATCGGTAAATAACCTTGTCGTTCGACCAATGGGGCAACGGCCTTGCCGCAGTGGATACATCGGTTCCCTTGAGATCACCGAAGTTAAGCACTGTCGGGCGTGGTCGGCACTTGGATGGGTGACCATCCACGCCGCCATCCGCTGTTGTCATTTTTCGGGGTGCACTCAGCCTCGTGATGCTAACTGAGGAGCTACTCAACTGATTAGTAGCGGCTTCTGTGTGCTAACCCCACGCCCCTCCTACGCGCATCCTCCACTGAGGATGACACGGCGGTCGGATGGTCCTGGTAGGCCACTCGTGGCCAACAGGGTAATACCAGAATCAGGTAAACCCCAACACAATATAGAGCGCCAAAAATTTCCGTGAGAGAGTCATTTCTTTCACAGAGGGTGAGCACCCTGTCTGCGAAAGAATTCATTTTCCAAGGGGATGGATCAGTGATGTCCTCTGGTTTGAACAGAATGACCCCCAAACCAGAGAATGAACTGTCAGTCATGATACAGAAATCTATCGACAGGTCGGGGTGTGCAAGAATCGGTGCTTGACTAATGCCATGGACCATTTTTCCAGTCAGGGCACGAAGACGTGGTGTGGAGATAAAGTTCAGACTTTTTTTAAAAGTGTGTGGTAAGTTCGTATGAGATCAAAATGCTGAGGTCATAGGTCCCTAGGCGTACAACCTACTTAATCTAACTTGAAGAAACTTACGCTAAGGACATCACACACACCCATGACCGAGGGAGGACACTAACCTCCGATGGGACGTACCATACGAACCGTGGCACTACGCCCAAGACTGCACGGTTACCAAGTTTAGATTCACAAAGCGCTTGTAGAAATTATATAATTAGAGAAAACCGTGTAATTGTTTTTTATAAGTTGGAGTTGCACATTCCGCAATCGCACAAATCTTGTCCGTGTCAGACTGTATCTCATCGGCAGATACGATGAGTTCCAGGAATCTGCCAAATTGTGACTTGTCTAAGTTCAAAGCCACTCCCATATGTTCAAAGGCTTCCAATAATCAATGCACCTCTTCACTGTGGACATCCGATGACCTCACCGCCACTAGAGTTTGATCCACATAGATTCCTATGCCTGTTCGTAAGTCTGTAGGAATTATGGTGTTCAAGCATCCAATACAAGCAGCTGACGATATATTTAGCCGAAACGGAAAGCGTCTGAACTGGTAAGTATTCTCATAAATTTATCTTGTACACTCTTATTCATGCTCTTGATTGATTCAGGTTAGAGCAGGAAATGCTATATGTACTGACATAGTGCACATTTACGTATTAAATACGCGTGTGGGGCACCAATAATTACCCGAAACTAAGTAAAATGTGAAGTGAAATAAAGATAATATAGCTTGTATCAACTATAGACACACTCAACTGTTCAGCCGTTTTTTAAGTAGTTTACAGTTTACGGCAAGAACTGAGGTGCCAGAGGTGGGTACACTAAGTTAAATGTTTAGCAAAATGATGAAGAGGCTCATGTGGGCACCCTTCAATTTGATATTTATAATGCCGGGAGATAAAAACAACAATGGTCTTAGCCCACTGCTTCACCCACGGACACTGAGTTTATTCTGGTATTTCACTCCATGTATTTCTAGTAAGTCACGTTTCCTTCACGCTCAACCTACTCGACTATTCTGTGTCTTTTGTCCGCCAGAGCTTCGCATTGGAACATTAGATGTGCAGTTTCATCTTCCTCACCACGTAGTCCACACTTAGTGGCATTTTGCTCTGTATCCATCCGGTATAGATGTTTTATGAATTTCTATGGCCAGTCTGAAGTTTACCAAGAGTTTGATCTGTTTTCTGTTCAAGTTCATTATTATAGAACTCCAATTGAATTATAGATTCGGCGACATTGGCTTGCCATGTTTTTGATTTTGGATCGTATTCCAATAAAAGTGCTGGCTCCTGATTCAGTTTTGTAGTTTTGGTGGTACTGTCACCTTACGTGATGTCAGGTTCCGGTCCAATAACCCGAGTCATTGCATCTTTCCTGGTCATTCTATTATCTTGTTCATTGCCATTAATTCCTGAGAGACAAGGGGCCCAAAGCATGTTTGCCTGTTGCTTTCCCCTACTCTGGCAATAGCTTCATTGTAATCTGCAATGATCTTTCATGTCGATGCAGGGCCTGACAGATATTTCCCATCTGGTTAGCAATCAGAATAAATAAATAACATCCCCATTAAATTTTTTTGGTATGAAATTTAGCCCTACTTTACCTCCCACTCTATAAAAGAAATCTATGTTTTTCGAGAACTATGTCCTTACGGACTATTATCCACCTTAAACTCATATGCTAACCTTTGAAAAAACATAACCAAATTTGAACTGAACTGTAAGTGGTCTGAGTACAACTTCTTTTTATATCAAATGCGCACCTGAAGTAAAACAGTTTTATGGCCCTAATGAAAAGTTCCACTTACCTCGCGTCTTGACAACTGTTGCTGATTTCTCGAAAGCAGAACAGGAAACAGCAAGTAGTTAGCAAACTGTTAAAAAAAAAAGAAAATATTTAGCTGTGTGTGAAATAGTATGGGACTTAACTGCTAAAGTCATCAGTCCCTATGCTTACACACTACTTAACCGAAATTATCCAGAGGACACACATACACACAAACAAACACACACACACACACACACACACACTCGCCCGAGGGAGGACTCGAACCTCCCGCGGGTCCAGCCGCACATTCCATGATCAAATAGGTAGCAGTTAAGCTAGGATTCCTAAGTAAAATTTCTAAACTATATTCAGCCTGTTACATACTACATGGTGCAATGTGAACATGGATTTAAAACGAGTACAATGTTAATCGGGAGTTTCTAAAAATCTCATACAGCTTAGTCAGTTGAAATCTTAATGCATGAATCAGGCAAGTGGGGTCCTCATTCTCTCAGCTCTGTGCAATTGAACAGAGTTAACTAGCTGACAATAATCATTTCTACAAATAAAATTTCCTCTCTCTGTCTCTCTTTATTATACACTCCTGGAAATTGAAATAAGAACACCCTGAATTCATTGTCCCAGAAAGGGGAAACTTTATTGACACATTCCTGGGGTCAGATACATCACATGATCACACTGACAGAACCACAGGCACATAGACACAGGCAACAGAGCATGCACAATGTCGGCACTAGTACAGTGTATATCCACCTCTCGCAGCAATGCAGGCTGCTATTCTCCCATGGAGACGATCGTAGAGATGCTGGATGTAGTCCTGTGGAACGGCTTGCCATGCCATTTCCACCTGGCGCCTCAGTTTGACCAGCGTTAGTGTTGGACATGCAGACCGCGTGAGACGACGCTTCATCCAGTCCCAAACATGCTCAATGGGGGACAGATCCGGAGATCTTGCTGGCCAGGATAGTTGACTTACACCTTCTAGAGCACGTTGGGTGGCACGGGATACACGCGGACGTGCATTGTCCTGTTGGAACAGTAAGTTCCCTTGCCGGTCTAGGAATGGTAGAACGATGGGTTCGATGACGGTTTGGATGTACCGTGCACTATTCAGTGTCCCCTCGACGATCACCAGAGGTGTATGGCCAGTGTAGGAGATCGCTCCCCACACCATGATGCCTGGTGTTGGCCCTGTGTGCCTCGGTCGTATGCAGTCCTGATTGTGGCGCTCATCTGCACGGCGCTAAACACGCATACGACCATCACTGGCATCAAGGCAGAAGCGACTCTCATTGCTGAAGACGACACGTCTCCATTCGTCCCTCCATTCACGCCTGTCGCGACACCACTGGAGGCGGGCTGCACGATGTTGGGGCGTGAGCGGAAGATGGCCTAACGGTGTGCGGGACCGTAGCCCACCTTCATGGAGACGGTTGCGAATGGTCCTCGCCGATACCCCAGGAGCAACAGTGTCCCTAATTTGCTGGGAAGTGGCGGTGCGGTCCCCTACGGCACTGCGTAGGATCCTACGGTCTTGGCGTGCATCCGTGCGTCGATGCGGTCCGGTCCCAGGTCGACGGGCACGTGCACTTTCCGCCGACCACTGGCGACAACATCGATGTACTGTGGAGACCTCACGCCCCACGTGTTGAGCAATTCGGCGGTACGTCCACCCGGCCTCCCGCATGCCCACTATACGCCCTCGCTCAAAGTCCGTCAACTGCACATTCGGTTCACGTCCACGCTGTCGCGGCATGCTACCAGTGTTAAAGACTGCGATGGAGCTCCGTATGCCATGGCAAACTGGCTGACACTGACGGCGGCGGTGCAAAAATGCTGCGCAGCTAGCGCCATTCGACGGCCAACACCGCGGTTCCTGGTGTGTCCGCTGTGCCGTGCGTGTGATCATTGCTGGTACAGCCCTCTCGCAGTGTCCGGAGCAAGTATGGTGGGTCTGACACACCGGTGTCAATGTGCTCTTTTTTCCATTTCCAGGAAAATATATATATATATATATATATATATATATATATATATATATATATATATATATATATATATATAGAGAGAGAGAGAGAGAGAGAGAGAACGAGAGAGAGAGAGAGAGAGGGAGAGAGAGAGAGAGAGAGAGAGAGAGAGAGAGGGGAAATTTGAGATAAGCCAGGTGCAATGCCTGTCTGATTTGAAGAAATGATCATTGTTAGCTAGATACCTTTGTTCACTTGCTCAGAACTTCGACGATGAGCACCCCACTTGCCTGATTCACACATGAAGATTTCAACTGACAAAGCTGTTCGAGTCTTTTCGATGTAGAATATACATATATGCCATTATTCAAAATTTATATTCATTTTACATTTCAATAAATATATCATATTCGTCTTTGCTGTCCTTTACAGTACTTCTTTATTCATCCAGCAGCCGCAATTAAAAGTCAACACATCACTACCGAATACGCCCGTCAATACCACACTTCCAATAACAATGTATCAGAATGCAGAGAGGCAAAAACTTTTCCACGACAAGGCCAAAGATTGTTTAACACTAACGTAACTTGCTCTCTCTCTAACGTGGATATCGGTGACACACAAAAATCAAAATGCGTTACATCCTTACAAATCTAGATACCACGATCCTTGTTGTACCTACGCAAATGCTTCTCCATGCATACCCTAGCAGCGGATACTTCCGCCTGTGGCCAACTTCCCTAGAGAGACTGCTCCCTCTAATCTAGGCTGTGCCCCATTTATTCGATTCCCAGCGGGTTTATCTATTTTCGACCTGTCAGCAAACCAGATTATGTCTCCTGAAAGGTGTCGTGGCTCATTCTTCCACTGGACCGCGCTAGGTAGCCAAAGGCTGAGAGGCGCCTTGCCACAGATCGCGCAGCTCCTCCCGTTGGTTGTTCGAGTCCTTCCTGGGACATGGCTGTGTGTGTTTTGCTTAGCATAAGTTAGTTTAACTTCAATCAAGTGGTGTGTAAGCCTAGTGACCGACGAACTCAGAAGTTTGGTGCCATAAGAACTTAAACAAATTTCCAATTTTCTTCCACTTCTACCCTCTTGCAGTTGTTACAGCGAAAAGTTTACTGTAGTAGCTAAAAGTTACTGTATGGTCAGTCACCATTACCCAGACAATGTCTATGTTTACCACACTACACTGGTGTAATGTTCTCGTTATGCTAGAGTAATCAAGTTATTCCTTGTTCTTAGCCTTTATGCCCTTGCCACTGCTTCCATTGTAACCCAAAAGTGTAGCAGGGGCATGTCCAACACGGTCTCCATACTAGCAGTGGGTCCACTGCAGATTCCTCCTGTTATAGCTAAGCAATAGAATCTCTCTACCTTACCAAGTTACCTAACAACCACCTTCTATTTCATACCACCGTACCGTAGTCTCATCAGTTGTCATACTTATGGTTACAGTAGTAAATATCCAGTACATATTCCTAGGATTTTAGAACCCAGCTTTTATCACGGAACATTCTGATGCCCATAAGAGTGCTTTTCGCCTCGGAACGTTTATTCTTTATATGAAGGATCCCTGATAATTTCGCATCCCTTTACTTGTAGAGTTTCATCTAGAAGCTTGATATTCCAAATAACGATGTATGTGCTGGATTTACATCCCCGTGAATGGTGCTATATCAATTCTGTAGGACCTGACTTTTAGATCCTGTTTTCTGCACCAGTTTTCCGCAATGTATTGTACAGTATGTGATGCTGCTCGCCGGAAAAATGCAGCGCTGAATTTGCAATTTTCTCAAGTTTTATTCATACCGTAGTAGACACCAGAACGGCAGATGTGCTAGTTAAGTAAGGCACTCGACGTTATTGTCGACATTAAGAAGAAACAGTCCAGGAAGAGGGACGTTCATGACACTGGCCAACGGCCGAGTGCATGAAACGGTGTGACCAAGAGTGAAGTAACATTTTGTTACTTGGAAACGTAGATGCTACGGAGAATCTCACACTTTGCCACTTTCACTGGGTCTAGCACCTCATGCTCAGTAGAGTGCTAGCTATAAAACAGCTAACTGGACAAGTAATATGAAGAAATCCCCGCTCCTCAGCCTCCGAAGTTTTTGCATTAGAAGCGTAGCTACAGGCGTATAAATAATTGAAATTTGTTGCTCAAAGCATTGATCTTTCGATCAACGAAGTGCAAGTTGTCTACAGTCCAGATGGGGGAAGTGCATCCTCGCGACCTCCTACGGACATGGGCTTTATCCAAAACCAACCTGGTCGATCCCTGGGGGTGGTTACCAGGGCATTACTGCTCAGTAATCGACATCTGTTGTAGCCACTGCCCCAATTGTGTGATTTGAAGACTACAACTAAGAGCAGGGGTGGATACCCAGCAGGGCTCTGTGGGATCTAGGGGGCTCACCATCGTTCTCCCCGCTGGTGGGACGCACGGCGTCGCCTGCTGGTGAGCAGCTCAGCAGCACCGTAGCTGCCACACATGACCCAGGTCAGCAGATGTCACCGGCGGATAGGGGCGTCGGCGTATTCCGCGATCGGCTGTGATTGCAAGCACAGAGTGCGGCCATGAAAACAGATGGAGTGCTTATAAGGCTGCTGCAATAAACATCTCTCAGTACCACCACAGTCAGACTATAAGCGCCAGCGTAAATCTGTCCTCTCCCTCAACATTCTTCTCACCGACTATGAGGCACAGATTCCAGGAACTGGCCCTCTCATTACAGTTGGCGTCCGAAAGCAGTCGTTGCACTTCACGGTACAGGTTGTGTGGTGAAGTGTTATTCCAGCACAAATACGTCACAGTTTGGCGAGAGAAGTGATTTTTGGGTAACTCTTGAACTCAAACGCTGTGGTCTGTAGTCATACAGAAAGACTCGGCCATTTAGTAAATTACATACATGGCCTGTCTCCAGTTCACAAGGATTAGCTCAGCACAATGGGATTGAGTAAGGCATAATTTATTTATATTTAATTTAGTAGTTTTCTCAGTTATGTGATCTAATTTGTGGAGTGCTGGATACACTATGATTAAGTTTACGTTTGCGAAACCACGTGAACCCGTGAACGTGTCATTGCATATTTTGAAATCTTTCGGGGCAAGCATAACCGTGCACTAAGGATGTGCAGCTGCATGTTTTACATGTACACATGTTGAACATGTGTCTCGCTATTGTACAGAGTTTAGATGGGTGACACGGGAAAAAGTAACTTATAAGGTTTCTTTATTTGTGTTTCTGGTACTAATTACAGTAGATGTAAAGTACGAAAAATAGCAGAAACATTTGCTGATAGTAATACAGAGCTTTTTGCTGCTGTAACGGAGCAAGT
The DNA here is from genome assembly GCF_023897955.1 of Schistocerca gregaria. Classification (NCBI taxonomy): domain Eukaryota; kingdom Metazoa; phylum Arthropoda; class Insecta; order Orthoptera; family Acrididae; genus Schistocerca; species Schistocerca gregaria. Next base: position 414,998,224 of record NC_064925.1, on the reverse strand, counting down.
GCGGGTGTTAACAGAGGAAAATTTTTATCAGAAGCGGGAGCACGAGGACCCCCTTCGTAGATTTGTGTCTGTGGAAGCAATTCATGTTCAGTCACCGTGTGTCTCAGGAGAAAATAAGGTGGAGTTGGGCGTAGGTTGTCCATTTTTTGATCCAACAGTAGCCTCAATTATCAGCCTCTTTTTAGCTAGTACATCGGATGGTGTATCGATTTTTATTAACCCTCAGAATATCAAGCCATTTTCAGTAACATAAATTACAAAGGGCTTAGGTGGAGGGAGGTATTTTCTGCCCACCATAAAAAAATATAAAAAATAAATAAAATTCATTAATTGTTCTTGAATTACTTTACGAAGATACATTTGAATGATCTATTGATGCGTAGTCAGGATCCAAAACTATAATATTTAATTTAAAACTGTTTTCAAACATGCATTTCTATCTTCCACTTATTTCATCAAGTCTAACTATCTTGAGAGAAATTCATACTAAAAGTCGTTATAGTACTACTGAAGTACACTTTACTATAATTTAAAAAAAAATACACAAACTTGAGGTAATATACGAATAGCTTAGGTAAATAACATAGTTTTGTGAGAAGTATTATTCACCACTTTCTTCGGAATCTAATTCACACTTCGAGCATACAATAGTCTGTTTTGTTGTGTTTGCCACATGTGTATCTCTTACAATTGTTGCAGATTGCTGTTGTGTTGTCCTTTTTGCTTTTGAGTGGCTTTCACAAACACGTAAATGACATCTACCTTCACATTCATGAGCTTCTTTTGCACCGAAGTTCTGCTTGATTTTCTGTCCGAGAATACACTCCATACATGAAACTACAGGATTAGGCAGTGCTGCAATATTTATAGCCCTCTCTTCAATGTATGATTTCCTAAGCTGTAGTCCCAGTTTTTGAAGAAAAAGTCCACGCTTATTAGATTTTTTCTTATTACAGTCCAGGAAGTTCAACAGAAATATTGAATACTCTCTACTGCTACCATGTCCGCAAGAGTATAGAAAACAGACAGCGGCCACCTTCTGATAGCCATCATGGTGCAATGTTTCCTCACCATTTGATCTATCGAGTCAACTCCACCTTTAGCCTCATTATAATATAAAGTTATAACAGTTTTCTTCTTAGTGTCAGTAGGTGAACCAATTGCTGCGTCAAACTGTTGAGAATATAGAAACAACAAATTCCTTGGGTTTTTTCATGGAGGATATAAGAAGCCATTGTGACTGAAATATTTCCAGTAGTAGTATCGCTAAAAGCTCATGGTAGCAGTATATACAAAACTTTCTGAAGTGTAGGACCACAAATACGGAACACGTGACTTCTCCATAATAATAATTAGTCCTATATAAGCCATGAATTAAAGTCTGTCTCTCTGGGGTATTTTCTGCCTCAATGCGTCTTCATTGTTATGATTTTTATGATTTTGACAATTACTGGTGGCAAAAACTTTAAAATGATTCATTTATTATTCCTGCTTTACCTGCGTCTCTTATGCCATTCTCTGTCTGTCGCTGTGTATTTTGCGCAAATCAATTTCTAATATGAGGAGGTTTGGAGCAATAAATTTTTCCAGTGCTTGTAATATACCTCGCAAGCTGCCTCGTCATCAGTTTCACGTGCCAACAGTTTATTTTCAGCTTCTGTAGTTACACTATGACTGTACATACCCTCGTGCAAAACACATTCCTCTTCAGTTTCACTCACTGCATCTTCAGTTTCTTAAAATAAAATTTTAAAATTTAGGAAAATTTTTCTAAGGTCTTAAGGGACCAAACAACTGAGGTCACCGGTCCCTGCGCCTACACACTACTTAATCTAACTTACCCTAACCTCTGTGACTACGAAGGATTTCCCGGCGTAATAATTGATAATATTCTTCTCGAGTATGCAGCCGGATCATAACGTCTTCATGACACAATATTTCCGCGGTCCAACTGGCCGCCATTTTCAGGTGAGAGTGCTGGTGCACGATCTCGCCGGAACTGACTTCCCAGCGCAAGCGGCGACCCCTATATAGGCCGCAGAAGACCCACAACGCGTGCGCGAGAAGGTGCCGTAACTGCCCTCTAGCGCAGTAGAAATACCCCGCCGACAGTGATAGAAACACGCGAAATCGAGATATCGCTGTCAAAAATTAAAAAATAAAAATGAATAAATTATTTTTATTCTGACGATAGAACCACAGACCGTTGTTTTTTAATGTCAGATAACACTGGGTCCCAAGTCTTACTTAAAAGAAAACCCTTGTCTCTATTAATAAGATTGTCAGATAACCGAATCTCTATGGATTCTTTTAAAATACAGTCCCAATAGAGAGATGCAGGGGCAACCATTTGTGTCTCGTCATATAGTATTCTGTGTCCCTCGGTGAGACAGTGTTCCGCCACTGCAGACTTCTCAGGTTGAAGCAGCCTTGTGTGCCGCTGATGCTCAACACATCGCTTCTGAATGGTTCGGATTGTCTGACAAATATAAGCCTTTCCACAGTGGCAAGGGAACTTGTAAACACCGGGCTTCCTCAAACCCAAGTCATCCTTAACAGAGCCAAGGAGCGCTCTAATCTTCGCTGGCGGACGAAAAATACTTTTGATGTGATATCTTTTCAGAATCCTTCCTATCTTCGAGCAAATGCTCCCAGCAAAAGGCAGAAGCTCTGGACCGCCTCCTAGATCATTTCAATTCTCGGCATCCTAGCATCAAATTAACCATTTCCTTGAAGATAGGAAGGATTCTGAAAAGGTATCACATCAAAAGTATTTTTCGTCCGCCAGCGGAGATTAGAGCGCTCCTTGGCTCTGTTAAGGATGACTTGGGTTTGAGGAAGTCCGGTGTTTACGAGATCCCTTGCGACTGTGGAAAGGCTTATATTGGTCAGACAATCCGGACCATTCATTCAGGAGCCATGTGTTGAGCATCAGCGGCACACAAGGCTGCTTCAACCTGAGAAGTCTGCAGTGGCGGAACACTGTCTCACCGAGGGACACAGAATACTATATGACGAGACACAAATGGTTGCCCCTACCTCTCGCTATTGGGACAGTATTTTAAAAGAATCCATAGAGATTCGGTTATCTGACAATCTTATTAATAGAGACACGGATTTTCTTTTAAGTAAGACTTGGGACCCAGTGTTATCTGACATTAAAAAAAAAAAAACGGTCTGTGCTCCAACGTCGGAATAAAATTTTTTTATTTATTTTTATTTTTTAATTTTTGACAGCGAGATCTCGATTTCGCTGTTTCCATCACTGGCGGCGGGGTATGTCTACTGCGCTAGAGAGCAGTTACACCTTCTCGCGCACGCGTTGTTCTTCTGCGGCCTATATAGGGGCCGCCGCTTGCGCTGGGAAGTCAGTTCCGGCGAGATCGTGCACCAGCACTCTCACCTGTAGATGACGGCCAGTTGGACCGCGGAAATATCGTGTCATGAAGACGTTATGATCCGGCTGCATACCCGAGAAGAGTATTATCAATTATTACGCCGGGAAAGCCTTCGTAGTCACATCAGAAACCTCTACGGGGAGGAGATGGTGGAACTTGTGAAGAAGTTTGATAAACTTCGTAAGAAAAAAAGGCAAGTTGCTGAGTGCCCTCGCCTTTTTGCTGAGATGCCGTGATGGAAGAGTAATACCTAACATTGCTAGATTTGTGCATTTTATTGATACGAAAACGGCCAACAACATCAAGAAGCGTGCCAGTTTCGCCTTAGTCAAGGAGCGCATTCGCTTCGCTCGAAGACGACAGGGTCTCATATCCAAGGATTTACTTTTCTTGCACTTGGAGTTATCGTCACTGCTATCGGATGCGTCTTGGGAATGGGTGGATAGTTCTTCTTGGGCACTATCAGATTGGACGCATAGAAGCGCCGTCAAGAAACAGTCTTCGAAGTTTCAACGGCTTTGTTCTCAACCCATGATATCTGATGACGACAACCGTCGACGGACAGTGATTAACCTCACGAGTAAAGAATTGGACGACGCCACGCTGTCAGTGTTGGAGAAAGGCCTGAATTTTGCCCCTACACCGAGGAATGTGCCTATCACCGAATTCATCTGCGCAGTCGAACAAGCAGTGTCCAGCTTTTCGCAGGATCAAGCTGAAGAGATTAGGCAAGAGGTCTCACATACATTGCGGCAGGCGCCGCCTCCACGGAGTAACATCTCCTCTCCCGATAGGGCAGCCGTCCGGTCCATTAGAGAAGACGAAGATCTGATAGTTCTACCAGCGGACAAAGGCAACGCAACTGTTCTTCTGTCACGTGATGACTATCTGGGAAAGATGGATCTCTTACTTGAAGACTCAGCTTACAGAACATTGCAGGACGACCCAACTGAACGGATAAAACGGAAGACGCTTTCACTGTTGAAGAAGAGTTCTTTACCTGACGACGTTCTCAAAAAACTTCGTCCTGGTGCTGCCGTGCCACCGAGATTATACGGTCTACCCAAGATTCATAAGAAAGGGGTCCCGCTCCGTCCGATCGTGAGTAATTTGGGTGTTCCTACCTACAATCTAGCCAAGTATTTAGCATCTGTTCTTGGCCCTCACGTCGGTAAATGCGAACATCACATTTCCAATTCTATGGTGTTTATTCAGAGATTGAAGTCCCTGTCTCTTAGTCCTTGGGATTTGCTTGTGAGCTTTGATGTCGTGTCGCTTTTTACCCGGGTTCCTCAGGAAGAATCCTTGCAATTAATTGGTGAGAAACTGGATGAGGAAACAACCAGGCTTTGTCGCCACGTGTTAACGTCGACGTACTTTTTATTCAATGACAAATATTTTGAACAGACTGACGGAGTGGCTATGGGGAGCCCTTTGTCCCCAATAGTCGCCAATCTTTTTATGGAAGATTTTGAGGACATGGCGCTGAAGACGGGGTCCTTAAAACCAACCTGTTTTTGGAGGTACGTTGACGATACGTTTATGGTGTGGCCTCATGGGAGAGAAGCTCTGGACCGCATCCTAGATCATTTCAATTCCCTGCATCCTAGCATCAAATTAACCATGGAGGTGGAAAATGATGGAAAGCTTCCGTTTCTGGATGTTATGATATACAGAAAGGATGACGGGACACTCGGACACAGCGTTTATCGAAAGCCTACGCACACGGACCGTTACTTACATGCTTCTAGCTGTCATCCATCGTTCCAGTGTACCGGGGTCCTGCGGACGTTGGCGAGAAGAGTTTATGCCATTTCAGATGGAGAAAGCTTGACACAAGAATTGGAGCATCTTAAGATTGTGTTCAAGCAGAATGGCTATACAGATAAACAGATCCGTCGTGCTTTCCAGTTTGGACCTTCGCCTGAACCACCAGAAGATACCTGCAAATCGGTAGCTTTTCTGCCTTTTGCTGGGAGCATTTCCTCGAAGATAGGAAGGATTCTGAAAAGATATCACATCAAAAGTATTTTTCGTCCGCCAGCGAAGATTAGAGCGCTCCTTGGCTCTGTTAAGGATGACTTGGGTTTGAGGAAGCCCGGTGTTTACAAGATCCCTTGCCACTGTGGAAAAGCTTATATTGGTCAGACAATCCGAACCATTCAGAAGCGATGTGTTGAGCATCAGCGGCACACAAGGCTGCTTCAACCTGAGAAGTCTGCAGTGGCGGAACACTGTCTCACCGAGGGACACAGAATACTATATGACGAGACACAAATGGTTGCCCCTGCATCTCTCTATTGGGACTGTATTTTAAAAGAATCCATAGAGATTCGGTTATCTGACAATCTTATTAATAGAGACAAGGGTTTTCTTTTAAGTAAGACTTGGGACCCAGTGTTATCTGACATTAAAAAACAACGGTCTGTGGTTCTATCGTCAGAACAAAAATAATTTATTCATTTTTATTTTTTAATTTTTGACAGCGATATCTCGATTTCGCGTGTTTCTATCACTGGCGGCGGGGTATTTCTACTGCGCTAGAGGGCAGTTACGGCACCTTCTCGCGCACGCGTTGTGGGTCTTCTGCGGCCTATATAGGGGTCGCCGCTTGCGCTGGGAAGTCAGTTCCGGCGAGATCGTGCACCAGCACTCTCACCTGAAAATGGCGGCCAGTTGGACCGCGGAAATATTGTGTCATGAAGACGTTATGATCCGGCTGCATACTCGAGAAGAATATTACCCTAACTTCTGACAGGGGGGTGGGAAGGTGTTGTGGGAGGGACGAGGTAATCGCTCTGACTATGTCAAGGCGCCTCAGACTGGGTGGCAAATTCAATTGGAGTATCTGTAGATTGTTCCAACATCTGTGGTATTTCTCCGTCAGAATGTAACTGTCAATTCATTTTCAATCACAGTTTTTTTCTAACACTGGACTAAGCGCCACTGAACAGGAAACAATAAAGAACCAAAGGGAAATGAATCATTGTTGAGATCATTGTAGCTGTCAACCGAGAGAAATATAATGTCCATGTCTTCTAAGGTCACTATTATTTTTGGAGTAAGACAATCGTTTTGGAAAGTCGCATCTACTACCAAGCGGGGAAGACTTTTGACGACCTCTCTTTAACTTCATTTTTCCGATTAAGCTTAAAGGAAGAAATGAAAGACAATCATGGAATCTGGAAGAAAACTTCATTAAAGAGAATATATATTTTTTTACAGAATTTTAAAATATAAAGCACTTGAGTATATTTCAATATTTTCAAAAGATAGGCATAAAGTACGCTCCGCCCATCCACCCACCCCATTGGTATTACAAGGGTTAGTGATGTTACAGCTACTGTGTGACTAAATTTGCGTTTAACAGGAGAGGCCAATTCGTATGTGGTATACCATGAGATCCAAAGTAAAGCACAGTGATTTCAGCAGTTGGTTGCTGGACTACGCCAGCTTTACCAAAAACAAAATACAATAGCAATTTTTCGCGGTGGGCAAAATACTTGTAATTTGAACTGTGAAAAGTCAATGGACATATTTTCGGAAACAATTCGCAAAGTTAACGCTCAACGTACGTTAGTAAGCACAATGCAAAGGCCAACAAAGTTTTAACACAGGAGGCTGCAGCTCCTAGAGATGTGGCGCAAGTTGAGGAAATATATTTTGTCATGAAGTAACGGGTAGTTTACATTTTATTCCCTTCTGAGGTCAAATGCTGCAGGTGTGGGCGAGAGGGCCATACACAGGAACAGTGGGAACAACTAGAGTGTTACTCGTGTGGGGAAGTAGGCTACCTAGTATCTGAATGACGGAAGAGGAAGAACAGGAAGTATTGGGGTAAATAGCCACTAAACTGAAATGGTAAAACTATGACCATCGGAAAACATGTAACACCATAGCTCTAATACTCCAGTGATTTATTTTGGTTTTTGTTTCATTTAATATTACATCGTTAAGCTTCTGTAAATGTTTTTGATTGAATAGATGTCACAAAATTGTATACTCTTTTCTTTGTTTAATTTGATGTCATGATTTGATTCTACGCAATGTAGTGTATCTGTCATTTGAATTCTTTGTCTCATTTGGAGGGAACAAAACTTACTGTATATAATTGTAATTTTGTATGAATAATTTTTGGTAGAAATGTCAATATGTGCAAAAGTTTTGTTTTATTTAATGTATTTGATTATTGTTATGTAAACTGCTGATCCTCACTTAGGGTTCTTAGTTCTTTAGTATATAAAAGGTATAGTGGTTCCCCTCGGGAACGGAACTGTGTAGCGCGAGCAAATTGTGGTTGGCCCATGTAAAAAAGGTGGAACAAGAATCAGTCGAGGGCGAGCCACCAGTCGGGGACAAGCTACCAAACTGTGCACTGCCATGTAAATGTTGCACATTGTGCTGGTCCCGAGAGAGGAATTTTCTGCCACTTTCCAATGCCTCGGAAGGTTGCTAAATAGCTGGAACTATTCTGGAAATTGTATCTATCATCGCCACCATGTAATGACTGTGTCCAGCAATTCTAGCTGTAATTCCACCTACCGACAAGCCATCGCCACCACATTGCACAATCACTATAATGGAGCACTATAGTAATGTACGTGAAGGATCAGCTTAATGGATGTGTTAGTCTGCTATGAATGTGTTAGTGTGCTCAAATATAAGGTAAATTATAAATGAATTTGTGAACCTACCTTGATTTTTTCCTGATCATAACACCTCTCAAGTTCCTCTCCGTTTGAACTAAAGTGATTACCGAGTGTCCCTACTGAAATAACATTAAACACCAGTGCTTTTGGTAATTAATGCCTCTTGAACATAGTAAAAAGAAAATTAAAGTTAATAATAATACTTGCTGAAAGTAATTTTCCTAATAAAACTGCTTATTAATGTATTGTTGCCAACTTCAAATTAAGAGTTCGTAAGACTGGAGCTTATAAAGTTTTGCTTAGTAAATGATCACTTTACTGCCTGTTGTAAATCGCAGAAGGTGAGTCAGTATCTTACATATATGTTAATTTTGTCTCTCAATGTAGTAAAAGTGGAAAACTGTGGTGTGTAACGTTATGTACTCATGTTTGCTAAGTGTTTGTCTCTTTCGTGTATTGGAAGTGCAACTTCTTAATATTACAGGATCCACAGTTTGCCGATTGTGTTAATGCTAGGTAACAAGTATTGGGAAGACCACTAATTATGAAAAACATAATTTCTTGATTCAAATGATAGTGAGAAGCAACCTGTTAGTGGATCCCAATTAACTTTCATTTTCAATAGTAAAGTAATTAACTGAGAGAGACTTAACCTGTACCCAATTAATGATTCTGCATGAATAGTAATAATTACGTTATAAAGGCCATCCAGTTTGTGTAAGCCCTTAAAGTAATAGTGTGTTTCGGTATCTGTTATAAATTTGCAAATAGTTTGTGCTGCTCCAGGTGTTAGCTTCAATCTTAAAAATACGTATGTGTCAAGAGTTCACTGCACTCGTGTGTGACAAAGTATAGGTTGCGTTTATCCATTAAAGTTACTAATAACTATTTTCTTGAACGAGAATGTTAATCTTTCTCTTCCTAGTTAGTCTGGCGACTGTTTTTTTACCTGTTAAACAGTACAGATAGGCAAAATTTTGTTTATTACTGTTCAAATATTTCCGTAATTCTGACATTCACTTCCGGTAAGCCACCTCCTTTAGGTACAACATGGTCAACACAACAAAATTCCTCTCAGAGGGTAACACTGCTCTGTTGCGTTATACCATAATTGCTTTAATAAGATTGTTTCCCCCCCCCCCCCCCCCCCCCATGAACCATGGACCTTGCCGTTGGTCGGGAGTCTTGCGTGCCTCAGCGATACAGATGGCCGTACCGTAGGTGCAACCACAACGGAGGGGTATCTGTTGAGAGGCCAGACAAACGTGTGGTTCCTGAAGAGGGCGAGCAGCCTTTTCACTAGTTGCAGGGGCAACAGTCTGGATGATTGACTGATCTGGCCTTGTAACACTAACCAAAACGGCGTTGCTGTGCTGGTACTGCGAACGGCTGAAAGCAAGGGGAAACTACAGCCGTAATTTTTCCCGAGGGCATGCAGCTTTACTGTATGGTTAAATGGTGATGGCGTCCTCTTGGGTAAAATATTCCGGAGGTAAAATAGTCCCCCATTCGGATCTCCGGGCGGGGCCTACTCAGGAGGATGTCGTTATCAGGAGAAAGAAAACTGGCGTTCTACGGATCGGAGCGTGGAATGTCAGATCCCTTAATCGGGCAGGTAGGTTAGAAAATTTAAAAAGGGAAATGGATAGGTTAAAGTTAGATATAGTGGGAATTAGTGAAGTTCGGTGGCAGGAGGAACAAGACTTCTGGTCAGGTGATTACAGGGTTATAAACACAAAATCAAATAGGGGTAATGCAGGAGTAGATTTAATAATGAATAGGAAAATAGGAATGCGGGTAAGCTACTACAAACAGCATAGTGAACGCATTATTGTGGCCAAGAGAGATACGAAGCCCACACCTACTACAGTAGTACAAGTTTATATGCCAACTAGCTCTGCAGATGACGAAGAAATTGAAGAAATGTACGATGAAATAAAAGAAATTATTCAGATAGTGAAGGGAGACGAAAATTTAATAGTAATGGGTGACTGGAATTCGAGTGTAGGAAAAGGGAGAGAAGGAAACATAGTAGGTGAATATGAATTGGGGCTAAGAAATGAAAGGAAGCCGCCTAGTAGAATTTTGTACAGAGCACAACTTAGTCATAGGTAACACTTGGTTTAAGAATCATGAAAGAAGGTTGTATACGTGGAAGAACCCTGGAGATACTAAAAGGTATCAGATAGATTATATAATGGTAAGACAGAGATTTAGGAACCAGGTTTTAAGTTGTAAGACATTTCCAGGGGCAGATGTGGACTCTGACCACAATCTATTGGTTATGACCTGTAGATTAAAACTGAAGAAACTGCAAAAATGTGGGAAATTAAGGAGATGGGACCTGGATAAACTGAAAGAACCAGAGGTTGTACAGAGTTTCAGGGAGAGAATAAGGGAACAATTGACAGGAATAGGGGAAAGAAATACAGTAGAAGAAGAATGGGTAGCTCTGAGGGATGAAGTAGTGAAGGCAGCAGAGGATAAAGTAGGTAAAAAGACGAGGGCTGCTAGAAATCCTTGGGTAACAGAAGAAATATTGAATTTAATTGATGAAAGGAGAAAATATAAAAATGCAGTAAATGAAGCAGGCAAAAAGGAATACAAACGTCTCAAAAATGAGATCGACAGGAAGTGCAAAATGGCTAAACAGGGATGGCTAGAGGACAAATGTAAGGATGTAGAGGCTTATCTCACTAGGGGTAAGATAGATACTGCCTACAGGAAAATTAAAGAGACCTTTGGAGAGAAGAGAACCACGTGTATGAATATCAAGAGCTCAGATGGCAACCCAGTTCTAAGCAAAGAATGGAAGGCAGAAAGGTGGAAGGAGTATATAGAAGGTTTATACAAGGGTGATGTACTTGAGGACAATATTATGGAAATGGAAGAGGATGTAGATGAAGACGAAATGGGTGATACGATACTGTGTGAAGAGTTTGACAGAGCACTGAAAGACCTGATTCGAAACAAGGCCCCCGGAGTAGACAACATTCCATTAGAACTACTGACGGCCTTGGGAGAGCCAGTCATGACAAAACTCTACCAGCTGGTGAGCAAGATGTATGAGACAGGCGAAATACCCTCAGACTTCAAGAAGAATATAATAATTCCAATCCCAAAGAAAGCAGGCGCTGACAGATGTGAAAATTACCGAAATATCAATTTAATAAGCCACAGCTGCAAAATACTAACGCGAATTCTTTACAGACGAATGGAAAAACTGGTAGATGCGGACCTCGGGGAGGATCAGTTTGGATTCCGTCGAAATGTTGGAACACGTGAGGCAATACTGACCTTACGACTTATCTTAGAAGAAAGATTAAGAAAAGGCAAACCTACGTTTCTAGCATTTGTAAACTTAGAGAAAGCTTTTGACAATGTTGACTGGAATACTCTTTTTCAAATTCTAAAGGTGGCAGGGGTAAAATACAGGGAGCGAAAGGCTATTTACAATTTGTACAGAAACCAGATGGCAGTCATAAGAGTCGAGGGGCATGAAAGGGAAGCAGTGGTTGGGAAAGGAGTGAGACAGGGTTGTAGCCTCTCCCCGATGTTATTCAATCTGTATATTGAGCAAGCAGTAAAGGAAACAAAAGAAAAATTTGGAGTAGGTATTAAAATTCATGGAGACGAAGTAAAAACTTTGAGGTTCGCCGATGACATTGTAATTCTGTCAGAGACGGCAAAGGACTTGGAAGAGCAGTTGAACGGAATGGACAGTGTCTTGAAAGGAGGATATAAGATGAACATCAACAAAAGCAAAACGAGGATAATGGAGTGTAGTCCAATTAAATCGGGTGATGCTGAGGGAATTAGATTAGGAAATGAGACACTTAAAGTAGTAAAGGAGTTTTGCTATTTAGGAAGTAAAATAACTGATGATGGTCGAAGTAGAGAGGATATAAAATGTAGACTGGCAATGGCAAGGAAAGCGTTTCTGAAGAAGAGAAATTTGTTAACATCGAATATAGATTTAAGTGTCAGGAAGTCATTTCTGAAAAGATTTGTTTGGAGTGTAGCCATGTATGGAAGTGAAACATGGACGATAACTAGTTTGGACAAGAAGAGAATAGAAGCTTTCGAAATGTGGTGCTACAGAAGAATACTGAAGATAAGATGGATAGATCACGTAACTAATGAGGAGGTATTGAATAGGATTGGGGAGAAGAGAAGTTTGTGGCACAACTTGACTAGAAGAAGGGATCGGTTGGTAGGACATGTTTTGAGGCGTCAGGGGATCGCAAATTTAGCGTTGGAGGGCAGTGTGGAGGGTAAAAATCGTAGAGGGAGACCGAAAGATGAGTACACTAAGCAGATTCAGAAGGATGTAGGTTGCAGTAGGTACTGGGAGATGAAGAAGCTTGCACAGGATAGAGTAGCATGGAGAGCTGCATCAAACCAGTCTCAGGACTGGAGACCACAACAACAAGATTGTTTTATTTCACAACCTGCTTTAAGGCTACGGTACAACAGCAGTAGGAAATTGCAGCAGACGGTAGTGTTTTACGTGGCGACGGTGACAGGACGTTGTTCAGTTTGCAACTACAGACGGAAAGAATTATAAGTAATTAGCATTTTACAAACATAGAGTGAACATAAATTGTCCAGCGGCACGAACCTCTACCTTATTCGACACAACGGATAGTGAAAGTTCAGTTTAAATTGAAAATAAAAGGTATCAATACTTAATGATAGCTAAAATGGACAGGAAACTAGAAATAAATCTACACACGCGAGAACAGGATGCAATCGAGAGCAGTTCAGGCACCACACCAACAGATGGCATTACGCGCGAGTTAAATTACGTACATTATCACGCGGAGGTAAATAAACAGATAGACGCTATGAACGTCGCGAGTACTAAGCAAAACAATGTAGGATATGTTGTCGAAGACAGTGGCTATGCTGATGAATCGAGGGATATGTTTGAATCGCCGAAACCAGAAAGGGGTGTAGGATCTGAACACAAAAAGGCAGTAGAAACCAAAATTGAAAAGACACCAGATGTAGCTGATTTGCTCAGGATGTTGTCTACACAATTTGCAACACAAATTGCAGCACTCAACGACAATATTAATACACAAATTGCAGCACAGGGTAGTGATATCAGTTGACAAATGCAAGCGCAAAGCCAGAATCTTAGTGAACAAATCGTGAAAGTAGATGTAAAAGGAGACATTGTGAGTAATGAAATCAGAAGTATTAAAAGCGAAATTGCTGTCATCAATGGCAATATTGCCAATGTACAATGAAAAATTGATGACATTGACCAAAGATTTGACACTGAAGTAATTAAAATTCAAGATCAAATAGAACCCTTAGTCATCACTAAAGTGGACGAAAAGGTATTCGGTATTAAATCCGAAATACAAACAGAATGTAATGCGGAATTTGCACAGATTAAACAATCTGTAACAGAAACAAGTAGAGAATTAACCAAACAGATTCTTACTTGCGAAAAGAAATGTGAACATAACACTTCACAATTCCAAGGCAAAATGTATTACTTGGAAAGAAAAATACAATCAGGATCTACACATTTTACTGAAAAAATGCCTTTCAGTAAAATCTTAGTGGGCGAGGAAAAATTCGACCCTGCAAAGAGGCATAACGGATGGCACCCCCTTGATTTCGTATAGAATTGAGAAAGAAATTTTCCTCAATATTTGACTCACCAGGAAAAAATTAATGTTGTAATCAGTGCATTAACGGGAGAAGCAAAAAGGTGGGGGTTGAATCTGGATACAAACCACATGTCTTTTGAAAACTTTAAGCAAAAATTTATTGACGAATACTGGTCGGAACAAAAACAAGACCAGTTGTGGCGTGAGTTTCTAATGGCCAGGCTGTTTGATGTCAGAGGTAGGCAAACCATGAAAGAGTTTTGCGAATCATGGTACAGGAAGTCGATACATCTGAAGGCTAGGAGAACTGAAGCCGAGATCGTTTGGGATCTTTGGCAGAAACTGCCTGAGGATTCTAAGCGATATGTTGGGAGTCCCCACAAATGTTTTTCTGCGTTCTTGGAAAGGGTAGAGGATGGAGATCACTGGCGAAGAAATCGCGAGACCCGTCCCCACAATAACAACAATTATTTGCGAGAAAGAAATGAGCAAAACGAACGACCTGAAAACGATAGATATAGTGTAAACACGATTCAAAGAGGTCGTGCGAGAGGTAGGGGAAATTATACGCCACGCAGCAGAGGATACATGGCGCGGAATTTCCAAACTAGAGACGAATGGAAAACTGAAAACTGCGTGTGTTATGGGCCGGATTCACGCGGAAACCGGCTTTGGGCCAAAGAAAAGATGTCAAATAATAGATTCGAGAAGGAAAGATGTAAACTACAGGGCAGGAAGGTTAAGGACGCGCCTATAGGAGACGGGCCAGCGCTTGTTGGAGCACCGTACATTGCACTTGGCAGTACACACAAATGGCAGACGTCAGAAGAAGATGGCTGCCGTAGAGGGAAACAGAAGATGCGGGATCGGACACTTCCCCTGGCCGGTTTCAGTAACAGACGATTGTAAAACTGAAAGTAAAGTTAATATGTCATATGATAAAGATAACTCGGTATCGAAATCGTGCGAAAAGGCACCATTAAAGAATGAAAGGGAGCCAGAAAAGGCGAGTGAAAAGGAGAATATTTGTACTGTTAATGATGTGTATGAGGTAAAAGACGTAGATGTGGGGGAGGTTATGATGAATAAAGAGGAAAGGAAGGTAGAATATGCCACGCAAAAGACGTGTGCACAATTAATAGTAGGTGAAAGTGATGTAAAGGAGGACGTTAGTGAACATGCCATTATAAGCAGTGCAGTGCTTTGCTTTTATTCTCTGCATTATATATTATTTTGTCATTAAATGACTTTTTTGCAGCAATCAGCACCTTCCTATAAATCTTTTTGTATCTATGATAGAAATTTAAGAATTCTGGATCATTGTGAATCTTTTTCATGGAACTGAGGTGTTTAAGTGTTTGGGAGGACTTCTTAATACCTGCTGTTATCCATCTGTTTTTGTGAGATGTTGATACAGTCATGCATACTTTTGGAAATGCTGTTTCAAAGTTCAATTTAAACAATGTGGAGAATTTGGAGAATTTCATATTCACATTGGTTTCCTTATACACTTCATCCCAGCTTTGTTTTTCTAGTTCTTTTGAAAAATCTTTTATTTTGATTTCTGATAGATGTCGTTTATAGGCTTGCAGTTTAGGGAATGATTCGATGCCTGATTTTACTGTTGTCATTTGACAGAGATGGTCTGATAGTCCGAGATCTTTTACAGCTACATCACATTTTTCCCTGTCTATATTTGTGGCCACATGGTCAATTACTGATGCAGTCATTGTAGTAACCCTTGTTGCACTATTGACCAATAGGGACATGCCAAAACTTTGAAGGATATTTATGAAGGTGCTGCTGGATTCATTTATGATATTAGTGTTGATGTTTATGTCCCCACACAGAATTATGTTGACCTTTGTACTTGAGACTTTATCTAGAACTTCTGTTAATTTATTGAAAAAAGTGTCCACACTACCACTGGGAGATCTATACACACACAAAATGATTAATTTCTTGGTGATATCGAGCCCTGATAATTCAATAGCTGATATTTCAATGTGTTTGTCTTCACTTACTGTACTGAGGTCATGTCTAGATTTGAACTGTGTTCCTTTTCTGATATAAATGCATGATCCTCCACCCCTTGAAGTAGTTCTGCAGTAAGAGTTTGCCCTTTCATACAATGATAATACTACATGTTGGATTTCTGTGTCTCTACACCAGTGCTCAGTAATACAAACTACTGTGCAGTTCAAAGATTGGAGCTCAACTTCTAATGCTTGTATTTTATTTTTTATTGATTGCATGTTTTGATGGAGGATTGTTAAGTCTGTGAAATGCCCCATGTTACTCTTTCCGATGGTTTGTTTTTCTTTGTGACATCTGGTATGTGTGATTTTTGAAGTGTTATAATCTGTCTTGTGAGTGATTGTTTCAGTATTTTTTGAACTGCTAGAGATACTCTTTAGGCAGGGGAACCTGTTGTCTGGATTTATCCTGAAAAAGATCTACTTTTCCTACCTATGACAACAGGTATTTGACCATGTGTGGCCCGAGATCCACCCCCTATACTTTCATGAATCAGCTGTACCAATCTTCCCTTCCCAGTCCTGTTTAGGTGTAGGCCATGCCTAGTGAAACCCCATCTGTTGATAGCCCCGACGGGCACCAGAGAAACATGAGCAAAGTTGGCCGTCCTCAGAGCCATCCCCAGCCCCACATTGATTCGCCTCACAGCTCCATCAAGGCGTGGCTGATCATGACGCCGGAACAACTCAACAAAGTGTACATTGGTGCCATGAGTCAGGGAAGCTATCTTGTCCAGGTCACCACCTATTTCATATGCCCCATCCCTGTCCAAACTGTTTCCCGCCCCACCCACTATCACTACATGGTCCTCTTTTGTAAAATCCTTACATAAAGACCCTAGGTCCTCTATCACATGACTTAGCCCTGCATTTGGTTTGAAGATACTGGTGGCCTGGTACGCTGCCCCTAAACTTTCCTGTAACTGAGGGCCTACACCTCGCCCATGGCTACTACCTAGCAGCAGCACTTTCTTCTTCCTAACACTTTGTACATTCCTAGGCTTCTTGGCCTCTTTCTGAGCTCAACATCTCACTCATTATGAAGGGATGCTGACTCAGTTTTTCAGGATAGCAAATGGGAACTTGCAGTACAGAAAATGGCCCAAGGATCACCTGTGTGTGTGTGTGTGTGTGTGTGTGTGTGTGTGTGTGTGTGTGTGTGTGTGTGTGTGTGTAGTGAGTGAAGTGTTATAAAACAATGTGTGTATAGTGTGTGCTGTGACTGATAATGAAATATGAGTGAATAGTGTGGCATTACATTATTTAATGAGTTATTTGTAAATAAATTATTGTATACCAGGAGTAAAATCTAATGATTGTCTCTAACTAGAAGTCTGTAAATATATGTGTATACGAATTAGCTTATTGTAAATTGATCTAAGCTTGTAAATACTTTGACATGTCCTATATCCTTGTAAAAAGAGATCTACGGATGAATAAAACTACTACTACTACTACTACAGTTCAAGTTATTGTTGATGGATAGGTGTTCTGTGATCCTAAAGCAGAAGGGTCTAGTAGGAATTTCGCCAGATTGTCTGAAACTGATAGTAAGGAAGAAAATGAAATGAAGGTTATCGAAGTATATGACGATTATACTAAGTATGAAGTTAAGGCTGAAATCGTTAAAAGTGAAACAGCTGTAGTGCGTGACTCTCCAAACGATGTGCATTGTGCAGAAAATGAGTCGAAAAATGAAGTTGCTGAAACATCGAATGTTGAACTCCTCCACTGTTTAAAGGTTGCTTTCCTGCTCGAATCTGATGACGAAAATGAAATCAGTGATAGTTCAAATGATGAAAGGTATATCAATACAGATAAGAATGAACATACCAACTTTCCCTATTGTGCAAAAGTCGGGTACTTAAGTGAATCTGATGGTGAGGAAGAGAGTACTTATGACTCCAGTGAAGATGAATTTTCAGGTGTAAACGAAAGTGAATATACTTTTACTGACAGAGGGTATGAGAAAATTACTGACATTTTTCCAAAGCAAAATACAAAAAGTAGAACTGGACCAAAACCAAAGGAGTTATTTAGTAATGTAACACCAGGGCATAATTTGCAGGAACCTCCAGATGATACTATACTGGGGCAAGCCTTAACAAATGTTTTGAAAGAGTGTGAATTACAGGAACAGAAAGAACTTCCTGGTAACACTATATCAGGGCAAGCTTTAACTAATGTTTTGAGTAAGTGTGAAGTACAGGAACAAAAAGAACCACCTGGTAAGATAATAGCAGAACAGGAGACCATGTACCTTGCTAAAGACTTTGAAATTCCAAAACCTAAAAAGCCGCCTGATGAAACAAAGCGTTGGAAGATATGAATAGTATAGTGAAAGATGTAAAAGATAGGAGGCCTAAAAAGCCACCAGACTTAGTAACTGTTTTATGAAACATAAAAGACTGCCTTGTTAATAAAAAGACTGGGGGCAGGTTGCTGAATGTATATACGCTGTTAATATAATGCATGACTTAATTTTTGTTGCATCTGAGTGTTACCTGAAAGTGAATTATTGTTTTGTTGATCCTGAGACCTGGGGCAGAGTGTTTATTTATTGTAGTATACTTTACTTAGAAACTGTTTATTTTCAATTGAATACTTAGTGATGCCAGTCTAATTATGAAGATATGGGCAAGTAGTGTGACAGACTTAAAAACTTTATGACTAATTATGTTTATAGTAACTTAATGAGAGTGCAAAGAACTCTATAAGGTAATAATTTATTTCTAATATACTTAAAGACCAGAAAGGGCTTATGTTAGCAGAATGTTGTGTATTTAAAGGTACATGTCCTCAGATGAGGGTTGTTAAAAGCCTCAGGGGACATGCACTCTTTGCATTGTCAGGTGCCTGACGAGCACCAGGGACTCGAATCGTTGCCAGCACTGCTTCCATTTCTTTTCGTGCTGCCAACCTTCCTCTTCATCATTCAGAACTTTTACTATCTTCTTTCCTTCTTCTCTATCAATCTAAACTAAAAATATGGAAATGATGTGAGATACGACCAAGAATAATGGAAGTATAGTGGGTATTGTAAAGGAAAAATGTAATGGAAAATTAATTGAAATAGAAATATGGATGAGAAAAGTTAAGAATACTGAATACAAGGTAAATGAATACTATAATATGACTAAATGTAAATGTTTTTGAAAAGAGGGTAAATATGGTGTTGAAAAACTGTATGTGTGTTTAAAACTGAGGAGAGAAGTCTGACTAATGTATGTGAAACAGAGGTGAGAAGTATGTGTCCAGTGCCACCAAATGTGAGCAGAAATCACTTGCAGTAGGATGTAAAATTATTGTTCTGATCATGACATATCTGGTGAACTAAATATGTGGAAAAATAATTAAACTGAATACTGACTTTAAAAGAAATATTACTGAGTAAGAAAGTGGGGAGAAAAACCACAAATCTGGGACTCTCAAATAACTCCTGAACAATGTCATTATACCAAAAATGTAATTTAAAAATTTTCTTAATGAATTATGTGTATGTTACCTAATGTTGTCATGGTGTAAAGAAAAATTTAATGTTAGCAGTGTCTAATTGCTGTTTCAAAGTTACAGGTTTTACATCTTATACCATTAATGCAATTGGTAACAAAGATATGACATAATGATGAAAAACTTAAAAATGATGACAATAAACTGCTCAAAATTATGTTTTTGAGCAGTAAAACAAGACAAAAGAATAAAAATGTTGTTGTCCTGAGGATGAGGACTACCTAAATTGCTATGTGAGCCTTCGCCAAAGGACTTGCCAATGTAGGGCAAGGAATTGATAAGTGGTCACGAACTGCCTAACCTATAGAATGGGGCAGTGTGGTAATTTAAAAATTTGTCTTTTAGTGTTCTTAATCTAAATTGTGTTTTTGTGTCTAAATGCTTACATACAAAAACTGCCAAACCAATAATGGGCAGTATGAGTAACATAGACTGCTAGTGCTGAGGCAAGCAGTGAAGTAAGTTAGGTGTTTTGATCAATGTCTTATGGACTGACTGTTATTATTTGAGTCAGTGTAAGTTTATTATAAAATGTATAAGCATTCTTATTCAAATGGATGTAAATGTTTTGGTACTAGATTTCTTATTTGTAACTTAAAGTTATGGACTGCCTTGTTTTAAAACACAGCAGTGGTGATTAAAGATAGGGTCTGAATAGATTAGTGTGTTTATGTGTAACAAACATTTTGGACTGCTATTAATAAAGAGCAGCCTTAAAGATAATAATTTGGAAAAAAAAACCTTGCAAAGTTACTTTAGTATTTAAATAATCAGTTGGAAAATGTTCTCATAGCTATTTGCGTAAATATTTGTGCATATGTGGATGCAAACTGAAATTTTCAATATTTCGTTTAATGATGAACGTTGTAAAATGTATTGTGATGATGAGTATGCTTGTGTATCTGTGAAAATTTACATTTCTTTAAAAATATTGAATGACAAATTTCTGTTTTCTTGAGTTCAAATGTTCTGTGTTATTGTATATGTGTCTGTTCTTTTATTTTATTTAAAGGCTGTACCTATTTTACTAATGTGCAGATTATTTTGTGTACTGTTTATCTTTTATTTGAACTGTATGTGTATGTGTATGAAATGAACATGTTTAAAGATATCTTGTGTAATGATGAAACTTAGATTCCTTAAAGCAGTGTGAAAATGAAGATTAATGTAAATGCTTTATTTTGGGAATGTTTTTGGAGGAAATGTATGAAATTTCTTAGTGTATATACTGTATGTTTGTAATATGCTTTTTTTTTCTTTCACCCAACTGAAGTTGGATGGAATAATTTTTTGGTTTTTTAGCCAACGCCACTTAGGTGTTATAGATGCTCCCTTGAAGTATCCCTTATGGGAAACTTCAACGAATCATGGGGCATGTGTAACACCATAGCTCTAATACCCCAATTATTTATTTTGGTTTTTGTTTCATTTAATATTACATCGTTAAGCTTCTGTGAATGTTTTTGATTGAATAGATGTCACAAAATTGTATACTCTTTTCTTTGTTTAATTTGATGTCATGATTTGATTCTATGCAATGTAGTGTATCTGTCATTTGAATTCTTTGTCTCATTTGGAGGGAACAAAACTTACTGTATATGATTTTAATTTTGTATGAATAATTTTTGGTAGAAATGTCAATATGTGCAAAAGTTTTGTTTTATTTAATGTATTTGATTATTGTTATGTAAACTGCTGATCCTCACTTAGGGTTCTTAGTTCTTTAGTATATAAAAGGTGTAGTGGTTACCCTCGGGAACGGAACTGTGTAGTGCGAGCAAATTGTGGTTGGCCCATGTAGAAAAGGTGGAACAAGAATCAGTCGGGGGCGAGCCACCAGTCGGGGACGAGCTACCAAACGGTGAACTGCCATGTAAATGTTGCATATTGTGCTGGTCCTGAGAGAGGAATTTTCTGCCACTTTCCAATGCCTCAGATGGATGGATAATTAGCTGGAACTGTTCTAGAATTTGTATCTATCATCGCCACCAAGAAATGAGTGAGTCCAGCAATTCTACCTGTAATTCCACCTACCGACAAGCTATCGCCACCACATTGCGCAATCACTACAATGGAGCACTATAGTAAAGTAGAGTGAAGGATCAGCTTAATGGATGTGTTAGTGTGCTCAAATATATGGTAAATTATAACTGAATTTGTGTACCTACCTTGATTTTTTCCTGATCATAACACCTCTCAGGTTCCTCTCCGTTTGAACTAAAGTGATTACCGAGTGTCCCTACTGAAATAACATTAAACACCAGTGCTTTTGGTAATTAATGCCTCTTGAACATAGTAAAAAGAAAATTAAAGTTAATAATACTTGCTGAAAGTAATTTTCCTAATAAAACTGCTTATTAATGTATTGTTGCCAACTTCAAATTAAGAGTTCGTAAGACTGGAGCTTATAAAGTTTTGCTTAGTAAATGATCACTTTACTGCCTGTTGTAAATCGCTAGGTAACAAGTATTGGGAAGACCACTAATTATGAGAAACATTATTTCTTTATTCAAATGATAGTGAGAAGCAAACCTGTTAGTGGATCCCAATTAACTTTCATTTTCAATAGTAAAGTAATTAACTGAGAGAGACTTAACCTATACCCCATTAATGATTCTGTATGAATAGTAATAATAACGTTGTAAAGGCCATCCAGTTTGTGTAAGCCCTTAAAGTAATAGTGTGTTTCGGTATCTGTTATAAATTTGCAAAAAGTTTGTGCTGCTCCAGTTGGTAGCTTCAATCTTAAAACATACGTATGTGTCAAGAGTTCACTGCGTTCGCGTGTGACAAAGTATAGATTGTGTTTATCCATTAAAGTTACTAATAACTATTTTCTTGAACGAGAATGTTGATCATTCTCTTCCTAGTTAGGCTCGCGACTGTTTTCTTTACCCGTTAAACAGTACAGATAGGCAAAATTTTGTTTATTACTGTTCAAATATTTCTGTAATTCTGACTTTCACTTCCGATATGCCACCTCCTTTAGGTACAACATGGTCAACACAACAAAATTCCTCTCAGAGGGTAACACTGCTCTGTTGCGTTGTACCATAATTGCTTTAATAAGATTGTTTTATTTCACAACCTGCTTTAAGGTTATGGTACAACAGCAGTAGGAAATTGCAGCAGACGGTAGTGTTTTACGTGGCGACGGTGACAGGACGTTGTTCAGTTTGCACCTATAGACGGAAAAAATTATAAGTAATTAGAGATCATTGAACAGCTACTACGAGATGGGATCAAGAACCTAGTAACAGTTACTGAAGCACAAATACTGTAATCATCCCTAAGAAATCATTGGATAGGATTGAGAAGTATATGTATTTCTGTGATTGTAGATGCTTATCAAATCCTTAATATTACGGAAATCTTGGATAATTTGGGTGAGTGTCGTTACTTTATCACAGTTGATGTCAGAACTAGTTACTATCAATTAAAAATAGCACCAGAACATAGGTCATACACATCATTTAGCGCAGCTTGTGGACATTATCAATACATGGGGATACCATTCGATTTAAAAAATTCATGTGCTTCTTTACAGGGGTTATTAGACTGAGTTTTAAGAGGGTTAAAGACTAAAGCTTATGTCATCCATTTATATGACTTAATTGTCTACTCAACCGTTATACCAGGGGATGTTTTTGATAGGCTACAGTCAACAAGTACCGCTTTGCTCAAACTCGAGTTAAGAATCTGGGTCACATAAATAGGAAGAATAGTGGAT
The DNA here is from genome assembly GCF_023897955.1 of Schistocerca gregaria. NCBI lineage: Eukaryota > Metazoa > Arthropoda > Insecta > Orthoptera > Acrididae > Schistocerca > Schistocerca gregaria. The sequence continues at coordinate 414,975,274 of NC_064925.1, read as the reverse complement.
TTCGTGAATTTGTTTGTTAGTTAGTTAGTTTCATGTTCACGGATCATTTAGTACAATAAATCGTAATGAGGAATGAGTTATCTCACATACACATCGTACATGGCCACAGGCTGAACATTTATAACCTCATGTTTTTCCCTAAAACATAAAGACGTGAGTTAGTGATTCCTACCCACCACCTTATACACGTTACAATAGAAATTCTTTGTCCGAAAAGAAGATATTTCCAACAAGAAAGTTTTTCAGTTTGTTTTCGAATTTTGTGTTGCATTCTGTCAGACATTTTGTATTGCTATGCAAGTGAATATTGGAACACCCGAGGCAATACTGACCCTACGACTTATCTTAGAAGCTAGATTAAGGAAAGCCAAACCTACGTTTCGAGCATTTGTAGACTTAGAGAAAGATTTTGACAATGTTGAATGGAATACTCTCTTTCAAATTCAGAAGGTGGCAGGGGTAAAATACAGGGAGCGAAAGGCTATTTACAATTTGTACCGAATCCAGATGGCAGTTATAAGAGTCGAGGGGCATGAAAAGAGAGCAGTGGTTGGGAAGGGAGTGAGACAGGGTTGTAGCCTCTCCCCAATGTTATTGAATCTGTACATTAAGCATGCAGTGACGGAAAGAAAAGAACATTTCGGTGTAGGTATTAAAATCCAAGGGGAAGAAGTAAAAACGTTCCTATTTGGGGAGCAAAATAACTGATGACGGTCGAAATAGATAGGATATAAAATGTAACTGGCAATGGCAAGGAAAGCGTTTCTGAGGAAGAGAAATTTGTTAACATCGAGTATAGATTTAAATGTCAGGAACTTGTTTCTGAAAGTATTTGTATGGATTGTAGCCATGTATGGAAGTGAAACATGGACGATAAATAGTTTCGGCAAGAAGAGAATAGAAGCTTTCGAAATGTGGTGGTACAGAAGAATGTTGAAGATTAGATGGGTAGATCACATAACTAATGATAAGGTGTTGAACAGGATTGGGGAGAAGAGAAGTTTCGGGCACAACTTGACTAGAAGAAAGAATCGGTTGGTATGACATGTTCTGAGGCATGAAGGGATTACAATCAATCTCACAAAACTTCAATTTACCTAGGAGACTATTGTAATTCATGCGGTCAGAGGTCTTAAATAGGCCGCAGGAAATACAAGCCTGATGCTGTTTAATTTTTAAATCATCGTATAACTTGGCGAGCACATCTTCTGAAACGCAAACTGTGATTTTCTGAAGACATAAAATTTATTCTAGAGTAAATCACCTTTTCAAATATTTTTATTCAAATGATGTCAGCAATGAAACAGGTTGCTTGCTAAGTTAGTGATGCAATACATGTTTCGGATAAGACCAGATTTATTATACGGAAACAAATATGTAGTACACTATTGGGAGCAGCATCAAAACCTGATGACCTTTATTTTTGAGATAACGTACTGTTCTCTTAATTACATTGCTCGTGAAGAGTGCAATGTTTTAGTGGAAGGAGGAGTGGAAAGTAGTGTCAGAGAAACTGGACGAGGCTATGTTTTCCGATACCGTACTTGTTACATCAGGTTTTAGAAAATGGTTCATTGTCTCTTATGATGTTTGAAGTGGGTCAATGGGATGTATTTTGTGTCAGATGTTTGATGGGCAGGAACCGTTAAATAATGCGTAACGTAACAACTCAACAAACGAAGTGTTAACCGTCATATGTGATTTACACATTTCTGGTGTTCTTGTCTGATAAAAGATTTAAAGTTTATGCTGCTGATGCGACACTGAAATGGTTGTTTGGTCTAAGAGACTCATCTGCTGGTTTGTCGCGCTTTGTTGTCAAGTTCAATGAGTGTGATTACGAGGTTGTCCACACAAATGCATATACATTAATTCACAAAATAGCCATGCTTACTACACTGGACTAGTGTCTATTGGAATAGCAGCAAGCAAAGGCACGTAGTGAAGAGTGTCAGTCTATTAAGTCACAGCAGCATTTTATCATGAGTGAGGATTTGCTGTGCACAGTTCCAAAAGAGAGTGTTGACATGCTCAAGAGCATGTTTTTTCAGATCATGGCGACCTACGATCAACAGCGGAATGGTTTTGGTTTGGAACAGGAAGAGTGGCGTGGTGAAATATGCCATGCGCGCCGGGAGTTGATGCTTTGCACCAGAAAATCCCTTTGCAGAGGTTACCAGAGGCGTCGAAGCCATTTTAAATACTTGTTCTAGACATTTGCTAACCACAGCCAGAACACCTGTAAAAATTACGTATGTGGTTACGATTATCAATGTTTCTCGCTGTATCTAGTAATGAAAGTAATTCCCGATCAAACGGTCTGTACTGTAGCACAAGTATTTATTAACAATTGGATGATGAAAATTGCCCACATCTCGTGGTCGTGCGGTATCGTTCTCGCTTCCCACGCCCAGGTTTCCGGGTTCGATTCCCGGCGGGGTCAGGGATTTTCTCTGCCTCATGATGGCTGGGTGTTGTGTGATGTCCTTAGGTTACTTAAGTTTAAGTAGTTGTGCGTTCTAGGGGACTGATGACCATAGATGTTAAGTCCCGTAGTTCTCAGAGCCATTTGAACCATTCCATGCTGAAGTTTGGAGTGCCTGATACCATAGTTATAGACAGTGGTACGAACATAGTTTCGGTACTTACAACCAGCTGCGCCGTGTGTTGCATATTCGGAAGTTACGAAGTAACCCGTTCTACTCACAAACTAAAAGCACGTTGGAGCGTGAGCATAAGACCATTTCTAAACTGCTAAATTTTTACGAAAATGCCATACACGACCACTGAGATATGCATTTTCCATGTGTACTTTTGGCGAACAAATCAAAGATTCATACAGGAATTGTCATGTCACTATTTGAGGTACAGGTTGAAAATGTCCACTAATTTTCACTTTTTAGGTCCTAAATCGCTAGCGAATTTCAAACCAACGAATAATTTTGCGAGAAGAAACGTGCAAAACCCGTAGACGAAGACTCTGGAACCCCAGGATAAGCTAAATAGGCGCACTGGCAGGTTGCCCTAGATCGCAGAGGGCAGGTTGTGTTAGTTACTAGCCCCTATATGTTGTTGTTGTGGTATTCAGTCCTGAGACTGGTTTGATGCAGCTCTCCATGCTACTCTGTCCTGTGCAAGCTTCTTCATCTCCCAGTACCTACTGCAACCTACATCCATCTGAATCTGTTTAGTGCATTCATCTCTTGGTCTCCCTCTACGATTTTTACCCTCCACGCTACCCTCCAATACTAAATTGGTGATCCCTCGATGTCTCAGAACAAGTCCTACCAACCGATCCCTTCTTCTAGTCAAGTTGTGCCACAAGCTTCTCTTCTCCCCAATTCTACTCAATACTTCCTCATTAGTAATGTGATCAACACATCTAATCTTCAGCATTCTTCTGTAGCACCACATTTCGAAAGCTTCTATTCTCTTCTTGTCTAAGCTATTTATCGTCCATGTTTCACTTCCATACATGGCTACACTCCATACAAATACTTTCAGAAACGACTTCCTGACACTTAAATCTACACTCGATGTTAACAAATTTCTGTTCTTCAGAAACGCTTTCCTTGCCATTGCCAGTCTTCATTTTATATATTCTCTACTTCGACCGTCATAAGTTATTTTGCTCCCCAAATAGCAAAACTCCTTTACTACTTTAAGTGTCTCATTTCCTAATCTAATTCCCTCATCATCACCCGACTTAATTCGACTACATTCCATTATCCTAGTTTTGCTTTTGTTGATGTTCATCTTATACCCTCCTTTCAAGACACTGTCCATTCCGTTCAACTGCTCTTCCAAGTCCTTTGCTGTCACTGACAGAATTACAATGTCATCGGCGAACCTCAAAATTTTTATTTCTTCTCCCTTGATTTTAATACCTACTCTAAATTTTTCTTTTGTTTCCTTTACTGCTTGCTCAATATACAGATTGAATAATATCGGGGAGAGGCTGCACCCTGTCTCACTCCCTTCCCAACTGCTGCTTACCTTTCATGCCCCACGATTCTTATAACTGCCATCTGGTTACTGTACAAACAGCCTTTCGCTCTCTGTATTTTACCGCTGCCACGTGAAGAATTTGAAAGAGAGTATTCCAATCAACATTGTCAAAAGCTTTCTCTAAGTCTGCAAAAGCTAGAAACGTAGGTTTGCGCTTCCTTAATCTTTCTTCTAAGATAAGTCGTAAGGTCAGCATTGCCTCACGTGTTCCAACATTTGTATCTATTCCAAACCGATCTTCCCCGTGGTCGGCTTCTACCAGATTTCCATTCGTCTATAAAAATTCGCGTTAGTATTTTGCAGCTGTGACTTTTTAAACTGATTGTTCGGTAATTCGCACATCTGTCAACACCTCCTTTCTTTGGGATTGAAATTATTATATTCTTCTTGAAGTCTGAGGGTATTTCGCCTGTCTCATACATCTTGCTCACCAGAATATTGAGTTTTGTCAAGACTGGCTCTCCCAAGGTTGTCATTAGTTCTAGCGGAACGTTGTCTACTCCGGGGGCCTTGTTTCGACTCAGGTCTTTCAGTGCTCTGTCAAACTCTTCACGCAATATCAGATCTCCCATTTCATCTTCAGCTACATCCTCTTTCATTTCCATAATGTTGTCCTCAAGTACATCGGTCTTGTATAGGCCCTCTATATTCTCCTTCCACCTTTCTGCTTGCCCTTCTTTGCTTAGAACTGGGTTTCCAACTGAGCTCTTGATATTCATACAAGTGGTTCTCTTTTCTCCAAAGGTCTCTTTAATTTTCCTGTAGGCAGTATCTATCTTACCCCTAGTGAGATAAGCCTCTAGATCCTTCCATTTGTCCTCTAGCCATCCCTGCTTAATCAGTTTTCACTTCCTGTCGATCTCATTTTTGCCTGCCTGCTTCATTTACTGCATTTTTATATTTTCTCCTTTCATCAGTTAAATTCAATATTTCTTCTGTTACTTAATGGTTTCTACTAGCCCTCGTCTATTTACCTATTTTAATCCTCTGCTGCCTTCACCATTTCATCCCTCAAAGCTACCCATTCTTCTTCTACTGTATTTATTTCCCCCATTCCTGTCAATTGTTCCCTTATGTTCTCCCTGAAACTCTGTACAATCTCTGGCTGTTTCAGTTTATCGAGGTCCCATCTCCTTAAATTCCCACCTGTATATAATAAAGAGAAAGATAAATTACTTCTTCACGAAATATCACGAGCCGTACCAGGTCGTGGAAATGATCTCAACTGTTAACGGAAAGGTACCAAAACGTCTACCCTGCATGTCAGTCTGGTGGAACAGTTTAAGAGAACTTTGGTTGTTTTGACCAATTAGGTGAAGCTGGTGGAAAGAAGGAACCTCAGCGTTTAGACAGCTTAAGCACAAGTCCTGCCTATGGACTGAGGTTATTGGTTTTACATTATTTGAAATATTATGCTGGTGTTATATTTATTCTTGATATTTGTGGTATGGGTATTCTTTACATTGTGTTATGTTCAGGTGGATTTATTGATTTGATGTCATTGCCTCGTGTGTTTCTTTTTATTACTTCATGGTCTTTGTCTGGTTTATGCTACTGTTCTTCATGTTACTGTTTGTCGTTAGTTACTAGTTTCGGGAGTAGGATGGGGATGAGAGATGGTACCTTCCTCCGGTGGTGACTCTGTATGACATCCTGAATAATGGGAATGGTCCTGGGTTTGCCATACATCATCTGGAGTGGGGCAGAATGCTTAGCTGTCGTTCAAACGTTTTTGGAGGTACGCTTTTCTCTAGGCAGTCAGATGCCTTCCTTATGAGACATCAGTGGACTTTGAAATCAACAGATCAGACAAATGAAATTTCGAGACTGGTAGATTCTGTTTCGGATTGATTTAGTGAGGCACAGGGAGCTACGTTTTTTAGGGAGGTACTGAAGGAGTATCGTAATCACAGTTTAACTACGGTAAATTCAGAGCAGTCTTATCACAGCTAGTATACATTGTCCGCAACCTGTTGTTTGTAGGAAGAATAGTTGGTTAAATACGGGAGATCAATTAATAAAAACGTTGTCCGTGACAGCGGATTAGGAGAAGGTTCCGAAATTAAATGATGCACTTGGTGATTTTCAGAGAGTGGCAATTTCTGTGAAGGGTTTCTCTCTTAGGTGTACACTCACTTGTACGTCTGTCATTACACTAAAGCGGAATTCACTGCGTAGGCCACAAGGGCCAATACGGTTGTTACACTTGCAGAATTTAGAGCACTTTTATGCACCCCTTAACCCTGAACTTACACATTCATTAGACAGATTAATCGAATCACAGCAGGAGAAAATTTCAGTGGAGCGGATGTTACATCTTGTCCAAACCATTCAAGAAAATCGACAAATCATGATTACATAGATGATTTTCATCAAACAAGATGTCGTGTCTTTACTAGGTATACGCAATATTTTATTCTTGCAATAATCGCAGAAGTGCACAGCCTACAGATCAGTCGAGACACCCGTTGCCGGACGACTGTTTAGCCGGCAAGGGCCGTGAGAAGGTTTGATGGAAGTAGGAGTTTTGTATTAGGCCGTATAAACATTACATTCAGGATTGTATTGTAGTAAGGTCCTGGGAACCGCATTTTAAGGGTAAGCTCATGAAGAAAGTGGATAAGGAAGGACCCATATTGGACAGTTCTGGGCTGTAAGGCTCGGTCTTGGAAAATTCGGTACGAATCTTTCGAAAGAGGGGATGTGTGTTGCACCCCGAAAAAGTTAGGTGCGCGTGTTGCGAATATCTTAAACGTGTTTTTCTCACACGCTTCTAGGCAGTTGAGGCAAGCATGCCCAAAGTGGTAATAGAGTAAGCCGTTGGACTGTACTTTTGACATGATGACAACATATTCCAGCCAGACAGGGTGCTACACAAGGGACGGACGAGCCTCGTATAACGGAAAATGCCGCAACAAGGTAGGACCAAGAGTGAGGTGATGTTTTATACCACACACTTTCGAACTACCGAGAAACTCACGCGTTGCAAATTTAACTGGTTGTAGGAACCCGTTCTCGGGGCACAGCGAGCTAGGAAAAGCTAAAAGCCAAGTAATACGAACTAACCATACTCTTCTTCCTGTAATAGGATTATGTTGAACGCGTAGTTGTATGGGTATAAGTAATTGAGCGTAGCAGTTCAAAGCATGAAGTAATGCCTCCATTCTGTCTGCTTATTAAACAGGAGAGAATGATGGCATTTTGTGTTTCAGAGAAACCACGACCCACCCCTGGTGATGGAAATCGGCTGGCAACGAGGCACACCATGTCTGTGGCGTGATGGCTGCGGGATTTGCGGGAAGTTTCGATGATGTGAGGAGCGTGGGCCCAGCCAGTCTCCACCACCTGCGCAACTTAGGCCGACGGACTACCAGATGACTACAGTCTGGCTGGGAGAGATGCGCACTCTCGGTCTCCTAGCCACCTAGACGTCTTTGCCACCGTCCTGGTCTACCTGGAGGTGGGGGGAGGGGGGGTGACAAGGGCCTCACTGGTCTTCATCAGGACATCTACCATCAGCTACCACACCCAAGTCTTTGTCGCTGGCGGCTGCAGCCACGGCGGCCCAGGATAACAGGCGTCACTGGGAGTGATGGGCGCGTCAGCGCATTCCGCAGTCGGCTGAGTTTTCAAGCACGCCGGCCGGTGTGGCCGTGCGGTTCTAGGCGCTTCAGTCTGGAACCGCGTGACCGCTACGGTCGTAGGTTCGAAGCCTGCCTCGGGCATGGATGTGTCTGATGTTGTTAGGTTAGTAGTTCTAAGTTCTAAGGGAATGATGACCACCGATGTTAAGCCCCATAGTGATCAGAGCCATTTGAACCATTTTTCAATCACACAATTGCGGCCCTGAGGCTAAATGGAGTGCTGTGTAAAACTGCTTCAACAGACCTCTGTCAGTGGTGTGACTGTTTCACTGCAAGTTCGGGTGTGAAGCTGCCCACTCCTTCACGAGTTCTCTCACCCATCCTGATACAAAGCGACGCGGAATAGGCTGGGTCATTACAGTACAGAGACCATAGTTTTCGTTGAATTTATTGTGGTGAGGAGGACATTGTTCTTTTACATTTTTGACGTATATTCCAGCATACAGGATAATGTTTTTAGTTTTAGAGGTCTTTATTCTTGTGACATGTAACAAATTGTATTGTTAATTTGTGTACACAATTGTCTGGAATTTACGTTTCACGATGTTTTTGCTTATTGATTAGAACCATCTTTGTAGGAGCCAATAGTTCTTGTGCCATTAGATGGAGTCTTATCTGGAGTACGTATGGCATTCTAGACCAAATGATTTCATTATAGTGGGGAAAGTAACGTGAGCTTGCTTAATAAATTAGTGTTTCAAAATTAAAGTTTTCTTCAAACTATCACCTCTACACTCACCTGTGTTTGAACTGGGTAAGGTTGTAAAGAAGTTTGAGTCTTGAGTTGTTTTTGTATTGTTAGAGCATGTCAGTTATAATGGGATATAGAATAATTTGTATTTAATTTATTTGTTTAATTACTGTTAGTATGTATCTGGACTTTAAAAAATTATACGTCTTTAGTCTACATAAGGTGGACTGTGCACAGAGGTTGTCAGCTAGGTCTGTTTGTGCTTCTGTGATCATCAACGTAGGTTTTCCAATGAATAATTCATGTTTGTGGAGCAATAATGTAACTTTTAGTACATCATTCCAACAGATATTTAATGTTTACACTGACCTCTTTAGTTTGATACAATTTCTGAATCTAGTACAACTTGTGGTATTCTGTAAATGATTTATAGATCCTGTTGATGAGCAATAGAGAAGTAATTCAGTTCCAAAACACAATCATAAAATTAATAATATGCTAATGTTCCAAGAATTATGGGACAATTTGGAGTCTAATGTTAAGGGGCTTAATTTAATGTTAGCAATAGAACTAGTGGAAAGGAAGTTAGAGTGAAATTACAGACTAGTACCAACTGGTTTAGTGATAACTTGCTGGCTGTTCCCAGTAAACAACAAGGTAGTGCTATTCTGCAATGTACTGCAGAAGTTTGAATTCACTGTGGAAGACATTTCGAGAAGATTTACTGCACTCGGTTAAGGTAAGAGCTGCCGAGAACCTCTCTGCTGAAAAAAAAAAAAAAAAAAAAAAAAAAAAAAAAAAAAAAACTGAGTGGCTTCTGTAGAAGAGAGTCTAGTAATCCTTCAGTGATCTGTAAGTGAGCAGAAGAAGTTGTCGCAGCAAATTTACAGGTTTCAAAGAATCGGCATGAAAGAAAGACTGGATTAACTGAATGTTTGATTGCTCTACTTAGTTAAGAAGTAATTAGATTAAAAAATTTATTTTCCCTCATGCTACATTAATAAAAGGTTTCGAAACAAATTTTAAAGTACGAAATATTATTGCAGAATCAATGTACAAGAATTAGGAGTTACATAAGACAAATAAAAAGGTGGCTCCTTACACTATTGTTGTTGCACAATCAGCTCTTAATGCTGATCAGAGTTCAAGTGGTACTGTATCTTCTTGTGTAAATGATTCTGAAAAAGTTAGGACTTTATTCGCATTCAGAGTGTTTATTAGCCATACAACATTTAGTGAAATGTATTTTGTATTAATGGCATGCTCCATTAGTAATCACTACAAAATTATTGTTCACTTTGAACATACAAATGATTTTTCCTATATTAACCAGTTTTACAGAACTATACTCATAATCCTAAAACCCAATTTCTACACTACTACTGTCAAAGAATTCCCCTGAACTGTAGAATTGATTGTTTATTAACCAGTTATACAACTGACTTCTAAAATTGTTGAAACATGTATTGATTCGAGAGAATGACAGCTTATTCAAAATGTTCAAACAGTTTACTCTGCGAAAGTTACCTACTTTTCTGAGTCTAATCTAGGAATATGAATACTCTTTTTGTTTCTGGTATCATGATAGAGTATGTTCTCTCTGGTGTCAAACTCTGCTATGTTGTTTTCAGTGAATATCATTGACGAAAAGAGATAAAGTTTTATCATCGTCATTATTTTTGTCTTAGTGAACAAAGAAGTGCATTTTTCCCTTGGAGTAACCTTATAATTATTTGTAGCACCTATTTCTGAATCAGTACTACGTCACTGACTTGACATGAGTGACCATATAACAACTGCCCATATATGTGTGAAGCTGAAAAGGCCAAATTAAGTTGTGCCAAGATATTTATTTCTAACTGCACCTGATAATTTCCATACAAGGTAGGATTGCCTTGATATCTTTCTAAGGCATGATTAATGTGAGGTTGCTAGTTTAGTTTGGAATCAATATATTTTCCAAGCAACTGTCCAGACGTTTGGAGTTTCAGAGAATTTCAAATGGAGAGTAACAGGAGAATAAAGAATTAGGCCAATACTTGAGTGAGAGAGTTCGTAAAATTGAAAAACGTTCGGGGGCATTGTTACAGCAGAGGTCATGTGCTAGATAATGGTGATTTATATTCTGTTAATGAAGATGAATGAGATCCTATAGCTCGTTATGAAAGCGTTTCTGAAGAAGAGAAATTTGTTAACATCGTGAATAGATTTAAGTGTCAGGAAGTCGTTTCTGAAAGTATATGTATGGAGTGTAGCCATGTATGGAAGTGAAACATGGACTATAAATAATTTGGACAAGAAGAGAATAGAAGCTTTCGAAATGTGGTGCTACAGAAAAATTTTTAAGATTATGTGGGTACATCACGAAACTAATGACAAGATATTGAATAGGATTGAGGAGAAGAGGAGTTTGTGGCACAACTTGACTGCAAGATCGGATCGGTTGGTAGGACATGTTCTAAGGCATCAAGGGATCTCCAATTTAGCACTGGAGGGCATCGTGGAGGGTAAAAATCGTAGAGGGAGACCAAGAGATGAATACACTAAGCTGATTCAGAGGCATGTAGCTTGCAGTAGGTATTGGGAGATGAAGGACCTTGCACAGGATAGATTAGCATGGTGAGCTGCATCAAACCAGTCTCAGGACTGAAGACCACAACAATAACAACGATAGGTCACGAAATCTTTGAGCAATATATTTCTGAAATACTGGTGTAGTTCAGTGATTCACCTACAGCTACAGCCAGTCACGTGTTAGGCAGATCACTTGTGTCATTTAGCCAATTCAATTTAATTCTTTCTTGTGTCCTGAACGTGGTGGTCATGAGGTCCAAAATTGATCATAGGATGATATTGCAGTTAGGGTTTGGTGAGACGGTTACAGTTGTTTGCAGTGCATACTCATACACAATGTGTCCGATATTTACATGTTGTGATGTTTAGACATTTAAATTGTAATTGTTTTCTGTCCTATTCCGGCACGGTCTAGCGTTCAGTGAAATGGTATTAAAGAGCTTCAGAGATCGATTATTTTTCGCGTGTTTCAACTTGACTACAGGAAAGTATTTTAATTGTTCTGTCTAATGTTTTATGCACTCTATTTCATCATTGTCCTTGCATTTCAAATTACTTAATGCACTGCTGGAATATGTGTAGAGGAACCTTCTCTTTTGGTGATTTCTAAAAATTCGTTTCAGGTTCACATTTAGTTTAAGCCTATGTGATGCATATCTATTGTTTGATTATTTTAATCCTTGCAGGGTGTACTACCCACTGACGGATGTATTTACAGTGTGTAAGGGAATATGTGTTACCACTAATGTACCCTCCTGGTATCTATTGGCAGTCCGTTGCATCAGCTGCAGTTTTAGTTTGTTGTGAAATACAGCTGTATGTACTGTGAGAAGTATGTATCCCAACAAAAAGCGGTGTATTAATGGTTATTGAGAACTATGGTTATCACTAATATAGTTTCTGGAAGCGGCATGGAAAGTATACTTCCCGCAAAATTAATCTGTCATTTGTGGGTCTTGGGAATCGTACTTAGCACCAGCTAAGGGTATCCAAAACTTTTGGGAATAATTCTTACCACCTCTGTCTATGCCAGACATGTTGTGGTAGTACACTGCACAAGGTGTACGGAAACTGCTACAACAATTAGTTTCTGTATGTCGTGGGATTAATACTGTTGTCAGAAGAAGTGATTTTAATCATGATGCTGAAAACTGTGAAATGAGGCATCGTTTTCAATATAACCATTTCTTGCCTGCTCTAAAATTTCAAATTTTTATAATGATATGAAATGGTTCTGATCTTCATGCTTGACTAGAGCAGTTTCATGTCTTTTCTTCCACATGTCCAGCCGATCACAGAACTGAGTTCGTATGTGGCTGTTTGGTAGGTGACCTTAGTACATGAATACTGAGACTGACTAAAAGTTGAGAGCCAGTTGACGCCTTTTATGACATATTCCAGTTAGAAGATTTGTCTGAGGCAGCGCACGACATAATCATTGCCATACTTGTTTATGAAAAATTCTAATAAAACTGATTTTATAAATCCTGCTGCATTCTTTGAATGCATGGTGTGGAAAAATAAATTTTTAACAATGCTTACAGTCCTACTGAATTGAATTATAATTTACTCGTAACATTTACTCCCAAGTTGAGCCAGACTATTCTTCCTGGCAAGGTGAAAGGGTAGTCAGTGGGTTTTGAGATTTTGCTAAAAGAATTAGAAAATGACAATGCTGAAGAGAATTGTTGTGGTAGAAGAAACAGGAAGTTTTGTTATCCTAGTCTGAGGCCACAGAGGAAATGGAATACCTTATTGCATTCTGTATCAGCTAGTAGCTTTATTCAGTGACAAAGTTTAAAGGATTGTTTTCACATTGTGGTAAGTAGACATTAATATCGGTAACAAATATTTCCAAAATAAAATAAAAGGAAATATAAAATAAAAACTGGAAACACTGTTCATTATTTTATTTACGTGTAGTGGCAACACGTAACAGCACTCAAAAGAGAAGTGGGAAATCCATTAACAGCCAACTGAAATACCTCACAAAGATGGCATGGTGATATATGTACCAACACAGTTTTTATTCTTATATCTCAAAAATAAAGTTATTAAAAATAAATACAGTAAGTTGATCACATTTCTAATAGGCTATCAAAATATTATGTTCGGTGAGTTGCTACAAAAAATGCGCCCGCGAATGAGTTAACACAGTGTATCAGTTAAATTATTTGGCTACTCATTTACGCTCCTTCAGTCATTTATTTAATTTTCGGGAGTGATTTTAGAGCATGTGTTATCTGCGCTATCTGCAGCATACCTATTGCCAATATCCCCTTTGTGAATTTAGTGATTATCTGTGATACAGATAATAAAATAATTCAGCTACATACTTGCTCTTTTTTACTGTAATGTTTACCATAACAAGTCCCTTATAGAAAATAGTATCGATCACATACCAATATGCTGAAGATGTGATGCACATGGTGGATACAAGGAAGGCTATTGAAACACTTAGCAAGATGGAGACATTTCTATATCTAGGTTCTCGACTACAGGTAAGAAGATGAGCAAGCAGGAACCACAGTGATCTGGATCGATTCAGACACATCACTGATGTTCTTTGTGAGATCAAGATGCCAGCATCTCGTGGTCGTGCGGTAGCGTTCTCGCTTCCCACACCCGGGTTCCCGGGTTCGATTCCCGGCGGGGTCAGTGATTTTCTCTGCCTCGTGATGGCTGGGTGTTGTGTATTGTCCTTAGGTTAGTTAGGTTTAAGTAGTTCTAAGTTCTAGGGGACTGATGACCATAGATGTTAAGTCCCATAGTGCTCAGAGCCATTTGAACCATTTTTTGAGAACAAGATGCACATCCTTATAAAATAAAAGATATGAATCACAACGGTGAAAACAGGTGCATTATGTGCTACTGAGCATTGGCACACACCAAGGAGTTACGAAGTTTCACAACATTATGAAAACTCGGAAGCTGAGAAGGCCATTAGCCATTTTCCGCTCGAGCACAGTAACAAGACACCGATCTGACAACTAACTTGAGTGGCTCCAATCAACGAAAAGATCCAAAAATGGAGCGTTCGGTGGTATGGACACATTATATACCACCTACTTTAGTCATCAGCTTAGCCTATCGTCTCACTCTTGAAGACCACAGCCAACGCGAAAGACCTTAATCGCATTGGATAGGTACTATAAACGTATATCTAGAATCAAGGAACCTAAACCCACAGATAGTGTTAGAACGTAAGAAGAGGTGTACATTGTCCAAAAAAGCAGACCACGCTCCTGTGGGACTACGCTAAAAAGGAGTAGAAGAAGATGATGATGATGTTGGAAAGAGAGCACAACAGGAGGGGCTCGATATTAATGAGTAGAACAGGGGTCTGAACTAGAGAAATCACAAAAACAGTTTGTGAACGGCCAAAGCCTCAGAGGCGCGATAACGTTCTCCCACCGAAAAGTTTAATGACGGACAGTGAGAAGAACGAGGCAGCTGTGCGAAGAGAGATTCCCGAGGTAGCGGTACGGGTCACAACAGTAAAGGCAACTTCGGAGGTGACTTTCGCACGTATGAACAGGGGACGGGACAACTGTAGTGCGAAGGGAGTTTAGAAGAGCGCCACCAGAAATGAGGACGCTGCATGGAAAGTTTATATGCGACGAGAGGCAATACGTCACACCGAGAGGAAAGGAGGTAATGCAGCGTATAATTAGCCTCGAAATTAGTAGAGGGAGAAATTGTAACCAAGGAATCAGAGTAGTTTCTGCTCCGCCTCGCAATGAAAGTAAGGTGAAGGGGAAAATATGGTGTGTTCTAGACAAAATACAAGAAGAGCTTCTGTGCTGCCACCTGAAGGATCACAGAAATATAATAGGCGTTAATCCCCTGCAGGATGGTGTCAGGAAATGGAAAACCACCCATGATCGGTAAATCAACCAGTACATGTTGTGACCACCTCAGTCGACAAGTACGATATAGGCACAATGAATGGTATAGCTATGTCTTCTGATAATTTATGGTGGTGTGCCCTGTTCAAATGAATGAAGCAGATGGACTGCACCATATATCTCTATAACAGACAACTCAATTATTGCACAGACATTCAGATGCAACTGGAACGTTCTTGAAACAAAACCGTGACAGATATCACCAAAGGCCAGCCTGAAGGCGCTCTTTGCGTCCAGAGATCTGAGATGTTGGCATAGAGTCATTAATAATCCCGCTTCATAGTACAACAGACACTAGTGGCTGCATAGCCTACGGAGATGATCTCCTAATTACAGTATCTGCCAGCACAAGCGCTAAATTAAAAGAGGATTTTAGTGATGTTCTTAAAAGACTAAGTAATTGGTGCACAGAAAACAGTTAACCGAAATCACCATACAAAAGAGATTTTATGTTAGCCCTCTAAATTTTGGACATGCAGCCGCGCAAATAAAATTTCTTCCGCCGGTAGTTTTCGTGAGTATCGTCCGGCCGTCCACAGAACGTGCGGTAAGACTGACGACAATGTGCTATGTGCGGCCTTATGTGCTCCACCGCGGCGGTGTAGCGTATGCGGGTCACAGACGGTAGTCAGCAGCATTAAGATGCGCTTATATAAGCGTCGCCTGTGAAGAAAGCGTACAGAAATTCGATTCCCTTATTGATATATGTTCAGCGTAGATGAAACCATAACGACCTCCCTGCAGTTTAACTACACCAAGAGCGGGGTTCCATGCTTTGTCCAAACAGAAAGCACAATGTCAGATTACGAAATTATTAGCTAATGTACATCGAGTAAGGCTACAATCTTTGTGAGATGCCGGATGAAAACGTTAACACTGTTTCTCTCTAGAATATGACGGATCTTCGATCACATAGTAGGTCAATATGGATTGGGGGTACGAAATGAAAGAGGAAGCCGTCTGGAAGAATTTTGCACAGAGCGTAACTTAATCATAGCTAACACTTAGTTCAAGAATCATAAAAGAAGATTGTATACATGAAAGATTCCTGGAGATACTAGAAGGTATCAGAGAGATTATATAATGGTAATACAGAGATTTAGGAACCAGGTTTTAAATAGTAAGACATTTCCAGGAGCACATGTGGACTCTGACCGCAATCTATTGGTTATGAACTATAGACTTAAACTGAATAAACAGAAAAAAGGTGGGAATTTAAGGGAATGGTACCTGGATAAACTGACTAAAGCAGATGTTGTACAGCGTTTCACGGAGAGCATAAGTGAACTATTGACAGGAATGGAGGAACGGAATACAGTAGAAGAAGAATGGGTAGCTCTTAGGGATGAAGTAGTGAAGGCAGCAGAGGATAAAGTAGGTAAAAAGACGATGGCTAGTAGAAATCCTTGCGTAACAGATGAAATATTGAATTTAATTGATGAAAGGAGAAAATATAAAAATGCAGTAAATGAAGCAGGCAAAAAGGAATATAAACGTCTCAAAAATGATATTGACAGGAAGTGCATAATCGCTAAGCAGGGATGGCTAGAGGACAAATGGAAGGATGTAGAGGCTGATCTCACCAGGGGTAAGATAGATACTGCCTACAGGGTAATTAAAGAGATCTTTGGAGAAAGGAGAAGCATTTGCATGAATATCAAGAGCTTTGATGGTAACACAATTCTAAGCAAAGAAGGAAAAGCAGAAAGATGGAAGGAGTATATAGAGGGCCTATACAAGGCCGATGTACTTGAGGACAATATTATGGAAATGGGAGAGGATGTAGATGAAGATGAAATGGGAGATATGATATTGCGTGAAGAGTTTGACAGAGCACTGAAAGACCTGAGTCGAAACAAAGCCCCGGGAGTAGACAACATTCCATTAGAACTACTAGCGGCCTTGCGAGAACCAGTCCTGACAAAGCCCTACCGTCTGGTGAGCAAGATGTATGAGACAAGCGAAATACCCTCAGACTTCAAGAAGAATATAATAATTCCAATCCCAAAGAAAGCAGGTGTTGACAGATGTGAAAATTACCGAACAATCAGTTTAAAAAATCACAGCTGCTAAATACTAACGCGAATTTTTATAGACGAATGGAAATCTGGTAGAAGCCGACCACGGGGAAGATCGGTTTGGATTAGATAGAAATGTTGGAACACGTGAGGCAATGCTGACCTTACGACTTATCTTAGGAGAAAGAGTAAGGAAAAGCAAATCTAGATTTCTAGCATTTGAAAACTTAGAAAAAGCTTTTCACAATGTTGACTAGAACACTATCTTTCAAATTCTGAAGGTGGCAGGGGTAAAATACAGGGAGCAAAAGACTATTTACAATTTGTACAGAAACCAGATGTCAGTTATAAGAGTAGATGGGCATGATAGGGAAGCAGTCGTGGGGAAGGGAGTGAGACAGTTTGTGGCCTCTCCCTAATGTTATTCAATCTGTATATTGAGCAAGCAGTAAAGGAAACAAAAGGTATTAAAATCCATTGACACTGTCTTGATTTGAGGATATAAGATGAACATCAACAAAAGTAAAACGAGGATATTGGAATGCAGTAGAATTAAGTTGGGTGGTGCTGAGGGAATTAGATTAGGCAATGAGACACTTAAAGTAGTAAAGGAGCTTTGCTATTTAGGGAGCAAAATAACTGATGATGGTCGAAGTAGAGAGGATATAAAATGTATACTGGCAATGGCAAGGAAAGCGTTTCTGAGGAAGAGAAATTTTTTAGCATCGAGTACAGATTTAAGTATCAGGAGGTCGTTCCTGAAAGTGTTTGTATGGAGTGTAGCCATGTATGGAAGTGAAACATGGACGATAAATAGTTTGGAGAGAGAGAAGAAAAGCTTTAGAAATGTGGTGCTACAGAAGAATGCTGAAGATCAGATGGGTAGACCACATAACTAACGAGGAGTTATTGAATAGGATTGGGGAGAAGAGGAGTTTTTGGCATAACTTGACAAGAAGAAGGGACCGGTTGCTAGGAAATGTTCTGAGGCATCAAGGGGTTACAAATTTAGCATTGGAGGGCAGCGTGGAGGGTAAAAATTGTAGAGGGAGAGCAAGAGATGAATACACTGAGTAGATTCAGAAGGATGTAGGTTGCAGTAAGTACTGGGAGACGAAGATGCTTGCACAGGATAGAGTAGCATGGAGAGCTGCATCAGACCAGTCTCTGGACTGAAGACCACAACAGAAACAACAACAATTCCCATCACACACCTGCATTGTAGGTTTCGCATTGAATGTTCTACGAAGTTGTTGCGGAGAAAATCCATTAGTTTTATAAAAGCTCTTGATGTGTGTGAGCTCTTCTTGCAATTTATCTACGCCGTACGCACTAAGGTCTTAAAGACACCTGTGGTCTGTGAATGGCGATGGCATCTACTGGCGTGTAGATATTGATTTGCATGTTTTGGTTTACGATATACGGCATGGTTCAAATGGCTCTGAGCACAATGGGACTCAACTGTTGTGGTCATTAGTCCCCTAGAACTTAGAACTACTTAAACCTAACCAATCTAAGGACATCACAAACATTCATGCCCGAGGCAGGATTCGAACCTGCGACCGTAACAGTCGCACGGTTCCGGACTATGGCCTGATCTAATGTGCCATCAACTTTAGGGCGAACGACAACATCCAAATAGGGGAGGCAGCCATCTTTTTCTATTTCCATAGTAAATATAATACTAGCATAGCTAGAATTCAGATGCTCAAGAAATCGATGTAGTTAATCCATCAAGTGCGTCCACACTACAAATGTGTCGCACACGTACGTTTGAATACCGGTGGTTTAAAACTTGCTACGTCCACTGCCTTATCCTCGAAGCCTTCCATAAATAAATTAGCCATCAGAGAGGAGAAGGAATTTCCAATAGCAACTACACCAATCTGGTAATAAAATCACCATTAAACTGAAAATAAGATGACAAAAGCACCTGATCAAGCAAGGTCGTGATGTTCTTATCAAAATGTTGGCCGATAAAAGATAAAGAGTCCTTTAAATGTACTTTAATATATAATGATACCACGTCAAAACAATCGAGCACATCCGTAATATATAGCATAACATTGCTAAGTCTCTGAATTTAACTCATAGCATTAAATACAAGGAATTAAATTCATAGAATTACATATCTGATGCCTACTATTTCCTACTATTGGTTTTAATAAGGATACGAAATAATGGCAGAAAAATGAGTTGGTGAACCAGTAGTGCTCGTTATATCCCTCGTATTGTCATCTCGTTGGTAGGATCTTTGTTAACTTTCCGGTATTCACCAGAACTAGGTTGACCACAAGTATTTTCCTTGTGGACTTCCTGAAGCAAAGGGACGGTGGCATTACCTTTATCAGCGCGCAGCTCGACTGGGTCAGCATCCTCACGCAGTTTTTATACCGGAAATCTCTCTTCCTTGGAATCATTACTTCTTTGTGGACTGTGTTTCCTAATTGTTCGGCAGCTTTCACGTCTGATTTCATCTGCTGAATCCTCTGATAGCGGTCGGACAGCTTCTTCAATAGCGCTGACGGAAGATGATATTAGCAAAGTCTTTGGTGAAGGGGCATCTTTGGACTAGGAAGATCGTTAAAGTCGCGGGACCCCACAAAGGGAATAAATGACCAAATCATGTAGAGAAAAGTAATATACAGGTACCTTGGTTTAAACATGGAAGAAAAGCTTGATTTTCATGCAGATGTAGATATCGTCTGCCAGAGAGACAATAAAATGCTGCACAAAGTAAGTACAACGGGCCAAAGAAATTTTCCTATGAATATAAGTGTAGTAACAACGTACCAAAGAACAATACTAACGCTGTTGTGAGTTACAGTTGGAGTGTCTGGGCTCGTACAGCCAGAAAGTTATTAACACCTACACTCTACGAGAAGCACAGGGAAGCGTGCTTGTATTCCTTACAGTTTTGTAGAGACCAATACCAAATGTTGCCCTCCTGGTGATATTAGACTTGCTACATCTGGCCAAAGCCACATGAAAGTAAGATAGACTGTATTGGGTAAGAAAGGGAGAATATCGAACAGTATAGGAGATACTGGGCACAAGAGCCACATCGAATAAGGAAATGAAGGCAAACACCGATATAAAACGGCAATTTTTCTGGGACGAGGCGAAAACAGGAAGGAGAACTAAACTTTTCCAACCTAACATATAAGAAAGATCCACATGCCATAATTTTTCCCGGCCAAGGAACCTACACACTACCTGACGGGACATGGCCCATATCCTTCTTTAATGCAGAAAATGCAACCAGACATCACAGACTCTTGTGAATATGGAGCAGCTGTCAGACTTGAACACATCCTCGGCGAATGTGCCACTAGCCAAAACGTTACAGACTACGATAGTAGCATCTTTGATTATGGAACAGTCGATGAAATAATAAGGAAAGAAGGTGTGTGGCACAAGAAGAATTTGCTGACAGCGAAAATACACACATGAAAAAAAAAAAAAGACTTGCGGCCCTTCGGTTCCCAGACTTTCGATCCTGAACAGAAAATTGGAATAGAAATCATCATAAACATTATTGCCCTCCTTTTTATTTCTCATGAAAACCAAGCATAGCATATTGTACCACTGTATGGCAAGAAGTTCAGAGGTGGTGGTCCAGACTTCTGTACACACCGGTACCTCTAATACCCAGTAGCACATCCTCTTGCATTGATGCATGCCTGTGTTCGTCGTGGCATACTATGCACAAGTTCGTCAACGCACTGTTGATTCAGGTTGTCGCACTCCTCAACGGCAATTTGCCGTAGATCCCTCAGAGTGGTGATGGATCGCGTCATCCATAAACAGCCCTTTTTAGTGTATCCCGGGCATGTTTTGGTAGGGTTCATGTCTGGAGAACATGCTGGCCACACTAGTCGAGCGATTTCTTTATTCTGAAGGCTGTCATTCACAAGATGTACACGAAGGATGCGCTACTTGTCGTCCATGAAGACGAATGCCTTGTAAATATGCTGCCCATAATTATGGTTGCACTATCCGTCGGATGAAGGCATTCACGTCTCGTACAGCGGTTACATCGCCTTCCATGACCATCAACGGCCTACGTCGGCCTCATATAATCCATCTCAAAACAGCAGGGAACCTCCACGTTGCTGCAGTCAGTGGACAATGTGTCTAAGGAGTTCAGCCTGACCGGGTTGCCTCCAAACATGACTCCGGCGATTCTCAGTTTGAAGGCTTATGCGACACACAACAGTGAAGAGAACATGATGCCAGTCTGGAGCGAACTATTCGGCAAGTTGTTGGGTCCATGTGTACCGTGCTGCATGGTGTCGTGGTTGCAAACATGAACCTCGCGTTGGTCGTCATGAGTGAAGTTGTGCATCATGTAGCCTATTACGCACAGTTTGAGTTGTAACACGACGTCCTGTTGCAGCACGAAAAGCATTATTTAACATGGTGGCATTGCTGTCAGGGTGCCCCCGTGCCATAATCCGTAGGTGCCGGTCGCCCACTGCACTAGTAGCCCTTTCTCGGCCTGAGCGACGCATATCAACGACAGCTCCTGTCTCTTTGTATCTCCTGCATGTTTGAACAACATCGTTTTGTTTCACACCGATACGACTGGACACTTTCGTTGTTGATAGCACTTCCTGGCACAAAGTAAGAATGCGGACGCTATCAAAACGCGGTATTGACCGTCTAGGCAAGATGGAATTACAGTCTACATGAGCTGTGTACCTCCTTCCTGCTGGAATGACTGGATCTGATCGGCTATCGGACACGCTTCGTCTAATGGGAGCAACTGATGCATGGCTGTTTACACCTTTAGGCACGTTTGGTGACATATCTGAACAGTCAAAGGGACTATATGTGTGATACGGAATCCACAGTCAACGTCTATCTTCAGGATTTCTGGGCTGATTGAAAACTTTTTCTGATGTGTGTATTAGCGTATGAACGGCAAGCATACATTGGCTAGAGACAACAAGGGAAAGGCCACACATAAAGACGACGAGTTGCGCCATAGCAGAACATCCACCTACAGCAACTTTTCACAAGGAGAGAGGAGATGAGCCTCAGGGAGGATTCCCTGGCAGTTACCTCCATATCTATACAACTTGGGTGGCAGTAGCAGGGTCCCTATGAAACCTGAGCTGGGCCTCAGTCTTCCAGGGAATACTATCAAGATAAATGAAAAATCTAGCTTGGCTGTCTGACCGGTTAGAGTAGTCTAATCTAGTGTGGTGTTAATGTAGTATAGCGCTGCGAAGTGTAGTGTTGTATAGTAATGTAGTCAACAATCACAAATTACAAAATTTTTGATGTCTCAAAGCAGCATAGTACAAAAGGCAAGTAACATGTGACTCTGGATTCCAAACTAATATAGGGTTTCTATCTATGTGGAAAATAGCCAAAGGGTAGCCGGCAGCTGTGGCTGAGCGGTTCTAGGCTCTTGAGTACGGAACCACGCCGCTACTACGGTCGTAGTTTTGAATCCTGCCCAAGGAATGGATATGTGGCCAAGCGGTTCTAGGCTCTTGAGTAGTTCTAAGTCTGGTGGACTGATGATCTCACGTGTTAGGGCCCATAGTGCTTAGAACCATGTGAACCACGTTTGAAGCGAAAGGTTAGAAAACAGATTTGGTTTTCAAACTTATTATTTACTGATTTCCATATTTCATACAGACTTTCAATTAATATTTTATGCAGATGTTTAATGTTGATTTTTCCAACCTACATACTACAATGATTAGTTACACTAACACATCTGAAATTATGTTAAAATATTACGTGGTATGTGCATGTCAATTCATGTGCAACATCTGGTTCAATGATGTATTTAGATAAAAGACAAAGGAAAGTACGAGATGAATCAGTAAAAACAAATAGATAAGTGTCATTTTTGTACCGTATGGAGATGAGCAAGTGGTACTCAGCGCTGGTGCAGAGCCTACTCCCTCCTAATACCACCAATATGGCAGCAGTGGTTAACGAACACAACCCCCATACGGTGGTGAGCACAGCGCCATATGCTCTCACTTGATACCACTACATAATGTTTCACTTTCTAAACCTTCAATCGTGTGTGTGTGTGTGTGTGTGTGTGTGTGTGTGTGTACATGGTCTTTACTATAGAGGGTGATTCGCATTCGGGACCCAGTATTTACTACCGCATACGAATTTTGAAACTGTTTTGAACTTCACCCCCTACTTCAATTTGTTCTTAGAATCTCCTCAATTGTCCTGAAACTGTCGCCATTGAGAACTACAGTGGCACTTCAAACCATTACATCCTTTTGTTAGCCTCTTTTGACGCCCGAATGATTCGGAGATTATACTGATTTTTTTCAAGATCTATAAGAAGCATCTACACACCGCAACGAACCACAGATGCACTAAGTGCGTCGGCCAACAAATTTAAAAATGTCGTGGGAAATGCCTGATGCAAAAATATTTCATCGAACTAGAAATTAAGTGTTTTCAAAACTTCAAAAGAAGCGGATGTTTCAGATTTGTGCATTTTCATAAGTAGCCCCCACCATCACTGCACAGCTCATTACAAAATGATCTATTGTAACAATAAGGTAAGCCAAAACGACGTCTTGTAGTCAGCGAAAAATAAAACTATAGCGATAGTGGACAACGTGCCATTGGTTCAAATGGTTTAAATGGCTCTGAGCACTATGGGACTTAACATCTAAGATCATATGAACATAGAACTACATAAACCTAACAAACCTAAGGACATCACACACATCCAAGCCCGAGACAGGATTCGAACCTGCGACCGTAGCAGTTGCGCGGTTCCAGACTGAAGCGCCTAGAAGCGCTCGGCAAGCGCGGGCGGCCCACGTGGCATTAAGAAGAACTTATTACCCCAATTCTTCGCACATATGGTTGCAACTGTCCTCGTTTATAACAGCTTATATCACATCATCACCTTCACTTCGAGGCTCTTCAATGAGAGATGATTAATAAATTATAATTAAGAGGAAAATAATAATATTGTACTGTCAGAGCAGATCGTCGCTCTTTAGCTTGTGTACCAGCGGAATTTGTCAACAATGAAATATTCTACGTTATCAGGCGGGCAGTTGCGTGGCAACATTGCGATTCCGAATCGTATTGCGTAAACACATTGTCTGTGCTTGCGTGATTTTCGTTGTGCTATTCGTTGTGTTCTAGAGCGTCTTCTTGGTGAGAAAAGCTCATTAACTGAATATCTGAAGCGCTTTTCGTGAACAGTCTTCCAACAGAACATCGACATCTTTTCTTCTTCTTCTCTTATCAAGACTAACATCCTTTGCCGTTAATGTCACTCTAAATTATTGCTGCTGAGCGCTTTAGCACACACATGAAATCGCTTGTAGTTGATTTTATTTGGATGTTTAATGACACCAGCTACATTGTAACGAAAAATGGAAAAAATAAAATGTTTCCAGTGATTCGACTTGAGGTTTAGCCTATGACAGCAGTTTTGCAAAATCGTGGGCATGATTTCGGTAGCTGATGTAACTTGCTGAACTCTTTATATCCTTCATATTCCAAAAGGTGTATATGTCAATCATTAAGAGTGTTTAGGGGCTACGTATCGGCTATATTCTGCGTCATATTACCATAATGTATCGCTTTTTATGTCCTACATGTTCTGGAGTTTGCCAAGGTTCTTTATATTGTTCTTAATCGACGAAGACCAAAAAAGGGGGGTGAAAATTGATATTGTTGAAAATTTGTGCTTCGTGGTAGCAGGGACTGATATGAATATTATACTTAAAAGTCCAGACCGGCGAGATGTGAGCTAGAGCGTATGGGAGGGAGATGGGATGGGATGTGGTCAGGAAGAGAGGGTGTTGGGTTAAAGATGAATTCTTTATTTATCTTAAATAAATGGAAATGAATAGCTTCAAGCAAAAATGTGTTTCTGTAATGAGTAAGCTATATTAAATTTGTTAGGAAAATTGTCCTATTCAGTTCTGTGTAGTAGGGTGAAGGTGGGTGTGTGGATGGCACACAAGTTAGGGATTGCAGTTGTCTGGTATTTGATCAAACTCTAATCTCTTCTTTAGTCTGCAAACTGAAGCGCTACCAGGCAAAGCGCCACATTTAACCACGGTTTTATTAGTTCGCTTTCTGGCTCTCTATCTGTCTGCCTGTATCTCTCTCTCTCTCGTACACTTACACGCATTTCGTTGCAGAATGAGAGCGAGGCATTTATTTAGCTAAAAGGGGCCATGCCGCCAAAAGGCATATACCTAGTTCCGAATCTGTCAGCATAGAAGAGCATTAAAACATCTGACTTCATTTTACATTTACACAGTACATACAACTCCAGCGTGTCGTACAAGTTCCGATAAAGTGGACGAAGATGTTTTCTCCTTTAAACGGTCTATCTGCGTATCAACATTATCTTCCCTCTTTTGTTCAAAAGTACATTCACAGTGCAGCTAGCTCTTAAATGGATTTGTGAAATTGGTAACTGAGCAGTGAATGACGCGAAGTGAAGGCTACCAATCATGTGTAGGACGTCGGCAGTTGACCACGAACGAGCAACGAAAAGTAAAGCGGAACAAATTGCGAACTTCGCAATGCAACATGGATGCTGGACAGAGTAAAATGAAATCGATCTGCGACAAAGGAAAATAATATTCTGTGTCTGTTCGCGCACATCACATTTTGTTCTAGTAGAATCTATATACAAAAAATTAGTTTCTGTGGTAATGTTTTGACAATTTTTTAAGGAATCAGGGCTTTCGTGAAATATTTTATGATTGCAGGATGCTATGGAAAATATTGTATGGATAATTTGTTTAGAATGTGTTTTAGGAAGCGCATCGGTGACGTTGATGTGTGTTCCTGAAGTTTTGTTACAAGGAAATGGTGCACATACGTAAGAGAATTAAGGACTCCACTTATCATCTGTTGTGTGGCAGTGGAAATGAGTTACCGTTTATTGCTTCGAACCTCTAAATAAGTATTTTTGGATTTTGAATTTTGTTAGTTACATTATTTGTTCACTACTGTATAGTTAATATCTGTCATTACGTGTCACAGATTTTTACGTTTTTTGACCTTATGTTCAAAAGTATTCTCTATTGACTGATTATGTCTGACCTCTGGATGCACGAATAATATTCGAAATTTCCATTAATATGACTCAAATATTTGGCTGCCGTTATTAATAAAATCACTCCTCTTTGTCCCTCGTTTCCCAATATTTGATATACGTGACTGACCGACGAATAGTGTGGAAATCCTCACGTCTCTGAGAAATTCGTATCATCACACAATATGTCTCGTTCTAAACATACAAACTTGTGTACATGTTCTTTAATAAGGACCTTAATGCTCTCAGGCGACGCAATATTTACTGCATCACACGCATTTCGAAATTGTTTCGAAACGCAGCTGAAAATTTTGCACGTCTGTCATTGTATTACATGTGTCGTCTTTTAGTATTATAGTTGCCTCTTGAAATCATTGCATCTTATTTCACAGTTTCTTTCGACGATCATCGTATTCTGACACCATCTTAATTTTATTCAGGCTTCAAGAAACGGTCATCTGCCCATCGCAGCGAACCATAGACGCACTCAGGGCGTCGGTTTATAAATGTCCAAATTTCGTGTTAAGTGTCTGATGCAAACATATTTCGCTGAGTTGCTTTCCCAATGTTATTCAAACTTGAAAAGAAGAGAAAATTTGGATATGTTCGCATTCATAAGTAGTTGCCACTATCATTTCACAGTACGTTAAAGTATGATTTCAGGTACTTCTGTGGCTAAAGAGACACGTTGTAATTATCGAGGAAATAATTATATGATATGTGCAAGTCAGCTGCTTGTTTTTAAAACAAATTTATTACACAGTTCTCCAGGCACAAACGGGTAGCTGATCGAAAAATTATCGGCTTCTGCCAGCATATTAGGCTCATTTTGGGATATTTTCAATATTCTCAACATTTCTCGGCCCTGTCAGCATCTGTATAAACATTTATGTTAAATTAACAACAACCTCAGATGCAATGTTTACCTAGATTTACCTTGGTTTCAGTTGGGATAACCCAATCTTCTTCAGAATAAAAGGAACTACGATTCATCCTTAATGGACAACGTCAAAAACTAAAAACTATAATATAGTAATACGTCGTCATATTGCAATAACTTATCCGTTGTTGCCGTACTGCGGTCGCGAAGTGGGGTCAAGGCTGTTTCCTATGTAAGTTATGGCAATATAACGATGTATTACTATTTATAGTTTTTAGTTCTTGACGTTGTCCATTATGGACAAGCTCCATACAGACTGCAAGCAACATGTAGAGAGTCTTGGAAAGTTGTGATTACCAATTTTGAATGTCTATGAAAATACTTGAAATGTTTAAAACGAAAATCGTGAGGCACTCGCAAAACATAACTAATGCATGAATAATTCATCTGCTCACTGACATGAAGCTATATTACAAGTGGTCCACGTTTTTCGTTTTTACCTTACAAGAGCTCCCACGGATACTAAAAGTTATCAATCATAAATTTTCAGCAGTATTCTTATAAGGATAAGAATATGTATGGGACTGTGAGAAATTATTTTACACATCTAGTCCTACTTAAAGATGTGGAAAAATTCAAAATTCACTTTTGTTTAAATAACTATTTTTTGCTTATTTCTGTAGTGAATGTGTTAAATTTTTCAATCGATTTAAAAATTTGTAAGATCACAACATGTGGATTATTCCAGGTTATTTTCGGTGTCAACTAATTTATTGCATTCCCCTAGATATCTCGTGGTAAATCATGTGTGTACACAGAGATTATTAGACGTCATATTACACTCCCTTCGGATATTGGGTGCTAAGATATTTTCTGTGGAATATTCTAAAAACAGTATATCGTGCTGCGTTTTATTAGTCAGAACAAAGGGTCTAGTGTCCGACTAGCAATTCTACTCTGAGAGTGTCCTTTACAAATAGAGGTAGCTACTTCTAAGTTTTGTAGGAAATAAAGGTGGATCGTTCACTCACTCTATCTCTATCACTCTGTCTCTCTCTCTCTCTCTCTCTCTCTCTCTCTCTCTCTCTCTCTCTCTCTCTCTCTCTGTTTCTTTCTTCTGTTCTCAATCTGCTCGACACTTATGCACCATTGCGAGTTAGGTGTACACCAGCATCGCATATTTGGTTGCATCTGCGCGTGCGTTCCTATGAGCTTGAGTGTTACGTTTTAGAGCTTTTTCGTAGCCGTAGCTGTGGATCACCAATCATTCAATGGAAGCTGCTAAGGACACAAACCGTTAAAAACGAGATACGTTTTGAAGCAATTTGAAGGGGGACATGTTAAGTTTCACCTAGCTGCTGATGTGAGCAACACATGCTGTCTAATGCACTCGACGTGAAATTAATGTAACCAGGCCTCTCAATGTAGATGGAGTAATCGAAAGTCATTAGCTGCTGAACGTCATCATTTCTCATTCCGTCCCAAGTGAAACAATGACTGCAAGGAACGTTAATATTATTGCACTCTCTGCTGCTCCTCCTCCAAATGGAGGTCTTTTTGCCAGCTTCAGAAAGGAGCAACGTTAAGCAACTCAGTTGCTAGTGAGCATACGACCCTTACAGTCTTAAACAATTACCATGTGAGTTTGTGGCAACTCAAGTCTACTTGTTTACGTACTGGACAACACAGAGGGAAACTGAGCATACAATTTCGTCAGGGGCGAACTGGACAACGACGTGGCAGAAAGTCGACATTTTCTTTTCAGAAGAATTATTTCACCTTTCTCCTCAGCATGTGACTTTAGAGCAACTTATGAAAATCTCTGGACTTCGCTGAACGGGTAATTTTAACTCTTTTAAAGCCGTATAGAGCGCAAATAACGCAATGCTACCTCACGCAACTATTGCTTCTAGTCGATAGATCAAGCTATCTGATACATGCTTGACATTCGGCCGTTTGCCACAAGTACCTTGTACTCTTTTGGCGCAATTTATGGGCAGATTGGTAGTAGACTCTTTGCATGTGGAAGTGGCTTTAAAATGGCAGGGATAAGAATTTGTGGAAATTTGTACAGAGAGCCAAATAATAGGGC
This sequence comes from Schistocerca gregaria, assembly GCF_023897955.1. Lineage (NCBI taxonomy): Eukaryota > Metazoa > Arthropoda > Insecta > Orthoptera > Acrididae > Schistocerca > Schistocerca gregaria. The sequence goes on along the minus strand of NC_064925.1, from coordinate 414,946,389 downwards.
AACAGTAACTAGTGGGAACCGTTGTTTGTCCTTGTGTTATCAGTCGACGTGAAGAACAGAGAAAGAAACGGAAAAGAAAAAGAAAAACGTACCGCGTTGGTAACTATAAAGCTGTGTTCTGTCCCATGAAATCATGCGTACTGTTCGTACATTGTTCTCAAATGCAATGCGAAACCCCCCACTCTTTACATCACGTATCATAATACTTGTTCGAAAACTGTGTACCTGTTTTAATTGGCACTGTAAGTCCTCACAACCCGACAAGGCTTCAATCATCGATTTGGTTATTAGAACATGTTCGGTCTACATGTATTATTGTACTAACTGAAACCGTTACTTTGGTCAGAATTTGTAAATCATTCATGAGCTAATATTTAAATTTCCTAAAAACACTCCATTATCAGACATTTCGACGTTTCTGTAGGTTCCATCTACTAGAATACTGATTAGTAAAATATCTTCGTAGAGACCTCTCCCTGTTCTCATTCCAATCTTTCTGACCGTCCAACAGTCAATAATTGACACGCTGTAATTCCGTATGATCAGTACGTGACGTGATATCTATTTTTTTCTTCGCAGATGTTCCGGAGGCTTTTGGGCGTGTTCTGCCTCCGGTCTCGGTGGGAGGCAGGGGAAGACTTTTACGGAGACCTGATAGACGTCGATTTAATTGGAAAGCCAGAGGTGAGGACCACCGAGATTTCTTGGAAAAACAGTAATGACTCTTAAGTGCACCCACGTTTACTAAGATAATTACTTGAGACCTCTGATTAATGTAAGGCCTTCTGGATTTAGTAAATCTATCTTAGCTACTCGTAGTTATAAATAGGCAATCATAGATTAACACCTATTCCTTTGTGCTTTCGTCAAACGTGCTTGTAGCGCTAATAAAACGAAATACCTTGCAGGGAAGCCTTGCAGGATTCATGGTGTCAGCTCCCTCCAGCGCTACTTCAGACATTAGTCGAGCCCATGTCGCGTCATGTTGCGGCAGTTCAGAGTGCTCCCAAGGGGCCTGCAGGATGTTAAGCAGGTGTACCAGTTTCTTTTGCTCTTCAGTGTATAGGAAAGAAAAACCTCGCGCGGTTCCAGAGTGAAGCGCCTAGAATCGCTAGTTCACACCGGCCGCCAATTACCTGTGTAATCCAGTCATCTATTTCCAGGGATGTCGGCTGAACAGGACGTGACACGTTGTCAAAAGAAAATACCAAAGTATTCTTCCTGAGATTTGTAGCTAGGCTTAATACAGGGACCAAATTTTGGTTAAACACCCAAAATTCAAATTAACATCAGCACGACCAGAAGGAGCAATGAGATTACAAGGAATAGGAGCAAACGCGGAGATGAACTGACGGATAACACTCAACGAAGCTCAAGTACAGCGATGTAAATACGGAATTGCAGAGCAGCAAAGAAACCAGCGTCCACTCGCTATCGCAGCTGAAAGTGAACTACCACTATACCACGAGCTGCGGACAACTTCTTTGCTAAGTGATATGTGCTGTATGGGACTGGCTGTTAAGCCACACTAGCAGATTACTTTTACTCTCACAGAGTTAGATATGAAATTTGTCTTGTACACTCTCATTCACGCTTTTCATTCATCAGGTTAGATGAGGAATGGATGTATATACCTACATACTACACATAGATGTATTGAATATGCGTAATCGTGCTCGGACAGTTACCAAACGTTGGTAAAATGTGAAGTGAAATAAAGGTAATATACCTTGTAGCCACTAAAGTCGCACTCAGCTGCTCAGGCTTTTTTATTTAGTTTATAGTTTGCGCCCAGATTTCAGGTGCCAGATGTACGTACATTAAGATAAATGGTAAGTAAAATGACGAAGAGGCTCATGTAGATATCCTTCAATTTGATATGCTTACTGCAGGTAGAATAAAACAAAAACGGCCTTAGCCCACTGCTGAACCCGCGGAAACGGAATTCATTGTGCCGTTTCGCCCCCTATGGTTGTAGTAAAGCAAACAAGTACCATTAAGAAGTGATACAAGACTCTTCACTAGATCCTTATTACAGGCGATTTCCTCAGGCTCTATCGAGTCGAATGCTGTGTGACTTTTGCCCGCTAAAGCTTATATGTGGTGCAGTTTCATCCTCCTCACCACTTAGTCCACTCTTACAGAGCCTTTCCTTCCGTATCCATCGTGTGTTGATGTTTTATGAAGTTCCCCGTCCAGTCATGAGTTCTACCACGAGTTTGATCTGTTTCCTGTTCAAGTTCGTCATTATAGAAGTTCTCTCGAAATATGGATTCGGCAATATTGTTATGCCATATTTTTAATTTTGAGTCTTAGATCAATATTCTACGCACCCCCTTCTGATTCATCAATTCAGTTTTGATTGTACCATCGCCTTAGGTTACGACAGGTTCCGGTCCAATAAATCGACACTTCGCGCCTGTCCAGGTCTTTCTATTAGCTTGTTCATTGCCATCAGCTCCTGAGTGACCAGGGACCCCAGTAATTTTCCCTTGTTCTTTCCCCTAGTCTCCGAAGGGCTTCATTGCTCTTTGATATCGTTCCAGGGGCTGAAAGATATTTCACAGCTGGTTAGCAGTCTGAATACATGAGTAACATTCCCACTGTATTTCCGTTTCTGCGTGAAACTTAGCCCTACTTTAATTTCCACTCAAACTTATTACCAAGAATATTTCTTTACAAACTGTTGTTCACCTTGAGCTCGTATGCTAACTTTTAACAAAGTATAACGTAATTTGATCTGAAATGTAACTGCGCTGAATACAACCTCTCTTCATCTTAAATATGCATCTGAAGTAAATCAGTTCCATGCCTCTAATCAAAATTTCCACTTGCTTCATGCCTTGTGACAACACTTTTGCAGATGTCTCGAAAGTACAACAGCCAACGGCAAGCAGGCAGCAGCTGAGGTAGATTCCTGTTTCAAAATGAAATTATCAAATTATATTCAAACTGTTGCCTACCTCTTGGTGCAATGTGAAGAACGCACAAAGGAGTACAAAATCTGCAGAGAATTCTTATAAAAATGAAATAACTTAATCATTTGAAATTTTAATTCATGATCAGGGAAGTGGGGTGGTCTTTCTCTCAGCTCTGGGCAAATGAACGACTTTAACTGTCTGGCAATGATCATTTCTACAAATTAGGTGCGCAGTGCTGCAGTCGTATCTGAGGCTCCTTAACTTTCAAAAGAAAAAAAATCGTATTCAAAATTTATATTCCTTTCAACTTTCATCATATACATCAAACTCATCTTTGTTGTCCTTTACATTGCATCTTTTTTCATCTAAAATGTACAATCACAAGTCAACACAGTGATGTACTCTTTCTACAGGGTCAATCAATAAACTATTCTCCCAACCAATTTCAATAACAAGTGACAAACAGTTATCTTTAAAGGTAATGATAAGGGAAAGGATTAATTCGCCCCAACGCCTCTCTTTAGATTTTGCATTTACTGTCACACCCTTCAGTGTAAACAACAGAACAAAGTAACAATGAGAGAATATTTGAACTCGTAATATTTGCTGTATAACTTTAGAATTATTTAATAAGCAATAGGAATCTAAGATTATTCCTATTTAACAAATATGTTTTTAAGACCATAAACGATAAAGATCAATGGTTAAGAAAGTCCAATAAACTTGAGCAAAGATCACTTTTTCAGTCTCTAAATGAAGTCAGTAGGTGACATAGGGGATAATAGGACTTAAAATTAAATGTTACACGAATAAGAACGATCACTCAATAAGAATTATAAATACAAATTAAAGAAGATCCATTTAAAGCAATTAACATCAATAGCAAATAACTAAGTCACGTGTCATCAAATGTATGAAAATCAAATCTTTCAGCTCTATAACAATGTTTGATTGTGGAATACGCCGGATTACCGACACAGAAGGCTAAAGTCTACCAAACAACAATTTCTCCAAAGCTAGAACCATCTTAATAGTGTAAAATACTTAGGTTATCCAGAAATACTATAATTAGCCTTTCTTGGGCAAAACGGTGGAGTAGATAAATAACCTCTTATTTCATGCTCCTAGAACACTGAGCGGCAATAGACACTCGGGCAACTCTTATCCAGCGTGGCTCGGGAAAGAGGATGGCTCCACCAGGAGGAGGAAACATTTACCAGAACTGGAAAGGGAACTCGTCTAACACGAGCCACTAGGTTGGACGAAGACCAGATGGCGAATTTTAATCATTAACCAAAGCTTGCTAGCCAGAGGACGAAAGTTACAGAGGCAAAGATATCTTTATTTGTGCTCACAAGAACTGGTAACTTCTGCAAATGAGATTCCAGCAGAACTACCGCCGTAGCATAAATACGGGACTTCGGAGCTAAGGAGAGCAAGTCAACAACGGTCTCCACCCAATAGGCGTAACATTTCAGACAGATCGAGCAACCGACATCAGTCGTGGCTAGGCGGATTACCAAATAGAAACTCTGGCACTACCTTAAATGTAATTAAATAGAGCACTTAAATGCTACGGGGAATAAACTCCTTAACACAAGAATATACACACAATAACAAAGACTAAAGTTAAATATACCTACGTACTAAAACACAACAGATATTGGCTAACATTAACATAATCTCGCAATTCAGACATCCATAAAATTAATTGGCTACAATCCTCTCTCCGCCAGACAATACACGGTTATTTAATATCTTACAACGCGCTTATCCAAACAGTTACCTACGTCGTCCATGGTAGCTTGCAGATGGTCCACAGCCAAAAAAATTTTCTTTTTTTTTTCTTTTCTACGCGCGCTTTATGTCAGCATGGCGTTCAAATACACGATCATGCAAGGGGCAGTAACACACACGCAACGCAATTTCCGATCGCAAACTCAAGGCAGAGAAATTTTCCACACAGTTATTAATAGCTCCCACAACACCGGGAGTTTGGCCCCACCAGACGACGACCGTTGCACTAAATAGATGAAGAATGTTACTTTCAGTGACGACACCACATTCTGGAGGTTATTAGCAGTCGCATACGGACTTCATAGCTTCCCCAGCCCATGATCGGAAACCAAACGTTGTCCACAGATTTGCAGCCTGTTGTGTCCTCACAGCCCTGGTTTTTGGGCTCATCCACACTTAGCGTAGAGGGACGTAGAGGGACCGGGCGTCCGGCTACAGAACGGTCGTCCAAGGCTGAACACTCATCTCAACTGCCTCCTCCGCGCTCGGCACGGCACACCGCGGCTCCTCCCAGAGGGCGCGCTAGCAGCGCCCTCGCGGAGGCTCCGCAACGTCCTCTACGAGAAACTCCAAACAGGAGTAAACCAAGGGAAAAACAGGAACCGTGCCAAAAGACACGGTTCACACAGCACTACGAAATACGTCCCTCACCTACCCTACTTCAAATGTTGTAGCAGGGCGCGCAGAGCCAAATACTTTGCCACGACAAGACCCAATATTGTATAACGTAAATTATTCTCTCTCTAAAGTGCGTATACAAAAATGAAAACGACATGACCACCTTACAAAAATAGGTGCTACGATCTTTGTAGCACCTACGGAAATGCTCCTCCTTGTAAACCCAGAAAGCGGGGAATTTCGCCTGTGACTATCTTCCCTCGAGATGCTGCTCTCTCTGTTCTACGCTGTGCCCCGTAAATTCTGGCTCCAGAAGGTTTATCTGTTTTCGACCTTCCACCAGACCAGATTATATCTCCTGCAAGGTATTGTGGTTCATTCTTCGACTGCTCCCTTCTTGCAGTTGTTAGAGCAAAAGGTTTATGAAATAGCAAAAAGTTATTGTATGGTAAGTCGGCATTTCCTAGACAATTCCTGTATTTATCACACTCGTTATACTAATTCGAAGTTCTCCTTATGCTAAAGGAATAAAGTTATTACTAGTTTTTTAACTGTATGTCCCTGCAGCTGCCTCCATTGTAATCAAAAGATGCAAAGGTGGCATGTCCAGCATGGTTTTCATACCAGCAGTGGGTGTGTTGCTGATTCCTCCTTTTACAGATAACCAGTCCAATGTCTGTATATTACTAAGCTGTGCTGCTGATTCCTACTTTTACAGATAACCAGACCAATGTCTATACATTACTAAGCTCCCTAACAACCACCCTCTACTTCATTCCTCCATACTGTAGCCCCATCAGTTAGAAGCTAGTTTTTACAACTGGCCATTTTAGTGCTGCAAAGAGTGCATTTTGCCCAAAAATGTTGATTCTTTACGTGAGGGACCCATGATAGTTTCGCATCCCTCTACTCGTAGAGTTTCATCATTAACCTTGACATTCAAGTATACGATCTGTGTGATGAATTTTCTTCTTCATAAATGGTGCTACATCAGTTTTCTTGGGTCCGATACTTACATTCTCTTTTCTGCCCCATTTTTTTCAAAATGTGTAGTACACTTTGTGCTGTTGCGCTCCTTAAATGTTCGGCTTGGGATATGTGAACTGTTAGAATTTTATTCCTACCGCCTGCAGGCAGTAGAGGCCTGCCCAGTCTATGTGATAACTAAGTAAGCCACTCGACGGTATTGTTACCACTATATAAAACAGTCCAGGCAGAGTGGCGTTTACGCCACCTGTCAAAGGCCGAGTGCATGGAACAGTGTGACCAAGAGTGAAGTAATATGTTATTACTCAGGAACGTACGTGCTACCAAGAAACTCATACTTCGCAAATTTAACTGGGTATAGCAACCCGTGCTCAGTAGAGAGCGAGCTAGAAAAAGCTAACGGAACAAGTAATATAAAGAAAACCTACTCATCACGCACCGATAAGTCTACATCAGAAGCATAGCTATAAGCTTGTAAATAATCGAACTTCGTTGCTCAAAGCATTGAGTAGTGCCGCCGTTCTGCCTGAGTTTGAACCAAATGATGTGCTTTTGAATTTCAGAGTAACCACAACACACGCTTCTTGATGAAGATCTGTTGACTACCTGCCCTCGTTCTTCACTTCTCGTGGGCAACTCAGCATCACGGTAGCTGCCACTCATGACTCAGGTCAACAGACGTCACCAACGGAAATGGGCGTCGACGTATTATTCGATCGGCCGTGTTTTCAAGCACAAAGCGCGTCCGTGAAGACAGCTGGAATGCAGTATAAGGCTGCTTTCATAAAGATCTATCAATACTACAATCGTTTGAGTATACGACCCCGCGGTAATCTGCCCTCTCCCTCACCATCTCACCCATCATGAGGGGCAGAGGTCAGGAATAGGCGGTGGTGGTGGTTACGGTTTAACGTCCCGGCGACAGCGAGGTCACTAGAGACGGAGCGCAAGCTCGGGTTAGGGAGGGATGGGGAAAGGAAATCGGCCGTGCCCTTTCAAAGGAACCATCCCGGCATTTGCCAGAAACGATTTAGGGAAATCACGGAAAACCTAAATCAGGATGGCTGGACACGGGATTGAACAGTCGTCCTCCCGAATGCGTGTCCAGTGTGCTAACCACTGCGCCACTTCGCTCGGTCAGGAATAGGCCAAACTGTTACAGTTGGTGTCATGAATTAGTCGTTCCGCTTCACGACGCGGGTTGTCTGGGGAAATGTTCTTCCAGCATACAAACCGTAGAGTTAGCCGAGAGAGGTGATTGTTCGGTAACACTTAAGCCCAAAGAACGTGTCTTGGAGTCGGGCAGTAAGACTGGGTAATTTAGTAAATTACATCCGAGCAGTGGTACTCGTCGTATCTCCATTTCAGTAGCATTGACTCATTACCATGGGGTGCGTTGAACCACACGTTGTTTATGTTTGATTCAGTATTTTTTCTTAGTTAAGAGACCCACAACATCCAGTACTGGGTGGAATATGATAAGGTTACGTTTGAGAATTCATGTGAATCCCTGAACTTATCATTGTTTGTTTTGTAATTTTGCAGCGCACGAATTGCCATGCACTACGGCTGTAGCAGGCACATTTTTTACAAGTACACGTGTTGATCATTTGGCTCTCCATAGTGCAGACTATACATGGGTGACAACACATGAGAAAAGGTAACTTATAAGGTTTTTCTTCAGTAGTGAGTTGTGTTTCTGGTACTGGTAGTGGTGAAATCTTGTGCTGGTATTACAACAGAATCTGTTGCTGCTATAACAGAGCAATTGCGAATGTTAACAGAAGAAACGTTTTACCAAAAGTACGAGCATGAGGACCTTCTTCGTAGATTTGTGGCTTTGGAAACCTTTGAGGTTCAGTCACATCCTGTCGGGGGAAAATAGGCAGAGTTGGAGGTATATTCTTCTCCTTTTGATCCAGCAGTAACCGCACTTACCAGTCTTTTTCCCAATAGAACAGGCGACTCCAAGAATTTTAGTCTGATGGTCACATCGGATCTTCCACTAAATCCGAAAGACCAGAACCTAGTTAAATCTCACTCGTGTAATGAAGAGTTGGATGTTTCACATTGTTTTGTATGCAGAAGCGTGGGTCACTGAGTAATGTTAATGGATAATATAAGGGTTTCAGTTAGCGTAAATAATTTTCAGTTAATCTGTCAAAAGGTATAATGACACTACTAAAGATGAAAACGTCGATACGTTGAGTTTGGACAGGAGTCATAAGCAAACATTACGCAAGAACCTGTGTCACCTGTAGGCCAGTGATCGCACAAATAAGGAAAGTGTATTATTGAAATTTATCAACTTGTTTTGTAGAGATGGGGTGTTACCAGCTACTCTAGTAACTCAGCACTGTATAAATTTGGGATTTTACACCAATTTACAGCAAACAGTTCGAACAGCGAGACATTTACAGACATTAATAGAGAAGTTCATGGAACAGAAACTACGAGATTGGATCAATAATGAAGTAGCAGTTCTGAAGTACACATGTCGTAAACATCCCTAAGAAATCATTGGGTGGAACCAAGGAATACATGTTTTTTCTGAGATAGTAGATGATTATCCAATCGCTAATTTTACTGAAATTTTGGATAAGTGTTGAGTGCCGTTATTTTACTGCATGTCACTCAAAAGTTGTCATCAGTTGGAAGTAGCACTTGAGCATAGGCCAAAGACAGCGTTTACCGCATCATGCGGACATTATCAATAGAAGCGAATGTCATTCGGTTTGGAAATCGCTCCTGCTACTTTTCATGGGTTATTGGACGGAGTTTTAAGAGGGTTAAATCCTAAGGCCCATACATGATCTATTTGAATGACTTAATAGTGTATTCTTCGGTTAAACCAGAACATGTGAGACGATTGGAGGATGCTTTTAGTAGGTTAAGTTTGCACATCTGACAAGCAGATGCAGTCGTTTGTCGCTTTGAGCTATCGTAAATTCATAAGGGATTTCTTGAATACAACTGAACATTTGAACAAATTAGTTAGTAAGCTAGATTTATGTTCCATAGATAATTCTGTACAACAAATAGTAATGATGTGTAATCAGCCATTTCACATACACATCGCCAATTAATTTGTAAAGATGGCTACATGCTAATCATTTATAACTGTAAAATTTACAGATTTAAGCTAGTAGCTCCTGTCCACCAACTTTTACCCATTAAATAGAAATTCTTTTACTCAACAGAAGTGTCAAGAAGAAACTTTTTCAGATTGTATTTGAATTTTACTTTACTGTCTGTCGGAATGCTCAGAATGCTCAACTCCTTAAACAGATGACAGTAAGATGATCATGGGTGACCGCCACATATCATTCGTACAGTAGGTTTTTGAACAATGAAGTGTTTCTTTTTAAAAGATGAATTGACGTCACTGAATGAAAATATGGGGTATATAGCATGTTACTGATTTGCCTCTCCCCGAGATTTGCAATGTTTCTAATTCCAAAAGGGTCTGAACTATGTTGTTTTAGGAGTTCCAAAATGCACTTATTCCAGTGTAAATGCTCGTCAATACTGTCACATGACAATTTTGAAGTTTCAACCTGTTCGCTATTTCCTTACTACTTGTTACCTTAACACTGATGTAGTACTCATAGATATGAAGAACTGAATATATTGTGCCTTTTAAAAATTGAGTGTGAGATCATTCGCAGATAACCAATGCTACTTTTAGAAACATCGTTTATCATTTGTTCTGTTTCTTGCGTATGCTTGGACTGGTTACACGACTAGTGTTATGTCCAAAAAGAATTATTTCTGCTTGTGGCGTATCAGACCACAGATCGGTTACATATATATAGGGAACAATAATAGGCCTAATACTGAACCTTGGATAATCATGTCCTTGGACTCTACTGGTTGACTTATTTAGTACAACTTTCCTTATTGATTTGGTTACATATGACATTATCGTTTGATTTTCTGTGTCTCCAGTCTCATAAATCTGCATTTTATCTAGGACTGTACTGTGATTCACTGTCAAACGCCTCAGACAGGTCGCAGAAAATGCCAAATGGTGCTATTTATCATTTAATGCTTCTAAGATTTGGGGAGTTAACATTTATTACTCTATCGGGAACACCATCAAAACCAGATAAGATTTATGTTTTAGAGAATGTATAATTTTCTTAACTAGGTAATTCACAAAGAGTGTAATGTTTCAGTGGACGCAGGGGTATCAATGGAGCAATTGGGGAAAGAATGATTTCCGATGTAGTAATGCTATTCCTGATTTTGACAAAGAGTTCATCCCGTCTTATGATTCCTCAAATAAGGCAGTCGGCTGTATTTTGGGTCAGGTGCTTTGTGGACAGGGGCACCTAGTAGTTTATGAACCGTGACGGTTTAATAAGGCGTAAAGTAACGGCTCAACAAATGAAAAGGAAATGTTAAAGGTCATATGTGATATTACACATTTCTGATGTTTTGTGAATGGTAGAAAATTTAAAGTTGACTGATCATGCGTCATTGAACTGATTGTTTAGTCTAAATGATCCCTCTTCTCGTTTTCCACTTTGGGCCCTCAAGCTAATACGTTTAATTACGAGGTTGTCGGGCATAAGACACACAAATGATGTTACATTAAGTCGCAAAACAGCCTTGTTTTGTGTATTGGGCAAGAGTTTATTGGAACAGCAGGGTGCATAATCAGACGGTAACGATTATCAAACCTTTAAGTCACAGCCGCACGCTATGATACTTGAAGATTTCTTGTTCAGACTTCCGAAATAGGGGCCACGTATCGTGGTCCCGAGAGTTCTTCAAAAGGAACTGATACAACAGGCTCATGATCAGCTGTTATCAGTTGTTGATTGCCGACGGACAACAGACAGGCTTATTACGGAATGGTTTTGGTGGAGGAATAGGAAGCGTGTCAAAGAATGTCTACCATGCCCTGAGGGAGAGGATATTTTGCACTAGAGAATCCCTTCGCTGAGGTCAACAGAGGCGTCGAAGCCATTTTAAATGCTTGAGCTCGACATTTACTATCCACAGTACACCTGTACGCATGTGCTTACGGCTATAGATCTTTTTGCGGGATATAGTAATGATATCAATTCCAGATCAACAGGCCAGTACAGTGGCACTAGTATTATATTGGATATTGGAGATTTTAGTCCCCAATAACTTAATTGCCGACCAGAGAACGAGCTTAGTTTTGGAACCTACGGAGCAGATGTGTCATGTATTGCGTATTCGGAAGTTACGAAAGAGCCCGTTCCACCCGCAAACCAAAAGTTGAATGGAGCACCATTAAGACCATTTTCAAAATGCAAGGCCTTAATGATGACTGGGATATCTATTTTCTATATATAGTTTGCACGTGCAACTCGAAGGTCCACATGGTAACAGTCATGTCTCTACTTGAGCCAGTATACGGGCCGAAAATTCCGTCCCACTTTGACGCTTTAAGTCCTAAATTAGGCGCCAACAGCGAACCAGTGAAGAAGCTTGTGAGAAGAAATCGGGAGGTGTGGGAAAACGTACAAAAGGCGAACACGAAGGCCATGAACCGCCGAATAGGCTAATGGGCAGACTACCACAGTACCGTGTACGGCAGTGGGTATTGGTCGCTAATCCCAGTACTCCAGAAGGAAGACGGAAAGGTACAGGTTCCTACCAAAATGTATGTCGTGCACATCAGGCTGGTGAAACTATTTAAGAGTATTTTGGATGCTGGGCCACAGTTACCTGTGTCCTTGGTGAGATAGTCTGGAGAAGGCAGAATGTAGGAACCTCGTCCGTTAGACAATTAGAGGCACTAGGATGCCTAATACGTTGACGTCACGTAATTATTAATGTTGTTGGATTATTTAGTGTGGTATGTTAGTGTTAAATTTATACTTGATATTTCTCTTATGTATACTTTTTGCATTGTCTTGTGTTCGGGTGTATTTAGTGTTTTCGTATCATTGCAAGATATATGTTTCTTTTATTACTATACTATTATTATCAGGTTCTTGTTACTATTGTTTCTTCTTTCTGCTTGCCGTTAGTTCCTGTCTTTGGAAGGAGAGCGATGATAGACTGTTTCTTTCCTCAGGTGACGACTTTGTGATGTCATCCTGAATGATGGAATGGTCCTGGGTTTGTCATATACACTCCTGGAAATGGAAAAAAGAACACATTGACACCGGTGTGTCAGACCCACCATACTTGCTCCAGACACTGCGAGAGGGCTGCACAAGCAATGATCACACGCACGGCACAGCGGACACTCCAGGAACCGCGGTGTTGGCCGTCGAATGTCGCTAGCTGCGCAGCATTTGTGCACCGTCGCCGTCAGTGTCAGCCAGTTTGCCGTGGCATACGGAGCTCCATCGCAGTCTTTAACACTGGTAGCATGCCGCGACAGCGTGGACGTGAACCGCATGTGCAGTTGATGGACTTTGAGCGAGGGCGTACAGTGGGCATGCGGGAGGCCGGGTGGACGTACCGCCAAATTGCTCAACACGTGGGGCGTGAGGTCTCCACAGTACATCGATGTTGTCGCCAGTGGTCGGCGGAAGGTGCACGTGCCCGTCGACCTGGGACCGGACCGCAGCGACGCACGGATGCACGTCAAGACCGTAGGATCCTACGCAGTGCCGTAGGGGACCGCACCGCCACTTCCCAGCAAATTAGGGACACTGTTGCTCCTTGGGTATCGACAAAGACCATTCGCAACCGTCTCCATGAAGCTGGGCTACGGTCCCGCACACCGTTAGGCCGACTTCCGCTCACGCCCTAACATCATGCAGCCCGCCTCCAGTGGTATTGCGACAGGCGTGAATGGAGGGACGAATGGAGACGTGTCGTCTTCAGCGATGAGAGTCGCTTCTGCCTTGGTGCCAATGATGGTCGTATGCGTGTTTGGCGCCGTGCAGGTGAGCGCCACAATCAGGACTGCATACGACCGAGGCACACAGGGCCAACACCTGGCATCATGGTGAGGGGAGCGATTTCCTACACTGGCCGTACACCTCTGGTGATCGTCGAGGGGACACTGAATAGTGCACGGTACATCCAAACCGTCATCGAACCCATCGTTCTACCATTTCTAGACCGGCAAGGGAACTTGCTGTTCCAACAAGACAATGCACGTCCGCAAGTATCCCGTGATACTCAACGTGCTCTAGAAGATGTAAGTCAACTACCCTGGCTAGCACGATCTCCGGATCTGACCCCCATTGAGCATGTTTGGGACTGGATGAAGCGTCGTCTCACGCGGTCTGCACGTCCAGCACGAACGCTGGTCCAACTGAGGCGCCAGGTGGAAATGGCATGGCAAGCCGTTCCACAGGACTACATCCAGCATCTCTACGATCGTCTCCATGGGAGAGTAGCAGCCTGCATTGCTGCGAAAGGTGGATATACACTGTACTAGTGCCGACATTGTGCATGCTCTGTTGCCTGTGTCTATGTGCCTGTGGTTCTGTCAGTGTGATCATGTGATGTATCTGACCCCAGGAATGTGTCAATAAAGTTTCCCCTTCCTGGGACAATGAATTCACGGTGTTCTTATTTCAATTTCCAGGAGTGTATTATCAGGAGTGGAGCAGAACGCTTGGTTGTCGGTCAACAACTGGTTTGATTTGTGTTGTTCTCTAGGCAATCGAATGTCTTCCTTATGAGGCATCAGCGGATATTGAAATGAGGAATGAAATTGGTAGATTGAAAGATTTTCTTTCGGAATTGTTTAAAGAGATACAGAGAAGTGACGGTTATTTTGGGGCTTACAAGGGAGTTAGTCACAGTTTATCTACGGTAAATTATGAGCATAGTTATCAAAGCTGGTAGATATTGTATCACTGACTATAGTTAAGAGGAAAAGAGGTTGGTTAATTGGGGGAGATTATAAATAAAAATATTGTTCTTCACACCAGATGAGGCGGATGTTCCGATATTGAATTATTCACTTGGTCATATTGGAAAAGCGGCCGATTCCTATGATGAGTGCCGTGGAATGGAACTCAACTCGGGGCAGATTTCCCTCTTCCGTTTACACTCACTGGTATGACTGTCATGACACTGACGCGGAATTACTGTATTGGCCGGAAGGGCCGTTAAGGGCATTACCCCTCGGGAATTTAGCTCACCTTAAAGCCACCCTAAACCCTGAACTAACGCGTTCGTTAGACAAATTTATGGAATGACAGGAGGTGAAAATTTTAATGGAGGTGATATACAAAATCGTAAGCACGAGGTTATATCGACAATTATTTCATCTACCAGTTGTGCCTGCTTCTACTAGGTATTTGTCTATTTTATTTCTGTAATAAATGCAGAAGGGGACAGAGTTTACAGACAACCGGCACACCAGTTTCCAGCCAAATGGTTAACCGTCATAGGCCATGGAACAACTGACGGGAGTAGAATCTCTATACTAGGTAGCATAAACATTAGACTGAAAACTGTATTCTAGTTAGGTCCTCGAAATCGCACTTTGAGAGTTAGTATATAAAGGAGAAACTCACATAGGTCATCTCAGGGCTGCAATCTGGGTGTTGCAATCAGCACAGCAAAGATTTCTTTTGGTTAACGCTAATTTTAATTAAAGATTCGTCTTGGAAGACACGGGAGCTCTTTCGAAAGAATGGAGGTGTGTAGCAGCCGGAAAAATGTTCGGTGCCCCAATTGTGAATATTTTAAACGTTTTATTTTAACAAGCGGCCAGTCTACAGAGGCCATCCCTGCCGATGTGCTAATCGAGTAAGCTTTTTGATTGCACTTTTGACATTACGCTAAAACTTTCTGGCCAAAAAGGCTTGACACACTAGACTTAGGGGAGCCACACAGAACTGTAAAATCCTCAAAACGTCGTGACCAACAGTAAAACTATGTATTATGTCTACATCTACATCTACATGGATACTCTGCAAATCACATTCAAGTGCCTGGCACAGGGTTCATCGAACCACCTTTACAATTTCAATCTTGTATAGCGCGCGGAAAGAATGAACACCTATATCTTTCCGTACGAGTTGTGCTTAAAGGCGTTGACAAACGTCAACAGGGGCAGATGAAAATTTGTACTCCGACTGGGACTTCAACCCGAGATGATCTGCTTCTAATCAGATGCTCTATCCATCTGAGCCACCGAGGACACATAGGATAGGGCGAATGCAGTGATTTACCTTTGGAACGCCTCCCGAGAATCGCACATTTTCACATTATTTTCCCGCACTTCATTCGTAGTGTCCCCAACCTTTATACTCATTATTCGTGGCGCGTTGCCGATTCCCGTAAAAGTTCGGGTATTGTTTTTGCATCCGCGCAGAGGAAGAAGATGGTCAAGTGGCCAGTGAGACTTAACTATATATATACTAAGATGCTGTAGATTCTTCCAAATTTGTGATATATCTCCTTCAGTATGTGACTGTCAGTACAATTTCAATCACAGCTTTATCTAACACTGGACTGAGAGCCACTGAACAGGAAACAATAAAGAATCAAAGGGAAATGAATCAATGTTGAGATAATTGTTGATGTCAACCCTGAGAAATAGAATGTCCGTGTGTTATAAGGTCACGTAATGCTATTATTTCTGGAGTAAGGCGATCGTTATGGGAAGTCGCATTTGCTACCAAGCGGGGGAGACCTTATGACCAACTCCCTTAAACGTAAACTTTCCGATTAAGCTTAAACGAAAACACGTAAAAAATCATAGAATCTGGAAGAAGACTGCATTTAAGAAAGTAAATATTTTCTTAGGAAATTTGAATGTATAAAGTACCTGAATAGGTATCAATATTTTCAAAAGGTGGGCATTAAGTTCCGCTCCCCTCTGTCCACCTCCCTTGGTATCGCATGGGTTAATGATGTTACAGCTACTGCAGCACTGAGGGGTCAATCAGACGAAGAAATACTTTGTGTGACTGAATATGTGTTTAACATGAGAGGCCAGATCGTATGTGGCATGCCATGAGATCCAAAGTAAAGCACAGTCGTTTCAGCAGTTGGTTGCTGGATTACGCCAGTGTTGCAAAAAGAAAATACCATAGGAATTTTTCGCGAGGAGCTCATACATTTAATTTGAACTGTGATAAGTCCATGGAAATATTTTCAGGCAGGATTTGCGAAGTTAACCCTCAACATATGTGCGTTCCAAAAAAGCAGGAGCCAACAACGTGTTATCGCAGGAGGCTGAGGCTCCTAGGACTGTGGCGCAATTTGAGGAAACATATTTTGTCAAGAAGCAATAGGTAGCTCACTGATTTATCCCTTCTGAGGTGAGGTGCTACAGGTGTGGGCGCAAGGGCCATACCCAGAAATAGTGGATAATTGGTTCAAATGACTCTAACCACTATGGGACCTAACATCTGAGGTCATCAGTCCCCTAGACTTAGAACTACTTAAACGTAACTAACCTTAGGACATCACACACATCCATGCCCGAGGCAGGATTCGAACCTGCGACCGTTGCAGTCGCGCGGTTCCGGACTGAGCGCCTTAACCGCGAGACCACCGCAGCCGGCGACGGTACGTGAGTTTACCATTACGGAAACCAAGTTTGAAGTGCATGTGGATGTTTTACCACGTGTGGGTTAACTTTGGAAAAACTCTTCAGCTCACTGAAAATTTGTTTCACTTGGGTAATACACTTGCAAACGAAGCGACATCGTAAGGCTTACGTGTCATGAAGGTGATGCCAGCTAAACTGCAGGCGAGTTCGTTAAAGATTGATCAGCAGGTATGGGAATGAAAGCGTTTTTAAGTTTTCACGTTATTTATTATTTCCTTACTGTGTATTACTGTTATCATTGGTGTAGTACCTCTAGATACGCAGAACTCAGTATGCTGTGTATTTTTAAAATGAAGGGCGAGATTACTCGCAGAAAACCAGTCAGAGAAAATTTTAAAAATATTGTATACGATTTGTTCTGTTTCTGTATGTATGCTTGGACTGATTTTGGTACCGGTGTCGTCTGCAACCAGACCTAATTCTGTTTGTTGTATATTAGACCAAAGATCGTTTACATATGTGGGGAACATTAGCAGACCCAAGCCTGATCATTGGGGATTCATGTCCCTGGACTATAACACTTGAATTACTAAGTAACACATTCTGCATTTACTTGGATATATATGACATTATCCACTGGTTGGCTGTACAATCAGTCTCACAAAATTTATATTCATCTAGAAGAATATTGAGATTCATACGGTCAGAAGCCTTAAGTAGGTTGCAGGAAATACCAACCGATGCTACTTCATAATTTAATCATTGTTACACTTGG
This sequence comes from Schistocerca gregaria, assembly GCF_023897955.1. Lineage (NCBI taxonomy): Eukaryota > Metazoa > Arthropoda > Insecta > Orthoptera > Acrididae > Schistocerca > Schistocerca gregaria. The sequence goes on along the minus strand of NC_064925.1, from coordinate 414,928,832 downwards.
CGAGTTAACGTGTAAATGGCTTTCTCAATAGAGCACCACTTTGAAACCCTACCTGTGATTTTCTGAGGATATTTTCAATGCTAAGGTGAGATACTATTCTACAAAAAATCACCTTCTCAGATATTTTTTTTCAAATCATGCCAGCAGTGAAACAGGTCTATAGCTGAGTTAGTGATGCAATACGTAGTTCGGGTAAGACAGGATTTATTAAATGGAAACAAATACGTAATACAGTGGAAGAAGGAGAGTCAGGTAGTATCAGAGAAACTGTAGGAGGCAATGAGTTCCGATACAGTATTGGTTATTTCAGATATTAGAAAATGGTTCATTGTCTCTAACGAAGCTTGTAATGGACAGTCGGATGTATTCTGTGTCAAACGCAGTAAAATAATGCGTAAAGTAACCACTGAATAACCGAATGCCAGCGAGAGTGGCCGAGCGGTTGTAGGCGCTGCTCCTACGGTCGCAGGTTCGAATCATGCCTCGGGCATAATTGTGTGTGATGTCCTTATGTTAGTTAGGTTTAAGTAGTTCTAAGTTCTGGGGGACTGATGACCTCAAACGTTAAGTCCGATAGTGCTCAGAGCCATTTGAAGCATTAACCGAAGCGTTAACGGCCATATGCGATATTATACATTTCTGATGTTTCATGTCTGGTAGACGATTTAAAGTTTAGGCTGATCTGAGTCAATTAAATGGTTGTTTTGTCTAAGAGACTAATCTACTGGTTTGCCTCAGTGCCTTCTCAAGTTCAGTGAGTATGATTACGAGGTTGTCTACACAAATGCAGATAAATTAAGTCGCAGAGTAGCCATTCTGAGTACTCTGGACAAGATTATACTGAAAGAGCAGAAAGCGCAGGCAGATAGTAAAGGGTGATAGGCTTTTAAGTCAAACTGCACTTTATCATTCATGAGGATATTCGGTACACAATTCCAAAAGAAAGTGTTAAGTGTTACCACGGGCTCATGAGCATATTATTTCAGATCGTGGCGACCCACGATCAACAGATAGGCGTATTGCGGAATGGTTTCGGTTTGGAACAGGAAGAGTGGCTTGGTGAAATATTTGAAAGACTGTGTACCATGTGCTCAGAGAGTGAATACTTTGCACTAGAAAATCCCTTCGCAGAGGTTACCAGAGGCGTCGATGTCAATTTAAATGCTTATTCAAGACATTTGATAACTATAGCCAGAACACCAGTAAACAATACGTATGTGCTTACGATCATCAATTTTTCTCACGGTATCTAGTAATGATAGCAATTCCAGATAAAAAGGCCAGTACTGTAGCACAAGTATTTATTAAGAATTGGACACTGAAGGTTGGAGTGCCTGATAACTTAGCTATAGACCGGGGTACGAACTTATTTTCAGTATCTACATCCAGCTGTGCAGTATATAGCATATTAGGAAGTTATGAACGAGCCCTTTCTATCCATAAGCCGGCCGCGGTGCTAGGCGCTCACTCCGGAACTGCGAGACTGCTACGGTCGCAGGTTCGAATCCTGCCTCGGGCATGGATGGAAAGTGAGAATAAGACCATTTCTTAACTACTAAGATTTTACTTGAATGCCAGACACGACGACTGGGATACCCATTTTGCATTACTAGCGAACAACTTAAAGGTTCATATTGGAACTGTCATGTCACTATGTGAGATGCGGGATGAAAATGCATACTCAATTTGACTTTTTGGGGTCCTAAATTACTATCGAATAGCGAACCAATGAATAAGAGAAGTAAGGTGCAAAACCCGTACACAAAGGTTCTGGATCGCCAGGAACAGCGAAACAGGCGCACTCGTAGCCTGCCTCAGTATCGCAGAGGGCAATGTGTGTTAACTACTAGCCCCTATATACCAAAGAGGAAGACAAATAATTTCTTGACTAAACATCGCGAGCCGTACCACGTCGTTGATATGACCTCAACTGTTAACGGAAAGGTACAGTCTCCTACCAAATTTACAATGTCTATCCTGCACGTTGGTCTGGTTAAACAGTTTAAGAGTGCTTTGGACGCTTTGACCGACCCGGTAAGATTAGGTGAAGCTGGTGCAAAGGAGAAACGTAATCGTCTAGACAGCGTAAAGCACATGGCATGCCTACGGTTTGGCGTCACTGTTGTTGCATTATTTGAAATATTATGTTGGTGTTGGATTTATTCTTGATATTTGTGTTATGGGTATTTTGTGCATTGTGTTGTTTTCAGGGTATTTATTGTTTTCATGTCTTTGCGACATGTGTTTTTTATTACTGTAGTTTCATTGTCAGTTACTTGTTACTGTTGTTCTTGTTGCTATCTGTCGTTAGTTACTCGTTTCGGAAGGAGGACAGGAGTGATAGATGGTTCCTTTCCTCAGTTGGCGAACTTGTTATGACATCCTGGATGATGGGAATGGTCCTGGATTTGCCATACTTCATCGGGAGTCGAGCAGAATGTTTAGCTGTCGTTCATATGTTTGTTTAAGATATATATATCACAAGGCAGTCGAATGCCTTCCTTATGAGACATCAGTGGTCATTGAAATCAACACATCAGAGAAATGAAATTCTGAGACTGCTAGATTTTGTTTCGGATTGATATACAGATGCACAGGGAAGTAACGATTTTTCGATTTTGAGGGAGGTGCTCAAGGAGTATCATAATCACAGTAAATTAAGAGCACACTTATCACAGCTTGTATATGTTGGCCACAACCTGTTGTTTGTAGGAAGTAGAGGAGGAGGAGTAGGAGATTAGTGTTTAACGACCCGTCGACTACGGGGTTATTACAGACGGAGCGCAAGCTCGGGTGAGGGAAGGATGGGGAAGGAAATCGGCCGTGCCCTTTCAAAGGAACCATCCCGGCATTTGCCTGAAGCGATTTAGGGAAATCACGGAAAACCTAAATCAGGATGGCCGGAGACGGGATTGAACCGTCGTCCTTCCGGATGCGAGTCCAGTGTGCTAACCACTGCGCCACCTGGCTCGGTGTTTGTAGGAAGTGAACTTGGTTAAATGTGGGAGAAAAATTAATAAAAACGTTGTCCGCGATAGCAGAGTAGGAGAAGTTCCTAAATTAAACGATGTACTTTGTCATTTTGAAAAAGCAGTATTGCTATGAAGAGTGAGGTGCTTTGGATTTCATCCTGGGAAGGGTTTTTGTCTTAGGTGTACACTCACTTGTGTGACTGTCAATACACTAACGCGGAATTCACTGCATTGGCCAGAGGGGCCATGAAGCGTGTTACACTTCCAGAATTGAGAGCACCTTGAGGCCACCCTCATCCCTGTACTTACACATTCATTACACATATTTATCGATTCATAGCAGGTGGAAATTTCAGTGGAGCGGATGTTACATTATATCCACAACATTCAAGAAAATCGTCAAATCATGATTAAATAGATGATTTTCAGCAACCAAGATGTCGTGTCTTTACTAGGTATTTGCATATTTCATTTATGCAGTAATCGAAGAAGGGCACAACCTACAGATCAGCCGAGACACCAGTTGCCAGACGAGTTTTTGGCAGGCAATGGCCGTGGGAAAGATTGATGGACTTAGAAGTTCTGTATTAGGTGGTATAAACTTTACATTCAGGATTGTATTGTAGTAAGGTCCTGGTGACCTCCCATTAAGAGTCAGCTCATGCTGTAAATGGATAAGGAAGGACCCATGTGGTACACCTCAGGAATGGAAGGCTCGGTCCTGGAAGATTCTGGACGAATCTTTCGAAAGAGGGGATGTGTGTTGCACACCAAAAATTTAGATGCGCGAGTTGAGATTATCTTAAACGTGTTATTCCCACTCGCGACTACGCAGTAGAGGCAAGCCTGTCCAAAGTGCTAACAGAGTAAGCCTTTGGACTTGGACGGGCGAGCCACGTTGAACTTCAATGCCGAATCATAGTATGACCAAGAGTGAGCTGATGTTTCATAAGAGACACTTGCGCACTACCGAGAAACTAACGCGTTGCAAATTTCACTGGATGTAGGAGCCCATACTCGGGGTACAGCGAACTAGTAAAAGCTGAAAGCCAAGTAACATGAAATAAACATACTCGTCCCCCTATAATAGTACTAAGTCGCACTCGTAGTTGTATGGTTATAAGTGATCGAGCGTAGGAACTCAAAGCATGAAGTAATGCCTCCATTCTGTCTGCTTATTAAACTGAAGAGAATGCTGTCATCTGTGTTATAGAGAAACCATGAGCCAGCCTTGGTGATGGAAATCTGCTGGCAAACCTGGCAACGAGGCACACCATGTCTGTGCCGTGATGGCTGCGGGATTTGCGCGAAGTTTGATGATGTGGGGAGTTTGGGCCCAGCCAATCTCCACCCCCTGAGCTACTTTGGTCGATGGACTACCAGATGTCTACAGTCTAGCTGCGAGAGATGCTCACTCGCGGTCTCCTAGAAACGTAGACGTCTTTGGCCACCGGCGGCGCATGATTAGCTGAGTGGTCTAAGGCGCTGCAGTCATGGGCTGTGCGGCTGTTCGCGGCTGAGGTTAGAGTCCTCTCTCGAGCATGGGTGTATGTGTTTGTCCTTAGGATAATTTAGCTTAAGTAGAGTGTAAAGTTATGGACTGATGACCTCAGCATGGAACTGGATTTGCAGTGTAGATTAGAGTTGTGGTTTTTCTACCTCCTACATAGGAGTCAATAGTTCAGATGCTATTACAGGGAGTCATATCTGGAGTAGGAATAGTACCCAACAAACATGATGTCATTGTAGTAGAAAAAGGACATGAGTTTGCTTAGTAAATTAGTGTTTGAAAATTAAAGTTGCCTTCTAACTACCACCTCTACACTCACCTTTGTTTGAATAGGGCGAGATTGTGAAGAAGTTAGAGACTTAAGTCGTTTGTGCATTGAGAGAGCATGTCGAGTATAATGGAATATAGAACAATTTATATTAAAATTATTTGTTTCATTACTATTGGTATGAATCTGGATTTAAAAAAATATATATATATCTGGAGTGGTCATGCGGTGGATTGTGGAAAGAGGCTGTCAGCTTGGGCTGATTGTGCTTCTGGATCATCAACGCAGTTTTTACAATGAATAATTAATGTTTGTGGAGCGATAATGTAACTTTTAGTATATCATTCCTACAAGGAATTAATGTATTCACTGATGTGTCAATTTGATACAATTTCTGAATTTAGTACTACTTGTGGTATTCTGCAAAATTATACTATATCTCCTGTTGATGATCTATAGAGACGTAATTCAGTTTCAAAACACAATTAAAAAATGAATAATATGCTAATGTTCCAAGGATTATGGGATTTGAGTCTAATGTGAAGGGGCCTAATTAAATGTTAGCCCCAGAACTAGTGGAAAGGAGCGTAGAGTGAAATTACAAACTAGTACGAATTGGTTTAATGGTAACTTGCTAGATGTTCCCAGTCAACAACGAGGCAGTGCTATTCTACTAAAGAGTCGAATTCAGAATTTAGTGCAGAAGTTTGAATTCACTGTGGAAGACATTTCAAGAAAATTTAGTGCACTTACCACTCGGTTAAGGTAAGAGCTGCAACGAGGCTCTCTGCTGTGAAAAAAATAAGAGTGGTTTCTGTAGATGAGAGTCCAGTAGTTATCATGACAAAATTACTGTTCACTTTGCAGATACAAATTATTTATCATATATAAACCAGTTGTACAGAACTGTAATCATAATCCTAAAACTGAGTTTCGACTCTACTACTCTCGAAGAAGTCTCTTGAACTGTAGAGTGGATTGATTATTAACAACTTATAGAACTTAGTTATACAACTTACTCCTAAAATTGTTGAAAGCGGTATTGATTGGACAATATGTCAGTTTATTCAAAAAGTTCAAACAGTTTACTTTGCAAAAGTTACCTATTTTTTGAGTCTAATCTAGGAATATCATAGCTAACACTTGGTTCAAGATTCATAAAAGAAGATTGTATACATGGAAGAGGCCTAGAGATACTGACAAGTTTCAGGTGGGTTATATAATGGTAAGACAGAAATTTAGCAAGCAGGTTTTAAATTATAAGACATTTCCAGGGGCAGATGTGCACCCCGACCACTATCTATTGGTTACGAACTGCAAATTAAACCTGAAGAAACTGCAAAATGGTGGGAATTTAAGGAGATGGGACCAGGATAAACTGATAAACCAGAGGTTGTACAGAGTTTCAGGGAGAGCATAAGGGTACATTAGACAGGAATGGGGGAAAGAAATACAGTAGAAGAAGAATGGGTCGCTCTGAGGGATAAAGTGGTGAATGCAGCACAGGATGAAGTAGGTAAAAAGACGAGGACTAGTAGAAATCCTTGGGTAAGAGAAAAAATATTGAATTTAATTGATAAAAGGAGAAAATATAAAAATGCAGTAAATGAAGCAGGCAAAAAGGAACACAAACGTGTCAAAAATAATATCGACAGGAAGTGCAAAATGGCTAAGCAGGGATGGTTAGAGGACAAATGTAAGGATGTACAGGGTTATCTCACTAGGGGTAAGATAGACACTGCCTACAGGAAAATTAAAGAGACCTTTGGAGAAAAGTGAAACCACTGTCATGAATGTCAAGAGCTCAGATGGTAACCCAGTTCTAAGCAAAGAAGGGAAAGCAGAAAGGTGGAATGAGTATATAGAGGGTCTACGCAAGGGAAATGTACTTGAGGAAAATATTACGGAAATGGAAGAGGATGGAGATGATACTACATGAAGAGTTTGATAGAGCACTGAAAGATCCGAGTCGAAACAAGGCAGCTGGAGTAGACAACATTCCATTAGAACTACTGACGGCTATCTGGTTAGCAAGATGTATGAGACAGGCGAAATACCCTCGGACATAAAGAAGAATGTAATAATTCCAATACCAAAGAGAGCAGGTGTTGACAGATGTGAAAATTAGCGAACAATCAGTTTAATAAGTCACAGCTGCTAAATACTACCGCGAATTCTTTACAGACGAATGTAAAAACTGGTAGAAGCCGACTTCGGGGAAGATCGGTTTGGAATCCGTAAAAAATACTGGAACACGTGAAGCAATACTGAACCTACGACTTAACTTAGAAGAAAATTAAGGAAAGGCAAACCTATGTTTGTAGCATTTGTAACTTAGAGAAAGCTTTTAACAATCTTGACTGGAATACTCTCGTTCAAATTCTGAAGTTGGCAGGGGTAAAATACAGGGAGCGAAAGGCTATTCACAATTTGTACAGAAACCAGATGGCAGTTATAAGAGCCATGGGGCATGAAACGGAAGCAGTGGTTGGGAAGGGAGTGAGACAGGATTGTAGCCTATCCAAGATGTTATTCAATCTGTATATTGAGCAAGCGGTGAAGGAAACAAATGAAAAATTCTGAGTAGGTATTAATATCCATGGAGATGTAATGGAAACTTTGAGGTTTGCCGATGACATTGTAATTCTGTCAGAGACAGCAAAGGATTTGGAAGAGTAGTTGAACGGAATGGACACTGTGATGAAAGGAGGGAATAAGATGAACATCAACAAAAGCAATACGAGGATAATGGAATGTAGTCGAATTAGGTCGGGTGATGCTGAGGGAATTAGATTAGGAAATGAGATACTTAAAGTAGTAAAGGAGTTTTCCTATCTGGGGAGCAAAATAACTGATGATGGTCGAATTAGAGAACAAATAAAATGGAGACTGACAATGGCAAGGATAGCATTTCTGAAGAAGAGAAATTTGTTAACATCGAGTATAGACTTAAGTGTCAGGAAGTCGTTTCTGAAAGTATTCGTATAGAGCGTAGCCATGTATGGAAGTGAAAAATGGACTATAACTAGTTTGGACAAGAAGAGAACAGAAGCTTTCGAAATGTGGTGCTACAGAAGAATGCTGAGAGAAGAGAAGTATGTGGCACAGCTTGACTAGAAGAAGGGATCGGTTGGTAGGACATATTCTGAGGCATCAAGGGATCACCAGTTGATAATTAGAGGGCAGCGTGGAGTGCAAAAATCGTAGAGAGAGACCAAGAGATGAATACACTAAACAGATTCAGAACGATGTAGGTTGCAGTAGGTACTGGGCGATGAAGAAGCTTGCACAGGATAGTATAGCATGGAGCGCTGCATCAAACCAGTCTCAGCACTGACGACCACAACAACAACAACAATGTCAATATCGTTTTTGTTTCTAGCATAATGATAGAGTATGTTCTCTGTGGTGTCAAAATCTTCTGAGCTGTTTTCAGTGAATATAAATGACAAAAAGAGATAAAGTTTTATCATCATCACTATTTTTGTCTTAGTGAACAAAGGGCTGCATTTTACCCTTGGGCTAATTTCATAATTATTTGTAGCAGCTATTTCAGAATCAGTACTACGTCACAGACATGACATGAGTGACCACATAACAACAGCCCATGTGTGTGTGAAGCTAAAAAAGCCAAATTAAGCTGTGCAAATATATTTATTTCCATCTGGATCAAATAATCCCTGTATGAGGTAGGACGGCTTTAATATCTTTCTAAGGCATGATTAATGTGAAGTTGCCAATTTCGTTTGGAATCAATCTATTGTCCTAGAAACTCTCCAGACGTTTGGAGATTTGGAGAAAATCAAATGGAGTGTAACAGGAGAATAAAGAATTATGTCAGTACTGGAATGAGAGAGTTTCTAAAAGTGAAAAACTGTTGAGGTCATTTTTACAGCAAAGGTCGTGTGCCAGATAATAGTGATTTATATTCTGTTCTAGAAGATGAATGAGATCCTGTAGCTCGTTATGAAAGGACGAGAATTCTTCACCAACATGGTCATTTTAATCATGATGCTGGAAACTATGAAATGAAGCATGGTTTTCAATATAACCATTTCTTGCCTGTTCTAAAATTTCAAGTTTTCATAATTACATTAAATAGTACTTATCCTCATGCTTGATTAGACTAGTTTGATTTTGTATTTTCTTCCACATGGGTAGCCGATCACAGAACTGATTTTGTATGTGGCTGTTTGGTAGGTGACCTTAGTACGTGAAACTGTGAACCATATGACGAGTTTTATCAGATATTCCTGTTAGAAGATTGGTCTGAAGCAGCGCAAGACATAATCTTTGGCACACTTGGTTATGAAAAATATTAATAATACTCATTTTATAAATCCTGCTTCATTCTTTGAATGAATGGTGTGGAAAAATAAATTTTTAACAATACTTACAATCCTATTGAACTGAATTATAATTGACGTGGAAAATTTCCTCCCAAGTTGAGCCATATATTTATTCCTGGTCAGGTAAATGGGTAGTTAGTGGGTTTTGAAATTTGCTCCAAGAATTAGAATATGACAATGCTGAAGAGAATGGATGTGGTAGAAGCAACAGTAAGTTATTTATCCTAATCTGAGGCCACAGAGAAATTGGAATAATGATCAGCAGCAATGTGATACATATTGTGATAGATATGGGAACGGAAACTGGAGGAATCGGAGGAATTATGTGATTGCAATGAAAGCAACAATTTTAGGAGTGGTAATAGTGATTAGATTAGAAGACTGTTACGTCAAATCAAGATGCTGAAGAGAATGGTAGTCACTGACATTGACATGTCCCTATTTTGTAGAAGTACGCTTATTTTATCCACAGAAAAATGTTCAAGTGGGTAGCCCATAGCCCCATAGCCACATAATTGAAAACTGATGTGCGCGGCTGATTTGAGTGCTGAAAGCAGATTGAAAAATGCCTGTGAGAAATTGAATATGTTGACTATTGTATGTTTGAGTTACATATTGATAAGTGATAGACAGGAAAATCTCAATTCTCTGAAGAGTCCAACGTTTCAAATATATTTCACCTTGTGTTTAAGGTGTTGGAAGCCAGTCATCTGGGGTGAGCGAGTCAGCATTTCACAGATCTGAAGTTGTAGCTTTATGGATTATTCCTTCTTTACCGTGGACTCAAGTGAAAGGGATGATTAACAGAAAAGGAGCAGGGATGAAGGGACTAGTCAGTATTGATTTTCTTTGTCAAGGTTATAGCTTCATTCGAATTTAGTAACTGTGTGGAATTTGGCTAGTTATACGATTTTAGGGGCTGATTTCTTGTTGAAATACCAAGAAGTGATGGCCTTTGGCTGTGTTGTAGTGAGTTGTAAGTATAATGATGGTATGTTAAAGTATGAGGGAAGAGTTGCCTGTCGTGACTGAGTATGGTGTTCAAGCAGTCTTATTTCATCATTTGCCAATGAGGTTGTTGAACTTCACAATAAATATTGAGTTGGAGTAAGTGTGCTGAAGTGGTAGGCGAATTACTGAAAGGCAATTTATTTAGTGTACTGAGACATAATTCTTCAATATTTTCAGTGCATCCAGGGACACAAAATTCTTTTTTGTGTGTTGCTGCATTATGGACATGATTTCCCTGGTTGTTATCATGAATCATGTGATTTTTGGTAGCCCCCATCAGTGAAGTTGAGTTTTTGTTTTATGTTTACAGTAACGGAACAGCGGAATTTATAACGACGTTATTCAATCACGTTTATTGTTAAACTTGGGGAATCAATGAGTGCGATCATTCAAAAGTTGAAACAGGCCTATAGGAAAAAATCCTTGTTAAGAGCACAAATTGTTCGCTGGCACAAATCATTTTTGGAAGGCTGATAGCCCGATGAAGATGAATCTCGCTCACGGAGGCCTTCAAAATCAAAAACCAACGAGAACGTCGAACGTGTGCATGGTCTTTCGAGACCAGACGGACATTTAACAATAAAGATAATGGGTGAACTGTCAAACTTGACAACTTTCACGTTAAATCAAAAATCTGACTGAAGATTTGCACATGTGGAAGGTTTGTGCCAAAATCGTGCTGAGAAATCTCACAATTCAGAAGAACAACAATTGAAGAAACAGGTGTGTTGGTGTTCATGAGAAGACTGCTATTAACTGCGAATGTTTCATTAGTGTAATCATCGGTGTTGAATTGAGGATTATTGAGTATGATCCTCAGACAATGGGGCAAAGTGAGGAGTGGCACACGGAGATACCTTCTCCACCAAAAGAAGCTCGAATTAGAAAATCAAATATAAAAAAAGCTTGTATTTACTTTTTTGACTGTAGGGACATCATGCACAATGAATTTGTTCCTTCAGGACAAACTGTCAACCTTGTGTTATGCAAGGATATCCTTAAAACTCACAGGAGAAGATTAAATCGAGTGAGACCGACTGTACATGTAGACGAATGGACGCTGAATCGTGATAGCGTTCCATTTAACACAACCATTTCCATCACGGATCTTGTTACCACAAAAGGCATTCCTTGTGTCCCACAGGAACCCTAGTCACCTGATCTGTGTCCCTGTCATGCATTTTCTGTTGGCGAAACTAAGAATTTCTTCAAAGGACGTCGTTTTGGGACTCTGGAAACATACTGAAGGCCGTAGGACTCAAAGCCTTTCGGCGCTGCTGCCAAGCCTGGGAAGAATGATTATACCGACGTAAATTTGCCGAAAGAAACTACTGTGTAGGAACCAGTTCTCGAAAAAAAACCTTGGTAGACCAAAAATCAGTCACATTATTTTCCTAATATACCGAGGATATTTCATATTTTTCATGTAATCTCAACCGAAAAATTTAAGTCTCAGTAGTAGATGTCACTTTCTACAATGAAGGACGTTTCCAGTATTTCCAAGTTGAGGGCCTTAGTTACACACCAGCATCTCTTTAAAAAGTATATTGAAAGAAAACGTCAAAAACAATTACCGAAATGGTTTTTTTATATTTTTTGTGGTGTTCATAAAACCAGCATTACACCTTATCGAAAGTGTGTAGTAATTGCTAAGACTGTGCTAAAGGTATTTCCAAATCTGGACCATGATCGCATATCAGTTGGCTTTTCAAAAGCATGTTGTTAATATAGTTCAACAACAATTAACGATTTTTTTAAAAAACTTTTTCATGGTGTTCAATGTGTCGCCCCCCATCGTCATGGTAATGCACATTATGTAAAATGTGTTGGCATTACGGGAGTTAATCAGTCTTTTAACGTAAAGTTTAGTATCTACATTCTAATAATATACCTTTTAGCAGTTCTGTATGCAACGATTAAATCAAATCTTTTTAGATATTTACCTTCGAATAATTGTTTGTGTTGCAATGTTGTGTATGTGTCTTTATTGTTATTGTGGAACTAAAAAATTGGTACTCATGAATTAGATTTCTATAATGTCAAGCATGCAGTCTTCACCATGAAGTTAGCATTAATAAAACCTAGCTACAGTATTATCACACAAACTTAATATTCATTGCTAAGTGGATTCCTTTCCTTATGTGAGTATAAAGGATATTTTTCTCTTGTTTTGTATGAGTTTATAACATCCCGAAATGAATCTTTTCAGAACACATTACAGAACTGATCACAGAATGAAATTTCAGTTAGGGATTTGGTGAGACGGCTACAGATGATTGCAGTGCATAGTAATACACAATGTGTTGGATACTTACATATTGTGATGTTTACATATTTAAATTGTAATTGTTTTCTGTCCTGCAGTGGTGATTAATTCCGGCACGGTCTAGCGTTGAGTGACATGGTATTGAAGAGCCTCAGAGATCGATTATTTTTCGCATGTTGCAACATGACTACAGGAAAGTATTTAAATTGTTCTGTCTAATGGTTTACGCACTCCGTTTATTATTGTCCCTTGCATTTCAAGTTACTTAATGCACTGCTGGAATATGTGCAGAGAAACCTTATCTTTCTGTGATTTCTAAAAATTCGGTAGAGGTTCACACTTAGTGTAGAGCCTATGTGATGTATATGTATTATTCGATTGTTTTAACCCTTTTAGTGTGTACTTCTCACTGTAGTATGTATTTACAGTGCGTAAGGGAATTTGTGTTATCGCTTGTGACCCCTCCTGGCATCTAGTGGAAGTTCGCTGCACCAGCTGTAGTTTTAGTTTGTTGTAAAATACAGCCTTCAGGATTGCGAGAAGTATATATCCCGACAAAAAGAGGTGTATTAATAGGTTATTCTGAATGATGGTAACCACCAATATAGTATCTGGAAGTGGCTTGGAAAGTATACTTCCTGTAAAATTTATCTGTCATTTCTGGTCCTTGGTAAGCGTACTTAGCACCAACAAAGGGGTATCCAAAAACATTTAGGAACATTTCTTATCACCTCTGTCTATGCCAGACATGTTGTGGTAGTACACGGCACAAGGTGTACTAAAACTACTACAACAATTAGTTTCTGTATGTCGTGGGATTAATACTGATGTCAGATTACATTGCTTCCCTCCTGCAATATCTTTTATTGCATCCCTTATGAGCTCGTAGCTTTATCCAGTGACAAAGTTTCAAGGATTGTTTTCACATTGTAGTAAGTTAACATTAATATCAGTAACAATTATTTTCAGAACAAAATAAAAACAGGAAACACTGTTTAAGATTTTATTTGCGTGGAGTGGCGACACATAACAGCACTCAAAAGGGAAGTGGGAAATCCATTTACAACCAATTTAAATACCTCACAAAGACGGTGTGGTGATATATGTACGAAATTAGATTTTGGTCCTCTATCTCAAAAATAAAGTTATTAAAAATAAGTACAGTACGTTTACCACATTCATAAAACGATAGCAAAATATTATGTTCGCTGAGGTGCTACAAAAAATGTGCCCGCGAAAGAGTTAACACTGTGTATCAGTTAAATTTTATGGCTACTCATTTACGCTCCTTCGGTCATTTATTTAATTTTCGTGAGTTATTTTGGAGCATGTGTTGTCTGCGCTATCTGTAGCATACCTGTAGCCAATATCCCCTTTGTGAATTTAGTGATCATGTGTGATTCAGATACTTAGATAATTCAGCTACATACTTGCTCTTTTTACTGTTATGTTTACCATAACAAGCCCCTTATAGAAAATAGTATAGATGACAATCCAATATGGTGAAGATATGATGCACGTGGTGGATACAACGAAGGCTATTGAAACTCTTAGCAAGATGGACACATTTCTAAATCTAGGTTCTCGACTACAGGTAAGAGGATGAGCAAGCAGGAATCACAGTGATCAGAATCGATTCAGACACATCACTGATATTATTTGTGAGAACAAGATGCATATCCACATAAAATAAAAGATATAAGGCACAACGGTGAAGACAGTTGCATTATATGATACTGAGCGTAAGCTCACACCAAGTAGTTTTCAGGTTTCACTACATTATGAAAATTCGGATGCTGAGAAGACCATTAGCCATTTCCCGCTCGGCCATAGTAACAAGACAACGATCTGACAACTAACTGGAGTGGCTCCAATCAACGAAAAGATCCAAAAATGGAGCGTTCGGTGGTTAGGACACATTATATAGCATCTACTTTAGTCATCAGCCTAGCCTATTGTCTCACTGTTGAAGACCACAACCAACGCGGAAGACCTTAACCGCATCTGATAGGTACTGTAAACGTATATCTAAAATCAAGGAACATAAACCCACAGGTAGTGTTAGATCGTAAGAGAAGGTGTACATTGTCCAAAAAAGCAGACCACGCTCCAATGGGACTACGCTAAGAAGGAGTAGAAGATGATGATGATGATTTTGGAAAGAGAGCACAACAGGAGGGTCTCGATATTAATGAGTAGAACAGGGGTCTGAACTAGAGAAATCACAAAAACAGTTTGTGAACGGCCACGGCCAAAGCCTCAGGGGCGCGATAACGTCCTCCCACCGAAAAGTTTAATGACGGACAGTGAGAAGAACAAGGCAGCTGTGCGAAGAGAGATTCCCGAGGTAGCGGTACGGGACACAACAGTAAAGGCAACTTCGAAGGTGGCTTTCGCACGTATGAACAGGGGACGGGATTACTGTAGTGCGAAGGTAGTTTAGAAGAGCGCCACCAGAAATGAGGACGCTGCATGGAAAGTTTATATGCGACGAGAGGCAATACGTCACACCGAGAGGGAAGGTGGTAATGCAGCGTATAATTAGCCTCGAAATTAGTAGAGGGAGAAATTGTAAGCAAGGAATCAGAGTAGTTTCAGCTCCGCCCCGCAATGAAAGTAAGGTGAGGGGGAAAATATGGTGTGTTCTAGACAAAATACAAGAAGAGCTTCTGTGCTGCCACCTGAAGGATCACAGGATGGTGTCAGGAAATGGAAAACCACCCATGATCGGTAAATCAACCAGCATATGTTGTGACCACCTCAGTCGACAAGTACGTTATAGGCACAATGACTGGTATAGCTATGGCTTCTGGTAATTTATGGTGGCGGGCCCTGTTAAAATGAATGAAGCAGATGGACTGCCTCATATGTCTCTATAACAGACTACGAAATTTTTGCACAGACATTCAGATGGAACTGGAATGCACTTGAAACAAAATCGGGACAGCCGGCCGGAGTGGCCGAGCGGTTCTAGGCTCTACAGTCTGGAACTGCGCTACCGCTTCGGTCGCAGGTTCGAATACTGCCTCGGGCATGGATGTGTGTGATGTCCTTAGGTTAGTTAGGTTTAAGTAGTCCTAAGTTCTAGGGGACTGATGACCTCACATGTTAAGTCCCATAGTGCTCAGAGCTATTTGAAACATTGGAACCAAAATCGTGACAGATATCACCAAAGGCCTGCTTGTAGGATGCGTCCACAGTTCTGAGATGTTGGCATAGAGTCATTAATAAACCAGCTTCATAGTACAGCAGACACTAGAGGCTGCGTAGCCTACGGAGATGATCTCCTAATTACAGTATCTGGCAGCACAAGCGCTAAATGAGTAGAGGATTTTAGTGAAGTTCTTGAAAGACTAAGTAATTGGTGCACAGAAAACAGTTAACCGAAATCACCATACAAAAGAGATTTTATGTTAGCCCTCCAATTTTCGGATATGCGGTCGCGCTAATAAAATTTCTTCCGCCGATAGTTCGGGTGAATATTGTCCGGCCGTCCATAGAACGTGCGGTAAGGCTGACGACAATGTGCTATGCGCGTCCTTACATGCTCCACAGAGGCGGTGTTTCCTATGCGGGTCACAGACGCTGGTCAGCAACATTAAGATACGCTTATATAAGTGCCGCCAGTGAAGAAAGCGTACAGAAATTAGATTCGCTTATTGATACATGTTCGGCGTAGATGAAACCATGACAACTTCTCTGCAGTTTAGTTACTCCAAGAGCAGGGTTCTATGGTTTGTCCAAACAGAAACCACTATCTCCGTTTATTAAATTATTAGCTAATCTACATCGAGTAAAGTTGCAATCTTCGTGAGATAGCCTTAACACAGTTTTTCTCAAGAATATGACGGATCTTCGAGGAGAGAGCACTCACATAGGGCAAAACAGTAATTGATCTAAAGGAATTACGCTCTTCTTTCCCATCACATAGTAGGTGAATATGGATTGGGGGTAAGTAATGAAAGAGGAAGCCATCTGGTAGAATTTTGCACAGAGCATAGCTTAATCATTGCTACCACTTGGTTCAAGAATCATAAAAAAAGGGTTATATATATGGAAGAATCCTGGAGATACTAGAAGGTATCAGATAGATTATGTAATGGTGAGACAGAGATTTAGGAACCAGGTATTAAATCATAAGACATTTCCAGGAGCACATGTGGACTCTGACCACAATCTACTGGTTACGAACGTAGAATAAATCTGAAGAAACTGCCAAATGGTGGGAATTTAAGTGGATGGGAACTTGATAAATTGACTACACCAGAAATTGTACAGAGTTTCGCGGATAGCATAAGTGAAATATTGACAGGAATGGAGGAAAGAAATACAGTAGAAGAAGAATCGGTAGCTTTGAGGGACGAAGTGGTGAAGGCAGCAGAGGATAAAGTACGTACAAAGACGAGGGCTAGAAGAAATCCTTGGGTAACAGAGGAAATATTGAATTTAATTGATGAAAGGAGAAAATATAAAAATGCAGTAAATGAAGCAGGCAAAAAGGAATAGAAACTTCTCAAAAATTAGATCGACAGGAAGTACAAAATGGCTAAGCAGGGATGGCTAAAAGATAAATTATAAGGATGTAGAGGCTTATCACACTAGGGGTGAGATAGATATTGCCTACAGGAAAATTAGCGAGACCTTTGGAGAAAACAAAACCGCTTATATGAATTTCATGAGCTCAGATGGATCCCAGTTCTAAGCAAAGAAGGGAAAGCAGAAGAAAGGTGGAAGGAGTAAATAGAGACTCTATACACGGGCGATGTACTTAAGGACAATATAATGGAAATGGAAGAGGATGTAGATGAAGATGTAGTGGGAGATACGATACTGTGTGAAGAGTTTGCCAAAGCACTGAAAGACCTATGCCGAAACAAGGCCCCGGGAGTAAACAAAATTACATTAGAACTACTGACGACCTTGTTAGAGCCAGTCCTTACAAAACCCTACCATCTGGTGAGCAAGACGTGTGAAACAGCGAAATACCCTCAGTCTTCAATCCCAACGAAAGCAGGTGTTGACAGATGTGAAAATTACCAAACTATCAGTTTAATAAGTCACAGCTGCAAAATACGTGGGGCATATAAGAAAGATCCACAAGTCATAATTCTTCCCGACCAAGGAACCTACACGCTACCTGACGGGACATGGCCCATATCCTTCTTTAATGCAGAAAATACGACCAGACATTACAGGCCCTTGTGAATATGGTGCAGTTGTCACACTTGAACACATCGTGTGAGAATGTGCCACTACACAAAACGTTGCAGACTACGATAGTTGGTTATGGAATAGTCGATGACATAACAAGGAAAGAAGAAGTGTGGCACAAGTGGAATTTGCTGACAGCGAAAACGCACACATCATGAAAAAAAAAAAAATGCGTCACTTTGGTTCCCAGAATCCGAACCTATACAGAAAATTGGAATAGAAATCAACATAAACATTATTTCCCTCCTTTTTATTTCTCATGAAACCCAAGCTTAGTATATTGTACTACTGTGTAGTGAGACGTTCAGAGGTGGTGGTCCAGACTTTTGTACACACCGGTACCTCTAATACCCAGTAGCACACCCTCTTGCATTGATGCATGCCTGTATTCGTCGTGGCATACTATCCACAAGTTCATCAGCGCACTGTTTATTCAGGTTGTCGCACTCCTCAACGGCAATTTGCCGTAGATCCCTCAGAGTGGTGATGGATCACGTCATCCATCCCTTGTTAGTCTATATCCCATACATGTTTGGTAGGGTTCATGTCTGGAGAACATGCTGTCCACTCTAATCAAGCGATTTCATTATTCTGAAGGATGTCATTCACAAGATGTGCACGAAGGATGCGCTACTTGTAGTCCATGAAGACGAATGCCTTGTAAACATGTTGCCCATTATGGTTGCACTATTAGTCGGAGGAAGGCATTCACGTATCGTACAGCCGTTACATCGCCTTCCATGACCATGAATGCCATACGTCGGCCCCACATAATCCACCTCAAAACAGCAGGGAACCTCCACGTTCCTGTAGTCAGTGGACAATGTGTCTAAGGAGTTCAGCCTGACCAGGTTGCCTCCAAACATGACTCCGGCGATTCTCAGTTTGAAGGCTTATGCGATACACAACAGTGAAGACAACATGATGCCAGTCTGGAGCGAACTATTCGGCAAGTTATCAGGTCCATGTGTACCGCGGTGCATGGTATCGTGGTTGCAAACATGAACATCGCGTTGGTCGTCGTGAATGAAGTTATGCATCATGTAGCCTATTACGCACAGTTTGAGTTGTAACACGACGTCCTGTTGCAACACGAAAAGCATTATTTAACATGGTGGCATTGCTGTCAGGGTGCCCTCGTGCCATAATCCGTAGGTCGCGGTCGCGCACTGCGCTAGTAGCCCTTTCTCGGCCTGAGCGAGGCATATCATCGACAGCTCCTGTCTCTTTGTATCTCCTGCATGTCTGAACAACATCGTTTTGTTTCACTCCGACACACCTGGACACTTCCCTTGTTGATAGCACTTCCTGGCACAAAGTAAGAATGCGGACGCGATCAAACCGCGGTATTGACCGTCTAGGCACTATGGAACTACAGACTACATGAGCCATGTACCTCCTTCCTGGTGGAGTGACTGTATATGATTTGCTATCGGACACACTTCGTCCAATGGGAGCAGCTCATGCATGGCTGTTTACACCTTTAGGCACGTTTAGTGACCTATCTGAACAGTCAAAGTGACTATATGTGTCATACGGAATCCACAGTCAACGTCTGTCTTCAGGATTTCTGGGAACCGGAGTGATGCAAAACGTTTTTTGATGTATGTATTAGCATATGAACTGCAAGCATACATTGGCTAGAGACAACGAGAAAAGGCCACATATGAAGACGACGAGTTGTACCATAGCAGAACATCCAACTACAGCAACTTTTCACAAGGAGGGAGGAGATGAGCCTCGGGGATTATTCCCTGGCAGTCACCTCCCAATCTATACAACTTGGGTGGCAGTAGCAGGGTCCCAATGAAACTTGAGCTGTGCCTCAGTCTGCCAAGGGTCACTATCAAGACAAATGAAAAATCTAGCTTGGTTGTGTGACGAGTAGTCTAATCTAGTGTTGTGTTAATGTAGTATAGTGCTGCAAAGTGTGCTGTTGTATAGTAATGCAGTCAAAAATCACAAATTACAAAATTTTTGATGTCTCAAAGCAGCATAGTACAAAAGGCAAGTAGCATGTGACTATGGATTCCAAACTAATATACGGTTAATATCTATGTGGCAAATGGCCAAATGGTAGCCGGCAGCTGTGGCCGAGCGGTTCTAGGCTCTTCAGTCCGGAACCACGCTGCTGCTACTGTCGTAGTTTTGAATCCTGCCTCAGGCATGGATATGTGAGATGTCCTTAGATTAGTTAGGTTTAAGTAGTTCTAAGTCCAAGGGATTTATGACCTCAGATGTTAAGTTCCATAGTGCTTAGAGCCATTTGAACCAACTTTTAAGCTAAAGGTTAGAAAACTGATTTGATATTCAAACTTATTATTTACTGAATATCATATTTCATACAGACTTTCAATTAATATTTTATGCAGATATTTAATGTAGATTATTCCAACCTACATAAGACAATGATTAGTTACGCTAACACATCTGCAATTATGTTAAAATATTACGCGCAATGTTCATGTCAATACATGTGAAACATCTGGTTCACTGTTGTATTTAGGTAAAATACGAGAGAAAACAGGAGATAAATCACTAAAAACACATAAATAAGTGTCCTTTTTGTACTGTATGGAGATGAGCAAGTGGTACTCAGCAGTGGTGCAGAGCCTACTCCTTCCTAATACCACCAACATGGCAGCAGTGGTTAACGTACACAGCCGCCATACGGTGGCGACAGCAGCGCCATATGCTCTCACATCATACCACTACATAATGTTTCACTTTCTAAACCTTCAATCGTGTGTGTGTGTGTATATGGTCTTTACTATGGAGGGTAATTCGCATTTGGGACCCAGTATTTACTACCGCATACGAATTTTGAAACTGATTTGAACCGGAACTACACAGGCTACTTGAATTTGTTCTTAGAAACTTCTCCATCGTCCTGAAACTGTCATAATTGGGAACTACAGTGCCACATCAAACTATAGCGATAGTGGACTACGTGCCATTGGTTCAAATGGTTTAAAACGCTCTGAGCACTATGGGACTTAACATCTAAGGCCATGAGTCCTCTAGAACGTAGAACTACATAAACCTAACAAACCTAAGGACATCACACACATCCATGCCCGAGAAAGGATTGCGACCGTAGCAGTTGCGCGGTTCCGGGCTGAAGCGTCTAGAAGCGCTATGCCAACGCGGGTGGCCTACGTGGCATTAAGAAAAACTTATTACCCCAATTCTTCGCAAATATGGTTGCAGCTGTTCTCGTTTATAACAGCTTATATCACATCATCATCTTCACTTCTAGATTTTCAAAGAGAGATGATTAATAAATTTTACTCAAGAGGAAAACAATAATACTGAGAATGAACATTGCAGTAACTTATTTTGTATAGTTAGTACGATACTATTGTACTGTCATAACAGGTCGTCGCTCTTTAGCTTGGGTACCAGCGGAATTTGTCAACAATGAAATATCCTAGGTCATCAGGCGAGCAGTTGCGTAGCAACATTGCGATTCCGAATCTTATTGCGTAAACACATTGTCTGTGCTTGCGTGATTTTCGTTGTGCTATTCGTTTTGTTCTAGAGCGTCTTCTTGGTGAGAAAAGCTCATTAACTTAATATCTGAAGTGCTTTTCGTGAAAAGTCTTCCAACAGAAGAACTTCCAAAGCCAGCGTTGGGTGTGACGCAGTACGGAACCGTAAGTGAACATCGACATCTTTTCTTCTTCATCTCTTATTAAGACTAATGTCCTTTGCCGTTAATGTCACTCTAAATTACTGCTGCTGAGCGCTTTAGCACACACATGAAATCGCTTGTAGTTGATTTTATTTGGATGTTTAATGACACCAGCTACATTGTAACGAAAAATGGAAAAAAAAGTTTCCAGTGATCCCACTTGAGCTTTAGCCTATGAGAGCAGTTTTGCAAAATCGTGGGCATGATTTCGGTAGCTGATGTAACATGCTGAACTCTCTATATCCTTCAAATTCTGAAAGGTGTATATGTACATCATCAAGAGTGTTTAGGGGCTACGTGTCGGCTATATTCTGTGTCATATTACCATAATGTATCGCTTTTTATATCCTACATGTTCTAGAGATTGCCAAAGCTCTTTATATTGTTCATAGTCGACGAGGACCAAAAAAGCAAGGTGAAAATTGATATTGTTGAAAATTTGTGCTAGGTGGTAGTAGGGACTGATATGAATATTATACTTAAAAGTCCAGACCGGCGAGATGTGCGCTAGAGCGTATGGAAGGGAGATGGCATGGGATGTGGTGGGGAAGAGAGGGGTTTGGGTTCAAGATGAATTTTTTATTTATCTTAAATAAATAGAAATGAGTTGCTTCAAGCAAAAATGTATTTCTGTAATCAGTAAGTTACATTAAATTTGTTAGGAAAATTGTCCTATTCTGTACTGTGTAGTAGGGTGGTGGTGGTGTGTAAATGGCACACACGTGAGGGAATGTAGTTGTCTGGTATTTGATCAAACTCTTCCCTCTTCGTTAGTCTGCAAACTGAAGCGCTACATTTGACCACGGTTTTATTACGTCGTTTTCTGGCTCTCTATTTGTCCGTCTGTCTCTCCCCCTCCCCCCCCCCCCTCTCTCTCTCTCTCTCTCTCTCTCTCTCTCTCTCTCTCTCTCTCTCTCTCTCTCATACACTTACAGGCACTTCGTTGCAGAATGAGAGCGTGGCATTTATTTAGCTAAAAAGGGCCTTGCCGCCAAAAGGCATATGCCTAGTTTCCAATCTGTCAGCGGTGAACACCATTAAAAATTTGACTTCATTATACATTCCACAGTGGATGGTACTCTGAGGGGTCGCACAGATTCCGATCAAGTGGACGAGCATGTGTTCTCCTTTAAATTGTGTGTCTGTGTATCTACATTATCTGCCCACTTTGGTACAAAAGTACATTCACAGTGTAGGTAGCTCTGTGAAGTTGGTAACTCAGTAGTGAATGATGCGAAGTGAAGGCGACCAAACATGGGTTGGACGTCGGCAGCTGACCACGTACGAGCAACGAAATGAAATGCGAAACAGATTGCAAACTTCAGAATGCGACATGGGGGCTGGACAGAGTAAAATGAAATCCATCTGCTACAAAGGAAAATAATATTCTGTGTCTGTTCGCGCACATCACATTTTGTTCCAGTAGAATCCAAGCACAAGAAACGTGTTTCGGCTGTAAATGCTTTGACAATTTTCAAGCAATCAGGGCTTTCGTGAAATCTTTTATGTTTGCAGGAAGCTATGGAAAATATTGTATGGATAATTTGTTTAGAATGTGTTTTAGGAAGCGCATCGGTGACGCTGATGTGTGTTCCTGAAGTTTTATTACAAGGAAATCGTGCACATACGTAAGGGAATTAAGGACTCCACTGTTCATCTGTTGTGTGGCAGTGGAAATGAGTTACCGTTTATTGCTTCTAACCTCTAAATAAGTATGTTTGGATTTTGAATGTTGTTAGTTACATTAATTGTTCAGTACTGTATAGTTAATATCTGTGATTACGTGTCACAGATTTTTACGTTTTTTGACCTTATGTTCAAAAGTATTCTCTATTGACTGATTATGTCTGACCTCTGGATGCACGAATAATATTCGAAATTTCAATTAACATGGATCAAATATTTGGCTGCCGTTATTAATAAAATTACTCCTCTTTGTCCCTCGTTTCCGAATATTTGATGTACGTAACTGACCTACGAATAGTGTGGAAATCCTCACGTCTCCCAGAATTTCGTATCATCACACAATATTTCACGTTCTAAACATACAAACTTGTGTACATGTTCTTTAATAAGGACCTTAATGCTCTCAGGTGACGCAATATATACTGCCCCACACGCATTACGATTTTGTTTCGAAACGTAGCTGAACCTTCTGCACGTCTGTCATTGTAATAAATGTGTCGTCTTTTAGTATTATAGTTGCCTCTTGAAATCATTGCATCTCATTTCACAGTTTCTTTCGACGATCATCGTATTCTGACTACATCTTAATTTTATTCAGGCTTTAAGAAAGGGTCATCTGCCCATCGCAGCGTACCATAGACGCACTCAGGGCGTCGGCTTATAAATGTCAAAATTTCGTGTTAAGTGTCTGATGCAAACATATTTCGCTGAGGTGCTTTCCCAACGTTATTCAGACTTGAAAAGAAGTGAATATTCGGATATGTTCGCATTCATCAGTAGTTGCCACTCTCATTTCACAGTACATTTAAGTATGATTTCAGGAACTCCTGTGGCTAAAGAGACACTTTGTAATCATCGAGGAAATAATTATATGATATGTGCAAGTCAGCTGCTTGTTTTTAAAACAAATTTATTACACAGTTCTCCAGGCACAAACTGGTAGCTGATCGAAAAATTATGAAGAAGGTTGTGTTATCCCAACTAAAGTCTAGGTAAATCTAGGTAAACATTGCAATGTAGGTTGTTGTTAATTAGAAATCAATATTTTCAGTAAATGCTATTCCTTTGCCTCGCTTAATAGGCATCGAAAAATTTGAGGGTGTAAGTTTAAAGCTGAAACTAATGTGGTCATCAAGGAAAGTGACAAATTTTATAGCTTATGAGATATGCACTTCTGAACTGCAGTTGATTTGGGAATTTGTGGACTTGGCAGATCAGTCACGTATTATACGTATGGTCAGTAAATTGTCTGGATGCAGTCGGAAGTAATCGTCGCTATTTGACGTAGGTCCCAGAGGAATTTATGAACAATGAAATGTCAAACAACATTAGGTGGACAGTTGCATAGCAACATTGCGATTTCGAATCGTGTTGCGTAAACATATTGACTGTGATTACGTGATTTTCGTAGTGCTGTTCTTTGTGCTCTAGAGCTTCTTTTCTGTGAGACAAGTTCTTTAATTGAGCTTGTCGAGAAAGGTCTTCCGCCAAAAAACTTACAAAGCCAGCGTTGGATTGACGCAATACGGAACCGTATGTGATTAGTCAACATCTTCTCTCGGTTATCTGTTATCCCCGCTAACCTTCTTTGCTGTACATGTTAGTGTAATCTACTGCTGCTGAACGCTGTATATCACGCCTCAGATCACTTTTATTTGGTTTTACTTTGGATGTTTAATCACACCAGCTACATTCTAACGAGAAAGACAAAAGAAATCCTTTCCAATGCGACTTGAGATTCAATTATGAGAGTACTTTCACTAAATCGTGGGCATGATTTCGGTAACTCATGTAGCCTGCTGAGTTCTTTACATTCTTTAAATTCCGGAATTTTTTTATTTTCATTTTCGAGATGATTTATTGACTTTGTGCCGACTTTATTCTGCATCGTATTAGCATACTGAATCATGGTATGTCTTACATCTTGTATTTACTATCAAGATTGTGTATATTGGTCACAGCCCAGCCAACGAAGAACTGATAGGTCGAATCAAGAAAAAAATTGTTATAGTTGATAATTTAACCTTAGTAGGACTAGGGACTGACATGAATATTATACTAATGGTCTAGACAGACGGACTGCTTTGAGAAAAAGTGCAATTCAATGTTCAGTTAAGCTGCATTATAATTTCTTAAGAAAATAGTCCTGTTCAATTCTCTCGAGAAGAAATATTCTTAGTGTTGCAGCGGTTCAAAAAATCGTAGATTATTGAAAATAATAATTGGCGTTGTAAAATTAATGTTTATTTTAAACGTAGGGGATAAAGGAACTTATTAAATGGATGTCGCTTGTCAAAGTGCAATATAACGTTGTTAAGGGATAAATTATGTTCTGGTACCGTAACAGGGTGGAGGAGTGTGGGCGGATGGTACACACGTGATGGAACGGAGGCCGCTGGCATGTCGTCAAACTCTTCCCTCTACGTTAGTCTGCATACTGAAGCGCGGCCAGCCGTTTCTCCATTCTCTCTCTACCCTACTATGTCACGAGTCATTACACTAAAAGCCGCTACTTTTAACGATGGTTGTATTAGGTCACTTGCTGGCTGTCTATCTGTATCTCTCTCTACAGTTACAGTGAACCGAGCTCATAGGTGGCGTTGTGAAGTTGGTAACTAAGTGGTCAATGAAGCAAAGTGAAGACGACCAAACATCTGTCGGACGTCAGTAGCCAAGTGGTAAAGAACAACGGAAACAAAAACGAAAAACACTGCAATCTTCACAATGCAACGTAAGGGCAGGAGAGGTTCAAAAAGTCCCAACTGCTACCAAATTACATGCAAGTAAAATAATGTTCATTGTCAGCTGGCGCACATCACGTTCTGTTCCAGTAGAAATCGTGTATAAGAAACGTGTTGCTGTTATAGAAGTTTTGCGCATTTTCAAGAAATCATGATATACCTGAGATCTTTTAGGTTTTTAGGAAACTGTGGGTAATTTGTTTCAGAATGTCTTTAGACGTGCTTCGATGAACTCGGTGTGTCTTTCTTATGGTTTTACTGCAAGAATATGGTGCAGATATGTAAGGAAATTGCTTAAGGTGTCTACTATTTACATGTCGCGTTGCAGCGGAAAGGAGTTGGGGTTTACTGCTTCTTACCACTACATACGTATTTTTTGATTCTGGTTGCTGATAATTACATTACATACGGGTACTGTTGTATGGATAATATCTTGTGATTTCGCATCCACTAATTTATAGGTTTTCTATCATCATGTCAAAAGTATACACCATTTATTGTTTAAGTCTTACTTTTGGGTGCATGAATAGTATTCGACATTTCCGTTAATTTGTATCGAAGATCTCCCTCGTGTTATTAGTAACTCTGCACCCAGTTTGAGCAAATTTTATGATCGTAACTGACCTAGGAACTGGCTGCACTGCCTCATGTCTGTAACACTTTCGTGCTATCACGTTGTAAGTGTTCGAATATGTGTGTACATGTTCTCTAGTAAGGGTCTTAATTCTCTTAGGGAACTATTATTTACTACAGTATGAGCATTTTGATTCTGTTTCGAAATACAGCTTCGCCTTCTGCATGCATTCCTCCATAATTAATTCACCGTCGTTTTGAATGTGTCTTCCTTGCAAACTATGGTGGCCCCTTGACACCATCGCTTTCGTTTTTTAGTTTCTTTCGACGCTTACTCCATTCCGACCTAATTTTATTCAAGGTCTAAAGGGACGTATCTGTATATCCCGACGACCAACAGACCAACTCAGTGCGTCGGTTCATAAATCTCAGAAGTTCTTGGGAAATGTCTGATGCAATCGTATTCTGTACAACTATTAGTTCAGTGTTACTGAAACTTCACAAGACGTGACTGTTTCGTATCTGTTCATATTCACAAGTAGTTACCACTCGCATTTCACCGCATATTGAAAAAAATTATCTAAGATATCGGTCTGTCAAAAATATATGTTGTAGTTGTGTAGGTCGACGTCTTGCTTTGAAAGCAAATTTATAACACAATTCTGTAGGCATCTGCGGGTACTGTGTGCGGCTGCACTCAATTAAAAAGACTTCTATCAGCACATTAGCTTCGATTTGGGACATTTTCAAATACACTTTATTCTTTTATCTTGCTTAGTAGGGAAATAATGAATCTGACTTTGAAATGTTTAATTCGATACTAACATTATCATTGATGAAGGTTACAAAGACAGATAAGGCACGTATTACCTATGGCTAGGAAAGCGCTGCGGTACAGTGAGGAGCTAAGTTTTTTAGTGTGGGTCTTAGACGATTTTTTCAACAATGAAGTATCGCACAACACGAGGGGGCAGATGAGAGGCAACATTGCGATGGCGAATCGTGTGGCGTAAACATATTGTATGTGCTTGTGTGATTTTCGTAGTGCTATTTTTCGTGCTGTAGTGCTTCTTCTTGGTGAGAAAAGGTCATTGACTGAATATTTGAACTGTTTTTTGAGGACCGTCTTTAGATAGGAAAACGTAATAACATAGCGTTTGGTGGGACACTATACGAAACAGTAAGTGAAGAGCCAACATCTTGTTTCCGTCATCTCTTATCCACAATATCATCATTTGCTGTTGACGTCGAGTGTAAACTAATGCTGCTCATCGCTGTGATCTCAGATTTGAAATCGTTCGTATCCACCTAGCCCAGATGTGTTTTACCGAAGGAAACGATCCTTTCCGGTGATCAGATTTGATGTTCATTCTTCGAAAGTAGTTTTACAGTATTGTCGGACATGGTTTCGGTAACTGATGTACCGCCTGAATTTTTTGCATTCGGTGAATTCCGATAGTTTTTTGTTTCCATTATCAAGTGAATTTAGTGGCTCGCTGGCGACGTTGTTCTAGGACATATTAGAATACTATATCATGTGACGTACTGCATATAGTGTAGTCCATAAAGGTTCTTTATTTTGTTCAGCGTGATTCACCAGCAGCAAATATATGTATATAATTAATTTTTGCTGGTCTGGAATATGGGTGTATCCTGCGAAAAGAAGATGTGGCAGCTATGCCTCCCTATGAAGAAATTGATACCCTGTATCGCCAGCGAGACAGAAAAAAAAGTCAGAATAAGTTTGAAGAAATGCATCACAGTTATTGGGTGCTGTGTAGTGAGTGGCATGAATTGTGAAGTCTGTCATGCCACAAACTACTATGAGTTGCGTACATCCCGTCCCCATGGCCCTATTTTTGCAGACGTTCTACATACACATCTGCTCTGTAGTGTAAATAAATGATATTTGATTGTTGTGTATAAGCAGCAAACGAAGAAACAAGAATTTTGTTCATGTAATGGTTACTTCCTCGTCCAGTCGGTTTAGCTGTTGGTGAATCTTACAGCTAGTATGATCGCGGTCCATGAGACTTATTTGTCCTGGCTCTCCGTCCACAGGCAGCGTTGAACATCATTGATGCTCCCGATTCCGCTGCGGCTTGCAGACACAAGTCGTCAGTCACGAAAAGTAACGGAACCACGAACCCCTCAATAGATGTCCAACACAATTTGGAAGATACGTCAGGAACAAAAGAGTTTCACGTGCCTCGACATACGACATGGGAGGTTTGCCAGTAGCTATTTAGCAATTTATTTAACAGCGAGTACAGTTGCATGCGTTTTTTTGCTTTAGAAGAGAACTATCCTGTCTTGACAGTATATTTTAGGGTAAGGCAACGGTTAAAGAAGATGAAAGAATTTAATTAGAGATGCTATAATGTTCGTAGATTATGAAAATGCTTTTGTTAAATGCAATAGACGAGTCATATGTTACATCCTGCAGAAAAAGGTTACCCGGTTCGTCTAATCAACTCCTTTGAAGCTGTTACAAAGGGCCAAAAATTATGATGGAGAATAAAGAACTTGTGTAAATAAGTAACAATAAAACAGAGAATTAGACAAGTATGTAACCTGTCTCCAGCTCTTTTCAACTTCTACGTGGGTGACCTAGTCAATGCTTGGAAAGGCAGTATCAGCTACGGCATAATGATCCACAGGGAGAAATGTTTTAACACTCTGCTATAAGCAGATGCTCAAATGACGAGAGTTCAGTAATGAAATTAAAAACTACGGTCCAAAATTAAACGCAAAATGATTTGAGCAGGCTAAATGAGATTTTTCCGTAGTGTTATAGCGTGAATCTGGAAATAGTGCCTTATAAATGTAGAGATTAAGAATAAATTAGATGTAGATTTAGTGTGTAAAAAAAAAAAAAAAAAAAAAAAAAAAAACAGACCTTAACAGCAAAAGATGGCGGGGGTATGTTTCAGTACTGTTTATCTTAGCCTGCTGTAGTAAGTTGACAGCAATCCAGTTTCCAGTGATGCTGAAGTCGACTGTGGCCCACATTTTGGTGGAATGCCCCCTTCTTTTAGCTTTGCGTACTAAGTACAGACTTCCCTGCACTTTACCCTTAATATTAGCAGACGATTCCCGGATGGTTGAACTGGTTCTCAGTTTCCTCCGTGAAAGTGATTTTTATTCTCAGTTTTAAGGATTTTCATCTCCCTCTGGAGTAGGGGCTGGGCGGTGAGGGTTGGGATGTCTCCCACTGTAGGCTGTGCTTGGAGATTCCTGACTCCCCTCCCTGGCCATGTTCCTTCTTTTTTCCCTTTTACTGTTTTTATCGCCTTTTAGGTTTGTTTAATCCCTTCTACAATCCGCCCTTTTACACTCTGGCGGTTGAACGCTTTTAAATAGCATGTGGTCTTGCTTGTACTGCATCAAAGGTGGGATATTTCCTCTCTTGAGGTTGCCCATTTACTGACTTCCCTCCTTGTGTTTTTATCATTGACGACACAACTGCACTTTTTTAGCCTTTTACCTTTTACCTTTTACCTTTTATCGTTTTTGACTCTTCTGAGCTGTCCCTCTGTCGGAACTGACCGCCTTTGTAACAAGGGACTGATGACCTTGCTGTTTGGTCCCTTCAACCCCAATCAACCAACCAACCAACTAAGCACTGATTAGTAATCTCGGCTTGGGCTTTCTGGGGCAGAGATGCTGAGGGTATTATATTAGGAAATGACAGACTTAAAGTAGTAAAGAAGCTTTGCTATTTGGGGAGCAAAATAACTGATGATGGTCGAAGTAGAGAGGATATAAAATGTAGACTGGCAACGGCAAGGAAAGCGTTTCTGAAGAAGAGAAATTTGTTAACATCGAATATAGATTTAAGTGTCAGGAAGTCGTTTCTGAAAGTATTTGTATGGAGTGGAGCCATGTATGGAAGTGGAACATGGACTATAACTAGTTTGGATAAGAAGAGAATAGAAGCTTTCGAAATGTGGTGCTACAGAAGAATGCTGAAGATAAGGTGGATAGATCACGTAACTAATGAGGAGGTATTGAATAGGATTGGGGAGGAGAGACGTTTGTGGCACAACTTGACTAGAAGAGGGGATCGGTTGGTAGGACATGTCCTGAGGCATCAAGGGATCACAAATTTAGCATTGGAGGGCAGCGCGGAGGGTAAAAATCGTAGAGGGAGACCGAGAGATGAATACACTAAGCAGATTCAGAAGGATGTAGGTTGCAGTAGGTACTGGGAGATGAGGAAGCTTGCACAGGATAGAGTTGCATGGAGAGCTGCATCAAACCAGTCTCAGGACTGAAGGCAACAACAACAACAACATACTTGCCAACGGCCTTGTCGCAGTGGTTCCTGTCAGATCCCCGAAGTTTACTGCTGTCGAGCTGGTCTAACACTTGGATGGGTGGCCACCCGGTATGCAGAGCGCAGTTGGCAAACGAGGTGCCCTCAGCCCTTGTGAGGCAAGCTGAGGAGATACTTGATTGAGAAGCAGCTGCTGGCCGGCCAGAGTGGTCGAGTGGTTCTAGGCGTTAGAGTCTGGAAGCGCAAGACCGCCACGGTCACAAGTTCGACTCCTGCCCCGGGCATGGCCGTGTGTGATGTCCTTAGTTTAGTTAGGTTTAAGTAGTTCTAGGTTCCAGGGGACTGATAACCTCAGAAGTTAAGTCCCATAGTGCTCAGTGCCACTTGAACAAAGCAGCGGCTCCGGTCTCGTAAACTGACATACGTCCAAGAGAGCGGTGTGCTGACCACATGCCCCTCCATATACGCTTCTAGCGACAAACTGTCGGCTGAGTATGACACGGCGGCCGGTCGGTAACTTGGTGCTTCCTGGCATGTTCGGATGGAGTTTAGATTTTAGACTCCTATACTTGAGTTGAGACGCGTTTATCAGCTTACTGAGTATCTGTATGTTGCGTTGAGCTCGATTCATGGTTTCTTAGGATTTACCTTTAACATTACATCACCAGAAAAGCACCACTTTCAAGCACGTTCCTGTTAGATCGCTTCCTTGTCTGTCAACCTCTTCGGTACAGGTTCCACAATTGATTCTAAATCAACTTAAAGGTGACGTAGAGTCTTGAACTGTATTTGACTGTGAGAAATTATTTTACACTTTTTAGTCCTATTTAATGATGTGGTAAATTTTAAATAATTATTTTGTTTAAATAATTATTTTTTGCTTATTTCTGTAGTGAATGTGTTAAATTTTTCAATCGATTTAAAAAATTGGTAAGATCATAACATGTGGCATATTCCAGGTTATTTTCGGTGTCAACTAATTTCTTGCATTCCCCTAGATATCTCGTGGTAAATCATGTGTGTACACAGAGATTATTAGACGTCCTATTACACTCCCCTCGGATATTGGGTGCTAAGATATTTTCTGTGGAATATTCTAAAAACAGTATAGCGTGCTGCGTTTTATTAGTCAGAACAAAGGGTCTAGTGTCCGACTAGCAATTCTACTCTGATAGTGTCCTTTCCAAACAGAGGTAGCTACTTCTAAAATTTGTAGGAAATAAAAGTGGATCGTTCACTCTCTCTCTCTCTCTCTCTCTCTCTCTCTCTCTCTCTCTCTCTCTCTCTTTCTTTCTTCTGTTCTTAATCTGCTCGACGCTTATGCACCATTGCGAGTTAGGTGTACACCAGCATAGCATATTTGGTTGCATCTGCGCGTGCGTTCCTATGTGCTTGAGTGTTACGTTTAAGAGCTTTTTCGTAGCCGTAGCTGTGGATCACCTATCATTCAATGGAAGCTGCTAAGGACACAAACCGTTAAAAACGAGATTCGTTTTGAAGCAATTTAAAGGGGGCATGTTACGTTTCACCTAGCTGCTGATGTGAGCAACACATGCTGTCTAATGCACTCGACGTGAAATTAATGTAACCAGGCCTCTCAATGTAGATGGAGTAATCGAAAGTCATTAGCTGCTGAACGTCATCATTTCTCATTCGGTCCCAAGTGAAACAATGACTGCAAGGGACGTTAATATTATTGCACTCTCTGCTGCTCCTCCTCCTAATGGAGGTCTTTTTGCCAGCTTCAGAAAGGAGCAACGTTAAGCAACTCAGTTGCTAGTGAGCATACGACCCTTACAGTCTTAAACAATTACCATGTGAGTTTGTGGCAACTCAAGTCTACTTGTTTACGTACTGGACAACAGAGAGGGAAACTGAGCATACAATTTCGTCAGGGGCGAACTGGGCAACGACGTGGCAGAAAGTCGACATTTTCTTGTCAGAATTATTTCACTTTTCTCCTCAGAATGTGACTTTAGAACAACTTATGAAAATTTCTGGACTTGGCTGAACGGGTAATTTTAACTCTTTTAAAGCCATATAGAGCGCAAATAACTCAATGCTACCTCATGCAACTATTCCTTCTAGTCGATAGATCAAGCTATCCGATACATGCTTTACATTCGTCCGTTTGCCACAAGTACCTTGCACTCTTTTGGCGCAATTTATGGGCAAATTGGTGGTAGACTCTTTGAATGTGGAAGTGGCTTTAAAATGGCAGGGCAAAGAATTTGTGGAAATTTGTACAGAGAGCCAAATAAGTAGGGCAACAGTAACTAGTGGGAACCGTTGTTTGTCCTTGTGTTATCAGCTGACGTGAAGAACAGAGAAAGAAACGGAAAACAAAAAGGAAAACGTACAGCGTTGGTAACTATAAAGCTGTGTTCTGTCCCATGAAATCATGCGTACTGTTCGTACATTGTTCTCAAATGCAATGCGAAACCCCCCACTCTTTACATCACGTATCATAATACTTGTTCGAAAACTGTGTACCTGTTTTAATTGGCACTGTAAGTCCCCACTACCCGACAAGGCTTCAATCATCGATTTGGTTCTTAGAACATGTTCGGTCTACATGTATTATTGTACTAACTGAGACCGTTACTTTGGTCAGAATTTGTAAATCATTCATGAGCTAATATTTAAATTTCCTAAAAACACTCCATTATCAGACATTTCGACGTTTCTGAAGGTTCCATCTACTAGAATACTGATTAGTAAAATATCTTCGTAGGGACCTCTCCCTGTTCTCATTCCAATCTTTCTGACCGTACAACAGTCCATAATGGACACGCTGTCATTCCGTATGATCAGTACGTGACGTGATATCTATTTTTTTCTTCTCAGATGTTCCGAAGGCTTTTGGGCGTGTTCTGCCTCCGGTCTCGGCGGGAGGCAGAGGAAGACTTTTACGGAGACCTGATAGACGTCGATTTAATTGGAAAGCCAGAGGTGAGGACCACCGAGATTTCTTGGAAAAACAGTAATGACTCTTAGGTGCACCCACGTTTACTAAGATAATTACTTGAGACCTCTGATTACTGTAAGGCCTTCTGGATTTAGTACATCTATCTTAGCTACTCGTAGTTATAAATAGGCCATCATAGAATAACACCTATTCCTTTGTGCCTTCGTCAAACGTGCTTGTAGCGCTACTAAAACGAAATATCCTTCGGCTTTCTATGCGAGTACATCCGTTTCATAGGAACTCTGCACCCACAGGCCTGCTCATAATTGTACTTTGTACAAGAAGAATGTACTTTAAATAAAAACGGAGGTTACGCTGGACATTAAGAGTCAGAAATCACTTAAGTTTCTGAGATTTAATATTAGATGGAACTATTCGACATCACAAGAGCTGCACAAAAGTTTACGGAATGTGAAGAAATGTCTTCATAAACTGGTTGCTGTTGGTTCCAAAATCGGTAACAACGTAGTGTACATTACGTGCAACTACTGCTAGTACAGCATTTACCACTACTGAACATTCTCTATAAAATCTGATAAATTTAATGCAAGAACTGTATCTGATTTCACTTATGCATGATGATGATTCGTTAGCTGATACTTGGACCAACTGAGTAGGCGATGATTTTAGGTCCGGCTTAGCCACTTGCAGGTTTTCAAGTCGTCCGTTGTAACTGAATGTGCGTACACGTGCTCGATATTTAGAGGCCTCAAAGCAGTGAGTAGATCCATTAGCTTCTTCTGTTTTGCTTATGGAGGATGTTATGAGTGTGAGATGTTAGGTACCAGTTGGAGGTAGTTTATGTGACTATTTGTACTGCTCGTACTTGGCTGGTTCTTGTGGTCAGACGATAGAAGTTCTGAAACCAATTGGATTTTCTAGAGACTATTTATGAGGGATTTTTTCACTATGTGTCGCCGTCACAGGATGGTTTCAGTAGGGGCCATGTTCAACGACTTAAACGTGGCGACCCACGTTTTAGTTACGTAGTAGAGAGGTGGGACCACATCGTTTTAGCTTGTTAAACTAATTTATATGCATAAAAAATAAGCTTTCACTGCCGGTAATGTCTTCACTTGAAACCACTGGTCTGGTAGGCCGTGGCCGATTTATAAAACTCTCCCCTGACGTTTCATCTCTCACTCCTAGAAACATCCTCGGAGAATATCTGTCGCAGTCGGAGACGAAATGTCATTAGAGAGTTTTGTACACCGACCAGGGACTATCAGCCCGGATGATTTAAGCGAAGATAATTTAAAAGCAGTTTGCTTCAAACCAATTCTAAGTACAACACATTAACGATCCAGACCCAAGGTAAAATACTGTCGTATTGTTACCATATGACCGTCTGGAAAACAATCCAAGTATGTGCTACCAAAGCTAAGACCTTCCTGTCTAACTGATAAATGTTGCAAGGCGGCTGAATTTAATACACTAACAGGAGAGTAATTTAACTTATGGTGCGAGTAAACGCCCACAAAATATTAGTTGTTACATGAAAGATAGAAAATAAAACTGAAAATCAACAAATGGATGAATTGTGACCTTGGAAACAAATCTCCCACAGAGGATGAGCGCCGCGCGTTGGCGGCTGCGCTCAGACGTGGACGAGTTGGTTCTGCTGGCAGCGCAGGCGGAGAAGTCCCGGCCACCGCCTGCTGCCATTCATGTAGCCTGCGGCAAAGTCATCGGGAAGGTAAGGCAGCACTACAGACACAACTTCATTGAAAACTCGCTGCTAAGGGATTATTTAGATTACATACAACATACCCTTTTCTCAGACCAATATAAAGTGGCACAAGTATAGTTAATATTGGAAGATAATAATTAAGATCCTTGTCACCGTTAATGATTTTCCCTGAACACACTGCCCTTTCTTTCGATCACACACAATAATCGAAAGATGTTCTCTCTTAATGTACACTTTGTCCATACGAGTCACACTATACAATTATTGGTACTGTAGTTGCGTAAAGGAAGTCTTATGAATTTTAAAGGGACGAATTGCTTTTGTGTGCAGGTGAACGATGGCTGGATGGTTGTGACGACTGCCGAGATCCATGAGCCGCCTGTGGTGGAGTGTGACGAGGACATCCCGCCGATCCCTCGCCGCCGGAGAGGGTGTCGGAGGTGCTGGGCGGAGAGAGTCGGGGAGAAGACCGTTGTGCGCCCACCTGGGGGCCGGGCACACCGCCTCACTACCCACTAAACGTATTCATGACGAGGACATCCCACCAGTTCCTCCTCGTCAGTGTGGGTGTTGGAGGTGCTTGGTGAAGAAAAGTCAGGGACAGGGACAGGGATAATGACTCACTAACCAATAGACATGTTCGTGAGCAACTGATTACAGTGGGTATCCCAACAATGCCTCAACGTTGGGGATGTGTTAGAGATACTGGCCAGAGAATGTCACGGCTAAGAGTCTTGGGCGACTGCAAATTGGATGGTGACAACAGCTTTTCTACAAGCCACTGAACATATTCATGAGGAACTTAGAACAGTGTATGAGGAGGGCATATCACCGATGCCTCATTATTGGACAGGGTGTTCGTGCTGCTAGATGGAGAATGTCATGACTGGGACTCTTGAATGTGTGCAAATTGGATTGGGATACCGGCTCACTAGCCAGTGAACATATTCATGTGGAACCAAGTACATTGGCTCAGAAGGACATCCCACTGATTCCATGTCATCAGTGACAGTGCTGGTGGTTCGGGCAGATAAAATCAAGACTAAATCTCTTGTTTGTCTGAAAAGTGAATGGGGACACCGACTCACAGATATTTAAAGTGAATGAATTATTAAATGAATTGATAAAATGAAACCTTAAAAGTATCCACGTAAAAGAATGTTAATGAAGCTTTAATATCATTGAACTCCATTTAAACAAGTAATGAAATAAAATTAATAATATCTATCAAAGATGTACGATTATTTCTCTCTCTTTACATGTATGACTGCATTTAGACAAATATTTTAGAATGTTATCTTTCTTGATGCCCATCACCCACAGAAATATTATACACAGACTGCCATAACATTCAGTACAGAGGATATCCTTCTTCATCATTACAAATGGCACATAATAGTGAGTTCATTTGGCTTAAGACCAACTAACAAACAAATTACACACGTAGTCCATTTTACCTGTCTGCATTGATGCATAGTGCAGTTGTATTTTTACATAAATGCCTTTGTTTCTGACCTAACGGAAATGAAGCAGCCATATAAGATTATAACATAGCTGTGAGTGAAAGCGCGTCATTCACCTGAATGTCTATGACAGAAAAGAAGTGAAAACAGAGGACGATCAAACTGAACATCGGTTGAAACTTGCGAGGAACTAAAGCGGGCAACGATTTGCTTAAAACTCCATTGCTCTCCTCTCAACTACAGGGATTTCATTCTACACATCAATAAAATTTTCATTCCATACAAGTATCTAAGATAGTTTCTAATATTACAGGGTGCCTAAGGGTTACAGGAGTCACAGTTTTTAATCAATCATCAGTAAATGTAGTTTCTGGTTTGGAAGTGTCGAGCGCAACTTCCAGTGTTACTCAAGACTACTGAACATTTAATAAGGACAATATTCACACACACGATATTCTGAACATGAGAAGAGTTGACGTACACAGAAACGATCCTATAGACACATAAGTAACATCACTGCACTACGTGGCGCAATTTAATGAGTGTAAGTAGATGAATTAATAAATACACACAAAGTATAAGCTAATTATGTACAGAAAAAAAGTTAATGTATTAGGAGTATTCCAAGGCCACCGGCTTTATCATTATGCTTAACTGCTCAACTTTACTGTTTGCACAGCATGGATACAAATGTTGCGAGTGGGCCAGACAACAATGAAGAGCATTCGCCGGTGACAACACCAACGCTATTTTATACAGTAGAACATTAACACAAATTCTTCTCCCTTTACTCTTACGAAAAAAATGTTTAGCAAATTCTTAACAAGAAAAAGTTTCCCATACTAGCTAAACCTGTCTTTTGTTTATAATAGTTCGGCAGTGAGCGAAAATAACCTTCTTTGTATACTTAAAAATTCGTTAAAGCTACTAAAATTCACCGTAAACTACAAGTAAGCAGACAACAAATGTGTTACGCCCGTCGGTGACGTATGTTTAGAATAAGACAAAGCTATATGAATACAATTGAGACCTCGCTTATGCGGTGATAATGGAACAGACAGCATCGGTGGTGCAGCGCTGCCATCCACGACCGTACTGGTAGGTGGGCAGATCCCATACAAGGTCAACTACAACAGACGCAAAACTAATCTTAAGAACTTATAACAGTGCACTCCATTTACAGCAAAGTAAGGACAAATTGTGGTACATAACAAATTGTAAGGCAACATAAATTGATAAAACCATATGCCCATGACTACACACGATTATAAGCAAACTATCTGCAGGCGCAACTCAGAATTGCAATAGGTTATACAGTCCTCTGCAACACCAAAATTACAGTAACACCAGAATTACAGTAAAAGGCGAGAAGACAAGTCATCAACGCTCCAAAATTATTTTACCATATGAATGAACATAATGACGGCCTTGAAAATAGTAGCTTTTTTAAAAATGAATCTCCATATTTTTATTGGGAGACCAAACAAACTTTAAATACCCAAAAAAGATGTACCACAGCTGGTCCGGAATAATTTCAATGAAAAGGGTAGCTATCCTTAAGATAAACTGCACTGCTTTTAAATAGGAGACACGACAGAATTTCAATCTCCAGAAGTTTTTCATCAGTAGTTGGCGATAATAACTTAAATGAAAAAAGCAGGACCTATTAAAAAATCTTCACCAATGAAATGAGCATCAGTTATTTTGGAATGAACCGCGACAGGCAACAAGTACACCGATATAGTTGAGGGGAACCTGGCTGGACTACCACGATGCTAGGGCGAAAAGCACGAAGTTTATCTTAACAAGCTCACCGAAATACATCATGAATTAATAGGGAAGGGCACACAAGGTATCATTAAACTTGGATTATTCAAATTTTGGAGTTTACTATCACCCCAAAAGTGGCCAAAACGACGTCCTTGTACAGAACAGGACCCTAGCCGCCGATAAAGAGTTTAATACGTCAGGGATGAAAGGCGGTAGATGAGTTACCTCAAGTGGGAGAAGTTTTGTGAGTGTTGGAACATTGTGAGGAATTTGCGAATGCATTAATGTTCCACAACAGTGATACTTCAGTTGTCGTATTTGTTGACTATTGGTTTGTTCTGTAAGAGTGTGGCTGATGTGGTAGAGATTCCGTTAATGTTGGATGACTTAGAGAGGCAGGTTTTGTGATAAAGTTAATGGTCACGAGTTAGTGCCGAACTGGCGGTTTTCTGACGTGATGACTAATAAACTCGGTGTCACCACCAGGATTCAGTATAACATCGGTTTGATGGACGATATTCTGGTTTGCTAACGTCCATAACGGGTGCGCCACCCAAAATGAAAATTTTTGACAGCTGATTAATGAGAGGCATCGAGTCGGCGTGATACGGGTTTTCACCTCTCCTTATGCGTCGCCCAGGTTTCAGGCACCGAAGGGTCAAGCCGGTAGTTAGCGATCGGTAGTTGATTATACAATTCCTAACCAAAAAGCAGTCTTAAAATCTGTACCGCTCCCGGACTTCCGTACCTGTTCCATTTCCTTTGCAGGGGGCACAGTATACTACCGTCCTGAATTTGAACAAGGCGTACCAGAAGATTTCTCTAATTGAGGACTGTAAACGTGCTACAGGGTTTGACACCGTTTGGAAGCTGTACCAGTTCGGTAGTGTTCCTTTCAGTTTATACACCGAAGCGGCAGTATTATCATCTCTTAGACTCTGTTTTGGGTGACGCGTGATTCAAATCAGTGTGCAGCAAAGTCCTTATTAACCTGCAGGAAGTGGGTTTGACCGTTAAACCATCCATGGTAAATCTGGAACTAAGGGAGCTTCCCTTTTTAGGACCTTGGTCTCACCTAGTGTTGTTAAAATAGATCAGAGAAAGAGATAAGATCTTTAGAGAAGAAGGAAATACCTCTCTTTATCCGTATCTCACATTTTTTTATAAACTTTGTTTCGAATTTTGTCCAATTTGCAGCCACAGTAAGTGGCTTGAGGAAGAAAGGGTTGAGTCTCCAGATGGGGGAAACCCAGTACGCGGTCTTTGAGACTATTATAGTATCTTTGAGTATTCTGCATGTTTTGGATGTTACGGATTTTGATCGATCCTTCATTGTCCAAACTTGTGCTTCTAATTCTTGCGTCGTTGCTGTCGCTCCACAAAAAAACGATGGAGTGCGATCGTTTAGCTTATGGTTCCAGAGCCATGTCCCACACGTAGCTGAAGTATTCCGTGTGAGTGGGAAGTCTTCTTGGTTTTGGCCTTCCAAAAGTTCAAGTTCCACTTGGAGCTTTGCCATTTGTCCTCGGAACAGACCGTCAGGCTTAAATTTGGGTGCTCGCGAGATCCAGGAAGACAGGACCAATCGCGAGGTGGGTTCGAGGTGGGCTGTGTATGTTTACACCTTTCGTTTCCTTGTCAGGCACATCCAGGGAGCAAATAATCTGGTAACAGATTCATTTAGCCGTATGTTCCAGGAGCATGCAACGGAATAACAGCTGTAACATGATTCACTGGACTCCAAATGGGTTTCAATCGTGTTTTCTGAGGTACATGAGCTCTTTGGGAAGTTGCTGGACAAATTAGAGGCAGGAACCATAGAATCATGGGATCAGACAAAATCCTGATACTGGGAAAGGTGTCAGGTAATGACATGAGAAAAGAATTATATGTTTTAAGTCTAAGAGCGTTTACCGTGATTTATTTTCAATGAATATTCTTAAGAATTTATTTTATTTACCAGCGATT
Source organism: Schistocerca gregaria (assembly GCF_023897955.1). Taxonomy (NCBI): domain Eukaryota; kingdom Metazoa; phylum Arthropoda; class Insecta; order Orthoptera; family Acrididae; genus Schistocerca; species Schistocerca gregaria. The sequence goes on along the minus strand of NC_064925.1, from coordinate 414,888,413 downwards.
CATCAAGAACATTAGCACCCGCATCTCGTGGTCGTGCGGTAGCGTTCTCGCTTCCCACGCCATGGGTTCCCGCGTTTGTATTCCCGGCTGGGTCAGGGATTTTCTCTGCCCCGTGATGGCTGGGTGTTTTGTGCTCTCCTTAGGTTAGTTAGGTTTAAGTAGTTCGATTTTAACTTGTAAGGTGAAAGGGTGGCGACTTTATATACTAAAATGATCATTTAAATAAGAGCCCATGATATGCAATCTTATATAAAATTCTACAAGTTTGGCCAGACCATAGTTAAGATTCTCTATAGTACACAGATACCGCCTCTTAAGATCATAGGCAATAATATCAAAGTTTCCAAAGATCGAAACATATTTCAGATATTAGACCGTTACACTCCAACCAATAAATTCGTTAACACACCAAATCCGACAAACATGACAGAGGTAGTTGCTAACATTCGGTAGATTGATAGGGCGAGTACCGCCCCCAAAGCAAACGACTGGTGAATTCACCAAGAAAACATGTAGGATGTAACAAGAGTAAATCAAACAACATGTCACCAATAATCTTAACTTTTAATGAACGGCGATTTCTCGAGAAGACCTGGCGCAGCACCCCCAAATCGCTCTCCAGAACCGTCCGCTGCCAGTCGCTTCAACGGATGCAGGAAGGCGCACCGATCTCCCGTCTCACGGCGTCGCAGCTCACACCGACCAGACTCATGTCGTGGGTTGACTGCTGTTGCTCTCGTGTCGACCGCGAAGTCACTACACCGTGCTATACGCCGCGGCCCACTGGGCTCACGTGGCGACCTCACATGCGCCGACGCTCCAGACCGACAAGTCGTCTTGTGTCTCAGTGTGCGACCGACCAACCAATCATTCCAACCGCCAATGACCATTGCGTGAGAAAACTCGAGCAGAATGGCGGCCTAACGCGCAGACTCAGATGCAGCAAAGAAGCCCCGACCGGACGACCACTCGCTGAGTTCTCTTACTGGCTAACAAACCCGGACGAGAGACACAACAAGCTGGAGACGAGAGACTGACCCAGAATGACCAAATGGCGAGTTCATAGCGCCCCTTAAATTCATGTGAAGAGGCAACCTTTCCCCTTTCCCAGCAGAGGGAGACACCAAAGCTGCGATTGCCACAGCGGCGCCACCGCCGCCACAAACGGAGGGCGACTGTTTCACGCTACGCGCTGCAGCGCGCTCTTTAAAACAGCAATTCTTACCCCGGCTCAGAGCGACATATCCTTTAAGATCTGTTCACCAGAGTAACTAGTGTTGGCCATTTTTAAGTATTTTGACAACCCCCTTATTGCCCGTCATTTGGAAGTAAATAAAACGGTTATGAAAGCTAAACATTATCTGTCTGGTCCACAACGAATAACTATGTACGTAAATTAGTGGGTAAGTGTGAAGATTGCAAATGCGTCAAGCCCAAATATAGTTCTACAGAAGGCTTACTTCAGTCCACGCGAGGAAGTGATCCCATGGACAAAATGTTCATTGATTATGTCTCACCAGTCACATGGCAAAGGGTTTGGTGCGACCCGCAACGAATTCCACTCCTGTGCTAACCTCTTCATCTCAGAGTAGTATATCCAGCGTAAGTCTTCCGTTATATGCTGGATGTATTATAATCTCTGACTTCCCCTACAACTCCCTCTAGTCCTATGGAAGCATTTCTTTGATATCTTAACAGATGCCCTATCATCCCGTCTCTTCCCCTTGTCAATGTTTTCCACGTATTTTGTTCCTCACCTCAGCAATTCATATAATTATCAACATTCGTCTGTACCACCATATCTCAGATGCTTCGATTCTATTCTGCTGTGATTTTCCGTAGTCCATGTATCAATGCCATAAAATTCTGTGCTCCATACGTACAGTTTCAGAAATATCTTCATCAAATTAAGGCCTATGTTTGACACTAGTAGACTTCTCTTGGCCAGGAATGCCATTTTTTCCATTGCTAGTCTGTTTTTGACGTCCTTGCTCGGTTCATCATAGGTTATTTTCCTGCCTAGATAGCAGAATTTCTTAGCTTCATCTACTTCGTGAGCATCAACGTTGATGTTATGTTACTCGCTGTTATCTTTTCTGCTACCTCTCATCGCTTTCGTCTTTCTTGGATATACTCTCTGTTCAGATCCTGTACTCAATAGATAGTTCATACCGTTTAGCATATCATGTAATCCTTCTTTACTTTCAATCAGGATAGCAATGTCATAAACGAATCGTATCACAGAATTTTAACTCCACTCCTGAAGCTTTCCTTTATTACCATCATTGCTTCTTCGATGTACAGATTTAACAGTAGGGCGGAAAGTCTACGTCCCTACCATACACCCTTTTTATTCCGGCCGCTTCACTCTTAGTCACCCACTCTTATTATCCCCTCTGGGCTTTTGTACATATAAAATATTACCCGTCTCTCTCTATTGCTTACCCCTATTGTTCTCAGAATTTCAAATAACCTGCACCATATTATATTGTCGAAGGCTTTCTCCAACTCGACAAATCCTAAGAACATGTCCTGGGTTTTCTTTAGTCTTGCTTCCATTATCAACTGCAGTCTCAGAATTGCCTCACTGGTGGTTTTACCTTTTCGAAAGCTAAACTGATCGTCATCTAATACATCCCACAATTTTCTTTTCATTTCTTCTGTATATATAAGACTAGTCACCAACCTGGGTGTGTGATCTGTAAAGCTGACTGTGAGATAATTCTGGTTCCTCTCTGCTCTTGCACTCTTCGGAGTTGTGTGGATCATATTTTTCCGAAAATCAGGTCGTATGTCACCAGACTCTACTAAACACCCATCACTTACAGATACCCTTCAAAAACATGTCTGAGTTACGGAGGATCGGATAGATCTCTCAGTCGCGATAGTCATGCGGAATCTTCGACGGTTTTCTGTGCCAGGTCTTTTGACAAGCATTTGGTGAGGCAATTCCAGATTGATAGGGAAGGCGCATACAGCGGCTGAAGGCTCGCGCGCGGCCTATCGCCTTTCAGTCCTGAAATATTGAACTTCATCAATCCGAGAGTGGTATTTTGGTCAGAGCAACGTTCTTGTATAGATCAAGTCTACATCCGTCGAGATAGAGTTTAATATGTTTTAACTGAACGCACTCACTTTTCTTTTTAATTTGAGAAACTTGCAGCTTGGTATCTTTGCCCGTGACGATATTGTGTACCAAGGGGCTGAGAGTGTTGAGCATCTGGATGTTCTAGCTTGGACCCACAAAGCGAGAGACCAACTTAGAAATCACCCTAGCCTTGGCCACAAAATAGGAAGTAAAAACATGAACACCAACCCACACCCTGCATACATGGTGACCCTTATTATAGCACTGTGCCTACCTCCAATGTGTGAGTCCAGTATCCTTTCTCCTTGTTTTCCATTGCTGCTGTATGACCTCAGGTGTGACTTTTCCCGGCGAAATATCGTTCAAAGACCGTAAACTAGATAGTGGAGAATTCAGAGGGTATCTCCAAGTCAAGCAGAGGGGTGTTGCCTTACGAATCTCGTGAAGACCCGTATCGAAGGCTGAGTTGAACCTTGGAATAGAAAAAGTCCACTAGTGCTGGGATTCTGTGTCATACATGATCAGTGCAGTTTTTAAATTACTGTTCATTGTTTCGGCAGTAGAACGCCGAGGGCAGTACGGTAGGGTGATGAACAGAAACGCTTAAATTGACTGGACAGAAAGGTTCACTACTGTCACCAACCATTGTCTGAAGGAGGGCAAAAAGTGGAGAATAGTCTAGACAACTGGCGTATGGTGAAGGCCGTAGTCATTCGTCTGCACGGAACTAACTTTACACACCAGGGGCTGAGAGTGTTGAGCATCTGGATGTTCTAGCTTGGACCCACAAAGCGAGAGACCAACTTAGAAATCACCCTAGCCTTGGCCACAAAATAGGAAGTAAAAACTAGCGTCCCTGTAGTCTTGGTGTAGCGCGCTTGTGTAGTAATCGAAACGTTCTCGGCTCCCTGTGTGAAACCCGCAACGGGTTAAATTTTGATTAATAATAAATATTGGCGGCCGAAGACTTTCGGGTTAAGAAGATCCCCTCATTAAGCCAATGGCCTTGTTGAAGAGGGCAGAGGAGCGGACAGACGTTTATAACCCCACTTGTCCTCGGGGTGGGAAATACTCCTAAAGGAGGAAGAATCAGCAGTGGCCAACGGCATGTGGATGCGAAAGGCAATGGAAACCTTTGCATCAGATCATGTAACGCTTATCCAGAGGAAACATGGCCTGTAACTGAACAAGTATCTTGATGATCTCTTCGTTGGAAAAAGATTCGGGAACAGTCGCCCATCTCCGATCTCCAGGACGGGGCTGTCAGCACTAGGTGACCATGAGACAAAGATTGAATACTCAGATAAGGGATAAAGTTTTCGAGTCATGGCGTGGAATGTCAGAAGCTTGTTCATAGTAGGGATGGTAGAAAGTTTAAAAAGAGAAATGCAAAGGCTTAATCTACACACAGTTAGGGCCATTGTTGTGTTCTGGAAAGAAGTCATGCATTTGTGGTCATATGAGTGTAGGGTAGTATCAAGAACAGCAAAAAATAGTTTAAAGGGAGAAGGATTCAGTATAAATAGGAAGGTAGGGGAGATAGACTGTTACTGTGATATAGTACTTCCTATCACCATCGACAGCAAACCAACACCGACAACGATAGTTCGGATATACATGCCAATGTTGCATACTGAAGATGAAGGGATAGAGAAAGTGTATGATGATATTCAAAGTGTAATACAGTACATAAATGGAGATGAAAATCTAATAGTCATGAGGGACTGCAATGCAGTTGTAGGGGAAGGAGTAGAAGAAAAGGGTACAGGAGAATATGAGCCTTGGTCAAGAATGAGAAAGGAGAAAGGTTAATGGAGTTCTGTAACAAATTTCGGCTAGTAGTTATCGAATACTGTGTTCAATAATCACAAGAGAAAGAGGTACATTTGGAAAAGGGTGGGTGGTACCGGAAGATTTAAGTTAGATTACTTCATGGTATGACAGAGATTCCGAAATGGATTGTAAGCCATACCCAGGATCAGATATAGACTCTGATCACAATGTAGCAGATACGAAGAGTAGGCTGAAGTTCAAGAGATTAGTCACGAAGAAACAACATGCAATGAAATGGGATACGGGAGTACTAAGAAATGATGAGATACGCTTGAAGTTCTCTAAGGCTATAGATTCAGCAATAAATAATTACACAGTAGGCAGTACACTTGTACACTTGAAGAGGAATCGACATCTCTAAAACTGGAAACAAATAGGTACAAACACGGTAACTGAGAACAAATGATGGCTAAGAAGGAAATACTTTAGCTGATCGTTGAAAGAAGAAACTATAAAAGTGTTTAGGGAAAGACAGGTATACAAAGATACAAATGGCTGAGGAATTAAATAAATAGGAAGTGCAGAGAACCTAAGACAAAACTGCTGCATGAAAAACGTGAAGAAATCGGAAAATAAATGACTGTCAGAAGGACTGACCCAGCATACAGGATAGTCAAAACAACCTTCGCTGACATTAAAAGCAATGGTGGTAACATTAAGTGTGCACCGGGAACTCCACTGTTAAATGCAGAGGAGAGAGCAGTTGGGTGGAAAGAGTACATTGAAGGCCCTTACCGACTCGGAAGATTTGCCTGACGTAATAGAAGAGGAAACAGGTGTCGATTTAGAAGAGATAGGGGAAGCAGAACTAGAATCAGAAGGGCTCAGGAAAACTTAAGATCGAATAAGGCAGGAAGGATAGATAACTTTCTATTAGAATTTCTATGATCATTGGGGGAAGTGGCAACGAAAATACTGTTCACGTTGTGTTTAGTAGAGTCTGTCGACATACGACCTGACTTCGGAAAAATATGATCCATACAACTCCGAAGACTGCAAGAGCTGAGAGATGCCAGAATTATCGCACATTCAGCTTTACGCCTCACGCATCCAAATTGGTGACAAGAATAATATACAGAAGAAACGAAAAGAAAATTTGGGGATGTATCAGATGATTATCAGTTTAGCGTTAGGAAAATTAAAAGCACCAGAGATGCAAATCTGAGATTACAGTTGATAATGGAAGCAAGACGAAAGAAAAACCAAGACATGTTCATAGGATTTGTCGAGTTGGAGAAAGCATTCGACAATGTAATATGGTGCAGGTTTTTCGAAATTCTGAGAACAATAGGGATAAGCTACGGAGAGGGACGGGTAATATTTCATATGTACAAAAGCCCAGATGGAATAATAAGAGGGTAACTAAAAACGAAGCGGTCGGAATAGAAAGGTGTAAGGCAGGGATGTAGACTTTCCGCCCTACTGTTCAATCGGTACATCCATGAACAAGATCGGTGCTCCTGTTGATGGTGTCCATTATAATGAGGTATCTGTTAACATGGAGGGTGGGGAGTCGGTAACTGGATATACATGAAATAAAAACCTTTAATGTTTAAATGAAATGGTTGCTCGATCTGTATATTTACGATAGTTGCGTACTGGATAGCAGTAGGACGTAAAAATGACAGTTTTGCGAGAGAATACTTGCTCTGGTAAAAATATCACACTTATTGAAGACACAACGGAACAAGCTAATAAACTAAACGATTAACAAATGGGTGATTAAATGATGACTAACTGAAAATCCTCTGCTGCCGCCAGGTGTTGTTGATATACCTCGATATAGACAGCTGACAATGTTTTCCCCGACCGGGACTCTATCCCGGAATCTCTTGCTTACATGGCAGACGCTATATCCATCTGAGCCACCGTGGACACATACACTCCTGGAAAATTGAAATAAGAACACCGTGAATTCATTGTCCCAGGAAGGGGAAACTTTATTGACACATTCCTGGGGTCAGATACACCACAGGATCACACTGACAGAACCACAGGCACATAGACACAGGCAACAGAGCATGCACAATGTCGGCACTAGTACAGTGTATATCCACCTTTCGCAGCAATGCAGGCTGTTATTCTCCCATGGAGACGATCGTAGAGATGCTGGATGTAGTCCTGTGGAACGGCTTGCCATGCCATTTGAACCTGGCACCTCTGTTGGACCAGCGTTCGTGCTGGACGTTCAGACCGCGTGAGACGACGCTTCATCCAGTCCCAAACATGCTCAATGGGGGACAGATCCGGAGATCTTGCTGGCCAGGGTAGTTGACTTACACCTTCTAGAGCACGTTGGGTGGCACGGGATACATGCGGACGTGCATTGTCCTGTTGGAACAGCAAGTTCCCTTGCCGGTCTAGGAATGGTAGAACGATGGGTTCGATGACGGTTTGGATGTACCGTGCACTATTCAGTGTCCCCTCGACGATCACCAGAGGTGTACAGCCAGTGTAGGAGATCGCTCCCCACACCATGATGCCGGGTGTTGGCCCTGTGTGCCTCGGTCGTATGCAGTCCTGATTGTGGCGCTCACTTGCACGGCGCCAAACACGCATACGACCATCATTGGCACCAAGGCAGAAGCGACTCTCATCGCTGAAGACGACACGTCTCCATTCGTCCCTCCATTCACGCCTGTCGCGACACCACTGGAGGCGGGCTGCACGATGTTGGGGCGTGAGCGGAAGACGGCCTAACGGTGTGCGGGACCGTAGCCCAGCTTCATGGAGACGGTTGCGAATGGTCCTCGCCGATACCCCAGGAGCAACAGTGTCCCTAATTTGCTGGGAAATGGCGGTGCGGTCCCCTACGGCACTGCGTAGGATCCTACGGTCTTGGCGTGCATCCGTGCGTCGCTGCGGTCCGGTACCAGGTCGACGGGCACGTGCACCTTCCGCCGACCACTGGCGACAACATCGATGTACTGTGGAGACCTCACGCCCCACGTGTTGAGCAATTCGGCGTACGTCCACCCGGCCTCCGGCATGCCCACTATACGCCCTGGCTCAAAGTCCCTCAACTGCACATATGGTTCACGTCCACGCTGTCGCGGCATGCTACCAGTGTTAAAGACTGCGATGGAGCTCCGTATGCCACGGCAAACTGGCTGACACTGACGGCGGCGGTGCACAAATGCTGCGCAGCTAGCGCCATTCGACGGCCAACACCGCGGTTCCTGGTGTGTCCGCTGTGCCATGCGTGTGATCATGGCTTGTGCAGCCCTCTCGCAGTGTCCGGAGCAAGTATGGTGGGTCTGACACACCGGTGTCAATGTGTTCTTTTTTCCATTTCCAGGAGTGTATGAATAGTTCGAGTGCTTCGACGTATCCCGTACACGCTTCCCGTGAGACACTCATTCCAACTGTCCACAATTCTACATACGTAATGTACCTTATAGACATTTGCCCATTCACTGGTTGCTCGCGCACGCTTTGGCGATTCCCGTAAGAGTCTTTGGAACCTGTGCGCAATCGCACAGACGAAGGTCAGTGGCTAGGTAGCCTTTAACTAGTAAAACAGCACGCTCCTAATCAAAATTTCCACTCACCTCGCGTCTTGTGACAACACTGGCGTAGATTTCTCGAAAGCACAACAGCAAACGGCAAGCAGGCAGCAGCTAATCTAGATTTCTGTTTCAAAATGAAATTTCCAAACAATATTCAAACTGTTGCTTATCTCATGGTGGAATGTGGATAATGATTTACAAAGTGTACAATGATGAGAGAGAATTTACATAAAAATATAACAACTTAATCAATTGAAATCTTGACGTATGAGTCAAACTTATTGTGTTACAAAAAATACATCATATTCATTATAGCTGTTCTCCTGTTGCAGCTAAGCGGTCTAATCTCTGTACCTTACCGAGCTCCCCAGCAACCACCTTCCACTTCTATCCGTCATACTGTAACCCCATCTATTCTCATATATCTAATTACAGTAGTGAATATCCAGAACATATTCCTAGGGATTTAGATTAATTCTTTCCACAGACACTTTTAGTGCTCATAAGAGCGCTTTTTGCCTCGTAACGTTTATTATTTACACAGTTTCGCATCCCTCTACTTCTATAGCTTCATCGAGATACTTGACAGTCCAGTATACGATGTATGTAACGGATTTGGTTCCTCATAAATGGTGCTACATCAGTTTTCTTGGACCTGACACCTAGATCCTGTTTTTTGCATCAGTTTTCCGAAGTGTGTTGAAAACTTTCTGCTGTTGCGACTTGGAAAACTTTGTCGCGGAATTTGTAAATTTTTGCAATTTTATTCGTACCGCGTCCAGGTGGTAGATGCCAACCCAGCCTATGCGCTAATTAAGTAATGCACTGGACGGGATTGTTGACATTATGACAAAACAGTGCAGGCACAGGGGCATTTGCGACACCGATCAACGGCCGAGGGCATGAAACGAAGTGTGAACAAGAGTGAAGTAATATTTTATTACATTTTATTACTCGAGAACGTACGTGATACCAAAAAACCTCACACATTACATATTTAACTGGGTCTAGCAACCATTTATCACTAGAGAACGAGCTACGAGAAGCTAACGGGAAAAGTAATATGAAAAAGCTACTCGTCATCCTCCTACAGCTGTACATCTGAAGCATAGCTGTAAGCGTACAAATAATCGAACTGCACTGAGTTGCAAAGGATGCAGGCCTGATCTGTGCAAGGACGTTGTTACGACCAAATTACCCACCTTCGTACTGATCAGGTCTCCACCCTCCGCGAAATAGTTTAACATGTCATGGTCGATCGGAGGTAGGCCATCCTTAGAGAGTTTGGACTTTGTATTACAGTAAGCTCACAGGCGATGGGACACAGCATCTCTGAGGTAACCATGAAATGGAGAATTTCCCTTACGACCATTTCACGAGTGTACCGTGAATATTAGGAATCCGGTAAAATATTAATGCAAAGCTTTACGCCTCGCCTTGTCCGTCAACAGTTGGAATGATGTGGAACCCCCGGTAAGTCAAGATACAAGTCTGACAGATGACACGTACGTAAGCATCCTGTCTGATAACATGCATCCCTCCATGTCCATTGTGAATCCCGACAAACTTGGGCAATTCCAGCAGGACAATGTGACACCCCACACGTCCAGAATTGCTACAGAGTAGCTACAGGAATACTCTTCTGAGTTTAAACACATACGCTGGCACCAACCACCCCAGACACGAACATTATTGAGCATACCTACGACGCCTTGCAACAGGCTGTTCAGAAGAGATCTCCATCCCCTCTTACTGTTATTGATTTTTGGGAAGCCTTGCAGGATTCATGGTGTCAGCTCCCTCCAGCGCTACTTCAGACATTAGTCGAACCCATGTCGCGTCATGTTGCGGCAGTTCAGAGTGCTCCCAAGGGGCCTGCAGGATGTTAAGCAGGTGTACCAGTTTCTTTTGCTCTTCAGTGTATAGGAAAGAAAAACCTCGCGCGGTTCCAGAGTGAAGCGCCTAGAATCGCTAGTTCACACCGGCCGCCAATTACCTGTGTAATCCAGTCATCTATTTCCAGGGATGTCGGCTGAACAGGACGTGACACGTTGTCAAAAGAAAATACCAAAGTATTCTTCCTGAGATTTGTAGCTAGGCTTAATACAGGGACCAAATTTTGGTTAAACACCCAAAATTCAAATTAACATCAGCACGACCAGAAGGAGCAATGAGATTACAAGGAATAGGAGCAAACGCGGAGATGAACTGACGGATAACACTCAACGAACCTCAAGTACAGCGATGTAAATACGGAATTGCAGAGCAGCAAAGAAACCAGCGTCCACTCGCTATCGCAGCTGAAAGTGAACTACCACTATACCACGAGCTGCGGACAACTTCTTTGCTAAGTGATATGTGCTGTATGGGACTGGCTGTTAAGCCACACTAGCAGATTACTTTTACTCTCACAGAGTTAGATATGAAATTTGTCTTGTACACTCTCATTCACGCTTTTCATTCATCAGGTTAGATGAGGAAAGGATGTATATACCTACATACTGCACATAGATGTACTGAATATGCGTAATCGTGCTCGGACAGTTATCAAACGTTAGTAAAATGTGAAGTGAAATAAAGATAATACACCTTGAAGCCACTAAAGACGCACTTAGCGGCTTAGTCTTTTTTATTTAGTTTACAGTTTGCGCCCACATTTCAGGTGCCAGATGTAAGTACATTAAGTTAAATGTTAAGTGAAATGACGAAGAGGCTCATGTAGAGACCCTACAATTTGATATGTTTAATGCATGTAGATAAAAACAGTAATGGTCTTAGCCCACTGCTAAACCCACGGAAACAATTCATTGTGCTGTTTCACCCCCTGTGGTTCTAGTAAATCAAACAAGTACCATTAAGAAGTGATACAAGACTCTTCACTAGATCCTTATTACAGGCGATTTCCTCAGGCTCTATCGAGTCGAATGTTGTGTGACTTTTGCCCGCTAAAGCTTATATGTGGTGCAGTTTCATCCTCCTCACCACTTAGTCCACTCTTAGAGAGCCTTTCCTTCCATACCCATCGTGTGTTGATGTTTTATGAAGTTCCCCGGCCAGTCATGAGTTCTACCACGAGTTTGATCTGTTTCCTGTTCAAGTTCCACATCATAGAACTTCTCTTGAAATGTGGATTCGGCAATATTGTTATGCCATATTTCTGATTTTGAGTCTTAGATCAATATTCTACGCACCACCTTCTGATTCAACAATGCAGTTTTGATTGTACCATCGTTCCAGGGGCTGAAAGATATTTCACAGCTGGTTAGCAGTCTGAATACTTGAGTAACATTCCCACTGTATTTCCGTTTCTGCGTGAAACTTAGCCCTACTTTAATTTCCACTCTTAAAAAAATACTTGTTACCAAGACTATTTCTTTACAAACTGTTATCCACCTTGAGCTCGTATGCTAACTTTTAACAAAGTATAACGTAATTTGATCTGAAATGTAACTGCGCTGAATACATCCTCTCTTTATATTAAATGTGCAACTGAAGTAAATAAGTGGCATGCCTGTAATCAAAATTTCCACTTACCGCACGTCTTGTGACAACACTTTTGCAGATTTCTCCAAAGTACAACAGACAACGGCAAGCAGACAGCATCAGAGGTAGATTCCTATTTCAAAATGAAATTATCAAATTATATTCAAACTGTTGCCTACCTCTTGGTGCAATGTGAACAACGTACAAAAGAGTACAAAATTCACAGAGAATTCTTATAAAAATGAAATAACTTAATCATCTGAAATTTTAATTCATGATCAGGGAAGTGGGGTGGTCTTTCTCTCAGCTCTGGGCAAATGAACGACTTTAACTATCTGGCAATAATCATTTCTACAAATTAGGTGCGCAGTGCTGCAGTCGTATCTGAGACTCCTTCACTTTTAAAACAAAAAAATCGTATCCAAAATTTATATTCCTTTCAATTTTCATCATATACATCATACTCATCTTTGGTGTCCTTTACATTGCATCTTTCTTCATCTAAAATATACAACCACAAGTCAACACAGTGATGTACTATTTCTAGAGGGTCAATCAATAAACTATTTTCCCAACCAATTTCAATAACAAGTGACAAACAGTTACCTTTAAAGGTAATGATAAGGGAAAGGATTAATTCGCCCCAACGCTTCTCTTTAGATTTTGCATTTATTGTCACACCCTTCAGTGTAAACAACAGAACAAGCAAAGTAACAATGAGAGAATATTTCAACTCGTAATATTTGCTATATAATTTAAGAATTATTTAATAAGCAATAGGAATCTAAGATTATTCCTATCTAACAAACATGATTTTAAGACCATAAACGATAAAGATCAATGGTTAAGAAAGTCCAATAAACTTGAGCAAGGATCACTTTTTCAGTCTCTAAATGAAGTCAGTAGGTGACATAGGGGATAATAGGACTTACATTAAATGTTAAACCAATAAGAATGATCACTCATTAAGAATTATAAACACAAATTAAAGAAAATCCATTTAAAGCAATTAACATCAATAGCAAATAACTAAGTCACGTCTCATCAAATGTATGAAAATCAAATATTTCAGTTCTATAACACTGTTGGATTGTGGAATACGCCGAATTACCGACACAGAAGGCTAAAGTCTACCAAACAACAATTTCTCCAAAGCTAGAACCATCTTAATAGTGTAAAATAATTAGGTTATCCAGAAATACTATAATTCGCCTTTCTTGGGCAAAACGGTGGAGTAGATAAATAACCTCTTATTTCCATGCTCCTAGAACATTTAGCGGCAACAGACACTCGGGCAACTCTTATCCAGTGTGGCTCGGGAAAGAGGATGGCTCCACCAGGAGGAGGAAACATTTGCCCGAACTGGAAAGGGAACTCGTCTAACACGAGCCACTAGGTTGGACGAAGACCAGACGGCGAATTTTAATCATTAATCAAAGCTTGCTGGCCAGAGGACGAAAATTACAGAGGAAAAGGTATCTTTATTTGTGCTCACAAGAACTGGTAACTTCTGAAAATGAGATTCCAGCAGAACTACCGCCGCAGTATCAATACGGGACTTCGGAGCTAAGGAGAGCAAGTCAACAACGGTCTCCACCCAATAGGCGTAACATTTCAGACAGATCGAGCAACCGACATCAGTCGTGGCTAGGCGGATTACCAAATAGAAACTCTGGCACTACCATAAATGTAATTACATAGAGTACTTAAATGCCACGGGGAATAAACTCCTTAACACAAGAATATACACACAATAACAAAGACTAAAGTTAAATATACCTACGTACTAAAACACAACAAATATTGGCGAATATTAACATAATCTCGCAATTCAGACATCCATAAAATTAATTGGCTACAATCCTCTCTGTCTCTCCGCCAGACAATACACGGTTATTTAATATCTTACAACGTGCTTATCCAAACAGTGACCTACGCCGTCCATGGTAAAATAACAGCTTGCAGAAAGGCCACAGCCAAAAAATTTTCCTTTTTTTGTTTTTTTTCTACGCGCCCTTTAAGTCAGCATGGCGTTCAAATATACGATCATGCACGGGGCAGTAACACTCACGCAACGCAATTTCCGTTCACAAACTCAAAGCAGAGAAACGTTCCACACAGTTATTAATAGCTCCCACAACACTGGAGTTTTGCCCCGCCAGACGACGACCGTTGCACTAACTAGATGAAAAATCTTACTTTCAGTGACGACACAACTTTCTGGAGGTTATTAGCAGTCGCATACGGACTTCATAGCTTCCCCAGCCCATGAACGGAAACCAAACGTTGTCCACAGATTTACAGCCTCTTGTGTCCTCACAGCCCTGGTTTTTGGGCTCATCCAGACTTAGCGTAGAGGGACCTAGAGGGACCGAGCGTCCGGCTACAGAACGGTCGTCCAAGGCTGAACACTCATCTCAACTGCCTCCTCCGCCCTCGGCACGGCACACCGCGGCTCCTCCCAGAGGGCGCGCTAGCAGCACCCTCGCGGAGGCTCCGCAACGTCCTCTACGAGAAACTCCAAACAGGAGTAAACCAAGGGAAAAACAGGAACCGAGCCAAAAGACACGGTTCACACAGCACTACGAAATACGTCCGTCACCTACCCTACTTCAAATAACGTAGCAGAGCGCGCAGTTCAAATACTTTGCCACGACAATACCAAACATTGTTTAACGTAAATTGCTCTCTCTCTAAAGTGCGTGTACAAAAATGAAAACGACATGACCACCTTACAAAAATAGGTGCTACGATCTTTGTAGCACCAACGGAAATGCTCCTCCTTGTAAACCCAGAAAACGGGTAATTTCGCCTGTGGCTATCTTCCCTCGAGATACTGCTCTCTTTGTTCAACGCTGTGCCCCGTAAATTCTGGCCCCAGAGGGTTTATCTGTTTTCGACCTTCTACCAGACCAGATTATGTCTCCTGCAAGGTATTGTGGTTCATTGTTCGACTGCTCCCTTCTTGCAGTTGTTAGAGCGAAACGTTTATGAAATTGCAAAATGTTATTGTATGGTAAGTCGGCATTTCATACACAATTCCTATATTTATCACACTCGTTATACTGATTCGAAGTTCTCCTTATGCTAAAGGAATCAAGTTATTTCTAGTTTTTTAACTGTATGTCCATGCAGCTGCCTCCATTGTAATCAAAAGATGCAAAGGTGGCATGTCCACCATGGTCTCCATACCAGGTAGTGGGTGTGCTGCTGATTCCTCCTTTTACAGATAACCAGTCCAATGTCTGTACATTACTAAGCTGTGCTGCTGATTCCTACTTTTACAGATAACCAGGCCAATGTCTATACATTACTAAGCTCCCTAACAACCACCCTCTACTTCATTCCTCCATACTGTAGCCCCATCAGTTAGAAGCTAGTTTTTACAACTGGCCATTTTAGTGCTGCAAAGAGTGCATTTTGCCCAAAAATGTTGATTCTTTACGTGAGGGACCCATGATAGTTTCGCATCCCTCTACTCGTAGAGTTTCATCTTTAACCTTGACATTCAAGTATACGATCTGTGTGATGAATTTTCTTCTTCATAAATGGTGCTACATCAGTTTTCTTGGGTCCGACACTTACATTCTCTTTTCTGCCCCATTTTTTTCAAAATGTGTAGTACACTTTGTGCTGTTGCGCTCCTTAAATGTTCGGCTTGGGATATGTGAACTGTTAGAATTTTATTCCTACCGCCTGCAGGCAGTAGAGGCCTGCCCGGTCTATGTGATAACTAAGTAAGCCACTCGACGGTATTGTTACCACTATGATAAAACAGTCCAGGCAGAGTGGCGTTTACACCACCTGTCAACGGCCGAGTGCATGGAACAGTGTGACCAAGAGTGAAGTAATATTTTATTACTCAGGAACGTACGTGCTACCAAGAAACTCATACTTCGCAAATTTAACTGGGTATAGCAACCCGTGCTCAGTAGAGAGCGAGCTAGAAAAAGCTAACGGAACAAGTAATATAAAGAAAACCTACTCATGACGCTCCGATAAGTCTACATCAGAAGCATAGCTATAAGCTTGTAAATAATCGAACTTCGTTGCTCAAAGCATTGAGTAGTGCCGCCGTTCTGCCTGAGTTTGAACCAAACAGAATGATGTGCTTTTGAATTTCAGAGTAACCACAATACACGCTTCTTGATGAAGATCTGTTGACTAGCTGCCCAATGACTGACTCATACCCTCGTTCTTCACTTCTCGTGGGCAACTCAGCATCACGGTAGCTGCCACTCATGACTCAGGTCAACAGACGTCGCCAACGGGAATGGGCGTCGACGTATTACTGGATCGGCCGTGTTTTCAAGCACAAAGCGCGTCCGTGAAGGCAGCTGGAATGCAGTATAAGGCTGCTTTCACAAAGATCTGTCAATACTACATTCGTTTGAGTATATGACACCGCGGTAATCTGCCCTCTCCCTCACCATCTCACCAATCATGAGGGGCAGAGGTCAGAAATAGGCGGTGGTGGTGGTTACGGTTTAACGTCCCGTCGACAGCGAGGTCATTAGAGACGGAGCGCAAGCTCGGGTTAGGGAAGGATGGGAAAGGAAATCGGCCGTGCCCTTTCAAAGGAACCATCCCGGCATTTGCTAGAAACGATTTAGGGAAATCACGGAAAACATAAATCAGGATGGCTGTACACGGGATTGAACAGTCGTCCTCCCGAATGCGTGTCCAGTGTGCTAACCACTGCGCCACCTCGCTCGGTCAGGTATAGGCCCAACTGTTACAGTTGGTGTCATGAATTAGTCGTTCCGCTTCACGACGCGGGTTGTCTGGGGGAAATGTTCTTCCAGCATACAAACCGTAGAGTTAGCCGAGAGAGGTGATTGTTCGGTAACACTTAAGCCCAAAGAACGTTTCTTGGAGTCGGGCAGTAAGACTGGGTAATTTAGTAAATTACATCCGAGCAGTGGTACTCGTCGTATCTCCATTTCACTAGCATTGGCTCATTACAATGGGGTGCGTTGAACCACACGTTGTTTATGTTTGATTCAGTATTTTTTCTCAGTTAAGAGACCCACAACGTCGAGTACTGGGTGGAATATAATAAGGTTACGTTTGCGAATTCATGTGAATCCCTGAACTTATCATTGTTTGTTTTGCAATTTTGCAGGGCGCGAATTGCCATGCATTACAGGTGTACAGGTGTAGCAGGCACATTTTTTACATGTACACGTGTTGATCATTTGGCTCTCCATAGTGCAGACTATAGATGGGTGACGACACATGAGAAAAGGTAACGTATAAGGTTTTTCTTCAGTAGTGAGTTACTTGTGTTTCTGGTACTGGTAGTGGTGAAATCAAGTGCTGGTATTACAACAGAATCTGTTGCTGCTATAACAGAGCAATTGCGGATGTTAACAGAAGAAATGTTTTACCAAAAGTACGAGCATGAGGACCTTCTTCGTAGATTTGTGGTTTTGTAAAGCTTTGAGGTTCAGTCACAGCCTGTCGGGGGAAAATAGGCAGAGTTGGAGGTAGATTCTTCTCCTTTTGATCCAGCAGTAACCGCACCTATCAGTCTTTTTCCCAATAGAACAGGCGACTCCAAGAATTGTAGTCTGATGGTCACATCAGATCTTCCACTAAATCCGAAAGACCAGAACCTAGTTAAATCTCACTCGTGTAATGAAGAGTTGGATGTTTCACATTGTTTTGTATGCAGAAGCGTGTCTCACTGAGTAATGTTAATGGATAATATAAGGGTTTCAGTTAGCGTAAATAATTTTGGGAGAGGAGGAGTTAATCTGTCAAAAGGTATAATGACACTACTAAATATTAAAACGTCGATACGTTGAGTTTGGACACGAGTCATAAGCAAACATTACGCAAGAAGCTGTGTCACTTGTAGGCCAGTGATCGCACAAATAAGGAAAGTGTATTATTGAAATTTATCAACTTGTTTTGTAGAGATGGGGTGTTACCAGCTACTCTAGTAACTCAGCACTGTATAAAATTGGGATTTTACACCAATTTACAGCAAACAGTTCGTACAGCGAGACATTTACAGACATTAGTAGAGAAGTTCATGGAACAGAAACTACGAGATTGGATCAAGAATGAAGTAGCAGGCTCTGAAGTACACATGTCGTAATCATCCCTAAGATATCATTGGATGGAACCAAGGAATACATGTTTTTTTTCTGAGATAGTAGATGATTATCCAATCGCTAACCTTACTGAAATTTTGGATAAGTGTTGAGTGCTGTTATTTTACTGCATGTCACTCAAAAGTAGTCATCAGTTGGAAGTAGCACTTGAGCATAGGCCAAAGACAGCGTTTACCACATCATGCGGACGCTATCAATAGAAGCGAATGTCATTCGGTTTGGAAATCGCGCCTGCTACTTTTCAAGGGTTATTGGACGGAGTTTTAAGAGGGTTAAATCCTAAGGCCCATACATGATCTATTTGAATGACTTAATAGTGTATTCTTCGGTTAAACCGGAACATGTGAGACGATTGGAGGATGCTTTTAGTAGGTTAAGTCTGCACATCTAACAAGCACATGCAGTCGTTTGTCGCTTTGAGCTATCGTAAATTCATAAGGGATTTCTTGAATACAACTGAACATTTGAACAAATTAATTAGTAAGTTAGATTTATGTTCCACAGATAATTCTGTACAACAAATAGTAATGATGTGTAATCAGCCATTTCACATACACATCGCCAATTAATTTGTAAAGATGGCTACATGCTAATCATTTATAACTGTAAAATTTACAGATTTAAGCTAGTAGCTCCTGTCCACCAACTTTTACCCATTAAATATAAATTCTTTTACTGAACAGAAGTGTCAAGAAGAAACTTTTTCAGATTGTTTTTGAATTATACTTTACTGTACTGTCGGAGTGCTCAGAATGCTCAATTCCTTAAACAGATGACTGTAAGATGATCATGGGTGACCGCCACATATCATTCGTACAGTAGGTTTTTGAACAATGAAGTGTTTCTTTTTTAAAGATGAATTGCCCCAGAACATTATCCCATTTGTCGTCACTGAATGAAAATATGGGGTATATAGCATGTTACTGATTTGCCTCTCCCCGAGATTTGCAATGTTTCTAATTCCAAAAGGGTCTGAACTATGTTGTTTTAGGAGTTCCAAAATGCACTTATTCCAGTGTAAATGCTCGTCAATACTGACACATGACAATTTTGAAGTTTCAACCTGTTCGCTATTTCCTTACTACTTGTTACCTTAACACTGATGTAGTACTCATAGATATGAAGAACTGAATATATTGTGCCTTTTAAAAATTGAGTGTGAGATCATTCGCAGATAACCAATGCTACTTTTAGAAACATCGTTTATCATTTGTTCTGTTTCTTGCGTATGCTTGGACTGGTTACGCTACTATTGTTATGTCCAAAAAGAATTGTTTCTGCTTGTGGCGTATCAGACCACAGATCGGTTACATATATATAGGGAACAATAATAGGCCTAATACTGAACCTTGGGGAATCATGTCCTTGGACTCTACTGGTTGACTTATTTAGTACAACTTTTCTTATTGATTTGGTTACGTATGACATTATCATTTGATTTTCTGTGTCTCCAGTCTCATAAATCTGCAATTTATCTAGGACTGTACTGTGATTCACACTGTCAAACGCCTCAGGCAGGTCGCAGAAAATGCCAAATGGTGCTATTTATCATTTAATGCTTCTAAGATTTGGGGAGTTAACATTTATTACTCTATCGGGAACACCATCAAAACCAGATAAAATTTATGTTTTAGAGAATGTATGATTTTCTTTACTAGGTAATACACAAAGAGTGTAATGTTTCAGTGGACGCAGGAGTATCAGGTATCAATGGAGGAATTGAGGGAAAGAATGATTTCCGATGTAGTATTGCTATTCCAGATTTTGACAAAGAGTTCATCCCGTCTTATGATTCCTCAAATAAGGCAGTCGGCTGTATTTTGGGTCGGATGCTTTATGGACAGGGGCACCTAGTAGTTTATGAACCGTGACGGTTTAATAAGGCGTAAAGTAACGGCTCAACAAATGAAAAGGAAATGTTAAAGGTCATATGTGATATTACACATTTCTGATGTTTTATGAATGGTAGAAAATTTAAAGTTGTGACTGATGATGCGTCATTGAACTGATTGTTTAGTCTAAATGATCCCTCTTCTCGTTTGCCACACTGGGCCCTCAAGCTAATACGTTTAATTACGAGGTTGTCGGGCATAAGACACACAAACGATGTTACATTAATTCGCAAAACAGCCTTGTTTAGTGTATTGGGCAAGAGTTTATTGGAACAGCAGGGTGCATAGGCAGACGATAACGATTATCAAGCCTTTAAGTCACAGCCGCACGCTTTAATACTTGAAGATTTGTTTTGCAGGATTCCGAAATAGGGGCCACGTATCGCGGTCCCGAGAGTTCTTCAAAAGGAACTGATACAACAGGCTCATGACCAGCTGTTATCAGTTGTTGATTGCCGACGGACAACAGACAGGCTTATTACGGAATGGTTTTGGTGGAGGAATAGGAAGCGTGTCAAAGAATGTCTACCATGCCCTGAGGGAGAGGATATTTTGCACAAGAGAATCCCTTCGCTGAGGCCAACAGAGGCGTCGAAGCCATTTTAAATGCTTGAGCTCGACATCTACTATCCACAGTACACCTGTACGCATTTGCGGGATATAGTAATGATATCAATTCCAGATCAACAGGCCAGTACAGTGGCACTAGTATTATATTGGATATTGGAGATTTTAGTCCCCAATAACTTAATTGCCGACCAGAGAACGAGCTTAGTTTTGGAACCTACGGAGCAGATGTGTCATGTATTGCGTATTCGGAAGTTACAAAAGAGTCCGTTCCACCCGCAAAACAAAATTTGAATGGAGCACCACCGTAAGACCATTTTCAAAATGCAAAGCCTTAATGGTGACTGGGATATCTATTTTCTATATATAGTTTGCACGTGCAACTCGAAGGTCCACATGGTAACAGTTATGTCTCTACCTGAGCCAGTATACGAGCCGAAAATGCTGTTCCACTTTGACGCTTTAAGTCCTAAATTATGCGCCAACAGCGAAGCAGTGAAGAAGGTTGTGAGAAGAAATCGGGAGGTGTGGAAAAACGTACAAAAGGCGAACACGAATGCCATGGACCGCCGAATAGGCTAATGGGCAGACTACCACAGTACCGTGTACGGCAGTGGGTATTGGTCGCTAATCCCAGTACGCCAGAAGGAAAGACGAAGAAAATCTTGATCAAATATCACAGACCATATCTGGTCGTGGGGATGAACACGCCGGTTAACGGAAAGGTACAGGTTCCTACCAAAATGTATGTCGTGCACATCAGGCTGGTGAAACTATTTAAGAGTATTTTGGATGTTGTGCCACAGTTACCTGTGTCCTTGGTGGTATAGTCTGGAGAAGGTAGAATGTAGGAACCTCGTCCGTTAGACAATTAGAGGCACTAGGATGCCTAATAGCTTGACGTCACGTAATTAATAATGTTGTTGGATTATTTAGTGTGGTATGTTAGTGTTAAATTAGTACTTGATATTTCTCTTATGTATACTTTTTGCATTGTCTTGTGTTCAGGTGGATTTATTGTTTTCGTATCATTGCAAGATATATTTTTCTTTTATTACTATACTATTATTATCAGGTTCTTGTTACTATTGTTTCTTCTTTCTGCTTGCCGTTAGTTCCTGTGTTTGGAAGGAGAGCGTTGATAGACTGTTTCTTTCCTCAGGTGACGTTTTTTTGATGTCATCCTAAATGATGGAATGGTCCTGGGTTTGTCATACTTTAACGGGAGTGGAGCAGAACGCTTGGTTGTCGGTCAACAAGTGGTATGATTTGTGTTGTTCTCTAGGCAATCGTCTGTCTTACTTATGAGGCATCAGCGGATATTGAAATGAGGAATGAAATTGGTAGATTGAAAGATTTTCTTTCGGAATTGTTTAAAGAGATACAGGGAAGTGACGGTTATTTCGGGACTTACAAGTGAGCTGTGTTAGTCACAGTTTATCTACGGCAAATTATGAGCATAGTTATCACAGCTGGTAGATATTGTATCACTGACTATAGTTATCAAGCGTCTGCAGAAGAATTAAACGATTTCTTCTCAACATCTGTAATCTGCCACGCAGCGACAAATTACCAGCCCCAAGATATCAATCTCTCGAGAGACAAGTTTTTCCTAAAACATTGCACAACCGGCACAGTACACAAGGCTATTATGAGAATCTCTTCCGAGGCAGTAGGAAATGATGGAGTGAGCATGGGCATGATTAAAAACGTCGTAGACACTATTATTCCAGTTATCACAGACATCTTCAACCTGTCTCTTGTCAGTAGTATATATCCTACTGAGTGGAAGCAAAGTTTAATCCAGCCTATACCCAGGACTGGCAACTCTAAGTCACCAGGTGACTACAGGCCGATCAGCATACTACCTGCAATATCTAAAGCCCTAGAATACATCGTCCATGAACAGCTGACGGATTACCTCAAAACTCATAACATCCATGACGAATATCAGTCAGACTTTCGAAAGCACCATAGTACAGCAACTGCATTAATCAAAGTAACTGATGACATTATACTTGCTATGGACAGACGTGAAGCTACTATCCTAACACTGCTTGAATTTAGCAAGGTTTTTGACACAGTTGACTTCGATATATTACTAATTAAAATGAAACAGCTGAATTTCTCAATCAGCGCAATACACTGGTTCGACAGCTACCTCAAAAACAGAAGTCAACAAGTCGTTTGTGGGTCGGAAAAGTCATCATGGAAAAGCGTGCATTCTGGAGTTCCCCAAGGCTCTGTCCTTGGTCCACTACTCTTCTCACTGTACATTAATGATATTTCTTCAGTGATTCACTCCTGCAGCTACCATCTATATGCTGACGACATCCAACTGTACATAAGTGCAAGCCCCAAAAACATGGCTGGCGCAGTAGTGAGTATGAACGCAGATCTTTGCTCTGTTTCTCGCTGGGCACAGAACCTAGGTCTGAAACTAAACCCCAAGAAATCCCAGGTCACACTTATATCTCATCCAATGTTAATCAGCCGGTACTTTCGCGAAACGGTCCCTAAAATACTCCTCAACTACCATACCAAAAAACAGTAAAAGACCTTGGAATAATCTTGGATGAACACCTAAACTGGGAAGAACAAACAGTCACAGCTTGCCGGAAATCGCTCTCCTCCCTACATGCAATTCAAAAATTTAGAAAAATATTTCCAACCCATGTTAAACAAAAATTAGTCCAAACACTAGTCTTGCCTAATCTTTACTACTGCGATGTAGTTCAACATAGAACAATTTATATTAAAATTATTTGTTTCATTACTATTAGTATGAATCTGGAGTGGTCATGCGGTGGATTGTGGAAAGAGGCTGTCAGCTAGGGCTGATTGTGCTTCTGTGATCATCAACGCAGTTTTTCCAATGAATAATTAATGTTTGTGGAGCGATAATGTAACTTTTAGTACATCACTCCTACAAGGATGTAATGTTTACAATAATGTGTCAATTTGATACAATTTCTGAATCTAGTACTACTTGTGGTATTCTGCAAAATGATACTATAGCTCCTGTTGATGATCTATAGAGATGTAATTCAGTTTCAAAACACAATTAAAAATGAATAATATGCTAATGTGCCAAGAATTATGGGATTTGAGTCTAATGTAAGGGGCCTAATGAAATGTTAGCCCGAGAACTAGTGGAAAGGAACATAGAGTGAAATTACAAACTAGTACGAATTGGATTAATGGTAACTTGCTGGATGTTCCCAGTCAACAACGAGGCAGTGCTATTCTACTACAGAGACGAATTCAGCATTTAGTGCAGAAGTTTGAATTCACTGTGGAAGACATTTCAAGAAAATTTAGTGCACTTACCACTCGGTTAAGGTAAGAGCTGCAGAGAGGCTCTCTGCTGTGAAAAAAATAAGAGTGGTTTCTGTAGATGAGAGTCCAGTAGTTATCATGACAAAATTACTGTTCACTTTACAGATACAAATTATTTATCATATATAAACCAGTTGTACAGAACTGTAATCATAATCCTAAAACTGAGTTTCTACTCTACTACTCTCGAAGAACTCTCTTGAACTGTAGAGTGGATTGATTATTAACAACTTATAGAACTTAGTTATACAACTTACTCCTAAAATTGTTGAAAGCGGTATTGATTGGACAACATGTCAGTTTATTCAAAAAGTTCAAACAGTTTACTTTGCGAAAGTTACCTATTTTTTTGAGTCTAATCTAGGAATATCATAGCTAACACTTGGTTCAAGAATCATAAAAGAAGATTGTATACATGGAAGAAGCCTAGAGATACTGACAAGTTTCAGGTAGGTTATGTAATGGTAAGACAGAGATTTAGCAAGCAGGTTTTAAATTATAAGACATTTCCAGGGGCAGATGTGCACCCCAACCACTATCTATTGCTTATGAACTGTAAATGAAACCTGAAGAAACTGCAAAATGGTGGGAATTTAAGGAGATGGGACCTGGATAAACTGATAAACCAGAGGTTTACAGAGTTTCAGGGAGAGCATAAGGGAACAATAGACAGGAATGGGGGAAAGAAATACAGTAGAAGAAGAATGGGTCGCTCTGAGGGATAAAGTGGTGAATGCAGCAGAGGATGAAGTAGGTAAAAAGACGAGGGCTAGTAGAAATCCTTGGGTAACAGAAGAAAAATTGAATTTAATTGATAAAAGGAGAAAATATAAAAACGCAGTTAATGAAGCAGGCAAAAAGGAATACAAACGTGTCAAAAATAAGAACGACAGGAAGTGCAAAATGGCTAAGCAGGGATGGCTAGAGGTCAAATGTCAGGATGTACAGGGTTATCTCACTAGGGGTAAGATAGGCACTGCCTACAGGAAAATTAAAGAGACCTTTGGAGAAAAGTGAAACCACTATTATGAATGTTAAGAGCTCAGATGGTAACCCAGTTCTAAGCAAAGAAGGGAAAGCATAAAGGTGGAATGAGTATATAGAGGGTCTACACAAGGGAAATGTACTTGAGGAAAATATTACGGAAATGGAAGAGGATGGAGATGATACTACATGAAGAGTTTGATAGAGCACTGAAAGATCCGAGTCGAAACAAGGCAGCGGGAGTTGACAACATTCCATTAGAACTACTGACGGCCATCTGGTGAGCAAGATGTATGAGACAGGCGAAATACCCTCGGACATAAAGAAGAATGTAATAATTCCAATACCAAAGAGAGCAGGTGTTGACAGATGTGAAAATTAGCGAACAATCAGTTTAATAAGTCACAGCTGCTAAATACTACCGCGAATTCTTTACAGACGAATGTAAAAACTGGTAGAAGCCGACTTCGGGGAAGATCGGTTTGGAATCCGTAAAAAATACTGGAACACGTGAAGCAATACTGAACCTACGACTTAACTTAGAAGAAAATTAAGGAAAGGCAAACCTATGTTTGTAGCATTTGTAACTTAGAGAAAGCTTTTAACAATCTTGACAGGAATACTCTCGTTCAAATTCTGAAGTTGGCAGGGGTAAAATACAGGGAGCGAAAGGCTATTCACAATTTGTACAGAAACCAGATGGCAGTTATAAGAGCCATGGGGCATGAAACGGAAGCAGTGGTTGGGAAGGGAGTGAGACAGGATTGTAGCCTATCCAAGATGTTATTCAATCTGTATATTGAGCAAGCGGTGAAGGAAACAAATGAAAAATTCTGAGTAGGTATTAATATCCATGGAGATGTAATGGAAACTTTGAGGTTTGCCGATGACATTGTAATTCTGTCAGAGACAGCAAAGGATTTGGAAGAGCAGTAGAACGGAATGGACACTGTGATGAAAGGAGGGAATAAGATGAACATCAACAAAAGCAATACGAGGATAATGGAATGTAGTCGAATTAGGTCGGGTGATGCTGAGGGAATTAGATTAGGAAATGAGATACTTAAAGTAGTAAAGGAGTTTTCCTATCTGGGGAGCAAAATAACTGATGATGGTCGAATTAGAGAACAAATAAAATGGAGACTGACAATGGCAAGGATAGCATTTCTGAAGAAGAGAAATTTGTTAACATCGAGTATAGACTTAAGTGTCAGGAAGTCGTTTCTGAAAGTATTCGTATAGAGCGTAGCCATGTATGGAAGTGAAAAATGGACTATAACTAGTTTGGACAAGAAGAGAATAGAAGCTTTCGAAATGTGGTGCTACATATGAATGCTGAGAGAAGAGAAGTTTGTGGCACAGCTTGACTAGAAGACTGGATCGGTTGGTAGGACATGTTCTGAGGCATCAAGGGATCACCAGTTTATAATTGGAGGGCAGCGTGTTGGGCAAAAATCGTAGAGAGAGACCAAGAGATGAATACACTAAACAGATTCAGAACGATGTAGGTTGCAGTAGGTACCGGGCGATGAAGAAGCTTGCACAGGATAGTATAGCATGGAGCGCTGCATCAAACCAGTCTCAGCACTGACAACAACAACAACAATGTCAATATCGTTTTTGTTTCTAGCATAATGATAGAGTATGTTCTCTGTGGTGTCAAAATCTTCTGTGCTGTTTTCAGTGAATATAAATGACAAAAAGACATAAAGTTTTATCATCATCACTATTTTTATCTTAGTGAACAAAGGGCTGCATTTTACCCTTGGGCTAATTTCATAATTATTTGTAGGAGCTATTTCAGAATCAGTACTACGTCACAGACATGACATGAGTGACCACATAACAACAGCCCATATGTGTGTGAAGCTAAAAAAGCCAAATTAAGCTGTGCAAATATATTTATTTCCACCTGGATCAAATAATCTCTGTATGAGGTAGGACGGCTTTAATATCTTTCTAAGGCATGATTAATGTGAAGTTGCCAATTTCGTTTGGAATCAATCTATTGTCCTAGAAACTCTCCAGACGTTTGGAGATTTGGAGAAAATCAAATGGAGTGTAAGAGGAGAATAAAGAATTATGACAGTACATGAATGAGAGAGTTTCTAAAAGTGAAAAAATGTTGAGGTCATTGTTACAGCAAAGGTCGTGTGCCAGATAATAGTGATTTATATTCTGTTCAAGAAGATGAATGAGATCCTGAAGCTCGTTATGAAAGGAGGAGAATTCTTCACCAACATGGTCATTTTAATCATGATGCTGGAAACTATGAAATGAAGCATGGTTTTCAATATAACCGTTTGTTGCCTGTTCTGAAATTTCAAGTTTTCATAATTACATTAAATGGTACTTATCCTCATGCTTGATTAGACTAGTTTGATTTTGTATTTCCTTCCACATTGCTAGCCGATCACAGAACTGATTTTGTATGTGGCTGTTTGGTGGGTGACCTTAGTACGTGAAACTGTGTACCATATGACGAGTTTTATCAGATATTCCTGTTAGAAGAATGGTCTGAGCAGCGCAAGACATAATCTTTGGCATATTTGGTTATGAAAAATATTAATAATACTCATTTTATAAATCCTGCTTCATTCTTTGAATGAATGGTGTGGAAAAATAAATTTTTAACAAAATTTACAATCCTACTGAACTGAATTATAATTGACGTGGAAAAATTCCTCCCAAGTTGAGCCATATTATTATTCCTGGTCAGGTAAATGGGTAGTTAGTGGGTTTTGAAATTTGCTCCAAGAATTAGAATATGACAATGCTGAAGGGAATGGATGTGGTAGAAGCAACAGTAAGTTATTTATCCTAATCTGAGGCCACAGAGCAATTGGAATAATGATCAGCAACAATGTGATACATATTGTGATAGATATGGGAACGGAAACTGGAGGAATCGGAGGAATTATGTGATTGCAATGAAAGCAACAATTTTAGGAGTGGTAATAGTGATTAGATTAGAAGACTGTTACGACAAATCAAGATGCTGAAGAGAATGGTAGTCACTGACATTGACAAGTCCCTATTTTGTAGAATTACGCTTATTTTATCCACATAAATATATTCAAGTGGGTAGCCCATAGCCCCATGGCCACATAATTGAAAACTGATGTGCACGGCTGATTTGAGTGCTGAAAGCAGATTGAAAAATGCCTGTGAGAAATTGAATACGTTGACTATTGTATGTTTGAGTTACATATTGCTAAGTGATAGACAGGAAAATCTCAATTCTCTGAAGAGTCCAACGTTTCAAACATATTTCACATTGTGTTTAAGGTGTTGGAAGCCAGTCATCTGGGGTGAGCGAGTCAGCATTTCACAGATCTGAAGTTGTAGCTTTATGGATTATTCCTTCTTTACCGTGGACTCAGGTGAAAGGGATGATTAACAGAAAAGGAGCAGGGATGAAGGGACAAGTCAGTATTGATTTTCTTTGTCAAGGTTATAGCTTCATTCGAATTTAGTAACTGTGTGGAATTTGGCTAGTTATACGATTTTAGGGGCTGATTTCTTGTTGAAATACCAAGAAGTGATGGCCTTTGGCTGTGTTGTAGTGAGTTTTAAGTATAATGATGGTATGTTAAAGCATGAGGGAAGAGTTGCCTGTAGTGACTGAGTATGGTGTTCAAGCAGTCTTATTTCATCATTTGCCAATGAGGTCGTTGAACTTCACAATAAATATTGAGTTGGATTAATTGTGCTGAAGTGGTAGGCAAATTACTGAAAGGCAATTTATTTAGTGTACTGCGACATAATTCTTCAATATTTTCAGTGCATCCAGGGACACAAAATTCTTTTGTGTGTGTTGTTGCATTATGGACATGATTTCCCTGGTTGTTATCATGTTTTCGATTAATTTTTGCGGTACCGCTAGATGTCTTTTTATACTTAGTGTTGATAAAGGGATTTTACTATGAGCCACAAGTCTAGCACAGAATTTTCGATGTAGTTTTCTGTGATGTACATGTTGACACTATAAGTTTATTGATCATCTGAGGTGATGTTCACTGTGAGTCCATTCATAAATACTTTAATGTGAATGGATTACATGTGGATTATGCGCTGAAGAGCCAAAGAAACTAGTACAACTGTGGAATATAGCGTAGGGCCCCGCGAGCACGCAGAACTGCTTCAACACGATGTGGTATGGAGTATGTTGAGTAATGTTCATGCGTGGGGAGTTTGGTGGTCAAAGAAGTGTTTAAACGCAGAAGAGTGCTACTGGAGGCACTATGTAGCAAATCTAGACGTGTGGGGTACCACACTGTCCTGATGGAATTGCCCAAGTCCATCGGAATGCACAATGGGCAGGAATGGATTTAGGTTATCAGACAGAATGCTTATGCACTTGTCATTTGTCAGAGTCGTATAAGAGGTTCCATATCACTGTAAATGCACACATCCCACACCATTACACAAGCTTCCACCAGCTTGAACAGTCCTCTGATGACGACCAGGCATAATTTTTCCAGTGATCAACAGTCCAATGACGTGCTGATTGGTCTAGTCAAAGTGTAAAGTATTGTATCATGCAGTCATCAGGGTACAGGAGTCGGCCTTCGCCTCCTGAAGCCCATATCGGTGCTGTTTCTTTGAAAGGTTCGCAAGCTGACACCTTCAAACTATATTATTGTTTTTAAGGAATTATACTACCAGATTCAGTATATGTGTGGTGTGAGAAAAGTAATGTCGCAGACAGCACTTGAACGATCTAGCAGTGCTATGTACACTGGCGTGATCGTCGCTTTCTGACAGTCTGAGTTTTCAGCTCTTTACATGAATCACGTGATTTTTGGTAGCCCCCATCAGTGAAGTTGAGTTTTTGTTTTGTGTTTACAGTAATGGAACAGCGGAATTTAGAACGACGTTATTCAGTCACGTTTATTGTTAAACTTGGGGAATCAATGAGTGCGATCATTCAAAAGTTGAAACAGGCCTATAGGAAAAAATCCTTGTTAAGAGCACAAATTGTTCGCTGGCACAAATCATTTTTGGAAGGCTGATAGCCCGATGAAGATGAATCTTGCTCACGGAGGCCTTCAAAATCAAAAACCGACGAGAACGTCGAACGTGTGCATGGTCTTTCGAAACCAGACGGACATTTAACAATAAAGATAATGGGTGAACTGTCAAACTTGACAACTTTCACGTTAAATCAAAAATCTGACTGAAGATTTGCACATGTGGAAGGTTTGTGCCAAAATCGTGCTGAGAAATCTCACAATTCAGAAGAACAACAATTGAAGAAACAGGTGTGTTGGTGTTCATGAGAAGACTGCTATTAACTGCGAATGTTTCATTAGTGTAATCATCGTTGTTGTATTGAGGATTATTGAGTATGATCCTGAGACAATGGGGCAAAGTGAGGAGTGGCACAGTGAGACACCTTCTCCACCAAAAGAAGCTCGAATGAGAAAATCAAATATAAAAAAAGCTTGTATTTACTTTTTTGCACAATGAATTTGTTCCTTCAGGACGAACTGTCAACCTTGTGTTATGCAAGGATATCCTTAAAACTCTCAGGAGAAGATTAAATCGAGTGAGACCGACTGTACATGCAGACGAATGGACACTGAATCGTGATAGCGTTCCATTTAACACAACCATTTCCATCACGGATCTTGTCACCACAAAAGGCATTCCTGTTGTCCCACAGGAACCCTAGTCAACTGATGTGTGTCCCTGTCATGCATTTTCTGTTGGCGAAACTAAGAATTTCTTCAAAAGACGTCATTTTGGGACTCTGGAAACATACTGAAGGCCGTAGGACTCAAAGCCTTTCGGCGCTGCTGCCAAGCCTGGGAAGAATGATTATACCGACGTAAATTTGCCGAAAGAAACTACTGTGTAGGAACCAAATCTCGAAAAAAAAAACCTTGGTAGACCAAAAATCAGTCACATTACTTTCCTAATATACCGAGGATATTTCATATTTTTCATGTAATCTCAACCGAAAAATTTAAGTCTCAGTAGTAGATGTCACTTTCTACAATGAAGGCCGTTTGCAGTATTTCCAAGTTTTGGGCCTTAGTTACACATCAGCATCTCTTTAAAAAGTATATTGAGAGAAAACGTCAAAAACAATTACCGAAATGGCTTTTTTATATTGTTTGTGGTGTTCATAAAACCAACATTACACCTTATCGAAAGTGTGTAGTAATTGCTAAGACTGTGCTAAAGGTATTTCCATATCTGGACCATGATCGCATACAAGTTGGCTTTTAAAAAGCATGTTGTTAATATACTTCAACAACAATTATCAAATTTTTTAAAAAACTTTTTCAAGGTGTTCAATGTGTCGCCCCCCATCCTCATGGTAATGCACATTATGTAAAATGTGTTGGTATTACGGGAGTTAATCAGTCTTTTAACGTAAAGTTTAGTATCTACATTCTAATAATATACCTTTTAGCACTTCTGTATGCAACGATTAAATAAAATCTATTTATATATTTACCTTCGAATAATTGTTTGAGTTTCAATGTTGTATATGTGACTTTATTGTTATTGTGGAACTAAAAAATTGGTACTCATGAATTAGATTTCTATAAATAAAATCTATTTATATATTTACCTTCGAATAATTGTTTGAGTTGCAATGTTGTATATGTGACTTTATTGTTATTGTGGAAGTAAAAAATTGGTACTCATGAATTAGATTTCTATAACGTCAAGCATGCAGTCTTCACCATGAAGTTAGCATTAATAAAACCTAGCTTCAGTATTATCACACAAACTTAATATTCATTGCTAAGTGGCTTCCTTTCCTCATGTGAGTATAAAGGATATTTTTCTCTTCTTTTGCATGAGTTTATAACATCCCGAAATGACTCTTTTCAGAACACAATACAGAACTGATCACAGAATGAAATTTCAGTTAGGGATTTGGTGAGACGGCTACAGTTGTTTGCAGTGCATAGTAATACACAATGCGTTGGATACTTACATATTGTGATGTTTACATATTTAAATTGTAATTGTTTTCTGTCCTGCAGTGGTGATTAATTCCGGCACTGTCTAGCTTTGAGTGACATGGTATTGAAGAGCCTCAGAGATCGATTATTTTTCGTATGTTGCAACATGACTACAGGAAAGTATTTAAATTGTTCTGTCTAATGTCTTATGCACTCCGTTTTATTATCGTCCCTTGCATTTCAAGTTACTTAATGCACTGCTGGAATATGTGCAAAGAAACCTTATCTTTCTGTGATTTCTAAAAATTCGGTAGAGGTTCACACTTAGTGTAGAGCCTATGTGATGTATATGTATTATTCGATTGTTTTAACCCTTTTAGTGTGTACTTATCACTGTAGTATGTACACTCCTGGAAATGGAAAAAAGAACACATTGACACCGGTGTGTCAGACCCACCATACTTGCTCCAGACACTGCGAGAGGGCTGTACAAGCAATGATCACACGCACGGCACAGCAGACACACCAGGAACCGCGGTGTTGGCCGTCGAATGGCTCTAGCTGCGCAGCATTTGTGCACCGCCGCCGTCAGTGTCAGCCAGTTTGCCGTGGCATACGGAGCTCCATCGCAGTCTTTAACACTGGTAGCATGCCGCGACAGCGTGGACGTGAACCATATGTGCAGTTGAGGGACTTTGAGCGAGGGCGTATAGTGGGCATGTGGGAGGCCGGGTGGACGTACCGCCGAATTGCTCAACACGTGGGGCGTGAGGTCTCCACAGTACATCGATGTTGTCGCCAGTGGTCGGCGGAAGGTGCACGTGCCCGTCGACCTGGGACCGGACCGCAGCGACGCACGGATGCACGCCAAGACCGTTGGATCCTACGCAGTGCCGTAGGGGACCGCACCGCCACTTCCCAGCAAATTAGGGACACTGTTGCTCCTGGGGTATCGGCGAGGACCATTCGCAACCGTCTCCATGAAGCTGTGCTACGGTCCCACACACCGTTAGGCCGTCTTCCGCTCACGCCCCAACATCGTGCAGCCCGCCTCCAGTGGTGACGCGAGAGGCGTGAATGGAGGGACGAATGGAGACATGTCGTCTTCAGCGATGAGAGTCGCTTCTGCCTTGGTGCCATTGATGGTCGTATGCGTGTTTGGCGCCATGCAGGTGAGCGCCACAATCAGGACTGCATACGACCGAGGCACACAGGGCCAACACCCGGCATCATGGTGTGGGGAGCGATCTCCTACACTGGCCGTACACCTCTGGTGATCGTCGAGGGGACACTGAATATTGCACGGTACATCCAAACCGTCATCGAACCCATCGTTCTACCATTCCTCACCGGCAAGGGAACTTGCTGTTCCAACAGGACAATGCACGTCCGCATGTATCCCGTGCCACCCAACGTGCTCTAGAAGGTGTAAGTCAACTACCCTGGCCAGCAAGATCTCCGGATCTGTCCCCCATTGAGCATGTTTGGGACTGGATGAAGCGTCATCTCACGCGGTCTGCATGTCCAGCACGATCGCTGGTCCAACTGAGGCGCCAGGTGGAAATGGCATGGCAAGCCGTTCCACAGGACTACATCCAGCATCTGTACGATCGTCTCCATGGGAGAATAGCAGCCTGCATTGCTGCGAAAGGTGGATATACACTGTACTAGTGCCGACATTGTGCATGCTCTGTTACCTGTGTCTATGTGCCTGTGGTTCTGTCAGTGTGATCATGTGATGTATCTGACCCCAGGAATGTGTCAATAAAGTTTCCCTTTCCTGGGACAATGAATTCACGGTGTTCTTATTTCCATTTCCAGGAGTGTATTTACAGTGAGTAAGGGAATTTGTGTTATCGCTTGTGAACCCTCCTGGCATCTAGTGGAAGTTCGCTGCACCAGCTGTAGTTTTAGTTTGTTGTGAAATACAGCCTTCAGGATTGCGAGAAGTATATATCCCGACAAAAAGCGGTGTATTAATAGGTTATTCTGAATGATGGTAACCACCAATATAGTATCTGGAAGTGGCTTGGAAAGTATACTTCCTGTAAAATTTATCTGTCATTTGTGGTCCTTGGAAAGCGTACTTAGCACCAACAAAGTGGTATCCAAAAACATTTAGGAACATTTCTTACCACCTCTGAACATTTCTTACCACCTCTGTCTATTCCAGACATGTTGTGGTAGTACACTGCACAAGGTGTACTAAAACTACTACAACAATTAGTTTCTGCATGTCGTGGGATTAATAGTGTTGTCAGATTACATTGCTTCCCTCCTGCAATATCCTTTATTGCATCCCTTATCAGCTCGTAGCTTTATCCAATGACAAAGTTTCAAGGATTGTTTTCACGTTGTGGTAAGTTAACATTAATAGCAGTAACAATTATTTTCAGAACAAAATAAAAACACAAAACAATGTTTATGATTTTATTTGCGTGGAGTGGCGACACATAACAGCACTCAAAAGGGAAGTGGTAAATCCATTTACAACCAATTTAAATACCTCACAAACGAACTTAGTTTTTGGTCCTCTATCTCAAAAGTAAAGTTATTAAAAATAAGTACAGTACGTTTACCATATTCATAAAACGACAGCGAAATATTATGTTCGCTGAGGTGCTACAAAAAATGTGCCCGCGAAAGAGTTAACACTGTGTATCAGTTAAATTTTATGGCTACTCATTTACGCTCCTTCCGTCATTTATTTAATTTTCGTGAGTTATTTTGGAGCATGTGTTGTCTGCGCTATCTGTAGCATACCTGTAGCCAATATACCCTTTGTGAATTTAGTGATCATGTGTGATTCAGATACTTAAATAATTCAGCTACATACTTGCTCTTTTTACTGTTATGTTTACGATAACAAGCCCCTTATAGAAAATAGTATAGATGACAATCCAATATGGTGAAGATATGATGCACGTGGTGGATACAACGAAGGCTATTGAAACACTTAGCAAGATGGACATATTTCTATATCTAGGTTCTCGACTACAGGTAAGAGGATGAACAAGCAGGAATCACAGTGATCTGAATCGATTCAGACACATCACTGATATTATTTGTGAGAACAAGATGCACATCCACATAAAATAAAAGATATAAGGCACAACGGTGAAGACAGTTGCATTATGTGATACTGAGCGTAAGCTCACACCAAGTAGTTTTCAGGTTTCACTACATTATGAAAATTCGGATGCTGAGAAGACCATTAGCCATTTCCCGCTCGGCCATAGTAACAAGACAACGATATGACAACTAACTGGAGTGGCTCCAATCAACGAAAAGATCCAAAAATGGAGCGTTCGGTGGTATGGACACATTATATAGCATCTACTTTAGTCATCAGCTTAACCTATTGTCTCACTGTTGAAGACCACAACCAGCGCGGAAGACCTTAACCGCATCGGATAGGTACTATAAACGTATATCTAAAATCAAGGAACATAAACCTACAGCTAGTGTTAGAACGTACGAAAAGGTGTACATTGTGCAAAAAAGCAGACCACGCTCCAATGGGACTACGCTAAGAAGGAGTAGAAGAAGATGATGCCGATGTTGGAAAGAGAGCACAACAGGAGGGTCTCGATATTAATGAGTAGAACAGGGTTCTGAACTAGAGAAATCACAAAAACAGTTTGTGAACGGCCAAAGCCTCAGAGGCGCGATAACGTCCTCCCACCGAAAAGTTTAATGACGGACAGTGAGAAGAACGAGGCAGCTGTGCGAAGAGAGATTCCCGAGGTAGCGGTACGGGACACAACAGTGAAGGCAACTTCGGAGGTGGCTTTCGCACGTATGAACAGGGAACGGGACAACTGTAGTGCGAAGGGAGTTTAGAAGAGCGCCACCAGAAATGAGGACGTTGCATGGAAAGTTTATATGTGACGAGAGGCAATACGTCACACCGAGAGGGAAGGAGGTAATGCAGCGTATAATTAGCCTCAAAATTAGTAGATGGAGAAATTGTAACCAAGGAATCAGAGTAGTTTCAGCTCCGCCCCGCAATGAAAGTAAGGTGAGGGGGAAAATATGGTGTGTTCTAGACAAAATAGAAGAAGAGCTTCTGTGCTGCCACCTGAAGGATCACAGAAATATAATAGGCGTTAATCCCCTGCAGGATGGTGTCAGGAAATGGAAAACCACCCATGATCGGTAAATCAACCAGCATATGTTGTGATCACCTCAGTGGACAAGTACGTTATAGGCACAATGACTGGTATAGCTATGGCTTCTGGTAATTTATGGTGGCGGGCCCTGTTAAAATGAATGAAGCAGATGGACTGCCTCATATGTCTCTATAACATACTACGAAATTTTTGCACAGACATTCAGATGCAACTGGTATGTACTTGAAACGAAATCGGGACAGCCGGCCGGAGTGGCCGAGCGGTTCTAGGCTCTACAGTCTGGAACTGCGCGACCGCTTCGATCGCAGGTTCGAATACTGCCTCGGGCATGGATGTGTGTGATGTCCTTAGGTTAGTTAGGTTTAAGTAGTTCTAAGTTCTAGGGGACTGATGACCTCACATGTTAAGTCCCATAGTGGTCAGAGCCATTTGAAACATTGGAACCAAAATCGTGACAGCAATCACCAAAGGCCTGCTTGTAGGATGCTCTTTGCGTCCACAGTTCTGAGATGTTGGCATAGAGTCATTAATAAACCAGCTTCATAGTACAGCAGACACTAGAGGCTGCGCAGCCTACGGAGATGATCTCCTAATTACAGTATCTGGCAGCACAAGCGCTAAATGAGTAGAGGATTTTAGTGAAGTTCTTGAAAGACTAAGTAATTGGTGCACAGAAAACAGTTAACCGAAATCACCATACAAAAGAGATTTTATGTTAGCCCTCTAATTTTCGGATATGCGGCCGCGCAAATAAAATTTCTTCCGCCGATAGTTCTGGTGAATATTGTCCGGCCATCCATAGAACGTGCGGTAAGGCTGACGACATTGTGCTATGCGCGTCCTTACATGCTCCACAGCGGCGGTGTTTCGTATGCGGGTCACAGACGCTGGTCAGCAGCATTAAGATGCGCTTATATAAGCGCCGCCTTTGAAGAAATTGTACAGAAATTCGATTCGCTTATTGATATATGTTCGGCGTAGATGAAACCATGACAACTTCTCTGCAGTTTAGTTACCCCAAGAGCTGGGTTCTATGCTTTGTCCAAACAGAAACCACTATCTCCGTTTATTAAATTATTAGCTAATCTACATCGAGTAAAGTTGCAATCTTCGTAAGATAGCCTTAACACAGTTTTTCTCAAGAATATGACGGATCTTCGAGGAGAGAGCACTCACATAGGGCAAAACAGTAATTGATCTAAAGGAATTACTATCTTTTTTCCCCATCACATAGTAGGTGAATAAGGATTGGGGTAAGTAATGAAAGAGAAAGCCATCTGGTAGAATTTAGCACAGAGCATAACTTAATCATTGCTACCACTTGGTTCAAGAATCATAAAAAAAGGTTATATATATGGAAGAATCCTGGAGATACTAGAAGGTTTTAGATAGATTATGTAATTGTGAGACAGATATTTAGGAACCAGGTATTAAATTGTAAGACATTTCCAGGAGCACATGTGGACTCTGACCACAATCTATTGGATATGAACTGTATATTAAAACTGAAGAAACTGCAAAAAGGTGGGAATTTAATTGGATGGGACCTTGATAAATTGACTACACCAGAAATTGTACAGAGTTTCGCGGATAGCATAAGTGAAATATTGACAGGAATGGAGGAAAGAAATATAGTAGAAGAAGAATCGGTAGCTTTGAGGGACGAAGTGGTGAAGGCAGCAGAGGATAAAGTACGTAAAAAAAAAGAGGGCTGGAAGAAATCCTTGGGTAACAAAGGAAATATTGAATTTAATTGATGAAAGGAGAAAATATAAAAATTCAGAAAATGAAGCAGGCAAAAAGGAATAGAAACGTCTCAAAAATGAGATCGATAGGAAGTGCAAAATGGCTAAGCAGGGATGGCTAGAAGATAAATTATAAGGATGTAGAGGCTTATCACACTAGGGGTAAGATAGATACTGCCTACAGGAAAATTAGCGAGACCTTTGGAGAAAAGAGAACCACTTACATGAATTTCATGAGCTCAGATGGATCCCAGTTCTAAGCAAAGAAGGGAAAGCAGAAAGGTGGAAGGAATTTGCCGTCGATCCCTCAGAGTGGTGATGGATCACGTCATCCATCCCTTGTTAGTCTATATCCCATACATGTTTGGTAGTGTTCATGTCTGGAGAACATGCTGTCCACTCTAATCAAGCGATTTCGTTATTCTGAAGGATGGCATTCACAAGATGTGCACGAAGGATGCGCTACTTGTAGTCCATGAAGACGAATGCCTTGTAAACATGCTGCCCATTATGGTTGCTCTATTAGTCGGAGGAAGGCATTCACGTATCGTACAGCCGTTACATCGCCTTCCATGACCATGAATGCCATACGTCGGCCCCACATAATCCACCTCAAAACAGCAGGGAACCTCCACGTTCCTGTAGTCAGTGGACAATGTCTCTAAGGACTTCAGCCTGACCAGGTTGCCTCCAAACATGACTCCGGCGATTCTCAGTTTGAAGGCTTATGCGACACACAACAGTGAAGAGAACATGATGCCAGTCTGGAGCGGACTATTCGGCAAGTTATCAGGTACATGTGTACCGCGCTGCATGGTATCGTGGTTGCAAACATGAACCTCGCGTTGGTCGTCGTGAGTGAAGTTGTGCATCATCTAGCCTATTACGCACAGTTTGAGTTGTAACACGACGTCCTGTTGCAACACGAAAAGCATTAT
Organism: Schistocerca gregaria; assembly: GCF_023897955.1. Taxonomy (NCBI): domain Eukaryota; kingdom Metazoa; phylum Arthropoda; class Insecta; order Orthoptera; family Acrididae; genus Schistocerca; species Schistocerca gregaria. The sequence continues at coordinate 414,849,854 of NC_064925.1, read as the reverse complement.
TTAACATGGTGGCATTGCTGTCAGGGTGCCCCCGTGCCATAATCCGTAGGTCACGGTCGCGCACTGCGCTAGTAGCCCTTTCTCGGCCTGAGCGAGGCATATCATCGACAGCTCCTGTCTCTTTGTATCTCCTGCATGTCTGAACAACATCGTTTTGTTTCACTCCGACACACCTGGACACTTCCCTTGTTGATAGCACTTCTTGGCACAAAGTAAGAATGCGGACGCGATCAAACCGCGGTATTGACCGTCTAGGCACGATGGAACTACAGACTACATGAGCCATGTACCTCCTTCCTGGCGGAGTGACTGTATATGATTTGCTATCGGACACACTTCGTCCAATGGGAGCAGCTCATGCATGGCTGTTTACACCTTTAGGCACGTTTAGTGACCTATCTGAACAGTCAGAGTGACTATATGGGTCATACGGAATCCACAGTCAACGTCTGTCTTCAGGATTTCTGGGAACCGGAGTGATGCAAAACTTTTTTTGATGTATGTATTAGCATATGAACTGCAAGCATACACTGGCTAGAGACAACAAGGAAAAGGTCACATATGAAGACGACGAGTTGTACCATAGCAGAACATCCAACTACAGCAACTTTTCACAAGGATGGAGGAGATGAGCCTCGGGGATTATTCCCTGGTAGTCACCTCCCAATCTATACAACTTGGGTGGCAGTAGCAGGGTCCCTATGAAACCTGAGCTGTGCCTCAGTCTGCCAGGGGTCACTATCAAGACAAATGAAAAATCTAGCTTGGTTGTGCGACGGGTGAGAGTAGTCTAATCTAGTGTTGTGTTAATGTAGTATAGTGCTGCAAAGTGTACTGTTGTATAGTAATGCAGTCAAAAATCACAAATTACAAAATTTTTGATGTCTCAAAGCAGCATAGTACAAAAGGCAGGTAGCATGTAACTATGGATTCCAAACTAACATACGGTTAATATCTATGTGGCAAATGGCCAAATGGTAGCCGGCAGCTGTGGCCGAGCGGTTCTAGGCTCTTGAGTCCGGAACCACGCTGCTGCTACGGTCGTAGTTTTGAATCCTGCCTCAGGCATGGATATGTGTGATGTCCTTAGATTAGTTAGGTTTAAGTAGTTCTAAGACCAAGGGATTTATGACCTCAGATGTTAAGTTCCATAGTGCTTAGAGCCATTTCTACATCTACATCTACATCCATACTCCGCAAGCCACCTGACGGTGTGTGGCGGAGGGTACCCTGAGTACCTCTATCGGTTCTCCCTTCTATTCCAGTCTCGTATTGTACGTGGAAAGAAGGATTGTCGGTATGCTTCTGTGTGGGCTCTAATCTCTCTGATTTTATCCTCATGGTCTCTTCGCGAGATATACGTAGGAGGGAGCAATATACTGCTTGACTCTTCGGTGAAGGTATGTTCTCGAAACTTTAACAAAAGCCCGTACCGAGCTACTGAGCGTCTCTCCTGCAGAGTCTTCCACTGGAGTTTATCTATCATCTCCGTAACGCTTTCGCAATTACTAAATGATCCTGTAACAAAGCGCGCTGCTCTCCGTTGGATCTTCTCTATCTCTTCTATCAACCCTACCTGGTGCGGATCACACACTGCTGGGCAGTATTCAAGCATTGGGCGAACAAGCGTACTGTAACCTACTTCCTATGTTGTCGGATTGCATTTCCTTAGCATTCTTCCAATGAATCTCAGTCTGGCATCTGCTTTACCGACGATCAACTTTATATGATCATTCCATTTTAAATCACTCCTAATGCGTACTCCCAGATAATTTATGGAATTAACTGCTTCCAGTTGCTGACCTGCTATTTTGTAGCTAAATGATAAGGGACCTATCTTTCTATGTATTCGCATCACATTACACTTGTCTACATTGAGATTCAATTGCCATTCCGTGCACCATGCGTCAATTCGCTGCAGATCCTCCTGCATTTCAGTACAATTTTCCATTGTTGCAACCTCTCGATACAGCCACAGTGAACTTCCGATGTCATCCACCAGGTCATTTATGTATATTGTGAACAGCAACGGTCCTATGACACTCCCTTGCGGCACACCTGAAATCACTCTTACTTCGGAAGACTTCTCTCCATTGAGAATGACATGCTGCGTTCTGTTATCTAGGAACTCCTCAATCCAATCACACAATTGATCTGATAGTCCGTATGCTCTTACTTTGTTCATTAAACGACTGTGGGGAACTGTGTCAAACGCCTTGCGGAAGTCAAGAAACACGGCATCTACCTGTGAACCCGTGTCTAAGGCCCTCTGAGTCTCGTGGACGAATAGCGCGAGCTGGGTTTCACACGACCGTCTTTTTCGAAACCCATGCTGATTCCTACAGAGTAGATTTCTAGTCTCCAGAAAAGACATTATACTCGAACATAATACGTGTTCCAAAATTCTACAACTGATCGACGTTAGAGATATAGGTCTATAGTTCTGCACATCTGTTCGACGTCCCTTCTTGAAAACGGGGATGACCTGTGCCCTTTTCCAATCCTTTGGAACGCTTCGCTCTTCTAGAGACCTACGGTACACCGCTGCAAGAAGGGGGGCAAGTTCCTTCGCATACTCTGTGTTAAATCGAACTGGTATTGCATCAGGACCAGCGGCCTTTCCTCTTTTGAGCGATTTTAATTGTTTCTCTATCCCTCTGTCGTCTACTTCGATATCTACCATTTTGTCAACTGTGCGACAATCTAGAGAGGGAAGCACAGTGCAGTCTTCCTCTGTGAAACAGCTTTGGAAGAAGACATTTAGTAATTCGGCCTTTAGTCTGTCATCCTCTGTTTCAGTACCATTTTGGTCACAGAGTGTCTGGACATTTTGTTTTGATCCACCTACCGCTTTGACATAGGACCAAACTTTCTTAGGATTTTCTGCCAAGTCAGTACATAGAACTTTACATTCAAATTCATTGAAAGCCTCTCGCATAGCCCTCCTCACACTACATTTCGCTTCGCGTAATTTTTGTTTGTCTGCAAGGCTTTGGCTATGTTTATGTTTGCTGTGAAGTTCCCTTTGCTTCCGCAGCAGTTTTCTAACTCGGATGTTGTACCACGGTGGCTCTTTCCCATCTCTTACGATCTTGCTTGGCACATACTCATCTAACGCATATTGTACCATGGTTTTGAACTTTGTCCACTGATCCTGAACACTATCTGCACTTGAGACAAAACTTTTGTGTTGAGCCGTCAGGTACTCTGTAATCTGCTTTTTGTCACTTTTGCTAAACACAAAAATCTTCCTACCTTTTTTAATATTTCTATTTACGGCTGAAATCATCGATGCAGTAACCGCTTTATGATCGCTGATTCCCTGTTCTGCATTAACTGATTCAAATAGTTCGGGTCTGTTTGTCACCAGAAGGTGTAATATGTTATCGCCACGAGTCGGTTTTCTGTTTAACTGCTCAAGGTAGTTTTCAGATAAAGCACTTAAAAATATTTCACTGGATTCTTTGTCCCTGCCACCCGTTATGAACGTTTGAGTCTCCCAGTCTATATCCGGCAAATTAAAATCTCCACCCAGAACTATAACATGGTGGGGAAATCTACTCGAAATATTTTCCAAATTTTTCTTCAGGTGCTGAGCCACAACAGCTGTTGAGCCCGGGGGCCTATAGAGACATCCAATTACCATGTCTGAGCCTGCTTTAACCGTGACCTTCACCCAAATCATTTCACAATTCGAATCTCCGTCAATTTCCTTCGATACTATTGTACTTCTTATCGCTATAAACACGCCTCCCCCTTCACTGTCCAGCCTATCTCTGCGGTATACATTCCAATCAGAGTTTAGGATTTCATTACTGTTTACGTCTGGTTTCAGCCAACTTTCTGTTCCTAGTACTATGTGGGCTTTGTGACCGTTTATTAATGAGAGCAGTTCTGGGACCTTTCTATAGACGCTCCTGCAGTTTTCTATTAGCACATTAATATTGTTATGCCTTGTTGCATTTTGCCTACTCCTGCCTTGCCGCGTCTCAGGAGGCATCTTGTCGGGAATAGGGAGGGAATTCTCTAACCTAAAAAAAACCCATGTGCACTCCACACGTACTCCGCTACCCTCGTAGCCGCTTCCGGCGTGTAGTGCACGCCTGACCTATTCAGGGGGACCCTACATTTCTCCACCCGATAGCGGAGGTCGAGAAATTTGCCCCCCAGCTCTCCGCAGAATCGTCTGAGCCTCTGGTTTAAGCCTTCCACTCGGCTCCAAAACAGCGGACCGCGATCGGTTCTGGGAACGATACTACAAATAGTTAGCTTTTAAGCTAAAGGTTAGAAAACAGATTTGATTTTCAAACTTACTATTTACTGAATTTCATATTTCATACAGACTTTGAATTAATATTTTATGCAGATATTTAATGTAGATTATTCCAACCTACATAAGACAATGATTAGTTACACTAACACATCTGCAATTATGTTAAAATATTACTCGCAATGTTCATGTCAATACATGTGAAACATCTGGTTCACTGTTGTATTTAGGTAAAATACGAGAGAAAACAGGAGATAAATCACTAAAAACACATAAATAAGTGTCCTTTTTGTACTGTATGGAGATGAGCAAGTGGTACTCAGCAGTGGTGCAGAGCCTACTCCTTCCTAATACCACCAACATGGCAGCAGTGGTTAACGTACACAGCTGCCATACGGTGGCGACAGCAGCGCCATATGCTCTCACATCATACCACTACATAATGTTTCACTTTCTAAACCTTCAATCGTGTGTGTGTATATATGGTCTTTACTATGGAGGGTAATTCGCATTCGGGACCCAGTATTTACTACCGCATACGAATTTTAAAACTGATTTGAACCGGAACTACACAGGCTACTTGAATTTGTTCTTAGAAACTTCTCCATCGTCCTGAAACTGTCATCATTGGGATCTACAGTGCCAGATCAAACTATAGCGATAGTGGACTACGTGCCATTGGTGCAAATGGTTTAAAACGCTCTAAGCACTATGGGACTTAACATCTAAGGCCATAAGTCCTCTAGAACGTAGAACTACATAGACCTAACAAACCTAAGGACATCACACACATCCATGCCCGAGACAGGATTGCGACCGTAGCAGTTGCGCGGTTCCGGGCTGAAGCGCCTAGAAGCGCTAGGCCAACGCGGGCGGCCTACGTGGCATTAAGAAAAACTTATTACCCCAATTCTTCGCAAATATGGTTGCAGCTGTTCTCGTTTATAACAGCTTATATCACATCATCATCTTCACTTCTAGATTTTCAAAGAGAGATGATTAATAAATTTTACTCAAGAGGAAAACAATAATACTGAGAATGAACACTGCAGTAACTTATTTTGTATAGTTAGTACGATACTATTGTACTGTCAGAACAGGTCGTCGCTCTTTAGCTTGGGTACCAGCGGAATTTGTCAACAATGAAATATCCTAGGTCATCAGGCGAGCAGTTGCGTAGCAACATTGCGATTCCGAATCGTATTGCGTAAACACATTGTCTGTGCTTGCGTGATTTTCGTTGTGCTATTCGTTTTGTTCTAGAGCGTCTTCTTGGTGAGAAAAACTCATTAACTGAATATCTGAAGTGCTTTTCGTGAAAAGTCTTCCAACAGAAGAACTTCCAAAGCCAGCGTTGGGTGTGACGCAGTACGGAACCGTAAGTGACCATCGATATCTTTTCTTCTTCATCTCTTATCAAGACTAATATCTTTTGCCGTAAATGTCACTCTAAATTACTGCTGCTGAGCGCTTTAGCACACACATGAAATCCCTTGTAGATGATTTTATTTGGATGTTTAATCACACCAGCTACATTGTAACGAAAAATGGGAAAAAAAAGTTTCCAGTGATCCGACTTGAGCTTTAGCCTATGAGAGCAGTGTTGCAAAATCGTGGGCACGATTTCGGTAGCTCATGTAACCTGCTGAACTCTCTATATCCTTCAAATTCTGAAAGGTGTATATGTACACCATCATGAGCGTTTAGGGGCTACGTGTCGGCTATATTCTGCGTCATATTACCATAATGTATCGCTTTTTATGTCCTACATGTTCTAGAGATTGCCAAGGCTCTTTATATTGTTCAAAGTCGACGAGGACAAAAAATGCGAGGTGAAAATTGATATTGTTGAAAATTTGTGCTAGGTGGTAGCAGGGACTGATATGAATATTATACTTAAAAGTCCAGATGGGCGAGATGTGCGCTACAGCGTATGGAAGGGAGATGGCATGGGATGTGGTGGGGAAGAGAGGGGTTTGGGTTCAAGATGAACTTTTTATTTATCTTAAATAAATAGAAATGAGTTGCTTCCAGCAAAAATGTATTTCTGTAATCAGTAAGCTACATTAAATTTGTTAGGAAAATTGTCCTATTCAGTACTGTGTAGTAGGGTGGTGGTGGTGTGTAGATGGCACACACGTGAGGGAATGTAGTTGTCTGGTATTTGATCAAACTCTTCCCTCTTCGTTAGTCTGCAAACTGAAGCGCTAGCGGCTAAACCGCCACATTTGACCACGGTTTTATTACGTCGCTTTCTGGCTCTCTATTTGTCCGTCTGTATCTCTCCCCCCTCCCCCCCCCCCACATCAGTCTCTCTCTCTCTCTCTCATACACTTACAGGCACTTCGTTGCAGAATGAGAGCGTGGCATTTATTTAGCTAAAAAGGGCCTTGCCGCCAAAAGGCATATGCCTAGTTTCCAATCTGTCAGCGGTGAACACCATTAAAAATTTGACTTCATTATACATTCCACAGTGGATGGTACTCTGATGGGTCGCACAGATTCCGATCAAGTAGACGAGCATGTGTTCTCCTTTACATTGTCTGTCTGTGTATCTACATTATCTGCCCACTTTGGTACAAAAGTACATTCACAGTGTAGGTAGCTCTGTGAAGTTGGTAACTGAGTAGTGAATGATGCGAAGTGAATGCGACCAAACATGGGTTGGACGTCGGCAGCTGACCACGTACGAGCAACGAAATCAAAAGCGAAACAGATTGTAAACTTCAGAATGCAACATGGGGGCTGGACAGAGTAAAATGAAATCCATCTGCTACAAAGGAAAATAATATTCTGTGTCTGTTCGCGCACATCACATTTTGTTCCAGTAGAATCCAAGCACAAGAAACGTGTTTCGGCTGTAAATGTTTTGACAATTTTCAAACAATCAGGGCTTTCGTGAAATCTTTTATGTTTGCAGGAAGCTATGGAAAATATTGTAAGGATAATTTGTTTAGAATGTGTTTTAGGAAGCGCATCGGTGACGTTGATGTGTGTTCCTGAAGTTTTATTACAAAGAAATGGTGCACATACGTAAGGGAATTAAGGACTCCACTATTCATCTGTTGTGTGGCAGTGGAAATGAGTTACCGTTTATTGCTTCTAACCTCTAAATAAGTATGTTTGGATTTTGAATGTTGTTAGTTACATTAATTGTTCACTACTGTATAGTTAATATCTGTGATTACGTGTCACAGATTTTTACGTTTTTCGACCTTATGTTCAAAAGTATTCTCTATTGACTGATTATGTCTGACCTCTGGATGCACGAATAATATTCGAAATTGCCATTAATATGGCTCAAATATTTGGATGCCGTTAGTAGTAAATTTACCCCTCTTTGTCCCTCGTTTCCGAATATCTGATATACGTAACTGACCTACGAATAGTGTGGAAATCCTCACGTCTCCGAGAAATTCGTATCATCACACAATATTTCACGTTCTAAACATACAAACTTGTGTACATGTTCTTTAATAAGGACCTTAATGCTCTCAGGTTACGCAATATATACTGCCTCATTCCCATTACGATTTTGTTTCGAAACGCAGCTGTACCTTCTGCACGTCTGTCATTGTAATAAATGTGTCGTCTTTTAGTATTATAGCTGCCTCTTGAAATCATTGCATCTTACTTCACAGTTTCTTTCGACGATCGTCGTATTCTGACTACATCTTAATTTTATTCAGGGTTTAAGAAAGGGTCATCTGCCCATCGCAGCGTACCATAGACGCACTCAGGGCGTCGGCTTATAAATGTCAAAATTTCGTGTTAAGTGTCTGATGCAAACATATTTCGCTGAGCTGCTTTCCCAATGTTATTCAAACTTGAAAAGATGTGAATATTCGGATATGTTCGCATTCATAAGTAGTTGCCACTATCAATTCACAGTACATTAAAGTATGATATCAGGTACTCCTGTGGCTAAAGGACACGTTGTAATCATCGAGGAAATAATTATATGATATGTGCAAGTCAGCTGCTTGTTTTTAAACCAAATTTATTACACAGTTCTCCAGGCACAAACGGGTAGCTGAACGAAAAATTATCGGCTTCTGCCAGCATATTAAGCTCATTTTGGGATTTTTCAATATTCTCAACATTTCTCGGCTCTGTCAGCATCTGTATAAACATTTATGTTAAATTAACAACAACCTCAGATGCAATGTTTACCTAGATTTACCTTGGTTTCAGTTGGGATAACCCAATCTTCTTCAGAATAAAAGGAACTACGATTCGTCCGTAATGGATAACGTCGAAAACTAAAAACTATAATATAGTAATACATCGTCATATTGCAATAACTTATCCGTTGTTCCCGTACTATAACGATGTATTACTATTTATAGTTTTTAGTTCTTGACGTTGTCCGTTATGGACAAGTCGTAGTTCCTTTTATTATGAAGAAGGTTGGGTTATCTCAACTAAAGTCTAGGTAAATCTAGGTAAACATTGCAATGTGGATTGTTATTAATTAGAAATCAATATTTTCAGTAAATGCTATTCCTTTACCTCGCTTAATAGGCAACGAAAAATTTGAGGGTGTAAGTTTAAAGCTGAAACTAACGTGGTCATCAAGGACTTTCATAGCTTATAAGATATGCACTTCTGAACTGCAGTTGATTTGGGAATTTGTGGGCTTGGCAGAGCAGACACATATTATACGTATGGTCAGTACACTGTCTGGATGCAGTCGGAAGTAATCGTCGCTATTTGACGTAGGTCCCAGAGGAATTTATGAACAATGAAATGTCAGACAACATTATGTGGACAGTTGCATAGCAAGTTTGCGATTTTAAATCGTGTTGCGTAAACATATTGACTGTGCTTACGTGATTTTCGTAGTGCTGTTCTTTGTGCTCTAGAGCTTCTTTTCGGTGAGACAAGTTCTTTAATTGAGCTTGTCGAGAAAGGTCTTCCGCCAAAAAACTTACAAAGCCAGCGTTGGATTGACGCAATACGGAACCGTATGTGATTAGTCAACATCTTCTCTCGGTCATCTCTTATCCCCGCTAACCTTCTTTGCTGTACATGTTACTGTAATCTACTGCTGCTGAACGCTGTAGCTCACGCCTCAGATCACTTTTATTTGGTTTTACTTTGGATGTTTAATCACACCAGCTACATTCTAACGAGAAAGACAAAAGAAATTCTTTCCAATGCGACTTGAGATTCAATTCACGAGAGTACTTTGACTAAATCGTGGCCATGATTTCGGTAAGTCATGTAGCCTGCGGAGTTCTTTACATTCTTTAAATTCCGGGTTTTTTTTATTTTCATTTTCGAGATGATTTATTGACTTTGTGCCGACATTATTATGCACCGTATTAGCATACTGAATCATGGTATGTCTTAAATCTTGTATTTATTATCAAGGTTGTGTATATTGGTCACAGCCCAGCCAACGAAGAACAGATAGGTCGAATCAAGAAAAAAATTGTTATAGTTGATAATTTAACCTTAGGACTAGGGACTGACATGAATATTATACTAATGGTCTAGACAGACGGACTGCTTTGAGAAAAAGTGCAATCCAATGTTCAGTTAAGCTGCATTATAATTTCGTAAGAAAATTGTCCTGTTCAATTCTCTGGAGAAGAAATATTCTTAGTGTTGCAGCGGTTAAAAAATCGTAGATTATTGAAAATAATAATTGGCGTTTTAAAATTAATGTTTATTGTTAAACGGAGGGGATAAAGGAACTTATTAAATGGATGTCGCTTGTCAAAGTGCAATATAACGTTGTTAAGGGATAAATTATGTTCTGGTACTGTAACAGGGTGGAGGAGTGTGGGCGGATGCTACACACGTGAGGGAACGGAGGCCGCTGGCATGTCGTCAAACTCTTCCGTCTTCGTTAGTCTGCAAACTGAAGCGCGGCCAGCCGTTTCTCCATTCTCTCTCTACCCTACTATGTCACGAGTCATTAAACTAAATGCCGCCACTTTTAACGATGGTTGTATTAGGTCACTTGCTGGCTGTCTATCTGTATCTCTCTCTACAGTTACAGTTACAGTGTACCGAGCTCATAGGTGGCGTTGTGAAGTTGGTAACTGAGTGGTCAATGAAGCAAAGCGAAGACGACCAAACATCTGTCGGACGTCAGTAGCCAAGTGGTAAAGAGCAACGAAAACAAAAACGAAAAACACTGCAACCTTCACAATGCAACGTAAGGGGAGGAGAGGTTCAAATAGTTCCAACTGCTACCAAATTACATGGAAGTAAAATAATGTTCATTGTCAGCTGGCGCACATCACGTTCTGTTCCAGTAGAAATCGTGTATAAGAAACGTGTTGCTGTTATAGAAGTTTTGCCCATTTTGAAGAAATCAGGATATACCTGAGATCTTTTAGGTTTGGTGGACACTGTGGATAATTTGTTACAGAAAGTTTTTAGACGTGCTTATGAACTCGGTGTGTCTTTCTTATTGCTTTACTGCAAGAATATGGTGTAGATATGTAAGGGAATTGCTTAAGGTGTCTACTATTTACATGTCGCGTTGCAGCGGAAAGGAGTTGGGGTTTACTGCTTCTTACCACTAAATACGTATTTTTTGATTCTGGTTGCTGATAATTACATTACATACGGGTACTGTTGTATGGATAATATCTTGTGATTTCGCATCCACTAATTTATAGGTTTTCTATCATCATGTCAAAAGTATGCACCATTTATTGTTTAAGTCTTACTTTTGGGTGCATGAATAGTATTCGACATTTCCGTTAATTTGTATCGAAGATCTCCGTCGTGTTATTAGTAACTGTGCACCCAGTTTGAGCAAATTTTATGAACGTAACTGACCTAGGAACTGGCTGCACTGCCTCACGTCTGTAACACTTTCGTGCCATCACGTTGTAAGTGTTCAAACATGTGTGTACATGTTCTTTAATAAGGGTCTTAATTCTCTTAGGGAACCATTATTTACTACAGTATGCGCATTTTGATTCTGTTCCGGAACACAGCTTCGCCTTTTGCATGCATTCCTCCATAATTAATTCACCGTCGTTTTGAATGTGTCTTCCTTGTAAACTACGGTGGCCCCTTGACACCATCGCTTTCGTTTTTTAGTTTCTTTCGACGCTTACTCCATTCCGTCCTAATTTTATTCAAGGTCTAAAGGGACGTATCTGCATATCCTGACGACCCACAGACCAACTCAGTGCGTCGGTTTATAAATCTCAGAAGTTCTTGGGAAATGTCTGATGCAATCGTATTTCGTACAACTATTAGTTCAGTGTTACTGAAACTTCACAAGACGTGACTGTTTCATATCTGTTCATACTCACAAGTAGTTACCACTCGCATTTCACCGCATATTGAAAAAAATTATCTAAGGTATCGGTCTGTCAAAAATATATGTTGTAGTCATGTAGGTCGACGTCTTGCTTTGAAAGCAAATTTATTGCACAATTCTGTAGGCATCTGCGGGTACTGTGTGCGGCTACACTTATAAAGACTTCTTTCAGCACATTAGCTTCGATTTGGGAAATTTTCAAATACACATTATTCTTTTATCTTGCTTAGTAGGGAAATAATGAATCTGATTTTGAAATGTTTAATTCGATACTAACATTATCATTGATGAAGGTTACGAAGACAGATAAGCCACGTATTACCAATGGCTAGTAAAGCGCTGCGGTACAGTGAGGAGCTATCTAAGTTTTTTAGTGTGGGTATTAGACAATTTTTTCAAAAATGAAATATCGCACAATACGAGGGGGTCGATGAGAGGCAACATTGCGAAGGCGTATCGTGAGGCATAAACATATTGTCTGTGATTTTGTGATTTTCGTAGTGCTATTTTTCGTACTGCAGTGCTTCTTCTTGATGAGAAAAGGACATTGACTGAATATTTGAACTGTTTTTTGAGGACCGTCTTTAGATTGGGAAACGTAACAAGATAGCGTTTGGTGGGACACTATACGAAACAGTAAGTGACGAGCCAACATCTTGTTTCCGTCATCTCTTATCCGCAATATCAGCATTTGCTGTTGACGTCGAGTGTAAACTAATGCTGCTAATCGCTGTGATCTCAAATTTGAAATCGTTCGTATCCACCTTTATTCAGATGTTTATTCGAGCAGGTGTGTTTTACCGAAGGAAACGATCCTTTCCGGTGATCAGATTTGATATTCATACTTCGAGAGTAGTTTCACAGTATTGTCGGGCATGGTTTCGGTAATTGATGTACCCCCGGAATTTTTTGCATTCGGTGAATGCCGATAGTTTTTTGTTTCCATTATCAAGTGAATTTAGTGGCTAGCTAGCGACGTTGTTTTAGGACATATTAGACTACTACATCATGTTACGTACTGCATATAGTGTAGACCATAAAGGTTCTTTATTTTGTTCAGCGTGATTCACCAGCAGCAAATATATGTACACAATTAATTTCTGCTGGTCTGCAACATGGGTGTATCCTGCGAGAAGAAGATGCGGCAGCTTTGCCTCCCTATGAACTAACTGATACCTTGTATCTCCAACGAGACAGAAAAAAATGTCAGAATAAGTTTGAAGAAATGCATCCCAGTTATTGGGTGCTGTGAAGTGGCATGAATCGTGAAGTCTGTCATTCTACAAACTAATATGAGTTTCCTACATCTCGTCCCCATGGCCCTATTTTTGCAGACGTTCTACATACACATCTGCTCTGTAGTGTAAACAAATGATATTTGATTGTGGTGTATAAGCAACAAACGAAAAAACATGAAATTTGTTCATGTAATGGTTACTTCCTCGTCCAGTCGGTTTAGCTGTTGCTGAATCTTACAGCTAGTATGATCGCGGTCCATGAGACTTATTTGTCCTGGCTCTCCGTCCACAGGCAGCGTTGAACATCATTGATGCTCTCGATTCCGCTGAGGCTTGCAGACACAAGTGGTCAGTCGCGAAAAGTCGCGGAACCACGAACCCCTCAATAGATTTCCCACACAATTCGGATGATACGTCAGGAACAAAAGAGTTTCAAGTGCCTCGACATACGACATGGGAGGTTCGCCAGTAGCTATTTAGCAATTTATTTAACAGCGAGTACAGTTGCATGCGCTTTTTTGCTTTAGAAGAGAACTATCCTGTCTTGACAGTATATTTTAGGGTAAGGCAACGGTTAAAGAAGATGAAAGAATTTAATTAGAGATGATATAATGTTCGTAGATTATGAAAATGCTTTTGAGAACTACAATAGACGAGTGATACGTTACATCCTGCAAACAAAGGTTACCCAGTTCGTCTAATCAACTCTTTTGAAGCTGTTACAAATGGCCAAAAATTATGATGGAGAATAAAGAACTTGCGTAATTAAACAACAAAAAAACAGAATTAGACAAGTATGTAACCTGTCTCCAGCTCTTTTCAACTTCTACGTGGGTGACCTAGTCAATACTTGGAAAGGCATCAGCTACGGCATAAAGATCCACAGGGAGAAATTTTTTAATACTCTGCTATAAGCAGATGCTCAAATGACGAGAGTTCAGTAACGAAATTAAAAACTACGGTCCAAAATTAAACGCAAAATAATTTGAGCAGGCTAAATGAGATTTTTCCGTAGTGTTATAGCGTGAATCTGGAAATAGTGCCTTATATGTAGAGATTAAGAATAAATTAGAAGTTGATTTAGTGTGTAAAAAAAAAAGACCTTAACAGCAAAAGATGGCGGGGGTATATTTCAGTACTGTTTATCTTAGCCTGCTGTAGTAAGTTGACAGCAATCCAGTTTCCAGTGATGCTGAAGTCGACTGTTAAGCACTGATTAGTAATCTCAGTTTGGGCTTTCTGTGGCAGGGATTCTGAGGGTATTAGATTAGGAAATGGCACACTTAAAGTAGTAAAGAAGTTTTGCTATTTGGGGAGCAAAATAACTGATGATGGTCGAAGTAGAGAGGATATAAAATGTAGACTGGCAACGGCAAGGAAAGCGTTTCTGAAGAAGAGAAATTTGTTAACATCGAATATAGATTTAAGTGTCAGGAAGTCGTTTCTGAAAGTATTTGTATGTAGTGTAGCCATGTATGGAAGTGAAACATGGACTACAACTGGTTTGGACAAGAAGAGAATAGAAGCTTTCGAAATGTGGTGCTACAGAAGAATGCTGAAGATAAGGTGGATAGATCACGTAACTAATGAGGAGGTATTGAATAGGATTGGGGAGGAGAGAAGTTTGTGGCACAACTTGACTAGAAGAAGGGATCGGTTGGTAGGACATGTCCTGTGGCATCAAGGGATCACAAATTTAGCATTGGAGGGCAGCGTGGAGGTTAAAAATCGTAGAGGGAGACAGAGAGATGAATTCACCAAGCAGATTCAGAAGGATGTAGGTTGCAGTAGGTACTGGGAGATGAGGAAGCTTGCACAGGATAGAGTTGCATGGAGAGCTGCATCAAACCAGTCTCCGGATGAAGGCAACAACAACAACATCATACTTGCCAAGTTCCTTGTCGCAGTGGTTCCTGTCAGATCCCCGAAGTTTACTGCTGTCGAGCTGGTCTAACACTTGGATCGGTGGCCACCCGGTATGCAGAGCGCAGTTGGCAAACGGGGTGCACTCAGCCCTTGTGAGGCAAGCTGAGGAGATACTTGATTGAGAAGCAGCGGCTCGCCGGCCAGAGTGGTCGAGTGGTTCTAGGCGTTAGAGTCTGGAAGCGCAAGACCGCCACGGTCGCAACTTCGAATCCTGCCTCTGGCATGGCCGTGTGTGATGTCCTTAGTTTAGTTAGGTTTAAGTAGTTCTAAGTTCTTGGCGACTGATAACCTCATAAGTTAAGTCCCATAGTGCTCAGTGCCACTTGAACAAAGCAGCGACTCCGGTCTAGTAAACTGTCATACGTCCGGGAGAGCGGTGTGCTGACCACATGCCCCTCCATATCCGCTTCTAGCGATGCCTGTCGGCTAAGTATGACACGGCGGCCGGTCGGTAACTTGGTGCTTCCTGGCCTGTTCGGATGGAGTTTAGTTTTTAGACTCCTATACTTGAGTTAAGACGCGTTTATCAAATTACTGAGGATCTGTATGTTGCGTTGAGCTCGATTCATGGTTTCTTAGGATTTACCTTTATCATTACATCACCAGAAAAGCACCACTTTCAAGCACGTTCCTGTTAGATCGCTTCCTTGTCTGTCAACCTCTTCGGTACAGGTTCCACAATTGATTCTAAATCAACTTAAAGGTGACGTAGAGTCTTGAAACTTCCAGCATTGTTCAGACATACCTGGTAAAGCAATATTAGATCACTATCTTGTCTGGCGTGTGGTGGAGGGTACTTTATATACCACTGCCATCTGCCCCTTTTTCTGACCCAGTCTCGAATGGCCCGAGGGAACGGTAGGTGGTGATCCACCGTGGGAGGTCAGATGTATCCACTTTTTTCCCACACGGTCATATCCTTAGGTAAACGTAGGAGAAAGCAACAGGTTTTGCAAGTAAGGTGAACATAAACTACAATAATCCTGAAATATATCATAGACTCCGTTTTAATCTCACCAAAATGTAATTTTAACTCTTTTAAAGCCATATAGAGCGCAAATAACTCAATGCTACCTCACGCAACTATTCCTTCTAGTCGATAGATCAAGCTATCCGATACATGCTTTACATTCGTCCGTTTGCCACAAGTACCTTGTCCTCTTTTGGCGCAATTTATGGGCAAATTGGTGGTAGACTCTTTGCATGTGGGAGTGGCTTTAAAATGGCAGGGCAAAGAATTTGTGGAAATTTGTACAGAGAGCCAAATAAGTAGGGCAATAGTAACTAGTGAGAACCGTTGTTTGTGAAGAACAGTGAAGAACGTGAAGAACAGAGAAAGAAACGGAAAAGAAAAAGGAAAACGTACAGCGTTGGTAACTATAAAGCTGTGTTCTGTCCCATGAAATCATGCGTACTGTTCGTACATTGTTCTAAAATGCAATGCGAAACCCGCCCCCCCCCCCCCCCACTCTATACATCACGTATCATAATACTAGTTCGAAAACTGTGTACCTGTTTTAATTGGCACTGTAAGTCCCCACAACCCGACAAGCCTTCAATCATCGACTTGGTTCTTAGAACATGTTCGGTCTACATGTATTATTGTACTAACTGAAACCGTTACTTTGGTCAGAATTTGCAAATCATTCATGAGCTAATATTTAAATTTCCTAAAAACACTCCATTATCAGACATTTCGACGTTTCTGTAGGTTCCATCTACTAGAATACTGATTAGTAAAATATCTTCGTAGAGACCTCTCCCTGTTCTCATTCCAATCTTTCTGACCGTCCAACAGTCAATAATGGACACGCTGTAATTCCGTGTGAACAGTACGTTACGTGATATCTATTTTTTTCTTCGCAGATGTTCCGGAGGCTTTTGGGCGTGTTCTGCCTCCGGTCTCGGCGGGAGGCAGAGGAAGACTTTTACGGAGACCTGATAGACGTCGACTTAATTGGAAAGCCAGAGGTGAGGACCACCGAGATTTATTGGAAAAGCAGCAATGACTCTTAAGTGCACCCACGTTTACTAAGATAATTACTTGAGACCTCTGATTACTGCAAGACCTTCTGGATTTAGTAAATCTATCTTAGCTACTCTTAGTTGTAAATAGGTCATCATAGAATAACAACTATTCCTTTGTGCCTTCGTTAAACTTACTTGTAGCGCTAATAAAACGAAATATCCTTCGGCTTTCTATACAAGTACATCCGTTTCATAGGAACTCTGTTGCCACTGGCCCGCTCAAAATTGTACTTTGTACAAGAAGAATGTACTTTAAATAAAAAGGAGGTTACGCAGGACATTAATAGTCAGAAATCACTTAAGTTTCTGAGATTTAATATTAGATGGAACTATTCGAAATCACAAGAGCTGCACAAGAATTTACGAAATGTGGAGAAATGTATTCATAAACTGGTTTCTGTTGGTTCCAAAATCGGTTACAACGTAGTTTACACTACGTGCAACTCCTGCTAGTACAGCATTTATCACTATTGAAGATTCACTCTAACTTCTGATAAAATTAATGCAAGAACTGTATCAGATCTCACTTGTGCATGATGATGATTCGTTAACTGATACTTGGACCAACTGAGTAGGCGATGATTTTAGGTCCGGCTTAGCCACTTGCAGGTTTCCAAGTCGACTGTTGTAACTGAATGTGCGTACACATCCTCGGAGAATATCTGTCGCAGTCGGAGACGAAAAGTCATTAGAGAGTTTTGTACACCGACCAGGGACTATCAGCACGGATGATTTAAGCGAAGATAATTTAAAAGCAGTTTGCTTCAATCCCTATTCTAAGTACAACATATTAACGATCCAGACCCAAGGTAAAATACTGTCGTATTGTTACCATATGACCGTCTGGAAAACAATCCAAGTATGTGCTACCAAAGCTAAGACCTTCCTGTCTAACTGATAAATGTTGCAAGGCGGCTGAATTTAATACACTAACAGGAGAGTAATTTAACTTATGGTGCGAGTAAACGCCCACAAAATATTAGATGTTACATAAAAGATAGAAAATAAAACTGAAAATCAACAAATGGATGAATTGTGACCTTGGAAACAAATCTCCCACAGAGGATGAGCGCCGCGCGTTGGCGGCTGCGCTCAGACGTGGACGAGTTGGTTCTGCTGGCAGCGCAGGCGGAGAAGTCCCGGCCACCGCCTGCTGCCATTGATGTCGCCTGCGGCAAAGTCATCGGGAAGGTAAGGCGGCACTAAAGTCACAACTTCATTGATAACTCGCTGCTAAGCCATAAGTTACATTACATACAACACACCCTTTTCTCAGACCAATATAAAGTGGCACAAGTATAGTTAATACTGGAAGATAATAATTATGATCCTTGTCACCGTTAATGATTTCCCCTGAACACACTTCCCTTTCTTTCGATCACACATAATAATAGAAAGATGTTCTCTCTTAATGTACACTTTGTCCATACGAGTCACACTATACAATTATTGGTACTGTAGTTGCGTAAAGGAAGTCTTATGAATTTTAAAGCGAAGAATTGCTTTTGTGTGCAGGTGAACGATGGCTGGATGGTTGTTACGACTGCCGAGATCCATGAGTCGCCTGTGGTGGAGTGTGACGAGGACATCCCGCCGATCCCTCGCCGCCGGAGAGGGTGTCGGAGGTGCTGGGCGGAGAGAGTCGGGGAGAAGACCGTTGTGCGCCCACCTGGGGGCCGGGCACACCGCCTGACTACCCACTAAACGTATTCCTGACGAGGACATCCCACCATTTCCTCGTCGTCAGTGTTGGTGTTGGAGGTGCTGGGTGAAAAGAAGTCAGTGCAAGAACTGTTGTGCGGGTAAAAAAGGGACAGGGATAATGACTCACTAACCAATAGACATGTTCGTGAGGAACTGATTACATTAGATATCCCAACAATGCCTCAACGTTGGGGATGTGTTAGAGATACTGGCCAGAGAATGTCACGGATAAGAGTCTTGGGTGACTGCAAATTGGGTGGTGACAACAGCTTTTCTACAAGCCAGTGAACATATTCATGAGGAACATAGAACAGTGTATGAGGAGGGCAAATCACCGATGCCTCATTATTGGACAGGGTGTTCGTGCTGCTGGATGGAGAATGTCATGACTGGGACTCTTGCATAACTGCAAAGTGGATTGGGATATCGGCTCACTAGCCAGTGAACATATTCATGTGGAACCAAGTACATTGGCTCAGAAGGACATCCCACTGATGCCATGTCATCAGTGACAGTGCTGGTGGTTCGGGCAGATAAAATCAAGACTAAATCTCTTGTTTGTCTGAAAAGTGAATGGGGACACCGACTCACAGATGTTTAAAGTGAATGATTTATTAAATGAATTGATAAAATGAAACCTTAAAAGTATCCATGTAAAAGAATGTTAATGAAGCTTTAATATCATTGAACCCCATTTAAACAAGTAATGAAATAAAATTAATAATATCTATCAAAGATGTACGATTATTTCTCTCTCTTTACATGTATGACTGCATTTAGACAAATATTTGAGAATGTTATCTTTTTTGATGCCCATCACCCACAGAAATATTATACACAGACTGCCATAACTTTCAGTACACAGATTATCCTTCTTCATCATTACAAATGACACATAATAGTGAGTTCATTTGGCTTACGACCAACTAACAAACATATTACACACGTAGTGCATTTTACCTGTCTGCATTGCTGCATAGTGCAGTTGTATTTTTACCTAACGGAAATGAAAAGCCATATAACATTATAACATAGCTATGAGTGAAAGCGCGTCATTCGCTTGAATGAAAAGAAGTGAAAACAGAGGTCGATCAAACTGAACATCGATTGATACTTGCGAGGAACTAAAGCGGGCAACGATTTGCTTAAAACTCAATTGCTCTCCTCTCAACTGCAGGGATTTGATTCTACACACCAATAAAATTTTTATTCCATACAAGTATCTAAGATAGTTTCTGATATTACAGGGTGCCTAAGGGTTACAGGAGTCACATTTTTTAATCAATCATCAGTAAATGTAGTTTCTGGTTTGGAAGTGTCGAGCGCAACTTCCAGTGTTACTGAAGACTACTGAACATTTAATAAGGACAATATTCACACACACCATATTCTGTCACGAGAAGAGTTGACGTACACAGAAACGATCCTACAGACACATAAGTAACACCACTTCACTACGTGGCGTAATTTAATTTGTGTATGTAGATGAATTAATAAATACACACAAAGTATAAGCTAATTATGTACAGAAAAAATATTAATGTATTAGGAGTATCCCAAGGCCACCGGCCTTATCATTATGCTTAACTGCTCAACTTTACTGTTTGCACAGCATGGATACAAATGTTGCGAGTGGGCCAGACAACAATGAAGAGCATTCGCCGGTGACAACACCAACGCTATTTTATTCAGTTGAACATTAACACAAATTCTTCTCCGCTTACTCTTACGAAAAAACTAAATTTTTACCAAATTCTTAACAAGAAGCAACACCAAAATTACAGTAACACCAGAATTACGGTAAAAGGCGAGAAGACAAGTCATCAACGCTCCAAAATTATTTTACCATATGAATGAACATAATGACGGCCTTGAAAATAGTAGCTTTTATAAAAATGGATCCCCATATTTTTATTGGGAGACCAAACAAACTTTAAATGCCCAAAAAAGATGTACTAAAGCTGGTCCGGAATAACTTCAATGAAAAGGGTAGCTATCCTTAAGATAAACTGCACTGCTTTTAAATAGGAGACACGACAGAATTTCAATCTCCAGAAGTTTTTCATCAGCAGTTGGCGATAATAACTTAAATGAAAAGAGCAGGACTTATTAAAAAATCTTCACCAATGAAATGAGCATCAGTTATTTTGGAATGAACCGTACAGGCAACAAGTACAGCGATACAGTTGAGGGGAACCTGGCTGTACTACCACGATGCTAGGGAGAAAAGCACGAAGTTTATCTTAACAAGCTCACCGAAATACATCATGAATTAATAGGGAAGGGCAGAGTGTTGGAACGTTGTGAGGAATTTGCGAATGCATTAACGTTCCACAACAGTGATACTTCAGTTGACGTATTTGTTGACTATTGGTTTGTTCTGTAAGAGTGTGGCTGATGTAGTAGAGATTCCGTTAATGTTGGATGACTTAGAGAGGCAGGTTTTGTGTAAAGTTAATGGTCACGATTTAAGGCCGAACTGGCGGTTTTCTGACGTGATGACTAATAAACTCGGTGTGACCACCAGGATTCGGTATAACATCGGTTTGATGGACGATATTCTGGTTTGCTAACGTCCATAACGGTTGCGCCACCCAAAATGAAAATTTTGTGACAGCTGATTAATGAGAGGCATCGAGTCGGCGTGATACGGGTTTTCACCTCTCCGTATGCGTCGCCCATGTTTCAGGCACCGAAGGGTCAAGCCGGTAGTTAGCGATCGGTAGTTGATTATACAAATCTTATCCAAAAAGCCGTCTTAAAATCTGTACCGCTCCCGGACTTCCGTACCTGTTCTATTTCCTTTGCAGGGGGCACAGTATACTACCGTCCTGAATTTGAACAAGGCGTTCCAGAAGATTTCTCTCATTGAGGACTGTAAACGTGCTACAGGTTTTTACACCGTTTGGAAGCTGTACCAGTTCGGTAGTGTTCCTTTCAGTTTATACACCGAAGCGTCAGTACTATCATTTCTCTTAGACTCTGTTTTGGGTGACGCGTGATTCAAATCAGTGTGCAGCAAAGTCCGTATTAGCCTGCAGGAAGTGGGTTTGACCGTTAAACCATCCATGGTAAATCTGGAACTAAGGGAGCTGCCCTTTTTAGGACCTTGGTCTCACCTAGTGTTGATAAAATATATCAGAGAAAGAGACAAGATCTTTAGAGAAGAAGGAAATACCTCTCTTTATCCGTATCTCACATTTTTTTTATAAACTGTGCTTCGAAATTTGTCCAATTTGCAGCCACAGTAAATGGCTTGAGGAAGAAAGGGTTGAGTCTCCAGATGGGGGAAACCCAGCACGCGGTCTTTGAGACTATTATAGTATCTTTGAGTATTCTGCATGTTTTGGATGTTATGGATTATGAACGATCCTTCATTGTCCAAACGTGTGCTTCTAATTCTAGCGTCGTTGCTGTCGTTCCACAAAAAAACGATGGAGTGCGATCGTTTAGCTTATGGTTCCAGAGCCATGTCCCACACGTAACTGAAGTACTCCGTGTGAGTGGGAAGTATTCTTGGTTTTGGCCTTCCAAAAGTTCAAGTTCCACTTGGAGCTTTGCCATTTGTCCTCGGAACAGACCGCCAGGCTTTGATTTGGGTGGTCGCGAGATCCAGGAAGACAGGACCAATCGCGAGGTGTGTTCGAGGTGGGCTGTGTATGTTTACACCTTTCGTTTCCTTGTCAGGCACATCCAGGGAGCAAATAATCTGGTAACAGATTCATTTAGCCGTATGTTCCAGGAGCATGCAACGGAATAACAGCTGTAATATGATTCACTGGACTCCAAATGGGTTTCAATCGTGTTTTCTGAGGTACATGAGCTCTTTGGGAAGTTGCTGGACAAATTAGAGGCAGGAACCATAGAATCATGGGATGAGACAAAAACCTGATACTGGGAAAGGTGTCAGGAAATGAACTGAGAAAAGAAGTATATGTTTTAAGTCTAAGAGCGTTTACCGTGATTTATTTTCAAAGAATATTCTTAAGAATTTATTTTATTTACTAGCGATTCATCAAGAACATTAGCACCCGCATCTCGTGTTCGTGCGGTAGCGTTCTCGCTTCCCACGTAACGGGTTCCCGCGTTTGTATTCCCGGCTGGGTCAGGGATTTTCTCTGCCCAGTGATGGCAGGGTGTTTTGTGCTCTCCTTAGGTTAGTTAGGTTTAAGTAGTTCGATTTTAACTTGTAAGGTGAAAGGGCGGCGACTTTATATACTAAAATGATCATTTAAATAAGAGCCCATGATATGCAATCTTATATAAAATTCTACAAGTTTGGCCAGGCCATAGTTAAGATGCTCTACAGTACACAGATACCGCCTCTTAAGATCATAGGCAATAATAACAAAGTTTCTAAAGATCGAAACATATTTCAGATATTAGACCGTTACACTCCAACCAATAAATTAGTTAACACACCAAATCCGACAAACATGACAGAGGTAGTTGCTAACGTACGGTAGAATGATAGGGAAAGTACCGCCCCCAAAGCAAACGACTGGTGAATTCACCAAGAAAACATGTACAATGTAACAAGAGTAAACCAAACAACATGTCACCAATCACTTAACTTTTAATAAACGGCGATTTCTCGTGAAGACCTGACGCAGCAATCCCAAATCGCTCTCCCGAACCGTCCCCTGCCAGTCGCTTCAACGGACGCAGGAAGGCGCGCCAATCTCCCGTCTCAAGGCGTCGCAGCTCACACCGACCAGACTCATGTCGTGGGTTGACTGCTGTTGCTCTCGTGTCGACCGCGAAGTCACTACACCGCGCTATAAGCCGCGGCCCATTGGGCTCACGTGGCGACCTCACATGCGCCGACGCTCCAGACCGACAAGTCGTCTTGTGTCTCAGTGTGCGACCGACCAACCAATCATTCCAACCGCCAATGACCATTGCCTGAGCAAACTCGAGCAGACTGCCAGTCTAACGCGCAGACTCAGATGCAGCAAATAATCCCCGACCGGGCGACCACTCGCTGAGTTCTCTTACTGCCTAACAAATGCGGACGAGAGACTGACCCAGAATGACCAAATAGGAAGTTCATAGCGCCCCTTAAATTCACGTGAAGAGGCAACCTTTCCCCTTTCCCACCAGAGGGAGACACCAAAGCTGCGATTGCCACAGCGGCGCCACCGCCACCACAAACGGAGGGCGACTGTTTCACGCTACGCGCTGCAGCGCGCTCTTTAAAACAGCAATTTTTACCCCGGCTCAGAGCGACAGATCCTTTAAGATCTGTTTACCAGAGTAACTAGTGTTGGCCATTTTTAAGTATTTTGACAACCCCCTTATTGCCGGTCACTTGGAAGTGAATAAAACGGTTATGAAAGCTAAACATTATCTTTCTGGTCCACAACGAATAAAGATGTACGTAAATTAGTGGGTAAGTGTGAAGATTGCAAATGCGCCAAGCCCAAAAACAGTTCTACAGAAGGCTTACTTCAGTCCACGCGAGGAAGTGATCCCATGGACAAAATGTTCATTGCTTATGTCGCATCAGTCCCACGGCAAAGGGATGGGAACCGTTATGGTATTGTAGTGGTGGACTCCATGTTTATTTTTTGGGTCATCAGGTTTTTCACTAGTTTTATTCGGCCTGCCACAAATTCCACTCGTGTGCTAACCTCTTCATCTCAGAGAAGTACATCCAGCCAAAGTCTTCCGTTATTTGCTGGATGTATTATAATCTCTGTCTTCCCCTACAGCTCCGTGTAGTACTATGGAAGCATTTCTTTGATATCTTAACAGATGCCCTATCATCCCTTCTCTTCCCTTTGTCAATGTTTTCCACGTATTTTGTTCCTCGCCGATTCTGCGTAGAACCTTCTCATTCCTTACCTGAGAAATTCATATAATTTTCAACATTCGTCTGTAGCAATACATCTCAGATGCTTCGATTCTATTCTGCTGTGATTTTCCGTAGTCCATGTATCAATGCCATACAATTCTGTGCTCCATACGTACAGTTTCAGAAATTTCTACATCAAACTAAGGCCTATGTTTGACACTAGTAGACTTCTCTTGGCCAGGAATGCCATTTTTTCCATTGCTAGTCTGTTTTTGACGTCCTTGCTCCGTTCATCATTGGTCATTTTTCTGCCTAGATAGCAGAATTTCTTAGCTTCATCTACTTCGTGAGCATCAACGTTGATGTTATGTTTCTCGCTGTTATCATTTCTGCTACCTCTCATCGCTTTCGTCTTTCTTGGATATACTCTCTGTTCAGATCCTGTAGTCAATAGATAGTTCATACCGTATAGCATATCATGCAATCCTTCTTTACTTTCAATCAGGATTGCAATGTCATAAACGGATCGTATCACAGAATTTTAACTCCACTCCTGAAGATTTCCTTTATTTCCATCATTGCTTCTTCGATGTACAGATTGAACAGTAGGGCGGAAAGTCTACGTCCCTACCTTACACCCTTTTTATTCCGGCCCCTTCGCTCATAGTCACCCACTCTTATTATCCCCTCTGGGCTTTTGTACATATAAAATATTACCCGTCTCTCTCTAAAGCTTACCCCTATTTTTCTTTAGTCTTGCTTCTATTACCAACTGTAGTCTCAGAATTGCGTCACTGGTGGTTTTACCTTTTCTAAAGC
Organism: Schistocerca gregaria; assembly: GCF_023897955.1. Lineage (NCBI taxonomy): Eukaryota > Metazoa > Arthropoda > Insecta > Orthoptera > Acrididae > Schistocerca > Schistocerca gregaria. The sequence continues at coordinate 414,824,778 of NC_064925.1, read as the reverse complement.
TAAACTGATCGTCATCTAATACATCCCACAATTTTCTTTTCATTTCTTCTGTATATATAAGTCTAGTCACCAACTCGGGTGCTTGACCTGTAAAGCTGACTGTGCGATAATTCTGGTTCCTCTCTGCTCTTGCACTCTTCGGAGTTGTGTGAATCATATTTTTCCGAAAATGAGGTCGTATGTCACAAGACTCTACTAAACACCCATGACTTACAGATACCCTTCAAAATCATGTCTGAGTTACGGAGGCTCGGATAGATCTCTCAATCGCGATAGTCATGCGGAATGTTCGACGGTTTTCTGTGCCAGGCCTCTTGACAAGCATTTGGTGAGGCAACTGCAGATTGTTAGGGAAAGCGGAAACACCGGCTGAAGGCTCGCGCGCGGCCTATCTCCTTTCAGTCCTGACATATTGAACTTCATCAATCCGAGAGTGGTATTTTGGTCAGAGCAACGTTCTTGTATAGATCAAGTCTACATCCGTAGAGATAGAGTTTAATATGTTTTAACTGAACGCACTCACTTTTCATTTTAATTTGAGAAACTTGCAGCTTGATATCTTTGCCCGTGACGATATTGTGTAGCAAGGGACTGAGAGGGTTGGGCATCTGGATGTTCTAGCTTGGACCCACAAAGCGAGAGACCAACTTAGAAAATTTGGCTACTTCACCCTAGCCTTGGCCACAAAATTGGAAATAAAATCATGAACACCAACCTTCACCCTGCATACATGGTGACCCTTATTATAGCACTGTGTCTACCTCCAATGTGTGAGCCCAGTATTCTTTCTCCTTGTTTTCCTTTGCTGCTGTATGACCTCAGAAGTGACTTTGCCCGGTGAAAGATCGTTCAAATAGCGTAAAGTAGACAGTGGAGAATTCAGAGGGTATCTCCACGTGAAGCAGAGGGGTGTTGCCTTACGTATCTCGTGAAGACCCGTATCAAAGGCTGAGTTGAACCTTGGAATAGAAAAAGTCCACTAGTGCTGAGATTCTGTGTCATACATGATCAGTGCAGTTTTTAAATTACTGTTCATTGTTTCGACAATAGAACGCCGAGGGCAGTACGGTAGGGTGATGAACAGAAATGCTTAAATTGGCTGGACAGAAAAGTTCAGTACTGTCACCAACCATTGTCTGAAGGAGGGCAAAAAGTGGAGAATAGTCTAGACAACTGGCGTATGGTGAAGGCAGTAGTCATTCGACTGCATGGAACCAACTTTATACACCAGGTAATAGTGTCCCGGTAGTCTAGGTGTAACGCGCTTGTGTAGTAATCGAAAAGTTCTCGGCTCCCTGTGTGAAACCCGCAACGGGTTAAATTTTGATTAATAATAAATATTGGCGGCCGAAGACTTTAGGGGTAAGAAGTCCCCATCATTATGCCAACGGCCTTGTTGAAGAGGGCGGAGGAGCGAACGGAGGTTTATAACCCCACTTCTCCTCGGGATGGGAAACACCCCTAAAGGAGGAAGAATCAGCAGTGGCCAATGGCATGTGGATGCGAAAGGCAATGGAAACCATTGCATCAGATCACGTAACGCTTATCCAGAGGACATTTGGCCTGTAACTGAACAAGTGTCTTGATGATCTCTTCGTTGGAAAAAGTTTCGGGAACAGTCGCCCCTCTCCGATCTCCAGGAGGGGGCTGCCAGCACTAGGTGACCATGAGAAAAAGATTGAATACTCAGATAAGGGATAAAGTTTTCGAGTCATGGCGTGGAATGTCAGAAGCTTGTTCATAGTAGGGATGGTAGAAAGTTTAAAAAGAGAAATGCAAAGGCTTAATCTACACACAGTTAGGGTCATTGTTGTGTTCTGGAAAGAAGTCATGCATTTGTGGTCATATGAGTGTAGGGTAGTATCAAGAACAGCAAAAAATGGTTTAAAGGGAGAAGGATTCAGTATAAATAGGAAGGTAGGGGAGATAGACTGTTACTGTGATATAGTACTTCCTATCACCATCGACAGCAAACCAACACCGACAACGATAGTTCGGATATACATGCCAACGTTGCATACTGAAGATGAAGAGATAGAGAAAGTGTATGATGATATTCAAAGTGTAATACAGTACATAAATGGAGATGAAAATCTAATAGTCATGCGGGACTGCAATGCAGTTGTAGGGTAAGGAGTAGAAGAAAAGGGTACAGGAGAATATGAGCCTTGGTCAAGAATGAGAAAGGAGAAAGGTCAATGGAGTTCTGTAACAAATTTCGCCTAGTAGTTATCGAATACTCTGTTCAATAATCACAAGAGAAAGAGGTACATTTGGAAAAAGGCGGGTGGTACCGGAAGATTTAAGTTAGATTACTTCATGGTATGACAGAGATTCCGAAATGGATTGTAGCCATACCCAGGATCAGATATAGACTCTGATCACAATGTAGCAGATACGAAGAGTAGGCTGAAGTTCAAGAGATTAGTCACGAAGAAACAACATGCAATGAAATGGGATACGGAAGTACTAAGAAATGACGAGATACGCTTGAAGTTCTCTAAGGCTATAGATTCAGCAATAAATAATCACACAGTAGGCAGTACACTTGAAGAGGAATGGACATCTCTGAAACTGGAAACAAATAGGTACAAACACGGTAACTGAGAACAAATGATGGCTAAGAAGGAAATACTTTAGCTGATCGATGAAAGAAGAAACTATAAAAGTGTTTAGGGAAAGGCAGGTATACAAAGCTACAAATGGCTGAGGAATTAAATAAATAGGAAGTGCAGAGAACCTAAGACAAAACTGCTGCATGAAAAACGTGAAGAAATCGGAAAATAAATGACTGTCAGAAGGACTGACCCAGCATAGAGGATAGTCAAAACAACCTTCGCTGACATTAAAAGCAATGGTGATAACATTAAGTGTGCACCGGGAATTCCACTGTTAAATGCAGAGGAGAGAGCAGTTGGGTGGAAAGAGTACATTGAAGGCCCTTACCGACTCGGAAGATTTGCCTGACGTAATAGAAGACGAAACAGGAGTCGATTTAGAAGAGATAGGGGAAGCAGAACTAGAATCAGAAGGGCTCAGGAAAACTTAAGATCGAATAAGGCAGGAAGGATAGATAACTTTCTATTAGAATTTCTATGATCATTGGGGGAAGTGGCTACGAAAATACTGTTCACGTTGTGTTTAGTAGAGTCTGTCGACATACGACCTGACTTCGGAAAAATATGATCCATACAACTCCGAAGACTGCAAGAGCTGAGAGGTGCCAGAATTATCGCACATTCAGCTTTACAGCTCACGCATCCAAATTGGTGACAAGAATAATCTACAGAAGGAACGAAAAGATAATTTGGGCATGTTTCAGATGATTACCAGTTTAGCGTTAGGAAAGGTAAAAGCGATAGAGAGGCAATTCTGAGACTACAGTTGATAATGGAAGCAAGACTAAAGAAAAACCAAGACATGTTCATAGGATTTGTCGAGTTGGAGAAAGCATTCGACAATGTAATATAGTGCAGGTTTTTCGAAATTCTGAGAACAATAGGGATGAGCTATGGAGAGGGACGGGTAATATTTCATATGTACAAAAGCCCAGATGGGATAATTAGAGTGGGTGACTAAGAGCGAAGCGGCCGGAATAAAAAGGGTGTAAGGTAGGGACGTAGACTTTCCGCCCTACTGTTCAATCTGTACATCCATGAACAAGATCGGTGCTCATGTTGATGGTGTCCATTATAATGAGGTATCTGTTAACATGAAGGGTGGGGAGTCGGTAACTGGATATACATGAAATAAAAACCTTTAATGTTTAAATGAAATGGTTGCTCGATCTGTCTATTTACGATAGTTGCTTAATGGATAGCAGTAGGACGTAAAAATGAAAGTTTTGCGAGAGAATACGTGCTCTGGTAAAAATATCACACTTATTGAAGACACAACGGAACAAGCTAATAAACTAAACGATTAACGAATGGGTGATTAAATGATGACTAACTGAAATCCTCTGCTGCCGCCAGGTGTTGTTGATATACCTCGATATAGACAGCTGACAATGTTTTCCCCGACCGGGACTCTATCCCGGAATCTCTTGCTTACATGGCACACGCTCTATCCATCTGAGCCACCGTGGACACATATAAACAGTTCGACTGCTGCGACGTATCCCGTACACGCTTCCCGTGAGAGACTCATTCCCAACTGTCCACAATTCTATATACGTAATGTACCTTATAGACATTTGCCCATTCACTGGTTACTCGCGCACGCTTTGGCGATTCCCGTAAGAGTTTGGGCAACCTGTGCGCAATCGCACAGACGAAGGTCAGTGGCTAGGTAGCCTTTAACTATATATATGAAGACAGTAACTGTTCTCGAAAGAACAGAATACTGTTGATGACCGTGCAGCAATTCCCTGGAAGAAATGATGACTAACTGAAATCCTCAGCTGCTGATAGGTGTTGTAGATAAACCTCGATGTGGACAGCTGAAAATGTGTGCCCCGACCGGGACTCGAACCCGGGATGACCTTTGATCTAAATGCAGGGGCTGATGGATATTTCACAGCTGCGTAGCAATGTGAATAAATGAGTAATATTCCCACTATATTTTTGTTCCTGTATGAAATTTAGCCATTCTTTACCTCCCACTCTATAAGAAATAAAAAATTGAACCGTAACTGGTTTGAATACAATCTCTCTTTACACTAAATTTGCAACTGTTGTAAAACAGCACGCTCCTAATCAAAATTTCCACTCACCTCGCGTCTTGTGACAACAATGGCGCAGATTTCTCGAAAGCACAAAAGCAAACGGCAAGCAGGCAGCAGCTAACCTAGAGTTCTGTTTAAAAATGAAATTTCCAAACAATATTCAAACTGTTGCTTATCTCATGGTGGAATGTGGATAATGATTTACAAATTGTACAATGATGAGAGAGAGTTTATATAAAAATATAACAACTTAATCAATTGAAATCTTGACGTATGAGTCAAACTTATTGTGTTACAAAAAACTATTATGAAAAATTGATATTTCTTTCACTTTTCAATGAATACATCATATTCTTTATAGCTGTCCTCCTGTTGCAGCTAAGCAGTCCAATCTCTGTACCTTACCGAGCTCCCCAGCAACCACCTTTCACTTCATTCCGTCATACTGTAACCCCATCTATTCTCATATATCTAATTACAGTAGTGAATATCCAAAACATATTCCCTGGGATGTAGATTAATTCTTTCCACAGACACTTTTAGTGTTCATAAGAGCGCTTTTTGCCTCGTAACGTTTATTATTTACACAGTTTCGCATCCCTCTACTTCTAGAGCTTCATCGAGATACTTAACATTCCAGTATACGATGTATGTAACTGATTTGGTTCCTCATAAATGGTGCTACATCAGTTTTCTTGAAACTGACACCTAAATCCTGTTTTTTGGACCAGTTTTCCAAAGTGTGTTGAAAACTTTCTGCTGTTGCGACTTGGAAAACTTTGTCGCGGAATTTGTTAATTTTCGCAATTTTATTAGTACCGCGTCCAGGTGGTAGAGGCCAGTCCAGCCAATGCGGCAATTAAGTAAGGCACTGGGCGGTATTGTTGACATTATGACGAAACAGTGCAGGCAGAGGGGCATTTGCGACACCGAACAACGGCCGAGCGCATGAAACGAAGTGTGACCAAGAGTGAAGTAATATTTTATTACATTTTATTACTCGAGAACGTACGTGATACCAAAAAACCTCACACTTTACTTATTTAACTGGGTCTAGCAACCATTTATCACTAGAGAACGAGCTACGAAAAGCTAACGGGAAAAATAATATGAAAAAACTACTCGTCATCCTCCTACAGGTGTACATCTGAAGCATAGCTGTAAGCGTACAAATAATCGAACTGCACTGAGTTGCAAAGGATGCAGACCTGATCTGTGCAAGGACGTTGTTACGACCAAATTACCCACCCTCGTACTGATCAGGTCTCCACCCTCCGAGAAAAAGTTTAACATGTCATGGTCGATCGGAGGTAGGCCATCCTTAGAGAGTTTGGACTTTGTATTACAGTAAGCTCACAGGCGATGGGACACAGCATCTCTGAGGTAACGATGAAATGGAGAATTTCCCTTACGACCATTTCACGAGTGTACCGTGAATATTAGGAATCCGGTAAAATATTAATGCAAAGCTTTACGCCTCGCCTTGTCCGTCAACAGTTGGAATGATGTGGGACCCCTGGTAAGTCTAGATACAAGTCTGACAGATGACACGTACGTAAGCATCCTGTCTGATAACATGCATCCCTCCATGTCCACTGTGAATCCCGACAAACTTGGGCAATTCCAGCAGGACAATGTGACACCCCACACGTCCAAAATTGCTACAGAGTAGGTACAGGAATACTCTTCTGAGTTTAAACACATACGCTGCGTGAAACTTTAATTTCCACTCTTAAAAACATACTTGTTACCAAGACTATTTCTTTACAAACTGTAATCCACCTTGAGCTCGTATGCTAACTTTTAACAAAGTATAACCTAATTTGATCTGAAATGTAACTGCGCTGAATACAACCTCTCTTTATATTAAATGTGCAACTGAAGTAAATAAGTAGCATGCCTGTAATGAAAATTTCCACTTACCGCACGTCTAGTGACAACACTTTTGCAGATTTCTCCAAAGTACAACAGCCAACGGCAAGCAGACAGCATCAGAGGTAGATTCCTATTTCAAAATGAAATTATCAAATTATATTCAAACTGTTGCCTACCTCTTGGTGTAATGTGAACAACGTACAAAAGAGTACAAAATTTACAGAGAATCTTATAAAAATGAAATAACTTAATCAGTTGAAATTTTAATTCATGATCAGGGAAGTGAGGTGGTCTTTCTCTCAGCTCTGGGCAAATGCACGACTTTCACTATCTGGCAATAATCATTTCTACAAATTAGGTGCGCAGTGCTGCAGTCGTATCTGAGACTCCTTCACTTTTAAAACAAAAAAATCGTATCCAAAATTTATATTCCTTTCAATTTTCATCATATACATCATACTCATCTTTGTTGTCGTTTACATTGCATCTTTCTTCATCTAAAATATATAACCACAAGTCAACACAGTGATGTACTGTTTCTACAGGGTCAATCAATAAACTATCTTCCCAACCAATTTCAATAACAAGTGGCAAACAGTTATCTTTAAAGGTAATGATAAGGGAAAGGATTAATACGCTCCAACGCTTCTCTTTAGATTTTGCAATTATTGTCACACCCTTCAGTGTAAACAACAGAACAAGCAAAGTAACAATGAGAGAATATTTGAACTCGTAATATTTGCTATATAACTTAAGAATTATTTAATAAGCAATAGGAATCTAAGATTATTCCTATCTAACAAACATGATTTTAAGACCATAAACGATAAAGATCAACGGTTAAGAAAGTCCAATAAACTTGAGCAAGGATCACTTTTTCAGTCTCTAAATGAAGTCAGTAGGTGACATAGGGGATAATTGGACTTACATTAAATGTTAAACCAATAAGAATGATCACTCATTAAGAATTATAAACACAAATTAAAGAATATCCATTTATAGCAATTAACATCAATAGCAAATAACTAAGTCACGTCTCATCAAATGTATGAAAATCAAATCTTTCAGTTCTATAACACTGTTGGATTGTGGAATACGCCGGATTACCGACACAGAAGGCTAAAGTCTACTAAACAACAATTTCTCCAAATCTAGAACCATCTTAATAGTGTAAAATACTTAGGTTATCCGCAAATACTATAATTCGCCTTTCTTGGGCAAAACGGTGGAGTAGATAAATAACCTCTTATTTCATGCTCCTAGAACATTGAGCGGCAATAGACACTCGGGCAACTCTTATCCAGCGTGGCTCGGGAAAGAGGATGGCTCCACCAGGAGGAGGAAACTTTTACCCGAACTGGAAAGGGAACTCGTCTGACACGAGCCACTAGGTTGGACGAAGACCAGATGGCGAATTTTAATCATTAATCAAAGCTTGCTGGCCAGAGGACGAAAATTACAGAGGCATAGGTATCTTTATTTGTGCTCACAAGAACTGGTAACTTCTGCAAATGAGATTCCAGCACAACTACTGCCGCAGTATCAATACGGGACTTCGGAGCTAAGGAGAGCAAGTCAACAACGGTCTCCACCCAATAGGCGTAACATTTCAGACAGATCGAGCAACCGACATCAGTCGTGGCTAGGCGGATTACCAAATAGAAACTGTGGCACTACCATAAATGTAATTACATAGAGCACTTAAATGCCACGGGGAATAAACTCCTTCACACAAGAATATACACACAATAACAAAGACTAAAGTTAAATATACCTACGTACTAAAACACAACAAATATTGGCGAACATTAACATAATCTCGCAATTCAGACATCCATAAAATTAATTGGCTACAATCCTCTCTGTCTCTCCGCCAGACAATACACGGTTATTTAATATCTTACAACGTGCTTATCCAAACAGTGACCTACGCCGTCCATGGTAAAATAACAGCTTGCAGAAGGGCCACAGCCAAAAAAATTTTCCTTTTTTTTGTTTTTATCTACGCGCCCTTTAAGTCAGCATGGCGTTCAAATACACGATCATGCACGGGGCAGTAACACTCACGCAACGCAATTTCCGATCACAAACTCAAAGCAGAGAAACGTTCCACACAGTTATTAATAGCTCCCACAACACTGGAGTTTTGCCCCGCCAGACGACGACCGTTGCACTAACTAGATGAAAAATCTTACTTTCAGTGACGACACAACTTTCTGGAGGTTATTAGCAGTCGCAGACGGACTTCATAGCTTCCCCAGCCCATGAACGGAAACCAAACGTTGTCCACAGATTTACAGCCTCTTGTGTCCTCACAGTCCTGGTTTTTGGGCTCATCCAGACTTAGCGTAGAGGGACCTAGAGGGACCGAGCGTCCGGCTACAGAACGGTCGTCCAAGGCTGAACACTCATCTCAACTGCCTCCTCCGCCCTCGGCACGGCACACCGCGGCTCCTCCCAGAGGGCGCGCTAGCAGCACCCTCGCGGAGGCTCCGCAACGTCCTCTACGAGAAACTCCCAACAGGAGTAAACCAAGGGAAAAACAGGAACCGAGCCAAAAGACACGGTTCACACAGCACTACCCTACTTCAAATAACGTAGCAGAGCGCGCAGAGGCAAATACTTTGCCACGACAATACCAAACATTGTTTAACGTAAATTGCTTTCTCTCTAAAGTGCGTGTACAAAAATGAAAACGACATGACCACCTTACAAAAATAGGTGCTACGATCTTTGTAGCACCAACGGAAATGCTCCTCCTTGTAAACCCAGAAAACGGGAAATTTCGCCTGTGGCTATCTCCCCTCGAGATACTGCTCTCTCTGTTCTACGCCGTGCCCCGTAAATTCTTGCCCTAGAAGGTTTATCTGTTTTCGACCTTCTACCAGACCTTCTACCAGACCAGATTATGTCTCCTGCAAGGTATTGTGGTTCATTCTTCGACTGCTCCCTTCTTGCAGTTGTTAGAGCGAAACGTTTATGAAATAGCAAAATGTTATTGTATGGAATGTCGGCATTTCATAGACAATTCCTATATTTATCAAACTCGTTATACTGATTCGAAGTTTCCTTATGCTAAAGGAATCAAGTTATTTCTAGTTTTTTAACTGTATGTCCCTGCAGCTGCCTCCATTGTAATCAAAAGAGGCTAGGTGGGATGTCCACCATGGTCTCCATACCAGGTAGTGGGTGTGCTGCTGATTCCTCCTTTTACAGATAACCAGTCCAATGTCTGTAGATTACTAAGCTCCCTAACAACCACTCTCTAGTTTATTCCTCCATACTGTAGCCCCCTCAGTTAGAAGCTAGTTTTTACAACTGGCCATTATAGTGCTGCAAAGAGTGCATTTTGCCCAAAAATGTTGATTCTTTACGTGAGGGACCCATGATAGTTTCGCATCCCTCTACTCGTAGAGTTTCATCATTAACCTTGATATTCAAGTATACGATCTGTGTGATGAATTTTCTTCTTCATAAGTGGTACTACATCAGTTTTCTTGGGTCCGACACTTACATTCTCTTTTCTGCCCCATTTTTTTCAAAATGTGTAGTACACTTTGTGCTGTTGCGCTCCTTAAATGTTCGGCTTGGGATATGTGAACTGTTAGAATTTTATTCCTACCGCCTGCAGGCAGTAGAGGCCTGCCCAGTCTATGTGATAACTAAGTAAGCCACTCGACGGTATTGTTACCACTATGATAAAGCAGTCCAGGCAGAGTGGCGTTTACACCACCTGTCAACGGCCGAGTGCATGGAACAGTGTGACCAAGCGTGAAGTAATATTTTATTACTCAGGAAGGTACGTGCTACCAAGAAACTCATACTTCGCAAATTTAACTGGGTATAGCAACCCGTGCTCAGTAGCGAGCGAGCTAGAAAACGCTAACGGAACAAGTAATATAAAGAAAACCTACTCATGACGCTCCGATAAGTCTACATCAGAAGCATAGCTATAAGCTTGTAAATAATCGAACTTCGTTGCTCAAAGCATTGAGTAGTGCCGCCGTTCTGCCTGAGTTTGAACCAAACAGAATGATGTGCTTTTGAATTTCAGAGTAACCACAATACACGCTTCTTGATGAAGATCTGTTGACTAGCTGCCCAATGACTGACTCATACACTCGTTCTTCACTTCTCGTGGGCAACTCAGCATCACGGTAGCTGCCACTCATGACTCAGGTCAACAGACGTCACCAACGGGAATGGGCGTCGACGTATTACTCGATCGGCCGTGTTTTCAAGCACAAAGCGCGTCCATGAAGGCAGCTGGAATGCAGTATAAGGCTGCTTTCATAAAGATCTGTAGATACTACAATCGTTTGAGTACATGACCCCGCGGTAATCTGCCCTCTCCCTCACCATCTCACCCATCATGAGGGGCAGAGGTCAGGAATAGGCGGTGGTGGTGGTTACGGTTTAACGTCCCGTCGACAGCGAGGTCATTAGAGACGGAGCGCAAGCTCGGGTTAGGGAAGGATGGGAAAGGAAATCGGCCGTGCCCTTTCAAAGGAACCATCCCGGCATTTGCTAGAAACGATTTAGGGAAATCACGAAAAACCTAAATCAGGATGGCTGGACACGGGATTGAACAGTCGTCCTCCCGAATGCGTGTCCAGTGTGCTAACCACTGCGCCACCTCGCTCGGTCAGGAATAGGCCCAACTGTTACAGTTGGTGTCATGAAATAGTCGTTCCGCTTCACGACGCGGGTTGTCTGGGGAAATGTTCTTCCAGCATACAAACCGTAGAGTTAGCCGAGAGAGGTGATTGTTCGGTAACACTTAAGCCCAAAGAACGTTACTTGGAGTCGGGCAGTAAGACTGGGTAATTTAGTAAATTACATCCGAGCAGTGGTACTCGTCGTATCTCCATTTCACTAGCATTGGCTCATTACAATGGGGTGCGTTGAACCACACGTTGTTTATGTTTGATTCAGTATTTTTTCTCAGTTAAGAGACCCACAACGTCGAGTACTGGGTGGAATATGATAAGGTTACGTTTGCGAATTCATGTGAATCCCTGAACTTATCATTGTTTGTTTTGCAATTTTGCAGGGCACGAATTGCCACGCACTACAGGTGTAGCAGGCACATTTTTTACATGTACACGTGTTGATCATTTGGCTCTCCATAGTGCAGACTATAGATGGGTGACGACACATGAGAAAAGGTAACTTATAAGGTTTTTCTTCAGTAGTGAGTTACTTGTGTTTCTGGTACTGGTAGTGGTGAAATCAAGTGCTGGTATTACAACAGAATCTGTTGCGGCTATAACAGAGCAATTGCGGATGTTAACAGAAGAAACGTTTTACCAAAAGTACGAGCATGAGGACCTTCTTCGTAGATTTGTGGTTTTGGAAAGCTTTGAGGTTCAGTCACAGCCTGTCGGGGGAAAATAGGCAGAGTTGGAGGTAGATTCTTCTCCTTTTGATCCAGCAGAAACCGCACCTATCAGTCTTTTTCCCAATAGAACAGGCGACTCCAAGAATTGTAGTCTGATGGTCACATCAGATCTTCCACTAAATCCGAAAGACCAGAACCTAGTTAAATCTCACTCGTGTAATGAAGAGTTGGATGTTTCACATTGTTTTGTATGCAGAAGCGTGGCTCACTGAGTAATGTTAATGGATAATATAAGGGTTTCAGTTAGCGTAAATAATTTTGGGAGAGGAGGAGTTAATCTGTCAAAAGGTATAATGACACTACTAAATATTAAAACGTCGATACGTTGAGTTTGGACACGAGTCATAAGCAAACATTACGCAAGAAGCTGTGTCACTTGTAGGCCAGTGATCGCACAAATAAGGAAAGTGTATTATTGAAATTTATCAACTTGTTTTGTAGAGATGGGGTGTTACCAGCTACTCTAGTAACTCAGCACTGTATAAAATTGGGATTTTACACCAATTTACAGCAAACAGTTCGTACAGCGAGACATTTACAGACATTAGTAGAGAAGTTCATGGAACAGAAACTACGAGATTGGATCAAGAATGAGGTAGCAGGCTCTGAAGTACACATGTCGTAATCATCCCTAAGATATCATTGGATGGAACCAAGGAATACATGTTTTTTTTCTGAGATAGTAGATGATTATCCAATCGCTAACCTTACTGAAATTTTGGATAAGTGTTGAGTGCTGTTATTTTACTGCATGTCACTCAAAAGTAGTCATCAGTTGGAAGTAGCACTTGAGCATAGGCCAAAGACAGCGTTTACCACATCATGCGGACGCTATCAATAGAAGCGAATGTCATTCGGTTTGGAAATCGCGCCTGCTACTTTTCAAGGGTTATTGGACGGAGTTTTAAGAGGGTTAAATCCTAAGGCCCATACATGATCTATTTGAATGACTTAATAGTGTATTCTTCGGTTAAACCGGAACATGTGAGACGATTGGAGGATGCTTTTAGTAGGTTAAGTCTGCACATCTAACAAGCACATGCAGTCGTTTGTCGCTTTGAGCTATCGTAAATTCATAAGGGATTTCTTGAATACAACTGAACATTTGAACAAATTAATTAGTAAGTTAGATTTATGTTCCACAGATAATTCTGTACAACAAATAGTAATGATGTGTAATCAGCCATTTCACATACACATCGCCAATTAATTTGTAAAGATGGCTACATGCTAATCATTTATAACTGTAAAATTTACAGATTTAAGCTAGTAGCTCCTGTCCATCAACTTTTACCCATTAAATATAAATTCTTATACTGAACAGAAGTGTCAAGAAGAAACTTTTTCAGATTGTTTCTGAATTTTACTTTACTGTACTGTCGGAATGCTCAGAATGCTCAACTCCTTAAACAGATGACAGTAAGACGATCATGGGTGACCGACACATATCATTCGTACAGTAGGTTTTTGAACAATGAAGTGTTTCTATTTTAAAGATGAATTGCTCCAGAACATTATCCCATTTGTCGTCACTGAATGAAAATATGGGGTATATAGCACGTTACTGATTTGCCTCTCCCCGAGATTTGCAATGTTTCTAATTCCAAAAGGGTCTGAACTATGTTGTTTTAGGAGTTCCAAAATGCACTTATTCCAGTGTAAATGCTCGTCAATACCGACACATGACATTTATGAAGTTGCAACCTGTTCGCTATTTCCTTACTACTTGTTACCTTAACACTGACGTAGTACTCATAGATATGAAGAACTGAATATATTGTGCCTTTTTAAAATTGAGTGTGAGATCATTCGCAGATAACCAATGCTACTTTTAGAAACATCGTTTATCATTTATTCTGTTTCTTGCGTATGCTTGGACTGGTTACGCTACTATTGTTATGTCCAAAAAGAATTATTTCTGCTTGTGGCGTATCAGACCACAGATCGGTTATATAGGGAACAATAATAGGCCTAATACTGAACTTTGGGGAATCATGTCCTTGGACTATACTGGTTGACTTATTTAGTACAACTTTTCTTATTGATTTGGTTACATATGACATTATCGTTTGATTTTCTGTGTCTCCAGTCTCATAAATCTGCTATTTATCTAGGACTGTACTGTGATTCACACTGTCAAACGCCTCAGACAGGTCGCAGAAAATGCCAAATGGTGCTATTTATCATTTAATGCTTCTAAGATTTGGGGAGTTAACATTTATTACTCTATCGGGAACACCATCAAAACCAGATAAGATTTATGTTTTAGAGAATGTGTAATTTTCTTAACTAGGTAATTCACAAAGAGTGTAATGTTTCAGTGGACGCAGGAGTATCAGGTATCAATGGAGGAATTGGGGAAAGAATGATTTCCGATGTAGTATTGCTATTCCAGATTTTGACAAAGAGTTCATCCCGTCTTATGATTCCTCAAATAAGGCAGTCGGCTGTATTTTGGGTCGGATGCTTTATGGACAGGGGCACCTAGTAGTTTATGAACCGTGACGGTTTAATAAGGCGTAAAGTAACGGCTCAACAAATGAAAAGGAAATGTTAAAGGTCATATGTGATATACACATTTCTGATGTTTTGTGAATGGTAGAAAATTTAAAGTTGTGACTGATCATGCGTCATTGAACCGATTGTTTAGTCTAAATGATCCCTCTTCTCGTTTGCCACATTGGGCCCTCAAGCTAATACGTTTAATTACGAGGTTGTCGGGCATAAGACACACAAACGATGTTACACTAAGTCGCAAAACAGCCTTGTTTAGTGTATTGGGCAAGAGTTTATTGGAACAGCAGGGTGCATAGGCAGACGATAACGATTATCAAGCCTTTAAGTCACAGCCGCACGCTTTAATACTTGAAGATTTGTTTTACAGGATTATGAAATAGGGGCCACGTATCGCGGTCCCGAGAGTTCTTCAAAAGGAACTGATACAACAGGCTCATGACCAGCTGTTATCAGTTGTTGATTGTCGACAGACAACAGACAGGCTTATAACGGAATGGTTTTGGTGGAGGAATAGGAAGCGTGTCAAAGAATGTCTACCATGCCCTGAGGGAGAGGATATTTTGCACTAGAGAATCCCTACGCCGAGGTCCACAGAGGCGTTGAAGCCATTTTAAATGCTTGAGCTCGACATTTACTATCCACAGTACACCTGTACGCATGTACGTATGGCTATAGAACTCTTTTGCGGGATATAGTAATGATATCAATTAGAGATCAACAGGCCAGTACAGTGGCACTAGTATTATATTGGATATTGGAGATTTTAGTCCCCAATAACAAAATTGCCGACCAGAGAACGAGCTTAGTTTTGGAACCTACGGAGCAGATGTGTCGTGTATTGCGTATTCGGAAGTTACAAAAGAGTCCGTCCCACCCGCAAACCAAAAGTTGAATGGAGCACAACCATAAGACCATTTTCAAAATGCAAAGCCTTAATGATGACTGGGATATCTATTTTCTATATATAGTTTGCACGTGCAACTCGAAGGTCCACATGGTAACAGTTATGTCTCTACCTGAGCCAGTATACGAGCCGAAAATGCTGTCCCACATTGACGCTTTAAGTCCTAAATTAGGCGCCAACAGCGAACCAGTGAAGAAGTTTGTGAGAAGAAATCGGGAGGTGTGGAAAAACGTACAAAAGGCGAACACGAATGCCATGGACCGCCGAATAGGCTAATGGGCAGACTACCACAGTACCGTGTACGGCAGTGGGTATTGGTCGCTAATCCCAGTACGCCAGAAGGAAAGACGAAGAAAATCTTGATCAAATATCACAGACCATATCTGGTCGTGGGGATGAACACGCCGGTTAACGGAAAGGTACAGGTTCCTACCAAAATGTACGTCGTGCACATCAGGCTGGTGAAACTATTTAAGAGTATTTTGGATGCTGTGCCACAGTTACTTGTGTCCTTGGTGGGATAGTCTGGAGAAGGTAGAATGTAGGAACCTCGTCCGTTAGACAATTAGAGGCACTAGGATGCCTAATACCTTGACGTCACGTAATTAATAATGTTGTTGGATTATTTAGTGTGGTATGTTAGTGTTAAATTTATACTTGATATTTCTCTTATGTATACTTTTTGCATTGTCTTGTGTTCGGGTGGATTTAGTGTTTTCGTATCATTGCAAGATATATTTTTCTTTTATTACTATACTATTATTATCAGGTTCTTGTTACTATTGTTTCTTCTTTCTGCTTGCCGTTAGTTCCTGTCTTTGGAAGGAGAGCGTTGATAGACTGTTTCTTTCCTCAGGTGACGATTTTGTGATGTCATCCTGAATGATGGAATGGTCCTGGGTTTGTCATACATTATCGGGAGTGGAGCAGAACGCTTGGTTGACGGTCAACAACTGGTATGATTTGTGTTGTTCTCTAGGCAATCGTATGTCTTCCTTATGAAGCATCAGCGGATATTGAAATGAGGAATGAAATTGGTAGATTGAAAGATTTTCTTTCGGAATTGTTTAAAGAGATACAGGTAAGTGACGGTTATTTCGGGACTTACAAGTGAGCTGTGTTAGTCACAGTTTATCTACGGCAAATTATGAGCATAGTTATCACAGCTGGTAGATATTGTATCACTGACTATAGTTATCAAGCGTCTGCAGAAGAAGTAAACGATTTCTTCTCAACATCTGTAATCTGCCACGCAGCGACAAATTACCAGCTCCAAGATATCAATCTCTCGAGAGACAAGTTTTTCCTAAAACATGTCACTACCGGCACAGTACACAAGGCAATTATGAGAATCTCTTCCGAGGCAGTAGGAAATGATGGAGTGAGCATGGGCATGATTAAAAACGTCGTAGACACTATTATTCCAGTTTTCACAGACATCTTCAACCTGTCTCTTGTCAGTAGTATATATCCTATTGAGTGGAAGCAAAGTTTAATCCAGCCTATACCCAAGACTGATAACTCTAAGTCATCAGGTGACTACAGGCCGATCAGCATACTACCTGCAATATCTTAAGCCCTAGAGTACATCGTCAATGAACAGCTTACAGATTACCTCAAAACTCATAACATCCATGACGAATATCAGTTAGACTTTCGAAAGCACCATAGTACAGCAACTGCATTATCAAAGTAACTGATGACATTAAACTTGCTATGGACAGACGTGAAGCTACTATCCTAACACTGCTTGAATTTAGCAAGGTTTTTGACACAGTTGACTTCGATATATTAATAATTAAAATGAAACAGCTGAATTTCTCAATCAGCGCAATACACTGGTTCGACAGCTGCCTCAAAAACAGAAGTCAACAAGTCGTTTGTGGGTCGGAAAAGTCATCATGGAAAAGCGTGCACTCTGGAGTTCCCCAAGGCTCCGTCCTTGGTCCACTACTCTTCTCACTGTACATTAATGATATTTCTTCAGTGATTCACTCCTGCAGCTACCATCTATATGCTGACGACATCCAACTGTACATAAGTGCAAGCCCCAAAAACATGGCTGGCGCAGTAGCCAGTATGAACCGCAGATCTTTGCTCTGTTTCTCACTGGGCACAGAACCTAGGTCGGAAACTAAACCCCAAGAAATCCCAGGTCAACTTATATCTCATACAAAGTTAATCAGCCGGTACTTTCGCGAAACGGTCCCTAAAATACTCCTCAGTGGTACCCAACTACCATACCAAAAAACAGTAAAAGACGTTGGAATAATCTTGGATGAACACCTAAACTGGGAAGAACAAACAGTCACAGCTTGCCGGAAATCGCTCTCCTCCCTACATGCAATTCAAAAATTTAGAAAAATATTTCCAACCCATGTTAAACAAAAATTAGTCCAAACACTAGTCTTGCCTAATCTTTACTACTGCGATGTAGTTCAACACGGCACAAATAGTGAAAATTCTAGATGCCTCGAGCTAGTGATGAATGCTTGCGTTAGATACGTGTGCAATATTCGGTTGTATGATCATATCAGCCCTTCATACTCCCAGCTAGGTTGGATACGCCCACATAAGGCACGCGATCTCCACACGATGTGCTTACTTCATCGATTTCTTAGCCACTGGTGCCCCCAATACTTATCTTCTCACATTAAACACCTATCATCATTCCACAATCGCAGTACCAGATCGGTTACGTCTATCATCTTGGCTGTACCTTTACATAACACAAAATCTTTCTCTGTGTCATTCTCCATCTCAGCCATACAACTATGGAACGCACTCCCCTGTGATCTGCGTCTTATCCAGAACTACTCAACATTCAAGAGGGAACTCAAAACTTACATATTAGGGACGGTATAGCCACCATTGTTGTGCCCCTCCCATCTATTTCTTTCTCCTCTCCATCACAGCTTCGAATTGTACCATTCTTTTTCTCTTCCTCTAACCTATCTACCTCTTATATATCTCTTTCACCCCATTCTATCGTCTTATATCTGAGCTCGATGAGAATAACTCACAAGCTGCAAGAATATAACGAGAAAATTCCCAACTAACAATGGGACTGACATTCACAAGAGAAAAGTATGTTTACTTTCATATACATAGTCACTATTATTATTATTATTATTATTATTATTATTATTATTATTATTATTATTATTATCATTATTATTCTTGATTGTCATAATTATTTTTATTGTTATAATTATCATTGTACTACTGTTATAATCTCAATTTTTTTGTTTAACATCAATACTGCATAACACGTTAAATGTCCTTAATGTTATTTAGAAACTGTAACTCGTTCAATCTGAGTATGCCTGGTTAGGTGTAAGAGAGGGCCTGAAGGCCCTAATCTTGCCAGGTAAAATAAATGCATAAATAAATAAATAAAAAATAAATAAATATTTGAAATATTATGTTGGTGTTGTATTTATTCTTCATATTTGTGTTATGGGTATTTTTTGCATTGTGTTGATTTCAGGGTATTTATTGTTTTCATGTCTTTGCCACATGTGTTTTTTATTATTGTAGTTTCATTGTCAGGTACTTGTTAATGTTGTTCTTGTTGCTATCTGTCGTTAGTTACTTGTTTCGGAAGGAGGACAGGAGTGATAGATGGTTCCTTTCCTCAGTTGGCGAACTTGTTATGACATCCTGGATGATGGGAATGGTCCTGGATTTGCCATACTTCATCGGGAGTCGAGCAGAATGTTTAGCTGTCGTTCATATGTTTGTTTAAGATATATATATCACAAGGCAGTCAGATGCCTTCCTTATGAGACATCAGTGGTCATTGAAATCATCACATCAGAGAAATGAAATTCCGAGACTGCTAGATTTTGTTTCGGATTGATATACAGATTCACAGGGAAGTAACGAATTTTAGGGAGGTGCTCAAGGAGTATCATAATCACAATAAATTAAGAGCACACCTATCACAGCTTGTATATGTTGGCCACAACCTGTTGTTTGCAGGAAGTAGAGGAGGAGGAGTAGGAGATTAGTGTTTAACGTCCGGTCGACTACGGGGTTATTACAGACGGAGCGCAAGCTCGGGTGAGGGCAGGATGGGGAAGGAAATCGGCCGTGCCCTTTCAAAGGAACCATCCCGGCATTTGCCTGAAGCGATTTAGGGAAATCACGGAAAACCTAAATCCGGATGGCCGGAGACGGGATTGAACCGTCGTCCTTCCGGATGCGAGTCCAGTGTGCTAACCACTGCGCCACCTGACTCGGTGTTTGTAGGAAGTGAACTTGGTTAAATGCGGGAGAAAAATTAATAAAAACATTGTCCGCGATAGCAGAGTAGGAGAAGTTCCTAAATTAAATGATGTGTTTGGTCATTTTGAAAAAGCTATATTGCTATGAAGAGTGAGGTGCTTTGGCTTTCATCCTGGGAAGGGTTTTTGTCTTAGGTGTACACTCACTTGTGTGACTGTCAATACACTAACGCGGAATTCACTGCATTGGCCAGAGGGGCCATTAAGCGTGTTACACTTCCAGAATTGAGAGCACCTTGAGGCCACCCTCACCCCTGTACTTACACATTCATTACACATACTTATCGATTCACAGCAGGTGGAAATTTCAGTGGAGCGGATGTTACATTATATCCACAACATTCAAGAAAATCGTCAAATCATGATTACATAGATGATTTTCAGCAACCAAGATGTCGTGTCTTTACTAGGTATTTGCATATTCCTTTTATGCAGTAATCGCAGAAGGGCACAACCTACAGATCAGCCGAGACACCAGTTGCCAGACGAGTTTTTAGCAGGCAATGGCCGTGGGAACGATTGATGGGTCGTAGAAGTTCTGTATTATGTGGTATAAACTTTACATTCAGGATTGTATTGTAGTAAGGTCCTGGTGACCTCCCATTAAGAGTCAGCTCATGCTGTAAATGGATAAGGAAGGACCCATGTGGTACACCTCAGGAATGGAAGGCTCGGTCCTGGAAGATTCTGGACGAAGCTTTCGAAAGAGGGGATGTGTGTTGCACACCAAAAATTTAGATGCGCGAGTTGAGATTATCTTAAACGTGTTATTCCCACTCGCGGCTACGCAGTAGAGGCAAGCCTGTCCGAAGTGCTAACAGAGTAAGCCTTTGGACTTGGACGGGCGAGCCACGTTGAACTTCAATGCCGAATCATAGTATGACCAAGAGTGAGCTGATGTTTCATAAGAGACAGTTGCGCACTACCGAGAAACTAATTTCACTGGATGTAGGAGCCCGTACTCGGGGCACAGCGAGCTAGTAAAAGCTGAAAGCCAAGTAACATGAAATAAACATACTCATCCCCATATAATAGTACTAAGTCGGACTCGTAGTTGTATGGTTATAAGTGATCGAGCGTAGGAACTCAAAGCATGAAGTAATGCCTCCATTCTGTCTGCTTATTAAACTGAAGAGAATGCTGTCATCTGTGTTATAGAGAAACCATGACCCAGCCTTGGTGATGGAAATCTGCTGGCAAACCTGGCAACGAGGCACACCATGTCTGTGCCGTGATGGCTGCGGGATTTGCGCGAAGTTTGATGATGTGGGGATTTTGGGCCCAGCCAATCTCCACCCCCTGAGCTACTTTGGTCGATGGACTACCAGATGTCTACAGGCTGGCTGCGAGAGATGCTCACTCGCGGTCTCCTATCTGGAGTAGGAATAGTACCCTACAAACATGATGTCATTGTAGTGGGAAAAGGACATGAGTTTGGTTAATAAAGTAGTGTTTGAAAATTAAGGTTTCCTTCTAACTACCACCTCTACACTCACCTTTGTTTGAACAGGGCGAGATTGTGAAGACGTTAGACACTTGAGTCGTTTGTGCATTGAGAGAGCATGTCGAGTATAATGGAATATAGAACAATTTATATTAAAATTATTTGTTTCATTACTATTAGTATGAATCTGGAGTGGCCATGCGGTGGATTGTGGAAAGAGGCTGTCAGCTAGGGCTGATTGTGCTTCTGTGATCATCAACGCAGTTTTTCCAATGAATAATTAATGTTTGTGGAGCGATAATGTAACTTTTAGTACATCACTCCTACAAGGATTTAATGTTTACACTGATGTGTCGATTTGATACAATTTCTGAATCTAGTACTACTTGTGGTATTCTGCAAAATGATACTACAGCTCCTGTTGATGGTCTATTGAGACGTAATTCAGTTTCAAAACACAATTAAAAAATGAATTATATGGTAATGTTCCAAGAATTATGGGATTTGAGTCTAATGTGAAGGGGCCTAATTAAATGTTAGCCCCAGAACTAGTGGAAAGGAACGTAGAGTGAAATTACAAACTAGTACGAATTGGTTTAATGATAACTTGCTGGATGTTCCCAGTCGACAACGAGGCAGTGCTATTCTACTACAGAGACGAATTCAGCATTTAGTGCAGAAGTTTGAATGCACTGTGGAAGACATTTCAAGAAAATTTAGTGCACTTACCACTTGGTTAAGGTAAGAGCTGCAGAGAGGCTCTCTGCTGTGAAAAAAATAAGAGTGGTTTCTGTAGATGAGAGTCCAGTAGTTATCATGACAAAATTACTGTTTACTTTGCAGATACAAATTATTTACATATATAAACTAGTTGTACAGAACTGTAATCATAATCCTAAAACTGAGTTTCTACTCTACTACTCTCGAAGAACTCTCTTGAACTGTAGAGTGGATTGATTATTAACAACTTATAGACCTTACTTATACAACTTACTCCTAAAATTGTTGAAAGCGGTATTGATTGGACAACATGTCAGTTTATTCAAAAAGTTCAAACAGTTTACTTTGCGAAAGTTACCTATTTTTTTGAGTCTAATCTAGGAATATCATAGCTAACACTTGCTTCAAGAATCATAAAAGAAGATTGTATACATGGAAGAAGCCTAGAGATACTGACAAGTTTCAGGTAGGTTATGTAATGGTAAGACAGAGATTTAGCAAGCAGGTTTTAAATTATAAGACATTTCCAGGGGCAGATGTGCACCCCAACCACTATCTATTGTTTATGAACTGTAAATGAAACCTGAAGAAACTGCAAAATGGTGGGAATTTAAGGAGCTGGGACCTGGATAAAGTGATAAACCAGAGGTTGAACAGAGTTTCAGGGAGAGCATAAGGGAACAATAGACAGGAATGGGGGAAAGAAATACAGTAGAAGAAGAATGGGTCGCTCTGAGGGATAAAGTGGTGAATGCAGCAGAGGATGAAGTAGGTAAAAAGACGAGGGCTAGTAGAAATCCTTGGGTAACAGAAGAAAAATTGAATTTAATTGATAAAAGGAGAAAATATAAAAACGCAGTTAATGAAGCAGGCAAAAAGGAATACAAACGTGTCAAAAATAAGAACGACAGGAAGTGCAAAATGGCTAAGCAGGGATGGCTAGAGGTCAAATGTAAGGATGTACAGGGTTATCTCACTAGGGGTAAGATAGACACTGCCTACAGGAAAATTAAAGAGACCTTTGGAGAAAAGTGAAACCACTATTATGAATGTTAAGAGCTCAGATGCTAACCCAGTTCTAAGCAAAGAAGATAAAGCATTAAGGTGGAATGAGTATGTAGAGGGTCTACACAAGCGAAATGTACTTGAGGAAAATATTACGGAAAAGGAAGAGGATGGAGATGATACTACGTGAAGAGTTTGATGGAGCACTGAAAGATCGGAGTCGAAACAAGGCAGCGGGAGTAGACAACATTCCATTAGATCTACTGACGGCCATCTGGTGAGCAAGATGTATGAGACAGGCGAAATACCCTCGGACATAAAGGAGAATGTAATAATTCCAATACCAAAGAGAGCAGGTGTTGACAGATGTGAAAATTAGCGAACAATCAGTTTAATAAGTCACAGCTGCTAAATACTACCACGAATTCTTTACAGACGAATGTGAAAACTGGTAGAAGCCGACTTCGGGGAAGATCAGTTTGGATTCCGTAAAAAATATTGGAATACGTGAAGCAATACTGACCCTACGCCTTATCTTAGAAGAAAATTAAGGAAAGGCAAACCTATGTTTGTAGCATTTGTAACTTAGAGAAAGCTTTTAACAATCTTGACTGGAATACTCTCGTTCAAATTCTGAAGTTGGCAGGGGTAAAATACAGGGAGCGAAAGGCTATTCACAATTTGTACAGAAACCAGATGGCAGTTATAAGAGCCATGGGGCATGAAACGGAAGCAGTGGATGGGAAGGGAGTGAGACAGGCTTGTAGCCTATCCAAGATGTTATTCAATCTGTATATTGAGCAAGCGGTGAAGGAAACAAATGAAAAATTCTGAGTAGGTATTAATATCCATGGAGATGTAATGGAAACTTTGAGGTTTGCCGAAGACATTGTAATTCTGTCAGAGACAGCAAAGGATTTGGAAGAGCAGTTGAACAGAATGGACACTGTGATGAAAGGAGGGAATAAGATGAACATCAACAAAAGCAATACGAGGATAATGGAATGTAGTCGAATTAGGTCGGGTGATGCTGAGGGAATTAGATTAGGAAATGAGACACTTAAAGTAGTAAAGGAGTTTTCCTATCTGGGGAGCAAAATAACTGATGATGGTCGAATTAGGGAACAAATAAAATGTAGACTGACAATGGCAAATAAAGAATTTCTGAAGAAGAGAAATTTGTTAACATCGAGTATAGACTTAAGTGTGAGGAAGTCGTTCCTTAAAGTATTCGTATGGAGCGTAGCCATGTATGGTAGTGAAAAATGGACTATAACTAGTTTGGAAAAGAAGAGAATAGAAGCTTTCGAAATGTGGTGCTACAGATGAATGCTGAGAGAAGAGAAGTTTGTGGCACAGCTTGACTAGAAGACAGGATCGGTTGGTAGGACATGTTCTGAGGCATCAAGGGATCACCAGTTTATTATTGGATGGCAGCGTGGAGGGTAAAAATCGTAGAGAGAGACCAATAGATGAATACACTAAACAGATTCAGAACGATGTAGGTTGCAGTAGGTACTGGACGTTGAAGAAGCTTGCACAGGATAGTATAGCATGGAGCGCTGCATCAAACCAGTCTCAGCACTGACGACCACAACAACAACAACAATGTCAATATCGTTTGTGTTTCTGGCATCATGATAGATTATGTTCTCTGTGGTGTCAAAATCTTCTGTGCTGTTTTCAGTGAATATAAATGACAAAAAGAGATAAAGTTTTATCATCATCACTATTTTTATCTTAGTGAACAAAGGGCTGCATTTTACCCTTGGGCTAATTTCATAATTATTTGTAGCAGCTATTTCAGAATCAGTACTACGTCACAGACATGACATGAGTGACCACATAACAACAGCCCATATGTGTGTGAAGCTAAAAAAGCCAAATTAAGCTGTGCAAATATATTTATTTCCACCTGGATCAAATAATCTCTGTATGAGGTAGGACGGCTTTAATATCTTTCTAAGGCATGATTAATGTGAAGTTGCCAATTTCGTTTGGAATCAATCTATTGTCCTAGAAACTCTCCAGACGTTTGGAGAAAATGAAATGGAGTGTAACAGGAGAATAAAGAATTATGACAGTACTTGAATGAGAGAGTTTCTAAAAGTGAAAAAATGTTGAGGTCATTGTTACAGCAAAGGTCGTGTGCCAGATAATAGTGATTTATATTCTGTTCAGGAAGATGAATGAGATCCTGAAGCTCGTTATGAAAGGAGGAGAATTCTTCACCAACATGGTCATTTTAATCATGATGCTGGAAACTATGAAATGAAGCATGGTTTTCAATATAACCATTTATTGCCTGTTCTAAAATTTCAAGTTTTCATAATTACATTAAATGGTACTTATCCTCATGCTTGATTAGACTAGTTTGATTTTGTATTTCCTTCCACATTGCTAGCCGATCACAGAACTGATTTTGTATGTGGCTGTTTGGTGGGTGACCTTAGTACGTGAAACTGTGTACCATATGACGAGTTTTATCAGATATTCCTGTTAGAAGAATGGTCTGAGCAGCGCAAGACATAATCTTTGGCATACTTGGTTATGAAGAATATTAATAATACTCATTTTATAAATCCTGCTTCATTCTTTGAATGAATGGTGTGGAAAAATAAATTTTTAACAATACTTACAATCCTATTGAAGTGAATTATAATTGACGTGGAAAAATTCCTCCCAAGTTGAGTCATATTATTATTCCTGGTCAAGTAAATGGGTAGTTAGTGGGTTTTGAAATTTGCTCCAAGAATTAGAATATGACAATGCTGAAGAGAATGGATGTGGTAGAAGCAACAGTAAGTTATTTATCCTAATCGGAGGCCACAGAGCAATTGGAATAATGATCAGCAGCAATGTGATACATATTGTGATAGATATGGGAACGGAAACTGGAGGAATCGGAGGAATTATGTGATTGCAATGAAAGCAACAATTTTAGGAGTGGTAATAGTGATTAGATTAGAAGACTGTTACGTCAAATCAAGATGCTGAAGAGAATGGTAGTCACTGACATTGACATGTCCCTATTTTGTAGAAGTACGCTTATTTTATCCACAGAAAAATGTTCAAGTGGGTAGCCCATAGCCCAATAGCCACATAATTGAAAACTGATGTGCGCGGCTGATTTGAGTGCTGAAAGCAGATTGAAAAATGCCTGTGAGAAATTGAATATGTTGACTATTGTATGTTTGAGTAACATATTGATAAGTGATAGACAGGAAAATCTCAATTCTCTGAAGAGTCCAACGTTTTAAATATATTTCGCCTTGTGTTTAAGGTGTTGGAAGCCAGTCATCTGGGGTGAGCGAGTCAGCATTTCACAGATCTGAAGTTGTAGCTTTATGGATTATTCCTTCTTTGCCGTGGACTCAAGTGAAAGGGATGATTAACAGAAAAGGAGCAGGGATGAAGGGACAAGTCAGTATTGATTTTCTTTGTCAAGGTTATAGCTTCATTCGAATTTAGTAACTGTGTGGAATTTGGCTAGTTATACGATTTTAGGGGCTGATTTCTTGTTGAAATACCAAGAAGTGATGGCCTTTGGCTGTGTTGTAGTGAGTTTTAAGTATAATGATGGTATGTTAAAGCATGAGGGAAGAGTTGCCTGTAGTGACTGAGTATGGTGTTCAAGCAGTGCTGAAGTGGTAGGCAAATTACTGAAAGGCAATTTATTTAGTGAACTGCGACATAATTCTTCAATATTTTCAGTGAATCCAGGGACACAAAATTCTTTTGTGTGTGTTGTTGCATTATGGACATGATTTCCCTGGTTGTTATCATGTTTTCGATTAATTTTTGCGGTACCGCTATATGTCTTTTTCTACTTAGTGTTGATAAAGCGATTTTACTATGAGCCACAAGTCTAGCACAGAATTTTCGATGAAGTTTTGTGTGATGTACATGTTGACACTATAAGTTTATTGATCATCTGAGGTGATGTTCACTGTGAGTCCATTCATAAATACTTTAATGTGAATGGATTACATGTGGATTATGCGCAGAAGAGCCAAAGAAACTAGTACAACTGTGGAATATAGCGTAGGGCCCCGCGAGCACGCAGAACTGCTGCAACACGATGTGATATGGAGTATGTTGAGTAATGTTCATGCGTGGGGAGTTTGGTGGTCAAAGAAGTGTTTAAACGCAGAAAAGTGCTACTGGAGGCACTATGTAGCAAATCTAGACGTGTGGGGTACCACACTGTCCTGATGGAATTGCCCAAGTCCATCGGAATGCACAATGGGCATGAATGGATTCAGGTGATCAGACAGAATGCTTATGCACTTGTCATCTGTCAGAATCGTATAAGAGGTTCCATATCACTGTAAATGCACACATCCCACACCATTACACAAGCTTCCACCAGCTTGAACAGTCCTCTAATGACGACCAGGCATAATTTTTCCAGTGATCAACAGTCCAATGATGTGCTGATTGGTCTAGTCAAAGTGTAAAGTATTGTATCGTGCAGTCATCAGGGTACAGGAGTCGGCCTTCGCCTCCAGAAGCCCATATCGATGCTGTTTCTTTGAAAGGTTTGCAAGCTGACACCTGACACCTTCAAACTATATTATTGTTTTTAATGAATTATACTACCAGATTCCGTATATGTGTGGTGTGAGAAAAGTAATGTCGCACACAGCACTTGAACGATCTAGCAGTGCTATGTACATTGGCGTGATCGTCGCTTTCTGACAGTCTGAGTTTTCAGCTCTTTACATGAATCACGTGATTTTTGGTAGCCCCCATCAGTGAAGTTGAGTTTTTGTTTTGTGTTTACAGTAATGGAACAGCGGAATTTAGAACGACGTTATTCAGTCACGTTTATTGTTAAACTTGGGGAATCAATGAGTGGGATCATTCAAAAGTTGAAACAGGCCTATAGGAAAAAATCCTTGTTAAGATCACAAATTGTTCGCTGGCACAAATCATTTTTGGAAGGCTGATAGCCCGATGAAGATGAATCTTGCTCACGGAGGCCTTCAAAATCAAAAACCGACGAGAACGTCGAACGTGTGTATGGTCTTTCGAAACCAGACGGACATTTAACAATAAAGATAATGGGTGAACTGTCAAACTTGACAACTTTCACGTTAAATCAAAAATCTGACTGAAGATTTGCACATGTGGAAGTTTTGTGCCAAAATTGTGCTGAGAAATCTCACAATTCAGAAGAACAACAATTGAAGAAACAGGTGCGTTGGTGTTCATGAGAAGACTGCTATTAACTGCGAATGTTTCATTAGTATGATCATCGGTGTTGAATTGAGGATTATTGAGTATGATCCTCAGACAATGGGGCAAAGTGAGAAGTGGCACACTGAGACATCTTCTCCACCATATGAAGCTCGAATGAGAAAATCAAATATAAAAAAAGCTTGTATTTACTTTTCTGACTGTAGGGACATCATCCACAATGAAATTGTCCCTGTCATGCATTTTCTGTTGGCGAAACTAAGAATTTCTTCAAAGGACGTCGTTTTGGGACTCTGGAAACATACTGAAGGCCGTAGGACTCAAAGCCTTTCGGCGCTGCTGCCAAGCCTGGGAAGAATGATTATACCGACGTAAATTTGCCGAAAGAAACTACTGTGTAGGAACCAATTCTCGAAAAAAAACCTTGGTAGACCAAAAATCAGTCACATTACTTTCCTAATATACCGAGGATATTACATATTTTTCATGTAATCTCACCCGAAAAATTTTAGTCTCAGTAGTAGATGTCACTTTCTACAGTGAAGGACGTTTCCAGTATTTCCAAGTAGAGGGCCTTAGTTACACATCAGCATCTCTTAAAAAGTAAATTGAGAGAAAACGTCAAAAACAATTACCGAAATGGCTTTTTTATATTTTTTGTGGTGTTCATAAAACCAGCATTACACCTTATCGAAAGTGTGTAGTAATTGCTAAGACTGTGCTAAAGGTATTTCCATATCTGGACCATGATCGCATATTAGTTGGCTTTTAAAAAGCATGTTGTTAATATAGTTCAACAACAATTAACGAATTTTTTAAAAAACTTTTTCAAGGTGTTCAATGTGTCGCCCCCCATCCTCATGGTAATGCACATTATGTAAAATGTGTTGGTATTACGGGAGTTAATCAGTCTTTTAACGTAAAGTTTAGTATCTACATTCTAATAATATACCTTTTAGCACTTCTGTATGCAACGATTAAATAAAATCTATTTATATATTTACCTTCGAATAATTGTTTGAGTTGCAATGTTGTATATGTGACTTTATTGTTATTGTGGAACTAAAAAATTGGTACTCATGAATTAGATTTCTATAAATAAAATCTATTTATATATTTACCTTCGAATAATTGTTTGAGTTGCAATGTTGTATATGTGACTTTATTGTTATTGTGGAACTAAAAAATTGGTACTCATGAATTAGATTTCTATAAATAAAATCTATTTATATATTTACCTTCGAATAATTGTTTGAGTTGCAATGTTGTATATGTGACTTTATTGTTATTGTGGAACTAAAAAATTGGTACTCATGAATTAGATTTCTATAAATAAAATCTATTTATATATTTACCTTCGAATAATTGTTTGAGTTGCAATGTTGTATATGTGACTTTATTGTTATTGTGGAACTACAAAAGTGGTACTCATGAATTAGATTTCTATAAATAAAATCTATTTATATATTTACCTTCGAATAATTGTTTGAGTTGCAATGTTGTATATGTGACTTTATTGTTATTGTGGAACTAAAAAATTGGTACTCATGAATTAGATTTCTATAAATAAAATCTATTTATATATTTACCTTCGAATAATTGTTTGAGTTGCAATGTTGTATATGTGACTTTATTGTTATTGTGGAACTAAAAAATTGGTACTCATGCATTAGATTTCTATAATGTCAAGCATGCAGTCTTCAACATGAAGTTAGCATTAATAAAACCTAGCTTCAGTATTATCACACAAACTTAATATTCATTGCTAAGTGGCTTCCTTTCCTTATGTGAGTATAAAGGATATTTTTCTCTTGTTTTGCATGAGTTTATAACATTAGTTCCGGCACTGTCTAGCTTTGAGTGACATGGTATTGAAAAGCCTCAGAGATCGATTATTTTTCGTATGTTGCAACATGACTACAGGAAAGTATTTAAATTGTTCTGTCTAATGTCTTATGCACTCTGTTTTATTATCGTCCCTTGCATTTCAAGTTACTTAATGCACTGCTGGAATATGTGCAGTGAAACCTTATCTTTCTGTGATTTCTAAAAATTCGGTAGAGGTTCACACTTAGTGTAGAGCCTATGTGATGTATATGTATTATTCGATTGTTTTAACCCTTTTAGTGTGTACTTCTCACTGTAGTATGTATTTACAGTGCGTAAGGGAATTTGTGTTATCGCTTGTGAACCCTCCTGGCATCTAGTGGAAGTTCGCTGCACCAGCTGTAGTTTTAGTTTGTTGTGAAATACAGCCTTCAGGATTGCGAGAAGTATATATCCCGACAAAAAGCGGTGTATTAATAGGTTATTCTGAATGATGGTAACCACCAATATAGTATCTGGAAGTGGCATGGAAAGTATACTTCCTGTAAAATTAATCTGTCATTTGTGGTCCTTGGTAAGCGTACTTAGCACCAACAAAGGGGTATCCAAAAACGTTTAGGAACATTTCTTACCACCTCTGTCCATGCCAGACATGTTGTGGTAGTACAAGGCACAAGGTGTACTAAAACTACTACAACAATTAGTTTCTGTATGTCGTGGGATTAATACTGTGGTCAGATTACATTGCTTCCCTCCTGCAATATCCTTTATTGCATCCCTTATCAGCTCGTAGCTTTATCCAGTTACAAAGTTTCAAGGATTGTTTTCACGTTGTGGTAAGTTAACATTAATATCAGTAACAATTATTTTCAGATCAAAATAAAAACAGAAAACACTATTTATGATTTTATTTGCGTGGAGTGGCGACACATAAAAGCACTCAAAAGGGAAGTGGTAAATCCATTTACAACCAATTTAAATACCTCACAAAGAGGTGCTACAAAAAATGTGCCCGCGAAAGAGTTTACACTGTGTATCAGTTAAATTTTATGGCTACTCATTTACGCTCCTTCCGTCATTTATTTAATTTTCGTGAGTTATTTTGGAGCATGTGTTGTCTGCGCTATCTGTAGCATACCTGTAGCCAATATCCCCTTTGTGAATTTAGTGATCATGTGTGATTCAGACACTTAAATAATTCAGCTACATACTTGCTCTTTTTACTGTTATGTTTACGATAACAAGCCCCTTGTAGAAAATAGTATAGATGACAATCCAATATGGTGAAGACATGATGCACGTGGTGGATACAACGAAGGCTATTGAAACACTTAGCAAGATGGACACATTTCTATATCTAGGTTCTCGACTACAGGTAAGAGGATGAGCAAGCAGGAATCACAGTGATCTGAATCGATTGAGACACATCACTGATATTATTTGTGAGAACAAGATGCACATCCACATTAAATAAAAGATATAAGGCACAACGGTGAAGACAGTTGCATTATGTGATACTGAGCGTAAGCTCACACCAAGGAGTTTTCAGGTTTCACTACATTATGAAAATTCGGATGCTGAGAAGACCATTAGCCATTTCCCGCTCGGCCATAGTAACAAGACAACGATCTGACAACTAACTGGAGTGGCTCCAATGAACGAAAAGATCCAAAAATGGAGCGTTCGGTGGTATGGACACATTATATAGCACCTACTTTAGTCATCAGCTTAGCCTGTTGTCTCACTGTTGAAGACCACAACCAGCGCGGAAGACCTTAACCGCATCGGATAGGTACCATAAACGTATATCTAAAATCAAGGAACATAAACCCACAGCTAGTGTTAGAACGTACGAAAAGGTGTACATTGTCCAAAAAAGCAGACCAAGCTCGAATGGGACTACGCTAAGAAGGAGTAGAAGAAGATGATGATGATGTTGGAAAGAGAGCACAACAGGAGGGTCTCGATATTAATGAGTAGAACAGGGGTCTGAACTAGAGAAATCACAAAAACAGTTTGTGAACGGCCAAAGCCTCAAAGGCGCGATAACGTTCTCCCACCGAAAAGTTTAATGACGGACAGTGAGAAGAACGAGGCAGCTGTGCGAAGAGAGATTCCCGAGGTAGCGGTACGGGCCACAATAGTAAAGGCAACTTCGGAGGTGGCTTTCGCACGTATGAACAGGGAACGGGACAACTGTAGTGCGAAGGGAGTTTAGAAGAGCGCCAGCAGAAATGAGGACGCTGCATGGAAAGTTTATATGCGACGAGACGCAATACGTCACACCGAGAGGGAAGGAGGTAATGCAGCGTATAATTAGCCTCAAAATTAGTAGAGGGAGAAATTGTAACCAAGGAATCAGAGTAGTTTCAGCTCCGCCCCGCAATGAAAGTAAGGTGAGGGGGAAAATATGGTGTGTTCTAGACAAAACACAAGAAGAGCTTCTGTGCTGCCACCTGAAGGATCACAGAAATATAATAGGCGTTAATCCCCTGCAGGATGGTGTCAGGAAATGGAAAACCACCCATGATCGGTAAATCAACCAGCATATGTTGTGACCACCTCAGTGGACAAGTACGTTATAGGCACAATGACTGGTATAGCTATGGCTTCTGGTAATTTATTGTGGCGGGCCCTGTTAAAATGAATGAAGCAGATGGACAGCCTCATATGTCTCTATAACAGACTACGAAATTTTTGCACAGACATTCAGATGGAACTGGAATGTACTTGAAACAAAATCGGGACAGCCGGCCGGAGTGGCCGAGCGGTTCTAGGCTCTACAGTCTGGAACTGCGCGACCGCTTCGATCGCAGGTTCGAATACTGCCTCGGGCATGGATGTGTGTGATGTCCTTAGGTTAGTTAGGTTTAAGTAGTTCTAAGTTCTAGGGGACTGATGACCTCACATGTTAAGTCCCATAGTGCTCAGAGCCATTTGAAACATTGGAACCAAAATCGTGACAGATATCACCAAAGGCCTGCTTGGAGGATGCTCTTTGCGTCCACAGTTCTGAGATGTTGGCATAGAGTCATTAATAAACCAGCTTCATAGTACAGCAGACACTAGAGGCTGCGTAGCCTACGGAGATGATCTCCTAATTACAGTATCTGGCAGCACAAGCGCTAAATGAGTAGAGGATTTTAGTGAAGTTCTTGAAAGACTAAGTAATTGGTGCACAGAAAACAGTTAACCGAAATCACCATACAAAAGAGATTTTATGTTAGCCCTCTAATTTTCGGATATGCGGCCGCGCAAATAAAATTTCTTCCACCGATAGTTCTGGTGAATATTGTCCGGCCATCCAGAGAACGTGCGGTAAGGCTGACGACAATGTGCTATGCGCGTCCTTACATGCTCCACAGCGGCGGTGTTTCGTATGCGGGTCACAGACGCTGGTCAGCAGCATTAAGATGCGCTTATATAAGCGCCGCCTGTGAAGAAAGCGTACAGAAATTCGATTCGCTTATTGATATATGTTCGGCGTAGATGAAACCATGACAACTTCTCTGCAGTTTAGTTACCCCAAGAGCAGGGTTCTATGCTTTGTCCAAACAGAAACCACTATCTCCGTTTATTAAATTATTAGCTAATCTACATCGAGTAAAGTTGCAATCTTCGTAAGATAGCCTTAACACAGTTTTTCTCAGGAATATGACGGATCTTCGAGGAGAGAGCACTCACATAGGGCAAAACAGTAATTGATCTAAAGGAATTACTATCTTTTTTCCCATCACATAGTAGGTGAATAATGATTGGGGTAAGTAATGAAAGAGAAAGCCATCTGGTAGAATTTAGCACAGAGCATAACTTAATCATTGCTACCACTTGGTTCAAGAATCATAAAAAAAGGTTATATATATGGAAGAATCCTGGAGATACTAGAAGGTTTCAGATAGATTATGTAATTGTGAGACAGATATTTAGGAACCAGGTATTAAATTGTAAGACATTTCCAGGAGCACATGTGGACTCTGACCACAATCTATTGGATATGAACTGTATATTAAAACTGAAGAAACTGCAAAAAGGTGGGAATTTAATTGGATGGGACCTTGATAAATTGACTACACCAGAAATTGTACAGAGTTTCGCGGATAGCATAAGTGAAATATTGACAGGAATGGAGGAAAGAAATACAGTAGAAGAAGAATCGGTAGCTTTGAGGGACGAAGTGGTGAAGGCAGCAGAGGATAAAGTACGTAAAAAGACGAGGGCTGGAAGAAATCCTTGGGTAACAAAGGAATTATTGAATTTAATTGATGAAAGGAGAAAATATAAAAATTCAGAAAATGAAGCAGGCAAAAAGGAATAGAAAAGTCTCAGAAAATGAGATCGATAGGAAGTGCAAAATGGCTAAGCAGGGATGGCTAGAAGATAAATTATCAGGATGTAGAGGCTTATCACACTAGGGGTAAGATAGATACTGCCTACAGGAAAATTAGCGAGACCTTTGGAGAAAAGAGAACCACTTACATGAATTTCATGAGCTCAGATGGATCCCAGTTCTAAGCAAAGAAGGGAAAGCAGAAAGGTGGAAGGAGTAGATAGAGACTCTATACAGGGACGATGTACTTGAGGACAATATTATGGAATGGAAGAGGATGTAGATGAAGATGTAATGGGAGATACGATACTGTGTGAAGAGTTTGCCAAAGCACTGAAAGACCTATGCCGAAAGAAGGCAACGGGAGTGCACAAAATTACATTAGAACTACTGACGACCTTGTTAGAGCCAGTCCTTACAAAACCCTACCATCTGGTGAGCAAGATGTGTGAGACAGCGAAATACCCTCAGTCTTCAATCCCAATGAAAGCAGGTGTTGACAGATGTGAAAGTTACCAAACTATCAGTTTAATAAGTCACAGCTGCAAAATACGTGGGGCATATAAGAAAGATCCACAAGTCATAATTCTTCCCGACCAAGGAACCTACACGCTACCTGACGGGACATGGCCCATATCCTTCTTTAATGCAGAAAATACAACCAGACATTACAGGCCCTTGTGAATATGGAGCAGTTGTCACACTTGAACACATCGTGTGAGAATGTGCCACTACACAAAACGTTGCAGACTACGATAGTTGGTTATGGAATAGTCGATGACATAACAAGGAAAGAAGAAGTGTGGCACAAGTGGCATTTGCTGACAGTGAAAATGCACACATCATGAAAAACAAAATGCGTCATTTTGGTTCCCAGAATTCCGAATCTATACAGAAAATTGGAATAGAAATCAACATAAACATTATTTCCATCCTTTTTATTTCTTATGAAACCCAAGCTTAGTATATTGAACTACTGTATAGCGAGACGTTCAGTGGTGGTGGTCCAGACTTTTGTACACACCGGTACCTCTAATACAAAGTAGCACACCCTCTTGCATTGATGCATGCCTGTATTCGTCGTGGCATACTATCCACAAGTTCATCAGCGCACTGTTTATTCACGTTGTCGCACTCCTCAACGGCAATTTGCCGTCGATCCCTCAGAGTGGTGATGGATCACGTCATCCATCCCTTGTTAGTCTATATCCCATACATGTTTGGTAGTGTTCATGTCTGGAGAACATGCTGTCCACTGTAATCAAGCGATTTCGTTATTCTGAAGGATGTCATTCACAAGATGTGCACGAAGGATGCGCTACTTGTAGTCCATGAAGACGAATGCCTTGTAAACATGCTGCCCATTATGGTTGCACTATTAGTCGGAGGAAGGCATTCACGTATCGTGCAGCCGTTACATCGCCTTCCATGACCATGAATGCCATACGTCGGCCCCACATAATCCACCTCAAAACAGCAGGGAACCTCCACGTTCCTGTAGTCAGTGGACAATGTGTCTAAGGAGTTCAGCCTGACCACGTTGCCTCCAAACATGACTCCGGCGATTCTCAGTTTGAAGGCTTATGCGACACACAACAGTGAAGAGAACATGATGCCAGTCTGAAGCGAACTATTCGGCAAGTTATCAGGTCCATGTGTACCGCGCTGCATGGTATCGTGGTTGCAAACATGAACCTCGCGTTGGACGTCGTGAGTGAAGTTGTGCATCATGTAGCCTATTACGCACAGTTTGAGTTGTAACACGACGTCCTGTTGCAACACGAAAAGCATTATTTAACATGGTGGCATTGCTGTCAGGGTGCCCCCGTGCCATAATCCGTAGGTCGCGGTCGCGCACTGCGCTAGTAGCCCTTTCTCGGCCTGAGCGAGGCATATCATCGACAGCTCCTGTCTCTTTGTATCTCCTGCATGTCTGAACAACATCGTTTTGTTTCACTCCGACACACCTGGACACTTCCCTTGTTGATAGCACTTCCTGGCACAAAGTAAGAATGCGGACGCGATCAAACCGCGGTATTGACCGTCTAGGCACGATGGAACTACAGACTACATGAGCCGTGTACCTCCTTCCTGGCGGAGTAACTGTATATGATTTGCTATCGGACACACTTCGTCCAATGGGAGCAGCTCATGCATGGCTGTTTTAACCTTTAGGCACGTTTAGTGACCTATCTGAACAGTCAAAGTGACTATATGTGTCATACGGAATCCACAGTC
Source organism: Schistocerca gregaria (assembly GCF_023897955.1). Taxonomy (NCBI): domain Eukaryota; kingdom Metazoa; phylum Arthropoda; class Insecta; order Orthoptera; family Acrididae; genus Schistocerca; species Schistocerca gregaria. The sequence continues at coordinate 414,788,363 of NC_064925.1, read as the reverse complement.
AACGTCTGTCTTCAGGATTTCTGGGAACCGGAGTGATGCAAAACTTTTTTTGATGTATGTATTAGCAAATGAACTGCAAGCATACACTGGCTAGAGACAACAAGGAAAAGGCCACATATGAAGACGACGAGTTGTACCATAGCAGAACATCCAACTACAGCAACTTTTCACAAGGATGGAGGAGATGAGCCTCGGGGATTATTCCCTGGTAGTCACCTCCCAATCTATACAACTTGGGTGGCAGTAGCAGGGTCCCTATGAAACCTGAGCTGTGCCTCAGTCTGCCAGGGGTCACTATCAAGACAAATGAAAAATCTAGCTTGGTTGTGCGACGGGTGAGAGTAGTCTAATCTAGTGTTGTGTTAATGTAGTATAGTGCTGCAAAGTGTACTGTTGTATAGTAATGCAGTCAAAAATCACAAATTACAAAATTTTTGATGTCTCAAAGCAGCATAGTACAAAAGTCAAGTAACATGTAACTATGGATTCCAAACTAACATACGGTTAATATCTATGTGGCAAATGGCCAAATGGTAGCCGGCAGCTGTGGCCGAGCGGTTCTTGGCTCCTGAGTCCGGAACCACGCTGCTGCTACGGTCGTAGTTTTGAATCCTGCCTCAGGCATGTATATGTGTGATGTCCTTAGATTAGTTAGGTTTAAGTAGTTCTAAGTCCAAGGGATTTATGACCTCAGATGTTAAGTTCCATAGTGCTTAGAGCCATTTCTACATCTACATCTACATCCATACTCCGCAAGCCACCTGACGGTGTGTGGCGGAGGGTACCCTGAGTACCTCTATCGGTTCTCCCTTCTATTCCAGTCTCGTATTGTACGTGGAAAGAAGGATTGTCGGTATGCTTCTGTGTGGGCTCTAATCTCTCTGATTTTATCCTCATGGTCTCTTCGCGAGATATACGTAGGAGGGAGCAATATACTGCTTGACACTTCGGTGAAGGTATGTTCTCGAAACTTTAACAAAAGCCCGTACCGAGCTACTGAGCGTCTCTCCTGCAGAGTCTTCCACTGGAGTTTATCTATCATCTCCGTAACGCTTTCGCAATTACTAAATGATCCTGTAACGAAGCGCGCTGCTCTCCGTTGGATCTTCTCTATCTCTTCTATCAACCCTACCTGGTGCGGATCACACACTGCTGAGCAGTATTCAAGCATTGGGCGAACAAGCGTACTGTAACCTACTTTCTTTGTTGTCGGATTGCATTTCCTTAGCATTCTTCCAATGAATCTCAGTCTGGCATCTGCTTTACCGACGATCAACTTTATATGATCATTCCATTTTAAATCACTCCTAATGCGTACTCCCAGATAATTTATGGAATTAACTGCTTCCAGTTGCTGACCTGCTATTTTGTAGCTAAATGATAAGGGACCTATCTTTCTATGTATTCGCATCACATTACACTTGTCTACATTGAGATTCAATTGCCATTCCGTGCACCATGCGTCAATTCGCTGCAGATCCTCCTGCATTTCAGTACAATTTTCCATTGTTGCAACCTCTCGATACACCACAGCATCATCTGCAAAAAGCCTCAGTGAACTTCCGATGTCATCCACCAGGTCATTTATGTATATTGTGAACAGCAACGGTCCTATGACACTCCCCTGCGGCACACCTGAAATCACTCTTACTTCGGAAGACTTCTCTCCATTGAGAATGACATGCTGCGTTCTGTTATCTAGGAACTCCTCAATCCAATCACACAATTGATCTGATAGTCCGTATGCTCTTACTTTGTTCATTAAACGACTGTGGGGAACTGTGTCAAACGCCTTGCGGAAGTCAAGAAACACGGCATCTACCTGTGAACCCGTGTCTAAGGCCCTCTGAGTCTCGTGGACGAATAGCGCGAGCTGGGTTTCACCCGACCGTTTTTTCCGAAACCTATGCTGATTCCTACAGAGTAGATTTCTAGTCTCCAGAAAAGACATTATACTCGAACATAATACGTGTTCCAAAATTCTACAACTGATAGACGTTAGAGATATAGGTCTATAGTTCCGCACATCTGTTCGACGTCCCTTCTTGAAAACGGGGATGACCTGTGCCCTTTTCCAATCCTTTGGAACGCTTCGCTCTTCTAGAGACCTACGGTACACCGCTGCAAGAAGGGGGGCAAGTTCCTTCGCGTACTCTGTGTAAAATCGAACTGGTATTCCATCAGGACCAGCGGCCTTTCCTCTTTTGAGCGATTTTAATTGTTTCTCTATCCCTCTGTCGTCTACTTCGATATCTACCATTTTGTCAACTGTGCGACAATCTAGAGAGGGAAGCACAGTGCAGTCTTCATCTGTGAAACAGCTTTGGAGGAAGACATTTAGTAATTCGGCCTTTAGTCTGTCATCCTCTGTTTCAGTACCATTTTGGTCACAGAGTATCTGGACATTTTGTTTTGATCCACCTACCGCTTTGACTTAGGACCAAAATTTCTTAGGATTTTCTGCCAAGTCAGTACATAGAACTTTACTTTAAAATTCACTGAAAGCCTCTCGCATAGCCCTCCTCACACTGCATTTCGCTTCGCGTAATTTTTGTTTGTCTGCAAGGCTTTGGCTATGTTTATGTTTGCTGTGAAGTTCCCTTTGCTTCCGCAGCAGTTTTCTAACTCGGATGTTGTACCACGGTGGCTCTTTCCCATCTCTTACGATCTTGCTTGGCACATACTCATCTAACGCATATTGTACCATGGTTTTGAACTTTGTCCACTGATCCTGAACACTGTCTGCACTTGAGACAAAACTTTTGTGTTGAGCCGTCAGGTACTCTGTAATCTGCTTTTTGTCACTTTTGCTAAACACAAAAATCTTCCTACCTTTTTTAATATTTCTATTTACGGCTGAAATCATCGATGCAGTAAGCGCTTTATGATCGCTGATTCCCTGTTCTGCATTAACTGATTCAAATAGTTCGGGTCTGTTTGTCACCAGAAGATCTAATATGTTATCGCCACGAGTCGGTTTTCTGTTTAACTGCTCAAGGTAGTTTTCAGATAAAGCACTTATAAATATTTCACTGGATTCTTTGTCCCTGCCACCCGTTATGAACGTTTGAGTCTCCCAGTCTATATCCGGCAAATTAAAATCTCCACCCAGAACTATAACATGGTGGGGAAATCTACTCGAAATATTTTCTGAATTTTTCTTCAGGTGCTGAGCCACAACAGCTGTTGAGCCCGGGGGCCTATAGAGACATCCAATTACCATGTCTGAGCCTGCTTTAACCGTGACCTTCACCCAAATCATTTCACAATTCGAATCTCCGTCAATTTCCTTCGATACTATTGTACTTCTTATCGCTATAAACACGCCTCCCCCTTCACTGTCCAGCCTATCTCTGCGGTATACATTCCAATCAGAGTTTAGGATTTCATTACTGTTTACGTCTGGTTTCAGCCAACTTTCTGTTCCTAGTACTATATGGGCTTTGTGACCGTTTATTAATGAGAGCAGTTCTGGGACCTTTCTATAGACGCTCCTGCAGTTTACTATTAGCACATTAATATTGTTATTCCTTGTTGCATTTTGCCTACTCCTGCCTTGCCGCGTCTCAGGAGGCATCTTGTCGGGCCTAGGGAGGGAATTCTCTAACCTAAAAAAAACCCATGTGCACTCCACACGTACTCCGCTACCCTCGTAGCCGCTTCCGGCGTGTAGTGCACGCCTGACCTATTCAGGGGGACCCTACATTTCTCCACCCGATAGCGGAGGTCGAGAAATTTGCCCCCCAGCTCTCCGCAGAATCGTCTGAGCCTCTGGTTTAAGCCTTCCACTCGGCTCCAAAACAGCGGACCGCGATCGGTTCTGGGAACGATACTACAAATAGTTAGCTTTTAAGCTAAAGGTTAGAAAACAGATTTGATTTTCAAACTTACTATTTACTGAATTTCATATTTCATACAGACTTTCAATTAATATTTTATGCAGATATTTAATGTAGATTATTCCAACCTACATAAGACAATGATTAGTTACACTAACACATCTGCAATTATGTTGAAATATTACGCGCAATGTTCATGTCAAAACATGTGAAACATCTGGTTCACTGTTGTATTTAGGTAAAATACGAGAGAAAACAGGAGATAAATCACTAAAAACACATAAATAAGTGTCCTTTTTGTACTGTATGGAGATGAGCAAGTGGTACTCAGCACTGGTGCAGAGCCTACTCCTTCCTAATACCACCAACATGGCAGCAGTGATTAACGTACACAGCCGCCATACGGTGGCGACAGCAGCGCCATATGCTCTCACATCATACCACTACATAATGTTTCACTTTCTAAACCTTCAATCGTGTGTGTGTATATATGGTCTTTACTATGGAGGGTAATTCGCATTCGGTACCCAGTATTTACTACCGCATACGAATTTTAAAACTGATTTGAACCGGAACTACACAGGCTACTTGAATTTGTTCTTAAAAACTTCTCCATCGTCCTGAAACTGTCATCATTGGGATCTACAGTGCCAGATCAAACTATAGCGATAGTGGACTACGTGCCATTGGTGCAAATGGTTTAAAACGCTCTAAGCACTATGGGACTTAACATCTAAGGCCATAAGTCCTCTAGAACGTAGAACTACATAGACCTAACAAACCTAAGGACATCACACACATCCATGCCCGAGACAGGATTTCGACCGTAGCAGTTGCGCGGTTCCGGGCTGAAGCGCCTAGAAGCGCTAGGCCACCGCGGGCGGCCTACGTGGCATTAAAAAAAACTTATTACCCCAATTCTTCGCAAATATGGTTGCAGCTGTTCTCGTTTATAACAGCTTATATCACATCATCATCTTCACTTCTAGATTTTCAAAGAGAGATGATTAATAAATTTTACTCAAGAGGAAAACAATAATACTGAGAATGAACATTGCAGTAACTTATTTTGTATAGTTAGTACGATACTATTGTACTGTCAGAACAGGTCGTCGCTCTTTAGTTTGGGTACCAGCGGAATTTGTCAACAATGAAATATCCTAGGTCACCAGGCGAGCAGTTGCGTAGCAACATTGCGATTCCGAATCGTATTGCGTAAACACATTGTCTGTGCTTGCGTGATTTTCGTTGTGCTACTCGTTTTGTTCTAGAGCGTCTTCTTGGTGAGAAAAGCTCATTAACTGAATATCTGAAGTGCTTTTCGTGAAAAGTCTTCCAACAGAAGAACTTCCAAAGCCAGCGTTGGGTGTGACGCAGTACGGAACCGTAAGTGAACATCGACATCTTTTCTTCTTCATCTCTTATCAAGACTAATATCCTTTGCCGTTAATGTCACTCTAAATTACTGCTGCTGAGCGCTTTAGCACAAACATGAAATCCCTTGTAGTTGATTTTATTTGGATGTTTAATCACACCAGCTACATTGTAACGAAAAATGGGAAAAAAAAGTTTCCAGTGATCCGACTTGAGTTTTAGCCTATGAGAGCAGTGTTGCAAAATCGTGGGCACGATTTCGGTAGCTCATGTAACCTGCTGAACTCTCTATATCCTTCAAATTCTGAAAGGTGTATATGTACACCATCATGAGCGTTTAGGGGCTACGTGTCGGCTATATTCTGCGTCATATTACCATAATGTATCGCTTTTTATGTCCTACATGTTGTAGAGATTGCCAAGGCTCTTTATATTGTTCATAGTCGACGAGGACAAAAAAAGCGAGGTGAAAATTGATATTGTTGAAAATTTGAGCTAGGTGGTAGCAGGGACTGATATGAATATTATACTTAAAAGTCCAGATCGGCGAGATGTGCGCTACAGCGTATGGAAGGGAGATGGCATGGGATGTGGTGGGGAAGAGAGGGGTTTGGGTTCAAGATGAATTTTTTATTTATCTTAAATAAATAGAAATGAGTTGCTTCCAGCAAAAATGTATTTCTGTAATCAGTAAGCTACATTAAATTTGTTAGGAAAATTGTCCTATTCAGTACTCTGTAGCAGGGTGGTGGTGGTGTGTAGACGGCACACACGTGAGGGAATGTAGTTGTCTGGTATTTGATCAATCTCTTCCCTCTTCGTTAGTCTGCAAACTGAAGCGCTACCGGCTAAACCGCCACATTTGACCACGGTTTTATTACGTCGCTTTCTGGCTCTCTATTTGTCCGTCTGTATCTCTCCCCCCATCCCCCCCCCCCCCATCACTCTCTCTCTCTCTCTCATACACTTACAGGCACTTCGTTGCAGAATAAGAGCGTGGCATTTATTTAGCTAAAAAGGGCCTTGCCGCCACAAGGCATATGCCTAGTTTCCAATCTGTCAGCGGTGAACACCATTAAAAATTTGACTTCATTATACACTCCACAGTGGATGGTACTCTGAGGAGTCGCACAGATTCCGATCAAGTGGACGAGCATGTGTTCTCCTTTAAATTGTGTGTCTGTGTATCTACATTATCTGCCCACTTTGGTACAAAAGTACATTCACAGTGTAGGTAGCTCTGTGAAGTTGGTAACTGAGTAGTGAATGATGCGAAGTGAAGGCGACCAAACATGGGTTGGACGTCGGCAGCTGACCACGTACGAGCAACGAAATCAAAAGCGAAACAGATTGTAAACTTCAGAATGCAACATGGGGGCTGGACAGAGTAAAATGAAATCCATCTGCTACAAAGGAAAATAATATTCTGTGTCTGTTCGCGCACATCACATTTTGTTCCAGTAGAATCCAAGCACAAGAAACGTGTTTCGGCTGTAAATGTTTTGACAATTTTCAAGCAAACAGGGCTTTCGTGAAATCTTTAATGTTTGCAGGAAGCTATGGAAAATATTGTAAGGATAATTTGTTTAGAATGTGTTTTAGGAAGCGCATCGGTGATGTTGATGTGTGTTCCTGAAGTTTTATTACAAGGAAATGGTGCACATACGTAAGGGAATTAAGGACTCCACTATTCATCTGTTGTGTGGCAGTGGAAATGAGTTACCGTTTATTGCTTCTAACCTCTAAATAAGTATGTTTGGATTTTGAATGTTGTTAGTTACATTAATTGTTCACTACTGTATAGTTAATATCTGTGATTACGTGTCACAGATTTTTACGTTTTTCGACCTTATGTTCAAAAGTATTCTCTATTGACTGATTATGTCTGACCTCTGGATGCACGAATAATATTCGAAACTGCCATTAATACGGCTCAAATATTTGGATGCCGTTAGTAGTAAATTTACCCCTCTTTGTCCCTCGTTTCCGAATGTCTGATATACGTAACTGACCTACGAATAGTGTGGAAATCCTCACGTCTCCGAGAAATTCGTATCATCACACAATATTTCACGTTCTAAACATACAAACTTGTGTACATGTTCTTTAATAAGGACCTTAATGCTCTCAGGTTACGCAATATATACTGCCTCATTCCCATTACGATTTTGTTTCGAAACGCAGCTGTACCTTCTGCACGTCTGTCATTGTAATAAATGTGTCGTCTTTTAGTATTATAGTTGCCTCTTGAAATCATTGCATCTTACTTCACAGTTTCTTTCGACGATCGTCGTATTCTGACTACATCTTAATTTTATTCAGGCTTTAAGAAAGGGTCATCTGCCCATCGCAGCGTACCATAGACGCACTCAGGGCGTCGGTTTATAAATGTCAAAATTTCGTGTTAAGTGTCTGATGCAAACATATTTCGCTGAGCTGCTTTCCCAATGTTATTCAAACTTGAAAATATGTGAATATTCGGATATGTTCGCATTCATAAGTAGTTGCCACTATCATTTCACAGTACATTAAAGTATGATTTCAGGTACTCCTGTGGCTAAAGGACACGTTGTAATCATCGAGGAAATAATTATATGATATGTGCAAGTCAGCTGCTTGTTTTTAAAACAAATTTATTACACAGTTCTCCAGGCACAAACGGGTAGGTGATCGAAAAATTATCGGCTTCTGCCAGCATATTAAGCTCATTTTGGTATATTTTCAATATTCTCAACATTTCTCGGCTCTGTCAGCATCTGTATTAACATTTATGTTAAATTAACAACAACCTCAGATGCAATGTTTACCTAGATTTACCTTGGTTTCAGTTGGGATAACCCAATCTTCTTCAGAATAAAAGGAACTACGATTCGTCCGTAATGGACAACGTCGAAAACTAAAAACTATAATATAGTAATACATCGTCATATTGCAATAACTTATCCGTTGTTCCGGTACTATAACGATGTATTACTATTTATAGTTTTTAGTTCTTGACGTTGTCCGTTATGGACAAGTCGTAGTTCCTTTTATTATGAAGAAGGTTGGGTTATCCCAACTAAAGTCTAGGTAAATCTAGGTAAACATTGCAATTTAGGTTGTTGTTAATTAGAAATCAATATTTTCAGTAAATGCTATTCCTTTACCTCGCTTAATAGGCAACGAAAAATTTGAGGGTGTAAGTTTAAAGCTGAAACTAACGTGGTCATCAAGGAATTTCATAGCTTATAAGATATGCACTTCTGAACTGCAGTTGATTTGGGAATTTGTGGGCTTGGCAGATCAGACACATATTATACGTATGGTCAGTAAACTGTCTGGATGCAGTCGGAAGTAATCGTCGCTATTTGACGTAGGTCCCAGAGGAATTTTTGAACAATGAAATGTCAAACAACATTAGGTGGACAGTTGCATAGCAACATTGCGATTTCGAATCGTGTTGCGTAAACATATTGACTGTGCTTACGTGATTTTCGTAGTGCTGTTCTTTGTGCTCTAGAGCTTGTTTTCGGTGAGACAAGTTCATTAATTGAGCTTGTCGAGAAGGGTCTTCAGCCAAAAAAACTTACAAAGCCAGCGTTGGATTGACGCAATACGGAACCGTATGTGATTAGTCAACATCTTCTCTCGGTCATCTCTTATCCACGCTAACCTTCTTTGCTGTACTTGTTACTGTAATCTACTGCTGCTGAACGCTGTAGCTCACGCCTCAGATCACTTTTATTTGGTTTTACTTTGGATGTTTAATCACACCAGCTACATTCTAACGAGAAAGACAAAAGAAATTCTTTCCAATGCGACTTGAGATTCAATTTACGAGAGTACTTTGACTAAATCGTGGCCTTGATTTCGGTAAATCATGTAGCCTGCGGAGTTCTTTACATTCTTTAAATGCCAGAACTTTTTTATTTTCATTTTCGAGATGATTTATTGACTTTGTGCCGACATTATTATGCACCGTATTAGCATACTGAATCATGGTATGTCTTAAATCTTGTATTTATTATCAAGATTGTGTATATTGGTCACAGCCCAGCCAACGAAGAACAGATAGGTCGAATCAAGAAAAAAATTGTTATAGTTGATAATTTAACCTTAGGACTAGGGACTGACATGAATATTATACTAATGGTCTAGACAGACGGACTGCTTTGAGAAAAAGTGCAATCCAGTGTTCGGTTAAGCTGCGTTATAATTTCGTAAGAAAATTGTCCTGTTCAATTCTCTGGAGAAGAAATATTCTTAGTGTTGCAGCGGTTCAAAAAATCGTAGATTATTGAAAATAATAATTGGCGTTTTAAAATTAATGTTTATTGTTAAACGGAGGGGATAAAGGAACTTATTAAATGGATGTCGCTTGTCAAAGTGCAATATAACGTTGTTAAGGGATAAATTATGTTCTGGTACTGTAACAGGGTGGAGGAGTGTGGGCGGATGCTACACACGTGAGGGAACGGAGGCCGCTGGCATGTCGTCAAACTCTTCCGTCTTCGTTAGTCTGCAAACTGAAGCGCGGCCAGCCGTTTCTCCATTCTCTCTCTACCCTACTATGTCACGAGTCATTACACTAAAAGCCGCCACTTTGAACGATGGTTGTATTAGGTCACTTGCTGGCTGTCTATCTGTATCTCCCTCTACAGTTACAGTTACAGTGTACCGAGCTCATTGGTGGCGTTGTGAAGTTGGTAACTGAGTGGTCAATGAAGCAAAGCGAAGACGACCAAACATCTGTCGGACGTCAATAGCCAAGTGGTAAAGAGCAACGGAAACAAAAACGAAAAACACTGCAACCTTCACAATGCAACGTAAGGGGAGGAGAGGTTCAAAAAGTTCCAACTGCTACCAAATTACATGGAAGTAAAATAATGTTCATTGTCAGCTGGCGCACATCACGTTCTGTTCCAGTAGAAATCGTGTATAAGAAACGTGTTGCTGTTATAGAAGTTTTGCCCATTTTGAAGAAATCAGGATATACCTGAGATCTTTTAGGTTTGGTGGAAACTGTGGATAATTTGTTACAGAAAGTTTTTGGACGTGCTTATGAACTCGGTGTGTCTTTCTTATTGTTTAACTGCAAGAATATGGTGTAGATATGTAAGGGAATTGCTTAAGGTGTCTACTATTTACATGTCGCGTTGCAGCGGAAAGGAGTTGGGGTTTACTGCTTCTTACCACAAAAATACGTATTTTTTGATTCTGGTTGCTGATACTTACATTACATACGGGTACTGTTGTATGGATAATATCTTGTGATTTCGCATCCACTAATTTATAGGTTTTCTGTCATCATGTCAAAAGTATGCACCATTTATTGTTTAAGTCTTACTTTTGGGTGCATGAATAGTATTCGACATTTCCGTTAATTAGTATCGAAGATCTCCCTCGTGTTATTAGTAACTCTGCACCAAGTTTCAGCAAATTTCATGAACGTAACTGACCTAGGAACTGGCTGCACTGCCTCACGTCTGTAACACTTTCGTGCCATCACGTTGTAAGTGTTCAAACATGTGTGTACATGTTCTTTAATAAGGGCCTTAATTCTCTTAGGGAACCATTATTTACTACAGTATGCGCATTTTGATTCTGTTCCGGAACAAAGCTTCGCCTTTTGCATGCATTCCTCCATAATTAATTCACCGTCGTTTTGAATGTGTCTTCCTTGCAAACTACGGTGGCCCCTTGACACCATCGCTTTCGTTTTTTAGTTTCTTTCGACGCTTACTCCATTCCGTCCTAATTTTATTCAAGGTCTAAAGGGACGTATCTGCATATCCTGACGACCCACAGACCAACTCAGTGCGTCGGTTTATAAATCTCAGAAGTTCTTGGGAAATATCTGATGCAATCGTATTTCGTACAACTATTAGTTCAGTGTTACAGAAACTTCACAAGACGTGACTGTTTCGTATCTGTTCATATTCACAAGTAGTTACCACTCGTATTTCACCGCATATTGAAAAATATTATCTAAGGTATCGGTCTGTCAAAAATATATGTTGTAGTCGTGTAGGTCGACGTCTTGCTTTGAAAGCAAATTTATTACACAATTCTGTAGTCATCTGCGGGTACTGCGTGCGGCTACACTCAATTATAAAGACTTCTATCAGCACATTAGCTTCGATTTGGGAAATTTTCAAATACACATTATTCTTTTATCTTGCTTAGTAGGGAAATAATGAATCTGATTTTGAAATGTTTAATTCGATACTAACATTATCATTGATGAAGGTTACGAAGACAGATAAGCCACGTATTACCAATGGCTAGTAAAGCGCTGCGGTACAGTGAGGAGCTATCTAAGTTTTTTAGTGTGGGTCTTAGACAATTTTTTCAAAAATGAAATATCGCACAACACGAGGGGGTCGATGAGAGGCAACATTGCGATGGCGTATCGTGTGGCATAAACATATTGTCTGTGATTTTGTGATTCTCGTAGTGCTATTTTTCGTACTGTAGTGCTTCTTCTTGGTGAGAATAGGACATTGACTGAATATTTGAACTGTTTTTTGAGGACCGTCTTTAGATAGGGAAACGTAACAAGATAGCGTTTGGTGGGACACTATACGAAACAGTAAGTGACGAGCCAACATCTTGTTTCCGTCATCTCTTATCCGCAATATCATCATTTGCTGTTGACGTCGAGTGTAAACTAATGCTGCTAATCGCTGTGATCTCAAATTTGAAATCGTTCGTATCCACCTTTATTCAGATGTTTATTCGAGCAGGTGTGTTTTACCGAAGGAAACGATCCTTTCCGGTGATCAGATTTGATATTCATAATTCGAGAGTAGTTTCACAGTATTGTCGGGCATGGTTTCGGTAATTGATGTACCCCCGGAATTTTTTGCATTCGGTGAATGCCGATAGTTTTTTGTTTCCATTATCAAGTGAATTTAGTGGCTAGCTAGCGACGTTGTTTTAGGACATATTAGACTACTACATCATGTTACGTACTGCATATAGTGTAGACCATAAAGGTTCTTTATTTTGTTCAGCGTGATTCACCAGCAGCAAATATATGTACACAATTAATTTTTGCTTGTCTGCAACATGGGTGTATCCTGCGAGAAAAAGATGCGGCAGCTTTGCCTCCCTATGAACTAACTGATACCTTGTATCGCCAGCGAGACAGAAAAAAAAGTCAGAATAAGTTTGAAGAAATGCATCACAGTTATTGGGTGCTGTGAAGTGGCATGAATCGTGAAGTCTGTCATTCTACAAACTAATATGAGTTGCCTACATCTCGTCCCCATGGCCCTATTTTTGCAGACGTTCTACATACACATTTGCTCTGTAGTGTAAATAAATGATATTTGATTGTGGTGTATAAGCAGCAAACGAAAAAACATGAATTTTGTTCATGTAATGGTTACTTCCACGTCCAGTCGGTTTAGCTGTTGCTGAATCTTACAGCTAGTATGATCGCGGTCCATGAGACTTATTTGTTCTGGCTCTCCGTCCACAGGCAGCGTTGAACATCATTGATGCTCTCGATTCCGCTGAGGCTTGCAGACACATGTGGTCAGTCGCGAAAAGTCGCGGAACCACGAACCCCTCAATAGATGTCTCACACAATTCGGATGATACGTCAGGAACAAAAGAGTTTCAAGTGCCTCGACATACGACATGGGAGGTTCGCCAGTAGCTATTTAGCATTTTATTTAACAGCGAGTACAGTTGCATGCGCTTTTTTGCTTTAGAAGAGAACTATCCTGTCTTGACAGTATATTTTAGGGTAGGCAACGGTTAAAGAAGATGAAAGAATTTAATTAGAGATGCTATAATGTTCGTAGATTATGAAAATGCTTTTGAGAAATACAACAGACGAGTGATACGTTACATCCTGCAAACAAAGGTTACCCAGTTCGTCTAATCAACTCTTTTGAAGCTGTTACAAAGGGCCAAAAATTATGATGGAGAATAAAGAACTTGTGTAAATAAGTAACAATAAAACAGAGAATTAGACAAGTATGTAACCTGTCTCCAGCTCTTTTCAACTTCTACGTGGGTGACCTAGTCAATGCTTGGAAAGGCATCAGCTACGGCATAAAGATCCACAGGGAGAAATGTTTTAATACTCTGCTATAAGCAGATGCTCAAATGACGAGAGTTCAATAACGAAATTAAAAACTACGGTCCAAAATTAAACGCAAAATAATTTGAGCAGGATAAATGAGATTCTTCCGTAGTGTTATAGCGTGAATCTGGAAATAGTGCCTTATATGTAGAGATTAAGAATAAATTAGAAGTTGATTTAGTGTGTAAAAAAAAGACCTTAACAGCAAAAGATGGCGGGGGTATATTTCAGTACTGTTTATCTTAGCCTGCTGTAGTAAGTTGACAGCAATCCAGTTTCCAGTGATGCTGAAGTCGACTGTTAAGCACTGATTAGTAATCTCAGCTTGGGCTTTCTGGGGCAGGGATTCTGAGGGTTTTAGATTAGGAAATGGCACACTTAAAGTAGTAAAGAAGTTTTGCTATTTGGGGAGCAAAATAACTGATGATGGTCGAAGTAGAGAGGATATAAAATGTAGACTGGCAACGGCAAGGAAATCGTTTCTGAAGAAGAGAAATTTGTTAACATCGAATATAGATTTAAGTGTCAGGAAGTCGTTTCTGAAAGTATTTGTATGTAGTGTAGCCATGTATGGAAGTGAAACATGGACTACAACTAGTTTGGACAAGAAGAGAATAGAAGCTTTCGAAATGTGGTGCTACAGAAGTATGCTGAAGATAAAGTGGATAGATCACGTAACTAATGAGGAGGTATTGAATAGGATTGGGGAGGAGAGAAGTTTGTGGCACAACTTGACTAGAAGAAGGAATCGGTTGGTAGGACATGTCCTGTGGCATCAAGGGATCACAAATTTAGCATTGGAGGGCAGCGTGGAGGTTAAAAATTGTAGAGGGAGACAGAGAGATGAATTCACCAAGCAGATTCAGAAGGATGTAGGTTGCAGTAGGTACTGAGAGATGAGGAAGCTTGCACAGGATAGAGTTGCATGGAGAGCTGCATCAAACCAGTCTCCGGATGAAGGCAACAACAACAACATCATACTTGCCAAGTTCCTTGTCGCAGTGGTTCCTGTCAGATCCCCGAAGTTTACTGCTTTCGAGCTGGTCTAACACTTGGATCGGTGGCCACCCGGTATGCAGAGCGCAATTGGCAAATGGGGTGCACTCAGCCCTTGTGAGGCAAGCTGAGGAGATACTTGATTGAGAAGCAGCGGCTCGCCGGCCAGAGTGGTCGAGTGGTTCTAGGCGTTAGAGTCTGGAAGCGCAAGACCGCCACGGTCGCAACTTCGAATCCTGCCTCGGGCATGGCCGTGTGTGATGTCCTTAGTTTAGTTAGGTTTAAGTAGTTCTAAGTTCTAGGGGACTGATAACCTCATAAGTTAAGTCCCATAGTGCTCAGTGCCACTTGAACAAAGCAGCGACTCCGGTCTAGTAAACTGTCATACGTCCGGGAGAGCGGTGTGCTGACCACATGCCCCTCCATATCCGCTTCTAGCGATGCCTGTCGGCTAAGTATGACACGGCGGCCGGTCGGTAACTTGGTGCTTCCTGGCCTGTTCGGATGGAGTTTAGTTTTTAGACTCCTATACTTGAGTTAAGACGCGTTTATCAACTTACTGAGGATCTGTATGTTGCGTTGAGCTCGATTCATGGTTTCTTAGGATTTACCTTTAACATTACATCACCAGAAAAGCACCACTTTCAAGCACGTTCCTGTTAGATCGCTTCCTTGTCTGTCAACCTCTTCGGTACAGGTTCCACAATTGATTCTAAATCAACTTAAAGGTGACGTAGAGTCTTGAAACTTCCAGCATTGTTCAGACATACCTGGTAAAGCAATATTAGCTCACTATCTTGTCTGGCGTGTGGCGGAGGGTACTTTATATACCACTGCCATCTGCCCCTTTTTCTGACCCAGTCTCGAATGGCCCGAGGGAACGGTAGGTGGTAATCCACCGTGGGAGGTCAGATGTATCCACTTTTTTCCCACACGGTCATATCCTTAGGTAAACGTAGGAGAAAGCAACAGGTTTTGCAAGTAAGGTGAACATAAACTACAATAATCCTGAAATATATCATAGACTCCGTTTAAATCTCAGCAAAATGTAATTTTAACTCTTTTAAAGCCATATAGAGCGCAAATAACTCAATGCTACCTCACGCAACTATTCCTTCTAGTCGATAGATCAAGCTATCCGATACATGCTTTACATTCGTCCGTTTGCCACAAGTACCTTGTACTCTTTTGGCGCAATTTATGGGCAAATTGGTGGTAGACTCTTTGCATGTGGAAGTGGCTTTAAAATGGCAGGGCAAAGAATTTGTGGAAATTTGTACAGAGAGCCAAATAAGTAGGGCAACAGTAACTAGTGAGAACCGTTGTTTGTGAAGAACAGTGAAGAACGTGAAGAACAGAGAAAGAAACGGAAAAGAAAAAGGAAAACGTACAGCGTTGGCAACTATAAAGCTGTGTTCTGTCCCATGAAATCATGCGTACTGTTCGTACATTGTTCTAAAATGCAATGCGAAACCCCCCCCCCCCCAATCTATACATCACGTATCATAATACTAGTTCGAAAACTGTGTACCTGTTTTAATTGGCACTGTAAGTCCCCACAACCCGACAAGCCTTCAATCATCGATTTGGTTCTTAGAACATGTTCGGTGTACATGTATTATTGTACTAACTGAAACCGTTACTTTGGTCAGAATTTGTAAATCATACATGAGCTAATATTTAAATTTCCTAAAAACACTCCATTATCAGACATTTCGACGTTTCTGTAGGTTCCATCTACTAGAATACTGATTAGTAAAATATCTTCGTAGAGACCTCTCCCTGTTCTCATTCCAATCTTTCTGACCATCCAACAGTCAATAATGGACACGCTGTAATTCCGTGTGATCAGTACGTGACGTGATATCTATTTTTTTCTTCGCAGATGTTCCGGAGGCTTTTGGGCGTGTTCTGCCACCGGTCTCGGCGGGAGGCAGAGGAAGACTTTTACGGAGACCTGATAGACGTCGATTTAATTGGAAAGCCAGAGGTGAGGACCACCGAGATTTATTGGAAAAACAGTAACGACTCTTAGGTGCACCCACGTTTACTAAGATAATTACTTGAGACCTCTGATTACTGCAAGACCTTCTGGATTTAGTAAATCTATCTTAGCTACTCGTAGTTCTAAATAGGTCATCATAGAATAACAACTATTCCTTTGTGCCTTCGTTACACTTGCTTGTAGCGCTAATAGAACGAAATATCCTTCGGCTTTCTATACGAGTACATCCGTTTCATAGGAACTCTGTTGCCACTGGCCCGCTCAAAATTGTACTTTGTACAAGAAGAATGTACTTTAAATAAAAAAGGAGGTTACGCAGGACATTAATAGTCAGAAATCACTTAAGTTTCTGAGATTTAATATTAGATGGAACTATTCGAAATCACAAGAGCTGCACAAGAATTTACGGAATGTGGAGAAATGTATTCATAAACTGGTTTCTGTTGGTTCCAAAATCGGTAACAACGTAGTTTACACTACGTGCAACTCCTGCTAGTACAGCATTTATCACTATTGGAGATTCACTCTAACTTCTGATAAAATTAATGCAAGAACTGTATCAGATCTCACTTGTGCATGATGATGATTCGTTAACTGATACTTGGACCAACTGAGTAGGCGATGATTTTAGGTCCGGCTTAGCCACTTGCAAGTTTCCAAGTCGGCTGTTGTAACTGAATGTGCGTACACATCCTCGGAGAATATCTGTCGCAGACGGAGACGAAAAGTCATTAGAGAGTTTTGTACACCGACCAGGGACTATCAGCACGGATGATTTAAGCGAAGATAATTTAAAAGCAGTTTGCTTCAATCCCTATTCTAAGTACAACATATTAACGATCCAGACCCAAGGTAAAATACTGTCGTATTGTTACCATATGACCGTCTGGAAAACAATCCAAGTATGTGCTACCAAAGCTAAGACCTTTCTGTCTAACGATAAATGTTGCAAGGCGGCTGAATTTAATACACTAACAGGAGAGTAATTTAACTTATGGTGCGAGTAAACGCCCACAAAATATTAGATGTTACATAAAAGATAGAAAATAAAACTGAAAATCAACAAATGGATGAATTGTGACCTTGGAAACAAATCTCCCACAGAGGATGAGCGCCGCGCGTTGGCGGCTGCGCTCAGACGTGGACGAGTTGGTTCTGCTGGCAGCGCAGGCGGAGAAGTCCCGGCCACCGCCTGCTGCCATTCATGTAGCCTGCGGCAAAGTCATCGGGAAGGTAAGGCGGCACTAAAGTCACAACTTCATTGATAACTCACTGCTAAGGGTTAAGTTAGATTACATACAACATACCCTTTTCTCAGACCAATATAAAGTGGCACAAGTATAGTTAATACTGGAAGATAATAATTATGATCCTTGTCACCGTTAATGATTTCCCCTGAACACACTTCCCTTTCTTTCGATCACACACAATAATAGAAAGATGTTCTCTCTTAATGTATACTTTGTCCATACGAGTCACACTATACAATTATTGGTACTGTTGTTGCGTAAAGGAAGTCTTAAGAATTTTAAAGGGAAGAATTGCTTTTGTGTGCAGGTGAACGATGGCTGGATGGTTGTGACGACTGCCGAGATCCATGAGCCGCCTGTGGTGGAGTGTGACGAGGACATCCCGCCGATCCCTCGCCGCCGGAGAGGGTGTCGGAGGTGCTGGGCGGAGAGAGTCGGGGAGAAGACCGTTGTGCGCCCACCTGGGGGCCGGGCACACCGCCTCACTACCCACTAAACGTATTCATGACGAGGACATCCCACCAGTTCCTCCTCGTCAGTGTGGGTGTTGGAGGTGCTGGGTGAAAAGAAGTCAGTGCAAGAACTGTTGTGCGGGTAAAAAAGGAGTGAACATATTCATGTGGAACCAAGTACACTGGCTCAGAAGGACATCCCATTGATGCCATGTCATCAGTGACAGTGCTGGTGGTTCGGGCAGATAAAATCAAGACTAAATCTCTTGTTTGTCTGAAAAGTGAATGGGGACACCGACTCACAGATATTTAAAGTGAATGAATTATTAAATGAATTGATAAAATGAAACTTTAAAAGCATCTATGTAAAAGAATGTTAATGAAGCTTTAATATCATTGAACTCCATTTAAACAAGTAATGAAATAAAATTAATAATATCTATCAAAGATGTACGATTATTTCTCTCTCTTTACATGTATGACTGCATTTAGACAAATATTTGAGAATGTTATCTTTTTTGATGCCCATCACCCACAGAAATATTATACACAGACTGCCATAACTTTCAGTACGCAGATTATCCTTCTTCATCATTACAAATGACACATAATAGTGAGTTCATTTGGCTTACGACCAGCTAACAAACAAATTACACACGTAGTGCATTTTACCTGTCTGCATTGCTGCATAGTGCAGTTGTATTTTTACCTAACGGAAATGAAACAGCCATATAACATTATAACATAACTGTGAGTGAAAGCGCGTCATTCGCTTGAATGAAAAGAAGTGAAAACACAGGACGATCAAACTGAACATCGATTGATACTTGCGAGGAACTAAAGCGGGCAACGATTTGCTTAAAACTCCATTGCTCTCCTCTCAACTGCAGGGATTTGATTCTACACACCAATAAAATTTATATTCCATACAAGTATCTAAGATAGTTTCTGATATTACAGGGTGCCTAAGGGTTACAGGAGTCACATTTTTTAATCAATCATCAGTAAATGTAGTTTCTGGTTTGGAAGTGTCGAGCGCAACTTCCAGTGTTACTCAATAAGGACAATATTCACACACACCATATTCTGTCACGAGAAGAGTTGACGTACACAGAAACGATCCTACAGACACATAAGTAACATCACTGCACTACGTGGCGCAATTTAATTAGTGTATGTAGATGAATTAATAAATACACACAAAGTATAAGCTAATTATGTACAGAAAAAATATTAATGTATTAGGAGTATTCCAAGGCCACCGGCCTTATCATTATGCTTAACTGCTCAACTTTACTGTTTGCACAGCATGGATACAAATGTTGCGAGTGGGCCAGACAACAATGAAGAGCATTCGCCGGTGACAACACCAACGCTATTTTATTCAGTTGAACATTAACACAAATTCTTCTCCGCTTACTCTTACGAAAAAACTAAATTTTTACCAAATTCTTAACAAGAAGCAACACCAAAATTACAGTAACACCAGAATTACAGTAAAAGGCGAGAAGACAAGTCATCAACGCTCCAAAATTATTTTACCATATGAATGAACATAATGACGGCCTTGAAAATAGTAGCTTTTTTAAAAATGAATCTCCATATTTTTATTGGGAGACCAAACAAACTTTAAATGCCCCAAAAAGATGTACTAAAGCTGGTCCGGAATAACTTCAATGAAAAGGGTAGCTATCCTTAAGATAAACTGCACTGCTTTTAAATAGGAGACACGACAGAATTTCAATCTCCAGAAGTTTTTCGTCAGCAGTTGGCGATAATAACTTAAATGAAAAGAGCAGGAGTTATTAAAAAATCTTCACCAATGAAATGAGCAGCAGTTATTTTGGAATGACCCGTACAGGCAACAAGTACAGCGATACAGTTGAGGGGTACCTGGCTGGACTACCACGATGCTAGGGAGAAAAGTACGAAGTTTATCTTAACAAGCTCACCGAAATACATCATGAATTAATAGGGAAGGGCACAGAAGGTATCATCAATCTTGGATTATTCAAATTTATGGAGTTTACTATCACCCCAAAAGTGGCCAAAACGACGTCCTTGTACAGAACAGGACCCTAGCCGCCGATAAAGAGTTTAATACGTCAGGGCTGAAAGGCGGTAGATGAATTACCTCAAGTGGAGAAATTTTGTGAGTGTTGGAACGTTGTGAGGAATTTGCGAATGCATTAACGTTCCACAACAGTGATACTTCAGTTGACGTATTTGTTGACTATTGGTTTGTTCTGTAAGAGTGGGGCTGATGTAGTAGAGATTCCGTTAATGTTGGATGACTTAGAGAGGCAGGTTTTGTGATAAAGTTAATGGTCACGAGTTAGTGCCGAACTGGCGGTTTTCTGACGTGATGACTAATAAACTCGGTGTCACCACCAGGATTCAGTATAACATCGGTTTGATGGACGATATTCTGGTTTGCTAACGTCCATAACGGTTGCGCCACCCAAAATGAAAATTTTGTGACAGCTGATTAATGAGAGGCATCGAGTCGGCGTGATACGGGTTTTCACCTCTCCGTATGCGTCGCCCATGTTTCAGGCACCGAAGGGTCAAGCCGGTAGTTAGCGATCGGTAGTTGATTATACAATTCCTAACCAAAAAGCCGTCTTAAAATCTGTACCGCTCCCGGACTTCCGTACCTGTTCTATTTCCTTTGCAGGGGGCACAGTATACTACCGTCCTGAATTTGAACAAGGCGTTCCAGAAGATTTCTCTCATTGAGGACTGTAAACGTGCTACAGGTTTTTACACCGTTTGGAAGCTGTACCAGTTCGGTAGTGTTCCTTTCAGTTTATACATCGAAGCGTCAGTACTATCATTTCTCTTAGACTCTGTTTTGGGTGACGCGTGATTCAAATCAGTGTGCAGCAAAGTCCTTATTAGCCTGCAGGAAGGGGGTTTGACCGTTAAACCATCCATGGTAAATCTGGAACTAAGGGAGCTTCTCTTTTTAGGACTTTGGTCTCACCTAGTGTTGTTAAAATATATCAGAGAAAGAGACAAGATCTTTAGAGAAGAAGGAAATACCTCTCTTTATCCGTATCTCACATTTTTTTATAAACTGTGCTTCGAATTTTGTCCAATTTGCAGCCACAGTAAATGGCTTGAGGAAGAAAGGGTTAAGTCTCCAGATGGGGGAAACCCAGCACGCGGTCTTTGAGACAATTATAGTATCTTTGAGTATTCTGCATGTTTTGGATGTTACGGATTATGAACGATCCTTCATTGTCCAAACGTGTGCTTCTAATTCTAGCGTCGTTGCTGTCGTTCCACAAAAAAACGATGGAGTGCGATCGTTTAGCTTATGGTTCCAGAGCCATGTCCCACACGTAACTGAAGTACTCCGTGTGAGTGGGAAGTCTTCTTGGTTTTGGCCTTCCAAAAGTTCAAGTTCCACTTGGAGCTTTGCCGTTTGTCCTCGGAACAGACCGTCAGGCTTTGATTTGGGTGGTCGCGAGATCCAGGAAGACAGGACCAATCGCGAGGTGGGTTCCAGGTGGGCTGTGTATGTTTACACGTTTCGTTTCCTTGTCAAGCACATCCGGGGAGCAAATAATCTGGTAACAGATTCATTTAGCCGTATGTTCCAGGAGCATTCAACGGAATAACAGCTGTAACATGATTCACTGGACTCCAAATGGGTTTCAATCGTGTTTTCTGAGGTACATGAGCTCTTTGGGAAGTCGCTGGACAAATTAGAGGCAGGAACCATAGTAATCAGGGGATGAGACAAAATCCTGATACTGGGAGAGGTGTCAGGTGATGAACTGAGAAAAGAAGTATATGTTTTAAGTCTAAGAGCGTTTACCGTGATTTATTTTCAAAGAATATTCTTAAGAATTTATTTTATTTACTAGCGATTCATCTACTGTTCGTGCGGTAGCGTTCTCGCTTCCCACGTAACGGGTTCCCGCGTTTGTATTCCCGGCTGGGTCAGGGATTTTCTCTGCCCCGTGATGGCTGGGTGTTTTGTGCTCTCCTTAGGTTAGTTAGGTTTAAGTAGTTCGATTTTAACTTGTAAGGTGAAAGGGTGGCGACTTTATATACTAAAATGATCATTTAAATAAGAGCCCATGATATGCAATCTTATATAGAATTCTACAAGTTTGGCCAGACCATAGTTAAGATGCTCTACAGTACACAGATACCGCCTCTTAAGATCGTAGGCAATAATAACAAAGTTTCCAAAGATCGAAACATATTTCAGATATTAGACCGTTACACTCCAACCAATAAATTCGTTAACACACCAAATCCGACAAACATGACAGAGGTAGTTGCTAACGTACGGTAGATTGATAGGGAGAGTACCGCCCCCAAAGCAAACGACTGGTGAATTCACCAAGAAAACATGTAGAATGTAACAAGAGTAAACCAAACAACATGTCACCAATCACTTAACTTTTAATAAACGGCGATTTCTCGAGAAGACCTGGCGCAGCAATCCCAAATCGCTCTCCCGAACCGTCCCCTGCCAGTCGCTTCAACGGACGCAGGAAGGCGCGCCGATATCCCGTCTCACGGCGTCGCAGCTCACACCGACCAGACTCATGTCGTGGGTTGACTCCTGTTGCTCTCGTGTCGACCGCGAAGTCACTACACCGCGCTATAAGCCGCGGCCCATTGGGCTCACGTGGCGACCTCACATGCGCCGACGCTCCAGACCGATAAGTCGTCTTGTGTCTCAGTGTGCGACCGACCAACCAATCATTCCAACCGCCAATGACCATTGCCTGAGCAAACTCGAGCAGACTGCCGGTCTAACGCGCAGACTCAGATGCAGCGAATAATCCCCGACCGGGCGACCACTCGCTGAGTTCTCTTACTGCCTAACAAATGCGGACGAGAGACTGACCCAGAATGACCAAATGGCGAGTTCATAGCGCCCCTTAAATTCATGTGAAGAGGCAACCTTTCCCCTTTCCCAGAAGAGGGAGACACCAAAGCTGCGACTGCCACAGCGGCGCCACCGCCGCCACAAACGGAAGGCGACTGTTTCACGCTACGCGCTGCAGCGCGCTCTTTAAAACAGCAATTTTTACCCGGCTCAGAGCGACAGACCCTTTAAGATCTGTTCACCAGAGTAACTATTGTTGGCCATTTTTAACTATTTTGACAACCCCCTTATTGCCCATCATTTGCAAGTGAATAAAGCGGTTATGAAAGCTAAACATTATCTGTCTGGTCCACAACGAATAAAGATTTTCGTAAATTAGTGGGTAAGTGTGAAGATTGCAAATGCGTCAAGCCCAAAAACAGTTCTACAGAAGGCTTACTTCAGTCCACGCGAGGAAGTGATCCCATGGACAAAATGTTCATTGATTATGTCGCATCAGTCCCACGGCAAAGGGATGGGAACCGTTATGGTATTGTAGTGGTGGACTCCATGTTTATTTTTTGGGTCATCAGGTTTTTCACTAGTTTTATTCGGCCTGCCACAAATTCCACTCGTGTGCTAACCTCTTCATCTCAGAGAAGTACATCCAGCCAAAGTCTTCCGTTATTTGCTGGATGTATTATAATCTCTGTCTTCCCCTACAGCTCCGTGTAGTACTATGGAAGCATTTCTTTGATATCTTAACAGATGCCCTATCATCCCTTCTCTTCCCCTTGTTAATGTTTTCCACGTACTTTGTTCCTCGCCGATTCTGCGTAGAACCTTCTCATTCCTTACCTGAGAAATTCATATAATTTTCAACATTCGTCTGTAGCAATACATCTCAGATGCTTCGATTCTATTCTGCTGTGATTTTCCGTAGTCCATGTATCAATGCCATACAATTCTGTGCTCCATACGTACAGTTTCAGAAATTTCTACATCAAACTAAGGCCTATGTTTGACACTAGTAGACTTCTCTTGGCCAGGAATGCCATTTTTTCCATTGCTAGTCTGTTTTTGACGTCCTTGCTCCGTTCATCATTGGTTATTTTTCTGCCTAGATAGCAGAATTTCTTAGCTTCATCTACTTCGTGAGCATCAACGTCGATGTTATGTTTCTCGCTGTTATCATTTCTGCTACCTCTCATCGCTTTCGTCTTTCTTGGATATACTCTCTGTTCAGATCCTGTACTCAATAGATAGTTCATACCGTTTAGCATATCATGCAATCTTTCTTTACTTTCAATCAGGATAGCAATGTCATAAACGGATCGTATCACAGAATTTTAACTCCACTCCTGAAGATTTCCTTTATTTCCATCATTGCTTCTTCGATGTACAGATTGAACAGTAGGGCGGAAAGTCTACGTCCCTGCCTTACACCCTTTTTATTCCGGCCGCTTCGCTCATAGTCACCCACTCTTATTATCCCCTCTGGGCTTTTGTACATATAAAATATTACCCGCCTCTCTCTATAGCTTACCCCTATTTTTCTTTAGTCTTGCTTCTATTATCAACTGTAGTCTCAGAATTGCCTCACTGGTGGTTTTACCTTTTCTAAAGCTAAACTGATCGTCATCTAATACATCCCACAATTTTCTTTTCATTTCTTCTGTATATATAAGTCTAGTCACCAACTCGGGTGCGTGACCTGTAAAGCTGACTGTGCGATAATTCTGGTTCCTCTCTGCTCTTGCACTCTTCGGAGTTGTGTGAATCATATTTTTCCGAAAATGAGGTCGTATGTCACGAGACTCTACTAAACACCCATGACTTACAGATACCCTTCAAAATCATGTCTGAGTTACGGAGGCTCGGATAGATCTCTCAATCGCGATAGTCATGCGGAATCTTCGACGGTTTTCTGTGCCAGGCCTCTTGACAAGCATTTGGTGAGGCAACTGCAGATTGTTAGGGAAAGCGGAAACACCGGCTGAAGGCTCGCGCGCGGCCTATCGCCTTTCAGTCGTGACATATTGAACTTCATCAATCCGAGAGTGGTATTTTGGTCAGAGCAACGTTCTTGTATAGATCAAGTCTACATCCGTAGAGATACAGTTTAATATGTTTTAACTGAACGCACTCACTTTTCATTTTAATTTGAGAAACTTGCAGCTTGATATCTTTGCCCGTGACGATATTGTGTAGCAAGGGGCTGAGAGGGTTGAGCATCTGGATGTTCTAGCTTGGACCCACAAAGCGAGAGACCAACTTAGAAAATTTGGCTACTTCACCCTAGCCTTGGCCACAAAATTGGAAATAAAATCATGAACACCAACCCTCACCCTGCATACATGGTGACCCTTATTATAGCACTGTGCCTACCTCCAATGTGTGAGCCCAGTATTCTTTCTCCTTGTTTTCCATTGCTGCTGTATGACCTCAGAAGTGACTTTGCCCGGTGAAAGATCGTTCAAATAGCGTAATGTAGACAGTGGAGAATTCAGAGGGTATCTCCACGTCAAGCAGAGGGGTGTTGCCTTACGTATCTCGTGAAGACCCGTATCAAAGGCTGAGTTGAACCTTGGAATAGAAAAAGTCCACTAGTGCTGAGATTCTGTGTCATACATGATCAGTGCAGTTTTTAAATTATTGTTCATTGTTTCGACAATAGAACGCCGAGGGCAGTACGGTAGGGTGATGAACAGAAACGCTTAAATTGGCTGGACCGAAAGGTTCAGTACTGTCACCAACCATTGTCTGAAGGAGGGCAAAAAGTGGAGAATAGTCTAGACAACTGGCGTATGGTGAAGGCAGTAGTCATTCGACTGCATGGAACCATCTTTATACACCAGGTAATAGTGTCCCTGTAGTCTAGGTGTAGCGCGCTTGTGTAGTAATCGAAACGTTCTCGGCTCCCTGAGTGAAACTCGCAACGGGTTAAATTTTGATTAATAATAAATATTGGCGGCCGAAGACTTTCGGGGTAAGAAGTCCCCAACATTATGCCAACGGCCTTGTTGAAGAGGGCGGAGGAGCGAACGGAGGTTTATAACCCCACTTCTCCTCGGGGTGGGAAACACCCCTAAAGGAGGAAGAATCAGCAGTGGCCAATGGCATGTGGATGCGAAAGGCAATGGAAACCATTGCATCAGATCACGTAACGCTTATCCAGAGGACATTTGGCGTGTAACTGAACAAGTGTCTTGATGATCTCTTCGTTGGAAAAAGTTTTGGGAACAGTCCCCCCTCTCCGATCTCCAGGAGGGGGCTGCCAGCACTAGGTGACCATGAGAAAAAGATTGAATACTCAGATAAGGGATAAAGTTTTCGAGTCATGGCGTGGAATGTCAGAAGCTTGTTCATAGTAGGGATGGTAGAAAGTTTAAAAAGAGAAATGCAAAGGCTTAATCTACACACAGTTAGGGTCATTCTTGTGTTCTGGAAAGAAGTCATGCATTTGTGGTCATATGAGTGTAGGGTAGTATCAAGAACAGCAAAAAATGGTTTAAAGGGAGAAGGATTCGGTATAAATAGGAAGGTAGGGGAGATAGACTGTTACTGTGATATAGTACTTCCTATCACCATCGACAGCAAACCAACACCGACAACGATAGTTCGGATATACGTGCCAACGTTGCATACTGAAGATGAAGAGATAGAGAAAGTGTATGATGATATTCAAAGTGTAATACAGTACATAAATGGAGATGAAAATCTAATAGTCATGCGGGACTGCAATGCAGTTGTAGGGGAAGGAGTAGAAGAAAAGGGTACAGGAGAATATGAGCCTTGGTCAAGAATGAGAAAGGAGAAAGGTCAATGGAGTTCTGTAACAAATTTCGCCTAGTAGTTATCGAATACTCTGTTCAATAATCACAAGAGAAAGAGGTACATTTGGAAAAAGGCGGGTGGTACCGGAAGATTTAAGTTAGATTACTTCATGGTATGACAGAGATTCCGAAATGGATTGTAGCCATACCCAGGATCAGATATAGACTCTGATCACAATGTAGCAGATACGAAGAGTAGGCTGAAGTTCAAGAGATTAGTCACGAAGAAACAACATGCAATGAAATGGGATACGGAAGTACTAAGAAATGACGAGATACGCTTGAAGTTCTCTAAGGCTATAGATTCAGCAATAAATAATCACACAGTAGGCAGTACACTTGAAGAGGAATGGACATCTCTGAAACTGGAAACAAATAGGTACAAACACGGTAACTGAGAACAAATGATGGCTAAGAAGGAAATACTTTAGCTGATCGATGAAAGAAGAAACTATAAAAGTGTTTAGGGAAAGGCAGGTATACAAATCTACAAATGGCTGAGGAATTAAATAAATAGGAAGTGCAGAGAACCTAAGACAAAACTGCTGCATGAAAAACGTGAAGAAATCGGAAAATAAATGACTGTCAGAAGGACTGACCCAGCATACAGGATAGTCAAAACAACCTTCGCTGACATTAAAAGCAATGGTGATAACATTAAGTGTGCACCGGGAATTCCACTGTTAAATGCAGAGGAGAGAGCAGTTGGGTGGAAAGAGTACATTGAAGGCCCTTACCGACTCGGAAGATTTGCCTGACGTAATAGAAGACGAAACAGGAGTCGATTTAGAAGAGATAGGGGAAGCAGAACTAGAATCAGAAGGGCTCAGGAAAACTTAAGATCGAATAAGGCAGGAAGGATAGATAACTTTCTATTAGAATTTCTATGATCATTGGGGGAAGTGGCAACGAAAATACTGTTCACGTTGTGTTTAGTAGAGTTTGTCGACATACGACCTGACTTCGGAAAAATATGATCCATACAACTCCGAAGACTGCAAGAGCTGAGAGGTGCCAGAATTATCGCACATTCAGCTTTACAGCTCACGCATCCAAATTGGTGACAAGAATAATATACAGAAGGAACGAAAAGATAATTTGGGGATGTTTCAGATGATTACCAGTTTAGCGTTAGGAAAGGTAAAAGCACCAGAGAGGCAATTCTGTGACTACAGTTGATAATGGAAGCAAGACTACAGAAAAACAAAGACATGTTCATAGGATTTGTCGAGTTGGAGAAAGCATTCGACAATGTAATATGGTGCAGGTTTTTCGAAAATCTGAGAACAATAGGGATGAGCTATGGAGAGGGACGGGTAATATTTCATATGTACAAAAGCCCAGATGGGATAATTAGAGTGGGTGACTAAGAGCGAAGCGGCCGGAATAAAAAGGGTGTAATGTAGGGACGTAGACTTTCCGCCCTACTGTTCAATCTGTACATCCATGAACAAGATCGGTGCTCATGTTGATGGTGTCCATTATAATGAGGTATCTGTTAACATGAAGGGTGGGGAGTCGGTAACTGGATATACATGAAATAAAAACCTTTAATGTTTAAATGAAATGGTTGCTCGATCTGTCTATTTACGATAGTTGCTTAATGGATAGCAGTAGGACGTAAAAATGAAAGTTTTGCGAGAGAATACGTGCTCTGGTAAAAATATCACACTTATTGAAGACACAACGGAACAAGCTAATAAACTAAACGATTAACAAATGGGTGATTAATTGATAACTGAAATCCTCTGCTGCCGCCAGGTGTTGTTGATACACCTCGATATAGACAGCTGACAATGTTTTTCCGACCGGGACTCTATCCCGGAATCTCTTGCTTACATGGCAGACGCTCTATCCATCTGAGCCACCGTGGACACATATGAATAGTTCGACTGCTGCGACGTATCCCGTACACGCTTCCCGTGAGAGACTCATTCCCAACTGTCCACAATTCTACATACGTAATGTACCTTATAGACATTTGCCCATTCACTGGTTACTCGCGCACGCTTTGGCGATTCCCGTAAGAGTTTGGGCAACCTGTGCGCAATCGCACAGACGAAGGTCAGTGGCTAGGTAGCCTTTAACTAGTAAAACAGCACGCTCCTAATCAAAATTTCCACTCACCTCGCGTCTTTTGACAACAATGGCGCAGATTTCTCGAAAGCACAACAGCAAACGGGAAGCAGGCAGCAGCTAATCTAGATTTCTGTTTCAAAATGAAATTTCCAAACAATATTCAAACTGTTGCTTATCTCAGGGTGGAATGTGGATAATGATTTACAAAGTGTACAATGATGAGAGAGAATTTATATAAAAATATATCAACTTAATCAATTGAAATCTTGACGTATGAGTCAAACTTATTGTGTTACAAAAAATTATTATGAAAAATTTAT
Organism: Schistocerca gregaria; assembly: GCF_023897955.1. NCBI lineage: Eukaryota > Metazoa > Arthropoda > Insecta > Orthoptera > Acrididae > Schistocerca > Schistocerca gregaria. Next base: position 414,759,301 of record NC_064925.1, on the reverse strand, counting down.
ATTTCTTTCACTTTTCAATGAATACATCATATTCATTATAGCTGTCCTCCTGTTGCAGCTAAGCGGTCCAATCTCTGTACCTTACCGAGCTCCCCAGCAACCACCTTCCACTTCATTCCGTCATACTATAACCCTATCTATTCTCATATATCTAATTACAGTCGTGAATATCCACAACATATTCCTAGGGATTTAGATTAATTCTTTCCACAGACACTTTTAGTGCTCATAAGAGCGCTTTTTGCCTCGTAACGTTTATTATTTACACAGTTTCGCGTCCCTCTACTTCTAGAGCTTCATCGAGATACTTGACATTCCAGTATACGATGTATGTAACGGATTTGGTTCCTCATAAATGGTGCTACATCAGTTTTCTTGGACCTGACACCTAGATCCTGTTTTTTGCACCAGTTTTGCGAAGTGTGTTGAAAACTTTGTGCTGTTGCGACTTGGAAAACTTTGTCGCGGAATTTGTAAATTTTTGCAATTTTATTCGTACCGCGTCCAGGTGGTAGATGCCAGCCCAGCCTATGCGCTAATTAAGTAAGGCACTGGACGGTATTGTAGACATTATGACAAAACAGTGCAGGCACAGGGGCATTTGCGACACCGATCAACGGCCGAGCGCATGAAGCGAAGTGTGAACAAGAGTGAAGTAATATTTTATTACATTTTATTACTCGAGAACGTACGTGATACCAAAAAACCTCACACTTTACATATTTAACTGGGTCTAGCAACCATTTATCACTAGAGAACGAGCTACGAAAAGCTAACGAGAAAAGTAATATGAAAAAGCTACTCGTCATCCTCCTACAGGTGTACATCTGAAGCATAGCTGTAAGCGTACAAATAATCGAACTGCACTGAGTTGCAAAGGATGCAGACCTGATCTGTGCAAGGACGTTGTTACGACCAAATTACCCACCCTCGTACTGATCAGGTCTCCACCCTCCGAGAAAAAGTTTAACATGTCATGGTCGATCGGAGGTAGGCCATCCTTAGAGAGTTTGGACTTTGTATTACAGTAAGCTCACAGGCGATGGGACACAGCATCTCTGAGGTAACGATGAAATGGAGAATTTCCCTTACGACCATTTCACGAGTGTACCGTGAATATTAGGAATCCGGTAAAATATTAATGCAAAGCTTTACGCCTCGCCTTGTCTGTCAACAGTTGGAATGATGTGGGACCCCTGGTAAGTCTAGATACAAGTCTGACAGATGACACGTACGTAAGCATCCTGTCTGATAACATGCATCCCTCCATGTCCACTGTGAATCCCGACAAACTTGGGAAATTCCAGCAGGACAATGTGACACCCCACACGTCCAAAATTGCTACAGAGTAGGTACAGGAATACTCTTCTGAGTTTAAACACATACGCTGCGTGAAACTTTAATTTCCACTCTTAAAAACATACTTGTTACCAAGACTATTTCTTTACAAACTGTAATCCACCTTGAGCTCGTATGCTAACTTTTAACAAAGTATAACCTAATTTGATCTGAAATGTAACTGCGCTGAATACAACCTCTCTTTATATTAAATGTGCAACTGAAGTAAATAAGTAGCATGCCTGTAATGAAAATTTCCACTTACCGCACGTCTAGTGACAACACTTTTGCAGATTTCTCCAAAGTACAACAGCCAACGGCAAGCAGACAGCATCAGAGGTAGATTCCTATTTCAAAATGAAATTATGAAATTATATTCAAACTGTTGCCTACCTCTTGGTGCAATGTGAACAACGTACAAAAGAGTACAAAATTTACAGAGAATTCTTATAAAAATGAAATAACTTAATCAGTTGAAATTTTAATTCATGATCAGGGAAGTGAGGTGGTCTTTCTCTCAGCTCTGGGCAAATGCACGACTTTAACTATCTGGCAATAATCATTTCTACAAATTAGGTGCGCAGTGCTGCAGTCGTATCTGAGACTCCTTCACTTTTAAAACAAAAAAATCGTATCCAAAATTTATATTCCTTTCAATTTTCATCATATACATCATACTCATCTTTGTTGTCGTTTACATTGCATCTTTCTTCATCTAAAATATATAACCACAAGTCAACACAGTGATGTACTGTTTCTACAGGGTCAATCAATAAACTATTTTCCCAACCAATTTCAATAACAAGTGGCAAACAGTTATCTTTAAAGGTAATGATAAGGTAAAGGATTAATACGCCCCAACGCTTCTCTTTAGATTTTGCATTTATTGTCACACCCTTCAGTGTAAACAAGAGAACAAGCAAAGTAACAATGAGAGAATATTTGAACTTGAGCAAGGATCACTTTTTCAGTCTCTAAATGAAGTCAGTAGGTGACATAGGGGATAATAGGACTTACATTAAATGTTAAACCAATAAGAATGATCACTCATTAAGAATTATAAACACAAATTAAAGAATGTCCATTTATAGCAATTAACATCAATAGCAAATAACTAAGTCACGTCTCATCAAATGTATGAAAATCAAATCTTTCAGTTCTATAACACTGTTGGATTGTGGAATACGCCGGATTACCGACACAGAAGGCTAAACTCTACCAAACAACAATTTCTCCAAAGCTAGAACCATCTTAATAGTGTAAAATACTTAGGTTATCCGCAAATACTATAATTCGCCTTTCTTGGGCAAAACGGTGGAGTAGATAAATAACCTCTTATTTCATGCTCCTAGAACATTGAGCGGCAATAGACACTCGGGCAACTCTTATCCAGCGTGGCTCGGGAAAGAGGATGGCTCCACCAGGAGGAGGAAACATTTACTCTAACTGGAAAGGGAACTCGTCTAACACGAGCCACTAGGTTGGACGAAGACCAGATGGCGAATTTTAATCATTAATCAAAGCTTGCTGGCCAGAGGACGAAAATTACAGAGGCATAGGTATCTTTATTTGTGCTCACAAGAACTGGTAACTTCTGCAAATGAGATTCCAGCACAACTACCGCCGCAGTATCAATACGGGACTTCAGAGCTAAGGAGAGCAAGTCAACAACGGTCTCCACCCAATAGGCGTAACATTTCAGACAGATCGAGCAACCGACATCAGTCGTGGCTGGGCGGATTACAGAATAGAAACTGTGGCACTACCATAAATGTAATTACATAGAGCACTTAAATGCCACGGGGAATAAACTCCTTCACACAAGAATATACACACAATAACAAAGACTAAAGTTAAATATACCTACGTACTAAAACACAACAAATATTGGCGAACATTAACATAATCTCGCAATTCAGACATCCATAAAATTAATTGGCTACAATCCTCTCTGTCTCTCCGCCAGACAATACACGGTTATTTAATATCTTACAACGTGCTTATTCAAACAGTGACCTACGCCGTCCATGGTAAAATAACAGCTTGCAGAAGGGCCACAGCCAAAAAAATTTTCCTTTTTTTTGTTTTTATCTACGCGCCCTTTAAGTCAGCATGGCGTTCAAATACACGATCATGCACGGGGCAGTAACACTCACGCAACGCAATTTCCGATCACAAACTCAAAGCAGAGAAACGTTCCACACAGTTATTAATAGCTCCCACAACACTGGAGTTTTGCCCCGCCAGACGACGACCGTTGCACTAACTAGATGAAAAATCTTACTTTCAGTGACGACACAACTTTCTGGAGGTTATTAGCAGTCGCAGACGGACTTCATAGCTTCCCCAGCCCATGAACGGAAACCAAACGTTGTCCACAGATTTACAGCCTCTTGTGTCCTCACAGTCCTGGTTTTTGGGCTCATCCAGACTTAGCGTAGAGGGACCTAGAGGGACCGAGCGTCCGGCTACAGAACGGTCGTCCAAGGCTGAACACTCATCTCAACTGCCTCCTCCGCCCTCGGCACGGCACACCGCGGCTCCTCCCAGAGGGCGCGCTAGCAGCACCCTCGCGGAGGCTCCGCAACGTCCTCTACGAGAAACTCCAAACAGGAGTAAACCAAGGGAAAAACAGGAACCGAGCCAAAAGACACGGTTCACACAGCACTACCGTACTTCAAATAACGTAGCAGAGCGCGCAGAGGCAAATACTTTGCCACGACAATACCAAACATTGTTTAACGTAAATTGCTTTCTCTCTAAAGTGCGTGTACAAAAATGAAAACGACATGACCACCTTACAAAAATAGGTGCTACGATCTTTGTAGCACCAACGGAAATGCTCCTCCTTGTAAACCCAGAAAACGGGAAATTTCGCCTGTGGCTATCTCCCCTCGAGATACTGCTCTCTCTGTTCTACGCCGTGCCCCGTAAATTCTTGCCCTAGAAGGTTTATCTGTTTTCGACCTTCTACCAGACCTTCTACCAGAGCAGATTATGTCTCCTGCAAGGTATTGTGGTTCACTGTTCGACTGCTCCCTTCTTGCAGTTGTTAGAGCGACATTCAAGTATACGATCTGTGTGATGAATTTTCTTCTTCATAAATGGTGCTACATCAGTTTTCTTGGGTCCGACACTTACATTCTCTTTTCTGCCCCATTTTTTTCGAAATGTGTAGTACACTTTGTGCTGCTGCGCTCCTTAAATGTTCGGCTTGGGATATGTGAACTGTTAGAATTTTATTCCTACCGCCTGCAGGCAGTAGAGGCCTGCCCAGTCTATGTGATAACTAAGTAAGCCACTCGACGGTATTGTTACCACTATGATAAAACAGTCCAGGCAGAGTGGCGTTTACACCACCTGTCAACGGCCGAGTGCATGGAACAGTGTGACCAAGAGTGAAGTAATATTTTATTACTCAGGAAGGTACGTGCTACCAAGAAACTCATACTTCGCAAATTTAACTGGGTATAGCAACCCGTGCTCAGTAGAGAGCGAGCTAGAAAACGCTAACGGAACAAGTAATATAAAGAAAACCTACTCATGACGCTCCGATAAGTCTACATCAGAAGCATAGCTATAAGCTTGTAAATAATCGAACTTCGTTGCTCAAAGCATTGAGTAGTGCCGCCGTTCTGCCTGAGTTTGAACCAAACAGAATGATGTGCTTTTGAATTTCAGAGTAACCACAATACACGCTTCTTGATGAAGATCTGTTGACTAGCTGCCCAATGACTGACTCATACACTCGTTCTTCACTTCTCGTGGGCAACTCAGCATCACGGTAGCTGCCACTCATGACTCAGGTCAACAGACGTCACCAACGGGAATGGGCGTCGACGTATTACTCGATCGGCCGTGTTTTCAAGCACAAAGCGCGTCCGTGAAGGCAGCTGGAATGCAGTATAAGGCTGCTTTCATAAAGATCTGTAGATACTACAATCGTTTGAGTACATGACCCCGCGGTAATCTGCCCTCTCCCTCACCATCTCACCCATCATGAGGGGCAGAGGTCAGGAATAGGCGGTGGTGGTGGTTACGGTTTAACGTCCCGTCGACAGCGAGGTCATTAGAGACGGAGCGCAAGCTCGGGTTAGGGAAGGATGGGAAAGGAAATCGGCCGTGCCCTTTCAAAGGAACCATCCTGGCATTTGCTAGAAACGATTTAGGGAAATCACTGAAAACCTAAATCAGGATGGCTGGACACGGGATTGAACAGTCGTCCTCCCGAATGCGTGTCCAGTGTGCTAACGACTGCGCCACCTCGCTCGGTCAGGAACAGGCCCAACTGTTACAGTTGGTGTCATGAATTAGTCGTTCCGCTTCACGACGCGGGTTGTCTGGGGAAATGTTCTTCCAGCATACAAACCGTAGAGTTAGCCGAGAGAGGTGATTGTTCGGTAACACTTAAGCCCAAAGAACGTTACTTGGAGTCGGGTAGTAAGACTGGGTAATTTAGTAAATTACATCCGAGCAGTGGTACTCGTCGTATCTCCATTTCACTAGCATTGGCTCATTACAATGGGGTGCGTTGAACCACACGTTGTTTATGTTTGATTCAGTATTTTTTCTCAGTTAAGAGACCCACAACGTCGAGTACTGGGTGGAATATGATAAGGTTACGTTTGCGAATTCATGTGAATCCCTGAACTTATCATTGTTTGTTTTGCAATTTTGCAGGGCACGAATTGCCACGCACTACAGGTGTAGCAGGCACATTTTTTACATGTACACGTGTTGATCATTTGGCTCTCCATAGTGCAGACTATAGATGGGTGACGACACATGAGAAAAGGTAACTTATAAGGTTTTTCTTCAGTAGTGAGTTACTTGTGTTTCTGGTACTGGTAGTGGTGAAATCAAGTGCTGGTATTACAACAGAATCTGTTGCTGCTATAACAGAGCAATTGCGGATGTTAACAGAAGAAACGTTTTACCAAAAGTACGAGCATGAGGACCTTCTTCGTAGATTTGTGGTTTTGGAAAGCTTTGAGGTTCAGTCACAGCCTGTCGGGGGAAAATAGGCAGAGTTGGAGGTAGATTCTTCTCCTTTTGATCCAGCAGAAACCGCACCTATCAGTCTTTTTCCCAATAGAACAGGCGACTCCAAGAATTGTAGTCTGATGGTCACATCAGATCTTCCACTAAATCCGAAAGACCAGAACCTAGTTAAATCTCACTCGTGTAATGAAGAGTTGGATGTTTCACATTGTTTTGTATGCAGAAGCGTGGCTCACTGAGTAATGTTAATGGATAATATAAGGGTTTCAGTTAGCGTAAATAATTTTGGGAGAGGAGGAGTTAATCTGTCAAAAGGTATAATGACACTACTAAATATTAAAACGTCGATACGTTGAGTTTGGACACGATTCATAAGCAAACATTACGCAAGAAGCTGTGTCACTTGTAGGCCAGTGATCGCACAAATAAGGAAAGTGTATTATTGAAATTTATCAACTTGTTTTGTAGAGATGGGGTGTTACCAGCTACTCTAGTAACTCAGCACTGTATAAAATTGGGATTTTACACCAATTTACAGCAAACAGTTCGTACAGCGAGACATTTACAGACATTAATAGAGAAGTTCATGGAACAGAAACTACAAGATTGGATCAAGAATTAAGTAGCAGGCTCTGAAGTACACATGTCGTAATCATCCCTAAGAAATCATTGGATGGAACCAAGGAATAGATGTTTTTTCTGAGATAGTAGATGATTATCCAATCGCTAACCTTACTGTAATTTTGGATAAGTGTTGAGTGCTGTTATTTTACTGCATGTCACTCAAAAGTAGTCATCAGTTGGAAGTAGCACTTGAGCATAGGCCAAAGACAGTGTTTACCACATCATGCGGACGCTATCAATAGAAGCGAATGTCATTCGGTTTGGAAATCGCTCCTGCTACTTTTCAGGGGTTATTGGACGGAGTTTTAAGAGGGTTAAATCCTAAGGCCCATACATGATCTATTTGAATGACTTAATAGTGTATTCTTCGGTTAAACCGGAACATGTGAGACGATTGGAGGATGCTTTTAGTAGGTTAAGTCTGCACATCTAACAAGCACATGCAGTCGTTTGTCGCTTTGAGCTATCGTAAATTCATAAGGGATTTCTTGAATACAACTGAACATTTGAACAAATTAGTTAGTAAGTTAGATTTATGTTCCACAGATAATTCTGTACAACAAATAGTAATGATGTGTAATCAGCCATTTCACATACACATCGCCAATTAATTTGTAAAGATGGCTACATGCTAATCATTTATAACTGTAAAATTTACAGATTTAAGCTAGTAGCTCCTGTCCATCAACTTTTACCCATTAAATATAAATTCTTTTACTGAACAGAAGTGTCAAGAAGAAACTTTTTCAGATTGTTTTTGAATTATACTTTACTGTACTGTCGGAATGCTCAGAATGCTCAACTCCTTAAACAGATGACTGTAAGATGATCATGGGTGACCGACACATATCATTCGTACAGTAGGTTTTTGAACAATGAAGTGTTTCTATTTTAAAGATGAATTGCCCCAGAACATTATCCCATTTGTCGTCACTGAATGAAAATATGGGGTATATAGCACGTTACTGATTTGCCTCTCCCCGAGATTTGCAATGTTTCTAATTCCAAAAGTGTCTGAACTATGTTGTTTTAGGAGTTCCAAAATGCACTTATTCCAGTGTAAATGCTCGTCAATACTGACACATGACAATTTTGAAGTTTCAACCTGTTCGCTATTTCCTTACTAGTTGTTACCTTAACACTGATGTAGTACTCATAGATATGAAGAACTGTTTATATTGTGCCTTTTTAAAATTGAGTGTGAGATCATTCGCAGATAACCAATGCTACTTTTAGAAACATCGTTTATCATTTGTTCTGTTTCTTGCGTATGCTTGGACTGGTTACGCTACTATTGTTATGTCCAAAAAGAATTATTTCTGCTTGTGGCGTATCAGACCACAGATCGGTTACATACATACAGGGAACAATAATAGGCCTAATACTGAACCTTGGGGAATCATGTCTTGGACTCTACTGCTTGACTTATTTAGTAAAACTTTTCTTATTGATTTGGTTACATATGACATTATCGTTTGATTTTCTGTGTCTCCAGTCTCATAAATCTGCAATTTATCTAGGACTGTACTGTGATTCACACTGTCAAACGCCTCAGACAGGTCGCAGAAAATGCCAAATGGTGCTATTTATCATTTAATGCTTCTAAGATTTGGGGAGTTAACATTTATTACTCTATCGGGAACACCATCAAAACCAGATAAGATTTATGTTTTAGAGAATGTATAATTTTCTCTACTATGTAATTCACAAAGAGTGTAATGTTTCAGTGGACGCAGGAGTATCAGGTATCAATGGAGGAATTGGGGGAAAGAATGATTTCCGATGTAGTATTGCTATTCCAGATTTTGACAAAGAGTTCATCCCGTCTTATGATTCCTCAAATAAGGCAGTCGGCTGTATTTTGGGTCAGGTGCTTTGTGGACAGGGGCACCTAGTAGTTTATGAACCGTGACGGTTTAATAAGGCGTAAAGTAACGGCTCAACAAATGAAAAGGAAATGTTAAAGGTCATATGTGATATTACACATTTCTGATGTTTTATGAATGGTAGAAAATTTAAAGTTGTGACTGATCATGCGTCATTGAACTGATTGTTTAGTCTAAATGATCCCTCTTCTCGTTTGCCACACTGGGCCCTCAAGCTAATACGTTTAATTACGAGGTTGTCGGGCATAAGACACACAAACGATGTTACATTAAGTCGCAAAACAGCCTTGTTTAGTGTATTGGGCAAGAGTTTATTGGAACAGCAGGGTGCATAGGCAGACGATAACGATTATCAAGCCTTTAAGTCACAGGCGCACGCTTTAATACTTGAAGATTTGTTTTACAGGATTCCGAAATAGGGGCCACGTATCGCGGTCCCGAGAGTTCTTCAAAAGGAACTGATACAACAGGCTCATGACCAGCTGTTATCAGTTGTTGATTCCCGACGGACAACAGACAGGCTTATTACGGAATGGTTTTGGTGGAGGAATAGGAAGCGTGTCAAAGAATGTCTACCATGCCCTGAGGGAGAGGATATTTTGCACTAGAGAATCCCTTCGCCGAGGTCAACAGAGGCGTTGAAGCCATTTTAAATGCTTGAGCTCGACATTTACTATCCACAGTACACCTGTACGCATGTACGTATGGCTATAGAACTCTTTTGCGGGATATAGTAATGATATCAATTCCAGATCAACAGGCCAGTACAGTGGCACTAGTATTATATTGGATATTGGAGATTTTAGTCCCCAATAACTTAACTGCCGACCAGAGAACGAGCTTAGTTTTGGAAGCTACGGAGCAGATGTGTCATGTATTGCGTATTCGGAAGTTACAAAAGAGTCCGTTCCACCCGCAAAACAAAAGTTGAATGGAGCACCACCATAAGACCATTTTCAAAATGCAAAGCCTTAATGATGACTGGGATATCTATTTTCTATATATAGTTTGCATGTGCAACTCGAAGGTCCACATGGTAACAGTTATGTCTCTACCTGAGCCAGTATACGAGCCGAAAATGCTGTCCCACTTTGACGCTTTAAGTCCTAAATTAGGCGCCAACAGCGAACCAGTGAAGAAGTTTGTGAGAAGAAATCGGGAGGTGTGGAAAAACGTACAAAAGGCGAACACGAATGCCATGGACCGCCGAATAGGCTAATGGGCAGACTACCACAGTACCGTGTACGGCAGTGGGTATTGGTCGCTAATCCCAGTACGCCAGAAGGAAAGACGAAGAAAATCTTGATCAAATATCACAGACCATATCTGGTCGTGGGGATGAACACGCCGGTTAACGGAAAGGTACAGGTTCCTACCAAAATGTATGTCGTGCACATCAGGCTGGTGAAACTATTTAAGAGTATTTTGGATGCTGTGCCACAGTTACCTGTGTCCTTGGTGGGATAGTCTGGAGAAGGTAGAATGTAGGAACCTCGTCCGTTAGACAATTAGAGGCACTAGGATGCCTAATACCTTGACGTCACGTAATTAATAATGTTGTTGGATTATTTAGTGTGGTATGTTAGTGTTAAATTTATACTTGATATTTCTCTTATGTATACTTTTTGCATTGTCTTGTGTTCGGGTGGATTTAGTGTTTTCGTATCATTGCAAGAAATATTTTTCTTTTATTACTATACTATTAGTATCAGGTTCTTGTTACTATTGTTTCTTCTTTCTGCTTGCCGTTAGTTCCTGTCTTTGGAAGGAGAGCGTTGATAGACTGTTTCTTTCCTCAGGTGACGATTTTGTGATGTCATCCTGAATGATGGAATGGTCCTGGGTTTGTCATACATTATCGGGAGTGGAACAGAACGCTTGGTTGACGGTCAACAACTGGTATGATTTGTGTTGTTCTCTAGGCAATCGTATGTCTTCCTAATGAGGCATCAGCGGATATTGAAATGAGGAATGAAATTGGTAGATTGAAAGATTTTCTTTCGGAATTGTTTAAAGAGATACAGGGAAGTGACGGTTATTTCCGGACTTACAAGTGAGCTGTGTTAGTCACAGTTTATCTACGGCAAATTATGAGCATAGTTATCACAGCTGGTAGATATTCTATCACTGACTATAGTTATCAAGCGTCTGCAGAAGAATTAAACGATTTCTTCTCAACATCTGTAATCTGCCACGCAGCGACAAATTACCAGCTCCAAGATATCAATCTCTCGAGAGACAAGTTTTTCCTAAAACATGTCACTACCGGCACAGTACACAAGGCAATTATGAGAATCTCTTCCGAGGCAGTAGGAAATGATGGAGTGAGCATGGGCATGATTAAAAACGTCGTAGACACTATTATTCCAGTTATCACAGACATCTTCAACCTGTCTCTTGTCAGTAGTATATATCCTACTGAGTGGAAGCAAAGTTTAATCCAGCCTATACCCAAGACTGATAACTCTAAGTCATCAGGTGACTACAGGCCGATCAGAATACTACCTGCAATATCTTAAGCCCTAGAATACATCGTCCATGAACAGCTGACAGATTACCTCAAAACTCATAACATCCATGACGAATATCAGTTAGACTTTCGAAAGCACCATAGTACAGCAACTGCATTAATCAAAGTAACTGATGACATTAAACTTGCTATGGACAGACGTGAAGCTACTATCCTAACACTGCTTGAATTTAGCAAGGTTTTTGACACAGTTGACTTCGATATATTAATAATTAAAATGAAACAGCTGAATTTCTCAATCAGCGCAATACACTGGTTCGACAGCTGCCTCAAAAACAGAAGTCAACAAGTCGTTTGTGGGTCGGAAAAGTCATCATGGAAAAGCGTGCACTCTGGAGTTCCCCAAGGCTCCGTCCTTGGTCCACTACTCTTCTCACTGTACATTAATGATATTTCTTCAGTGATTCACTCCTGCAGCTACCATCTATATGCTGACGACATCCAACTGTACATAAGTGCAAGCCCCAAAAACATGGCTGGCGCAGTAGCGAGTATGAACGCAGATCTTTGCTCTGTTTCTCGCTGGGCACAGAACCTAGGTCGGAAACTAAACCCCAAGAAATCCCAGGTCAACTTATATCTCATACAAAGTTAATCAGCCGGTACTTTCGCGAAACGGTCCCTAAAATACTCCTCAATGGTACCCAACTACCATACCAAAAAACAGTAAAAGACCTTGGAATAATCTTGGATGAACACCTAAACTGGGAAGAACAAACAGTCACAGCTTGCCGGAAATCACTCTCCTCCCTACATGCAATTCAAAAATTTAGAAAAATATTTCCAACCCATGTTAAACAAAAATTAGTCCAAACACTAGTCTTGCCTAATCTTTACTACTGCGATGTAGTTCAACACGGCACAAATAGTGAAAATTCTAGATGCCTCGAGCTACTGATGGATGCTTGCGTTAGATACGTGTGCAATATTCGGTTGTATGATCATATCAGCCCTTCATACTCCCAGCTAGGTTGGATACGCCCACATAAGGCACGCGATCTCCACACGATGTGCTTACTTCATCGATTTCTTAGCCACTGGTGCCCCCAATACTTATCTTCTCACATTAAACACCTATCATCATTCCACAATCGCAGTACCAGATCGGTTACGTCTATCATCTTGGCTGTACCTTTACATAACACAAAATCTTTCTCTGTGTCATTCTCCATCTCAGCCATACAACTATGGAACGCACTCCCTTGTGATCTGCGTCTTATCCAGAACTACTCAACATTCAAGAGGGAACTCAAAACTTACATATTAGGGACGGTATAGCCACCATTGTTGTGCCCCTCCCATCTATTTCTTTCTCCTCTCCATCACAGCTTCGAATTTTACCATTCTTTTTCTCTTCCTCTAACCTATCTACCTCTTATATATCTCTTTCACCCCATTCTATCGTCTTATATCTGAGCTCGATGAGAATAACTCACAAGCTGCAAGAATATAACGAGAAAATTCCCAACTAACAATGGGACTGACATTCACAAGAGAAAAGTATGTGTACTTTCATATACATAGTCACTATTATTATTATTATTATTATTATTATTATTATTATCATTATTATTATCATTATTATTCTTGATTGTCATAATTATTTTTATTGTTATAATTATCATTGTACTACTGTTATAATCTCAATTTTTTTGTTTAACATCAATACTGCATAATACGTTAAATGTCCTTAATGTTATTTAGAAACTGTAACTCGTTCAATCTGAGTATGCCTGGTTAGGTGTAAGAGAGGGCCTGAAGGCCCTAATCTTGCCAGGTAAAATAAATGCATAAATAAATAAATAAAAAATAAATAAATATTTGAAGTATTATGTTGGTGTTGGATTTATTCTTCATATTTGTGTTATGGGTATTTTTTGCATTGTGTTGATTTCAGGGTATTTATTGTTTTCATGTCTTTGCCACATGTGTTTTTTATTATTGTAGTTTCATTGTCAGGTACTTGTTAATGTTGTTCTTGTTGCTATCTGTCGTTAGTTACTCGTTTCGGAAGGAGGACAGGAGTGATAGATGGTTCCTTTCCTCAGTTGGCGAACTTGTTATGACATCCTGGATGATGGGAATGGTCCTGGATTTGCCATACTTCATCGGGAGTCGAGCAGAATGTTTAGCTGTCGTTCATATGTTTGTTTAAGATATATATATCACAAGGCAGTCGGATGCCTTCCTTATGAGACATCAGTGGTCATTGAAAACAACACATCAGAGAAATGAAATTCCGAGACTGCTAGATTTTGTTTCGGATTGATATACAGATTCACAGGGAAGTAACGAATTTTAGGGATGTGCTCAAGGAGTATCATAATCACAATAAATTAAGAGCACACCTATCACAGCTTGTATATGTTGGCCACAACCTGTTGTTTGGAGGAAGTAGAGGAGGAGGAGTAGGAGATTAGTGTTTAACGTCCGGTCGACTACGGGGTTATTACAGACGGAGCGCAAGCTCGGGTGAGGGCAGGATGGGGAAGGAAATCGGCCGTGCCCTTTCAAAGGAACCATCCCGGCATTTGCCTGAAGCGATTTAGGGAAATCACGGAAAACCTAAATCAGGATGGCCGGAGACGGGATTGAACCGTCGTCCTTCCGGATGCGAGTCCAGTATGCTAACCACTGCGCCACCTGACTCGGTGTTTGTAGGAAGTGAACTTGGTTAAATGCGGGAGAAAAATTAATAAAAACGTTGTCCGCGATAGCAGAGTAGGACAAGTTCCTAAACTAAATGATGTACTTGGTCATTTTGAAAAAGCGGTATTGCTATGAAGAGTGAGGTGCTTTGGTTTTCATCCTGGGAAGGGTTTTTGTCTTAGGTGTACACTCACTTGTGTGACTGTCAATACACTAACGCGGAATTCACTGCATTGGCCAGAGGGGCCATTAAGCGTGTTACACTTCCAGAATTGAGAGCACCTTGAGGCCACCCTCACCCCTGTACTTACACATTCATTACACATACTTATCGATTCACAGCAGGTGGAAATTTCAGTGGAGCGGATGTTACATTATATCCACAACATTCAAGAAAATCGTCAAATCATGATTACATAGATGATTTTCAGCAACCAAGATGTCGTGTCTTTACTAGGTATTTGCATATTCCTTTTATGCAGTAATCGCAGAAGGGCACAACCTACAGACCAGCCGAGACACCAGTTGCCAGACGAGGTTTTAGCAGGCAATGGCCGTGGGAACGATTGATGGGTCGTAGAAGTTCTGTATTATGTGGTATAAACTTTACATTCAGGATTGTATTGTAGTAAGGTCCTGGTGACCTCCCATTAAGAGTCAGCTCATGCTGTAAATGGATAAGGAAGGACCCATGTGGTACACCTCAGGAATGGAAGGCTCGGTCCTGGAAGATTCTGGACGAATCTTTCGAAAGAGGGGATGTGTGTTGCACACCAAAAATTTAGATGCGCGAGTTGAGATTATCTTAAACGTGTTATTCCCACTCGCGGCTACGCAGTAGAGGCAAGCCTGTCCGAAGTGCTAACAGAGTAAGCCTTTGGACTTGGACGGGCGAGCCACGTTGAACTTCAATGCCGAATCATAGTATGACCAAGAGTGAGCTGATGTTTCATAAGAGACAGTTGCGCACTACCGAGAACTAACGCGTTGCAAATTTCACTGGGTGTAGGAGCCCGTACTCGGGGCACAGCAAGCTAGTAAAAGCTGAAAGCCAAGTAACATGAAATAAACATACTCGTCCCCCTATAATAGTACTAAGTCGGACTCGTAGTTGTATGGTTATAAGTGATCGAGCGTAGGAACTCAAAGCATGAAGTAATGCCTCCATTCTGTCTGCTTATTAAACTGAAGAGAATGCTGTCATCTGTGTTATAGAGAAACCATGACCCAGCCTTGGTGATGGAAATCTGCTGGCAAACCTGGCAACGAGGCACACCATGTCTGTGGCGTGATGGCTGCGGTATTTGCGCGAAGTTTGATGATGTGGGGAGTTTGGGCCCAGTCAATCTCCACCCCCTGAGCTACTTTGGTCGATGGACTACCAGATGTCTACAGTCTAGCTGCGAGAGATGCTCACTCGCGGTCTCCTAGAAACCTAGACGTGTTTGGCCACCGGCGGCGCATGATTAGCTGAGTGGTCTAAGGCGCTGCAGTCTTGGGCTGTGCGGCTGTTCGCGGCTGAAGTTAGAGTCCTCCCTCGGGCATGGGTGTATGTGTTTGTCCTTAGGGTAATTTAGCTTAAGTAGAGTGTAAAGTTAGGGACTGATGACCTCAGCAGGGAACTGGATTTGCAATGTAGATTAGAGTTGTGGTTCTTCTACCTCCTACATAGGAGTCAATAGTTCAGATTCTATTACAGGGAGTCATATCTGGAGTAGGAATAGTACCCTACAAACATGATGATATTGTAGTGGGAAAAGGACATGAGTTTGGTTACTAAAGTAGTGTTTGAAAATTAAAGTTTCCTTCTAACTACCACCTCTACACTCACCTTTGTTTGAACAGGGCGAGATTGTGAAGACGTTAGACACTTGAGTCGTTTGTGCATTGAGAGAGCATGTCGAGTATAATGGAATATAGAACAATTTATATTAAAATTATTTGTTTCATTACTATTAGTATGAATCTGGAGTGGTCATGCGGTGGATTGTGGAAAGAGGCTGTCAGCTAGGGCTGATTGTGCTTCTGTGATCATCAACGCAGTTTTTCCAATGAATAATTAATGTTTGTGGAGCGATAATGTAACTTTTAGTACATCACTCCTACAAGGATTTAATGTTTACACTGATGTGTCGATTTGATACAATTTCTGAATCTAGTACTACTTGTGGTATTCTGCAAAATGATACTACAGCTCCTGTTGATGGTCTATTGAGACGTAATTCAGTTTCAAAACACAATTAAAAAATGAATTATATGGTAATGTTCCAAGAATTATGGGATTTGAGTCTAATGTGAAGGGGCCTAATTAAATGTTAGCCCCAGAACTAGTGGAAAGGAACGTAGAGTGAAATTACAAACTAGTACGAATTGGTTTAATGATAACTTGCTGGATGTTCCCAGTCAACAACGAGGCAGTGCTATTCTACTACAGAGACGAATTCAGCATTTAGTGCAGAAGTTTGAATGCACTGTGGAAGACATTTCAAGAAAATTTAGTGCACTTACCACTCGGTTAAGGTAAGAGCTGCAGAGAGGCTCTCTGCTGTGAAAAAAATAAGAGTGGTTTCTGTAGATGAGAATCCAGTAGTTATCATGACAAAATTACTGTTCACTTTGCAGATACAAATTGTTTACATATATAAACCAGTTGTACAGAACTGTAATCATAATCCTAAAACTGAGTTTCTACTCTACTACTCTCGAAGAACTCTCTTGAACTGTAGAGTGGATTGATTATTAACAACTTATAGAACTTACTTATACAACTTACTCCTAAAATTGTTGAAAGCGGTATTGATTGGACAACATGTCAGTTTATTCAAAAAGTTCAAACAGTTTACTTTGCGAAAGTTACCTATTTTTTTGAGTCTAATCTAGGAATATCATAGCTAACACTTGGTTCAAGAATCATAAAAGAAGATTGTATACATGGAAGAAGCCTAGAGATACTGACAAGTTTCAGGTAGCTTATGTAATGGTAAGACAGAGATGTAGCAAGCAGGTTTTAAATTATAAGACATTTCCAGTGGCAGACGTGCACCCCAACCACTATCTATTGTTTATGAACTGTAAATGAAACCTGAAGAAACTGCAAAATGGTGGGAATTTAAGGAGCTGGGACCTGGATAAAGTGATAAACCAGAGGTTGAACAGAGTTTCAGGGAGAGCATAAGGGAACAATAGACAGGAATGAGGGAAAGAAATACAGTAGAAGAAGAATGGGTCGCTCTGAGGGATAAAGTGGTGAATGCAGCAGAGGATGAAGTAGGTAAAAAGACGAGGGCTAGTAGAAATCCTTGGGTAACAGAAGAAAAATTGAATTTAATTGATAAAAGGAGAAAATATAAAAACGCAGTTAATGAAGCAGGCAAAAAGGAATACAAACGTGTCAAAAATAAGAACGACAGGAAGTGCAAAATGGCTAAGCAGGGATGGCTAGAGGTCAAATGTAAGGATGTACAGGGTTATCTCACTAGGGGTAAGATAGACACTGCCTACAGGAAAATTAAAGAGACCTTTGGAGAAAAGTGAAACCACTATTATGAATGTTGAGAGCTCAGACGCTAACCCAGTTCTAAGCAAAGAAGGGAAAGCATTAAGGTGGAATGAGTATATAGAGGGTCTACACAAGCAAGATGAGCAAGATGTATGAGACAGGCGAAATACCCTCGGACATAAAGGAGAATGTAATAATTCCAATACCAAAGAGAGCAGGTGTTGACAGATGTGAAAATTAGCGAACAATCAGTTTAATAAGTCACAGCTGCTAAATACTACCACGAATTCTTTACAGACGAATGTAAAAACTGGTAGAAGCCGACTTCAGGGAAGATCAGTTTGGATTCCGTAAAAAATATTGGAATACGTGAAGCAATACTGACCCTACGCCTTATCTTAGAAGAAAATTAAGGAAAGGCAAACCTATGTGTGTAGCATTTGTAACTTAGAGAAAGCTTTTAACAATCTTGACTGGAATACTCTCGTTCAAATTCTGAAGTTGGCAGGGGTAAAATACAGGGAGCGAAAGGCTATTCACAATTTGTACAGAAACCAGATGGCAGTTATAAGAGCCATGGGGCATGAAACGGAAGCAGTGGATGGGAAGGGAGTGAGACAGGCTTGTAGCCTATCCAAGATGTTATTCAATCTGTATATTGAGCAAGCGGTGAAGGAAACAAATGAAAAATTCTGAGTAGGTATTAATATCCATGGAGATGTAATGGAAACTTTGAGGTTTGCCGATGACATTGTAATTCTGTCAGAGACAGCAAAGGATTTGGAAGAGCAGTAGAACGGAATGGACACTGTGATGAAAGGAGGGAATAAGATGAACATCAACAAAAGCAATACGAGGATAATGGAATGTAGTCGAATTAGGTCGGGTGATGCTGAGGGAATTAGATTAGGAAATGAGACACTTAAAGTAGTAAAGGAGTTTTCCTATCTGGGGAGCAAAATAACTGATGATGGTCGAATTAGGGAACAAATAAAATGTAGACTGACAATGGCAAATAAAGCATTTCTGAAGAAGAGAAATTTGTTAACATCGAGTATAGACTTAAGTGTCAGGAAGTCGTTCCTTAAAGTATTCGTATGGAGCGTAGCCATGTATGGAAGTGAAAAATGGACTATAACTAGTTTGGACAAGAAGAGAATAGAAGCTTTCGAAATGTGGTGCTACAGATGAATGCTGAGAGAAGAGAAGTTTGTGGCACAGCTTGACTAGAAGACAGGATCGGTTGGTAGGACATGTTCTGAGGCATCAAGGGATCACCAGTTTATAATTGGAGGGCAGCGTGGAGGGCAAAAATCGTAGAGAGAGACCAAGAGATGAATACACTAAACAGATTCAGAACGATGTAGGTTGCAGTAGGTACTGGGCGATGAAGAAGCTTGCACAGGATAGTATAGCATGGAGCGCTGCATCAAACCAGTCTCAGCACTGACGACCACAACAACAACAACAATGTCAATATCGTTTGTGTTTCTGGCATCATGATAGAGTATGTTCTCTGTGGTGTCAAAATCTTCTGTGCAGTTTTCAGTGAATATAAATGACAAAAAGAGATAAAGTTTTATCATCATCACTATTTTTATCTTAGTGAACAAAGGGCTGCATTTTACCCTTGGGCTAATTTCATAATTATTTGTAGCAGCTATTTCAGAATCAGTACTACGTCACAGACATGACATGAGTGACCACATAACAACAGCCCATATGTGTGTGAAGCTAAAAAAGCCAAATTAAGCTGTGCAAATATATTTATTTCCACCTGGATCAAATAATCTCTGTATGACGTAGGACGGCTTTAATATCTTTCTAAGGCACGATTAATGTGAAGTTGCCAATTTCGTTTGGAATCAATCTATTGTCCTAGAAACTCTCCAGACGTTTGGATATTTGGAGAAAATGAAATGGAGTGTAACAGGAGAATAAAGAATTATGACAGTACTTGAATGAGAGAGTTTCTAAAAGTGAAAAAATGTTGAGGTCATTGTTACAGCAAAGGTCGTGTGCCAGATAATAGTGATTTATATTCTGTTCTGGAAGATGAATGAGATCCTGAAGCTCGTTATGAAAGGAGGAGAATTCTTCACCAACATGGTCATTTTAATCATGATGCTGGAAACTATGAAATGAAGCATGGTTTTCAATATAACCATTTATTGCCTGTTCTAAAATTTCAAGTTTTCATAATTACATTAAATAGTACTTATACTCATGCTTGATTAGACTAGTTTGATTTTGTATTTCCTTCCACATTGCTAGCCGATCACAGAACTGATTTTGTATGTGGCTGTTTGGTGGGTGACCTTAGTACGTGAAACTGTGTAGCATATGACTAGTTTTATCAGATATTCCTGTTAGAAGAATGGTCTGAGCAGCGCAAGACATAATCTTTGGCATACTTGGTTATGAAAAATATTAATAATACTCATTTTATAAATCCTGCTTCATTCTTTGAATGAATGGTGTGGAAAAATAAATTTTTAACAATACTTACAATCCTATTGAACTGAATTATAATTGACGTGGAAAAATTCCTCCCAAGTTGAGTCATATTACTATTCCTGGTCAGGTAAATGGGTAGTTAGTGGGTTTTGAAATTTGCTCCAAGAATTAGAATATGACAATGCTGAAGAGAATGGATGTGGTAGAAGCAACAGTAAGTTATTTATCCTAATCGGAGGCCACAGAGCAATTGGAATAATGATCAGCAGCAATGTGATACATATTGTGATAGATATGGGAACGGAAACTGGAGGAATCGGAGGAATTATGTGATTGCAATGAAAGCAACAATTTTAGGAGTGGTAATAGTGATTAGATTAGAAGACTGTTACGTCAAATCAAGATGCTGAAGAGAATGGTAGTCACTGACGTTGACATGTCCCTATTTTGTAGAAGTACGCTTATTTTATCCACAGAAAAATGTTCAAGTGGGTAGCCCATAGCCCCATAGCCACATAATTGAAAACTGATGTGCGCGGCTGATTTGAGTGCTGAAAGCAGATTGAAAAATGCCTTTGAGAAATTGAATATGTTGACTATTGTATGTTTGAGTTACATATTGATAAGTGATAGACAGGAAAATCTCAATTCTCTGAAGAGTCCAACGTTTCAAATATATTTCACCTTGTGTTTAAGGTGTTGGAAGCCAGTCATCTGGGGTGAATGAGTCAGCATTTCACAGATCTGAAGTTGTAGCTTTATGGACTATTCCTTCTTTGCCGTGGACTCAAGTGAAAGGGATGATTAACAGAAAAGGAGCAGGGATGAAGGGACAAGTCAGTATTGATTTTCTTTGTCAAGGTTATAGCTTCATTCGAATTTAGTAACTGTGTGGAATTTGGCTAGTTATACGATTTTAGGGGCTGATTTCTTGTTGAAATACCAAGAAGTGATGGACTTTGGCTGTGTTGTAGTGAGTTTTAAGTATAATGATGGTATGTTAAAGCATGAGGGAAGAGTTGCCTGTAGTGACTGAGTATGGTGTTCAAGCAGTCTTATTTCATCATTTGCCAATGAGGTCGTTGAACTTCACAATAAATATTGAGTTGGAGTAATTGTGCTGAAGTGGTAGGCAAATTACTGAAAGGCAATTTATTTAGTGTACTGCGACATAATTCTTCAATATTTTCAATGCATCCAGGGACACAAAATTCTTTTGTGTGTGTTGTTGCATTATGGACATGATTTCCCTGGTTGTTATCATGTTTTCGATTAATTTTTGCGGTACCGCTATATGTCTTTCTCTACATAGTGTTGATAAAGGGATTTTACTATGAGCCACAAGTCTAGCACAGAATTTTCGATGAAGTTTTGTGTGATGTACATGTTGACACTATAAGTTTATTGATCATCTGAGGTGATGCTCACTGTGAGTCCATTCATAAATACTTTAATGTGAATGGATTACATGTGGATTATGCGCAGAAGAGCCAAAGAAACTAGTACAACTGTGGAATATAGCGTAGGGCCCCGCGAGCACGCAGAACTGCTGCAACACGATGTGGTATGAAGTATGTTGAGTAATGTTCATGCGTGGGGAGTTTGGTGGTCAAAGAAGTGTTTAAACGCAGAAGAGTGCTACTGGAGGCACTATCTAGCAATTCTAGACGTGTGGGGTACCACACTGTCCTGATGGAATTGCCCAAGTCCATCGGAATGCACAATGGGCATGAATGGATTCAGGTGATCAGACAGAATGCTTATGCACTTATCATCTGTCAGAATCGTATAAGAGGTTCCATATCACTGTAAATGCACACATCCCACACCATTACACAAGCTTCCACCAGCTTGAACAGTCCTCTGATGACGACCAGGCATAATTTTTCCAGTGATCAACAGTCCAATGATGTGCTGATTGGTCTAGTCAAAGTGTAAAGTATTGTATCGTGCAGTCATCAGGGTACAGGAGTCGGCCTTCGCCTCCTGAAGCCCATATCGATGCTGTTTCTTTGAAAGGTTTGCAAGCTGACACCTGACACCTTCAAACTATATTATTGTCTTTAAGGAATTATACTACCAGATTGCGTATATGTGTGGTGTGAGAAAAGTAATGTCGCAGACAGCACTCGAACGATCTAGCAGTGCTATGTACACTGGCGTGATCGTCGCTTTCTGACAGTCTGAGTTTTCAGCTCTTTACATGAATCACGTGATTTTTGGTAGCGCCCATCAGTGAAGTTGAGTTTTTGTTTTGTGTTTACAGTAATGGAACAGCGGAATTTAGAACGACGTTATTCAGTCACGTTTATTGTTAAACTTGGGGAATCAATGAGTGCGATCATTCAAAAGTTGAAACAGGCCTATAGGAAAAAATCCTTGTTAAGAGCACAAATTGTTCGCTGGCACAAATCATTTTTGGAAGGCTGATAGCCCGATGAAGATGAATCTTGCTCACGGAGGCCTTCAAAATCAAAAACCGACGAGAACGTCGAACGTGTGTATGGTCTTTCGAAACCAGACGGACATTTAACAATAAAGATAATGGGTGAACTGTCAAACTTGACAACTTTCACGTTAAATCAAAAATCTGACTGAAGATTTGCACATGTGGAAGTTTTGTGCCAAAATCGTGCTGAGAAATCTCACAATTCAGAAGAACAACAATTGAAGAAACACGTGTGTTGGTGTTCATGAGAAGACTGCTATTAACTGCGAATGTTTCATTAGTGTGATCATCGGTGTTCAATTGAGGATTATTGAGTATGATCCTCAGACAATGGGGCAAAGTGAGAAGTGGCACACTGAGACATCTTCTCCACCAAATGAAGCTCGAATGAGAAAATCAAATATAAAAAAAGCTTGTATTTACTTTTCTGACTGTAGGGACATCATCCACAATGAATTTGTTCCTTCAGGACGAACTGTCAACCTTGTGTTATGCAAGGATATCCTTAAAACTCTCAGGAGAAGATTAAATCGAGTGAGACCAACTGTACATGCAGACGAATGGACGCTGAATCGTGATAGCGTTCCATTTAACACAACCATTTCCATCACGGATCTTGTCACTACAAAAGGCATTCCTGTTGTCCCACAGGAACCCTAGTCACCTGATCTGTGTCCCTGTCATGCATTTTCTGTTGGCGAAACTAAGAATTTCTTCAAAGGACGTCGTTTTGGGACTCTGGAAACATACTGAAGGCCGTAGGACTCAAAGCCTTTCGGCGCTGCTGCCAAGCCTGGGAAGAATGATTATACCGACGTAAATTTGCCGAAAGAAACTACTGTGTAGGAACCAATTCTCGAAAAAAAACCTTGGTAGACCAAAAATCAGTCACATTACTTTCCTAATATACCGAGGATATTACATATTTTTCATGTAATCTCACCCGAAAAATATTAGTCTCAGTAGTAGATGTCACTTTCTACAGTGAAGGACGTTTCCAGTATTTCCAAGTAGAGGGCCTTAGTTACACATCAGCATCTCTTAAAAAGTAAATTGAGAGAAAACGTCAAAAACAATTACCGAAATGGCTTTTTCATATTTTTTGTGGTGTTCATAAAACCAGCATTACACCTTATCGAAAGTGTGTAGTAATTGTTAAGACTGTGCTAAAGGTATTTCCATATCTGGACCATGATCACATATCAGTTGGCTTTTAAAAAGCATGTTGTTAATATAGTTCAACAACAATTAACGAATTTTTTAAAAAACTTTTTCAAGGTGTTCAATGTGTCGCCCCCCATCCTCATGGTAATGCACATTATGTAAAATGTGTTGGTATTACGGGAGTTAATCAGTCTTTTAATGTAAAGTTTAGTATCTACATTCTAATAATATACCTTTTAGCAGTTCTGTATGCAACGATTAAATAAAATCTATTTATATATTTACCTTCGAATAATTGTTTGAGTTGCAATGTTGTATATGTGACTTTATTGTTATTGTGGAACTAAAAAATTGGTACTCATGAATTAGATTTCTATAAATAAAATCTATTTATATATTTACCTTCGAATAATTGTTTGAGTTGCAATGTTGTATATGTGACTTTATTGTTATTGTGGAACTAAAAAATTGGTACTCATGAATTAGATTTCTATAAATAAAATCTATTTATATATTTACCTTCGAATAATTGTTTGAGTTGCAATGTTGTATATGTGACTTTATTGTTATTGTGGAACTAAAAAATTGGTACTCATGAATTAGATTTCTATAAATAAAATCTATTTATATATTTACCTTCGAATAATTGTTTGAGTTGCAATGTTGTATATGTGACTTTATTGTTATTGTGGAACTAAAAAATTGGTACTCATGCATTAGATTTCTATAATGTCAAGCATGCACTCTTCAACATGAAGTTAGCATTAATAAAACCTAGCTTCAGTATTATCACACAAACTTAATATTCATTGTTAAGTGGCTTCCTTTCCTTATGTGAGTATAAAGGATATTTTTCTCTTGTTTTGCATGAGTTTATAACATCCCGAAATGAATCTTTTCAGAACACATTACAGAACTGATCACAGAATGAAATTTCAGTTAGGGATTTGGTGAGACGGCTACAGTTGTTTGCAGTGCATAGTAATACACAATGCGTTGGATACTTACATATTGTGATGTTTACATATTTAAATTGTAATTGTTTTCTGTCCTGCAGTGGTGATTAGTTCCGGCACTGTCTAGCTTTGAGTGACATGGTATTGAAAAGCCTCAGAGATCGATTATTTTTCGTATGTTGCAACATGACTACAGGAAAGTATTTAAATTGTTCTGTCTAATGTCCTATGCACTCTGTTTTATTATCGTCCCTTGCATTTCAAGTTACTTAATGCACTGGTGGAATATGTGCAGAGAAACCTTATCTTTCTGTGATTTCTAAAAATTCGGTAGAGGTTCACACTTAGTGTAGAGCCTATGTGATGTATATGTATTATTCGATTGTTTTAACCCTTTTAGTGTGTACTTCTCACTGTAGTATGTATTTTCAGTGCGTAAGGGAATTTGTGTTATCGCTTGTGAACCCTCCTGGCATCTAGTGGAAGTTCGCTGCACCAGCTGTAGTTTTAGTTTGTTGTGAAATACAGCCTTCAGGATTGCGAGAAGTATATATCCCGACAAAAAGCGGTGTATTAATAGGTTATTCTGAATGATGGTAACCACCAATATAGTATCTGGAAGTGGCATGGAAAGTATACTTCCTGTAAAATTAATCTGTCATTTGTGGTCCTTGGTAAGCGTACTTAGCACCAACAAAGGGGTATCCAAAAACGTTTAGGAACATTTCTTACCACCTCTGTCCATGCCAGACATGTTGTGGTAGTACACGGCACAAGGTGTACTAAAACTACTACAACAATTAGTTTCTGTATGTCGTGGGATTAATACTGTTGTCAGATTACATTGCTTCCCTCCTGCAATATCCTTTATTGCATCCCTTATCAGCTCGTAGCTTTATCCAGTGACAAAGTTTCAAGGATTGTTTTCACGTTGTGGTAAGTTAACATTAATATCAGTAACAATTATTTTCAGAACAAAATAAAAACAGAAAACACTGTTGATGATTTTATTTGCGTGGAGTGGCGACACATAAAAGCACTCAAAAGGGAAGTGGTAAATCCATTTACAACCAATTTAAATACCTCAAAAAGACGGGGTGGTGATATATGTACGAACTTAGTTTTTGGTCCTCTATCTCAAAAATAAAGTTATTAAAAATAAGTACAGTACGTTTACCACATTCATAAAACGATAGCGAAATATTATGTTCGCTGAGGTGCTACAAAAAATGTGCCCGCGAAAGAGTTTACACTGTGTATCAGTTAAATTTTATGGCTACTCATTTACGCTCCTTCCGCCATTTATTTAATTTTCGTGAGTTATTTTGGAGCATGTGTTGTCTGCGCTATCTGTAGCATACCTGTAGCCAATATCCCCTTTGTGAATTTAGTGATCATGTGTGATTCAGACACTTAAATAATTCAGCTACATACTTGCTCTTTTTACTGTTATGTTTACGATAACAAGCCCCTTGTAGAAAATAGTATAGATGACAATCCAATATGGTGAAGCCATGATGCACGTGGTGGATACAACGAAGGCTATTGAAACACTTAGCAAGATGGACACATTTCTATATCTAGGTTCTCGACTACAGGTAAGAGGATGAGCAAGCAGGAATCACAGTGATCTGAATCGATTGAGACACATCACTGATATTATTTGTGAGAACAAGATGCACATCCACATTAAATAAAAGATATAAGGCACAATGGTGAAGACAGTTGCATTATGTGATACTGAGCGTAAGCTCACACCAAGGAGTTTTCAGGTTTCACTACATTATGAAAATTCGGATGCTGAGAAGACCATTAGCCATTTCCCGCTCGGCCATAGTAACAAGACAACGATCTGACAACTAACTGGAGTGGCTCCAATGAACGAAAAGATCCAAAAATGGAGCGTTCGGTGGTATGGACACATTATATAGCACCTACTTTAGTCATCAGCTTAGCCTGTTGTCTCACTGTTGAAGACCACAACCAGCGCGGAAGACCTTAACCGCATCGGATAGGTACTATAAACGTATATCTAAAATCAAGGAACATAAACCCACAGCTAGTGTTAGAACGTACGAAAAGGTGTACATTGTCCAAAAAAGCAGACCAAGCTCGAATGGGACTACGCTAAGAAGGAGTAGAAGAAGATGATGATGATGTTGGAAAGAGAGCACAACAGGAGGGTCTCGATATTAATGAGTAGATCAGGGGTCTGAACTAGAGAAATCACAAAAACAGTTTGTGAACGGCCAAAGCCTCAGAGGCGCGATAACGTTCTCCCACCGAAAAGTTTAATGACGGACAGTGAGAAGAACGAGGCAGCTGTGCGAAGAGAGATTCCCGAGGTAGCGGTACGGGTCACAATAGTAAAGGCAACTTCGGAGGTGGCTTTCGCACGTATGAACAGGGAACGGGACAACTGTAGTGCGAAGGGAGTTTAGAAGAGCGCCAGCACAAATGAGGACGCTGCATGAAAAGTTTATATGCGACGAGAGGCAATACGTCACACCGAGAGGGAAGGAGGTAATGCAGCGTATAATTAGCCTCAAAATTAGTAGAGGGAGAAATTGTAACCAAGGAATCAGAGTAGTTTCAGCTCCGCCCCGCAATGAAAGTAAGGTGAGGGGGAAAATATGGTGTGTTCTAGACAAAACACAAGAAGAGCTTCTGTGCTGCCACCTGAAGGATCACAGAAATATAATAGGCGTTAATCCCCTGCAGGATGGTGTCAGGAAATGGAAAACCACCCATGATCGGTAAATCAACCAGCATATGTTGTGACCACCTCAGTGGACAAGTACGTTATAGGCACAATGACTGGTATAGCTATGGCTTCTGGTAATTTATGGTGGCGGGCCTTGTTAAAATGAATGAAGCAGATGGACTGCCTCATATGTCTCTATAACAGACTACGAAATTTTTGCACAGACATTCAGATGCAACTGGAATGTACTTGAAACAAAATCGGGACAGCCGGCCGGAGTGGCCGAGCGGTTCTAGGCTCTACAGTCTGGAACTGCGCGACCGCTTTGATCGCAGGTTCGAATACTGCCTCGGGCATGGATGTGTGTGATGTCCTTAGGTTAGTTAGGTTTAAGTAGTTCTAAGTTCTAGGGGACTGATGACCTCACATGTTAAGTCCCATAGTGCTCAGAGCCATTTGAAACATTGGAACCAAAATCGTGACAGATATCACTAAAGGCCTGCTTGTAGGATGCTCTTTGCGTCCACAGTTCTGAGATGTTGGCATAGAGTCATTAATAAACCAGCTTCATAGTACAGCAGACACTAGAGGCTGCGTAGCCTACGGAGATGATCTCCTAATTACAGTATCTGGCAGCACAAGCGCTAAATGAGTAGAGGATTTTAGTGAAGTTCTTGAAAGACTAAGTAATTGGTGCACAGAAAACAGTTAACCGAAATCACCATACAAAAGAGATTTTATGTTAGCCCTCTAATTTTCGGATATGCGGCCGCGCAAATAAAATTTCTTCCGCCGATAGTTCTGGTGAATATTGTCCGGCCATCCAGAGAACGTGCGGTAAGGCTGACGACAATGTGCTATGCGCGTCCTTACATGCTCCACAGCGGCGGTGTTTCGTATGCGGGTCACAGACGCTGGTCAGCAGCATTAAGATGCGCTTATATAAGCGCAGCCTGTGAAGAAAGCGTACAGAAATTCGATTCGCTTATTGATATATGTTCGGCGTAGATGAAACCATGACAACTTCTCTGCAGTTTAGTTACCCCAAGAGGAGGGTTCTATGCTTTGTCCAAACAGAAACCACTATCTCCGTTTATTAAATTATTAGCTAATCTACATCGAGTAAAGTTGCAATCTTCGTAAGATAGCCTTAACACAGTTTTTCTCAAGAATATGACGGATCTTCGAGGAGAGAGCACTCACATAGGGCAAAACAGTAATTGATCTAAAGGAATTACTATCTTTTTTCCCATAACATAGTAGGTGAATAATGATTGGGGTAAGTAATGAAAGAGAAAGCCATCTGGTAGAATTTAGCACAGAGCATAACTTAATCATTGCTACCACTTGGTTCAAGAATCATAAAAAAAGGTTATATATATGGAAGAATCCTGGAAATACTAGAAGGTTTCAGATAGATTATGTAATTGTGAGACAGATATTTAGGAAGCAGGTATTAAATTGTAAGACATTTCCAGGAGCACATGTGGACTCTGACCACAATCTATTGGATATGAACTGTATATTAAAACTGAAGAAACTGCAAAAAGGTGGGAATTTAATTGGATGGGACCTTGATAAATTGACTACACCAGAAATTGTACAGAGTTTCGCGGATAGCATAAGTGAAA
Organism: Schistocerca gregaria; assembly: GCF_023897955.1. Lineage (NCBI taxonomy): Eukaryota > Metazoa > Arthropoda > Insecta > Orthoptera > Acrididae > Schistocerca > Schistocerca gregaria. The sequence continues at coordinate 414,730,413 of NC_064925.1, read as the reverse complement.
TATTGACAGGAATGGAGGAAAGAAATACAGTAGAAGAAGAATCGGTAGCTTTGAGGGACGAAGTGGTGAAGGCAGCAGAGGATAAAGTACGTAAAAAGACGAGGGCTGGAAGAAATCCTTGGGTAACAAAGGAAATATTGAATTTAATTGATGAAAGGAGAAAATATAAAAATTCAGAAAATGAAGCAGGCAAAAAGGAATAGAAAAGTCTCAGAAAATGAGATCGATAGGAAGTGCAAAATGGCTAAGCAGGGATGGCTAGAAGATAAATTATCAGGATGTAGAGGCTTATCACACTAGGGGTAAGATAGATACTGCCTACAAGAAAATTAGCGAGACCTTTGGAGAAAAGAGAACCACTTACATGAATTTCATGAGCTCAGATGGATCCCAGTTCTAAGCAAAGAAGGGAAAGCAGAAAGGTGGAAGGAGTAGATAGAGACTCTATACAGGGACGATGTACTTGAGGACAATATTATGGAATGGAAGAGGATGTAGATGAAGATGTAATGGGAGATACGATACTGTGTGAAGAGTTTGCCAAAGCACTGAAAGACCTATGCCGAAAGAAGGCAACGGGAGTGCACAAAATTACATTAGAACTACTGACGACCTTGTTAGAGCCAGTCCTTACAAAACCCTACCATCTGGTGAGCAAGATGTGTGAGACAGCGAAATACCCTCAGTCTTCAATCCCAATGAAAGCAGGTGTTGACAGATGTGAAAGTTACCAAACTATCAGTTTAATAAGTCACAGCTGCAAAATACGTGGGGCATATAAGAAAGATCCACAAGTCATAATTCTTCCCGACCAAGGAACCTACACACCACCTGACGGGACATGGCCCATATCCTTCTTTAATGTAGAAAATGCAACCAACCATTACAGGCCCTTGTGAATATGGAGCAGTTGTCACACTTGAACACATCGTGTGAGAATGTGCCACTACACAAAACGTTGCAGACTACGATAGTTGGTTATGGAATAGTCGATGACATAACAAGGAAAGAAGAAGTGTGGCACAAGTGGCATTTGCTGACAGTGAAAATGCACACATCATGAAAAACAAAATGCGTCATTTTGGTTCCCAGAATTCCGAATCTATACAGAAAATTGGAATAGAAATCAACATAAACATTATTTCCATCCTTTTTATTTCTTATGAAACCCAAGCTTAGTATATTGAACTACTGTATAGCGAGACGTTCAGTGGTGGTGGTCCAGACTTTTGTACACACCGGTACCTCTAATACAAAGTAGCACACCCTCTTGCATTGATGCATGCCTGTATTCGTCGTGGCATACTATCCACAAGTTCATCAGCGCACTGTTTATTCAGGTTGTCGCACTCCTCAACGGCAATTTGCCGTCGATCCCTCAGAGTGGTGATGGATCACGTCATCCATCCCTTGTTAGTCTATATCCCATACATGTTTGGTAGGGTTCATGTCTGGAGAACATGCTGTCCACTCTAATCAAGCGATTTCGTTATTCTGAAGGATGTCATTCACAAGATGTGCACGAAGGATGCGCTACTTGTAGTCCATGAAGACGAATGCCTTGTAAACATGCTGCCCATTATGGTTGCACTATTAGTCGGAGGAAGGCATTCACGTATCGTGCAGCCGTTACATCGCCTTCCATGACCATGAATGCCATACGTCGGCCCCACATAATCCACCTCAAAACAGCAGGGAACCTCCACGTTCCTGTAGTCAGTGGACAATGTGTCTAAGGAGTTCAGCCTGACCAGGTTGCCTCCAAACATGACTCCGGCGATTCTCAGTTTGAAGGCTTATGCGACACACAACAGTGAAGAGAACATGATGCCAGTCTGGAGGGAACTGTTCGGTAAGTTATCAGGTCCATGTGTATCGCGCTGCATGGTATCGTGGTTGGAAACATGAACCTCGCGTTGGTCGTCGTGAGAGAAGTTGTGCATCATCTAGCCTATTACGCACAGTGTGAGTTGTAACACGACGTCCTGCTGCAACACGAAAAGCATTATTTAACATGGTGGCATTGCTGTCAGGGTGCCCCTGTGCCTTAATCCGTAGGTCGCGGTCGCGCACTGCGCTAGTAGCCCTTTCTCGGCCTGAGCGAGGCATATCATCGACAGCTCCTGTCTCTTTGTATCTCCTGCATGTCTGAACAACATCGTTTTGTTTCACTCCGACACACCTGGACACTTCCCTTGTTGATAGCACTTCTTGGGACAAAGTAAGAATGCGGACGCGATCAAACCGCGGTATTGACCGTCTAGGCACGATGGAACTACAGACTACATGAGCCGTGTACCTCGTTTCTGGCGGAGTGACTGTATATGATTTGCTATCGGACACACTTCGTAAAATGGGAGCAGCTCATGCATGGCTGTTTACACCTTTAGGCACGTTTAGTGACCTATCTGAACAGTCAAACTGACTATATGTGTCATACGGAATCCACAGTCAACGTCTGTCTTCAGGATTTCTGGGAACCGGAGTGATGCAAAACTTTTTTTGATGTATGTATTAGAATATGAACTGCAAGCATACACTGGCTAGAGACAACAAGGAAAAGGCCACATATGAAGACGACGAGTTGTACCATAGCAGAACATCCAACTACAGCAACTTTTCACAAGGATGGAGGAGATGAGCCTCGGGGATTATTCCCTGGTAGTCACCTCCCAATCTATACAACTTGGGTGGCAGTAGCAGGGTCCCTATGAAACCTGAGCTGTGCCTCAGTCTGCCAGGGGTCACTATCAAGACAAATGAAAAATCTAGCTTGGTTGTGCGACGGGTGAGAGTAGTCTAATCTAGTGTTGTGTTAATGTAGTATAGTGCTGCAAAGTGTACTGTTGTATAGTAATGCAGTCAAAAATCACAAATTACAAAATTTTTGATGTCTCAAAGCAGCATAGTACAAAAGTCAAGTAACATGTAACTATGGATTCCAAACTAACATACGGTTAATATCTATGTGGCAAATGGCCAAATGGTAGCCGGCAGCTGTGGCCGAGCGGTTCTTGGCTCTTGAGTCCGGAACCACGCTGCTGCTACGGTCGTAGTTTTGAATCCTGCCTCAGGCATGTATATGTGTGATGTCCTTAGATTAGTTAGGTTTAAGTAGTTCTAAGTCCAAGGGATTTATGACCTCAGATGTTAAGTTCCATAGTGCTTAGAGCCATTTCTACATCTACATCTACATCCATACTCCGCAAGCCACCTGACGGTGTGTGGCGGAGGGTACCCTGAGTACCTCTATCGGTTCTCCCTTCTATTCCAGTCTCGTATTGTACGTGGAAAGAAGGATTGTCGGTATGCTTCTGTGTGGGCTCTAATCTCTCTGATTTTATCCTCATGGTCTCTTCGCGAGATATACGTAGGAGGGAGCAATATACTGCTTGACTCTTCGGTGAAGGTATGTTCTCGAAACTTTAACAAAAGCCCGTACCGAGCTACTGAGCGTCTCTCCTGCAGAGTCTTCCACTGGAGTTTATCTATCATCTCCGTAACGCTTTCGCAATTACTAAATGATCCTGTAACGAAGCGCGCTGCTCTCCGTTGGATCTTCTCTATCTCTTCTATCAACCCTACCTGGTGCGGATCACACACTGCTGAGCAGTATTCAAGCATTGGGCGAACAAGCGTACTGTAACCTACTTCCTTTGTTGTCGGATTGCATTTCCTTAGCATTCTTCCAATGAATCTCAGTCTGGCATCTGCTTTACCGACGATCAACTTTATATGATCATTCCATTTTAAATCACTCCTAATGCGTACTCCCAGATAATTTATGGAATTAACTGCTTCCAGTTGCTGACCTGCTATTTTGTAGCTAAATGATAAGGGACCTATCTTTCTATGTATTCGCATCACATTACACTTGTCTACATTGAGATTCAATTGCCATTCCGTGCACCATGCGTCAATTCGCTGCAGATCCTCCTGCATTTCAGTACAATTTTCCATTGTTGCAACCTCTCGATACACCACAGCATCATCTGCAAAAAGCCTCAGTGAACTTCCGATGTCATCCACCAGGTCATTTATGTATATTGTGAACAGCAACGGTCCTATGACACTCCCCTGCGGCACACCTGAAATCACTCTTACTTCGGAAGACTTCTCTCCATTGAGAATGACATGCTGCGTTCTGTTATCTAGGAACTCCTCAATCCAATCACACAATTGATCTGATAGTCCGTATGCTCTTACTTTGTTCATTAAACGACTGTGGGGAACTGTGTCAAACGCCTTGCGGAAGTCAAGAAACACGGCATCTACCTGTGAACCCGTGTCTAAGGCCCTCTGAGTCTCGTGGACGAATAGCGCGAGCTGGGTTTCACACGACCGTTTTTTTCGAAACCCATGCTGATTCCTACAGAGTAGATTTCTAGTCTCCAGAAAAGACATTATACTCGAACATAATACGTGTTCCAAAATTCTACAACTGATCGACGTTAGAGATATAGGTCTATAGTTCTGCACATCTGTTCGACGTCCCTTCTTGAAAACGGGGATGACCTGTGCCCTTTTCCAATCCTTTGGAACGCTTCGCTCTTCTAGAGACCTACGGTACACCGCTGCAAGAAGGGGGGCAAGTTCCTTCGCGTACTCTGTGTAAAATCGAACTGGTATTCCATCAGGACCAGCGGCCTTTCCTCTTTTGAGCGATTTTAATTGTTTCTCTATCCCTCTGTCGTCTACTTCGATATCTACCATTTTGTCAACTGTGCGACAATCTAGAGAGGGAAGCACAGTGCAGTCTTCATCTGTGAAACAGCTTTGGAGGAAGACATTTAGTAATTCGGCCTTTAGTCTGTCATCCTCTGTTTCAGTACCATTTTGGTCACAGAGTATCTGGACATTTTGTTTTGATCCACCTACCGCTTTGACTTAGGACCAAAATTTCTTAGGATTTTCTGCCAAGTCAGTACATAGAACTTTACTTTAAAATTCACTGAAAGCCTCTCGCATAGCCCTCCTCACACTGCATTTCGCTTCGCGTAATTTTTGTTTGTCTGCAAGGCTTTGGCTATGTTTATGTTTGCTGTGAAGTTCCCTTTGCTTCCGCAGCAGTTTTCTAACTCGGATGTTGTACCACGGTGGCTCTTTCCCATCTCTTACGATCTTGCTTGGCACATACTCATCTAACGCATATTGTACCATGGTTTTGAACTTTGTCCACTGATCCTGAACACTGTCTGCACTTGAGACAAAACTTTTGTGTTGAGCCGTCAGGTACTCTGTAATCTGCTTTTTGTCACTTTTGCTAAACACAAAAATCTTCCTACCTTTTTTAATATTTCTATTTACGGCTGAAATCATCGATGCAGTAAGCGCTTTATGATCGCTGATTCCCTGTTCTGCATTAACTGATTCAAATAGTTCGGGTCTGTTTGTCACCAGAAGATCTAATATGTTATCGCCACGAGTCGGTTTTCTGTTTAACTGCTCAAGGTAGTTTTCAGATAAAGCACTTAAAAATATTTCACTGGATTCTTTGTCCCTGCCACCCGTTATGAACGTTTGAGTCTCCCAGTCTATATCCGGCAAATTAAAATCTCCACCCAGAACTATAACATGGTGGGGAAATCTACTCGAAATATTTTCTGAATTTTTCTTCAGGTGCTGAGCCACAACAGCTGTTGAGCCCGGGGGCCTATAGAGACATCCAATTACCATGTCTGAGCCTGCTTTAACCGTGACCTTCACCCAAATCATTTCACAATTCGAATCTCCGTCAATTTCCTTCGATACTATTGTACTTCTTATCGCTATAAACACGCCTCCCCCTTCACTGTCCAGCCTATCTCTGCGGTATACATTCCAATCAGAGTTTAGGATTTCATTACTGTTTACGTCTGGTTTCAGCCAACTTTCTGTTCCTAGTACTATATGGGCTTTGTGACCGTTTATTAATGAGAGCAGTTCTGGGACCTTTCTATAGACGCTCCTGCAGTTTACTATTAGCACATTAATATTGTTATTCCTTGTTGCATTTTGCCTACTCCTGCCTTGCCGCGTCTCAGGAGGCATCTTGTCGGGCCTAGGGAGGGAATTCTCTAACCTAAAAAAAACCCATGTGCACTCCACACGTACTCCGCTACCCTCGTAGCCGCTTCCGGCGTGTAGTGCACGCCTGACCTATTCAGGGGGACCCTACATTTCTCCACCCGATAGCGGAGGTCGAGAAATTTGCACCCCAGCTCTCCGCAGAATCGTCTGAGCCTCTGGTTTAAGCCTTCCACTCGGCTCCAAACCAGCGGACCGCGATCGGTTCTGGGAACGATACTACAAATAGTTAGCTTTTAAGCTAAAGGTTAGAAAACAGATTTGATTTTCAAACTTACTATTTACTGAATTTCATATTTCATACAGACTTTCAATTAATATTTTATGCAGATATTTAATGTAGATTATTCCAACCTACATAAGACAATGATTAGTTACACTAACACATCTGCAATTATGTTGAAATATTACGCGCAATGTTCATGTCAAAACATGTGAAACATCTGGTTCACTGTTGTATTTAGGTAAAATACGAGAGAAAACAGGAGATAAATCACTAAAAACACATAAATAAGTGTCCTTTTTGTACTGTATGGAGATGAGCACTGGTGCAGAGCCTACTCCTTCCTAATACCACCAACATGGCAGCAGTGATTATCGTACACAGCCGCCATACGGTGGCGACAGCAGCGCCATATGCTCTCACATCATACCACTACATAATGTTTCACTTTCTAAACCTTCAATCGTGTGTGTGTATATATGGTCTTTACTATGGAGGGTAATTCGCATTCGGTACCCAGTATTTACTACCGCATACGAATTTTAAAACTGATTTGAACCGGAACTACACAGGCTACTTGAATTTGTTCTTAGAAACTTCTCCATCGTCCTGAAACTGTCATCATTGGGATCTACAGTGCCAGATCAAACTATAGCGATAGTGGACTACGTGCCATTGGTGCAAATGGTTTAAAACGCTCTAAGCACTATGGGACTTAACATCTAAGGCCATAAGTCCTCTAGAACGTAGAACTACATAGACCTAACAAACCTAAGGACATCACACACATCCATGCCCGAGACAGGATTGCGACCGTAGCAGTTGCGCGTTTCCGGGCTGAAGCGCCTAGAAGCGCTAGGCCAACGCGGGCGGCCTACGTGGCATTAAGAAAAACTTATTACCCCAATTCTTCGCAAATATGGTTGCAGCTGTTCTCGTTTATAACAGCTTATATCACATCATCATCTTCACTTCTAGATTTTCAAAGAGAGATGATTAATAAATTTTACTCAAGAGGAAAATAATAATACTGAGAATGAACATTGCAGTAACTTATTTTGTATAGTTAGTACGATACTATTGTACTGTCAGAACAGGTCGTCGCGCCTTAGCTTGGGTACCAGCGGAATTTGTCAACAATGAAATATCCTAGGTCATCAGGCGAGCAGTTGCGTAGCAACATTGCGATTCCGAATCGTATTGCGTAAACACATTGTCTGTGCTTGCGTGATTTTCGTTGTGCTATTCGTTTTGTTCTAGAGCGTCTTCTTGGTGAGAAAAGCTCATTAACTGAATATCTGAAGTGCTTTTCGTGAAAAGTCTTCCAACAGAAGAACTTCCAAACCCAGCGTTGGGTGTGACGCAGTACGGAACCGTAAGTGACCATCGATATCTTTTCTTCTTCATCTCTTATCAAGACTAATATCTTTTGCCGTTAATGTCACTCTAAATTACTGCTGCTGAGCGATTTGCACACACATGAAATCCCTTGTAGTTGATTTTATTTGGATGTTTAATCACACCAGCTACATTGTAACGAAAAATGAGAAAAAAGTTTCCAGTGATCCGACTTGAGCTTTAGCCTATGAGAGCAGTGTTGCAAAATCGTGGGCACGATTTCGGTAGCTGATGTAACCTGCTGAACTCTCTATATCCTTCAAATTCTGAAAGGTGTATATGTACATCATCAAGAGTGTTTAGGGGCTACGTGTCGGCTATATTCTGCGTCATATTACCATAATGTATCGCTTTTTATGTCCTACATGTTCTAGAGATTGCCAAGGCTCTTTACATTGTTCATAGTCGACGAGGACAAAAAAAGCGAGGTGAAAATTGATATTGTTGAAAATTTGTGCTAGGTGGTAGCAGGGACCGATATGAATATTATACTTAAAAGTCCAGACCGGCGAGATGTGCGCTACAGCGTATGGAAGGGAGATGGCATGGGATGTGGTGGGGAAGAGAGGGGTTTGGGTTCAAGATGAATTTTTTATTTATCTTAAATAAATAGAAATGAGTTGCTTCAAGCAAAAATGTATTTCTGTAATCAGTAAGCTACATTAAATTTGTTAGGAAAATTGTCGTATTCAGTACTCTGTAGCAGGGTGGTGGTGGTGTGTAGATGGCACACACATGAGGGAATGTAGTTGTCTGGTATTTGATCAAACTCTTCCCTCTTCGTTAGTCTGCAAACTGAAGCGCTACCGGCTAAACCGCCACATTAGACCACGGTTTTATTACGTCGCTTTCTGGCTCTCTATTTGTCCGTCTGTATCTCTCCCCCCTCCCCCCCCATCTCTCTCTCTCTCTCTCTCTCTCTCTCTCATACACTTACAGGCACTTCGTTGCAGAATGAGAGCGTGGCATTTATTTAGCTAAAAAGGGCCTTGCCGCCAAAAGGCATATGCCTAGTTTCCAATCTGTCAGCGGTGAACACCATTAAAAATTTGACTTCATTATACATTCCGCAGTGGATGGTACTCTGAGGGGTATCACAGATTCCGATCAAGTAGACGAGCATGTGTTCTCCTTTACATTGTCTGTCTGTGTATCTACATTATCTGCCCACTTTGGTACAAAAGTACATTCACAGTGTAGGTAGCTCTGTGAAGTTGGTAACTGAGTAGTGAATGATGCGAAGTGAAGGCGACCAAAAATGGGTTGGACGTCGGCAGCTGACCACGTACGAGCAACGAAATCAAAAGCGACACAGATTGTAAACTTCAGAATGCAACATGGGGGCTGGACAGAGTAAAATGAAATCCATCTGCTACAAAGGAAAATAATATTCTGTGTCTGTTCGCGCACATCACATTTTGTTCCAGTAGAATCCAAGCACAAGAAACGTGTTTCGGCTGTAAATGTTTTGACAATTTTCAAGCAATCAGGGCTTTCGTGAAATCTTTAATGTTTGCAGGAAGCTATGGAAAATATTGTAAGGATAATTTGTTTAGAATGTGTTTTAGGAAGCGCATCGGTGACGTTGATGTGTGTTCCTGAAGTTTTATTACAAAGAAATGGTGCACATACGTAAGGGAATTAAGGACTCCACTATTCATCTGTTGTGTGGCAGTGGAAATGAGTTACCGTTTATTGCTTCTAACCTCTAAATAAGTATGTTTCGATTTTGAATGTTGTTAGTTACATTAATTGTTCACTACTGTATAGTTAATATCTGTGATTACGTGTCACAGATTTTTACGTTTTTCGACCTTATGTTCAAAAGTATTCTCTATTGACTGATTATGTCTGACCTCTGGATGCACGAGTAATATTCGAAATTGCCATTAATATGGCTCAAATATTTGGATGCCGTTAGTAGTAAATTTACCCCTCTTTGTCCCTCGTTTCCGAATATCTGATATACGTAACTGACCTACGAATAGTGTGGAAATCCTCACGTCTCCGAGAAATTCGTATCATCACACAATATTTCACGTTCTAAACATACAAACTTGTGTACATGTTCTTTAATAAGGACATTAATGCACTCAGGTTACGCAATATATACTGCCTCATGCGCATTACGATTTTGTTTCGAAACGCAGCTGTACCTTCTGCACGTCTGTGATTGTAATAAATGTGTCGTCTTTTGGTATTATAGTTGCCTCTTGAAATCATTGCATCTTATTTCACAGTTTCTTTCGACGATCGTCGTATTCTGACTACATCTTAATTTTATTCAGGCTTTAAGAAAGGGTCATCTGCCCATCGCAGCGTACCATAGACGCACTCAGGGCGTCGGTTTATAAATGTCAAAATTTCGTGTTAAGTGTCTGATGCAAACATATTTCTCTGAGCTGCTTTCCCAATGTTATTCAGACTTGAAAAGATGTGAATATTCGGATATGTTCGCATTCATAAGTAGTTGCCACTATCATTTCACAGTACATTAAAGTATGATTTCAGGTACTCCTGTGGCTAAAGGACACGTTGTAATCATCGAGGAAATAATTACATGATATGTGCAAGTCAGCTGCTTGTTTTTAAACCAAACTTATTACACAGTTCTCCCGGCACAAACGGGTAGGTGATCGAAAAGTTATCGGCTTCTGCCAGCATATTAAGCTCATTTTGGGATATTTTCAATATTCTCAACATTTCTCGGCTCTGTCAGCATCTGTATAAACATTTATGTTAAATTAACAACAACCTCAGATGCAATGTTTACCTAGATTTACCTTGGTTTCGGTTGGGATAACCCAATCTTCTTCAGAATAAAAGGAACTACGATTCGTCCGTAATGGACAACGTCAAAAACTAAAAACTATAATATAGTAATACATCGTCATACTGCAATAACTTATCCGTTGTTTCCGTACTATAACGATGTATTACTATTTATAGTTTTTAGTTCTTGACGTTGTCCGTTATGGACAAGTCGTAGTTCCTTTTATTATGAAGAAGGTTGGGTTATCCCAACTAAAGTCTAGGTAATCATTGCAATGCAGGTTGTTATTAATTAGAAATCAATATTTTCAGTAAATGCTATTCCTTTACCTCGCTTAATAGGCAACGAAAAATTTGAGGGTGTAAGTTTAAAGCTGAAACTAATGTGGTCATCAAGGAATTTCATAGCTTATAAGATATGCACTTCTGAACTGCAGTTGATTTGGGAATTTGTGGGCTTGGCAGATCAGACACATATTATACGTATGGTCAGTAAACTGTCTGGATGCAGTCGGAAGTAATCGTCGCTATTTGACGTAGGTCCCAGAGGAATTTATGAACAATGAAATGTCAGACAACATTATGTGGACAGTTGCATAGCAAGTTTGCGATTTTGAATCGTGTTGCGTAAACATATTGACTGTGCTTACGTGATTTTCGTAGTGCTGTTCTTTGTGCTCTAGAGCTTCTTTTCGGTGAGACAAGTTCATTAATTGTGCTTGTCGAGAAAGGTCTTCCGCCGAAAAAACTTACAAAGCCAGCGTTGGATTGACGCAATACGGAACCGTATGTGATTAGTCAACATCTTCTCTCGGTCATCTCTTATCCACGCTAACCTTCTTTGCTGTACTTGTTACTGTAATCTACTGCTGCTGAACGCTGTAGCTCACGCCTCAGATCACTTTTATTTGGTTTTACTTTGGATGTTTAATCACACCAGCTACATTCTAACGAGAAAGACAAAAGAAATTCTTTCCAATGCGACTTGAGATTCAATTCACGAGAGTACTTTGACTAAATCGTGGCCATGATTTCGGTAAGTCATGTAGCCTGCGGAGTTCTTTACATTCTTTAAATTCCGGAATTTTTTTATTTTCATTTTCGAGATGATTTATTGACTTTGTGCCGACATTATTCTGCACCGTATTAGCATACTGAATCATGGTATGTCTTAAATCTTGTATTTATTATCAAGATTGTGTATATTGGCCACAGCCCAGCCAACGAAGAACAGATAGGTCGAATCAAGAAAAAAATTTGTATAGTTGATAATTTAACCTTAGGACTAGGGACTGACATGAATATTATACTAATGGTCTAGACAGGCGGACTGCTTAGAGAAAAAGTGCAATCCAGTGTTCAGTTAAGCTGCATTATAATTTCGTAAGAAAATTGTCCTGTTCAATTCTCTGGAGAAGAAATATTCTTAGTGTTGCAGCGGTTAAAAAAATCGTAGATTATTGAAAATAATAATTGGCGTTTTAAAATTAATGTTTATTGTTAAACGGAGGGGATAAAGGAACTTATTAAATGGATGTCGCTTGTCAAAGTGCAATATAACGTTGTTAAGGGATAAATTATGTTCTGGTACTGTAACAGGGTGGAGGAGTGTGGGCGGATGCTACACACGTGAGGGAACGGAGGCCGCTGGCATGTCGTCAAACTCTTCCGTCTTCGTTAGTCTGCAAACTGAAGCGCGGCCAGCCGTTTCTCCATTCTCTCTCTACCCTACTATGTCACGAGTCATTAAACTAAAATCCGCCACTTTTAACGATGGTTGTATTAGGTCACTTGCTGGCTGTCTATCTGTATCTCTCTCTACAGTTACAGTTACAGTGTACCGAGCTCATAGGTGGCGTTGTGAAGTTGGTAACTGAGTGGTCAATGAAGCAAAGCGAAGACGACCAAACATCTGTCGGACGTCAGTAGCCAAGTGGTAAAGAGCAACGGAAACAAAAACGAAAAACACTGCAACCTTCACAATGCAACGTAAGGGGAGGAGAGGTTCAAAAAGTCCCAACTGCTACCAAATTACATGCAAGTAAAATAATGTTCATTGTCAGCTGGCGCACATCACGTTCTGTTCCAGTAGAAATCGTGTATAAGAAACGTGTTGCTGTTATAGAAGTTTTGCCCATTTTTAAGAAATCAGGATTTACCTTAGATCTTTTAGGTTTGGAGGAAACTGTGGATACTTTGTTACAGAAAGTTTTTAGACGTGCTTATGAAGTCGGTGTGTCTTTCTTATGGTTTTACTGCAAGAATATGGTGCAGATATGTAGGGGAATTGCTTAAGGTGTCTACTATTTACATGTCGCGTTGCAGCGGAAAGGAGTTGGGGTTTACTGCTTCTTACCACTAAATACGTATTTTTTGATTCTGGTTGCTGATACTTACATTACATACGGGTACTGTTGTATGGATAATATCTTGTGATTTCGCATCCACTAATTTATAGGTTTTCTATCATCATGTCAAAAGTATGCACCATTTATTGTTTAAGACTTACTTTTGGGTGCATGAATAGTATTCGACATTTCCGTTAATTTGTATCGAAGATCTCCGTCGTGTTATTAGTAACTATGCACCCAGTTTGATCAAATTTTATGAACGTAACTGACCTAGGAACTGGCTGCACTGCCTCACGTCTGTAACACTTTCGTGCCATCACGTTGTAAGTGTTCAAACATGTGTGTACATGTTCATTAATAAGTGTCTTAATTCTCTTAGGGAACCATTATTTACTACAGTATGCGCATTTTGATTCTGTTCCGGAACACAGCTTCGCCTTCTGCATGCATTCCTCCATAATTAATTCACCGTCGTTTTGAATGTGTCTTCCTTGCAAACTCCGGTGGCCCCTTGACACCATCGCTTTCGTTTTTTAGTTTCTTTCGACGCTTACTCCATTCCGTCCTAATTTTGTTCAAAGTCTAAAGGGACGTATCTGCATATCCTGACGACCCACAGACCAACTCAGTGCGTCGGTTTATAAATCTCAGAAGTTCTTGGGAAATGTCTGATGCAATCGTATTTCGTACAACTATTAGTTCAGTGTTACTGAAACTTCACAAGACGTGACTGTTTCGCATCTGTTCATACTCACAAGTAGTTACCACTCGCATTTCACCGCATATTGAAAAATATTATCTAAGGTATCGGTCTGTCAAAAATATATGTTGTAGTCATGTAGGTCGACGTCTTGCTTTGAAAGCAAATTTATTGCCCAATTCTGTAGGCATCTGCGGGTACTGTGTGCGGCTACACTTATAAAGACTTCTATCAGCACATTAGCTTCGATTTGGGAAATTTTCAAGTACACATTATTCTTTTATCTTGCTTAGTAGGGAAATAATGAATCTGATTTTGAAATGTTTAATTCGATACTAACATTATCATTGGTGAAGGTTACGAAGACAGATAAGCCACGTATTACCAATGGCTAGTAAAGCGCTGCGGTACAGTGAGGAGCTATCTAAGTTTTTTAGTGCGGGTCTTAGACAATTTTTTCAAAAATGAAATATCGCACAACACGAGGGGGTCGATGAGAGGCAACATTGCGATGGTGTATCGTGTGGCATAAACATATTGTCTGTGATTTTGTGATTTTCGTAGTGCTATTTTTCGTACTGTAGTTGGTGAGAAAAGGACATTGACTGAATATTTGAACTGTTTTTTGAGGACCGTCTTTAGATTGGGAAACGTAACAAGATAGCGTTTGGTGGGACACTATACGAAACAGTAAGTGACGAGCCAACATCTTGTTTCCGTCATCTCTTATCCGCAATATTATCATTTGCTGTGGACGTCGAGCGTAAACTAATGCTGCTAATCGCTGTGATCTAAAATTTGAAATCGTTCGTATCCAACTTTATTCAGTTGTTTATTCGAGCAGGTGTGTTTTACCGAAGGAAACGATCCTTTCCGGTGATCAGATTTGATATTCATACTTCGAGAGTAGTTTCACAGTATTGTCTGGCATGGTTTCGGTAATTGATATACCCCCGGAATTTTTTGCATTCTGTGAATGCCGATAGTTTTTTTTTCCATTATCAAGTGAATTTAGTGGCTAGCTAGCGACGTTGTTTAAGGACATATTAGAATACTACATCATGTTACGTACTGCATATAGTGTAGACCATAAAGGTTCTTTATTTTGTTCAGCGTGATTCACCAGCAGCAAATATATGTACACAATTAATTTTTGCTGGTCTGCAACATGGGTGTATCCTGCGAGAAGAAGATGCGGCAGCTTTGCCTCCCTATGAACTAACTGATACCTTGTATCTCCAGCGAGACAGAAAAAAAAGTCAGAATAAGTTTGAAGAAATGCATCTCAGTTATTGGGTGCTGTGAAGTGGCATGAATCGTGAAGTCTGTCATTCTACAAACTAATATGAGTTTCCTACATCTCGTCCCCATGGCCCTATTTTTGCAGACGTACTACATACACATCTGCTCTGTAGTGTAAACAAATGATATTTGATTGTGGTGTATAAGCAACAAACGAAAAAACATGAAATTTGTTCATGTAATGGTTACTTCCACGTCCAGTCGGTTTAGCTGTTGGTGAATCTTACAGCTAGTATGATCGCGATCCATGAGACTTATTTGTCCTGGCTCTCCGTCCACAGGCAGCGTTGAACATCATTGATGCTCTCGATTCCGCTGAGGCTTGCAGACACAAGTGGTCAGTCGCGAAAAGTCGCGGAACCACGAACCCCTCAATAGATTTCCCACACAATTCGGATGATACGTCAGGAACAAAAGAGTTTCAAGTGCCTCGACATACGACATGGGAGGTTCGCCAGTAGCTATTTAGCATTTTATTTAACAGCGAGTACCGTTGCATGCGCTTTTTTGCTTTAGAAGAGAACTATCCTGTCTTGACAGTATATTTTAGGGTAAGGCAACGGTTAAAGAAGATGAAAGAATTTAATTAGAGATGCTATAATGTTCGTAGATTATGAAAATGCTTTTGAGAAATACAATAGACGAGTGATACGTTACATCCTGCAAACAAAGGTTACCCAGTTCGTCTAATCAACTCTTTTGAAGCTGTTACAAATGGCCAAAAATTATGATGGAGAATAAAGAACTTGCATAAATAAACAACAATAAAACAGAATTAGACAAGTATGTAACCTGTCTCCAGCTCTTTTCAACTTCTACGTGGGTGACCTAGTCAATACTTGGAAAGGCATCAGCTACGGCATAAAGATCCACAGGGAGAAATGTTTTAATACTCTGCTATAAGCAGATGCTCAAATGACGAGAGTTCAGTAATGAAATTAAAAACTACGGTCCAAAATTAAACACAAAATAATTTGAGCAGTCTAAATGAGATTTTTCCGTAGTGTTATAGCGTGAATCAGGAAATAGTGCCTTATATGTAGAGATTAAGAATAAATTAGAAGTTGATTTAGTGTGTAAAAAAAAAAAAAAAAAAAAGACCTTAACAGCAAAAGATGGCGGGGGTATATTTCAGTACTGTTTATCTTAGCCTGCTGTAGTAAGTTGACAGCAATCCAGTTTTCATTGATGCTGAAGTCGACTGTTAAGCACTGATTACTAATCTCAGTTTGGGCTTTCTGGGGCATGGATTCTGAGGGTATTAGATTAGGAAATGACACACTTAAAGTAGTAAAGAAGTTTTGCTATTTGGGGAGCAAAATAACTGATGATGGTCGAAGTAGAGAGGATATAAAATGTAGACTGGCAGCGGCAAGGAAAGCGTTTCTGAAGAAGAGAAATTTGTTAACATCGAATATAGATTTAAGTGTCAGGAAGTCGTTTCTGAAAGAATTTGTATGTAGTGTAGCCATGTATGGAAGTGAAACATGGACTACAACTAGTTTGGACAAGAAGAGAATAGAAGCTTTCGAAATGTGGTGCAACAGAAGTATGCTGAAGATAAGGTGGATAGATCACGTAACTAATGAGGAGGTATTGAATAGGATTGGGGAGGAGAGAAGTTTGTGGCACAACTTGACTAGAAGAAGGGATCGGTTGGTAGGACATGTCCTGTGGCATCAAGGGATCACAAATTTAGCATTGGAGGGCAGCGTGGAGGTTAAAAATCGTAGAGGGAGACAGAGAGATGAATTCACCAAGCAGATTCAGAAGGATGTAGGTTGCAGTAGGTACTGGGAGATGAGGAAGCTTACACAGGATAGAGTTGCATGGAGAGCTGCATCAAACCAGTCTCCGGATGAAGGCAACAACAACAACATCATACTTGCCAAGTTCCTTGTCGCAGTGGTTCCTGTCGGATCCCCGAAGTTTACTGCTGTCGAGCTGGTCTAACACTTGGATCGGTGGCCACCCGGTATGCAGAGCGCAGTTGGCAAACGGGGTGCACTCAGCCCTTGTGAGGCAAGCTGTGGAAATACTTGATTGAGAAGCAGCGGCTCGCCGGCCAGAGTGGTCGAGTGGTTCTAGGCGTTAGAGTCTGGAAGCGCAAGACCGCCACGGTCGCAACTTCGAATCCTGCCTCGGGCATGGCCGTGTGTGATGTCCTTAGTTTAGTTAGGTTTAAGTAGTTCTAAGTTCTAGGGGACTGATAACCTCATAAGTTAAGTCCCATAGTGCTCAGTGCCACTTGAACAAAGCAGCGACTCCGGTCTAGTAAACTGTCATACGTCCGGGAGAGCGGTGTGCTGACCACATGCCCCTCCATATCCGCTTCTAGCGACGCCTGTCGGCTGAGTATGACACGGCGGCCGGTCGGTAACTTGGTGCTTCCTGGCCTGTTCGGATGGAGTTTAGTTTTTAGACTCCTATACTTGAGTTAAGACGCGTTTATCAAATTACTGAGGATCTGTATGTTGCGTTGAGCTCGATTCATGGTTTCTTAGGATGTACCTTTATCATTACATCACCAGAAAAGCACCACTTTCAAGCACGTTCCTGTTAGATCGCTTCCTTGTCTGTCAACCTCTTCGGTACAGGTTCCACAATTGATTCTAAATCAACTTAAAGGTGACGTAGAGTCTTGAAACTTCCAGCATTGTTCAGACATACCTGGTAAAGCAATATTAGCTCACTATCTTGTCTGGCGTGTGGCGGAGGGTACTTTATATACCACTGCCATCTGCCCCTTTTTCTGACCCAGTCTCGAATGGCCCGAGGGAACGGTAGGTGGTGATCCACCGTGGGAGGTCAGATGTATCCACTTTTTTCCCACACGGTCATATCCTTAGGTAAACGTAGGAGAAAGCAACAGGTTTTGCAAGTAAGGTGAACATAAACTACAATAATCCTGAAATATATCATAGACTCCGTTTTAATCTCACCAAAATGTAATTTTAACTCTTTTAAAGCCATATAGAGCGCAAATAACTCAATGCTACCTCACGCAACTATTCCTTCTAGTCGATAGATCAAGCTATCCGATACATGCTTTACATTCGTCCGTTTGCCACAAGTACCTTGTCCTCTTTTGGCGCAATTTATGGGCAAATTGGTGGTAGACTCTTTGCATGTGGAAGTGGCTTTAAAATGGCAGGGCAAAGAATTTGTGGAAATTTGTACAGAGAGCCAAATAAGTAGGGCAATAGTAACTAGTGAGAACCGTTGTTTGTGAAGAACAGTGAAGAACGTGAAGAACAGAGAAAGAAACGGAAAAGAAAAAGGAAAACGTACAGCGTTGGTAACTATAAAGCTGTGTTCTGTCCCATGAAATCATGCGTACTGTTCGTACATTGTTCTAAAATGCAATGCGAACCCCCCCCCCCCCCCCCACTCTATACATCACGTATCATAATACTAGTTCGAAAACTGTGTACCTGTTTTAATTGGCACTGTAAGTCCCCACAACCCGACAAGCCTTCAATCATCGACTTGGTTCTTAGAACATGTTCGGTCTACATGTGTTATTGTACTAACTGAAACCGTTACTTTGGTCAGAATTTGTAAATCATTCATGAGCTAATATTTAAATTTCCTAAAAACACTCCATTATCAGACATTTCGACGTTTCTGTAGGTTCCATCTACTAGAAAACTGATTAAGTAAAATATCTTCGTAGAGACCTCTCCCTGTTCTCATTCCAATCTTTCTGACCGTCGAACAGTCAATAATGGACACGCTGTAATTCCGTGTGATCAGTACGTGACGTGATATCTATTTTTTTCTTCGCAGATGTTCCGGAGGCTTTTGGGCGTGTTCTGCCTCCGGTCTCGGCGGGAGGCAGAGGAAGACTTTTACGGAGACCTGATAGACGTCGATTTAATTGGAAAGCCAGAGGTGAGGACCACCGAGATTTATTGGAAAAACAGTAACGACTCTTAGGTGCACCCACGTTTACTAAGATAATTACTTGAGACCTCTGATTACTGCAAGACCTTCTGGATTTAGTAAATCTATCTTAGCTACTCGTAGTTGTAAATAGGTCATCATAGAATAACAACTATTCCTTTGTGCCTTCGTTTAACTTGCTTGTAGCGCTAATAAAACGAAATATCCTTCGGCTTTCTATACGAGTACATCCGTTTCATAGGAACTCTGTTGCCACTGGCCCGCTCAAAATTGTACTTTGTACAAGAAGAATGTACTTTAAATAAAAAGGAGGTTACGCAGGACATTAATAGTCAGAAATCACTTAAGTTTCTGAGATTTAATATTAGATGGAACTATTCGAAATCACAAGAGCTGCACAAGAATTTACGAAATGTGGAGAAATGTATTCATAAACTGGTTTCTGTTGGTTCCAAAATCGGTAACAACGTAGTTTACACTACGTGCAACTCCTGCTAGTACAGCATTTATCACTATTGAAGATTCACTCTAACTTCTGATACAATTAATGCAAGAACTGTATCAGATCTCACTTGTGCATGATGATGATTCGTTAACTGATACTTGGACCAACTGAGTAGGCGATGATTTTAGGTCCGGCTTAGCCACTTGCAGGTTTCCAAGTCGACTGTTGTAACTGAATGTGCGTACACATCCTCGGAGAATA
Organism: Schistocerca gregaria; assembly: GCF_023897955.1. NCBI lineage: Eukaryota > Metazoa > Arthropoda > Insecta > Orthoptera > Acrididae > Schistocerca > Schistocerca gregaria. Next base: position 414,710,989 of record NC_064925.1, on the reverse strand, counting down.
TCTGTCGCAGTCGGAGACGAAAAGTCATTAGAGAGTTTTGTACACCGACCAGGGACTATCAGCACGGATGATTTAAGCGAAGATAATTTAAAAGCAGTTTGCTTCAATCCCTATTCTAAGTACAACATATTAACGATCCAGACCCAAGGTAAAATACTGTCGTATTGTTACCATATGACCGTCTGGAAAACAATCCAAGTATGTGCTACCAAAGCTAAGACCTTTCTGTCTAACGATAAATGTTGCAAGGCGGCTGAATTTAATACACTAACAGGAGAGTAATTTAACTTATGGTGCGAGTAAACGCCCACAAAATATTAGATGTTACATAAAAGATAGAAAATAAAACTGAAAATCAACAAATGGATGAATTGTGACCTTGGAAACAAATCTCCCACAGAGGATGAGCGCCGCGCGTTGGCGGCTGCGCTCAGACGTGGACGAGTTGGTTCTGCTGGCAGCGCAGGCGGAGAAGTCCCTGCCACCGCCTGCTGCCATTGATGTAGCCTGCGGCAAAGTCATCGTGAAGGTAAGGTGGCACTAAAGTCACAACTTCATTGATAACTCGCTGCTAAGGGTTAAGTCAGATTACATACAACATACCCTTTTCTCAGACCAATATAAAGTGGCACAAGTATAGTTAATACTGGAAGATAATAATTATGATCCTTGTCACCGTTAATGATTTCCCCTGAACACACTTCCCTTTCTTTCTATCACACACAATAATAGAAAGATGTTCTCTCTTAATGTACACTTTGTCCATACGAGTCACACTATACAATTATTGGTACTGTAGTTGCGTAAAGGAAGTCTTATGAATTTTAAAGGGAAGAATTGCTTTTGTGTGCAGGTGAATGATGGCTGGATGGTTGTTACGACTGCCGAGATCCATGAGCCGCCTGTGGTGGAGTGTGACGAGGACATCCCGCCGATCCCTCGCCTCCGGAGAGGGTGTCGGAGGTGCTGGGCGGAGAGAGTCGGGGAGAAGACCGTTGTGCGCCCACCTGGCGGCCGGGCACACCGCCTGACTACCCACTAAACGTATTCCTGACGAGGACATCCCACCATTTCCTCGTCGTCAGTGTGGGTGTTGGAGGTGCTGGATGAAAAAAAGTCAGTGCAAGAACTGTTGTGCGGGTAACAAAGGGACAGGGATAATGACTCACTAACCAATAGACATGTTCGTGAGGAACTGATTACATTGGATATCCCAACAATGCCTCAACGTTGGGGATGTGTTAGAGATACTGGCCAGAGAATGTCACGGCTAAGAGTCTTGGGTGACTGCAAATTGGGTGGTGACAACAGCTTTTCTACAAGCCAGTGAACATATTCATTAGGAACTTAGAACAGTGTATGAGGAGGGCAAATCACCGATGCCCCATTATTCGACAGGGTGTTCGTGCTGCTGGATGGAGAATGTCATGACTGGGACTCTTGCATAACTGCAAAGTGGATTGGGATATCGGCTCACTAGCCAGTGAACATATTCATGTGGAACCAAGTACACTGGCTCAGGACATCCCATTGATGCTATGTCATCAGTGACAGTGCTGGTGGTTCGGGCAGATAAAATCAAGACTAAATCTCTTGTTTGTCTGAAAAGTGAATGGGGACACCGACTCACAGATATTTAAAGTGAATGAATTATTAAATGAATTGATAAAATGAAACTTTAAAAGCATCCATGTAAAAGAATGTTAATGAAGCTTTAATATCATTGAACTCCATTTAAACAAGTAATGAAATAAAATTAATAATATCAATCAAAGATGTACGATTATTTCTCTCTCTTTACATGTATGACTGCATTTAGACAAATATTTGAGAATGTTATCTTTTTTGATGCCCATCACCCACAGAAATATTATACACAGACTGCCATAACTTTCAGTACACAGATTATCCTTCTTCATCATTACAAATGACACATAATAGTGAGTTCATTTGGCTTACGACCAACTAACAAACAAATTACACACGTAGTGCATTTTAACTGTCTGCATTGCTGCATAGTGCAGTTGTATTTTTACCTAACGGAAATGAAACAGCCATATAACATTATAACATAGCTGTGAGTGAAAGCGCGTCATTCGCTTGAATGAAAAGAAGTGAAAACAGAGGACGATCAAACTGAACATCGATTGAAACTTGCGAGGAACTAAAGCGGGCAACGATTTGCTTAAAACTCCATTGCTCTCCTCTCAACTGCAGGGATTTGATTCTACACACCAATAAAATTTATATTCCATACAAGTATCTAAGATAGTTTCTGATATTACAGGGTGCCTAAGGGTTACAGGAGTCACATTTTTTAATCAATCATCAGTAAATGTAGTTTTTGGTTTGGAAGTGTCGAGCGCAACTTCCAGTGTTACTCAATAAGGACAATATTCACACACACCATATTCTGTCACGAGAAGAGTTGACGTACACAGAAACGATCCTACAGACACATAAGTAACACCACTTCACTACGTGGCGTAATTTAATTAGTGTATGTAGATGAATTAATAAATACACACAAAGTATAAGCTAATTATGTACAGAAAAAATATTAATGTATTAGGAGTATCCCAAGGCCACCGGCCTTATCATTATGCTTAACTGCTCAACTTTACTGTTTGCACAGCATGGATACAAATGTTGCGAGTGGGCCAGACAACAATGAAGAGCATTCGCCGGTGACAACACCAACGCAATTTTATTCAGAAGAACATTAACACAAATTCTTCTCCCCTTACTCTTACGAAAAAACTAAATTTTTACCAAATTCTTAACAAGAAAAAGTTTCCCATATTAGCTAAACCTGTCTTTTGTTTATAATACTTTGGCAGTGATCGAAAATAACCTTTTTTTGTACACTTGAAAATCATTAAAGCTACTAAAATTCACCGTAAACTAGAAGTAAACACACAACAAATGTGTTACGCCCGTCGGTGACGTATGTTTAGAATAAGATGAAGCTATATGAATACAATTGAGACCTCGCTTATGCGGTGATAATGGAACAGACAGCATCGGTGGTGCAGCGCTGCCATCCACGACCGTACTGGTAGGTGGGCAGATCCCATACAAGGTCAACTACAACAGACGCAAAACTAATCTTAAGAACTTATAACAGTGCACTCCATTTACAGCAAAGTAAGGACAAATTCTGGTACATAACAAATTGTAAGGCAACATAAATTGATAAAACCATATGCCCATGACTACACACGATTATAAGCAAACTATCTGCAGGCGCAACTCAGAATTGCAATGGGTTATACAGTCCTCTGCAACACCAAAATTACAGTAACACCAGAATTACAGTAAAAGGCGAGAAGACAAGTCATCAACGCTCCAAAATTATTTTACCATATGAATGAACATAATGACGGCCTTGAAAATAGTAGCTTTTTTAAAAATGAATCCCCATATTTTTATTGGGAGACCAAACAAACTTTAAATGCCCAAAAAAGATGTACTAAAGCTGGTCCGGAATAACTTCAATGAAAAGGGTAGCTATCCTTAAGATAAACTGCACTGCTTTTAAATAGGAGACACGACAGAATTTCAATCTCCAGAAGTTTTTCATCAGCAGTTGGCGATAATAACTTAAATGAAAAGAGCAGGACTTATTAAAAAATCTTCACCAATGAAATGAGCGTCAGTTATTTTGGAATGAACCGTGCAGGCAACAAGTACAGCGATACAGTTGAGGGGAACCTGGCTGTACTACCACGATGCTAGGGAGAAAAGCACGAAGTTTATCTTAACAAGCTCACCGAAATACATCATGAATTAATAGGGAAGGGCACAGAAGGTATCATCAATCTTGGATTATTCAAATTTATGGAGTTTACTATCACCCCAAAAGTGGCCAAAACGACGTCCTTGTACAGGACAGGACCCTAGCCGCCGATAAAGAGTTTAATACATCAGGGCTGAAAGGCGGTAGATGAATTACCTCAAGAGGAAAAATTTTGTGAGTGTTGGAACGTTGTGAGGAATTTGCGAATGCATTAACGTTCCACAACAGTGATACTTCAGTTGACGTATTTGTTGACTATTGGTTTGTTCTGTAAGAGTGTGGCTGATGTAGTAGAGATTCCGTTAATGTTGGATGACTTAGAGAGGCAGGTTTTGTGTAAAGTTAATGGTCACGATTTAGGGCCGAACTGGCGTTTTTCTGACGTGATGACTAATAAACTCGGTGTCACCACCAGGATTCAGTATAACATCGGTTTGATGGACGATATTCTGGTTTGCTAACGTCCATAACGGTTGCGCCACCCAAAATGAAAATTTTGTGACAGCTGATTAATGAGAGGCATCGAGTCGGCGTGATACGGGTTTTCACCTCTCCGTATGCGTCGCCCATGTTTCAGGCACCGAAGGGTCAAGCCGGTAGTTAGCGATCGGTAGTTGATTATACAATTCCTAACCAAAAAGCCGTCTTAAAATCTGTACCGCTCCCGGACTTCCGTACCTGTTCTATTTCCTTTGCAGGGGGCACAGTATACTACCGTCCTGAATTTGAACAAGGCGTTCCAGAAGATTTCTCTCATTGAGGACTGTAAACGTGCTACAGGTTTTTACACCGTTTGGAAGCTGTACCAGTTCGGTAGTGTTCCTTTCAGTTTATACACCGAAGCGGCAGTACTATCATTTCTCTTAGACTCTGTTTTGGGTGACGCGTGATTCAAATCAGTGTGCAGCAAAGTCTTATTAGCCTGCAGGAAGTGGGTTTGACCGTTAAACCATCCATGGTAAATCTGGAACTAAGGGAGCTGCCCTTTTTAGGACCTTGGTCTCACCTAGTGTTGTTAAAATATATCAGAGAAAGAGACAAGATCTTTAGAGAAGAAGGAAATACCTCTCTTTATCCGCATCTCACATTTTTTTTTATAAACTGTGCTTCGAATTTTGTCCAATTTGCAGAAACAGTAAATGGCTTGAGGAAGAAAGGGTTGAGTCTCCAGATGGGGGAAACCCAGCACGCGGTCTTTGAGACAATTTTAGTATCTTTGAGTATTCTGCATGTTTTGGATGTTATGGATTATGAACGATCCTTCATTGTCCAAACGTGTGCTTCTAATTCTAGCGTCGTTGCTGTCGTTCCACAAAAAAACGATGGAGTGCGATCGTTTAGCTTATGGTTCCATAGCCATGTCCCACATGTAACTGAAGTACTCCGTGTGAGTGGGAAGTATTCTTGGTTTTGGCCTTCCAAAAGTTCAAGTTCCACTTGGAGCTTTGCCATTTGTCCTCGTAACAGACCGTCAGGCTTTGATTTGGGTGGTCGCGAGATCCAGGAAGACAGGACCAATCGCGAGGTGGGTTCGAGGTGGGCTGTGTATGTTTACACCTTCCGTTTCCTTGTCAGGCACATCCAGGGAGCAAATAATCTGGTAACAGATTCATTTAGCCGTATGTTCCAGGAGAATGCAACGGAATAACAGCTGTAATATGATTCACTGGACTCCAAATGGGTTTCAATCGTGTTTTCTGAGGTACATGAGCTCTTTGGGAAGTTGCTGGACAAATTAGATGCAGGAACCATAGAATCATGGGATGAGACAAAATCCTGATACTGGGAAAGGTGTCAGGTAATGAACTGAGAAAAGAAGTATATGTTTTAAGTCTAAGAGCGTTTACCGTGATTTATTTTCAAAGAATATTCTTAAGAATTTATTTTATTTACTAGCGATTCATCAAGAACATTAGCACCCGCATCTCGTGTTCGTGCGGTAGCGTTCTCGCTTCCCACGTAACGGGTTCCCGCGTTTGTATTCCCGGCTGGGTCAGGGATTTTCTCTGCCCCGTGATGGCAGGGTGTTTTGTGCTCTCCTTAGGTTAGTTAGGTTTAAGTAGTTCGATTTTAACTTGTAAGGTGAAAGGGCGGCGACTTTATATACTAAAATGATCATTTAAATAAGAGCCCATGATATGCAATCTTATATAGAATTCTACAAGTTTGGCCAGACCATAGTTAAGATGCTCTATAGTACACAGATACAACCTCTTAAGATCATAGGCAATAATAACAAAGTTTCCAAAGATCGAAACATATTTCAGATATTAGACCGTTACACTCCAACCAATAAATTCGTTAACACACCAAATCCGACAAACATGACAGAGGTAGTTGCTAACGTACGGTAGATTGATATCGAGAGTACCGCCCCCAAAGCAAACGACTGGTGAATTCACCAAGAAAACATGTAGAATGTAACAAGAGTAAACCAAACAACATGTCACCAATCACTTAACTTTTAATAAACGGCGATTTCTCGAGAAGACCTGGCGCAGCAATCCCAAATCGCTCTAACGAACCGTCCCCTGCCAGTCGCTTCAACGGACGCAGGAAGGCGCGCCGATCTCCCGTCTCACGGCGTCGCAGCTCACACCGACCAGACTCATGTCGTGGGTTGACTCCTGTTGCTCTCGTGTCGACCGCGAAGTCACTACACCGCGCTATAAGCCGCGGCCCATTGGGCTCACGTGGCGACCTCACATGCGCCGACGCTCCAGACCGACAAGTCGTCTTGTGTCTCAGTGTGCGACCGACCAACCAATCATTCCAACCGCCAATGACCATTGCCTGAGCAAACTCGAGCAGACTGCCGGTCTAACGCGCAGACTCAGATGCAGCAAATAATCCCCGACCGGGCGACCACTCGCTGAGTTCTCTTACTGCCTAACAAATGCGGACGAGAGACTGACCCAGAATGACCAAATGGCGAGTTCATAGCGCCCCTTAAATTCATGTGAAGAGGCAACCTTTCCCCTTTCCCAGCAGAGGGAGACACCAAAGCTGCGATTGCCACAGCGGCGCCACCGCCACCAGAAACGGAGGGCGACTGTTTCACGCTACGCGCTGTAGCGCGCTCTTTAAAACAGCAATTTTTACCACGGCTCAGAGTGACAGATCCTTTAAGATCTGTTTACCAGAGTAACTAGTGTTGGCCATTTTTAACTATTTTGACAACCCCCTTATTGCCGGTCATTTGGAAGTGAATAAAACGGTTATGAAAGCTAAACATTATCTTTCTTGTCCACAACGAATAAAGATGTACGTAAATTAGTGGGTAAGTGTGAAGATTGCAAATGCGCCAAGCCCAAAAACAGTTCTACAGAAGGCTTACTTCAGTCCACGCGAGGAAGTGATCCCATGGACAAAATGTTCATTGATTATGTCGCATCAGTCCCACGGCAAAGGGATGGGAACCGTTATGGTATTGTAGTGGTGGACTCCATGTTTATTTTTTGGGTCATCAGGTTTTTCACTAGTTTGATTCGGCCTGCCACAAATTCCACTCGTGTGCTAACCTGTTCATTTCAGAGAGTACATCCAGCCAAAGTCTTCCATTATTTGCTGGATGTATTATAATCTCTGTCTTCCCCTACAGCTCCGTGTAGTACTATGGAAGCATTTCTTTGATATCTTAACAGATGCCCTATCATCCCTTCTCTTCCCCTTGTTAATGTTTTCCACGTACTTTGTTCCTCGCCGATTCTGCGTAGAACCTTCTCATTCCTTACCTGAGAAATTCATATAATTTTCAACATTCGTCTGTAGCAATACATCTCAGATGCTTCGATTCTATTCTGCTGTGATTTTCCGTAGTCCATGTATCAATGCCATACAATTCTGTGCTCCATACGTACAGTTTCAGAAATTTCTACATCAAACTAAGGCCTATGTTTGACACTAGTAGACTTCTCTTGGCCAGGAATGCCATTTTTTCCATTGCTAGTCTGTTTTTGACGTCCTTGCTCCGTTCATCATTGGTTATTTTTCTGCCTAGATAGCAGAATTTCTTAGCTTCATCTACTTCGTGAGCATCAACGTTGATGTTATGTTTCTCGCTGTTATTATTTCTGCTACCTCTCATCGCTTTCGTCTTTCTTGGATATATTCTCTGTTCAGATGCTGTACTCAATAGATAGTTCATACCGTTTAGCATATCATGCAATCCTTCTTTACTTTCAATCAGGATAGCAATGTCATAAACGGATCGTATCACAGAATTTTAACTCCACTCCTGAAGATTTCCTTTATTTCCATCATTGCTTCTTCGATGTACAGATTGAACAGTAGGACGGAAAGTCTACGTCCCTACCTTACACCCTTTTTATTCCGGCCCCTTCGCTCATAGTCACCCACTCTTATTATCCCCTCTGGGCTTTTGTACATATAAAATATTACCCGTCTCTCTCTAAAGCTTACCCCTATTTTTCTTTAGTCTTGCTTCTATTATCAACTGTAGTCTCAGAATTGCGTCACTGGTGGTTTTACCTTTTCTAAAGCTAAACTGATCGTCATCTAATACATCCCACAATTTTCTTTTCATTTCTTCTGTATATATAAGTCTAGTCACCAACTCGGGTGCTTGACCTGTAAAGCTGACTGTGCGATAATTCTGGTTCCTCTCTGCTCTTGCACTCTTCGGAGTTGTGTGAATCATATTTTTCCGAAAATCAGGTCGTATGTCACGAGACTCTACTAAACACCCATGACTTACAGATACCCATCAAAATCATGTCTGAGTTACGGAGGCTCGGATAGATTTCTCAATCGCGATAGTCATGCGGAATCTTCGACGGTTTTCTGTGCCACGCCTCTTGACAAGCATTTGGTGAGGCAACTGCAGATTGTTAGGGAAAGCGGAAACAGCGGCTGAAGGCTCGCGCGCAGCCTATCGCCTTTCAGTCCTGACATATTGAACTTCATCAATCCGAGAGTGGTATTTTGGTCAGAGCAACGTTCTTGTATAGATCAAGTCTACATCCGTAGAGATAGAGTTTAATATGTTTTAACTGAACGCACTCACTTTTCATTTTAATTTGAGAAACTTGCAGCTTGATATCTTTGCCCGTGACGATATTGTGTAGCAAGGGGCTGAGAGGGTTGAGCATCTGGATGTTCTAGCTTGGACCCACAAAGCGAGAGACCAACTTAGAAAATTTGGCTACTTCACCCTAGCCTTGGCCACAAAATTGGAAATAAAATCATGAACACCAACCCTCACCCTGCATACATGGTGACCCTTATTATAGCACTGTGCCTACCTCCAATGTGTGAGCCCAGTATTCTTTCTCCTTGTTTTCCATTGCTGCTGTATGACCTCAGAAGTGACTTTGCCCGGTGAAAGATCGTTCAAATAGAGTAAAGTAGACAGTGGAGAATTCAGGGGGTATCTCCACGTGAAGCAGAGGGGTGTTGCCTTACGTATCTCGTGAAGACCCGTATCAAAGGCTGAGTTGAACCTTGGAATAGAAAAAGTCCACTAGTGCTGAGATTCTGTGTCATACATGATCAGTGCAGTTTTTAAATTACTGTTCATTGTTTCGACAATAGAACGCCGAGGGCAGTACGGTAGGGTGATGAACAGAAACGCTTAAATTGGCTGGACAGAAAAGTTCAGTACTGTCACCAACCATTGTCTGAAGGAGGGCAAAAAGTGGAGAATAGTCTAGACAAATGGCGTATGGTGAAGGCAGTAGTCATTCGACTGCATGGAACCAACTTTATACACCAGGTAATAGTGTCCCTGTAGTCTAGGTGTAACGCGCTTGTGTAGTAATCGAAACGTTCTCGGCTCCCTGTGTGAAACCCGCAACGGGTTAAATTTTGATTAATAATAAATATTGGCGGCCGAAGACTTTCGGGGTAAGAAGTCCCCATCATTATGCCAACGGCCTTGTTGAAGAGGGCGGAGGAGCGAACGGAGGTTTATAACCCCACTTCTCCTCGGGATGGGAAACACCCCTAAAGGAGCAAGAATCAGCAGTGGCCAATGGCATGTGGATGCGAAAGGCAATGGAAACCATTGCATCAGATCACGAAACGCTTATCCAGAGGACATTTGGCCTGTAACTGAACAAGTGTCTTGATGATCTCTTCATTGGAAAAAGTTTCGTGAACAGTCCCCCCTCTCCGATCTCCAGGAGGGGGCTGCCAGCACTAGGTGACCATGAGAAAAAGATTGAATACTCAGATAAGGGATAAAGTTTTCGAGTCATGGCGTGGAATGTCAGAAGCTTGTTCATAGTAGGGATGGTAGAAAGTTTAAAAAGAGAAATGCAATGGCTTAGTCTACACACAGTTAGGGTCATTGTTGTGTTCTGGAAAGAAGTCATGCATTTGTGGTCATATGAGTGTAGGGTAATATCAAGAACAGCAAAAAATGGTTTAAATGGAGAAGGATTCGGTATAAATAGGAAGGTAGGGGAGATAGACTGTTACTGTGATATAGTACTTCCTATCACCATCGACAGCAAACCAACACCGACAACGATAGTTCGGATATACATGCCAACGTTGCATACTGAAGATGAAGAGATAGAGAAAGGGTATGATGATATTCAAAGTGTAATACAGTACATAAATGGAGATGAAAATCTAATAGTCATGCGGGACTGCAATGCAGTTGTAGGGGAAGGAGTAGAAGAAAAGGGTACAGGAGAATATGAGCCTTGGTCAAGAATGAGAAAGGAGAAATGTCAATGGAGTTCTGTAACAAATTTCGGCTAGCAGTTATCGAATACTCTGTTCAATAATCACAAGAGAAAGAGGTACATTTGGAAAAAGGCGGGTGGTACCGGAAGATTTAAGTTAGATTACTTCATGGTTTCACAGAGATTCCGAAATGGATTGTAAGCCATACCCAGGATCAGATATAGACTCTGATCACAATGTAGCAGATACGAAGAGTAGGCTGAAGTTCAAGAGATTAGTCACGAAGAAACAACATGCAATGAAATGGGATACGGAAGTACTAAGAAATGACGAGATACGCTTGAAGTTCTCTAAGGCTATAGATTCAGCAATAAATAATTACACAGTAGCTAGTACACTTGTACACTTGAAGAGGAATCGACATCTCTAAAACTTTAATCAAATAGGTACAAACACGGTAACTGAGAACAAATGATGGCTAAGAAGGAAATAATTTAGCTGATCGATGAAAGAAGAAACTATAAAAGTGTTTAGGGAAAGGCAGGTATACAAAGCTACAAATGGCTGAGGAATTAAATAAATAGGAAGTGCAGAGAACCTAAGACAAAACTGCTGCATGAAAAACGTGAAGAAATCGGAAAATAAATGACTGTCAGAAGGACTGACCCAGCATACAGGATAGTCAAAACAACCTTCGCTGACATTAAAAGCAATGGCGGTAACATTAAGTGTGCACCGGGAACTCCACTGTTAAATGCAGAGGAGAGAGCAGTTTGGTGGAAAGAGTACATTGAAGGCCCTTACCGACTCGGAAGATTTGCCTGACGTAATAGAAGACGAAACAGGAGTCGATTTAGAAGAGATAGGGGAAGCAGAACTAGAATCAGAAGGGCTCAGGAAAACTTAAGATCGAATAAGGCAGGAAGGATAGATAACTTTCTATTAGAATTTCTATGATCATTGGGGGAAGTGGCAACGAAAATACTGTTCACGTTGTGTTTAGTAGAGTCTGTCGACATACGACCTGACTTCGGAAAAATATGATCCATACAACTCCGAAGACTGCAAGAGCTGAGAGGTGCCAGAATTATCGCACATTCAGCTTTACAACTCACGCATCCAAATTGGTGACAAGAATAATATACAGAAGGAACGAAAAGATAATTTGGGGATGTTTCAGATGATTACCAGTTTAGCGTTAGGAAAGGTAAAAGCACCAGAGAGGCAATTCTGTGACTACAGTTGATAATGGAAGCAAGACTACAGAAAAACAAAGACATGTTCATAGGATTTGTCGAGTTGGAGAAAGCATTCGACAATGTAATATGGTGCAGGTTTTTCGAAAATCTGAGAACAATAGGGATGAGCTATGGAGAGGGACGGGTAATATTTCATATGTATAAAAACCCAGATGGGATAATTAGAGTGGGTGACTAAGAGCGAAGCGGCCGGAATAAAAAGGGTGTAAGGTAGGGACGTAGACTTTCCGCCCTACTGTTCAATCTGTACATCCATGAACAAGATCGGTGCTCATGTTGATGGTGTCCATTATAATGAGGTATCTGTTAACATGAAGGGTGGGGAGTCGGTAACTGGATATACATGAAATAAAAACCTTTAATGTTTAAATGAAATGGTTGCTCGATCTGTATATTTACGATAGTTGCGTAATGGATAGCAGTAGGACGTAAAAATGAAAGTTTTGCGAGAGAATACGTGCTCTGGTAAAAATATCACACTTATTGAAGACACAACGGAACAAGCTAATAAACTAAACGATTAACAAATGGGTGATTAATTGATAACTGAAATCCTCTGCTGCCGCCAGGTGTTGTTGATATACCTCGATATAGACAGCTGACAATGTTTTCCCCGACCGGGACTCTATCCCGGAATCTCTTGCTTACATGGCAGACGCTCTATCCATCTGAGCCACCGTGGACACATATAAACAGTTCGACTGCTGCGACGTATCCCGTACACGCTTCCCGTGAGACACTCATTCCAACAATTCTACATACGTAATGTACCTTATAGACATTTGCCCATTCACTGGTTACTCGCGCACGCTTTGGCGATTCCCGTAAGAGTTTGGGCAACCTGTGCGCAATCGCACAGACGAAGGTCAGTGGCTAGGTAGCCTTTAACTAGTAAAACAGCACGCTCCTAATCAAAATTTCCACTCACCTCGCGTCTTGTGTCAACACTGGCGCAGATTTCTCGAAAGCACAACAGCAAACGGGAAGCAGGCCGCAGCTAATCTAGATTTCTGTTTCAAAATGAAATTTCCAAACAATATTCAAACTGTTGCTTATCTCATGGTGGAATGTGGATAATGATTTACAAAGTGTACAATGATGAGAGAGAATTTATATAAAAATATAACAACTTAATCAAATGAAATCTTGACGTATGAGTCAAACTTATTGTGTTACAAAAAATTATTATGAAAAATTTATATTTCTTTCACTTTTCAATGAATACATCATATTCATTATAGCTGTCCTCCTGTTGCAGCTAAGCGGTCCAATCTCTGTACCTTACCGAGCTCCCCAGCAACCACCTTCCACTTCATTCCGTCATACTGTAACCCCATCTATTCTCATATATCTAATTACAGTAGTGAATATCCAGAACATATTCCTAGGGATTTAGATTAATTCTTTCCACAGACACTTTTAGTGCTCATAAGAGCGCTTTTTGCCTCGTGACGTTTATTATTTACACAGTTTCGCGTCCCTCTACTTCTAGAGCTTCATCGAGATACTTGACATTCCAGTATACGATGTATGTAACGCATTTGGTTCCTCATAAATGGTGCTACATCAGTTTTCTTGGACCTGACACCTAGATCCTGTTTTTTGCACCAGTTTTCCGAAGTGTGTTGAAAACTTTGTGCTGTTGCGACTTGGAAAACATTGTCGCGGAATTTGTAAATTTTTGCAATTTTATTCGTACCGCGTCCAGCTGGTAGATGCCAGCCCAGCCTATGCACTAATTAAGTAAGGCACTGGACGGTATTGTAGACATTATGACAAAACAGTGCAGGCACAGGGGCATTTGCGACACCGATCAACGGCCGAGGGCATGAAACGAAGTGTGAACAAGAGTGAAGTAATATTTTATTACATTTTATTACTCGAGAACGTACGTGATACCAAAAAACCTCACACTTTACATTTTTAACTGGGTCTAGCAACCATTTATCACTAGAGAACGAGCTACGAAAAGCTAACGGGAAAAGTAATATGAAATAGCTACTCGTCATCCTCCTACAGGTGTACATCTGAAGCATAGCTGTAAGCGTACAAATAATCGAACTGCACTGAGTTGCAAAGGATGCAGACCTGATCTGTGCAAGGACGTTGTTACGACCAAATTACCCACCCTCGTACTGATCAGGTCTCCACCCTCCGAGAAAAAGTTTAACATGTCATGGTCGATCGGAGGTAGGCCATCCTTAGGGAGTTAGGACTTTGTATTACAGTAAGCTCACAGGCGATGGGACACAGCATCTCTGAGGTAACGATGAAATGGAGAATTTCCCTTACGACCATTTCACGAGTGTACCGTGAATATTAGGAATCCGGTAAAATATTAATGCAAAGCTTTACGCCTCGCCTTGTCCGTCAACAGTTGGAATGATGTGGGACCCCTGGTAAGTCTAGATACAAGTCTGACAGATGACACGTACGTAAGCATCCTGTCTGATAACATGCATCCCTCCATGTCCACTGTGAATCCCGACAAACTTGGGCAATTCCAGCAGGACAATGTGACACCCCACACGTCCAAAATTGCTACAGAGTAGGTACAGGAATACTCTTCTGAGTTGAAACACATACGCTGCGTGAAACTTAGCCCTACTTTAATTTCCACTCTTAAAAAAATACTTGTTACCAAGACTATTTCTTTACAAACTGTTATCCACCTTGAGCTCGTATGCTAACTTTTAACAAAGTATAACGTAAATTGATCTGAAATGTAACTACGCTGAATACAACCTCTCTTTATATTAAATGTGCAACTGAAGTAAATAAGTGGCATGCCTGTAATGAAGATTTCCACTTACCGCACGTCTTGTGACAACACTTTTGCAGATTTCTCCAAAGTACAACAGCCAACGGCAAGCAGACAGCATCAGATGTAGATTCCTATTTCAAAATGAGATTATCAAATTATATTCAAACTGTTGCCTACCTCTTGGTGCAATGTGAACAACGTACAAAAGAACACAAAATTTACAGAGAATTCTTATAAAAATGAAATAACTTGATCAGTTTAAATTTTAATTCAGGATCAGGGAAGTGGGGTCGTCTTTCTCTCAACTCTGGGCAAATGCACGACTTTAACTATCTGGCAATAATCATTTCTACAAATTAGGTGCGCAGTGCTGCAGTCGTATCTGAGACTCCTTCACTTTTAAAACAAAAAAATCGTATCCAAAATTTATATTCCTTTAAATTTTCATCATATACCTCATACTCATCTTTGTTGTCGTTTACATTGCATCTTTCTTCATCTAAAATATACAACCACAAGTCAACACAGTGATGTACTGTTTCTACAGGGTCAATCAATAAACTATTTTCCCAACCAATTTCAATAACAAGTGACAAACAGTTATCTTTAAAGGTAATGATAAGGGAAAGGATTAATTCGCCCCAACGCTTCTCTTTAGATTTTGCATTTATTGTCACACCCTTCAGTGTAAACAAGAGAACAAGCAAAGTAACAATGAGAGAATATTTGAACTCGTAATATTTCCTATATAACTTAAGAATTATTTAATAAGCAATAGGAATCTAAGATTATTCCTATCTAACAAACATGATTTTAAGGCCATAAACGATAAAGATCAACGGTTAAGAAAGTCCAATAAACTTGAGCAAGGATCACTTTTTCAGTCTCTAAATGAAGTCAGTAGGTAACATAGGGGATAATAGGACTTACATTAAATGTTAAACCAATAAGAATGATCACTCATTAAGAATTATAAACACAAATTAAAGAAAATCCATTTAAAGCAATTAACATCAATTGCAAATAACTAAGTCACGTCTCATCAAATGTATGAAAATCAAATCTTTCAGTTCTATAACACTGTTGGATTGTGGAATACGCCGGATTACCGACACAGAAGGCTAAACTCTACCAAACAACAATTTCTCCAAAGCTAGAACCATCTTAATAGTGTAAAATACTTAGGTTATCCAGAAATACTATAATTCGCCTTTCTTGGGCAAAACGGTGGAGTAGATAAATAACCTCTTATTTCATGCTCCTAGAACATTTAGCGGCAATAGACACTCGGGCAACTCTTATCCAGCCTATGCACTAATTAAGTAAGGCACTGGACGGTATTGTAGACATTATGACAAAACAGTGCAGGCACAGGGGCTTTTGCGACACCGATCAACGGCCGAGGGCATGAAACGAAGTGTGAACAAGAGTGAAGTAATATTTTATTACATTTTATTACTCGAGAACGTACGTGATACCAAAAAACCTCACACTTTACATTTTTAACTGGGTCTAGCAACCATTTATCACTAGAGAACGAGCTACGAAAAGCTAACGGGAAAAGTAATATGAAATAGCTACTCGTCATCCTCCTACAGGTGTACATCTGAAGCATAGCTGTAAGCGTACAAATAATCGAACTGCACTGAGTTGCAAAGGATGCAGACCTGATCTGTGCAAGGACGTTGTTACGACCAAATTACCCACCCTCGTACTGATCAGGTCTCCACCCTCCGAGAAAAAGTTTAACATGTCATGGTCGATCGGAGGTAGGCCATCCTTAGGGAGTTAGGACTTTGTATTACAGTAAGCTCACAGGCGATGGGACACAGCATCTCTGAGGTAACGATGAAATGGAGAATTTCCCTTACGACCATTTCACGAGTGTACCGTGAATATTAGGAATCCGGTAAAATATTAATGCAAAGCTTTACGCCTCGCCTTGTCCGTCAACAGTTGGAATGATGTGGGACCCCTGGTAAGTCTAGATACAAGTCTGACAGATGACACGTACGTAAGCATCCTGTCTGATAACATGCATCCCTCCATGTCCACTGTGAATCCCGACAAACTTGGGCAATTCCAGCAGGACAATGTGACACCCCACACGTCCAAAATTGCTACAGAGTAGGTACAGGAATACTCTTCTGAGTTGAAACACATACGCTGCGTGAAACTTAGCCCTACTTTAATTTCCACTCTTAAAAAAATACTTGTTACCAAGACTATTTCTTTACAAACTGTTATCCACCTTGAGCTCGTATGCTAACTTTTAACAAAGTATAACGTAAATTGATCTGAAATGTAACTACGCTGAATACAACCTCTCTTTATATTAAATGTGCAACTGAAGTAAATAAGTGGCATGCCTGTAATGAAGATTTCCACTTACCGCACGTCTTGTGACAACACTTTTGCAGATTTCTCCAAAGTACAACAGCCAACGGCAAGCAGACAGCATCAGATGTAGATTCCTATTTCAAAATGAGATTATCAAATTATATTCAAACTGTTGCCTACCTCTTGGTGCAATGTGAACAACGTACAAAAGAACACAAAATTTACAGAGAATTCTTATAAAAATGAAATAACTTGATCAGTTTAAATTTTAATTCAGGATCAGGGAAGTGGGGTCGTCTTTCTCTCAACTCTGGGCAAATGCACGACTTTAACTATCTGGCAATAATCATTTCTACAAATTAGGTGCGCAGTGCTGCAGTCGTATCTGAGACTCCTTCACTTTTAAAACAAAAAAATCGTATCCAAAATTTATATTCCTTTAAATTTTCATCATATACCTCATACTCATCTTTGTTGTCGTTTACATTGCATCTTTCTTCATCTAAAATATACAACCACAAGTCAACACAGTGATGTACTGTTTCTACAGGGTCAATCAATAAACTATTTTCCCAACCAATTTCAATAACAAGTGACAAACAGTTATCTTTAAAGGTAATGATAAGGGAAAGGATTAATTCGCCCCAACGCTTCTCTTTAGATTTTGCATTTATTGTCACACCCTTCAGTGTAAACAAGAGAACAAGCAAAGTAACAATGAGAGAATATTTGAACTCGTAATATTTCCTATATAACTTAAGAATTATTTAATAAGCAATAGGAATCTAAGATTATTCCTATCTAACAAACATGATTTTAAGGCCATAAACGATAAAGATCAACGGTTAAGAAAGTCCATTAAACTTGAGCAAGGATCACTTTTTCAGTCTCTAAATGAAGTCAGTAGGTAACATAGGGGATAATAGGACTTACATTAAATGTTAAACCAATAAGAATGATCACTCATTAAGAATTATAAACACAAATTAAAGAAAATCCATTTAAAGCAATTAACATCAATTGCAAATAACTAACTCACGTCTCATCAAATGTATGAAAATCAAATCTTTCAGTTCTATAACACTGTTGGATTGTGGAATACGCCGGATTACCGACACAGAAGGCTAAACTCTACCAAACAACAATTTCTCCAAAGCTAGAACCATCTTAATAGTGTAAAATACTTAGGTTATCCAGAAATACTATAATTCGCCTTTCTTGGGCAAAACGGTGGAGTAGATAAATAACCTCTTATTTCATGCTCCTAGAACATTTAGCGGCAATAGACACTCGGGCAACTCTTATCCATCGTGGCTCGGGAAAGAGGATGGCTCCACCAAGAGGAGGAAACATTTACCCGAACTGGAAAGGGAACTCGTCTAACACGAGCCACTAGGTTGTACGAAGACCAGACGGCGAATTTTAATCATTAATCAAAGCTTGCTTGCCAGAGGACGAAAATTACAGAGGCATAGGTATCTTTATTTGTGTTCACAAGAACTGGTAACTTCAGCAAATGAGATTCCAGCACAACTACCGCCGCAGTATCAATACGGGACTTCGGAGCTAAGAATTGTAGTCTGATGGTCACATCAGATCTGGTCCGAAAGACCAGAACCTAGTTAAATCTCACTCGTGTAATGAAGAGTT
This sequence comes from Schistocerca gregaria, assembly GCF_023897955.1. NCBI lineage: Eukaryota > Metazoa > Arthropoda > Insecta > Orthoptera > Acrididae > Schistocerca > Schistocerca gregaria. Next base: position 414,692,523 of record NC_064925.1, on the reverse strand, counting down.
GGATGTTTCACATTGTTTTGTATGCAGAAGCGTGGCTCACTGAGTAATGTTAATGGATAATATAAGGGTTTCAGTTAGCGTAAATAATTTTGGGAGAGGAGGAGTTAATCTGTCAAAAGGTATAATGACACTACTAAATATTAAAACGTCGATACGTTGAGTTTGGACACGAGTCATAAGCAAACATTACGCAAGAAGCTGTGTCACTTGTAGGCCAGTGATCGCACAAATAAGGAAAGTGTATTATTGAAATTTATCAACTTGTTTTGTAGAGATGGGGTGTTACCAGCTACTCTAGTAACTCAGCACTGTATAAAATTGGGATTTTACACCAATTTACAGCAAACAGTTCGTACAGCGAGACATTTACAGACATTAGTAGAGAAGTTCATGGAACAGAAACTACGAGATTGGATCAAGAATGAAGTAGCAGGCTCTGAAGTACACATGTCGTAATCATCCCTAAGAAATCATTGGATGGAACCAAGGAATACATGTTTTTTCTGAGATAGTAGATGATTATCCAATCGCTAACCTTACTGAAATTTTGGATAAGTGTTGAGTGCTGTTATTTTACTGCATGTCACTCAAAAGTTGTCATCAGTTGGAAGTAGCACTTGAGCATAGGCCAAAGACAGCGTTTACCACATCATGCGGACGCTATCAATAGAAGCGAATGTCATTCGGTTTGGAAATCGCTCCTGCTACTTTTCAGCGGTTATTGGACGGAGTTTTAAGAGGGTTAAATCCTAAGGCCCATACATGATCTATTTGAATGACTTAATAGTGTATTCTTCGGTTAAACCGCAACATGTGAGACTATTGGAGGATGCTTTTAGTAGGTTAAGTCTGCACATCTAACAAGCAGATGCAGTCCTTTGTCGCTTTGATCTATCGTAAATTCATAAGGAATTTCTTGAATACAACTGAACATTTGAACAAATTATTTAGTAAGTTAGATTTATGTTCCACAGATAATTCTGTACAACAAATAGTAATGATGTGTAATCAGCCATTTCACATACACATCAGCAATTAATTTGTAAAGATGGCTACACGCTAATCATTTATAACTGTAAAATTTACAGATTTAAGCTAGTAGCTCCTGTCCATCAACTTTTACCCATTAAATATAAATTCTTTTACTGAACAGAAGTGTCAAGAAGAAACTTTTTCAGATTGTTTTTGAATTTTACTTTACTGTACTGTCGGAATGCTCAGAATGATCAACTCCTTAAACAGATGACTGTAAGATGATCATGGGTGCCTGCCACATATCATTCGTACAGTAGGTTTTTGAACAATGAAGTGTTTCTTTTTTAAAGATGAATTGCCCCAGAACATTATCCCATTTGTCGTCACTGAATGAAAATATGGGGTATATAGCATGTTACTGATTTGCCTCTCCCCGAGATTTGCAATGTTTCTAATTCCAAAAGGGTCTGAACTATGTTGTTTTAGGCGTTCCAAAATGCACTTATTCCAGTGTAAATGCTCGTCAATATTGACACACGACAAAAGTTTCACCCTATTCTCTATTTCCTTACTACTTGTTACCTTAACCACTGATGTAATACCCATAGATATGCAGAACTGAATACATTGAGCCTTTTTAAAATTGAGTGTGAGATGATTCGCAGATAACCAATGCTACTTTTAAAAACATCGTTTATCATTTCTTCTGATTCTTACGTATGCTTGGACTGATTAAAATACTAGTGTTATGTGCAAAAGGAACTATTTCTGCTTGTTGCGTATCAGACCACAGATCGGTTACATATATAGGGTACAATAATAGACCTAATACTGGACCTTGGGGAATCATGTCCTTGGACTATACTGGTTGACATATTTAGTACAACCTTTTGTATTGATTTGATTACATATGACATTATCGTTTGATTTTCTGTGTCTCCAGTCTCATAAATCTGCTATTTATCTAGGACTGTACTGTGATTCACACTGTCAAACGCCTCAGACAGGTCGCAGAAAATGCCAAATGGTGCTATTTATCATTTAATGCTTCTAAGATTTGGGGAGTTAACATTTATTACTCTATCGGGAACACCATCAAAACCAGATAAGATTTATGTTTTAGAGAATGTATAATTTTCTCTACTATGTAATTCACAAAGAGTGTAATGTTTCAGTGGACGCAGGAGTATCAGGTATCAATGGAGGAATTGGGGGAAAGAATGATTTCCGATGTAGTATTGCTATTCCAGATTTTGACAAAGAGTTCATCCCGTCTTATGATTCCTCAAATAAGGCAGTCGGCTGTATTTTGGGTCGGATGCTTTATGGACAGGGGCACCTAGTAGTTTATGAACCGTGACGGTTTAATAAGGCGTAAAGTAACGGCTCAACAAATGAAAAGGAAATGTTAAAGGTCATATGTGATATTACACATTTCTGATGTTTTATGAATGGTAGAAAATTTAAAGTTGTGACTGATAATGCGTCTTTGAACTGATTGTTTAGTCTAAATGATCCCTCTTCTCGTTTGCCACATTGGGCCCTCAAGCTAATACGTTTAATTACGAGGTTGTCGGGCATAAGACACACAAACGATGTTACATTAAGTCGCAAAACAGCCTTGTTTAGTGTATTGGGCAAGAGTTTATTAGAACAGCAGGGTGCATAGGCAGACGATAACGATTATCAAGCCTTTAAGTCACAGCCGCACGCTTTAATACTTGAAGATTTGTTTTACAGGATTCCGAAATAGGGGCCACGTATCGCGGACCCGAGAGTTCTTCAAAAGGAACTGATACAACAGGCTCATGACCAGCTGTTATCAGTTGTTGATTGCCGACGGACAACAGACGGGCTTATTACGGAATGGTTTTGGTGGAGGAATAGGAAGCGTGTCAAAGAATGTCTACCATGCCCTGAGGGAGAGGATATTTTGCACTAGAGAATCCCTTCGCTGAGGTCAACAGAGGCGTTGAAGCCATTTTAAATGCTTGAGCTCGACATTTACTATCCACAGTACACCTGTACGCATGTGCTTATGGCTATAGAACTCTTTTGCGGGATATAGTAATGATATCAATTCCAGATCAACAGGCCAGTACAGTGGCACTAGTATTATATTGGATATTGGAGATTTTAGTCCCCAATAACTTAATTGCCGACCAGAGAACGAGCTTAGTTTTGGAACCTACGGAGCAGATGTGTCATGTATTGCGTATTCGGAAGTTACAAAAGAGTCCGTTCCACCCGCAAACCAAAAGTTGAATGGAGTACCACCGTAAGACCATTTTCAAAATGCAAAGCCTTAATGATGACTGGGATATCTATTTTCTATATATAGTTTGCACGTGCAACTCGAAGGTCCACATGGTAACAGTTATGTCTCTACCCGAGCCAGTATACGAGCCGAAAATGCTGTCCCACTTGGACACTTTAAGTCCTAAATTATGCGCCAACAGCGAAGCAGTGAAGAAGTTTGTGAGAAGAAATCGGGAGGTGTGGAAAAACGTACAAAAGGCGAACACGAATGCCATGGACCGCCGAATAGGCTAATGGGCAGACTACCACAGTACCGTGTACGGCAGTGGGTATTGGTCGCTAATCCCAGTACGCCAGAAGGAAAGACGAAGAAAATCTTGATCAAATATCACAAACTATATCTGGTCGTGGGGATGAACACGCCGGTTAACGGAAAGGTACAGGTTCCTACCAAATGTATGTCGTGCACATCAGGCTGGTGAAACTATTTAAGAGTATTTTGGATGCTGTGCCACAGTTACCTGTGTCCTTGGTGGGGTAGTCTGGAGAAGGTAGAATGTAGGAACCTCGTCCGTTAAACAATTAGAGGCACTAGGATGCCTAATACCTTGACGTCACGTAATTAATAATGTTGTTGGATTATTTAGTGTGGTATGTTAGTGTTAAATTTATACTTGATATTTCTCTTATGTATACTTTTTGCATTGTCTTGTGTTATGGTGGATTTGGTGTTTTCGTATCATTGCAAGATATATTTTTCTTTTATTACTATACTATTATTATCAGGTTCTTGTTACTATTGTTTCTTCTTTCTGCTTGCCGTTAGTTCCTGTCTTTGGAAGGAGAGCGTTGATAGACTGTATCTTTCCTCACGTGACGATTTTGTGATGTCATCCTGAATGATGGAATGGTCCTGGGTTTGTCATACATTATCGGGAGTGGAGCAGAACGCTTGGTTGTCGGTCAACAACTGGTATGATTTGTGTTGTTCTCTAGGCAATCGTGTGTCTTCCTTATGAGGCATCAGCGGATATTGAAATGAGGAATGAAATTGGTAGATTGAAAGATTTTCTTTCGGAATTGTTTAAAGAGATACAGCGAAGTGACGGTTATATCGGGACTTACAAGTGAGCTGTGTTAGTCACAGTTTATCTACGGCAAATTATGAGCATAGTTATCACAGCTGGTAGATATTGTATCACTGACTATAGTTATCAAGCGTCTGCAGAAGAATTAAACGATTTCTTCTCAACATCTGTAATCTGCCACGCAGCGACAAATTACCAGCCCCAAGATATCAATCTCTCGAGAGATAAGTTTTTCCTAAAACAATGCACAACCGGCACAGTACACAAGGCAATTATGAGAATCTCTTCCGAGGCAGTAGGAAATGATGGAGTGAGCATGGGCATGATTAAAAACGTCGTAGACACTATTATTCCAGTTATCACAGACATCTTCAACCTGTCTCTTATCAGTAGTACATATCCTACTGAGTGGAAGCAAAGTTTAATCCAGCCTATACCCAAGACTGGCAACTCTAAGTCACCAGGTGACTACAGGCCGATCAGCATACTACCTGCAATATCTAAAGCCCTAGAATACATCGTCCATGAACAGCTGACGGATTACCTCAAAACTCATAACATCCATGACGAATATCAGTCAGACTTTCGAAAGCACCATAATACAGCAACTGCATTAATCAAAGTAACTGATGACATTAAACTTGCTATGGACAGACGTGAAGCTACTATCCTAACACTGCTTGAATTTAGCAAGGTTTTTGACACAGTTGACTTCGATATATTACTAATTAAAATGAAACAGCTGAATTTCTCAATCAGCGCAATACACTGGTTCGACAGCTGCCTCAAAAACAGAAGTCAACAAGTCGTTTGTGGGTCGGAAAAGTCATCATGGAAAAGCGTGCACTCTGGAGTTCCCCAAGGCTCCGTCCTTGGTCCACTACTCTTCTCACTGTACATTAATGATATTTCTTCAGTGATTCACTCCTGCAGCTACCATCTATATGCTGACGACATCCAACTGTACATAAGTGCAAGCCCCAAAAACATGGCTGGCGCAGTAGCGAGTATGAACGCAGATCTTTGCTCTGTTTCTCGCTGGGCACAGAACCTAGGTCTGAAACTAAACCCCAAGAAATCCCAGGTCACACTTAAACCTCATACAAAGTTAATCAGCCGGTACTTTCGCGAAACGGTCCCTAAAATACTCCTCAATGGTACCCAACTACCATACCAATAAACAGTAAAAGACCTTGGAATAATCTTGGATGAACACCTAAACTGGGAAGAACAAACCGTCACAGCTTGCCGGAAATCGCTCTCCTCCCTAAATGCAATTCAAAAATTTAGAAAAATATTTCCAACCCATGTTAAACAAAAATTAGTCCAAACACTAGTCTTGCCTAATCATGACTACTGCGATGTAGTTCAACACGGCACAAATAGTGAAAATTCTAGATGCCTCGAGCTAGTGATGAATGCTTGCGTTAGATACGTGTGCAATATTCGGTTGTATGATCATATCAGCCCTTCATACTACCAGCTAGGTTGGATACGCCCACATAAGGCACGCGATCTCCACACGATGTGCTTACTTCATCGATTTCTTAGCCACTGGTGCCCCCAATACTTATCTTCTCACATTAAACACCTATCATCATTCCACAATCGCAGTACCAGATCGGATACGTCTATCATCTTGGCTGTACCTTTACATAACACAAAATCTTTCTCCGTGTCATTCTCCATCTCAGCCATACAACTATGGAACGCACTCCCCTGTGATCTGCGTCTTATCCAGAACTACTCAACATTCAAGAGGGAACTCAAAACTTACATATTATTGACGGTATAGCCACCATTGTTGTGCCCCTCCCATCTATTTCTTTCTCCTCTCCATCACAGCTTCGAATTTTACCATTCTTTTTCTCTTCCTCTAACCTATCTACCTCTTATATATCTCTTTCACCCTATTCTATCGTCTTATGTCTGTGCTCGATGAGAATAACTCACAAGCTGCAAGAATATAACGAGAAAATTCCCAACTAACAATGGGACTGACATTCACAAGAGAAAAGTATGTTTACTTTCATATACATAGTCACTATTATTATTATTATTATTATTATTATTATTATTATCATTATTATTATCATTATTATTCTTGATTGTTATAATTATTTTTATTGTTATAATTATCATTCTACTACTGTTATAATCTCAATTTTTTTGTTTAACATCAATACCGCATAATAAGTTAAATGTCCTTAATGTTATTTAGAAACTGTAACTTGTTCAATCTGAGTATGCCTGGTTAGGTGTAAGAGAGGGCCTGAAGGCCCTAATCTTGCCAGATAAAATAAATGCATAAATAAATAAATAAAAAATAAATAAATATTTGAAGTATTATGTTGGTGTTGGATTTATTCTTCATATTTGTGTTATGGGTATTTTTTGCATTGTGTTGATTTCAGGGTATTTATTGTTTTCATGTCTTTGCCACATGTGTTTTTTATTATTGTAGTTTCATTGTCAGGTACTTGTTAATGTTGTTCTTGTTGCTATCTGTCGGTAGTTACTCGTTTCGGAAGGAGGACAGGAGTGATAGATGGTTCCTTTCCTCAGTTGGTGAACTTGTTATGACATCCTGGATGATGGGAATGGTCCTGGATTTGCCATACTTCATCGGGAGTCGAGCAGAATGTTTAGCTGTCGTTCATATGTTTGTTTAAGATATATATATCACAAGGCAGTCGGATGCCTTCCTTATGAGACATCAGTGGTCATTGAAATCAACACATCAGAGAAATGAAATTCCGAGACTGCTAGATTTTGTTTCGGATTGATATACAGATTCACAGGGAAGTAACGAATTTTAGGGAGGTGCTCAAGGAGTATCATAATCACAATAAATTAAGAGCACACCTATCACAGCTTGTATATGTTGGCCACAACCTGTTGTTTGCAGGAAGTAGAGGAGGAGCAGGAGATTAGTGTTTAACGTCCCGTCGACTACGGGGTTATTACAGACGGAGCGCAAGCTCGGGTGAGGGCAGGATGGGGAAGGAAATCGGCCGTGCCCTTTCAAAGGAACCATCCCGGCATTTGCCTGAAGCGATTTAGGGAAATCACGGAAAACCTAAATCAGGATGGCCGGAGACGGGATTGAACCGTCGTCCTTCCGGATGCGAGTCCAGTGTGCTAACCACTGCGCCACCTGGCTCGGTGTTTGTAGGAAGTGAACTTGGTTAAATGCGGGAGAAAAATTAATAAAAACGTTGTCCGCGATAGCAGAGTAGGAGAAGTTCCTAAATTAAATGATGTACTTGGTCATTTTGAAAAAGCGGTATTGCTATGAAGAGTGAGGTGCTTTGGCTTTCATCCTGGGAAGGGTTTTTGTCTTAGGTGTACACTCACTTGTGTGACTGTCAATACACTAACGCGGAATTCACTGCATTGGCCCGAGGGGCCATTAAGCGTGTTACACTTCCAGAATTGAGAGCACCTTGAGGCCACCCTCACCCCTGTACTTAGACATTCATTACACATATTTATCGATTCACAGCAGGTGGAAATTTCAGTGGAGCGGATTATATCCACAACATTCAAGAAAATCGTCAAATCATGAATACATAGATGATTTTCAGCTACCAAGATGTCGTGTCCTTACTAGGTATTTGCATATTCCTTTTATGCAGTAATCGCAGAAGGGCACAACCTACAGATCAGCCGAGACACCAGTTGCCAGACGGGTTTTTAGCAGGCATTGGCCGTGGGAACGATTGATGGGTCGTAGAAGTTCTGTATTATGTGGTATAAACTTTACATTCAGGATTGTATTGTAGTAAGGTCGTGGTGACCTCCCATTAAGAGTCAGCTCATGCTGTAAATGGATAAGGAAGGACCCATGTGGTACACCTCAGGAATGGAAGGCTCGGTCCTGGAAGATTCTGGACGAATTTTTCGAAAGAGGGGATGTGTGTTGCACACAAAAAATTTAGATGCGCGAGTTGAGATTATCTTAAACGTGTTATTCCCACTCGCAGCTACGCAGTAGAGGCAAGCCTGGCCGAAGTGCTAACAGAGTAAGCCTTTGGACTTGGACGGGCGAGCCACGTTGAACTTCAATGCCGTATCATAGTATGACCAAGAGTGAGCTGATGTTTCATGAGAGACACTTGCGCACTACCGAGAAAATACCGCGACGCAAATTTCACTGGGTGTAGGAGCCTGTACTCGGGGCACAGCGAGCTAGTAAAAGCTGAAAGCCAAGTAACATGAAATAAACATACTCGTCCCCCTATAATAGTACTAAGTCGCACTCGTCGTTGTATGGTTATAAGTGATCGAGCGTAGGAACTCAAAGCATGAAATAATGCCTCCATTCTGTCTGCTTATTAAACTGAAGAGAATGCTGTCATCTGTGTTATAGAGAAACCATGACCCAGCCTTGGTGATGGATATCTGCTGGCAAACCTGGCAACGAGGCACACCATGTCTGTGGCGTGATGGCTGCGGTATTTGCGCGAAGTTTGATGATGTGGGGAGTTTGGGCCCAGTCAATCTCCACCCCCTGAGCTACTTTGGTCGATGGACTACCAGATGTCTACAGTCTAGCTGCGAGAGATGCTCACTCGCGGTCTCCTAGAAACCTAGACGTCTTTGGCCACTGGCGGCGCATGATTAGCTGAGTGGTCTAAGGCGCTGCAGTCTTGGGCTGTGCGGCTGTTCGCGGCTGAGGTTAGAGTCCTCCCTCGGGCATGGGTGTATGTGTTTGTCCTTAGGATAATTTAGCTTAAGTAGAGTGTAAAGTTATGGACTGATGACCTCAGCAGGGAACTGGATTTGCAGTGTAGATTAGAGTTGTGGTTTTTCTACCTCCTACATAGGAGTCAATAGTTCAGATGCTATTACAGGGAGTCATATCTGGAGTAGGAATAGTACCCTACAAACATGATGATATTGTAGTGGGAAAAGGACATGAGTTTGGTTACTAAAGTAGTGTTTGAAAATTAAAGTTTCCTTCTAACTACCACCTCTACACTCACCTTTGTTTGAACAGGGCGAGATTGTGAAGACATTAGACACTTGAGTGGTTTGTGCATTGAGAGAGCATGTCGAGTATAATGGAATATAGAACAATTTATATTAAAATTATTTGTTTCATTACTATTAGTATGAATCTGGAGTGGTCATGCGGTGGATTGTGGAAAGAGGCTGTCAGCTAGGGCTGATTGTGCTTCTGTGATCATCAACGCAGTTTTTCCAATGAATAATTAATGTTTGTGGAGCGATAATGTAACTTTTAGTACATCACTCCTACAAGGATTTAATGTTTACACTGATGTGTCGATTTGATACAATTTCTGAATCTAGTACTACTTGTGGTATTCTGCAAAATGATACTACAGCTCCTGTTGATGGTCTATTGAGACGTAATTCAGTTTCAAAACACAATTAAAAAATGAATAATATGGTAATGTTCCAAGACTTATGGGATTTGAGTCTAATGTGAAGGGGCCTAATTAAATGTTAGCCCCAGAACTAGTGGAAAGGAACGTAGAGTGAAATTACAAACTAGTACGAATTGGTTTAATGGTAACTTGCTGGATGTTCCCAGTCAACAACGAGGCAGTGCTATTCTACTACAGAGACGAATTTAGCATTTAGTGCAGAAGTCTGAATTCACTGTGGAAGACATTTCAAGAAAATTTAATGCACTTACCACTCGGTTGAGGTAAGAGCTGCAGAGAGGCTCTCTGCTGTGAAAAAAATAAGAGTGGTTTCTGTAGATGAGAGTCCAGTAGTTATCATGACAAAATTACTGTTCACTTTGCAGATACAAATTATTTATCATATATAAACCAGTTGTACAGAACTGTAATCATAATCCTAAAACTGAGTTTCTACTCTACTACTCTCGAAGAACTCTCTTGAACTTTAGAGTGGATTGATTATTAACAACTTATAGAACTAACTTATTCAACTTACTCCTAAAATTGTTGAAAGCGTTATTGATTGGACAATATGTCAGTTTACTCAAAAAGTTCAAACAGTTTACTTTGCGAAAGTTACCTATTTTTTTGAGTCTAATCTAGGAATATCATAGCTAACACTTGGTTCAAGAATCATAAAAGAAGATTGTATACATGGAAGAAGCCTAGAGATACTGACAAGTTTCAGGTAGGTTATGTAACGGTAAGACAGAGATTTAGCAAGCAGGTTTTAAATTATAAGACATTTCCAGGGGCAGATGTGCACCCCAACAACTATCTATTGTTTATGTACTGTAAATGAAACCTGAAGAAACTGCAAAATGGTGGGAATTTAAGGAGATGGGACCTGGATAAACTGATAAACCAGAGGTTGTACAGAGTTTCAGGGAGAGCATAAGGGAACAATAGACAGGAATGGGGGAAAGAAATACAGTAGAAGAAGAATGGGTCGCTCTGAGGGATAAAGTGGTGAATGCAGCAGAGGATGAAGTAGGTAAAAAGACGAGGGCTAGTAGAAATCCTTGGGTAACAGAAGAAAAATTGAATTTAATTGATAAAAGGAGAAAATATAAAAACGCAGTTAATGAAGCAGGCAAAAAGGAATACAAACGTGTCAAAAATAAGAACGACAGGAAGTGCAAAATGGCTAAGCAGGGATGGCTAGAGGTCAAATGTAAGGATGTACAGGGTTATCTCACTAGGGGTAAGATAGACACTGCCTACAGGAAAATTAAAGAGACCTTTGGAGAAAAGTGAAACCACTATTATGAATGTTAAGAGCTCAGACGCTAACCCAGTTCTAAGCAAAGAAGGGAAAGCATTATGGTGGAATGAGTATATAGAGGGTCTACACAAGCGAAATGTACTTGAGGAAAATATTACGGAAATGGAAGAGGATGGAGATGATACTACGTGAAGAGTTTGATGGAGCACTGAAAGATCGGAGTCGAAACAAGACAGCGGGAGTAGACAACATTCCATTAGATCTACTGACGGCCATCTGGTGAGCAAGATGTATGAGACAGGCGAAATACCCTCGGACATAAAGGAGAATGTAATAATTCCAATACCAAAGAGAGCAGGTGTTGACAGATGTGAAAATTAGCGAACAATCAGTTTAATAAGTCACAGCTGCTAAATACTACCGCGAATTCTTTACAGACGAATGTAAAAACTGGTAGAAGCCGACTTCAGGGAAGATCAGTTTGGATTCCGTAAAAAATATTGGAATACGTGAAGCAATACTGACCCTACGCCTTATCTTAGAAGAAAATTAAGGAAAGGCAAACCTATGTTTGTAGCATTTGTAACTTAGAGAAAGCTTTTAACAATCTTGACTGGAATACTCTCGTTCAAATTCTGAAGTTGGCAGGGGTAAAATACAGGGAGCGAAAGGCTATTCACAATTTGTACAGAAACCAGATGGCAGTTATAAGAGCCATGGGACATGAAACGGAAGCAGTGTTTGGGAAGGGAGTGAGACAGGATTGTAACCTATCCAAGATGTTATTCAATCTGTATATTGAGCAAGCGGTGAAGGAAACAAATGAAAAATTCTGAGTAGGTATTAATATCCATGGAGATGTAATGGAAACTTTGAGGTTTGCCGATGACATTGTAATTCTGTCAGAGACAGCAAAGGATTTGGAAGAGCAGTTGAACGGAATGGACACTGTGATGAAAGGAGGGAATAAGATGAATATCAACAAAAGCAATACGAGGATAATGGAATGTAGTCGAATTAGGTCGGGTGATGCTGAGGGAATTAGATTAGGAAATGAGACCTTTAAAGTAGTAAAGGAGTTTTCCTATCTGGGGAGCAAAATAACTGATGATGGTCGAATTAGAGAACAAATAAAATGTAGACTGACAATGGCAAGGAAAGCATTTCTGAAGAAGAGAAATTTGTTAACATCGAGTATAGACTTAAGTGTGAGGAAGTCATTTCTGAAAGTATTCGTATGGAGCGTAGCCATGTATGGTAGTGAAAAATGGACTATAACTAGTTTGGACAAGAAGAGAATAGAAGCTTTCGAAATGTGGTGCTACAAATGAATTCTGAGAGAAGAGAAGTTTGTGGCACAGCTTGACTAGAAGAAGGGATCGGTTGGTAGGACATGTTCTGAGGCATCAAGGGATCAGCAGTTTATAATTGGATGGCAGCGTGGAGGGCAAAAATCGTAGAGAGAGACCAAGAGATGAATTCACTAAACAGATTCAGAACGATGTAGGTTGCAGTAGGTACTGGACGATGAAGAAGCTTGCACAGAATAGTATAGCATGGAGCGCTGCATCAAACCAGTCTGCCCACATCTCGTGGTCGTGCGGTAGCGTTCTCGCTTCCCACGCCCGAGTTCCCGGGTTCGATTCCCGGCGGGGTCAGGGATTTTCTCTGCCTCGTGTTGGCTGGGTGTTGTGTGATGTCCTTAGGTTAGTTAGGTTTAAGTAGTTCTAAGTTCTAGGGGACTGATGACCATAGATGTTAAGTCCCATAGTGCTCAGACCCATCAAACCAGTCTCAGCACTGACGACCACAACAACAACAACAATGTCAATATCGTTTGTGTTTCTGGCATCATGATAGAGTATGTTCTCTGTGGTGTCAAAATCTTCTGTGCTGTTTTCAGTGAATATAAATGACAAAAAGAGATAAAGTTTTATCATCATCACTATTTTTATCTTAGTGTACAATGGGCTGCATTTTACCCTTGGGCTAATTTCATAATTATTTGTAGCAGCTATTTCAGAATCAGTACTACGTCACAGACATGACATGAGTGACCACATAACAACAGCCCATATGTGTGTGAAGCGAAAAAAGCCAAATTAAGCTGTGCAAATATATTTATTTCCACCTGGATCAAATAATCTCTGTAAGAGGTAGGACGGCTTTAATATCTTTCTAAGGCATGATTAATGTGAAGTTGCCAATTTCGTTTGGAATCAATCTATTGTCCTAGAAACTCTCCAGACGTTTGGAGATTTGGAGAAAATGAAATGGAGTGTAACAGGAGAATAAAGAATTATGACAGTACTTGAATGAGAGAGTTTCTAAAAGTGAAAAAATGTTGATGTCATTGTTACAGCAAAGGTCGTGTGCCAGATGATAGTGATTTATATTCTGTTCAAGAAGATGAATGAGATCCTGAAGCTCGTTATGAAAGGAGGAGAATTCTTCACCAACATGGTCATTTTAATCATGATGCTGGAAACTATGAAATGAAGCATGGTTTTCAATATAACCATTTGTTGCCTGTTCTAAAATTTCAAGTTTTCATAATTACATTAAATAGTACTTATCCTCATGCTTGATTAGACTAGTTTGATTTTGTATTTCCTTCCACATTGCTAGCCATTCACAGAACTGATTTTGTATGTGGCTGTTTGGTGGGTGACCTTAGTACGTGAAACTGTGTAGCTTATGACTAGTTTTATCAGATATTCCTGTTAGAAGAATGGTCTGAGCAGCGCAAGACATAATCTTTGGCATACTTGGTTATGAAAAATATTAATAATACTCATTTTATAAATCCTGCTTCATTCTTTGAATGAATGGTGTGGAAAAATAAATTTTTAACAATACTTACAATCCTACTGAACTGAATTATAATTGACGTGGAAAAATTCCTCCCAAGTTGAGTCATATTATTATTCCTGGTCAGGTAAATGGGTAGTTAGTGGGTTTTGAAATTTGCTCCAAGAATTAGAATATGACAATGCTGAAGAGAATGGATGTGGTAGAAGCAACAGTAAGTTATTTATCCTAATCTGAGGCCACAGAGCAATTGGAATAATGATCAGCAGCAATGTGATACATATTGTGATAGATATGGGAACGGAAACTGGAGGAATCGGAGGAATTATGTGATTGCAATGAAAGCAACAATTTTAGGAGTGGTAATAGTGATTAGATTAGAAGACTGTTACGTCAAATCAAGATGCTGAAGAGAATGGTAGTCACTGACATTGACATGTCCCTATTTTGTAGAAGTACGCTTATTTTATCCACAGAAAAATGTTCAAGTGGGTAGCCCATAGCCCCATAGCCACATAATTGAAAACTGATGTGCGCGGCTGATTTGAGTGCTGAAAGCAGATTGAAAAATGCCTGTGAGAAATTGAATATGTTGACTATTGTATGTTTGAGTTACATATTGATAAGTGATAGACAGGAAAATCTCAATTCTCTGAAGAGTCCAACGTTTCAAATATATTTCACCTTGTGTTTAAGGTGTTGGAAGCCAGTCATCTGGGGTGAGCGAGTCAGCATTTCACAGAGCTGAAGTTGTAGCTTTATGGACTATTCCTTCTTTGCCGTGGACTCAAGTGAAAGGGATGATTAACAGAAAAGGAGCAGGGATGAAGGGACAAGTCAGTATTGATTTTCTTTGTCAAGGTTATAGCTTCATTCGAATTTAGTAACTGTGTGGAATTTGGCTAGTTATACGATTTTAGGGGCTGATTTCTTGTTGAAATACCAAGAAGTGATGGCCTCTGGCTGTGTTGTAGTGAGTTTTAAGTATAATGATGGTATGTTAAAGCATGAGGGAAGAGTTGCCTGTAGTGACTGAGTATGGTGTTCAAGCAGTCTTATTTCATCATTTGCCAATGAGGTCGTTGAACTTCACAATAAATATTGAGTTGGAGTAATTGTGCTGAAGTGGTAGGCAAATTACTGAAAGGCAATTTATTTAGTGTACTGCGACATAATTCTTCAATATTTTCAGTGCATCCAGGGACACAAAATCCTTTTGTGTTGGTTGTTGCATTATGGACATGATTTCCCTGGTTGTTATCATGTTTTCGATTAATTTTTGCGGTACCGCTAGATGTCTGTTTCTACTTAGTGTTGATAAAGGGATTTTACTATGAGCCACAAGTCTAGCACAGAATTTTCGATGAAATTTTTGTGTGATGTACATGTTGACACTATAAGTTTATTGATCATCTGAGGTGATGTTCACTGTGAGTCCATTCATAAATACTTTAATGTGAATGGATTACATGTGGATTATGCGCAGAAGAGCCAAAGAAACTAGTTCAACTGTGGAATATAGCGTAGGGCCCCGCGAGCACGCAGAACTGCTGCAACACGATGTGGTATGGAGTATGTTGAGTAATGTTCATGCGTGGGCAGTTTGGTGGTCAAAGAAGTGTTTAAACGCAGAAGAGTGCTACTGAAGGCACTATGTAGCAAATCTAGACGTGTGGGGTACCACACTGTCCTGATGGAATTGCCCAAGTCCATCGGAATGCACAATGGGCATGAATGGATTCAGGTGATCAGACAGAATGCTTATGCACTTGTCATCTGTCAGAATCGTATAAGAGGTTCCATATCACTGTAAATGCACACATCCCACACCATTACACAAGCTTCCACCAGCTTGAACAGTCCTCTGATGACGACCAGGCATAATTTTTCCAGTGATCAACAGTCCAATGATGTGCTGATTGGTCTAGTCAAAGTGTAAAGTATTGTATCGTGCAGTCATCAGGGTACAGGAGTCGGCCTTCGCCTCCTGAAGCCCATATCGATGCTGTTTCTTTGAAAGGTTCGCAAGATGACACCATCAAACTATATTATTTTTTTAAGGAATTATACTACCAGATTCCGTATATGTGTGGTGTGAGAAAAGTAATGTCGCAGACAACATTTGAACGATCTAGCAGTGCTATGTACACTGGCGTGATCGTCGCTTTCTGACAGTCTGAGTTTTCAGCTCTTTACATGAATCACGTGATTTTTGGTAGCCCCCATCAGTGAAGTTGATTTTTTGTTTTGTGTTTACAGTAATGGAACAGCGGAATTTAGAACGACGTTATTCAGTCACGTTTATTGTTAAACTTGGGGAATCAATGAGTGCGATCATTCAAAAGTTGAAACAGGCCTATAGGAAAAAATCCTTGTTAAGAGCACAAATTGTTCGCTGGCACAAATCATTTTTGGAAGGCTGATAGCCCGATGAAGATGAATCTTGCTCACGGAGGCCTTCAAAATCAAAAACCGACGAGAATGTCGAACGTGTGCATGGTCTTTCGAAACCAGACGGACATTTAACAATAAGGATAATGGGTGAACTGTCAAACTTGACAACTTTCACGTTAAATCAAAAATCTGACTGAAGATTTGCACATGTGGAAGGTTTGAGCCAAAATCGTGCTGAGAAATCTCACAATTCAGAAGAACAACAATTGAAGAAACACGTGTGTTGGTGTTCATGAGAAGACTGCTATTAACTGCGAATGTTTCATTAGTGTGATCATCGGTGTTGAATTGAGGATTATTGAGTATGATCCTCAGACAATGGGGCAAAGTGAGGAGTGGCACACTGAGACATCTTCTCCACCAAAAGAAGCTCGAATGAGAAAATCAAGTATAAAAAAAGCTTGTATTTACTTTTTTGACTGTAGGGACATCATGCACAATGAATTTGTTCCTTCAGGACAAACTATCAACCTTGTGTTATGCAAGGATATCCTTAAAACTCTCAGGAGAAGATTAAATCGAGTGACACCGACTGTACATGCAGACGAATGGACGCTGAATCGTGACAGCGTTCCATTTAACACAACCATTTCCATCACGGATCTTGTCACCACAAAAGGCATTCCTGTTGTCCCACAGGAACCCTAGTCACCTGATCTGTGTCCCTGTCATGCATTTTCTGTTGGCGAAACTAAGAATTTCTTCAAAGGACGTCATTTTGGGACTCTGGAAACATACTGAAGGCCGTAGGACTCAAAGCCTTTCGGCGCTGCTGCCAAGCCTGGGAAGAATGATTATACCGACGTAAATTTGCCGAAAGAAACTACTGTGTAGGAACCAATTCTCGAAAAAAAACCTTGGTAGACCAAAAATCAGTCACATTACTTTCCTAATATACCGAGGATATTTCATATTTTTCATGTAATCTCAACCGAAAAATTTAAGTCTCAGTAGTAGATGTCACTTTCTACAATGAAGGACGTTTCCAGTATTTCCTAGTTGAGGGCCTTGGTTACACATCTGCATCTCTTTAAAAAGTATATTGAGAGAAAACGTCAAAAACAATTACCGAAATGGCTTTTTTTATTTTTTGTGGTGTTCATAAAACCAGCATTACACCTTATCGAAAGTGTGTAGTAATTGCTAAGACTGTGCTAAAGGTATTTCCATATCTGGACCATGATCGCATATCAGTTGGCTTTTAAAAAGCATGTTGTTAATATAGTTCAACAACAATTAACGAATTATTTAAAAAACTTTTTCAAGGTGTTCAATGTGTCGCCCCCCATCCTCATGGTAATGCACATTATGTAAAATGTGTTGGTATTACGGGAGTTAATCAGTCTTTTAACATAAAGTTTAGTATCTACATTCTAATAATATACCTTTTAGCACTTCTGTATGCAACGATTAAATAAAATCTATTTATATATTTACTTTCGAATAATTGTTTTAGTTGGAATGTTGTATATGTGACTTTATTGTTATTGTGGAACTAAAAAATTGGTACTCATGCATTAGATTTCTATAATGTCAAGCATGCAGTCTTCACCATGAAGTTAGCATTAATAAAACCTAACTTCAGTATTATCACACAAACTTAATATTCATTGCTAAGTGGATTCCTTTCCTTATGTGAGTATAAAGGATATTTTTCTCTTGTTTTGCATGAGTTTATAACATCCCGAAATGAATCTTTTCAGAACACGTTACAGAACTGATCACAGAATGAAATTTCAGTTAGGGATTTGGTGAGACGGCTACAGTTGTTTGCAGTGCATAGTAATACACAATGCGTTGGATACTTACATATTGTGATGTTTACATATTTAAATTGTAATTGTTTTCTGTCCTGCAGTGGTGATTAATTCCGGCACTGTCTAGCTTTGAGTGACATTGTATTGAAGAGCCTCAGAGATCGATCATTTTTCGTATGTTGCAACATGACTACAGGAAAGTAAATAAATTGTTCTGTCTAATGTCTTATGCACTCCGTTTTATTATCGTCCCTTGCATTTCAAGTTACTTAATGCACTGCTGGAATATGTGCAGAGAAACTTTATCTTTCTGTGATTTCTAAAAATTCGGTACAGGTTCACACTTAGTGTAGAGCCTATGTGATGTATATGTATTATTCGATTGTTTTAACCCTTTTAGTGTGTACTTCTCACTGTAGTATGTATTTACAGTGCGTAAGGGAATTTGTGTTATCGCTTGTGAACCATCCTGGCATCTAGTGGAAGTTCGCTGCACCAGCTGTAGTTTTAGTTTGTTGTGAAATACAGCCTTCAGGATTGCGAGAAGTATATATCCCGACAAAAAGCGGTGTATTAATAGGTTATTCTGAATGATGGTAACCACCAATATAGTAACTGGACGTGGCTTGGAAAGTATACTTCCTGTAAAATTAATCTGTCATTTGTGGTCCTTGGTAAGCGTACTTAGCACCAACAAAGGGTTATCCAAAAACATTTAGGAACATTTCTTACCACCTCTGTCTGTTCCAGACATGTTGTGGTAGTACACTGCACAAGGTGTACTAAAACTACTACAACAATTAGTTTCTGCATGTCGTGGGATTAACACTGTTGTCAGATTACATTGCTTCCCTCCTGCAATATCCTTTATTGCATCCCTTATCAGCTCGTAGCTTTATCCAGTGACAAAGTTTCAAGGATTGTTTTCACGTTGTGGTAAGTTAACATTAATATCAGTAACAATTATTTTCAGAACAAAATAAAAACAGAAAACACTGTTTATGATTTTATTTGCGTGGAGTGGCGACACATAAAAGCACTCAAAAGGGAAGTGGTAAATCCATTTACAACCAATTTAAATACCTGACAAAGACGGGGTGGTGATATATGTACGAACTTAGTTTTTGGTCCTCTATCTGAAAAATAAAGTTATTAAAAATAAGTACAGTACGTTTACCACATTCATAAAACGATAGCAAAATATTATGTTCGCTGAGGTGCTACAAAAAATGTGCCCGCGAAAGAGTTAACACTGTGTATCAGTTAAATTTTATGGCTACTCATTTACGCTCCTTCGGTCATTTATTTAATTTTCGTGAGTTATTTTGGAGCATGTGTTGTCTGCGCTATCTGTAGCATACCTGTAGCCAATATACCCTTTGTGAATTTAGTGATCATGTGTGATTCAGATACTTAAATAATTCAGCTACATACTTGCTCTTTTTACTGTTATGTTTACCATAACAAGCCCCATATAGAAAATAGTATAGATGACAATCCAATATGGTGAAGATATGATGCACGTGGTGGATACAACGAAGGCTATTGAAACATTTAGCACGATGGACACATTTCTATATCTAGGTTCTCGACTACAGGTAAGAGGATGAGCAAGCAGGAATCACAGTGATCTGAATCGATTCAGACACATCACTGATATTATTTGTGAGAACAAGATGCACATCCACATAAAATAAAAGATATAAGGCTCCAAAAATGGAGCGTTCGGTGGTATGGACACATTATATAGCACCTACTTTAGTCATCAGCTTAGCCTATTGTCTCACTGTTGAAGACCACAAACAACGCGGAAGACCTTAACCGCAACGGATAGGTACTATAAAGGTATATCTAAAATCAAGGAACATAAACCCACAGGTAGTGTTAGAACGTAAGGAAAGGTGTACATTGTCCAAAAAAGCAGACCACGCTCCAATGGGACTACGCTAAGAAGGAGTAGAAGAAGATGATGATGATGTTGGAAAGAGAGCACAACAGGAGGGTCTCGATATTAATGAGTAGAACAGGGGTCTGAACTAGAGAAATCACAAAAAACATTTTGTGAACGGCCAAAGCCTCAGAGGCGCGATAACGTTCTCCCACCGAAAAGTTTAATGACGGACAGTGAGAAGAACGAGGCAGCTGTGCGAAGAGAGATTCCCGAGGTAGCGGTACGGGTCACAACAGTAAAGGCAACTTCGGAGGTGGCTTTCGCACGTATGAACAGGGAACGGGACAACTGTAGTGCGAAGGGAGTTTAGAAGAGGACGTTGAATTGAAAGTTTATATGCGACGAGAGGCAATACGTCACACCGAGAGGGAAGGAGGTAATGCAGCGTAGAATTAGCCTCAAAATTAGTAGAGGGAGAAATTGTAACCAAGGAATCAGAGTAGTTTCAGCTCCGCCCCGCAATGAAAGTAAGGTGAGGGGGAAAATATGGTGTGTTCTAGACAAAATAGAAGAAGAGCTTCTGTGCTGCCACCTGAAGAATCACAGAAATATAATAGGCGTTAATCCCCTGCAGGATGGTGTCAGGAAATGGAAAACCACCCATGATCGGTAAATCAACCAGCATATGTTGTGACCACCTCAGTGGACAAGTACGTTATAGGCACAATGACTGGTATAGCTATGGCTTCTGGTAATTTATGGTGGCGGGCCCTGTTAAAATGAATGAAGCAGATGGACTGCCTCATATGTCTCTATAACAGACTACGAAATTTTTGCACAGACATTCAGATGGAACTGGAATGTACTTGAAACAAAATCGGGACAGCCGGCCGGAGTGGCCGAGCGGTTCTAGGCTCTACAGTCTGGAACTGCGCGACCGCTTCGATCGCAGGTTCGAATACTGCCTCGGGCATGGATGTGTGAGATGTCCTTAGGTTAGCTGGGTTTAAGTAGTTCTAAGTTCTAGGGGACTGATGACCTCACATGTTAAGTCCCATAGTGCTCAGAGCCATTTGAAACATTGGAACCAAAATCGTGACAGATATCACCAAAGGCCTGCTTGTAGGATGCTCCTTGCGTCCACAGTTCTGAGATGTTGGCATAGAGTCATTAATAAACCAGCTTCATAGTACAGCAGACACTAGAGGCTGCGTAGCCTACGGAGATGATCTCCTAATTACAGTATCTGGCAGTACAAGCGCTAAATGAGTAGAGGATTTTAGTGAAGTTCTTGAAAGACTAAGTAATTGGTGCACAGAAAACAGTTAACCGAAATCACCATACAAAAGAGATTTTATGTTAGCCCTCTAAATTTCGGATATGCGGCCGCGCAAATAAAATTTCTTCCGCCGATAGTTCTGGTGAATATTGTCCGGCCATCCATAGAACGTGCGGTAAGGCTGACGACAATGTGCTATGCGCGTCCTTACATGCTCCACAGCGGCGGAGTTTCGTATGCGGGTCACAGACGCTGGTCAGCAGCAGTAAGATGCGCTTATATCAGCGCCGCCTGTGAAGAAAGCGTACAGAAATTCGATTCGCTTATTGATATATGTTCGGCGTAGATGAAACCATGACAACTTCTCTGCAGTTTAGTTACCCCAAGAGCAGGGTTCTATGCTTTGTCCAAACAGAAACCACTATCTCCGTTTATTAAATTATTAGCTAATCTACATCGAGTAAAGTTGCAATCTTCGTAAGATAGCCTTAACACAGTTTTTCTCAAGAATATGACGGATCTTCGAGGAGAGAGCACTCACATAGGGCAAAACAGTAATTGATCTAAAGGAATTACTATCTTTTTTCCCATCACATAGTAGGTGAATAAGGATTGGTGTAAGTAATGAAAGAGAAAGCCATCTGGTAGAATTTTGCACAGAGCATAACTTAATCATTGCTACCACTTGGTTCAAGAATCATAAAAAAAGGTTATATATATGGAAGAATCCTGGAGATACTAGAAGGTTTCAGATAGATTATGTAATTGTGAGACAGATATTTAGGAACCAGGTATTAAATTGTAAGACATTTCCAGGAGCACATGTGGACTCTGACCACAATCTATTGGATATGAACTGTATATTAAAACTGAAGAAACTGCAAAAAGGTGGGAATTTAATTGGATGGGACCTTGATAAATTGACTACACCAGAAATTGTACAGAGTTTCGCGGATAGCATAAGTGAAATATTGACAGGAATGGAGGAAAGAAATACAGTAGAAGAAGAATCGGTAGCTTTGAGGGACGAAGTGGTGAAGGCAGCAGAGGATAAAGTACGTAAAAAGACGAGGGCTGGAAGAAATCATTGGGTAACAAAGGAAATATTGAATTTAATTGATGAAAGGAGAAAATAAAAAAAATTCTGAAAATGAAGCAGGCAAAAAGGAATAGAAACGTCTCAAAAATGAGATCGATAGGAAGTGCAAAACGGCTAAGCAGGGATGGCTAGAAGATAAATTATAAGGATGTACAGGCTTATCACACTAGGGGTAAGATAGATACTGCCTACAGGAAAATTAGCGAGACCTTTGGAGAAAAGGGAACCACTTATATGAATTTCATGAGCTCAGATGGATCCCAGTTCTAAGCAAAGAAGGGAAAGCAGAAAGGTGGAAGGAGTACATAGAGACTCTATACACGGGCGATGTACTTGAGGACAATATTATGGAAATGGAAGAGGATGTAGATGAAGATGTAATGGGAGATACGATACTGTGTGAAGAGTTTGCCAAAGCACTGAAAGACCTATGCCGAAACAAGGCCCCGAGAGTACACAAAATTACATTAGAACTACTGACGACCTTGTTAGAGCCAGTCATTACAATACCCTACCATCTGGTGAGCAAGATGTGTGAGACAGCGAAATACCCTCAGCCTTCAATCCCAATGAAAGCAGGTGTTGACAGATGTGAAGGTTACCAAACTATCAGTTTAATAAGTCACAGCTGCAAAATACGTGGGGCATATATGAAAGATCCACAAGTCATAATTCTTCCCGACCAAGGAACCTACACGCTACCTGACGGGACATGGCCCATATCCTTCTTTAATGCAGAAAATACAACCAGACATTACAGGCCCTTGTGAATATGGAGCAGTTGTCACACTTGAACACATCGTGTGAGAATGTGCCACTACACAAAACGTTGCAGACTACGATAGTTGGTTATGGAATAGTCGATGACATAACAAAGAAAGAAGAAGTGTGGCACAAGTGGCATTTGCTGACAGTGAAAATGCACACATCATGAAAAACAAAATGCGTCATTTTGGTTCCCAGAATTCCGAACCTATACAGAAAATTGGAATAGAAATCAACATAAACATTATTTCCATCCTTTTTATTTTTCATGAAACCCAAGCTTAATATATTGTACTACTGTATAGCGAGACGTTCAGTGGTGGTGGTCCAGACTTTTGTACACACCGGTACCTCTAATACAAAGTAGCACACCCTGTTGCATTGATGCATGCCAGTATTCGTCATGACATACTATCCACAAGTTCATCAGCGCACTGTTTATTCAGGTTGTCGCACTTCTCAACGGCAATTTGCCGTCGATCACTCAGAGTGGTGATGGATCACGTCATCCATCCCTTGTTAGTCTATATCCCATACATGTTTGGTAGTGTTCATGTCTGGAGAACATGCTGTCCACTCTAATCAAGCGATTTCGTTATTCTGAAGGATGTCATCCACAAGATGTGCACGAAGGATGCGCTACTTGTAGTCCATGAAGACGAATGCCTTGTAAACATGTTGCCCATTATGGTTGCACTATTAGTCGGAGGAAGGCATTCACGTATCGTACAGCCGTTACATCGCCTTATATGACCATGAATGGCATACGTCGGCCCCACATAATCCACCTCAAAACAGCACGGAACCTCCACGTTCCTGTAGTCAGTGGACAATGTGTCTAAGGAGTTCAGCCTGACCAGGTTGCCTCCAAACATGACTCCGGCGATTCTCAGTTTGAAGGCTTATGCGACACACAACAGTGAAGAGAACATGATGCCAGTCTGGAGCGAACTATTCGGCAAGTTATCAGGTCCATGTGTACCGCGCTGCATGGTATCGTGGTTGCAAACATGAACCTCGCGTTGGTCGTCGTGAGTGAAGTTGTGCATCATGTAGCCTATTACACACAGTTTGAGTTGTAACACGACGTCCTGTTGCAACACGAAAAGCATTATTTAACATGGTGGCATTGCTGTCAGGGTGCCCCCGTGCCATAATCCGTAGGTCGCGGTCGCGCACTGCGCTAGTAGCCCTTTCTCGGCCTGAGCGAGGCATATCATCGACAGCTCCTGTCTCTTTGTATCTCCTGCATGTCTGAACAACATCGTTTTGTTTCACTCCGACACACCTGGACACTTCCCTTGTTGATAGCACTTCCTGGCACAAAGTAAGAATGCGGACGCGATCAAACCGCGGTATTGACCGTCTAGGCACGATGGAACTACAGACTACATGAGCCGTGTACCTCCTTTCTGGCGGAGTGACTGTATATGATTTGCTATCGGACACACTTCGTAAAATGGGAGCAGCTCATGCATGGCTGTTTACACCTTTAGGCACGTTTAGTGACCTATCTGAACAGTCAAACTGACTATATGTGTCATACGGAATCCACAGTCAACGTCTGTCTTCAGGATTTCTGGGAACCGGAGTGATGCAAAACTTTTTTTGATGTATGTATTAGCATATGAACTGCAAGCATACACTGGCTAGAGACAACAAGGATAAGGCCACATATGAAGACGACGAGTTGTACCATAGCAGAACATCCAACTACAGCAACTTTTCACAAGGATGGAGGAGATGAGCCTCGGGGATTATTCCCTGGCAGTCACCTCCCAATCTATACAACTTGGGTGGCAGTAGCAGGGTCCCTATGAAACCTGAGCTGTGACTCAGTCTGCCAGGGGTCACTATCAAGACAAATGAAAAATCTAGCTTGGTTGTGCGACGGGTGAGAGTATTCTAATCTAGTGTTGTGTTAATGTAGCATAGTGCTGCAAAGTGTACTGTTGTATAGTAATGCAGTCAAAAATCACAAATTACAAAATTTTTGATGTCTCAAAGCAGCATAGTACAAAAGTCAAGTAGCATGTAACTATGGATTCCAAACTAACATACGGTTAATATCTATGTGGCAAATGGCCAAATGGTAGCCGGCAGCTGTGGCCGAGCGATTCTAGGCTCTTGAGTCCGGAACCACGCTGCTGCTACGGTCGTAGTTTTGAATCCTGCCTCAGGCATGGATAAGTGTGATGTCCTTAGATTAGTTAGGTTTAAGTAGTTCTAAGTCCAAGGGATTTATGACCTCAGATGTTAAGTTCCATAGTGCTTAGAGCCATTTCTACATCTACATCTACATCCATACACCGCAAGCCACCTGACGGTGTGTGGCG
This sequence comes from Schistocerca gregaria, assembly GCF_023897955.1. Taxonomy (NCBI): domain Eukaryota; kingdom Metazoa; phylum Arthropoda; class Insecta; order Orthoptera; family Acrididae; genus Schistocerca; species Schistocerca gregaria. The sequence continues at coordinate 414,667,149 of NC_064925.1, read as the reverse complement.
GAGGGTACCCTGAGTACCTCTATCGGTTCTCCCTTCTATTCCAGTCTCGTATTGTACGTGGAAAGAAGGATTGTCGGTATGCTTCTGTGTGGGCTCTAATCTCTCTGATTTTATCCTCATGGTCTCTTCGCGAGATATACGTAGGAGGGAGCAATATACTGCTTGACTCTTCGGTGAAGGTATGTTCTCGAAACTTTAACAAAAGCCCGTACCGAGCTACTGAGCGTCTCTCCTGCAGAGTCTTCCACTGGAGTTTATCTATCATCTCCGTAACGCTTTCGCAATTACTAAATGATCCTGTAACGAAGCGCGCTGCTCTCCGTTGGATCTTCTCTATCTCTTCTATCAACCCTACCTGGTGCGGATCACACACTGCTGAGCAGTATTCAAGCACTGGGCGAACAAGCGTACTGTAACCTACTTCCTTTGTTGTCGGATTGCATTTCCTTAGCATTCTTCCAATGAATCTCAGTTTGGCATCTGCTTTACCGACGATCAACTTTATATGATCATTCCATTTTAAATCACTCCTAATGCGTACTCCCAGATAATTTATGGAATTAACTGCTTCCAGTTGCTGACCTGCTATTTTGTAGCTAAATGATAAGGGACCTATCTTTCTATGTATTCGCATCACATTACACTTGTCTACATTGAGATTCAATTGCCATTCCGTGCACCATGCGTCAATTCGCTGCAGATCCTCCTGCATTTCAGTACAATTTTCCATTGTTGCAACCTCTCGATACACCACAGCATCATCTGCAAAAAGCCTCAGTGAACTTCCGATGTCATCCACCAGGTCATTTATGTATATTGTGAACAGCAACGTTCCTATGACACTCCCCTGCGGCACACCTGAAATCACTCTTTCTTCGGAAGACTTCTCTCCATTGAGAATGACATGCTGCGTTCTGTTATCTAGCAACTCCTCAATCCAATCACACAATTGATCTGATAGTCCGTATGCTCTTACTTTGTTCATTAAACGACTGTGGGGAACTGTGTCAAACGCCTTGCGGAAGTCAAGAAACACGGCATCTACCTGTGAACCCGTGTCTAAGGCCCTCTGAGTCTCGTGGACGAATAGCGCGAGCTGGGTTTCACACAACCGTCTTTTTCGAAACCCAAACTGATTCCTACAGAGTAGATTTCTAGTCTCCAGAAAAGACATTATACTCGAACATAATACATGTTCCAAAATTCTACAACTGATCGACGTTAGAGATATAGGTCTATAGTTCTGCACATCAGTTCGACGTCCCTTCTTGAAAACGGGGATGACCTGTGCCCTTTTCCAATGCTTTGGAACGCTTCGCTCTTCTAGAGACCTACGGTACACCGCTGCAAGAACGGGGGCAAGTTCCTTCGCGTACTCTGTGTAAAATCGAACTGGTATTCCATCAGTACCAGCGGCCTTTCCTCTTTTGAGCGATTTTAATTGTTTCTCTATCCCTCTGTCGTCTACTTCGATATCTACCATTTTGTCAACTGTGCGACAATCTAGAGAGGGAAGCACAGTGCAGTCTTCCTCTGTGAAACAGCTTTGGAAGAAGACATTTAGTAATTCGGCCTTTAGTCTGTCATCCTCTGTTTCAGTACCATTTTGGTCACAGAGTGTCTGGACATTTTGTTTTGATCCACCTACCGCTTTGACATAGGACCAAAATTTCTTAGGATTTTCTGCCAAGTCAGTACATAGAACTTTACTTTAAAATTCATTGAAAGCCTCTCGCATAGCCCTCCTCACACTGGATTTCGCTTCGCGTAATTTTTGTTTGTCTGCAAGGCTTTGGCTATGTTTATGTTTGCTGTGAAGTTCCCTTTGCTTCCGCAGCAGTTTTCTAACTCGGATGTTGTACCACGGTGGCTCTTTCCCATCTCTTACGATCTTGCTTGGCACATACTCATCTAACGCATATTGTACCATGGTTTTGAACTTTGTCCACTGATCCTGAACACTATCTGCACTTGAGACAAAACTTTTGTGATGAGCCGTCAGGTACTCTGTAATCTGCTTTTTGTCACTTTTGCTAAACACAAAAATCTTCCTACCTTTTTTAATATTTCTATTTACGGCTGAAATCATCGATGCAGTAAGCGCTTTATGATCGCTGATTCCCTGTTCTGCATTAACTGATTCAAATAGTTCGGGTCTGTTTGTCACCAGAAGGTCTAATATGTTATCGCCACGAGTCGGTTTTCTGTTTAACTGCTCAAGGTAGTTTTCAGATAAAGCACTTATAAATATTTCACTGGATTCTTTGTCCCTGCCACCCGTTATGAACGTTTGAGTCTCCCAGTCTATATCCGGCAAATTAAAATCTCCACCCAGAACTATAACATGGTGGGGAAATCTACTCGAAATATTTTCCAAATTTTTCTTCAGGTGCTGAGCCACAACCGCTGTTGAGCCCGGGGGCCTATAGAGATATCCAATTACCATGTCTGAGCCTGATTTAACCGTGACCTTCACCCAAATCATTTCACAATTCGAATCTCCGTCAATTTCCTTCGATACTATTGTACTTCTTATCGCTATAAACACGCCTCCCCCTTCACTGTCCAGCCTATCTCTGCGGTATACATTCCAATCAGAGTTTAGGATTTCATTACTGTTTACGTCTGGTTTCAGCCAACTTTCTGTTCCTAGTACTATATGGGCTTTGTGACCGTTTATTAATGAGAGCAGTTCTGGGACCTTTCTATAGACGCTCCTGCAGTTTACTATTAGCACATTAATATTGTTATTCCTTGTTGCATTTTGCCTACTCCTGCCTTGCCGCGTCTCAGGAGGCGTCTTGTCGGGCCTAGGGAGGGAATTCTCTAACCTAAAAAAAAACCCATGTGCACTCCACACGTACTCCGCTACCCTCGTAGCCGCTTCCGGCGTGTAGTGCACGCCTGACCTATTCAGGGGGACCCTACATTTCTCCACCCGATAGCGGAGGTCGAGAAATTTGCACCCCAGCTCTCCGCAGAATCGTCTGAGCCTCTGGTTTAAGCCTTCCACTCGGCTCCAAACCAGCGGACCGCGATCGGTTCTGGGAACGATACTACAAATAGTTAGCTTTTAAGCTAAAGGTTAGAAAACAGATTTGATTTTCAAACTTACTATTTACTGAATTTCATATTTCATACAGACTTTCAATTAATATTTTATGCAGATATTTAATGTAGATTATTCCAACCTACATAAGGCAATGATTAGTTACAATAACACATCTGCAATTATGTTAAAATATTACGCGCAATGTTCATGTCAATTCATGTGAAACATCTGGTTCACTGTTGTATTTAGGTAAAATACGAGAGAAAACACGAGATAAATCAATAAAAACACATAAATAAGTGTCCTTTTTGTACTGTATGGAAATGAGCAAGTGGTACTCAGCACTGGTGCAGAGCCTACTCCTTCCTAATACCACCAACATGGCAGCAGTGTTTAACGTACACAGCCGCCATACGGTGGCGACAGCAGCGCCATATGCTCTCACATCATACCACTACATAATGTTTCACTTTCTAAACCTTCAATCGTGTGTGTGTATATATGGTCTTTACTATGGAGGGTAATTCGCATTCGGGACCCAGTATTTACTACCGCATACGAATTTTAAAACTGATTTGAACCGGAACTACACAGGCTACTTGAATTTGTTCTTAGAAACTTCTCCATCGTCCTGAAACTGTCATCATTGGGATCTACAGTGCCAGATCAAACTATAGCGATAGTGGACTACGTGCCATTGGTGCAAATGGTTTAAAACGCTCTAAGCACTATGGGACTTAACATCTAAGGCCATAAGTCCTCTAGAACGTAGAACTACATAGACCTAACAAACCTAAGGACATCACACACATCCATGCCCGAGACAGGATTGCGACCGTAGCAGTTGCGCGGTTCCGGGCTGAAGCGTCTAGAAGCGCTAGGCCACCGCGGGCGGCCTACGTGGCATTAAAAAAAACTTATTACCCCAATTCTTCGCAAATATGGTTGCAGCTGTTCTCGTTTATAACAGCTTATATCACATCATCATCTTCACTTCTAGATTTTCAAAGAGAGATGATTAATAAATTTTACTCAAGAGGAAAACAATAATACTGGGAATGAACAATGCAATAACTTATTTTGTATAGTTAGTACGATACTACTGTAATGTCAGAACAGGTCGTCGCTCTTTAGTTTGGGTACCAGCGGAATTTGTCAAGAATGAAATATCCTAGGTCATCAGGCGAGCAGTTGCGTAGCAACATTGCGATTTCGAATCGTATTGCGTAAACACATTGTCTGTGCTTGCGTGATTTTCGTTGTGCTATTCGTTTTGTTCTAGAGCGTCTTCTTGGTGAGAAAAGCTCATTAACTGAATATCTGAAGTGCTTTTCGTGAAAAGTCTTCCAACAGAAGAACTTCCAAAGCCAGCGTTGGGTGTACGCAGTACGGAACCGTAAGTGAACATCGACATCTTTTCTTCCTCATCTCTTATCAAGACTAATATCCTTTGCCGTTAATGTCACTCTAAATTACTGCTGCTGAGCGCTTTAGCACACACATGAAATCCCTTGTAGTTGATTTTATTTGGATGTTTAATCACACCAGCTACATTGTAACGAAAAATGGAAAAAAAAGTTTCCAGTGATCCGACTTGAGCTTTAGCCTATGAGAGCAGTGTTGCAAAATCGTGGGCACGATTTCGGTAGCTGATGTAACCTGCTGAACTCTCTATATCCTTCAAATTCTGAAAGGTGTATATGTACATCATCAAGAGTGTTTAGGGGCTACGTGTCGGCTATATTCTGCGTCATATTACCATAATGTATCGCTTGTTATGTCCTACATGTTCTAGAGATTGCCAAGGCTCTTTATATTGTTCATAGTCGACGAGGACCAAAAAAGCGAGGTGAAAATTGATGTTGTTGAAAATTTGTGCTAGGTGGTAGCAGGGACTGATATGAATATTATACTTAAAAGTCCAGATCGGCGAGATGTGCGCTACAGCGTATGGAAGGGAGATGGCATGGGATGTGGTGGGGAAGAGAGGGGTTTGGATTCAAGATGAATTTTTTATTTATCTTAAATAAATAGAAATGAGTTGCTTCAAGCAAAAATGTATTTCTGTAATCAGTAAGCTACATTAAATTTGTTAGGAAAATTGTCCTATTCAGTACTCTGTAGCAGGATGGTGGTGGTGTGTAGATGGCACACACGTGAGGGAATGTAGTTGTCTGGTATTTGTTCAAACTCTTCCCTCTTCGTTAGTCTGCAAACTGAAGCGCTACCGGCTAAACCGCCACATTAGACCACGGTTTTATTACGTCGCTTTCTGGCTCTCTATTTGTCCGTCTGTATCTCTCCCCTCCTCCCCCCCTCCCCCAATCTCCCTCTCTCTCTCTCTCATACACTTACAGGCACTTCGTTGCAGAGTGAGAGCGTGGCATTTATTTAGCTCAAAAGGGCCTTCCCGCCCAAAAGGCATATGCCTAGTTTCCAATCTGTCAGCGGTGAACACCATTAAAAATTTGACTTCATTATACATTCCACAGTGGATGGTACTCTGAGGGGTCGCACAGATTCCGATCAAGTGGACGAGCATGTGTTCTCCTTTACATTGTCTGTCTGTGTATCTACATTATCTGCCCACTTTGGTACAAAAGTACATTCACAGTGTAGGTAGCTCTGTGAAGTTGGTAACTGAGTAGTGAATGATGCGAAGTGAAGGCGACCAAACATGGGTTGGACGTCGGCAGCTGACCACGTACGAGCAACGAAATCAAAAGCGAAACAGATTGTAAACTTCAGAATGCAACATGGGGGCTGGACAGAGTAAAATGAAATCCATCTGCTACAAAGGAAAATAATATTCTGTGTCTGTTCGCGCACATCACATTTTGTTCCAGTAGAATCTAAGCACAAGAAACGTGTTTCGGCTGTAAATGTTTTGACAATTTTCAAGCAATCAGGGCTTTCGTGAAATCTTTTATGTTTGCAGGAAGCTATGGAAAATATTGTAAGGATAATTTGTTTAGAATGTGTTTTAGGAAGCGCATCGGTGACGTTGATGTGTGTTCCTGAAGTTTTGTTACAAGGAAATGTTGCACATACGTAAGGGAATTAAGGACTCCACTATTCGTCTGTTGTGTGGCAGTGGAAATGAGTTACCGTTTATTGCTTCTAACCTCTAAATAAGTATGTTTGGATTTTGAATGTTGTTAGTTACATTAATTGTTCACTACTGTATAGTTAATATCTGTGATTACGTGTCACAGATTTTTACGTTTTTCGACCTTATGTTCAAAAGTATTCTCTACTGACTGATTATGTCTGACCTCTGGATGCACGAATAATATTCGAAATTACCATTAATATGGCTCAAATATTTGGATGCCGTTAGTAGTAAATTTACCCCTCTTTGTCCCTCGTTTCCGAATATCTGATATACGTAACTGACCTACGAATAGTGTGGAAATCCTCACGTCTCCGAGAAATTCGTATCATCACACAATATTTCACGTTCTAAACATACAAACTTGTGTACATGTTCTTTAATAAGGACCTTAATGCTCTCAGGTTACGCAATATATATTGCCACATGCGCATTACGATTTTGTTTCGAAACGCAGCTGAACCTTCTGCACGTCTGTCATTGTAATAAATGTGTCGTCTTTTAGTATTATAGTTGCCTCTTGAAATCATTGCATCTTACTTCACAGTTTCTTTCGACGATCGTCGTATTCTGACTACATCTTAATTTTATCCAGGCTTTTAGAAAGGGTCATCTGCACATCGCAGCGTACCATAGCCGCACTCAGGGCGTCGGTTTATAAATGTCAAAATTTCGTGTTAAGTGTCTGATGCAAACATATTTCTCTGAGCTGCTTTCCCAATGTTATTCAAACTTGAAAAGATGTGAATATTCGGATATGTTCGCATTCATAAGTAGTTGCCACTATCATTTCACAGTACATTAAAGTATGATTTCAGGTACTCCTGGGGCTAAAGGACACGTTGTAATCATCGAGGAAATAATTATATGATATGTGCAAGTCAGCTGCTTGTTTTTAAACCAAATTTATTACACAGTTCTCCAGGCACAAACGGGTAGGTGATCGAAAAATTATCGGCTTCTGCCAGCATATTAAGCTCATTTTGGGATATTTTCAATATTCTCAACATTTCTCGGCTCTGTCAGCATCTGTATAAACATTTATGTTAAATTAACAACAACCTCAGATGCAATGTTTACCTAGATTTACCTTGGTTTCGGTTGGGATAACCCAATCTTCTTCAGAATAAAAGGAACTACGATTCGTCCGTAATGGACAACGTCAAAAACTAAAAACTATAATATAGTAATACATCGTCATACTGCAATAACTTATCCGTTGTTTCCGTACTATAACGATGTATTACTATTTATAGTTTTTAGTTCTTGACGTTGTCCGTTATGGACAAGTCGTAGTTCCTTTTATTATGAAGAAGGTTGGGTTATCCCAACTAAAGTCTAGGTAATCATTGCAATGTAGGTTGTTATTAATTAGAAATCAATATTTTCAGTAAATGCTATTCCTTTACCTCGCTTAATAGGCAACGAAAAATTTGAGGGTGTAAGTTTAAAGCTGAAACTAACGTGGTCATCAAGGAATTTCATAGCTTATAAGATATGCACTTCTGAACTGCAGTTGATTTGGGAATTTGTGGGCTTGGCAGATCAGACACATATTATACGTATGGTCAGTAAACTGTCTGGATGCAGTCGGAAGTAATCGTCGCTATTTGACGTAGGTCCCAGAGGAATTTATGAACAATGAAATGTGAGACAACATTATGTGGAAAGTTGCATAGCAAGTTTGCGATTTTGAATCGTGTTGCGTAAACATATTGACTGTGCTTACGTGATTTTCGTAGTGCTGTTCTTTGTGCTCTAGAGCTTGTTTTCGGTGAGACAAGTTCTTTAATTGAGCTTGTCGAGAAAGGTCTTCCGCCGAAAAAACTTACAAAGCCAGCGTTGGATTGACGCAATACGGAACCGTATGTGATTAGTCAACATCTTCTCTCGGTCATCTCTTATCCCCGCTAACCTTCTTTGCTGTACATGTTACTGTAATCTACTGCTGCTGAACGCTGTAGCTCACGCCTCAGATCACTTTTATTTGGTTTTACTTTGGATGTGTAATCACACCAGCTACATTCTAACGAGAAAGACAAAAGAAATTCTTCCCAATGCGACTTGAGATTCAATTCACGAGAGTACTTTGACTAAATAGTGGCTATGATTTCGGTAAGTCATGTAGCCTGCGGAGTTCTTTACATTCTTTAAATTCCGGAATTTTTTTATTTTCATTTTCGAGATGATTTATTGACTTTGTGCCGACATTATTCTGCACCGTATTAGCATACTGAATCATGGTATATCTTAAATCTTGTATTTATTATCAAGATTGTGTATATTGGTCACAGCCCAGCCAACGAAGAACAGATAGGACGAATAAAGAAAAAAAATTGTTATAGTTGATAATTTAACCTTAGGACTAGGGACTGACATGAATATTATACTAATGGTCTAGACAGGCGGACTGCTTTGAGAAGAAGTGCAATCTAGTGTTCAGTTAAGCTGCATTATAATTTCGGAAGAAAATTGTCCTGTTCAATTCTCTGGAGAAGAAATATTCTTAGTGTTGCAGCGGTTAAAAAAGTCGTAGATTATTGAAAATAATAATTGGCGTTTTAAAATTAATGTTTATTGTTAAACGGAGGGGATAAAGGAACTTATTAAATGGATGTCGCTTGTCAAAGTGCAATATAACGTTGTTAAGGGATAAATTATGTTCTGGTACTGTAACAGGGTGGAGGAGTGTGGGCGGATGCTACACACATGAGGGAACGGAGGCCGCTGGCATGTCGTCAAACTCCTCCGTCTTCGTTAGTCTGCATACTGAAGCGCGGCCAGTCGTTTCTCCATTCTCTCTACCCTACTATGTCACGAGTCATTACACTAAAAGCCGCCACTTTTAACGATGGTTGTATTAGGTCACTTGCTGGCTGTCTATGTGTATCTCTCTCTACAGTTACAGTTACAGTGTACCAAGCTCATAGGTGGCGTTGTGAAGCTGGTAACTGAGTGGTCAATGAAGCAAAGCGGACGTCAGTAGCCAAGTGGTAAAGAGCAACGGAAACAAAAACGAAAAACACTTCAACCTTCACAATGCAACGTAAGGGGAGGAGAGGTTCAAAAAGTCCCAACTGCTACCAAATTACATGGAAGTAAAATGATGTTCATTGTCAGCTGGCGCACATCACGTTCTGTTCCAGTAGAAATCGTGTATAAGAAACGTGTTGCTGTTATAGAAGTTTTGCCCATTTTGAAGAAATCAGGATATACCTGAGATCTTTTAGGTTTGGTGGAAACTGTGGATAATTTGTTACAGAAAGTTTTTAGACGTGCTTATGAACTCGGTGTGTCTTTCTTATTGCTTTACTGCAAGAATATGGTGTAGATATGTAAGGGAATTGCTTAAGGTGTCTACTATTTACATGTCGCGTTGCAGCGGAAAGGAGTTGGGGTTTACTGCTTCTTACCACTAAATACGTATTTTTTGATTCTGGTTGCTGATAATTACATTACATACGGGTACTGTTGTATGGATAATATCTTGTGATTTCGCATCCACTAATTTATAGGTTTTCTATCATCATGTCAAAAGTATGCACCATTTATTGTTTAAGTCTTACTTTTGGGTGCATGAATAGTATTCGACATTTCCGTTAATTTGTATCGAAGATCTCCCTCGTGTTATTAGTAACTCTGCACCCAGTTTCAGCAAATTTCATGAACGTAACTGACCTAGGAACTGGCTGCACTGCCTCACGTCTGTAACACTTTCGTGCCATCACGTTGTAAGTGTTCAAACATGTGTGTACATGTTCTTTAATAAGGGCCTTAATTCTCTTAGGGAACCATTATTTACTACAGTATGCGCATTTTGATTCTGTTCCGGAACAAAGCTTCGCCTTCTGCATGCATTCCTCCATAATTAATTCACCGTCGTTTTGAATGTGTCTTCCTTGCAAACTACGGTGGCCCCTTGACACCATCGCTTTCGTTTTTTAGTTTCTTTCGACGCTTACTCCATTCCGTCCTAATTTTATTCAAGGTCTAAAGGGACGTATCTGCATATCCTGACGACCCACAGACCAACTCAGTGCGTCGGTTTATAAATCTCAGAAGTTCTTGGGAAATATCTGATGCAATCGTATTTCGTACAACTATTAGTTCAGTGTTACAGAAACTTCACAAGACGTGACTGTTTCGTATCTGTTCATATTCACAAGTAGTTACCACTCGTATTTCACCGCATATTGAAAAAAATTATCTAAGGTATCGGTCTGTCAAAAATATATGTTGTAGTCGTGTAGGTCGACGTCTTGCTTTGAAAGCAAATTTATTACACAATTCTGTAGTCATCTGCGGGTACTGCGTGCGGCTACACTCAATTATAAAGACTTCTATCAGCACATTAGCTTCGATTTCGGAAATTTTCAAATACACATTATTCTTTTATCTTGCTTAGTAGGGAAATAATGAATCTGATTTTAAAATGTTTAATTCGATACTAACATTATCATTGATGAAGGTTACGAATACAGGTAAGCCACGTATTACCAATGGCTAGTAAAGCGCTGCGGTACAGTGAGGAGCTATCTAAGTTTTTTAGTGTGGGTCTTAGACAATTTTTTCAAAAATGAAATATCTTACAACACGAGGGGGTCGATGAGAGGAAACATTGCGATGGCATATCGTGTGGCATAAACATATTGTATGTGCTTGTGTGATTTTCGTAGTGCTATTTTTCGTACTGTAGTGCTTCTTCTTGGTGAGAAAAGGACATTGACTGAATATTTGAACTGTTTTTTGAGGACCGTCTTTAGATAGGGAAACGTAACAAGATAGCGTTTGGTGGGACACTATACGAAACAGTAAGTGACGAGCCAACATCTCGTTTCCGTCATCTCTTATCCGCAATATCATCATTTGCTGTTGACGTCGAGTGTAAACTAATGCTGCTAATCGCTGTGATCTCAAATTTGAAATCGTTCGTATCCACCTTTATTCAGATGTTTATTCGAGCAGGTGTGTTTTACCGAAGGAAACGATCCTTTCCGGTGATCAGATTTGATATTCATACTTCGAGAGTAGTTTCGCAGTATTGTCGGGCATGGTTTCGGTAATTGATGTACCCCCGGAATTTTTTGCATTCGGTGAATGCCGATAGTTTTTTGTTTCCATTATCAAGTGAATTTAGTGGCTAGCTAGCGACGTTGTTTTAGGACATATTAGAATACTACATCTTGTTACGTACTGCATATAGTGTAGACCATAAAGGTTCTGTATTTTGTTCAGCGTGATTCACCAGCAGCAAATATATGTACACAATTAATTTTTGCTGGTCTGCAACATGGGTGTATCCTGCGAGAAGAAGATGCGGCAGCTTTGCCTCCCTATGAACTAACTGATACCTTGTATCGCCAGCGAGACAGAAAAAAAAGTCAGAATAAGTTTGAAGAAATGCATCACAGTTATTGGGTGCTGTGAAGTGGCATGAATCGTGAAGTCTGTCATTCTACAAACTAATATGAGTTGCCTACATCTCGTCCCCATGGCCCTATTTTTGCAGACGTTCTACATACACATCTGCTCTGTAGTGTAAATAAATGATATTTGATTGTTGTTTATAAGCAGCAAACGAAGAAACAAGAATCTTGTTCATGTAATGGTTACTTCCTCGTCCAGTCGGTTTAGCTGTTGGTGAATCTTACAGCTAGTATGATCGCGGTCCATGAGAATTATTTGTCCTGGCTCTCCGCCCACAGGCAGCGTTGAACATCACTGATGCTCCCGATTCCGGTGAGGCTAGCAGACACAAGTGGTCAGTCGCGAAAAGTTGCGGAACCACGAACCCCTCAGTAGATGTCCAACACAATTCGGATGATACGTCAGGAACAAAAGCGTTTCACGTGCCTCGACATACGACATGGGAGGTTCGCCAGTAGCTATTTAGCATTTTATTTAACAGCGAGTACAGTTGCATGCCCTTTTTTGCTTTAGAAGAGAACTATCCTGTCTTGATAGTATATTTTAGGGTAAGGCAACGGTTAAAGAAGATGAAAGAATTTAATTAGAGGTGCTATAATGTTCGTAGATTATGAAAATGCTTTTGAGAAATACAATAGACGAGTGATACGTTACATCCTGCAAACAAAGGTTACCCGGTTCGTCTAATCAACTCTTTTGAAGCTGTTACAAATGGCCAAAAATAAACAACAATAAAACAGAATTAGACAAGTATGTAACTTGTCTCCAACTCTTTTAAACTTCTACGTGGGTGACCTAGTCAATGCTTGGAAAGGCATCAGCTACGGCATAAAGTTCCACAGGGAGAAATGTTTTAACATTCTGCTATAAGCAAATGCACAAATGACGAGAGTTCATTAATGAAATTAAAAACTACGGTCCAAAATTGAACGCAAAATGATTTGAGCAGGCTAAATGAGATTTTTCCGTAGTGTTATAGCGTGAATCTGGTAATAGTGCATTATAAATGTAGAGATTAAGAATAAATTAGTAGTTGATTTAATGTGTAAAAAAACAGACCTTAACAGCAAAAGATGGCGGGGGTATGTGTCAGTACTGTTTATCTTAGCCTGCTGCAGTAAGTTGACAGCAATCCAGTTTCCAGTGATGCTGAAGTCGACTGTTAAGCACTGATTAGTAATCTCAGCTTGGGCTTTCTGGGGCAGGGATTCTGAATGTTTTAGATTAGGAAATGGCACACTTAAAGTAGTAAAGAAGTTTTGCTATTTGGGGAGCAAAATAACTGATGATGGTCGAAGTAGAGAGGATATAAAATGTAGACTGTCAACGGCAAGGAAAGCGTTTCTGAAGAAGAGAAATTTGTTAACATCGAATATAGATTTAAGTGTCAGGAAGTCGTTTCTGAAAGTATTTGTATGTAGTGTAGCCATGTATAGAAGTGAAACATGGACTACAACTAGTTTGGACAAGAAGAGAATAGAAGCTTTCGAAATGTGGTGCTACAGAAGTATGCTGAAGATAAGGTGGATTGATCACGTAACTAATGAGGAGGTTTTGAATAGGATTGGGGAGGAGAGAAGTTTGTGTCACAACTTGACTAGAAGAAGGGATTGGTTGGTAGGACGTGTTCTGTGGCATCAAGGGATCACAAATTTAGCATAGGAGGGCAGCGTGGAGGTTAAAAAGTCGTAGAGGGAGACAGAGAGATGAAATCACCAAGCAGATTCAGATGGATGTAGGTTGCAGTAGGTACTGGGAGATGAGGAAGCTTACACAGGATAGAGTTGCATGGAGAGCTGCATCAAACCAGTCTCCGGGTGAAGGCAACAACAACAACATCATACTTGCCAAGTTCCTTGTCGCAGTGGTTCCTGTCAGATCCCCGAAGTTTACTGCTGTCGAGCTGGTCTAACACTTGGATCGGTGGCCACCCGGTATGCAGAGCGCAGTTGGCAAACGGGGTGCACTCAGCCCTTGTGAGGCAAGCTGAGAAGCTACTTGACTGAGAAGCAGCGGCTCGCCGGCCAGAGTGGTCGAGTGGTTCTAGGCGTTAGAGTCTGGAAGCGCAAGACCGCCACGGTCGCAACTTCGAATCCTGCCTCTGGCATGGCCGTGTGTGATGTCCTTAGTTTAGTTAGGTTTAAGTAGTTCTAAGTTCTAGGGGACTGATAACCTCATAAGTTAAGTCGCATAGTACTCAGTGCCACTTGAACAAAGCAGCGACTCCGGTCTAGTAAACTGTCATACGTCCGGGAGAGCGGTGTGCTGACCACATGCCCCTCCATATCCGCTTCTAGCGACGCCTGTCGGCTGAGTATGACACGGCAGCCGGTCGGTAACTTGGTGCTTCCTGGCCTGTTCGGATGGAGTTTAGTTTTTAGACTCCTATACTTGAGTTGAGACGCGTTTATCAACTTACTGAGGATCTGCATGTTGCGTTGAGCTCGATTCATGGTTTCTTAGGATTTACCTTTAACATTACATCACCACAAAAGCACCACTTTCAAGCACTTTCCTGTTAGATCGCTTCCTTGTCTGTCAACCTCTTCGGTACAGGTTCCACAATTGATTCTACATCAACTTAAAGGTGACGTAGAGTCTTGAAACTTCCAGCATTGTTCAGACATACCTGGTAAAGCAATATTAGATCACTATCTTGTCTGGCGTGTGGCGGAGGGTACTTTATATACCACTGCCATCTGCCCCTTTTTCTGACCCAGTTGCGAATGGCCCGAGGGAACGGTAGGTGGTAATCCACCGTGGGAGGTCAGATGTATCCACTTTTTTTCCCACACGGTCATATCCTTAGGTAAACGTAGGAGAAAGCAACAGGTTTTGCAAGTAAGGTGAACATAAACTACAATAATCCCGAAATATATCATAGACTCCGTTTTAATCTCACCAAAATGTAATTTTAACTCCTTTAAAGCCATATAGAGTGCAAATAACTCAATGCTACCTCACGCAACTATTCCTTCTAGTCGATAGATCAAGCTATCCGATACATGCTTTACATTCGTCCGTTTGCCACAAGTACCTTGTACTCTTTTGGCGCAATTTATGGGCAAATTGGTGGTAGACTCTTTGCATGTGGAAGTGGCTTTAAAATGGCAGGGCAAAGAATTTGTGGAAATTTGTACAGAGGGCCAAATAAGTAGGGCAACAGTAACTAGTGAGAACCGTTGTTTGTGAAGAACAGTGAAGAACGTGAAGAACAGAGAAAGAAACGGAAAAGAAAAAGGAAAACGTACAGCGTTGGCAACTATAAAGCTGTGTTCTGTCCCATGAAATCATGCGTACTGTTCGTACATTGTTCTAAAATGCAATGCGAAACCCCCCCCCAATCTATACATCACGTATCATAATACTAGTTCGAAAACTGTGTACCTGTTTTAATTGGCACTGTAAGTCCCCACAACCCGACAAGCCTTCAATCATCGATTTGGTTCTTAGAACATGTTCGGTGTACATGTATTATTGTACTAACTGAAACCGTTACTTTGGTCAGAATTTGTAAATCATACATGAGCTAATATTTAAATTTCCTAAAAACACTCCATTATCAGACATTTCGACGTTTCTGTAGGTTCCATCTACTAGAATACTGATTAGTAAAATATCTTCGTAGAGACCTCTCCCTGTTCTCATTCCAATCTTTCTGACCATCCAACAGTCAATAATGGACACGCTGTAATTCCGTGTGATCAGTACGTGACGTGATATCTATTTTTTTCTTCGCAGATGTTCCGGAGGCTTTTGGGCGTGTTCTGCCTCCGGTCTCGGCGGGAGGCAGAGGAAGACTTTTACGGAGACCTGATAGACGTCGATTTAATTGGAAAGCCAGAGGTGAGGACCACCGAGATTTATTGGAAAAACAGTAATGACTCTTAAGTGCACCCACGTTTACTAAGATAATTACTTGAGACCTCTGATTACTGCAAGACCTTCTGGATTTAGTAAATCTATCTTAGCTACTCTTAGTTGTAAATAGGTCATCATAGAATAACAACTATTCCTTTGTGCCTTCGTTAAACTTGCTTGTAGCGCTAATAAAACGAAATATCCTTCGGCTTTCTATACGAGTACATCCGTTTCATAGGAACTCTGTTGCCACTGGCCCGCTCAAAATTGTACTTTGTACAAGAAGAATGTACTTTAAATAAAAAAGGAGGTTACGCAGGACATTAATAGTCAGAAATCACTTAAGTTTCTGAGATTTAATATTAGATGGAACTATTCGAAATCACAAGAGCTGCACAAGAATTTACGAAATGTGGAGAAATGTATTCATAAACTGGTTTCTGTTGGTTCCAAAATCGGTAACAACGTAGTTTACACTACGTGCCACTCCTGCTAGTACAGCATTTATCACTATTGAAGATTCACTCTAACTTCTGATAAAATTAATGCAAGAACTGTATCAGATCTCACTTGTGCATGATGATGATTCGTTAACTGATACTTGGACCAACTGAGTAGGCGATGATTTTAGGATCGGCTTAGCCACTTGCAGGTTTCCAAGTCGACCGTTGTAACTGAATGTGCGTACACATCCTCGGAGAATATCTGTCGCAGTCGGAGACGAAATGTCATTAGAGAGTTTTGTACACCGACCAGGGCTATCAGCACGGATGATTTAAGCGAAGATAATTTAAAAGCAGTTTGCTTCAATCCCTATTCTAAATACAACATATTAACGATCCAGACCCAAGGTAAAATACTGTCGTATTGTTACCATATGACCGTCTGGAAAACAATCCAAGTATGTGCTACCAAAGCTAAGACCTTTCTGTCTAACTGATAAATGTTGCAAGGCGGTTGAATTTAATACACTAACAGGAGAGTAATTTAACTTATGGTGCGAGTAAACGCCCACAAAATATTAGATGTTACATAAAAGATAGAAAATAAAACTGGAAATCAACAAATGGATGAATTGTGACCTTGGAAACAAATCTCCCACAGAGGATGAGCGCCGCGCGTTGGCGGCTGCGCTCAGACGTGGACGAGTTGGTTCTGCTGGCAGCGCAGGTGGAGGAGTCCCGGCCACCGCCTGCTGCCATTGATGTAGCCTGCGGCAAAGTCATCGGGAAGGTAAGGCGGCACTAAAGTCACAACTTCATTGATAACTCGCTGCTAAGGGTTAAGTTAGATTACATACAACATACCCTTTTCTCAGACCAATATAAAGTGGCACAAGTATAGTTAATACTGGAAGATAATAATTATGATCCTTGTCACCGTTAATGATTTCCCCTGAAGAGTCTTCCCTTTCTTTCGATCACACACAATAATAGACAGAAGTTCTCTCTTAATGTACACTTTGTCCATACGAGTCACACTATACAATTATTGGTACTGTAGTTGCGTGAAGGAAGTCTTATGAATTTTAAAGGGAAGAATTGCTTTTGTGTGCAGGTGAACGATGGCTGGATGGTTGTTACGACTGCCGAGATCCATGAGTCGCCTGTGGTGGAGTGTGACGAGGACATCCCGCCGATCCCTCGCCGCCGGAGAGGGTGTCGGAGGTGCTGGGCGGAGAGAGTCGGGGAGAAGACCGTTGTGCGCCCACCTGGGGGCCGGGCACACCGCCTGACTACCCACTAAACGTATTCCTGACGAGGACATCCCACCATTTCCTCGTCGTCAGTGTGGGTGTTGGAGGTGCTGGGTGAAAAAAAGTCAGTGCAAGAACTGTTGTGCGGGTACAATATGGACAGGGATAATGACTCACTAACCAATAGACATGTTCGTGAGGAACTGATTACATTGGATATCCCAACAATGCCTCAACGTTGGGGATGTGTTAGAGATACTGGCCAGAGAATGTCACGGCTAAGAGTCTTGGGTGACTGCAAATTGGGTGGTGACAACAGCTTTTCTACAAGCCAGTGAACATATTCATGAGGAACTTAGAACAGTGTATGTGGAGGGCAAATCACCGATGCCTCATTATTGGACAGGGTGTTCGTGCTGCTGGATGGAGAATGTCATGACTGGGACTCTTGCATAACTGCAAAGTGGATTGGGATATCGGCTCACTAGCCAGTGAACATATTCATGTGGAACCAAGTACACTGGCTCAGAAGGACATCCCATTGATGCCATGTCATCAGTGACAGTGCTGGTGGTTCGGGCAGATAAAATCAAGACTAAATCTCTTGTTTGTCTGAAAAGTGAATGGGGACACCGACTCACAGATATTTAAAGTGAATGAATTATTAAATGGATTGATAAAATGAAACTTTAAAAGCATCCATGTAAAAGAATGTTAATGAAGCTTTAATATCATTGAACTCCATTTAAACAAGTAATGAAATAAAATTAATAATATCTATCAAAGATGTACGATTATTTCTCTCTCTTTACATGTATGACTGCATTTAGACAAATATTTGAGAATGTTATCTTTTTTGATGCCCATCACCCACAGAAATATTATACACAGACTGCCATAACTTTCAGTACACAGATTATCCTTCTTCATCATTACAAATGACACATAATAGTGAGTTCATTTGGCTTACGACCAACTAACAAACAAATTACACACGTAGTGCATTTTACCTGTCTGCATTGCTGCATAGTGCAGTTGTATTTTTACCTAACGGAAATGAAACAGCCATATAACATTATAACATAGCTGTGAGTGAAAGCGCGTCATTCGCTTGAATGAAAAGAAGTGAAAACAGAGGACGATCAAACTGAACATCGATTGAAACTTGCGAGGAACTAAAGCGGGCAACGATTTGCTTAAAACTCCATTGCTCTCCTCTCAACTGCAGGGATTTGATTCTACACACCAATAAAATTTTTATTCCATACAAGTATCTAAGATAGTTTCTGATATTACAGGGTGCCTAAGGGTTACAGGAGTCACATTTTTTAATCAATCATCAGTAAATGTAGTTTCTGGTTTGGAAGTGTCGAGCGCAACTTCCAGTGTTACTCAATAAGGACAATATTCACACACACCATATTCTGTCACCAGAAGAGTTGACGTACACAGAAACGATCCTACAGACACATAAGTAACACCACTTCACTACGTGGCGTAATTTAATTAGTGTATGTAGATGAATTAATAAATACACACAAAGTATAAGCTAATTATGTACAGAAAAAAATATTAATGTATTAGGAGTATCCCAAGGCCACCGGCCTTATCATTATGCTTAACTGCTCAACTTTACTGTTTGCACAGCATGGATACAAATGTTGCCAGTGGGCCAGACAACAATGAAGAGCATTCGCCGGTGACAACACCAACGCTATTTTATTCAGTTGAACATTAACACAAATTCTTCTCCGCTTACTCTTACGAAAAAACTAAATTTTTACCAAATTCTTAACAAGAAAATGTTTCCCATATTAGCTAAACCTGTCTTTTGTTTATAATACTTTGGCAGTGATCGAAAATAACCTTTTCTTGTAGACTTGAAAATTCGTTGAAGCTACTAAAATTCACCGTAAACACACAACAAATGTGTTACGCCCGTCGGTGACGTATGTTTAGAATAAGACGAAGCTATATGAATAAAATTGAGACCTCGCTTATGCGGTGATAATGGAACAGACAGCATCGGTGGTGCAGCGCTGCCATCCACGACCGTACTGGTAGGTGGGCAGATCCCATATAAGGTGAACTACAACAGACGCAAAACTAATCTTAAGAACTTATAACAGTGCACTCCATTTACAGCAAAGTAAGGACAAATTCTGGTACATAACAAATTGTAAGGCAACATAAATTGATAAAACCATATGCCCAATGACTACACACGATTATAAGCAAACTATCTGCAGGCGCAACTCAGAATTGCAATGGGTTATACAGTCCTCTGCAACACCAAAATTACAGTAACACCAGAATTACAGTAAAAGGCGAGAAGACAAGTCATCAACGCTCCAAAATTATTTTACCATATGAATGAACATAATGACGGCCTTGAAAATAGTAGCTTTTTTAAAAATGAGTCTCCATATTTTTATTGGGAGACCAAACAAACTTTAAATGCCCGAAAAAGATGTACTAAAGCTGGTCCGGAATAACTTCAATGAAAAGGGTAGCTATCCTTAAGATAAACTGCACTGCTTTTAAATAGGAGACACGACAGAATTTCAATCTCCAGAAGTTTTTCGTCAGCAGTTGGCGATAATAACTTAAATGAAAAGAGCAGGACTTATTAAAAAATGTTCACCAATGAAATGAGCATCAGTTATTTTGGAATGAATCGCGACAGGCAACAAGTACAGCGATACAGTTGAGGGGAACCTGGCTGAACTACCACGATGCTAGGGAGAAAAGCACGAAGTTTATCTTAACAAGCTCACTGAAATACATCACGAATTAATAGGGACGAGCACAGAAGGTATCATCAAATTTGGATTATTCAAATTCATGGAGTTTACTATCACCCCAAAAGTGGCCAAAACGACGTCCTTGTACAGGACAGGACCCTAGCCGCCGATAAAGAGTTTAATACGTCAGGGCTGAAAGGCGGTAGATGAATTACCTCAAGTGGAGAAATTTTGTGAGTGTTGGAACGTTGTGAGGAATTTGCGAATGCATTAACGTTCCACAACAGTGATACTTCAGTTGACGTATTTGTTGACTATTGGTTTGTTCTGTAAGAGTGTGGCTGATGTAGTAGAGATTCCGTTAATGTTGGATGACTTAGAGAGGCAGGTTTTGTGATAAAGTTAATGGTCACGAGTTAGGGCCGAACTGGCGGTTTTCTGACGTGATGACTAATAAACTCGGTGTCACCACCAGGATTCAGTATAACATCGGTTTGATGGACGATATTCTGGTTTGCTAACGTCCATAACGGTTGCGCCACCCAAAATGAAAATTTTGTGACAGCTGATTAATGAGAGGCATCGAGTCGGCGTGATAGGGGTTTTCACCTCTCCGTATGCGTCGCCCATGTTTCAGGCACCGAAGGGTTAAGCCGGTAGTTAGCGATCGGTAGTTGATTATACAATTCCTAACCAAAAAGCCGTCTTAAAATCTGTACCGCTCCCGGACTTCCGTACCTGTTCTATTTCCTTTGCAGGGGGCACAGTATACTACCGTCCTGAATTTGAACAAGGCGTTCCAGAAGATTTCTCTCATTGAGGACTGTAAACGTGCTACAGGTTTTTACACCGTTTGGAAGCTGTACCAGTTCGGTTTATACACCGAAGCGGCAGTACTATCATTTCTCTTAGACTCTGTTTTGGGTGACGCGTGATTCAAATCAGTGTACAGCAAAGTCCTTATTAGCCTGCAGGAAGTGGGATTGACCGTTAAACCATCCATGGTAAATCTGGAACTAAGGGAGCTTCCCTTTTTAGGACCTTGGTCTCAGCTAGTGTTGTTAAAATAGATCAGAGAAAGAGACAAGATCTTTAGAGAAAAAGGAAATACCTCTCTTTATCCGTATCTCACATTTTTTTATAAACTTAGTTTCGAATTTTGTCCAATTTGCAGCCACAGTAAATGGCTTGAGGAAGAAAGGGTTGAGTCTCCAGATGGGGGAAACGCAGTACGCGGTCTTTGAGACAACCAACCGATCATTCCAACCGCCAATGACCATTGCCTGAGCGAACTCGAGCAGACTGCCGGTCTAACGCGCAGACTCAGGTGCAGCAAATAATCCCCGACCGGGCGACCACTCGCTGAGTTCTCTTACTGCCTAACAAATGCGGACGAGAGACTGACCCAGACTGACCAAATAGGAAGTTCATAGCGCCCCTTAAATTCACGTGAACAGCCAACCTTTCCCCTTTCCCACCAGAGGGAGACACCAAAGCTGCGATTGCCACAGCGGCGCCACCGCCACCACAAACGGAGGGCGACTGTTTCACGCTACGCGCTGCAGCGCGCTCTTTAAAACAGCAATTTTTACCCCGGCTCAGAGCGACAGCTCCTTTAAGATTTGTTTACCAGAGTAACTAGTGTTGGCCATTTTTAAGTATTGTGACAACCCCCCTATTGCCGCTCATTTGGAAGTGAATAAAACGGCTATGAAAGCTAAACATTATCTTTCTGGTCCACAACGAATAAAGATGTACGTAAATTAGTTGGTTAGTGTGAAGATTGCAAATGCGTCAAGCCCAAAAACAGTTGTACAGAAGTCTTACTTCAGTCCACGCGAGGAAGTGATCCCATGGACAAAATGTTCATTGATTACGTCGCACCAGTCATACGACATAGGGATGGGAACCGTTATGGTTTTGTAGTGGTGAACTCCATTTTTATTTTTAAGGTCATCAGGTTTTTCACTGGTTTGATGCGGCTCGCAACGAATTCCTCTCCTGTGCTTACCTCTTCATCTCAGAGTACTATATCCAGCTTAAGTCTTCCGTTATTTGCTGGATGTATTATAATCTCTGTCTTCCCCTACAGCTCCCTCTAGTACTATGATATCTTAACAGATGTCCTATCATCCCGTCTCTTCCCCTTGTCAACGTTTTCTACGTATTTTGTTCCTCACCGATTATGCGTAGAACCTTCTCATTCCTTACCTCAGCAATTCATATAATTATCAACATTCGTCTGTACCACCACATCTCAGATGCTTCGATTCTATTCTGTTGTGATTTTCCATAGTCCATGTATCAATGCCATACAATTCTGTGCTCCATACGTACAGTTTCAGAAATTTCTTCATCAAATTAAGGCCTATGTTTAACTCTAGTAGACTTCTCTTGGCCAGGAATGCCATTTTTTCCATTGCTAGTCTGTTTTTGACGTCCTTGCTCCGTTCATCATTGGTTGTTTTCCTGCCTAGATAGCGGAATTTCTTAGCTTCATCTACTTCGTGAGCATCAACGTTGATGTTATGTTTCTCGCTGTTATCATTTCTGCTACCTCTCATCGCTTTCGTCTTTCTTGGATATACTCTCTGTGCAGATTCTGTACTCAATAGATAGTTCATACCGTTTAGCATATCATGCAGTCCTTCTTTACTTTCAATCAGGATAGCAATGTCATAAACGGATCGTATCACAGAATTTTAACTCCACTCCTGAAGATTTCCTTTATTTCCATCATTGCTTCTTCGATGTACAGATTGAACAGTAGGGCGGAAAGTCTACGTCCATACCTTACACCCTTTTTATTCCGGCCCCTTCGCTCATAGTCACCCACTCTTATTATCCCCTCTGGGCTTTTGTACATATAAAATATTACCCGTCTCTCTCTAAAACTTACCCCTATTTTTCTTTAGTCTTGCTTCTATTATCAACTGTAGTCTCAGAATTGCGTCACTGGTGGTTTTACCTTTTCTAAAGCTAAACTGATCGTCATCTAATACATCCCACAATTTTCTTTTCATTTCTTCTGTATATATAAGTCTAGTCACCAACTCGGGTGCTTGACCTGTAAAGCTGACTGTGCGATAATTCTGGTTCCTCTCTGCTCTTGCACTCTTCGGAGTTGTGTGAATCATATTTTTCCGAAAATCAGGTCGTATGTCACGAGACTCTACTAAACACCCATGACTTACAGATACCCTTCAAAATCATGTCTGAGTTACGGAGGCTCGGATAGTTCTCTCAATCGCGATAGTCATGCGGAATCTTCGACGGTTTTCTGTGCCAGGCCTCTTGACAAGCATTTGGTGAGGCAACTGCAGATTGTTAGGGAAAGCGGAAACACCGGCTGAAGGCTCGCGCGCGGCCTATCGCCTTTCAGTCGTGACATATTGAACTTCATCAATCCGAGAGTGGTATTTTGGTCAGAGCAACGTTCTTGTATAGATCAAGTCTACATCCGTAGAGATAGAGTTTAATATGTTTTAACTGAATGCACTCACTTTTCATTTTAATTTGAGAAACTTGCAGCTTGATATCTTTGCCCGTGACGATATTGTGTAGCAAGGGGCTGAGGGGGTTGAGCATCTGGATTTTCTAGCTTGGACCCACAAAGCGAGAGACCAACTTAGAAAATTTGGCTACTTCACCCTAGCCTTGGCCACAAAATTGGAAATAAAATCATGAACACCAACCCTCACCCTGCATACATGGTGACCCTTATTATAGCACTGTGCCTACCTCCAATGTGTGAGCCCAGTATTCTTTCTCCTTGTTTTCCGTTGCTGCTGTATGACCTCAGAAGTGACTTTGCCCGGTGAAACATCGTTCAAATAGCGTAATGTAGACAGTGGAGAATTCAGAGGGTATCTCCACGTCAAGCAGAGGGGTGTTGCCTTACGTATCTCGTGAAGACCCGTATCAAAGGCTGAGTTGAACCTTGGAATAGAAAAAGTCCACTAGTGCTGAGATTCTGTGTCATACATGATCAGTGCAGTTTTTAAATTACTGTTCATTGTTTCGACAATAGAACGCCGAGGGCAGTACGGTAGGGTGATGAACAGAAACGCTTAAATTGGCTGGACAGAAAGGTTCAGTACTGTCACCAACCATTGTCTGAAGGAGGGCAAAAAGTGGAGAATAGTCTAGACAACTGGCGTATGGTGAAGGCAGTAGTCATTCGACTGCATGGAACCAACTTTATACACCAGGTAATAGTGTCCCTGTAGTCTAGGTGTAACGCGCTTGTGTAGTAATCGAAACGTTCTCGACTCCCTGTGTGAAACCCGCAACGGGTTAAATTTTGATTAATAATAAATATTGGCGGCCGAAGACTTTCGGGGTAAGAAGTCCCCATCATTATGCCAACGGCCTTGTTGAAGAGGGCGGAGGAGCGAACGGAGGTTTATAACCCCACTTCTCCTCGGGATGGGAAACACCCCTAAAGGAGCAAGAATCAGCAGTGGCCAATGGCATGTGGATGCGAAAGGCAATGGAAACCATTGCATCAGATCACGTAACGCTTATCCAGAGGACATTTGGCCTGTAACTGAACAAGTGTCTTGATGATCTCTTCGTTGGAAAAAGTTTCGGGAACAGTCCCCCCTCTCCGATCTCCAGGAGGGGCTGCCAGCACTAGGTGACCATGAGAAAAAGATTGAATACTCAGATAAGGGATAAAGTTTTCGAGTCATGGCGTGGAATGTCAGAAGCTTGTTCATAGTAGGGATGGTAGAAAGTTTAAAAAGAGAAATGCAAAGGCTTAATCTACACACAGTTAGGGTCATTGTTGTGTTCTGGAAAGAAGTCATGCATTTGTGGTCATATGAGTGTAGGGTAGTATCAAGAACAGCAAAAAATGGTTTGAAGGGAGAAGGATTCGCTATAAATAGGAAGGTAGGGGAGATAGACTGTTACTGTGATATAGTACTTCCTATCACCATCGACAGCAAACCAAGACCGATAACGATAGTTCGGATATACATGCCAACGTTGCATACTGAAGATGAAGAGATAGAGAAAGTGTATGATGATATTCAAAGTGTAATACAGTACATAAATGGAGATGAAAATCTAATAGTCATGCGGGACTGCAATGCAGTTGTAGGGGAAGGAGTAGAAGAAAAGGTTACAGGAGAATATGAGCCTTGGTCAAGAATGAGAAAGGAGAAAGGTTAATGGAGTTCTGTAACAAATTTCGGCTAGTAGTTATCGAATACTCTGTTCAATAATCACAAGAGAAAGAGGTACATTTGGAAAAGGGCGGGTGGTACCGGAAGATTTAAGTTAGATTACTTCATGGTTTGACAGAGATTCCGAAATGGATTGTATGCCATACCCAGGATCAGATATAGACTCTGATCACAATGTAGCAGATACGAAGAGTAGGCTGAAGTTCAAGAGATTAGTCATGAAGAAACAACATGCAATGAAATGGGATATGGAAGTACTAAGAAATGACGAGATACGCTTGAAGTTCGCTAAGGCTATAGATTGAGCAATAAATAATTACACAGTAGGCAGTACACTTGAAGAGGAATGGACATCTCTAAAACTGGAAACAAATAGGTACAAACACGGTAACTGAGAACAAATGATGGCTGAGAAGGAAATACTTTAGCTGATCGATGAAAGAAGAAACTATAAAAGTGTTTAGGGAAAGGCAGGTATACAAAGATACAAATGGCTCAGGAATTAAATAAATAGGAAGTGCAGAGAACCTAAGACAAAACTGCTGCATGAAAAACGTGAAGAAATCGGAAAATAAGTGACTGTCAGAAGGACTGACCCAACATACAGGATAGTCAAAATAACCTTCGCTGACATTAAAAGCAATGGTGTTATCATTAAGTGTGCACCGGGAACTCCACTGTTAAATGCAGAGGAGAGAGCAGTTGGGTGGAAAGAGTACATTGAAGGCCCTTACCGACTCGGAAGATTTGCCTGACGTAATAGAAGAAGAAACAGGAGTCGATTTAGAAGAGAGAGGGGAAGCAGAACTAGAATCAGAAGGGCTCAGGAAAACTTAAGATCGAATAAGGCAGGAAGGATAGATAATTTTCTATTAGAATTTCTATGATCATTGGGGGAAGTGGCAACGAAAATACTGTTCACGTTGTGTTTAGTAGAGTCTGTCGACATACGACCTCACTTCGGAAAAATATGATCCATACAACTCCGAAGACTGCAAGAGCTGAGAGGTGCCAGAATTATCGCACATTCAGCTTTACAACTCACGCATCCAAATTGGTGACAAGAATAATATACAGAAGGAACGAAAAGATAATTTGGGGATGTTTCAGATTATTACCAGTTTAGCGTTAGGAAAGGTAAAAGCACCAGAGAGGCAATTCTGTGACTACAGTTGATAATGGAAGCAAGACTACAGAAAAACAAAGACATGTTCATAGGATTTGTCGAGTTGGAGAAAGCATTCGACAATGTAATATGGTGCAGGTTTTTCGAAAATCTGAGAACAATAGGGATGAGCTATGGAGAGGGACGGGTAATATTTCATATGTATAAAAACCCAGATGGGATAATTAGAGTGGGTGACTAAGAGCGAAGCGGCCGGAATAAAAAGGGTGTAAGGTAGGGACGTAGACTTTCCGCCCTACTGTTCAATCTGTACATCCATGAACAAGATCGGTGCTCCTGTTGATGGTGTCCATTATAATGAGGTATTTGTTAACATGAAGGGTAGGGAGTCGGTAACTGGATATACATGAAATAAAAACCTTTAATGTTTAAATGAAATGGTTGCTCGATCTGTCTATTTACGATAGTTGCTTAATGGATAGCAGTAGGACGTAAAAATGAAAGTTTTGCGAGAGAATACGTGCTCTGGTAAAAATATCACACTTATTGAAGACACAACGGAACAAGCTAATAAACTAAACGATTAACAAATGGGTGATTAATTGATAACTGAAATCCTCTGCTGCCGCCAGGTGTTGTTGATATACCTCGATATAGACAGCTGACAATGTTTTTCCGACCGGGACTCTATCCCGGAATCTCTTGCTTACATGGCAGACGCTCTATCCATCTGAGCCACCGTGGACACATATGAATAGTTCGACTGCTGCGACGTATCCCGTACACGCTTCCCGTGAGAGACTCATTCCCAACTGTCCACAATTCTACATACGTAATGTACCTTATAGACATTTGCCCATTCACTGGTTACTCGCGCACGCTTTGGCGATTCCCGTAAGAGTTTGGGCAACCTGTGCG
The DNA here is from genome assembly GCF_023897955.1 of Schistocerca gregaria. Classification (NCBI taxonomy): domain Eukaryota; kingdom Metazoa; phylum Arthropoda; class Insecta; order Orthoptera; family Acrididae; genus Schistocerca; species Schistocerca gregaria. The sequence goes on along the minus strand of NC_064925.1, from coordinate 414,640,021 downwards.
CAATCGCACAGACGAAGGTCAGTGGCTAGGTAGCCTTTAACTAGTAAAACAGCACGCTCCTAATCAAAATTTCCACTCACCTCGCGTCTTTTGACAACAATGGCGCAGATTTCTCGAAATCACAACAGCAAACGGCAAGCAGGCAGCAGCTAATCTAGATTTCTGTTTCAAAATGAAATTTCCAAACAATATTCAAACTGTTGCTTATCTCATGGTGGAATGTGGATAATGATTTACAAAGTGTACAATGACGAGAGAGAATTTATATAAAAATATAACAACTTAATCAATTGAAATCTTGACGTATGAGTCAAACTTATTGTGTTACAAAAAACTGTTATGAAAAATTTATATTTCTTTCACTTTTCAATGAATACATCATATTCATTATAGCTGTCCTCCTGTTGCAGCTAAGCGGTCCAATCTCTGTACCTTACCGAGCTCCCCAGCAACCACCTTCCACTTCTATCCGTCATACTGTAACCCCACGTATTCTCATATATCTAATTACAGTAGTGAATATCCAGAACATATTCCTAGGGATTTAGATTAGCTTCATCGAGATGCTTGACATTCCAGTATACGATGTATGTAACGGATTTGGTTCTTCATAAATGTTGCTACATCAGTTTTCTTGGACCTGAGACCTAGATCCTGTTTTTTGCACCAGTTTTCCGAAGTGTGTTGGAAACTTTCTGCTGTTGCGACTTGGAAAACTTTGACGCGGAATTTGTAAATTTTCGCAATTTTATTCGTACAGCGTCCAGGTGGTAGAGGCCAGCCCAGCCGATGCGGCAATTAAGTAAGGCACTGGACGGTATTGTTGACATTATGACAAAACAGTTCAGGCAGAGGAGCATTTGCGACACCGATCAACGGCTGAGCGCATGAAACGAAGTGTGAACAAGAGTGAAGTAATATTTTATTACATTTTATTAGTCGAGAACGTACGTGATACCAAAAAACCTCACACTTTACATATTTAACTGGGTCTAGCAACCATTTATCACTAGAGAACGAGCTACGAAAAGCTAACGGGAAAAGTAATATGAAATAGCTACTCGTCATCCTCCTACAGGTGTACATCTGAAGCATAGCTGTAAGCGTACAAATAAACGAACTGCACTGAGTTGCAAAGGATGCAGAGCTGATCTGTGCAAGGACGTTGTTACGACCAAATTACCCACCCTCGTACTGATCAGGTCTCCACCCTCCGAGAAAAAGTTTAACATGTAACATGTCATGGTCGATCGGAGGTAGGCCATCCTTAGAGAGTTTGGACTTTGTATTACAGTAGGCTCACAGGCGATGGGACACAGCATCTCTGAGGTAACGATGAAATGGAGAATTTCCCTTACGACCATTTCACGAGTGTACCGTGAATATTAGGAATCCGGTAAAATATTAATGCAAAGCTTTACGCCTCGCCTTGTCTGTCAACAGTTGGAATGATGTGGGACCCCTGGTAAGTCTAGATACAAGTCTGACAGATGACACGTACGTAAGCGTCCTGTCTGATAACATGCATCCCTCCATGTCCATTGTGAATCCCGACAAACTTGGGCAATTCCAGCAGGACAATGTGACACCCCACACGTCCAGAATTGCTACAGAGTAGCTACAGGAATACTCTTCTGAGTGTAAACACATACGCTGGCACCAACCACCCCAGACACGAACATTTTTGAGCATACCTGCGACGCCTTGCAACGTGCTGTTCAGAAGAGATCTCCATCCCCTCTTACTGTTATTGATTTATGGGAAGCCTTGCAGGATTCATGGTGTCAGCTCCCTCCAGCGCTACTTCAGACATTAGTCGAGTCCATGTCGCGTCATGTTGCGGCAGTTCAGAGTGCTCCCAAGGGGCCTGCAGGATATTAAGCAGGTGTACCAGTTTCTTTTGCTCTTCAGTGTATAGGAAAGAAAAACCTCGCGCGGTTCCAGAGTGAAGCGCATAGAATCGCTAGTTCACACCGGCGGCCAATTACCTTTGTAATCCAGTCATCTATTTCCAGGGATGTCGGCTGAACAGGACGTGACACGTTGTCAAAAGAAAATACATTCTTCCTGAGATTTGTAGCTAGGCTTAATACAGGGACGAAATTTCGGTTAAACACCCAAAATTCAAATTAACATCAGGACGACCAGAAGGAGCAACCAGATTACAAGGAATATGAGTAAACGCGGAGATGAACTGACGGATAACACTCAACGAAGCTCAAGTACAGCGATGTAAACACGGAATTGCAGAGCAGCAAAGAAACCAGCGTCCACTCGCTATCGCAGCTGAAAGTGAACTACCACTATACCACGAGCTGCGGACAACTTCTTTGCTAAGTGATATGTGCTGTATGGGACTGGCTCTTAAGCCACACTAGCAGATTACTTTTACTCTCACAGAGTTAGATATGAAATTTGTCTTGTACACTCTCATTCACGCTTTTCATTCATCAGGTTACATGAGAAAAGGATGTATATACCTACATACTGCACATAGATGTATTGAATATGCGTAATCGTGCTCGGACAGTTACCAAACGTTTGTAAAATGTGAGGTGAAATAAAGATAATATACCTTGTAGCCACTAAAAACGTACTTAGCGGCTCAGTCTTTTTTATTTAGTTTACAGTTTGCGCCCACATTTTAGGTGCCAGATGTACGTACATTAAGTTAAATGTTCAGTAAAATGACGAAGAGGCTCATGTAGAGACCCTACAATTTGATATGTTTAATGCATGTAGATAAAAACAGTAATGGTCTTAGCCCACTGCTAAGCCCACGGAAACAATTCATTGTGCTGTTTCACCCCCTGTGGTTCTAGTAAATCAAACAAGTACCATTAAGAAGTGATACAAGACTCTTCACTAGATCCTTATTACAGGCGATTTCCTCAGGTTCTATCGAGTCGAATGTTGTGTGCCTTTTGCCCGCTAAAGCTTATATGTGGCGCAGTTTCATCCTCCTCACCACTTAGTCCACTCTTAGAGAGCCTTTCCTTCCGTATCCATCGTGTGTTGAAGTTTTATGAAGTTCCCCGTCCAGTCATGAGATCTACCACGAGTTTGATCTGTCTCCTGTTCAAGTTCGACATTATAGAACATCTCTTGAAATATGAATTCGGCAATATTGTTATGCCATATTTCTGATTTTGAGTGTTAGATCAATATTCTACGCACCCCCTTCTGATTCAACAATGCAGTTTTGATTGTACCATCGCCTTAGGTTGTGACAGGTTCCGGTCCAATAAATCGACACATCGCGCCTGTCCTGGTCTTTCTATTAGATTGTTCATTGCCATCAGCTCCTGAGTGACCAGGGACCCCAGTAATTTTCCCCTGTTCTTTCCCCTAGTCTCCGAAGGGCTTCATTGCTTTCTGCGATGATCTTTGATATCGTTCCAGGGGCTGAAAAATATTTCACAGCTGGTTAGCAGTCTGAATACATGAGTAAGATTCCCGCTGTATTTCCGTTTCTGCGGGAAACTTAGCCCTACTTTAATTTCCACTCTTAAAAAAATACTTGTTACCAAGACTATTTCTTTACAAACTGTTATCCACCTTGAGCTCGTATGCTAACTTTTAACAAAGTATAACGTAATTTGATCTGAAATGTAACTGCGCTGAATACAACCTCTCTTTATATTAAATGTGCAACTGAAGTAAATAAGTGGCATGCCTGTAATCAAAATTTCCACTTACCTCACGTCTTGTGACAACACTTTTGCAGACTTCTCCAAAGTACAACAGCCAACGGCAAGCACACAGCAGCTGAGGTAGATTCCTATTTCAAAATGAAATTATCAAATTATATTCAAACTGTTGCCTACCTCTTGGTGCAATGTGAACAACGTTCAAAAGAGTACAAAATTTACAGAGAATTCTTATAAAAATGAACTAACTTAATCAGTTGAAATTTTAATTCATGATCAGGGAAGTGGGGTGGTCTTTCTCTCAGCTCTGGGCAAATGCACGACTTTAACTATCTGGCAATAATCATTTCTACAAATTAGGTGCGCAGTGCTTTAGTCGTATCTGAGACTCCTTCACATTTAAAACAAAAAAAATCGTATCCAAAACTTATATTCCTTTCAATTTTCATCATATACATCATACTCATCTTTGTTGTCCATTACATTGCATCCTTCTTCATCTAATATATACAACCACAAGTCAACACAGTGATGTACTGTTTCTACGGGGTCAATCAATAAACTATTTTCCCAACCAATTTCAATAACAAGTGACAAACAGTTACCTTTAAAGGTAATGATAAGGGAAAGGATTAATTCGCCCCAAAGCTTCTCTTTAGATTTTGCATTTATTGTCACACCCTTCAGTGTAAACAACAGAACAAGCAAAGTAACAATGAGAGAATATTTGAACTCGTAATATTTGCTATATAACTTATGAATTATTTAATAAGCAATAGGAATCTAAGATTATTCCTTTCTAACAAAAGTGTTTTTAAGACCATAAACGATAAAGATCAACGGTTAAGAAAGTCCAATAAACTTGAGCAAGGATCACTTTTTCAGTCTCTAAATGAAGTCAGTAGGTGACATAGGGGATAATAGGACTTACATTAAATGTTAAACCAATAAGAATGATCACTCATTAAGAATTATAAACACAAATTAAAGAAAATCCATTTAAAGCAATTAACATCAATTGCAAATAACTAAGTCACGTCTCATCAAATGTATGAAAATCAAATCTTTCAGTTCTATAACACTGTTGGATTGTGGAATACGCCGGATTACCGACACAGAAGGCTAAAGTCTACCAAACAACAATTTCTCCAAAGCTAGAACCATCTTAATAGTGTAAAATACTTAGGTTATCCGCAAATACTATAATTCGCCTTTCTTGGGCAAAACGGTGGAGTAGATAAATAACCTCTTATTTCATGCTCCTAGAACATTGAGCGGCAATAGACACTCGGGCAACTCTTATCCAGCGTGGCTCGGGAAAGAGGATGGCTCCACCAGGAGGAGGAAACATTTACCCTAACTGGAAAGGGAACTCGTCTAACACGAGCCACTAGGTTGGACGAAGACCAGATGGCGAATTTTAATCATTAATCAAAGCTTGTTGGCCAGAGGACGAAAATTACAGAGGAAAAGGTATCTTTATTTGTGCTGACAAGAACTGGTAACTTCTGCAAATGAGATTCCAGCAGAACTACCGCCGCAGTATCAATACGGGACTTCGGAGCTAAGGAGACCAAGTCAACAACGGCCTACACCCAATTGGCGTAACATTTCAGACAGATCGAGCAACCGACATCAGTCGTGGCTAGGCGGATTACCAAATAGAAACTGTGGCACTACCATAAATGTAATTACATAGAGCACTTAAATGCCACGGGGAATTAACTCCTTAACGCAAGAATATACACACAATAACAAAGACTAAAGTTAAATATACCTACGTACTAAAACACAACAAATATTGGCGAACATTAACATAATCTCGCAATTCAGACATCCATAAAATTAATTGGCTACAATCCTCTCAGTCTCTCCGCCAGACAATACACGGTTATTTAATATCTTACAACGTGCTTATCCAAACAGTGACCTACGCCGTCCATGGTAAAATAACAGCTTGCAGAAGGGCCACAGCTAAAATAATTTCCTTTTTTTTGTTTTTATCTACGCGCGCTTTAAGTCAGCATGGCGTTCAAATACACGATCATGCACGGGGCAGTAACACTCACGGAACGCAATTTCCGTTCACAAACTCAAAGCAGAGAAACGTTCCACACAGTTATTAATAGCTCCGACAACATGAGAGTTTGGCCCCGCCATACGACGACCGTTGCACTAACTAGATGAAAAATCTTACTTTCAGTGACGACAAAACTTTCTTGAGGTTATTAGCAGTCGCAGACGGACTTCATAGCTTCCCCAGCCCATGAACGGAAACCAAACGTTGTCCACAGATTTACAGCCTCTTGTGTCCTCACAGCCCTGGTTTTTGGGCTCATACAGGCTTAGCGTAGAGGGACCTAGAGGGACCGAGCGTCCGGCTACAGAACGGTCGTCCAAGGCTGAACACTCATCACAACTGCCTCCTCCGCCCTCGGCACGGCACACCGCGGCTCCTCCCAGAGGGCGCGCTAGCAGCGCCCTCGCGGAGGCTCCGCAACGTCTTCTACGAGAAACTCCAAACAGGAGTAAATCAAGGGAAAAACAGGAACCGTGCCAAATGACACGGTTCACACAGCACTACCGTACTTCAAATAACGTAGCAGAGCGCGCAGAGGCAAATACTTTGCCACGACAATACCAAACATTGTTTAACGTAAATTGCTTTCTCTCTAAAGTGCGTGTACAAAAATGAAAACGACATGACCACCTTACAAAAATAGGTGCTACGATCTTTGTAGCACCAACGGAAATGCTCCTCCTTGTAAACCCAGAAAACGGGAAATTTCGCCTGTGGCTATCTCCCCTCGAGATACTGCTCTCTCTGTTCTACGCTGTGCCCCGTAAATTCTGGCCCCAAAAGGTTTATCTGTTTTCGACCTTCTACCAGACCAGATTATGTCTCCTGCAAGGTATTGTGGTTCATTCTTCGACTGCTCCCTTCTTGCAGTTGTTAGAGCGAAACGTTTATGAAATAGCAAAATGTTATTGTATGGAAAGTCCTCCTTTTACAGATAAGCAGTCCAATGTCTGTACATTACTAAGCTGTGCTGCTGATTCCTCCTTTTAGAGATAACCAGTCCAATATCTGTAGATTACTAAGCTCCCTAACAACCACTCTCTAGTTTATTCCTCCATACTGTAGCCCCCTCAGTTAGAAGCTAGTTTTTACAACTGGCCATTATAGTGCTGCAAAGAGTGCATTTTGCCCAAAAATGTTGATTCTTTACGTGAGGGACCCATGATAGTTTCGCATCCCTCTACTCGTAGAGTTTCATCATTAACCTTGATATTCAAGTATACGATCTGTGTGATGAATTTTCTTCTTCATAAATGGTGCTACATCAGTTTTCTTGGGTCCGACACTTACATTCTCTTTTCTGCCCCATTTTTTTCAAAATGTGTAGTACACTTTGTGCTGTTGCGCTCCTTAAATGTTCGGCTAGGGATATGTGAACTGTTAGAATTTTATTCCTACCGCCTGCAGGCAGTAGAGGCCTGCACAGTCTATGTGATAACTAAGTAAGCCACTCGACGGTATTGTTACCACTATGATAAAACAGTCCAGGCAGAGGGGCGTTTACGCCACGTGTCAACGGCCGAGTGCATGGAACAGTGTGACCAAGAGTGAAGTAATATTTTATTACTCAGGAACGTACGTGCTACCAAGAAACTCATACAACGCAAATTTAACTGGGTATAGCAACCCGTGCTCAGTAGAGAGCGAGCTAGAAAAAGCTAACGGAACAAGTAATATAAGGAAAACCTACTCATAACACTCCGATAAGTCCACATCAGAAGCATAGCTATAAGCTTGTAAATAATCGAACTTGGTTGCTCAAAGCATTGAGTAGTGCCGCCGTTCTGCCTGAGTTTGAACCAAACAGAATGATGTGCTTTTGAATTTCAGTGTAACCACAATACACGCTTCTTGATGAAGATCTGTTGACTACCTGCCCTATGACTGACTCATACTCTCGTTCTTAACTTTTCGTGGGCAACTCAGCATCACGGTAGCTGCCACTCATGACTCAGGTCAACAGACGTCACCAAAGGGAATGGGCGTCGACGTATTACTCGATCGGCCGTGTTTTCAAGCACAAAGCGCGTCCGTGAAGACAGCTGGAATGCAGTATAAGGCTGCTTTCATAAAGATCAGTCAATACTACAATTGTTTGAGTATACGACCCCGCGGTAATCTGCCCTCTCCTTCACCATCTCACCCACCATGAAGTGCACAGGTCAGGAATAAAACCAACTGTTACAGTTGGTGTCATGAATTAGTCGTTCCGCTTCACGACGCGGGTTGTCTGGGGAAATGTTCTTCCAGCATACAAACCGTAGAGTTAGCCGAGAGAGGTGATTGTTCGGTATCACTTAAGCCCAAAGAACGTTTCTTGGAGTCGGGCAGTAGGACTGGGTAATTTAGTAAATTACATCAGAGCAGTGGTACTCGTCGTATCTCCATTTCACTAGCATTGGCTCATTACAATGGGGTGCGTTGAACCACACGTTGTTTATGTTTGATTCAGTATTTTTTCTTAGTTAAGAGACCCACAACGTCGAGTACTGAGTGGAATATGATAAGGTTACGTTTGCGAATTCATGTGAATCCCTGAACTTATCATTGTTTGTTTTGCAATTTTGCAGGGCACGAATTGCCATGCACTACGGGTGTAGCAGGCACATTTTTTACATGTACACGTGTTGATCATTTGGCTCTCCATAGTGCAGACTATAGATGGGTGACGACACATGGGAAAAGGTAACTTATAAGGTTTTTCTTCAGTAGTGAGTTACTTGTGTTTCTGGTGCTGGTAGTGGTGAAATCAAGTGCTGGTATTACAACACAATCTGTTGCTGCTATAACAGAGCAATTGGGGATGTTAACAGAAGAAACGTTTTACCAAAAGTAAGAGCATGAGGACCTTCATCGTAGATTTGTGGTTTTGGAAAGCTTTGAGGTTCAGTCACAGCCTGTCGGGGGAAAATAGGCAGAGTTGGAGGTATATTCTTCTCCTTTTGATCCAGCAGTAACCGCACTTACCAGTCTTTTTCTCAATAGAACAGGCGACTCCAAGAATTTTAGTCTGATGGTAACATTGGATCTTCCACTAAATGCGAAAGACCAGAACCTAGTTAAATCTCACTCGTGTAATGAAGAGTTGGATGTTTCACATTGTTTTGTATGCAGAAGCGTGGCTCACTGAGTAATGTTAATGGATAATAAAAGGGTTTCAGTTAGCGTAAATAATTTTGGGAGAGGAGGAGTTAATCTGTCAAAAGGTATAATGACACTACTAAATATGAAAACGTCGCTACGTTGAGTTTGGACAGGAGTCATGAGCAAACATTACGCAAGAAGCTGTGTCACTTGTAGGCCAGTGATCGCACAAATATGGAAAGTGTATTGTTGAAATTTATCAACTTGTTTTGTAGAGATGGGGTGTTACCAGCTACTCTAGTAACTCAGCACTGTATAAAATTGGGATTTTACACCAATTTACAGCAAACAGTTCATACAGCGAGACATTTACAGACATTAATAGAGAAGTTCATGGAACAGAAACTACGAGATTGGATCAATAATGATGTAGCAGTCTCTGAAGTACACATGTCGTAATCATCCCTAAGAAATCATTAGATGGAACCAAGGAATACATGTTTTTTCTGAGATAGTAGATGATTATCCAATCGCTAACCTTACTGAAATTTTGGATAAGTGTTGAGTGCCGTTATTTTACTGCATGTCACTCAAAAGTTGTCATCAGTTGGAAGTAGCACTTGAGCATAGGCCAAAGACAGCGTTTACCGCATCATGCTGACATTACCAATAGAAGCGAATGTCATTCGGTTTGGAAATCACTCCTGCTACTTTTCAGGGGTTATTGGACGGAGTTTTAAGAGGGTTAAATCCTAAGGCCCATACATGCATGATCTATTTGAATGACTTAATAGTGTATTCTTCGGTTAAACCAGAACATGTGAGACGATTGGAGGATGCTTTTAGTAGGTTAAGTCTGCACATCTGACAAGCACATGCAGTCGTTTGTCACTTTGAGCTATCGTAAATTCATAAGGGATTTCTTGAATACAACTTAACATTTGAACAAATTAGTTAGTAAGTTAGATTTATGTTCCACAGATAATTCTGTACAACAAATAATAATGATGTGTAATGAGCCATTTCACATACACATCGACAATTAATTTGTAAAGATGGCTACATGCTATTCATTTATAACTGTAAAATTTACAGATTTAAGCTAGTAGCTCCTGTCCACCAACTTTTACCCATTAAATATAAATTCTTTTACTGAACAGAAGTGTCAAGAAGAAACTTTTTCAGATTGTTTTTGAATTTTACTTTACTGTCCTGTCGGAATGCTCAGAATGCTCAACTCCTTAAACAGATGACTGTAAGATGATCATGGGTGACCGCCACATATCATTCGTACAGTAGGTTTTTGAACAATGAAGTGTTTCTTTTTTAAAGATGAATTGTCCCAGAACATTATCCCATTTGACGTCACTGAATGAAAATATGGGGTATATAGCATGTTACTGATTTGCCTCTCCCCGACATTTGCAATGTTTCTAATTCCAAAAGTGTCTGAACTGTGTTGTTTTAGGAGTTCCAAAATGCACTTATTCCAGTGTAAATGCTCGTCAATACTGACACATGACAATTTTGTAGTTTCACCCTATTCGCTATTTCCTTACTACTTGTTACCTTAACAGTGATGTAGTACTCATAGATATATTGTGCCTTTTTAAAATTGAGTGTGAGATCATTCGCAGATAACCAATGCTACTTTTAGAAACATCGTTTATCATTTGTTCTGTTTCTTGCGTATGCTTGGACTGGTTACACTACTAGTGTTATGTCCAAAAAGAATTATTTCTGCTTGTGGCGTATCAGACCACAGATCGGTTACATATATGTAGGGAACAATAATAGGCCTAATACTGAACATTGGGGAATCATGTCCTTGGACTCTACTGCTTGACTTATTTAGTACAACTTTTCTTATTGATTTGGTTACGTATGACATTATCATTTGATTTTCTGTGTCTCCAGTCTCATAAATCTGCAATTTATCTAGGACTGTACTGTGATTCACACTGTCAAACGCCTCAGGCAGGTCGCAGAAAATGCCAAATGGTGCTATTTATCATTTAATGCTTCTAAGATTTGGGGAGTTAACATTTATTACTCTATCGGGAACACCATCAAAACCAGATAAAATTTATGTTTTAGAGAATGTATGATTTTCTTTACTAGGTAATTCACAAAGAGTGTAATGTTTCAGTGGACGCAGGAGTATCAGGTATCAATGGAGGAATTGAGGGAAAGAATGATTTCCGATGTAGTATTGCTATTCCAGATTTTGACAAAGAGTTCATCCCGTCTTATGATTCCTCAAATAAGGCAGTCGGCTGTATTTTGGGTCGGATGCTTTATGGACAGGGGCACCTAGTAGTTTATGAACCGTGACGGTTTAATAAGGCGTAAAGTAACGGCTCAACAAATGAAAAGGAAATGTTAAAGGTCATATGTGATATTACACATTTCTGATGTTTTATGAATGGTAGAAAATTTAAAGTTGTGACTGATCATGCGTCATTGAACTGATTGTTTAGTCTAAATGATCCCTCTTCTCGTTTGCCACACTGGGCCCTCAAGCTAATACGTTTAATTACGAGGTTGTCGTGCATAAGACACACAAACGATGTTACATTAAGTCGCAAAACAGCCTTGTTTAGTGTATTGGCGCAATTTGAGGAAATATATTTTGTCATGAAGCAATAGGTAGCTCACTGATTTATCCCTTCTGAGGTGAGGTGCTACAGGTGTGGGCGCAAGGGCCATACGAGGAAATAGTGGATAATTGGTTCAAATGACTCTAACCACTACAGGACCTAACATCTGTGGTCATCAGTCCCCTAAACTTAGAACTACTTAAACCTAACTAACCTAAGGACATCACACACGTCCATGCCCGAGGGAGAATTCAAACCAGCGACCGTAGGAGCAGCGCGGTTTTGGACTATAACCGCTATAACAGCACGGTCACAACGGTTGGCGGAATATTGGAAGCAATTAGAGGGTGGGAATGTAGGCTACCGAGTATCTGTATGATGGTAGAGGAAGAACAGGAAGCATCATTGTGGTAAACAGCCGCTAAAGAGAAACGGGAAAACTTTGACCATCGGAAGGCAGTCCTGACAGATCGTAACACTACAAAAGTTAGTGCACAGTCGGAAAGATGCTTAGTGCGTGTAGTTGGTGGTGTGGAACAGAGGATTCTTGTAGACACGAGTGCACACGTTATCAGTATGAACATGGTACACAGGAGCCGTGGGACCACAACATTGTAAGTTACATGGGGTTGGTGACAGAAATGTTGAGTCGTTGGGTATGACGGTACTTGAAAAATGGTTCAAAAGGCACTGAGCACTATGGAACTTAACATCTGTGGTCATCAGACCCCTAGAACTTAGAACTACTTAAACGTAACTAACCTAAGGACATCACACACATCCATGCCCGAGGCAGGATTCGAACCTGCGACCGTAGCAGTCGCGCGGTTCCGGACTGAGCGCCTTAACCGCGAGACCACCGAGGCCGGCGACGGTACGTGAGTTTACCATTACAGAAACTAAGTTCGAAGTGCATATGGATGTTTTACCACGTGTGGGTTAACTTTGGAAAAAGGCTTCAGCTCACTGAAAATTTGTTTCACTTGGGTAATACACTTGCAAACGAAGCGACATCGGAAGGCTTACGTGTCATGAAGGTGATGCCAGCTAAACTGCAGGCGAGTTCGTTAAAGATTGATCAGCAGGTATGGGAATGAAAGCGTTTTTAAGTTTTCACGTTATTTACTATTTCCTTACTGTGTATTACCGTTATCATTGGTGTAGTACTGAAACGTCGCCTCTGAAATATTATACACGATTGTGCTTAAACTGACACACAATAGTTTTTAGCGCAACGCAATCTGACTTCCAAAAATCCCTACGAAAGAATGGTCCTGACTAACATTAACCTATACGTTTCACAAATCACTTACCTCACAAAAATCTTCGTTACTCAAGCTACTGCAATACAGCGAGCGCCACTACTGCCAGCTAAATAAAAGATTCAAACTACTGAAGGCACTAACTACTGATAGGTATAGTTAGCAAATGAAAGATTTTAATAGAGACCAAACAATGTATTTATCTTAGTAGTCATAATATATATATCACTTCATGACACCAATTCTTACAAATTTCAAAACTCCGCCATCTCTCTCCCCACGTCCACCACTGCTGGCGGCTCACCTCCAACTGCGCAACGCTACGCGCTGTTAGCATCCAGCTGCCGGTGCCCAACACTACAATTGCAGACAACAATGCAAACTAGCCACAGCACAACCAGTGATTTTCATACAGAGCGCTACGTGGCGGCGGCGTTACCAATAAAAAAACTTAAACAGCATACTTACATAGCCCCGATGCTCCCCACAAAAAAAAATTTACAAATTGTTTTGGGCAGTGGCCAATACAGATTTGAAAAAAATTTTTCATAATTACAATGACAAATAAATGAAATGCACACACTTATCGATACAATGTTGGTCAAAAGCTAAAATTTTCTCATAGTCCGAGCAATAAAAGTGATTGCACTTGGAATTAGTGGATTTCTAAGCAGTCTTGAAGAAGTAGTGTTGTCCTTCCAACGGAAAGACAGTGCTGACTCTTGACATGCAGACAGGTAATGGGCTACAACAGAGCAAACCCACAGCAGAGTCAGTCGAAGTTTTTAAGAATATTGGTAGGTAGGTCATCACAGAGTAGACCCTTTGTAGTCCTGGTAGAGATTAGTATTGGTGGGCCACCAGAGGTGCAGACCCACTGCAGTCCTTGTAGAAATAATGGTATTGGTGGGTCATCAAAGGTTCTGACCCACTGCAATCCTTGTAGAAATAATGGTATTCATGGGTCATCAAAGGTGCTGACCCACTGCAGTCCTTGTAGAAATAATGGTATTCATGGGTCATCAAAGGTGCAGACCCACTGTAGTCCTTGTAGAGACGGCCAGCAGCCATCTGTTGCAACTGTGCAGGTGCACAATCACCATTGAAGAGTCTTGCAGAGAATACAGCAAGTCCATAAACCACCACTTGTCCACTCACAAAGAATTTGTTTGAAATGTCCTTAGAACCAGCAATGCTGTTATCCAGTCCCTTGCAGAATTACTAACACACGTGCAAACACTAATAGTCCCTACTTCTCACATATTGTCCATATACTATGACCAACAGAAACGTATGCAGTGAAATGTAATTTACAAGTTACTTAATTTGATGAACTAGTGTCAATTACAATTTTATAACATAAGAATACAATAACAAAGGTACAAAATACATCTTTAAAGAACATAACAATACAGATAACATTTGCAGTAGTATAGGCTTTACAAAAGAATCGAAATAGCAAATACATCAGTGTTACACAAATTATAAGTACATACATAAAAGATCAGAATAACTTTTGAAACATCAACTTCACACATGAGCATTAGAACAAAACAGAATAAATAATGTGTAAACATCTTTACGAAGTAAATAACATGTTATTAATGCAAATTACATTTGAGGATAACACTATTCCTCATTATAGTTCATGTAGCTTAGTATTAGCAGAGAAAAAATTCTATGAAACAGTACACAGAGACAGGAAGAAAACAAATACACAAGGGTACACAAACATATAGTGGGATACACAAAAGGAAAGGACAAGGTTTGTTTTCAGGGTAACATTTGGTACTGCAGTTCAACTCAAAACTTCATTCTGTAGATCTTTCGTTGTATCTCAACATTTGTTTCCTCTAAAAAAATCCTATCCAAGTATTCTTTCTCTATTATGTTCACGTCCTCTTTCAAAAATAGTTTATCTACACTGTACACTACTTTTTTGGCCATACCATTTTCTTATAGCTTGTCAATGCTTTTCTTCCAATTGATCATAGTTAGATTCTTATATAATCTACCCCCTCTTAAGCTAACTTAAATCTACTGAGCTCAGATGCTAAACTAAGGGACGAGGCAAAGCAGCAGCGCAAAACAAATTAATACAAACAGCAATGTCCCAAAAAAAATGGAAATTGGTAAAGCAATTGCAATATTACAACTAATATAAGGCGCTGTGCAGCAAACAACAAAAACAAATCCCTAGTAAAACTGGCTTAACAGAGTAATACAAAGTCAAATTCAGTAACATTACGTCTGGCACACAGCAGCAGCAAATGCAATAGCTTATAACTAAACATGACAAAGCTCAAGCAGAAAAAATATTACAGTAAAGACAACAATGCAGAAAAGGGAAATGTCTATCCACATATTAATATCTATGTCATTAAAGTGGTGCACCACAAGAAGTTATCCTACCATAAAAATTACCAAGTACTTGAAAAGAAAATTACGTATGCAGTTCCTGTGAAGGGAAGTCTTTTTGTGCTCCTTCGTTTTTTTAAGTACATCGTAAAGTTATTATTTACTGCATCTTAATAATCATAATATATATGTATCAGTTCATGACATCAGTTCTTACAAATTTCAAAACTCCGCCATCTCTCTCCCCACGTCCACCACTGCTGGCGGCTCACCTCCAACTGTGCAACGCTACGCGCTGTTAGCATCCAGCTGCCGCTGCCCAACACTACAATGGCAGACAACAATGCAAACTAGCCACAGACTGTGCACAGCACAACCAGTGATTTTTCGTACAGAGCGCTACGTGGCGGCGGCGTTACCAATAAAAAAACTTAAACAGCCTACTTACAGTACCTCTAGATACGCAGAACTCAATATGCTGTGTATTTTTAAAATGAAGGGCGAGATTACTCGCAGAAAACCAGTCAAAGAAACTTTTTAAAATATTGTATACCATTTGTCCTCTTTCTGTATGTATGCTTAGACTGATTTTGGTACCGGTGTCGTCTACATCTACATCTACATCTACATCCGTACTCCGCAAGCCACCTGACGGTGTGTGGCGGAGGGTACCCTGAGTACCTCTATCGGTTCTCCCTTCTATTCCAGTCTCGTATTGTACGTGGAAAGAAGGATTGTCGGTATGCTTCTGTGTGGGCTCTAATCTCTCTGATTTTATCCTCATGGTCTCTTCGCGAGATATACGTAGGAGGGAGCAATATACTGCTTGACTCTTCGGTGAAGGTATGTTCTCGAAACTTCAACAAAAGCCCGTACCGAGCTACTGAGCGTCTCTCCTGCAGAGTCTTCCACTGGAGTTTATCTATCATCTCCGTAACGCTTTCGCAATTACTAAATGATCCTGTAACGAAGCGCGCTGCTCTCCGTTGGATCTTCTCTATCTCTTCTATCAACCCTACCTGGTGCGGATCCCACACTGCTACCAGACCTAATTCTGTTTGTTGTATATTAGACCAAAGATCGTTTACATATGTGGGGAACATTAGCAGACCCAAGTCTGATCGTTGGGGATTCATGTCCTTGGACTATAACACTTGAATTACTAAGTACCACATTCTGCATTTACTTGGATATATATGACATTATCCACTGGTTGGCTGTACAATCAGTCTCACAAAATTAATATTTATCTAGAAGAATATTGTGATTCATACGGTCAGAAGCCTTAAGTAGGTTGCAGGAAATACCAACCGACGCTACTTCATAATTTAATCATTGTTACACTTGGCGAGTTAACATGTAAATGCCTTTCTCAATAGAGCACCACTTTTGAAACCGTACCTGTGATTTTCTGAGGATATTTTAAATGCTAAGGTGAGATACTATTCTACAAAAATCACCTTCTCAGATATTTTTTTCAAATCATGTCAGCAGTGAAACAGGTCTATAGCTGAGTTACTGATGCAATACGTAGTTCGGATAAGAAAGGATTTATTAAATTGGAAACAAATACGTAATACAGTGGAAGAAGGAGAGTCAGGTAGTATCAGAGAAACTGTAGGAGGCAATGAGTTCCGATACAGTATTGGTTATTTCAGATATTTGAAAATGGTTCATTGTCTCTAACGAAGCTTGTAATGGACAGTCGGATGTATTCTGTGTCAAATGCAGTAAAATAATGCGTAAAGTAACCACTGAAGAACCGAATGCCAGTGAGTGTGGCCGAGCGGTTGTAGGCGCTGCTGCTACGGTCGCAGGTTCGAAACATACCTCGGGCATAATAGTGTGTGATGTACTTAGGTTAGTTAGGTTTAAGTAGTTCTAAGTTCTGGGGGACTGATGACCTCAGATGTTAAGTCCCATAGTGCTCAGAGCCATTTGAACCATTAACCGAAGCGTTAACGGCCATATGCGATATTATACATTTCTGGTGTTTCATGTCTGGTAGACGATTTAAAGTTTAGGCTGATGTGAGTCAATTAAATGGTTGTTTTGTCTAAGAGACTCATCTACTGGTTTGCCTCAGTGCCTTCTCAAGTTCAGTGAGTATGATTACGAGGTTGTCTACACAAACGCAGATAAATTAAGTGGCAAAGTAGCCATTATGAGTACTCTGGACCAGATTATATTAAAAGAGCAGAAAGCGCAGGAAGATAGTAAAGGGTGATAGGGTTTTAAGTCAAACTGAACTTCATCATACACGAGGATATTCGGTACACAATTCCAAAAGAAAGTGTTAAGTGTTACAACGGGCTCATGAGCATGTTTTTTCAGATCGTGGCGACCTACGATCAACAGATAGGCGTATTGCGGAATGGTTTCGGTTTGGAACAGGAAGAGTGGCTTGGTGAAATATGTGAAAGACTGTGTACCATGTGCTCAGAGAGTGAATACTTTGCACTAGAAAATCCCTTCGCAGAGGTTACCAGAGGCGTCGATGTCAATTTAAATGCTTATTCTAGACATTTGCTAACCATAGCCATAACACCTGTAAACAATACGCATGTGCTTACGATCATCAATGTTTCTCACGGTATCTAGTAATGATAGCAATTCCAGATAAAAAGGCGACTACTGTAGCACAAGTATTTATTAACAATGGGACACTGAAGGTTGGAGTCCCTGATAACTTAGCTATAGACCGTGGGTACGAACTTATTTTCAGTACCTATATCCAGCTGTGCTGTATACAGCATATTAGGAAGTTATGAACGAGTCCTTTCTATCCAGAAGCCGGCCGCGGTGGTCTAGAGGTGCTAGGCGCTCAGTCCGGAACCGCGAGACGGCTACCGTCGCAGGTTCGAATCCTGCCTCGGACATGGATGGAAAGTGAGAATAAGACCATTTCTTAACTACAAATATCTTAGTTGAATGCCAGACACGACGACTGGGATACCCATTTTGCATTAATAGCGAACAACTTAAAGGTTTATATTGGAACTGTCATGTCACTATGTGAGATGCGGGATGAAAATGCATACTTAATTTGACTTTGGGGTCCTAAATTACTATCGAATAGCGAACCAATGAATAAGAGAAGTAAGGTGCAAAACCCGTACACAAAGGTTCTGGAACGTCAGGAAAAGCGAAATAGACGCACTCGTAGCCTGCCTCAGTATCGCAGAGGGCAATGTGTGTTAACTACTAGACCCTATATACCAAATAGGAAGACAAATAATTTCTTGACTAAATACCGCGAGCCGTACCACGTCATTGGTATGACCTCAACTGTTAACGGAAAGGTACAGTCTCCTACCAAAACTTACAATGTCTATCGTTCACGTTGGTCTGGTTAAACAGTTTAAGAGTGCTTTGGACGCTTTGACCGACCCGGTAAGATTAGGTGAAGCTGGTGCAAAGGAGAAACATAATCGTCTAGACAGCGTAAGCACATGGCATGCCTATGGTCTGACGTCACTGTTCTTGCATTATTTGAAATATTATGTTGGTGTTGGATTTATTCTTGATATTCGTGTTATGGGTATTTTTTGCATTGTGTTGTTTTCAGGGTATTTATGGTTTTCATGTCTTAGCCACATGTGTTTTTTATTATTGTAGTTTGATTGTCAGGTACTTGTTAATGTTGTTCTTGTTGCTATCCGTCGTTAGTTACTCGTTTCTGAAGGAGGACAGGAGTGATAGAGGGTTCCTTTCCTCAGTTGGCGAACTTGTTATGACATCCTGGATGATGGGAATGGTCCTGGATTTGCCATACTTCATCGGGTGTGAAGCAAAATGTTTAGCTGTCGATCATATGTTTGTTTAAGATATATATATCACAAGGCAGTCGGATGCCTTCCTTATGAGACATCAGTGGTCATTGAAACCAACACATCAGAGAAATGAAATTCCGAGACTGCTAGATTTAGTTTCGGATTGATATACAGATTCACAGGGAAGTAACGAGTTGTAGGGAGGTGCTCAAGGAGTATCATAATCACAATAAATTAAGAGCACACCTATCACAGCTTGTATATGTTGGCCACAACCTGTTGTTTGCAGGAAGTAGAGGAGGAGCAGGAGATTAGTGTTTAACGTCCCGTCGACTACGGGGTTATTACAGACGGAGCGCAAGCTCGGGTGAGGGAAGGATGGGGAAGGAAATCGGCCGTGCCCTTTCAAAGGAACCATCCCGGCATTTGCCTGAAGCGATTTAGGGAAATCACGGAAAACCTAAATCAGGATGGCCGGAGACGGGATTGAACCGTCGTCCTTCCGGATGCGAGTCCAGTATGCTAACCACTGCGCCACCTGACTCGGTGTTTGTAGGAAGTGAACTTGGTTAAATGCGGGAGAAAAATTAATAAAAACGTTGTCCGCGATAGCAGAGTAGGACAAGTTCCTAAACTAAATGATGTACTTGGTCATTTTGAAAAAGCGGTATTGCTATGAAGAGTGAGGTGCTTTGGTTTTCATCCTGGGAAGGGTTTCTGTCTTAGGTGTACACTCACTTGTGTGACTGTCAATACACTAACGCGGAATTTACTGCATTGGCCAGAGGGGCCATTAAGCGTGTTACACTTCCAGAATTGAGAGCACCTTGAGGCCACCCTCACCCCTGTACTTACACATTCATTACACATATTTATCGATTCACAGCAGGTGGGAATTTCAGTGGAGCGGATGTTACATTATATCCACAACATTCAATAAAATCGTCAAATCATGATTACATAGATGATTTTCAGCAACGAAGATGTCGTGTCTTTACTAGGTATTTGCTTATTTCATTTATGCAGTAATCGCAGAAGGGCACAACCTACAGATCAGCCGAGACACCAGTTGCCAGACGAGTTTTTAGCAGCCAATGGGAATGATTGATGGGTCGTAGAAGTTTTGTATTATGTGGTATAAACTTTACATTCAGGATTGTATTGCAGTAAGGGTCCTGGTGACCTCCCATTAAGAGTCAGCTCATGCTGTAAATGGATAAGGATGGACCCATGTGGTACACCTCAGGAATGGAAGACTCGGTCCTGGAAGATTCTGGACGAATCTTTCGAAAGAGGGGATGTGTGTTGCACACCAAAAATTAAGATGCGCGAGTTGAGATTATCTTAAACGCGTTATTCCCACTCGCGGCTACGCAGTAGAGGCAAGCCTGTCCGAAGTGCTAACAGAGTAAGCCTTTTGACTTGGACGGGCGAGCCACGTTGAACTTCAATGCCGAATCATAGTATGACCAAGAGTGAGCTGATGTTTCATAAGAGACACTTGCGCACTACCGAGAAACTAACGCGTTGCCAATTTCAATGGATGTAGGAGCCCGTTCTTGGGGCACAGCGAGCTAGTAAAAGCTGAAAGCCAAGTAAAATGAAATAAACATACTCGTCCCCCTATAATAGTACTAAGTCGGACTCGTAGTTGTATGGTTATAAGTGATCGAGCGTAGGAACTCAAAGCATGAAGTAATGCCTCCATTCTGTCTGCTTATTAAACTGGAGAGAATGCTGTCATCTGAGTTACAGAGAATCCATGACCCAGCCTTGGTGATGGAAATCCGCTGGCAAACCTGGCAACGAGGCACACCATGTCTGTGGCGTAATGGCTGCGGGATTTGCGCGAAGTTTGATGATGTGGGGAGTTTGAGCCCAGCCAATCTCCACCCCCTGAGCTACTTTGGTCGATGGACTACCAGATGTGTACAGTCTGGCTGCGAGAGATGTTCACTCGCGCTCTCCTAGAAACGTAGACGTCTTTGGCCACATGCGGCGCATGATTAGCTGAGTCGTTTAGACTGCAGTCATGGGCTGTGAGGCTGTTCGTGGCTGAGGTTAGAGTCCTCCCTCGGGCATGGGTGTATGTGTTTGTCCTTAGGATAATTTAGCTTAAGTAGAGTGTAAAGTTATGGACTGATGACCTCATCAGGGAACTGGATTTGCAATGTACATTAGAATTGTGGTTTTTCTACCTCCTACATAGGAGTCAATAGTTCAGATGCTATTACAGGGAAACATATCTGGAGTAGGAATAGTACCCTACAAACATGATGTAATTGTAGTGGAAAAAGGACATGAGTTTGCTTAATAAATTAGTGTTTGAAAATTAAAGTTTCCTTCAAACTACCACCTCTACACTCACCTTTGTTTGAACAGGGCGAGATTGTTAAGAAATTAGAGACTCGAGTCGTTTGTGCATTGAGAGAGCATGTCGAGTATAATCGAATATAGAACAATTTATATTAAAATTATTTGTTTCATTACTATTAGTATGAATCTGGGTTTTTAAAAAATATATATATCTGGAGTGGTCATGCGGTGGATTGTGGAAAGAGGCTGTCAGCTAGGGCTGATTGTGCTTCTGTGATCATCAACGCAGTTTTTCCAATGAATAATTAATGTATGTGGAGCGATAATGTAACTTTTAGTACATCACTCCTACATGGATTTAATGTTTACACTGATGTGTCGATTTGTTACAATTTCTGTATCTAGTACTACTTGTGGTATTCTGCAAAATGATACTATAACTCCTGTTGATGGTCTATAGAGATGTAATTCAGTTTCAAAACACAATTAAAAAATTAATAATATGCTAATGTTCCAAGAATTATGGGATTTGAGTCTAATGTGAAGGGGCCTAATTAAATGTTAGCCCCAGAACTAGTAGAAAGGAACGTAGAGTGAAATTACAAACTAGTACGAATTGGTTTAATGGTAACTTGCTGGATGTTCCCAGTCAACAACAAGGCAGTGCTATTCTACTACAGAGATGAATTCAGAATTTAGTGCAGAAGTTTGAATTCACTGTGAAAGACATTTCAAGAAAATTTAGTGCACTTACCACTCGGTTAAGGTAAGAGCTGCAGAGAGGCTCTCTGCTGTGAAAAAAATAAGAGTGGTTTCTGTAGATGAGAGTCCAGTAGCTATCATGACAAAATTACTGTTCACTTTGCAGATACAAATTATTTATCATATATAAACCAGTAGTACAGAACTGTAATGATAATCCTAAAACTGTGTTTCTACTCTACTACTCCCGAAGAACTCTCTTGAACTGTAGAATGGATTGATTATTAAGAACTTATAGAACCTACGTATACAACTTACTCCTAAAATTGTTGAAAGCGGTATTGATTGGACAGTATGTCAGTTTATTCAAAAAGTTCAAACAGTTTACTTTGCGAAAGTTACCTATATTTTTAGTGTAATCTAGGAATATCATAGCTAACACTTGGTTCAAGAATCATAAAAGAAGATTGTATACATGGAAGAAGCCTAGAGATACTGACAAGTTTCAGGTAGGTTATGTAATGGTAAGAGAGTGATTTAGCAAGCAGGTTTTAAATAATAAGACATTTCCAATGGCAGATGTGCACACCAACCACTATCTATTGTTTATGAACTGTAAATGAAACCTGAAGAAACTGCAAAATGTTGGGAATTTAAGGAGATGGGACCTGGATAAACTGATAAACCAGAGGTTGTACAGAGTTTCAGGGAGAGCATAAGGTACATTAGACAGGAATGGGGGAAAGAAATACAGTAGAAGAAGAATGGGTCGCTCTGAGGGATAAAGTGGTGAATGCAGCAGAGGATGAAGTAGGTAAAAAGACGAGGGCTAGTAGAAATCCTTGGGTAACAGAAGAAAAATTGAATTTAATTGATAAAAGGAGAAAATATAAAAACGCAGTTAATGAAGCAGGCAAAAAGGAATACAAACGTGTCAAAAATAAGAACGACAGGAAGTGCAAAATGGGTAAGCAGGGATGGCTAGAGGACAAATGTAAGGATGTACAGGGTTATCTCACTAGGGGTAAGATAGACACTGCCTACAGGAAAATTAAAGAGACCTTTGGAGAAAAGTGAAACCACTATTATGAATGTCAAGAGCTCAGATGGTAACCCAGTTCTAAGCAAAGAAGGGAAAGCATAAAGGTGGAATGAGTATATAGAGGGTCTACACAAGCGAAATGTACTTGACGAAAATATTACTGAAATGGAAGAGGATGGAGATGATACTACGTGAAGAGTTTGATGGAGCACTGAAAGATCGGAGTCGAAACAAGGCAGCGGGAGTAGACAACATTCCATTAGAACTACTGACGGCTATCTGGTTAGCAAGACGTATGAGACAGGCGAAATACCCTCGGACATAAAGAAGAATGTAATAATTCCAATCCCAAAGAAAGCAGGTGTTGACAGATGTGAAAATTAGCGAACAATCAGTTTAATAAGTCACAGCTGCTAAATACTACCACGAATTCTTTACAGACGAATGTAAAAACTGGCAGAAGCCGACTTCGGAGAAGATCAGTTTGGATTCCGTAAAAAATATTGGAATACGTGAAGCAATACTGACCCTACGACTTATCTTAGAAGAAAATTAAGGAAAAGCTAACGCAAACCTATGTTTGTAACTTAGAGAAAGCTTTTAACAATCTTGAATGGAATACTCTCGTTCAAATTCTGAAGTTGGCAGAGGTAAAATACAGGGAGCGAAAGGCTATTCACAATTTGTACAGAAACCAGATGGCAGTTATAAGAGCCATGGGGCATGAAACGGAAGCAGTGGCTGGGAAGGGAGTGAGACAGGATTGTAGCCTATCCAAGATGTTATTCAATCTGTACATTGAGCAAGCAGTGAAGGAAACAAATGAAAAATTCTGAGTAGGTATTAATATCCATGGAGATGTAATGGAAACTTTGAGGTTTGCCGATGACGTTGTAATTCTGTCAGAGACAGCAGAGGATTTGGAAGAGCAGTTGAACGGAATGGACACTGTGATGAAAGGAGGGAATATGATGAACATCAAAAAAAGCAATACGAGGATAATGGAATGTAGTCGAATTAAGTCAGGTGATGCTGAGGGAATTAGATTAGGAAATGAGACACTTAAAGTAGTAAAAGAGTTTTCTTATCTGGGGAGCAAAATAACTGATGATGGTCGAATTAAAGAACAAATAAAATGTAGACTGACAATGGCAAGGAAAGCATTTCTGAAGAACGGAAATTTGTTAACATCGAGTATAGACTGAAGTGTCAGGAAGTCGTTTCTGAAAGTATTCGTATGGAGCGTAGCCATGTATGGAAGTGAAAAATGGACTATAACTACTATGGACAAGAAGAGAATAGAAGCTTTCGAAATGTGGTGCTACAGAAGAATGCTGAGAGAAGAGAAGTTTGTGGCACAGCTTGACTAGAAGAAGGGATCGGTTGGTAGGACATGTTCTGAGGCATCAAGGGATCACCAGTTTATAATTGGAGGGCAGCGTGGAGGGCAAAAATCGTAGAGAGAGACCAAGAGATGAATACACTAAACAGATTCAGAACGATGTAGGTTGCAGTAGGTACTGGGCGATGAAGAAGTATGCACAGGATAGTATAGCATGGAGCCCTGCATCAAACCAGTCTCAGCCCTGACGACCACAACAACAACAACAATGTCAATATCGTTTTTGTTTCTGGCATCATGATAGAGTATGTTCTCTGTGGTGCCAAAATCTTCTATGCTGTTTTCAGTGAATATAAATGACAAAAAGAGATAAAGTTTTATCATCATCACTATTTTTACCCTTGGGCTAACTTCATAATTATTTGTAGCAGCTATTTCAGAATCAGTACTACACCACAGACATGACATGAGTGACCACATAACAACAGCCCATGTGTGTGTGAAGCTAAAAAAGCCAAATAAAGCTGTGCAAATATATTTATTTCCACCTGGATCAAATAATCTCTGTATGAGGTAGGACGGCTTTAATATCTTTCTAAGGCATGATTAATGTGAAGTTGCCAATTTCGTTTGGAATCAATCTATTGTCCTAGAAACTCTCCAGACGTTAGGAGATTTGGAGAAAATCAAATGGAGTGTAACAGGAGAATAAAGAATTATGTCAGTACTTGAATGAGAGAGTTTCTAAAAGTGAAAAAATGTTGAGGTCATTGTTACAGCAAAGGTCGTGTGCCAGATAATAGTGATTTATATTCTGTTCAAGAAGATGAATGAGATCCTGTAGCTCGTTATGAAAGGAGGAGAATTCTTCACCAACATGGTCATTTTAATCATGATGCTGGAAACTATGAAATGAAGCATGGTTTTCAATATAACCATTTGTAGCCTGTTCTAAAATTTCAAGTTTTCATAATTACATTAAATAGTACTTATCCTCATGCTTGATTAGACTAGTTTGATTTTGTATTTCCTTCCACATGGCTAGCCGATCACAGAACTGATTTTGCATGTGGCTGTTTGGTGGGTGACCTTAGTATGTGAAACTGTGAACCATATGACGAGTTTTATTAGATATTCGTGTTAGAAGATTGGTCGGAAGGAGCGCAAGACATAATCTTTGGTATACTTGGTTATGAAAAATATTAATAATACTCATTTTATAAATCCTGCTTCATTCTTTGAATGAACGGTGTGGAAAAATAAATCTTTAACAATATTTACAATCCTACTGAATGAATTATAATGGACGTGGAAAATTTCATCCCAAGTTGAGCCATATTATTATTCTTGGTCAGGTAAATGGGTAGTTAGTGGGTTTTGAAATTTGCTCCAAGAATTAGAATATGACAATGCTGAAGAGAATGGATGTGGTAGAAGCAACAGTAAGTTATTTATCCTAATCTGAGGCCACAGAGCAATTGGAATAATGATCAGCAGCAATGTGATACATATTGTGATAGATATGGGAAAGGAAACTGGAGGAATCGGAGGAATTATGTGATTGCAATGAAAGCAACATTTTTAGGAGTGGTAATAGTGATTAGATTAGAAGACTGTTACGTCAAATCAAGATGCTGAAGAGAATGGTAGTCACTGACATTGACAAGTCCCTATTTTGTAGAATTACGCTTATTTTATCCATAGAAAAATGTTCAAATGTGTAGCCCATAGCCACATAATTGAAAACTGATGTGAGCGGCTGATTTGAGTGCTGAAAGCAGATTGAAAAACGCCTGTGAGAAATTGAATATGTTGACTATTGTATGTTTGAGTTACATATTGATAAGTGATAGACAGGAAAATCTCAATTCTCTGAAGAGTCCAACGTTTCAAATATATTTCACCTTGTGTTTAAGGTGTTGGAAGCCAGTTCATCTGGGGTGAGCGAGTCAGCATTTCACAGATCTGAAGTTGTAGCTTTATGGATTATTCCTTCTTTACCGTGGACTCAAGTGAAAGGGATGATTAACAGAAAAGGAGCAGGGATGAAGGGACAAGTCAGTATTGATTTTCTTTGTCAAGGTTATAGCTTCATTCGAATTTAGTAACTGTGTGGAATTTGGCTAGTTATACGATTTTAGGGGCTGATTTCTTGTTGAAATACCAAGAAGTGATGGCCTTTGGATGTGTTGTAGTGAGTTTTAAGTATAATGATGGTATGTTAAAGCATGAGGGAAGAGTTTCCTGTAGTGACTGATTATGGTGTTCAAGCAGTCTTATTTCATCATTTGCCAATGAGGGCGTTGAACTTCACAATAAATATTGAGTTGGAGTAATTGTGCTGAAGTGGTAGGCAAATTACTGAAAGGCAATTTATTTAGTGTACTGCGACATAATTCTTCAATATTTTCAGTGCATCCAGGGACACAAAATTCTTTTGTGTGTGTTGTTGCATTATGGACATGATTTCCCTGGTTGTTATCATGTTTTTCATTAATTTTTGCGGTACCGCTATATGTCTTTTTCTACTTAGTGTTGATAAAGGGATTTTACTATGAGCCACAAGTCTAGCACAGAATTTTCGATGAAGTTTTGTGTGATGTACATGTTGACACTATAAGTTTATTGATCATCTGAGGTGATGTTCACTGTGAGTCCATTCATAAATACTTTAATGTGAATGGATTACATGTGGATTATGCGCTGAAGAGCCAAAGAAACTAGTACAACTGTGGAATATAGCGTAGGGCCCCGCGAGCACGCAGAACTGCTGCAACACGATGTGGTATGGAGTATGTTGAGTAATGTTCATGCGTGGGGAGTTTGGAGGTCAAAGAAGTGTTTAAACGCAGAAGAGTGCTACTGAAGGCACTATGTAGCAATTCTAGACGTGTGGGGTACCACACTGTCCTGATGGAATTGCCCAAGTCCATCGGAATGCACAATGGGCATGAATGGATTCAGGTGATCAGACAGAATGCTTATGCACTTGTCATCTGTCAGAGTCGTATAAGAGGTTCCATATCACTGTAAATGCACACATCCCACACCATTACACAAGCTTCCACCAGCTTGAACAGTCCTCTGATGACGACCAGGCATAATTTTTCCAGTGATCAACAGTCCAATGATGTGCTGATTGGTCTAGTCAAAGTGTAAAGTATTGTATCGTGCAGTCATCAGGGTACAGGAGTCGGCCTTCGCCTCCTGAAGCCCATATCGATGCTGTTTCTTTGAAAGGTTTGCAAGCTGACACCTGACACCTTCAAACTATATTATTGTTTTTAAGGAATTATACTACCAGATTGCGTATATGTGTGGTGTGAGAAAAGTAATGTCGCAGACAGCACTCGAACGATCTAGCAGTGCTATGTACACTGGCGTGATCGTCGCTTTCTGACAGTCTGAGTTTTCAGCTCTTTACATGAATCACGTGATTTTTGGTAGCGCCCATCAGTGAAGTTGAGTTTTTGTTTTGTGTTTACAGTAATGGAACAGCGGAATTTAGAACGACGTTATTCAGTCACGTTTATTGTTAAACTTGGGGAATCAATGAGTGCGATCATTCAAAAGTTGAAACAGGCCTATAGGAAAAAATCCTTGTTAAGAGCACAAATTGTTCGCTGGCACAAATCATTTTTGGAAGGCTGATAGCCCGATGAAGATGAATCTCGCTCACGGAGGCCTTCAAGATCAAAAACCGACGAGGACATCGAACGTGTGCATGGTCTTTCGAGACCATACGGACATTTAACAATAAAGATAATAGGTGAACTGTCAAACTTGACAACTTTCACGTTAAATCAAAAATCTGACTGAAGATTTGCACATGTGGAAGGTTTGTGCCAAAATCGTGCTGAGAAATCTCACAATTCAGAAGAACAACAATTGAAGAAACACGTGTGTTGGTGGTCATGAGAAGACTGCTATTAACTGCGAATGTTTCATTAGTGTAATCATCGGTGTTGAATTGGGGATTATTGAGTATGATCCTGAGACAATGGGGCAATGTGAGCAGTGGCACACTGAGACACCTTCTCCACCAAAGGAAGCTCGAATGAGAAAATCAAAAATAAAAAAAGCTTCTATTTACTTTTTTGACTGTAGGGACATCATGCACAATGAATTTGTTCCTTCAGGACAAACTGACAACCTTGTGTTATGCAAGGATATCCTTAAAACTCTCAGGAGAAGATTAAATCGAGTGACACCGACTGTACATGCAGACGAATGGACTCTGAATCGTGATAGCGTTCCATTTAACACAACCATTTCCTTCACGGATCTTGTCACCACAAAAGGCATTCCTGTTGTCCCACAGGAACCCTAGTCACCTGATCTGTGTTCCTGTCATACATTTTCTGTTGGCGAAACTAAGAATTTCTTCAAAGGACGTCGTTTTGGGACTCTGGAAACATACTGAAGGCCGTAGGACTCAAAGCCTTTCGGCACTGCTGCCAAGCCTGTGAAGAATGATTATACCGACGTAAATTTGCCGAAAGAAACTACTGTGTAGGAACCAATTCTCGAAAAAAACCTTGGTAGACCAAAAATCAGTCACATTACTTTCTAATATACCAAGGATATTTCATATTTTTCATGTAATCTCAACCGAAAAATTTAAGTCTCAGTAGTAGATGTCACTTTCTACAATGAAAGACGTTTCCAGTATTTCCAAGTTGAGGGCCTTAGTTACACATCAGCATCTGTTTAAACAGTATATTGAGAGAAAACGTCAAAAACAATTACCGAAATATCTTTTTTATGTTTTTTGTGATGTTCCTGAAACCAGCATTACATCTTATCGAAAGTGTGTAGTAATTGCTAAGACTGTGCTAAAGGTATTTCCAAATCTGAACCATGATCGCATATCAGTTGGCTTTTAAAAAGCATGTTGTTGATATAGTTCAACAACAATTAACGACTTTTTAAAAAACTTTTTCAAAGTGTTCAATGTGTCGCCCCCCATCCTCATGGTAATGCACATTATGTAAAATGTGTTTCATTACGGGAGTTAATCAGTGTTTTAACGTAAAGTTTAGTATCTACATTCTAATAATATACCTTTTAGCAGTTCTGTATGCAACGATTAAATAAAATCTTTTTAGATATTTACCTTCGAATAATTGTTTGTGTTGCAATGTTGTATATGTGGCTTTATTGTTATTGTGGAACTAAAAAATTGGTACTCATGAATTAGATTTCTATAATGTCAAGCATGCAGCCTTCACCATGAAGTTAGCATTAATAAAACCTAGCATCAGTATTATCACACAACCTTAATATTCATTGCTAAGTGGCTTCCTTTCCTTATGTGAGTATAAAGGATATTTTTCTCTTGTTTTGCTTGAGTTTATATCGTCCCGAAATGAATCTTTTCAGAACACATTACAGAACTGATCACAGAATGAAATTTCAGTTAGGGATTTGGTGAGACGGCTACAGTTGTTTGCAGTGCATAGTAATACACAATGCGTTGGATACTTACATATTGTGATGTTTACATATTTAAATTGTAATTGTTTTCTGTCCTGCAGTGGTGATTAATTCCGGCACGGTCTAGCGTTGAGTGACATGGTATTGAAGAGCCTCAGAGACCGATTATTTTTCGCATGTTGCAACATGACTACAGGAAAGTATTTAAATTGTTCTGTCTAATGTCTTAAGCACTCCGTTTTATTATTGTCCCTTGCATTTCAAGTTACTTAATTCACTGCTGGAATATGTGCAGAGAAACCTTATCATTCTGTGATGTCTAAAAATTCGGTAGAGGTTCACACTTAGTGTAGAGCCCATGTGATGTATATGTATTATTCGATTGTTTTAACCCTTTTAGTGTGTACCTCTCACTGTAGCATGTATTTACAGTGCGTAAGGGAATTTGTGTTATCGCTTGTGAACCCTCCTGGCATCTAGTGGAAGTTCGCTGCACCTGCTGTAGTTTTAGTTTGTTGTGAAATACAGCCTTCAGGTTTGCGAGAAGTATATATCCCGACAAAAAGCGGTGTATTAATAGGTTATTCTGAATGATGGTAACCACCAATATAGTATCTGGAAGTGGCTTGGAAAGTATACTTCCTGTAAAATTAATCTGTCATTTGTGGTTCTTGGTAAGCGTACTTAGCACCAACAAAGGGGTATCCAAAAACATTTAGGAACATTTATTACCACCTCTGTCTATTCCAGACATGTTGTGGTAGTACACGGCACAAGGTGTACTAAAACTACTACAACAATTAGTTTCTGTATGTCGTGGGATTAATACTGTTGTCAGATTTCATTGCTTCCCTCCTGCAATATCCTTTATTGCATCCCTATCAGCTCGTAGCTGTATCCAGTGACAAAGTTTCAAGGATTGTTTTCACGTTGTGGTAAGTTAACATTAATATCAGTAACAATTATTTTCAGAACAAAATAAAAACAGAAAACACTGTTTAAGATTTTATTTGCGTGGAGTGGCG
Source organism: Schistocerca gregaria (assembly GCF_023897955.1). Taxonomy (NCBI): domain Eukaryota; kingdom Metazoa; phylum Arthropoda; class Insecta; order Orthoptera; family Acrididae; genus Schistocerca; species Schistocerca gregaria. Next base: position 414,609,351 of record NC_064925.1, on the reverse strand, counting down.
ACACATAACAGCACTCAAAAGGGAAGTGGGAAATCCATTTACAACCAATTTAAATACCTCACAAAGACGGGGTTGTGATATATGTACGAACTTAGTTTTTGGTCCTCTGTCTCAAAAATAAAGTTATTAAAAATAAGTACAGTACGTTTACCACATTCATAAAACGATAGCAAAATATTATGTTCGCTGAGGTGCTACAAAATATGTGCCCGCGAAAGAGTTAACACTGTGTATCAGTTAAATTTTATGGCTACTCATTTACGCTCCTTCGGTCATTTATTTAATTTTCGTGAGTTATTTTGGAGCATGTGTTGTCTGCGCTATCTGTAGCATACCTGTAGCCAATATCCCCTTTGTGAATTTAGTGATCATGTGTGATACAGATACTTAAATAATTCAGCTACATACTTGCTCTTTTTACTGTTGTGTTTACCATAACAAGCCCCTTACAGAAAATAGTATAGATAACAATCCAATATGGTGAAGATATGATGCACGTAGTGGATACAACGATGTCTATTGAAACACATTTCTATATCTAGGTTCTCGACTACAGGTAAGAGGATGAGCAAGCAGGAATCACAGTGATCTGAATCGATTCAGACACACCACTGATATTATTTGTGAGAACAAGATGCACATCCACATAAAATAAAAGATATAAGGCACAACGGTAAAGACAGTTGCATAATGTGATACTGAGCGCAAGCTCACACCAAGGAGTTTTCAGGTTTCGCTACATTATGAAAATTCGGATGCTGAGAAGACCATTAGCCATTTCCCGCTCGGCCACAGTAACAAGACAACGATCTGACAACTAACTGGAGTGGCTCCAATCAACGAAAAGATCCAAAAATGGAGCGTTAGGTGGTTTGGACACATTATATAGCACCTACTTTAGTCATCAGCTTAGCCTATTGTCTCATTGTTGCAGACCACAACCAACGCGGAAGACCCACAGGTAGTGTTAGAACGTACGAAAAGGTGAACATTGTCCCAAAAAGCAGACCACGCTCCAGTGGGACTACGCTAAAAAGGAGTAGAAGAAGATGATGATGATGTTGGAAAGAGAGCACAACAGGAGGGTCTCGATATTAATGAGTAGAACAGGGGTCTGAACTAGAGAAATCACAAAAACAGTTTGTGAACGGCCAAAGCCTCAGAGGCGCGATAACGTTCTCCCACCGAAAAGTTTAATGACGGACAGTGAGAAGAACGAGGCAGCTGTGCGAAGAGAGATTCCCGAGGTAGCGGTACGGGTCACAATAGTAAGGGCAACTTCGGAGGTGACTTTCGCACGTATGAACAGGGGACGGGACAACTGTAGTGCGAAGGGAGTTTAGAAGAGCGCCACCAGAAATGAGGACGCTGCATGGATAGTTTATATGCGACGAGAGGCAATACGTCACACCGAGAGGGAAGGAGGTAATGCAGCGTATAATTAGCCTCGAAATTAGTAGAGGGAGAAATTGTAACCAAGGAATCAGAGTAGTTTCAGCTCCGCCCCCGCAATGAAAGTAAGGTGAGGGGGAAAATATGGTGTGTTCTAGACAAAATAGAAGAAGAGCTTCTGTGCTGCCACCTGAAGGATCACAGAAATATAATAGGCGTTAATCCCCAGCAGGATGGTGTCAGGAAATGGAAAACCACCCATGATCGGTAAATCAACCAGCATATGTTGTGACCACCTCAGTGGACAAGTACGTTATAGGCACAATGACTGGTATAGCTATGGCTTCTGGTAATTTATGGTGGCGGGCCCTGTTAAAATGAATGAAGCAGATGGACTGCCTTATATGTCTCTATAACAGACTACGAAATTTTTGCACAGACATTCAGATGGAACTGGAATGTACTTGAAACAAAATCGGGACAGCCGCCTGGAGTGGCCGAGCGGTTCTACGCTCTACAGTCTGGAACTGCGCGACCGCTTTGGTCGCAGGTTCGAATACTGCCTCGGGAATGGATGTGTGTGATGTCCTTAGGTTAGTTAGGTTTAAGTAGTTCTAAGTTCTAGGGGACTGATGACCTCACATGTTAAGTCCCATAGTGCTCAGAGCCATTTGAAACATTGGAACCAAAATCGTGACAGATATCACCAAAGGCCTGCTTGTAGGATGCTCTTTGCGTCCACAGTTCTGAGATGTTGGCATAGAGTCATTAATAAACCAGCTTCATAGTACAGCAGACACTAGAGGCTGTGTAGCCTACGGAGATGATCTCCTAATTACAGTATCTGGCAGCACAAGCGCTAAATGAGTAGAGGATTTTAGTGAAGTTCTTGAAAGACTAAGTAGTTGGTGCACAGAAAACAGTTAACCGAAATCACCATACAAAAGAGATTTTATGTTAGCCCTCTAATTTTCGGACATGCGGCCGCGCAAATAAAATTTCTTACGCCGATAGATCGGGTGAATATTGTCCGGCCGTCCATAGAACGTGCGGTAAGTCTGACGACAATGTGCTATGCGCGTCCTTACATGCTCCACAGCGGCGGTGTTTCGTATGCGGGTCACAGACGCTGTTCAGCAGCATTAAGATACCCTTATACACTCCTGGAAATTGAAATAAGAACACCGTGAATTCATTGTCCCAGGAAGGGGAAACTTCATTGACACATTCCTGGGGTCAGATACATCACATGATCACACTGATAGAACCACTGGCACATAGACACAGGCAACAGAGCATGCACAATGTCGGCACTAGTACAGTGTATATCCACCTTTTGCAGCAATGCAGGTTGCTATTCGCCCATGGAGATGATCGTAGAGATGCTGGATGTAGTCCTGTGGAACGGCTTGGCATACCATTTCCACCTGGGGCCTCAGTTGGACCAGCGTTCGTGCTGGACGTGCAGACCGAGTGAGACGACGCTCCATCCAGTCCCAAACATGCTCAATGGGGGACAGATCCGGAGATCTTGCTGGCCATGGTAGTTGACTTACACATTCTAGAGCACGTTGGGTGGCACGGGATACATGCGGACGTGCATTTTCCTGTTGGAACAGCAAGTTCCCAGGAATGGTAGAACGATGGGTTCGATGACGGTTTGGATGTACCGTGCACTATTCAGTGTCCTCTCGACGATCACCAGAGGTGTACGGCCAGTGTAGGACATCGCTCCCCACACCATGATGCCGGGTGTTGACCATGTGCGCCTCGGTCGTATGCAGTCCTGATTGTGGCTCTCACCTGCACGGCGCCAAACACGCATACGACCATCATTGGCACCAAGGCAGAAGCGACTCTCATCGCTGAAGACGACACGTCTCCATTCGTCCCTCCATTCACGCCTGTCGCGACACCACTGGAGGCGGGCTGCACGATGTTGAGGCGTGAGCGGAAGACGGCCTAACGGTGTGCGGGACCGTAGCCCAGCTTCATGGAGACGGTTGCGAATGGTCCTCACCGATACCCCAGGAGCAACAGTGTCCCTAATTTGCTGGAAAGTGGCGGTGCGGTCCCCTACGGCACTGCGTAGGATCCTACGGTCTTGGCGTGCATCCGTGCGTCGCTGCGGTCCGGTCCCAGGTCGACGGGCACGTGCACCTTCCGCCGGCCACTGGCGACAACATCGATGTACTGTGGAGACCTCACGCCCCACGTGTTGAGCAATTCGTCGGTACGTCCACCCGGCCTCCCGCATGCCCACTATACGCCCTCGCTCAAAGTCCGTCAACTGCACATAAGGTTCACGTCCACGCTGTCGCGGCGTGCTACCAGTGTTAAAGACTGCGATGGAGCTCCGTATGCCACGGCAAACTAGCTGACACTGACGGCGGCGGTGCACAAATGCTGCGCACCTAGCGCCATTCGACGGCCAACACCGCGGTTCCTGGTGTGTCCGCTGTGCCGTGCGTGTGATCATTGCTTGTACAGCCCTCTCGCAGTGTCCGGAGCAAGTATGGTGGGTCTGACACACAGGTGTCAATGTGTTCTTTTTTCCATTTCCAGGAGTGTATAAGCGCCGACTGTGAAGAAAGCGAACAGAAATTCGATTTGCTTATTGATATACAGACAGATGTGAAAATTACCGAACTATTAGTTTAATAAGTCACAGCTGCAAAATACGTGGGGCATATAAGAAAGATCCACAAGTCATAATTCTTCCCGAGCAATGAACCTACACACCACCTGACGGGACATGGCCCATATCCTTCTTTAATGCAGAAAATACAACCAGACATTACAGGCCCTTGTGAATATGGAGCAGTTGTCACACTTGAACACATCGTGTGAGAATGTGCCACTACACAAAACGTTGCAGACTACGATAGTTGGTAATGGAATAGTCGATGACATAACAAGGAAAGAAGAAGTGTGGCACAAGTGGCATTTGCTGACAGTGAAAATGCACACATCATGAAAAACAAAATGCGTCATTTTGGTTCCCAGAATTCCGAATCTATACAGAAAATTGGAATAGAAATCAACATAAACATTATTTCCATCATTTTTATTTCTCATGAAACCCAAGCTTAGTATATTGTACTACTGTATAGCGAGACGTTCAGTGGTGGTGGTCCAGACTTTTGTACACACCGGTACCTCTAATAGAAAGTAGCACACCCTGTTGCATTGATGCATGCCTGTATTCGTCGTGGCATACTATCCACAAGTTCATCAGCGCACTGTTTATTCAGGTTGTCGCACTCCTCAACGGCAATTTGCCGTAGATCCCTCAGAGTGGTGATGGATCACGTCATCCATCCCTTGTTAGTCTATATCCCATACATGTTTGGTAGTGTTCATGTCTGGAGAACATGCTGTCCACTCTAATCAAGCGATTTCGTTATTATGAAGGATGTCATTCACAAGATGTGCACGAAGGATGCGCTACTTGTAGTCAATGAAGACGAATGCCTTGTAAACATGCTGCCCATTATGATTGCACTATTAGTCGGAGGAAGGCATTCACGTATCGTACAGCCGTTACATCGCCTTCCATGACCATGAATGGCACACGTCGGCCCCACATAATCCACCTCAAAACAGCAGGGAACCTCCACGTTCCTGTAGTCAGTGGACAATGTGTCTAAGGAGTTCAGCCTGACCAGGTTGCCTCCAAACATGACTCCGGCGATTCTCAGCTTGAAGGCTTATGCGACACACAACAGTGAAGAGAACATGATGCCAGTCTGGAGCGAACTATTCGGCAAGTTATCAGGTCCATGTGTACCGCGCTGCATGGTATCGTGGTTGGAAACATGAACCTCGCGTTGGTCGTCGTGAGAGAAGTTGTGCTTCATGTAGCCTATTACGCACAGTTTGAGTTGTAACACGACGTCCTGTTGCAACACGAAAAGCATTATTTAACATGGTGGCATTGCTGTCAGGGTGCCCCCGTGCCATAATCCGTAGGTCGCGGTCGCGCACTGCGCTATTAGCCCTTTCTCGGCCTGAGCGAGGCATATCATCGACAGCTCCTGTCTCTTTGTATCTCCTGCATGTCTGAGCAACATCGTTTTGCTTCACTCCAACACACCTGGACACTTCCCTTGTTGGTAGCACTTCCAGGCACAAAGTAAGAATGCGGTCGCATTCAAACCGCGGTATTGACCGTCTAGGCACGATGGATCTACAGACTACATGAGCCGTGTACCTCCTTCCTGGTGGAGTGACTGTATATGATTTGCTAGCGGACACACTTCGTCCAATGGGAGCAGCTCATGCATGGCTGTTTACACCTTTAGGCACGTTTAGTGACCTATCTGAACAGTCAAAGTGACTATATGTGTCATACGGAATCCACAGTCAACGTCTGTCTTCAGGATTTCTGGGAACCGGAGTGATGCAACACTTTTTTGGAGAGTATGTATTAGCATATGAACTGCAAGCATACATTGGCTAGAGACAACAAGGAAAAGGCCACATATGAAGACGACGAGTTATACCATAGCCGAACATCCAGCTACAGCAACTTTTCACAAGGAGGGAGGAGATGAGCCTCGGGGATTATTCCCTGGCAGTCACCTCCCAATCTATACAACTTGGGTGGCAGTAGCAGGGTCCCTATGAAACCTGAGCTGTGCCTCAGTCTGCCAGGGGTCACTATCAAGACAAATGAAAAATCTAGCTTCGTTGTGCGACGGGTGAGAGTAGTTTAATCTAGTGTTGTGTTAATGTAGTATAGTGCTGCAACGTGTGCTGTTGTATAGCAATGCAGTCAAAAATCACAAATTACAAAATTTTTGATGTCTCAAAGCAGCATAGTACAAAAGGCAAGTAGCATGTGACTATGGATTCCAAACTAATATACGGTTATTATCTATGTGGCAAATGGCCAAATGGTAGCCGGCAGCTGTGGTCGAGCGGTTCTAGGCTCTTGAGCCCGGAACCACGGTGCTGCTACGGTCGTAGTTTTGAATCCTGCCTCAGGCATGGCTATGTGTGATGTCCTTAGATTAGTTAGGTTTAAGTAGTTCTAAGTCCAAGGGATTTATGACCTCAGATGTTAAGTTCCAGAGTGCGTAGAGCCATTTGAACCATCTTTTAAGCTAAAGGTTAGAAAACAGATTTGATTTTCAAACTTATTATTTACTGAATTTCATATTTCATACAGACTTTCAATTAATATTTTATGCAGATATTTAATGTAGATTATTCCAACCTACATAAGACAATGATTAGTTACACTAACACATCTGCAAATATGTTGAAATATTACGCGCAATGTTCATGTCAATACATGTGAAACATCTGGTACACTGTTGCATTTAGGTAAAATACGAGAGAAAACACGAGATAAATCACTAAAAAACACATAAATAAGTGTCCTTTTTGTACTGTATGGAGATGAGCAAGTGGTACTCAGCACTGGCGCAGAGCCTACTCCTTCCTAATACCACCAACATGGCAGCAGTGGTTAACGTACACAGCCGCCATACGGTGGCGACAGCAGCGCCATATGCTCTCACATCATACCACTACATAATGTTTCACTTTCTAAACCTTCAATCGTGTGTGTGTATATATGGTCTTTACTATGGAGGGTAATTCGCATTCGGGACCCAGTATTTACTACCGCATACGAATTTTAAAACTGATTTGAACCGGAACTACACAGGCTACTTTAATTTGTTCTTAGAAACTTCTCCATCGTCCTGAAACTGTCATCATTGGGATATACAGTGCCAGATCAAACTATAGCGATAGTGGACTACGTGCCATTGGTGCAAATGGTTTAAAACGCTCTAAGCACTATGGGACTTAACATCTAAGGCCATAAGTCCTCTAGAACGTAGAACTACATAGACCTAACAAACCTAAGGACATCACACACATCCATGCCCGAGACAGGATTGCGACCGTAGCAGTTGCGCGGTTCCGGGCTGAAGCGTCTAGAAGCGCTAGGCCACCGCGGGCGGCCTACGTGGCATTAAAAAAAACTTATTACCCCAATTCTTCGCAAATATGGTTGCAGCTGTTCTCGTTTATAACAGCTTATATCACATCATCATCTTCACTTCTAGATTTTCAAAGAGAGATGATTAATAGATTTTACTCAAGAGGAAAACAATAATACTGAGAATGAACATTGCAGTAACTTATTTTGTATAGTTAGTACGATACTATTGTACTGTCAGAACAGGTCGTCGCTCTTTAGCTTGGGTAACAGCGGAATTTGTCAACAATGAAATATCCTAGGTCATTAGGCGAGCAGTTGCGTAGCAACATTGCGATTCTGAATCGTATTGCGTAAACACATTGTCTGTGCTTGCGTGATTTTCGTTGTGATATTCGTTTTGTTCTAGAGCGTCTTCTTGGTGAGAAAAGCTCATTAACTGAATATCTGAAGTGCTTTTCGTGAAAAGTCTTCCAACAGAAGATCTTCCAAAGCCAGCGTTGGGTGTGACGCAGTACGGAACCGTAAGTGAACATCGACATCTTTTCTTCTTCATCTCTCATCATGACTAATATCCTTTGCTGTTAATGTCACTCTAAATTACTGCTGCTGAGCGCTTTAGCACACACATGAAAACGCTTGTAGTTGATGATATTTGGATGTTTAATGACACCAGCTACATTGTAACGAAAAACGGAAAAAAAAGTTTCCAGTGATCCGACTTGAGCTTTAGCCTATGAGAGCAGTTTTGCAAAATCGTGGGCATGATTTCGGTAGCTGATGTAACCTGCTAAACTCTCTACATCCTTCAAATTCTGAAAGGTGTATATGTACATCATCAAGAGTGTTTAGGGGCTACGTGTCGGCTATATTCTGTGTCATATTACCATAATGTATCGCTTTTTATGTCCTACATGTTCTAGAGATTGCCAAGGCTCTTTATATTGTTCATAGTTGACGAGGACCAAAAAAGCGAGGTGAAAATTGATAATGTTGAAAATTTGTGCTAGGTGGTAGCAGGGACTGATACGAATATTATACTTAAAAGTCCAGATGGGCGAGATGTGCGCTACAGCGTATGGAAGGGAGATGGCATGGGATGTGGTGGGGAAGAGAGGGGTGTGGGTTCTAGATGAATTTTTTATTTATCTTAAATAAATAGAAATGAGTTGCTTCAAGCAAAAATTGTATTTCTGTAATCAGTAAGCTACATTAAATTTGTTAGGAAAATAGTCCTATTCAGTACTCTGTAGTAGGGTGATGGTGGTGTGTAGATTGCACGCACGTGAGGGAATGTAGTTGTCTGGTATTTGATCAAACTCTTCCCTCTTAGTTGGTCTGCAAACTGAAGCGCTACATTTGACCACGTTTTATTACGTCGTTTTCTGGCTCTCTATTTGTCCGTCTGCCTCTCCCTCTCCCCCCCCCCCTCTATCTCCCTCCCTCTCTCCCTCTCTCTCTCTCTCTCTCATACACTTACAGGCACTTCGTTGTAGAATGAGAGCGTGGCATTTATTTAGCTAAAAAGGGCCTTGCCACCAAAAGGCATATGCCTAGTTTCCAATCTGTCAGCGGTGAACACCATTAAAAATTTGACTTCATTATACATTCCACAGTGGATGGTACTCTGAGGGGTCGCACAGATTCCGATCAAGTGGACGAGCATGTGTTCTCCTTTAAATTGTGTGTCTGTGTATCTACATTATCTGCCCACTTTGGTACAAAAGTACATTCACAGTGTAGGTAGCTCTGTGAAGTTGGTAACTCAGTAGTGAATGATGCGAAGTGAAGGCGACCAAACATGGGTTGGACGTCGGCAGCTGACCACGTACGAGCAACGAAATGAAATGCGAAACAGATTGCAAACTTCAGAATGCAACATGGGGGCTGGACAGAGTAAAATGAAATCCATCTGCTACTAAGGAATATAACATTCTGTGTCTGTTCGCGCACATCACGTTTTGTTCCAGTAGAATCCAAGCACAAGAAACGTGTTTCGGCTGTAAATGTTTTGACAATTTTCAAGCAATCAGGGCTTTCGTGAAATCTTTTATGTTTGCAGGAAGCTATGGAAAATATTGTAAGGATAATTTGTGTAGAATGTGTTTTAGGAAGCGCATCGGTGACGTTGATGTGTGTTCCTGAAGTTTTATTACAAGGAAATGGTGCACATACGTAAGGGAATTAAGGACTCCACTATTCATATGTTGTGTGGCAGTGGAAATGAGTTACCGTTTATTGCTTCTAACCTCTAAATAAGTATGTTTCGATTTTGAATGTTGTTAGTTACATTAATTGTTCACTACTGTATAGTTAATATCTGTGATTACGTGTCACAGATTTTTACGTTTTTTGACCTTATGTTCAAAAGTATTCTCTATTGACTGATTATGTCTGACCTCTGGATGCACGAATAATATTCGAAATTTCAATTAATATGGCTCAAATATTTGGCTGCCGTTATTAATAAAATTACTCCTCTTTGTCCCTCGTTTCCGAATATTTGATGTACGTAACTGACCTACGAATAGTGTGGAAATCCTCACGTCTCCCAGAATTTCGTATCATCACACAATATTTCACGTTCTAAACATACAAACTTGTGTACATGTTCTTTAATAAGGACCTTAATGCTCTCAGGTGACGCAATATATACTGCCCCACACGCATTACGATTTTGTTTCGAAACGTAGCTGAACCTTCTGCACGTCTGTCATTGTAATAAATGTGTCGTCTTTTAGTATTATAGTTGCCTCTTGAAATCATTGCATGTTACTTCACAGTTTCTTTCGACGATCGTCGTATTCTGACTACATCTTAATTTTATTCAGGCTTTAAGAAAGGGTCATCTGCCCATCGCAGCGTACCATAGACGCACTCAGGGCGTCGGTTTATAAATGTCAAAATTTCGTGTTAAGTGTCTGATGCAAACATATTTCGCTGAGCTGCTTTCCCAATGTTATTCAAACTTGAAAATATGTGAATATTCGGATATGTTCGCATTCATAAGTAGTTGCCACTATCATTTCACAGTACATTAAAGTATGATTTCAGGTACTCCTGTGGCTAAAGGACACGTTGTAATCATCGAGGAAATAATTATATGATATGTGCAAGTCAGCTGCTTGTTTTTAAAACAAATTTATTACACAGTTCTCCAGGCACAAACGGGTAGGTGATCGAAAAATTATGAAGAAGGTTGTGTTATCCCAACTAAAGTCTAGGTAAATCTAGGTAAACATTGCAATGTAGGTTGTTGTTAATTAGAAATCAATGTTTTCAGTAAATGCTATTCCTTTACCTCGCTTAATAGGCAACGAAAAATTTGAGGGTGTAAGTTTAAAGCTGAAACTAACGTGGTCATCAAGGAAAGTGGCAAATGTTATAGCTTATAAGATATGCACTTCTGAACTGCAGTTGATTTGGGAATTTGTGGACTTGGCAGATCAGTCACGTATTATACGTATGGTCAGTAAATTGTCTGGATGCAGTCGGAAGTAATCGTCGCTATTTGACGTAGGTCCCAGAGGAATTTATGAACAATGAAATGTCAAACAACATTAGGTGGACAGTTGCATAGCAACATTGCGATTTCGAATCGTGTTGCGTAAACATATTGACTGTGCTTACGTGATTTTCGTAGTGCTGTTCTTTGTGCTCTAGAGCTTCTTTTCGGTGAGACAAGTTCATTAATTGAGCTTGTCGAGAAAGGTCTTCCGACAAAAAAACTTACAAAGCCAGCGTTGGATTGACGCAATACGGAACCGTATGTGATCAGTCAACACTTCTCTCGGACATCTCTTATCCACGCTAACCTTCTTTGCTGTTGATGCTCCTGTAATCTACTGCTGCTGAACGCTGTAGCTCACGCCTCAGATCACTTTTATTTGGTTTTACTTTGGATGTTTAATCACACCAGCTACATTCTAACGAGAAAGACAAAAGACATCCTTTCCAATGCGACTTGAGATTCAATTATGAGAGTACTTTCACTAAATCGTGGGCATGATTTCGGTAACTCATGTAGCCTGCTGAGTTCTTTACATTCTTTAAATTCCGGAATTTTTTATTTTCATTTTCGAGATGATTTGTTGACTTTGTGCCGACTTTATTCTGCATCGTATTAGCATACTGAATCATGGTATGTCTTACATCTTGTATTTACTATCAAGATTGTGTATATTGGTCACAGCCCAGCCAACGAAAAACTGATAGGTCGAATCAAGAAAGAAATTGTTATAGTTGATAATTTAACCGTAGTACGACTAGGGACTGACATGTATATTATACTAATGGTGTAGACAGGCGGACTGCTTTGAGAAGAAGTGCAATCCCAATGTTCAGTTAAGCTGCATTATAATTTCGTAAGAAAATTGTCCTGTTCAATTCTCTGGAGAAGAAATATTCTTAGTGTTGCAGCGGTTAAAAAAATCGTAGATTATTGAAAATAATAATTGGCATTGTAAAATTAATGTTTATTGTTAAACGTAGGGGATAAAGGAACTTATTACATGGATGTCGCTCGTCAAAGTGCAATATAACGTTGTTAAGGGATAAATTATGTTCTGGTGCTGTAACAGGGTGGAGGAGTGTGGGCGGATGGTACACACGTGATGGAACGGAGGCCGCTGTCATGTCGTCTAACTCTTCCCTCTACGTTAGTCTGCAAACTGAAGCGCGGCCAGCCGTTTCTCCATTCTCTCTCTACCTTACTGTGTCACGAGTCATTACACGAAAAGCCGCCACTTTTAACGATGGTTGTATTAGGTCACTTGCTGGCTGTCTATCTGTATCTCTCTCTACAGTTACAGTTACAGTGTACCGAGCTCATAGGTGGCGTTGTGAAGTTGGTAACTGAGTGGTCAATGGAGCAAAGCGAAGACGACCAAACATCTGTCGGACGTCAGTAGCCAAGTGATAAAGAGCAACGGAAACAAAAACGAAAAACATTGCAACCTTCACAATGCAACTAAGGGCAGGAGAGGTTCAAAAAGTCCCAACTGCTAGCAAATTACATGCAAGTAAAATAATGTTCATTGTCAGCTAGCGCACATCACGTTCTGTTGCAGTGGAAATCGTGTATAAGTAACGTGTTGCTGTTATAGAAGTTTTGCCCATTTTCAAGATATCAGGATTTACCTGAGATCTTTTAGGTTTGGAGGAAACTGTGGATAATTTGTTACAGAAAGTAACAAATTATGGTGGCCCCTTAACACCATCGCTTTCGTTTCTTAGTTTCTTTCGACGCTTACTCCATTTCGTCGTAATTTTATTCAAGGTCTAAAGGGACGTATTTGCATATCCTGACGACCAACAGACCAACTCAGTGCGTCGGTTCATAAATCGCAGAAGTTCTTGGGAAATGTCTGATGCAATCGTATTTCGTACAACTATTAGTTCAGTGTTACTGAAACTTCACAAGACGTGACTGATTCGTATCTGTTCATATTCACAAGTAGTTACCACTCGCATTTCACCGCATATTGAAAAAAATTATCTAAGTTGTCGGTCTGTCAAAAATATATGTTGTAGTCGTGTAGGTCGACGTCTTGGTTTGAAAGCAAATTTATTACACAATTCTGTAGGCACCTGCGGGTACTGTGTGCGGCTGCACTCAATTAAAAAGACGTCTATCAGCACATTAGCTTCGATTTGGGACGTTTTCAAATACACTTTATTCTTTTATCTTGCTTAGTAGGGAAATGATGAATCTGTTTTAGAAATGTTTAAATTGATACTAACATTATCATTGATGAAGGTTACAAAAACAGATAAGGCACGTATTACCTATGGCTAGAAAAGCGCTGCGGTACAGTGAGGAGCTATCTAAGTTTTTTAGTGTGGGTTTTAGACGATTTTTTCAACAATGAAGTATCGCACAACACGAGGGGGCAGATGAGAGGCATACGATGGCGTATCGTGTGGCATAAACATATTGTCTGTGATTGTGTGATTTTCGTAGTGCTATTTTTCGTGCTGTTGTGCTTCTTCTTGGTGAGAAAAGATCATTGACTGAATATTTGAACTGTTTTTTGAGGACCGTCTTTAGATAGGGAAACGTAACAAGATAGCGTTTGGTGGGACACTATACGAAACAGTAAGTGAAGAGCCAACATCTTGTTTCCGTCATCTCTTATCCACAATATCATCATTTCCTGTTGACGTCGAGTGTAAACTAATGCTGCTCATCGCTGTGATCTCAAATTTGAAATCGTTCGTAACCACCTAGCCCAGATGTGTTTTACCGAAGGAAACGATCCTTTCCGGTAAACAGATTTGATGTTCATTCTTCGAAAGTAGTTTTACAGTATTGTCGGACATGGTTTCGGTAACTGATGTACCGCCTGAATTTTTTGCATTCGGTGAATGCCAATAGTTTTTTGTTTCCATTATCAAGTGAATTTAGTGGCTCGCTGGCGACGTTGTTCTAGGACATATTAGAATACTGTATCATGTTACGTACTGTATATAGTGTAGACCATAAAGGTTCTTTATTTTGTTCATCGTGATTCACCAGCAGCAAATATATGTACATAATTAATTTTTGCTGGTCTGGAACATGGGTTTATCCAGCGAAAAGAAGATGTGGCAGCTTTGCCTCCCTATGAAGAAATTGATAGCCTGTATCGCCAGCGAGACAGAAAAAAAAGTCAGAATAAGTTTGAAGAAATGCATCACAGTTATTGGGTGCTGTGTAGTGAGTGGCATGAATTGTGAAGTCTGTTATGCCACAAACTACTATGAGTTGCGTACATCCCGTCCCCATGACCCTATTTTTGCCGACGTTCTACATACACATCTGCTCTGTAGTGTAAATAAATGATATTTGATTGTTGTGTATAAGCAGCAAACGAAGAAACAAGAATTTTGTTCATGAAATGGTTACTTCCTCGTCCAGTCGGTTTAGCTGTTGGTGAATCTTACAGCTAGTATGATCGCGGTCCATGAGACTTATTTGTCCTGGCTCTCCGTCCACAGGCAGCGTTGAACATCATTGATGCTCCCGATTCCGCTGAGGCGAGCAGACACAAGTGGTCAGTCGCGAAAATTCACCACGAACCCCTCAATAGATGTCCAACACAATTTGGAAGATACGTCAGGAACAAAAGAGTTTCACGTGCCTCGACATACGACATGGGAGGTGCGCCAGTAGCTATTTACCATTTTATTTAACAGCGAGTACAGTTGCATGCGCTTTTTTGCTTTAGAAAAGAACTATCCTGTTTTGACAGTATGTTTTAGGGTAAGGCAACGGTTAAAGAAGATGAAAGAATTTAGAGATGCTATAATGTTCGTAGATTATGAACATGCTTTTGAGAAATACAATAGACGAGTGATATGTTACATCCTGCAGAAAAAGGTTACTCGGTTCGTCTAATCAACTCCTTTGAAGCTGTTACAAAGGGCCAAAAATTATGATGAAGATTAAAGAACTTGTGTAAATAAGTAACAATAAAACAGAGAATTAGACAAGTATGTAACCTGTCTCCAGCTCTTTTCAACTACTACGTGGGTGACCTAGTCAATGCTTGGAAAGGCAGTATCAGCTACGGCATAAAGATCCACAGGGAGAAATGTTTTAACACTCTGCTATAAGCAGATGCTCAAATGACGAGAGTTCAGTAATGAAATTAAAAACTACGGTCCAAAATTAAACGCAAAATGATTTGAGCAGGCTAAATGAGATTTTTCCGTAGTGTTATAGCGTGAATCTGGAAATAGTGCCATATAAATGTAGAGATTAAGAATAAATTAGAAGTTGATTTAGTGTGTAAAAAAACAGACCTTAACAGCAAAAGATGGCGGAGATATGTTTCAGTACTGTTTATCTTAGCCTGCTGCAGTAAGTTGACAGCAATCCAGTTTCCAGTGATGCTGAAGTCGACTGTTAAGCACTGATTAGTAATCTCAGCTTGGGCTTTGTGGGGCAGAGATGCTGAGGGTATTAGATTAGGAAATGGCACACTTAAAGTAGTAAAGAAGCTTTGCTATTTGGGGAGCAAAATAACTGATGATGGTCGAAGTAGAGAGGATTTAAAATGTAG
Source organism: Schistocerca gregaria (assembly GCF_023897955.1). Lineage (NCBI taxonomy): Eukaryota > Metazoa > Arthropoda > Insecta > Orthoptera > Acrididae > Schistocerca > Schistocerca gregaria. The sequence goes on along the minus strand of NC_064925.1, from coordinate 414,593,958 downwards.
ACTGGCAACGGCAAGGAAAGCGTTTCTGAAGAAGAGAAATTTGTTAACATCGAATATAAATTTAAGTGTCAGGAAGTCGTTTCTAAAAGTATTTGTATGGAGTGGAGCCATGTATGGAAGTGAAACAAGGACTACAACTAGTTTGGACAAGAAGAGAATAGAACCTTTCGAAATGTGGTGCTACAGAATAATGCTGAAAATAAGGTGGATAGATCACGTAACTAATGAGGAGGTATTGAATAGGATTGGAGAGGAGATACGTTTGTGGCACAACTTGACTAGAAGAGGGGATCGGTTGGTAGGATATGTCCTGAGGCATCAATGGATCACAAATTTAGCATTGGAGGGCAGCGCGGAGGGTAAAAATCGTAGAGGGAGACCGAGAGATGAATACACTAAGCAGATTCAGAAGGATGTAGGTTGCAGTAGGTACTGGGAGATGAGGAAGCTTGCACAGGACAGAGTTGCATGGAGAGCTGCATCAAACCAGTCTCAGGACTGAAGTCAACAACAACAACGTACTTGCCAACGGCCTTGTCGCAGTGGTTCCTGTCAGATACCCGAAGTTTACTGCTGTCGAGCTGGTGTAACACTTGGATGGGTGGCCACCCGGTATGCAGAGCGCAGTTCGCAAACGGGGTGCCCTCAGCCCTTGTGAGGCAAGCTGAGGAGATACTTGATTGAGAAGCAGTGGCTCGCCGGCCAGAGTGGTCGAGTGGTTCTAGGCGTTAGAGTCTGGAAGCGCAAGACCGCCACGGTCACAAGTTCAATTCCTGCCTCGGGCATGGCTGTGTGTGTGTCCTTAGTTTAGTTAGGTTTAAGTAGTTCTAAGTTCTAGGGGACTGATAACCTCATAAGTTAAGTCCCATAGTGCTCAGTGCCACTTGAACAAAGCAGCGACTCCGGTCTAGTAAACTGACATACGTCCGGGAGAGCGGTGTGCTGACCACATGCCCCTCCATATCCGCTTCTAGCGACGCCTGTCGGCTGAGTATGACACGGCGGCCGGTCGGTAACTTGGTGCATCGTGGCCTGTTCGGATGGAGTTTAGATTTTAGACTCCTATACTTGAGTTGAGACGCGTTTATCAGCTTACTGAGTATCTGTATGTTGCGTTGAGCTCGATTCATGGTTTCTTAGGATTTACCTTTAACATTACATCACCAGAAAAGCACCACTTTCAAGCACGTTCCTGTTAGATCGCTTCCTTGTCTGTCAACCTCTTGGGTACTGGTTCCACAATTGATTCTAAATCAACTTAAATGTGACGTAGGGTCTTGAACTGTATGGGACTGTGAGAAATTATTTTACACTTTTTAGTCCTATTTAATGATGTGGTAAATTCAAAAATCACTTTTGTTTAAATAATTATTTTTTGCTTATTTCTGTAGTGAATGTGTTAAATTTCTCAATCGATTTAAAAAATTGGTAAGATCATAACATGTGGCATATTCCAGGTTATTTTCGGTGTCAACTAATTTATTGCATTCCCCTAGGTATCTCGTGGTAAATCATGTGTGTACACAGAGATTATTAGACGTCCTATTACACTCCCCTCGGATATTGGGTGCTAAGATATTTTCTGTGGAATATTCTAAAAACAGTATATCGTGCTGCGTTTTATTAGTCAGAACAAAGGGTCTAGTGTCCGACTAGAAATTCTACTCTGAGAGTGTCCTTTCCAAATAGAGGTAGCTACTTCTAAGTTTTGTAGGAAATAAAGGTGGATCGTTCACTCACTCTATCTCTATCACTCTGTCTCTCTCTCTCTCTCTCTCTCTCTCTCTCTCTCTCTCTCTCTCTCTCTCTCTCTGTTTCTTTCTTCTGTTCTCAATCTGCTCGACACTTATGCATCATTGCGAGTTAGGTGTACACCAGCATCGCATATTTGGTTGCATCTGCGCGTGCGTTCCTATGAGCTTGAGTGTTACGTTTAAGAGCTTTTTCGTAGCCGTAGCTGTGGATCACCTATCATTGACTGCAAGGGACGTTAATATTATTGCACTCTCTGCTGCTCCTCCTCCAAATGGAGGTCTTTTTGCTAACCTCAGAAAGAAGCAACGTTAAGCAACTCAGTTTCTAGTGAGCATACGACCCTTAAAGTCTTAAAAAATTACCATGTGCGTTTGTGGCAACTCAAGTCTACTTGTTTACGTACTGGACAACAGAGAGGGAAACTGAGCATACAATTTCGTCAGGGGCGAACTGGGCAACGACGTGGCAGAAAGTCGACATTTTCTTGCCAGAAGAATTATTTCACTTTTCTCTTCAGCATGTGACTTTAGAGCAACTTATGAAAATCTCTGGACTTGGCTGAACGGGTAATTTTAAGTCTTTTAAAGCCATATAGAGCGCAAATAACTCAATGCTACCTCACGCAACTATTCCTTCTAGTCGATAGATCAAGCTATCCGATACATGCTTTACATTCGTCCGTTTGCCACAAGTACCTTGTACTCTTTTGGCGCAATTTATGGGCAAATTGGTGGTAGACTCTTTGCATGTGGAAGTGGCTTTAAAATGACAGGGCAAAGAATTTGTGGAAATTTGTACAGAGAGCCAAATAAGTAGGGAAACAGTAACTAGTGGGAACCGTTGTTTGTCCTTGTGTTATCAGTTGACGTGAAGAACAGAGAAAGAAACGGAAAAGAAAAAGGAAAACGTACAGCGTTGGCAACTATAAAGCTGTGTTCTGTCCCATGAAATCATGCGTACTGTTCGTACATTGTTCTAAAATGCAATGCGAAACCCCCCACGCTTTACATCACGTATCATAATACTTGTTCGAAAACTGTGTACCTGTTTTAATTGGCACTGTAAGTCCCCACAACCCGACAAGGCTTCAATCATCGATTTGGTTCTTAGAACATGTTCGGTCTACATGTATTATTGTACTAACTGAAACCGTTACTTTGGTCAGAATTTGTAAATCATTCATGAGCTTATATTTAAATTTCCTAAAAACACTCCATTATCAGACATTTCGACGTTTCTGTAGCTTCCATCTACTAGAATACTGAGTAGTAAAATATCTTCGTAGGGACCTCTCCCTGTTCTCATTCCAATCTTTCTGACCGTCCAACAGTCCATAATGGACACGCTGTAATTCCGTATGATCAGTACGTGACGTTATATCTATTTTCTTCTTCGCAGATGTTCCGAAGGCTTTTGGGCGTGTTCTGCCTCCGGTCTCGGCGGGAGGCAGAGGAAGACTTTTACGGAGACCTGATAGACGTCGATTTAATTGGAAAGCCAGAGGTGAGGACCACCGAGATTTATTGGAAAAACAGTAATGACTCTTAGGTGCACCCACGTTTACAAAGATAATTACTTGAGACCTCAGATTAATGTAAGGCCTTCTGGATTTAGTAAATCTATCTTAGCTACTCGTAGTTATAAATAGGTCATCTTAGAATAACAACTATTCCTTTGTGCCTTTGTTAAACGTGCTTGTAGCGCTAATAAAACGAAATATCCTTCGGCTTTCTATGCGAGTATATCCGTTTCGTAGGAACTCTGCAGCCACAGGCCTGCTCAAAATTGTACTTTGTACAAGAAGAATGTACTTTAAATAAAAAAGGAGGTTACGCAGGACATTAAGAGTCAGAAATCACTTACGTTTCTGAGTTTTAATATTAGTTGGACCTATTCGAAATCACAAGAGCTGCACAAGAATTTACGGAATGTGGAGAAATGTCTTCATAAACTGGTTGCTGTTGGTTCCAAAATCGGTAACAACGTAGTGTACATTACGTGCAACTACTGCAAGTACAGCATTTACCACTACTGAACATTCTCTATAAAATCTGATAAATTTAATGCAAGAACTGTATTTGATCTCACTTATGCATGATGATGATTCGTTAGCTGATACTGGGACCAAATGAGTAGGCGATGATTTTAGGTCCGGCTTAGCCACTTGCAGGTTTTCAAGTCGTCCGTTGTAACTGAATGTGCGTACACGTGCTCGATATTTAGAGGTCTCAAAGCAGTGAGTGGATCCATTAGCTTCTTCTGTTTTGCTTATGGAGGATGTTATGAGTGTGAGATGTTAGGTACCAATTGGAGGTAGTTTATGTGACTTTTTGTACTGCTCGTACTTGGCTGGTTCTTGTGGTCTGACGATAGATGTTCTGAAACTAATTGGATTTTCTAGAGACTATTTCTGAGTGACTTTTTCACTATGTGTCGCCGTCACAGGAGGGTTTCAGGAGGGGCCATGTTCAACGACTTAAACGTGGCGACCCACGTTTTAGTCACGTAGTAGAGAGGTGGGACCACATCGTTTTAGCTTGTTAAACTAATTTATATGCATAAAATGTAAGCTTTCACGGCCGGTAATGTCTTCACTTGAAACCACTGGTCTGGTAGGCCGTGGCCGATTTATAAAACTCTCCCCTGACGTTTCATCTCTCACTCCTAGAGACATCCTCGGAGAATATCTGTCGCAGTCGGAGACGAAATGTCATTAGAGAGTTTTGTACACCGACCAGGGACTATCAGCCCGGATGATTTAAGCGAAGATAATTTAAAAGCAGTTTGCTTCAAACCCATTCTAAGTACAACACATTAACGATCCAGACTCAAGGTATAATACTGTCGTATTGTTACCATATGACCGTCTGGAAAACAATCCAAGTATGTGCTACCAAAGCTAAGACCTTTCTGTCTAACTGATAAATGTTGCAAGGCTGCTGAATTTAATACACTAACAGAAGATTAATTTAACTTATGGTGCGAGTAGACGCCCACAAAATATTAGATGTTACATAAAAGATAGAAAATAAAACTGGTAATCAACAAATGGATGAATTGTGACCGTGGAAACAAATCTCCCACAGAGGATGAGCGCCGCGCGTTGGCGGCTGCGCTCAGACGAGGACGAGTTGGTTCTGCTGGCAGCGCAAGCGGAGAAGTCCCGGCCACCGCCTGCTGCCATTGATGTAGCCTGCGGCAAAGTCATCGGGAAGGTAAGGCGGCACTAAACACACAACTTCATTTATAACTCGCTGCTAAGGGTTAAGTTAGATTACATACAACATACCCTTTTCTCAGACCAATATAAAGTGGCACAAGTATAGTTAATACTGGAAGATAATAATTATGACCCTTGTCACCGTTAATGATTTCCCCTGAAGAGTCTTCCCTTTCTTTCGATCACACACAATAATAGACAGAAGTTCTCTCTTAATGTACACTTTGTCCATACGAGTCACACTATACAATTATTGGTACTGTAGTTGCGTGAAGGAAGTCTTATGAATTTTAAAGGGAAGAATTGCTTTTGTGTGCAGGTGAACGATGGCTGGATGGTTGTGACGACTGCCGAGATCCATGAGCCGGCTGTGGTGGAGTGTGACGAGGACATCCCGCCGATCCCTCGCCGCCGGAGAGGGTGTCGGAGGTGCTGGTCGGAGAGAGTCGGGGAGAAGACCGTTGTGCGCCCACCTGGGGGCCGGGCACACCGCCTCACTACCCATTAAACGTATTCATGACGAGGACATCCCACCAGTTCCTCGTCGTCAGTGTGGGTGTTGGAGGTGCTTGGTGAAGAAAAGTCAGGGACAGGGACAGGGATAATGACTCACTAACCAATAGTCATGTTCGTGAGGAACTGATTACAGTGGGTATCCCAACAATGCCTCAACGTTGGGGATGTGTTAGAGATACTGGCCTGAGAATGTCACGGCTAAGAGTCTTGGGTGACTGCAAATTGGATGGTGACAACAGCTTTTCTACAAGCCAGTGAACATATTCATGAGGAACTTAGAACAGTGTATGAGGAGGGCATATCACCGATGCCTCATTATTGGATAGGGTGTTCGTGCTGCTAGATGGAGAATGTCATGACTGGGACTCTTGCATGTCTGCAAATTGGATTGGGATACCGGCTCACTATCCAGTGAACATATTCATGTGGAACCAAGTACATTGGCTCAGAAGGACATCCCACTGATGCCATGTCATCAGTGACAGTGCTGGTGGTTTGGGCAGAGAAAATCAAGACTAAAACTATTGTTTGTCTGAAAAGTGAATGGGGACAGCGACTCACAGATATTTAAAGTGAATGAATTATTAAATGGATTGATAAAATGAAACTTTAAAAGCATCCATGTAAAAGAATGTTAATGAAGCTTTAATATCATTGAACTCCATTTAAACAAGTAATGAAATAAAATTAATAATTTCTATCAAAGATGTACGATTATTTCTCTCTCTTTACATGTATGACTGCATTTAGACAAATATTTAAAATGTTATCTTTTTTGATGCCCATCACCCACAGAAATATTATACACAGAGACTGCCATAACTTTCAGTACAGAGGATATCCTTCTTCATCATTACAAATGGCACATAATAGTGAGTTCATCTGGCTTAAGACCAACTAACAAACAAATTACACACGTAGTCCATTTTACCTGTCTGCACTGATGCATAGTGCAGTTGTATTTTTACATAAATGCCTTTGTTTCTGACCTAACGGAAATGAAACAGCCATACAACAGTATAACATAGCTGTGAGTGAGAGCGCGTCATTCGCTTGAATGTCTACGACAGAAAAGAAGTGAAAACAGAGGACGATCAAACTGAACATCGATTGAAAGTTGCGAGGAACTAAAGCGGACAACGATTTGCTTAAAACTCCATTGCTCTCCTCTCAACTACAGGGATTTCATTCTACACATGAATAAAATTTTTATTCCATGCAAGTATCTAAGATAGTTTCTGATATTACAGGGTGCCTAAGGGTTACAGGAGTCACAGTTTTTAATCAATCATCAGTAAATGTAGTTTCTGGTTTGGAAGTGTCGAGCGCAAATTCCAGTGTTACTCAAGACTACTGAACATTTAATAAGGACAATATTCACACACACCATATTCTGAACACGAAAAGAGTTGACGTACACAGAAACGATCCTACAGACACATAAGTAACATCACTGCACTACGTGGCGCAATTTAATGAGTGTAACTAGATGAATTAATGAATACACACAAAGTATAAGCTAATTATGTACAGAAAAAATAATAATGTGTTGGGAATATCGCAAGGCCACCGGCCTTATCATTATACTCAACTGCTCAACTTTAGTGTTTGCAAAGCATGAATATAAATGTTGCGAGTGGGCCAGACAACAATGAAGAGCATTCGCCGGTGACAACACCAACGCAATTTTATTCAGTAGAACATTAACACAAATTCTTCTCCCGTTACTCTTACGAAAAAACTAAATTTTTACCAAATTCTTAACAAGAAAAAGTTTCCCATATTAGCTAAACCTGTCTTTTGTTTATAATGCTTTGGCAGTGATCGAAATAACCTTTTTTTGTACACTTGAAAATCATTAAAGCTACTAAAATTCATAGTAAACTAGAAGTAAACACACAACAAATGTGTTACGCCCGTCGGTGACGTAAGTTTAGAATAGGACGAAGCTATATGAATACAACTGAGACCTCGCTTATGCGGTGATAATGGAACAGACAGCATCGGTGGTGCAGCGCTGCCATCCACGACCGTACTGGTAGGTGGGCAGATCCCATACAAGGTCAACTACAACAGACGCAAAACTAATCTTAACAACTTATAACAGTGCACTCCATTTACAGCAAAATAAGGACAAATTCTGGTACATAACAAATTGTAAGGCAACATAAATTGATAAAACCATATGCTCAAGGACTACACACGAGTATAAGCAAACTATCTGCAGGCGCAACTCAGAATTGCAATGGGTTATACAGTCGTCTGCAACACCAAAATTACAGTAAAACCAGAATTACAGTAAAAGGCGAGAAGACAAGTTATCAACGCTCCAAAATTATTTTACCATATGAATAATGACGGCCTTGAAAATAGTAGCTTTTTTAAAAATGAATCTCCATATTTTTATTGGGAGACAAAAGAAACATTAAATGCCCAAAAAAGATGTACTACATCTGATCCGGAATAACTTCAATGAAAAGGGTAGTTATCCTTAATATAAACTGCACTGCTTTTAAATAGGAGACACGACAGAATTTCAATCTCCAGAAGTTTTTCATCAGTAGTTGGTGATAATAAATTAAATGAAAAAAGCAGGACCTATTAAAAAATCTTCACCAATGAAATGAGCATCAGTTATTTTGGAATGAACCGCGACAGGCAACAAGTACAGCGATACAGTTGAGGGGAACCTGGCTGTACTACCACGATGCTAGGGAGAAAAGCACGAAGTTTAACTTAACAAGCTCACTGAAATACATCATGAATCAATAGGGAAGGGCACAGAAGGTATCATCAAACTTGGATTAGGCTAATTTATGGAGTTTACTATCACCCCAAAAGTGGCCAAAACGACGTCCTTGTACAGAACAGGACCCTAGCCGCCGATAAAGAGTTTAATACTTCAGGGCTGAAAGGCGGTAGATCAATTACCTCAAGTGGGAGAAGTTTTGTGAGTGTTGGAACATTGTGAGGAATTTGCGAATGCATTAACGTTCCACAACAGTGATACTTCAGTTGACGTATTTGTTGACTATTGGTTTGTTCTGTAAGAGTGTGGCTGATGTGGTAGAGATTCCGTTAATGTTGGATGACATAGAGAGGCAGGTTTTGTGATAAAGTTAATGGTCACGAGTTTGGGCCGAACTGGCGGTGTTCTGACGTGATGACTAATAAACTCGGTGTCACCACCAGGATTCAGTATAACATCGGTTTGATGGACGATATTCTGGTTTGCTAACGTCCATAACGGTTGCGCCACTCAAAATGAAAATTTAGTGACAGCTGATTAATGAGAGGCATCGAGTCGGCGTGATACGGGTTTTCACCTCTCCGTATGCGTCGCCCATGTTTCAGGCACCGAAGGGTCAAGCCGGTAGTTAGCGATCGGTAGTTGATTATACAATTCCTAACCAAAAAGCCGTCTTAAAATCTGTACCGCTCCCGGACTTCCGTACCTGTTCTATTTCCTTTGCAGGAGGCACAGTATACTCCCGTCCTGAATTTGAACATGGCGTACCAGAAGATTTCTCTCATTGAGGACTGTAAACGTGCTACAGGATTTTACACCGTTTCGAAGCTGTACCAGTTCGGTAGTGTTCCTTTCAGTTTATACACCGAAGCGGCAGTATTATCATCTCTTAGACTCTGTTTTGGGTGACGCGTGATTCAAATCAGTGTGCAGCAAAGTCCTTATTAGCCTGCAGGAAGTGGGTTTGACCGTTAAACCATCCATGGTAAATCTGGAACTAAGGGAGCTTCCCTTTTTAGGACCTTGGTCTCAGCTAGTGTTGTTAAAATATATCAGAGAAAGAGACAAGATCTTTAGAGAAAAAGGAAATACCTCTCTTTATCCGTATCTCACATTTTTTATAAACTTTGTTTCGAACTTTGTCCAATTTGCAGCCACAGTAAATGTCTTGAGGAAGAAAGGGTTGAGTCTCCAGATGGGGGAAACCCAGCACGCGGTCTTTGAGACAATTATAGTATCATTGAGTATTCTGAATGTTTTGGATGTTACGGATTTTGATCGATCCTTCATTGTCCAAACGTGTGCTTCTAATTCTAGCGTCGTTGCTGTCGTTCCACAAAAAAACGATGGAGTGCGATCGTTTAGCTTATGGTTCCAGAGCCATGTCCAAAACGTAACTGAAGTACTCCGTGTGAGTGGGAAGTCTTCTTGGTTTTGGCCTTCCAAAAGTTCAAGTTCCACTTGGAGCTTTGCCATTTGTCCTCGGAACAGACCGTCAGGCTTTAATTTGGGTGCTCACGAGATCCAGGAAGACAGGACCAATCGCGAGGTGTGTTCGAGGTGGGCTGTGTATGTTTACACCTTTCGTTTCCTTGTCAGGCACATCCAGGGAGCAAATAATCTGGTAACAGATTCATTTAGCCGTATGTTCCAGGAGCATACAACGGAATAACAGCTGTAACATGATTCACTGGACTCCAAATGGGTTTCAATCGTGTTCTCTGATGTACAAGATCTCTTTGGGAAGTTGCTGGACAAATTAGAGGCAGGAACCATAGAATCAGGGGATGAGAAAAAATCCTGATACTGGGAAAGGTGTCAGGTAATGAACTGAAAAAAGAAGTATATGTTTTAAGTCTAAGAGCGTTTACCGTGATTTATTTTCAAAGAATATTCTTAAGAATTTATTTTATTTACTAGCGATTCATCAAGAACACTAGCACCCGCATCTCGTGGTCGTGCGGTAGCGTTCTCGCTTCCCACGCCACGGGTTCCCGCGTTTGTATTCCCGGCTGGGTCAGGGATTTTCTCTGCCCCGTGATGGCTGGGTGTTTTGTGCTCTCCTTAGGTTAGTTAGGTTTAAGTAGTTCGATTTTAACTTGTAAGGTGAAAGGGTGGCGACTTTATATACTAAAATGATCATTTAAATAAGAGCCCATGATATGCAATCTTATATAAAATTCTACAAGTTTGGCCAGACCATAGTTAAGATTCTCTATAGTACACAGATACCGCCTCTTAAGATCATAGGCAATAATATCAAAGTTTCCAAAGATCGAAACATATTTCAGATATTAGACCGTTACACTCCAACCAATAAATTCGTTAACACACCAAATCCGACAAACATGACAGAGGTAGTTGCTAACATTCGGTAGATTGATAGGGAGAGTACCGACCCCAAAGCAAACGACTGGTGAATTCACCAAGAAAACATGTAGGATGTAACAAGAGTAAATCAAACAACATGTCACCAATCACTTAACTTTTAATAAACGGCGATTTCTCGAGAAGACCTGGCGCAGCACCCCCAAATCGCTCTCCCGAACCGTCCCCTGCCAGTCGCTTCAACGGACGCAGGAAGGCGCGCCGATCTCCCGTCTCACGCCGTCGCAGCTCACACCGACCAGACTCATGTCGTGGGTTGACTCCTGTTGCTCTCGTGTCGACCGCGAAGTCACTACACCGCGCTATAAGCCGCGGCCCACTGGGCTCACGTGGCGACCTCACATGCGCCGACGCTCCAGACGGACAAGTCGTCTTGTGTCTCAGTGTGCGACCGACCAACCAATCATTCCAACCGCCAATGACCATTGGCTGAGAAAACTCGAGCAGAATGGCGGCCTAACGCGCAGACTCAGATGCAGCGAAGAAGCCCCGACCGGACGACCACTCGCTGAGTTCTCTTACTGCCTAACAAACCCGGACGAGAGACACAGGAGCAAGCTGGAGACGAGAGACTGACCCAGACTGACCGAATGGCGGGCTCATAGCGCCCCTTAATTTCACGTGAAGAGGCAACCTTTCCCCTTTCCCACCAGAGGGAGACACCAAAGCTGCGATTGCCACAGCGGCGCCACCACCAGAAACGGAGAGCGACTGTTTCACGCTACGCGCTGCAGCGCGCTCTTCAAAACAGCAATTTTTACCCCGGCTCAGAGCGATAGATCCTTTAAGATCTGTTCACCAGAGTAACTAGTGTTGGCCATTTTTAAGTATTTTGACAACCCCCTTATTGCCCGTCATTTGGAAGTGAATAAAACGGTTATGAAAGCTAAGCATTATCTGTCTGGTCCACAACGAATAAATATGTACGTAAATTAGTGGGTAAGTGTGAAGATTACAAATGCGTCAAGCCCAAATATAGTTCTACAGAAGGCTTACTTCAGTCCACGCGAGGAAGTGATCCCATGGACAAAATGTTCATTGATTATGACGCCCCAGTCACATGGCAAAGGGTTTGGTGCGGCCCGCAACGAATTCCACTCCTGTGCTAACCTCTTCATCTCAGAGTAGTATATCCAGCTTTAAGTCTTCCGTTATATGCTGGATGTATTATAATCTCTGTCTTCCCCTACAACTCCCTCTAGTCCTATGGAAGCATTTCTTTGATATCTTAACAGATACCCTATCATCCCGTCTCTTCCCCTTGTCAATGTTTTCCACGTATTTTGTTCCTCACCGATTCTGCGTAGAACCTTCTCATTCCTTACCTCAGCAATTCATATAATTATCAACATTCGTCTGTAGCAATACATCTCAGATGCTTCGATTCTATTCTGCTGTGATTTTCCGTAGTCCATGTATCAATGCCATAAAATTCTGTGCTCCATACGTACAGTTTCAGAAATATCTTCATCAAATTAAGGCCTATGTTTGACACTAGTAGACTTCTCTTGGCCAGGAATGCCATTTTTTCCATTGCTAGTCTGTTTCTGACGTCCTTGCCCGGTTCATCATAGGTTATTTTCCTACCTAGATAGCAGAATTTCTTAGCTTCATCTACTTCGTGAGCATCAACGTTGATGTTATGTTACTCGCTGTTATCTTTTCTGCTACCTCTCATCGCTTTCGTCTTTCTTGGATATACTCTCTGTTCAGATCCTGTACTCAATAGATAGTTCATACCGTTTAGCATATCATGTAATCCTTCTTTACTTTCAATCAGGATAGCAATGTCATAAACGAATCGTATCACAGAATTTTAACTCCACTCCTGAAGCTTTCCTTTATTACCATCATTGCTTCTTCGATGTACAGATTTAACAGTAGGGCGGAAAGTCTACGTCCCTACCATACACCCTTTTTATTCCGGCCGCTTCACTCTTAGTCACCCACTCTTATTATCCCCTCTGGGCATTTGTACATATGAAATATTACCCGTCCCTCTCCATAGCTCATCCCTATTGTTCTCAGAATTTCAAATAACCTGCACCATATTATATTGTCGAAGGCTTTCTCCAATTCGACAAATCCTAAGAACATGTCCTGGGTTTTCTTTAGTCTTGCTTCCATTATCAACTGCAGTCTCAGAATTGCCTCACTGGTGGTTTTACCTTTTCTAAAGCTAAACTGATCGTCATCTAATACATCCCACAATTTTCTTTTCATTTCTTCTGTATATATAAGTCTAGTCACCAACTCGGGTGCGTGACCTGTAAAGCTGACTGTGCGATAATTCTGGTTCCTCTCTGCTCTTGCACTCTTCGGAGTTGTGTGAATCATATTTTTCCGAAAATCAGGTCGTATGTCACCAGACTCTACTAAACACCCATCACTTACAGATACCCTTCAAAAACATGTCTGAGTTACGCAGGCTCGGATAGATCTCTCAGTCGCGATAGTCATGCGGAATCTTCGACGGTTTTCTGTGCCAGTCCTCTTGACAAGCAATTGGTGAGGCAACTGCAGATTGTTAGCGAAAGCGGAAACAGCGGCTGAAGGCTCGCGCGCGGCCTATCGCCTTTCAGTCCTGAAATATTGAACTTCATCAATCCGAGAGTGGTATTTTGGTCAGAGCAACGTTCTTGTATAGATCAAGTCTACATCCGTAGAGATAGAGTTTAATATGTTTTAACTGAACGCACTCACTTTTCTTTTTAATTTGAGAAACTTGCAGCTTGGTATCTTTGCCCGTGACGATATTGTGTACCAAGGGGCTGAGAGTGTTGAGCATCTGGATGTTCTAGCTTGGACCCACAAAGCGAGAGACCAACTTAGAAATCACCCTAGCCTTGGCCACAAAATAGGAAGTAAAAACATGAACACCAACCCTCACCCTGCATACATGGTGACCCTTATTATAGCACTGTGCCTACCTCCAATGTGTGAGTCCAGTATCCTTTCTCCTTGTTTTCCAATGCTGCTGTATGACCTCAGGTGTGACTTTTCCCGGCGAAAGATCGTTCAAAGACCGTAAAGTAGATAGTGGAGAATTCAGAGGGTATCTCCACGTCAAGCAGAGGGGTGTTGCCTTACGAATCTCGTGAAGACCCGTATCGAAGGCTGAGTTGAACCTTGGAATAGAAAAAGTCCACTAGTGCTGGGATTCTGTGTCATACATGATCAGTGCAGTTTTTAAATTACTGTTCATTGTTTCGGCAGTAGAACGCCGAGGGCAGTACGGTAGGGTGATGAACAGAAACGCTTAAATTGACTGGACAAAAAGGTTCACTACTGTCACCAACCATTGTCTGAACGAGGGCAAAAAGTGGAGAATAGTCTAGACAACTGGCGTATGGTGAAGGCCGTAGTCATTCGTCTGCGCGGAACCAACTTTATACACCAGGTAATAGCGTCCCTGTAGTCTTGGTGTAGCGCGCTTGTGTAGTAATCGAAACGTTCTCGGCTCCCTGTGTGAAACCCGCAACGGGTTAAATTTTGATTAATAATAAATATTGGCGGCCGAAGACTTTCGGGGTAAGAAGATCCCCTCATTAAGCCAACGGCCTTGTTGAAGAGGGCAGAGGAGCGGACAGAGGTTTATAACCCCACTTGTCCTCGGGGTGGGAAATACCCCTAAAGGAGGAAGAATCAGCAGTGGCCAACGGCATGTGGATGCGAAAGGCAATGGAAACCTTTGCATCAGATCATGTAACGCTTATCCAGAGGAAACATGGCCTGTAACTGAACAAGTATCTTGATGATCTCTTCGTTGGAAAAAGATTCGGGAACAGTCCCCCCTCTCCGATCTCCAGGAGGGGGCTGCCAGCACTAGGTGACCATGAGAAAAAGATTGAATACTCAGATAAGGGATAAAGTTTTCGAGTCATGGCGTGGAATGTCAGAAGCTTGTTCATTGTAGGGATGGTAGAAAGTTTAAAAAGAGAAATGCAAAGGCTTAATCTACACACAGTTAGGGTCATTGTTGTGTTCTGGAAAGAAGTCATGCATTTGTGGTCATATGAGTGTAGGGTAGTATCAAGAACAGCAAAAACTGGTTTAAAGGGAGAAGGATTCAGTATAAATAGGAAGGTAGGGGAGAAAGACTGTTACTGTGATATAGTACTTCCTATCACCATCGACAGCAAACCAACACCGACAACGATAGTTCGGATATACATGCCAACGTTGCATACTGAAGATGAAGAGATTGAGAAAGTGTATGATGATATTCAAAGTGTAATACAGTACATAAATGGAGATGAAAATCTAATAGTCATGCGGGATTGCAATGCAGTTGTAGGGGAAGGAGTAGAAGAAAAGGGTACAGGAGAATATGAGCCTTGGTCAAGAATGAGAAAGGAGAAAGGTTAATGGAGTTCTGTAACAAATTTCGGCTAGTAGTTATCGAATACTCTGTTCAATAATCACAAGAGAAAGAGGTACATTTGGAAAAGGGCGGGTGGTACCGGAAGATTTAAGTTAGATTACTTCATGGTTTGACAGAGATTCCGAAATGGATTGTAAGCCATACCCAGGATCAGATATAGACTCTGATCACAAAGTAGCAAATACGAAAAAGTAGGCTGAAGTTGAAGAGATTAGTCACGAAGAAACAACATGCAATGAAATGGGATACGGGAGTACTATGAAATGACGAGATACGCTTGAAGTTCTCTAAGGCTATAGATTCAGCAATAAATAATTACACAGTAGGCAGTACATTTGAGGAGGAATGGACATCTCTAAAACTGGAAACAAATAGGTACAAACTCGGTAACTGAGAACAAATGATGGCTAAGAAGGAAATACTTTAGCTGATCGATGAAAGAAGAAACTATAAAAGTGTTTAGGGAAAGGCAGGTATACAAAGCTACAAATGGCTGAGGAATTAAATAAATAGGAAGTGCAGAGAACATAAGACAAAACTGCTGCATGAAAAACGTGAAGAAATCGGAAAATAAATGACTGTCAGAAGGACTGACCCAGCATACAGGATAGTCAAAACAACCTTCGCTGACATTAAAAGCAATGGTGGTAACATTAAGTGTGCACCGGGAACTCCACTGTTAAATGCAGAGGAGAGAGCAGTTGGGTGGAAAGAGTACATTGAAGGCCCTTACCGACTCGGAAGATTTGCCTGACGTAATAGAAGACGAAACAGGAGTCGATTTAGAAGAGAGAGGGGAAGCAGAACTAGTATCAGAAGGGCTCAGGAAAACTTAAGATCGAATAAGGCAGGAAGGATAGATAACTTTCTATTAGAATTTCTATGATCATTGGGGGAAGTGGCAACGAAAATACTGTTCACGTTGTGTTTAGTAGAGTCTGTCGACATACGACCTGACTTCGGAAAAATATGATCCATACAACTCCGAAGACTGCAAGAGCTGAGAGATGCCAGAATTATCGCACATTCAGCTTTACGCCTCACGCATCCAAATTGGTGACAGGAATAATATACAGAACAAACGAAAAGAAAATTTGGGGATGTATCAGATGATTATCAGCTTAGCGTTAGGAAAATTAAAAGCACCAGAGATTCAAATCTGAGATTACAGTTGATAATGGAAGCAAGACTAAAGAAAAACCAAGACATGTTCATAGGATTTGTCGAGTTGGAGAAAGCCTTCGACAATATAATATGGTGCAGGTTATTTGAAATTCTGAGAACAATAGGGATGAGCTATGGAGAGGGACGGGTAATATTTCATATGTACAAAAGCCCAGATGGAATAATAAGAGGGTAACTAAAAACGAAGCGATCGGAATAGAAAGGTGTAAGGCAGGGATGTAGACCTTCCGCCCTACTGTTCAATCTGTACATCCATGAACAAGATCGTTGCTCCTGTTGATTTTTGGGAAGCCTTGCAGGATTCATGGTGTCAGATCCCTCCAGCGCTACTTCAGACATTAGTCGAGTCCATGTCGCGTCATGTTGCGGCAGTTCAGGGTGCTCCCAAGGGCCCTGCAGGATATTAAGCAGGTGTACCAGTTTCTTTTGCTCTTCAGTGTATAGGAAAGAAAAACCTCGCGCGGTTCCAGAGTGAAGCGCCTAGAACTGCTAGTTCACACCGGACGGATATTACTTGTGTAATCCAATCATCTATTTCCAGGGATGTCGGCTGGACAGGACGTGACACGTTGTCAAAAGAAAATACCAAAGTATTCTTCCTGAGATTTGTAGCTAGGCTAAATACAGGGACGAAATTTCGGTTAAACACCCAAAATTCCAATTAACATCAGCACGACCAGAAGGAGCAATCAGATTACAAGGAATATGAGCGAACGCGGAGATGAACTGACGGATAACACTCAACTAAGATCAAGTACAGCGATGTAAACACGGAATTGCAGATCAGCAAAGAAAACAACGTCCACTCGCTAGCGCAGCTGAAAGTGAACTACCACTAGACCACGAGCTGCGGACAACCTCTTTGCTATCTGATATGCGATTTATGGGACTGGCTATTCAGCCACACAAGCAGATTACTTTTACTCTCACAGAGTTAGATATGAAATTTGTCTTGTACACTCTCATTCACGCTTTTCATTGATCAGGTTAGATGAGGAAAGGATGTACATACCTACATACTGCACATAGATGTATTGAATATGCGTAATCGTGCTCGGACAGTTACCAAACGTTAGTAAAATGTGAAGTGAAATAAAGATAATATACCTTGTAGCCACTAAAGTCGCACTCAGCTGCTCAGGCTTTTTTATTTAGTTTATAGTTTGCGCCCAGATTTCAGGTGCCAGATGTACGTACATTAAGATAAATGGTAAGTAAAATGACGAAGAGGCTCATGTAGATATCCTTCAATTTGATATGCTTACTGCAGGTAGAATAAAACAATAACGGCCTTAGCCCACTGCTGAACCCGCGGAAACTGAATTCATTGTGCCGTTTCGCCCCCTATGGTTGTAGTAAAGCAAACAAGTACCATTAAGAAGTGATACAAGACTCTTCACTAGATCCTTATTACAGGCGATTTCCTCAGGCTCTATCGAGTCGAATGTTGTGTGACTTTTGCCCGCTAAAGCTTATATGTGGTGCAGTTTCATCCTCCTCACCACTTAGTCCACTCTTAGAGAGCCTTTCCTTCCGTACCCATCGTGTGTTGATGTTTTATGAAGTTCCCCGGCCAGTCATGAGTTCTACCACGAGTTTGATCTGTTTCCTGTTCAAGTTCCACATTATAGAACTTCTCTTTAAATATGGATTCGGCAATATTGTTATGCCATATTTCTGATTTTGAGTCTTAGATCAATATTCTACGCACCCCCTTCTGATTGAACAATGCAAGTTTGATTGTACCATCGTTCCAGGGGCTGAAAGATATTTCACAGCTGGTTAGCAGTCTGAATACTTGAGTAACATTCCCACTGTATTTCCGTTTCTGCGTGAAACTTAGCCCTACTTTAATTTCCACTCTTAAAAAAATACTTGTTACCAAGACTATTTCTTTACAAACTGTTATCCACCTTGAACTCGTATGCTAACTTTTAACAAAGTATAACGTAATTTGATCTGAAATGTAACTGCGCTGAATACAACCTCTCTTTATATTAAATGTGCAACTGAAGTAAATAAGTGGCATGCCTGTAATCAAAATTTCCACTTACCGCACGTCTTGTGACAACACTTTTGCAGATTTCTCCAAAGTACAACAGCCAACGGCAAGCAGACAGCATCAGAGGTAGATTCCTATTTCAAAATGAAATTATCAAATTATATTCAAACTGTTGCCTACCTCTTGGTGCAATGTGAACAACGTACAAAAGAGTACAAAATTTACTGAGAATTCTTATAAAAATGAAATAACTTGATCAGTTGAAATTTTAATTCATGATCAGGGAAGTGGGGTGGTCTTTCTCTCAGCTCTGGGCAAATGCACGACTTTAACTATCTGGCAATAATCATTTCTACAAATTAGGTGCGCAGTGCTGCAGTCGTATCTGAGACTCCTTCACTTTTAAAACAAAAAAATCGTATCTAAAATTTATATTCCTTTCAATTTTCATCATATACATCATACTCATCTTTGTTGTCCTTTACATTGCATCTTTCTTCATCTAAAATATACAACCACAAGTCAACACAGTGATGTACTGTTTCTACGGGGTCAATCAATAAACTATTTTCCCAACCAATTTCAATAACAAGTGACAAACAGTTACCTTTAAAGGTAATGATAAGGGAAAGGATTAATTCGCCCCAACGCTTCTCTTTAGATTTTGCATTTATTGTCACACCCTTCAGTGTAAACAACAGAACAAGCAAAGTAACAATGAGAGAATATTTCAACTCGTAATATTTGCTATATAATTTAAGAATTATTTAATAAGCAATAGGAATCTAAGATAATTCCTATCTAACAAACATGATTTTAAGACCATAAACGATAAAGATCAACGGTTAAGAAAGTCCAATAAACTTGAGCAAGGATCACTTTTTCAGTCTCTAAATGAAGTCAGTAGGTGACATAGGGGATAATAGGACTTACATTAAATGTTAACCAATAAGAATGATCACTCATTAAGAATTATAAACACAAATTAAAGAAAATCCATTTAAAGCCATTAACATCAATAGCAAATAACTAAGTCACGTGTCATCAAATGTATGAAAATCAAATCTTTCAGCTCTATAACAATGTTCGATTGTGGAATACGCCGGATTACCGACACAGAAGGCTAAAGTCTACCAAACAACAATTTCTCCAAAGCTAGAACCATCTTAATAGTGTAAAATACTTAGGTTATCCAGAAATACTATAATTCGCCTTTCTTGGGCAAAACGGTGGAGTAGATAAATAACCTCTTATTTCATGCTCCTAGAACATTTAGCGGCAACAGACACTCGGGCAACTCTTATCCAGTGTGGCTCGGGAAAGAGGATGGCTCCACCAGGAGGAGGAAACATTTGCCCGAACTGGAAAGGGAACTCGTCTAACACGAGCCACTAGGTTGGACGAAGACCAGACGGCGAATTTTAATCATTAATCAAAGCTTGCTGGCCAGAGGACGAAAATTACAGAGGCAAAGGTATCTTTATTTGTGCTCACAAGAACTGGTAACTTCTGAAAATGAGATTCCAGCAGAACTACCGCCGCAGTATCAATACGGGACTTCGGAGCTAAGGAGAGCAAGTCAACAACGGTCTCCACCCAATTGGCGTAACATTTCAGACAGATCGAGCAACCGACATCAGTCGTGGCTAGGCGGATTACCAAATAGAAACTGTGGCACTACCATAAATGTAATTACATAGAGCACTTAAATGCCACGGGGAATAAACTCCTTAACACAAGAATATACACACAATAACAAAGACTAAAGTTAAATATACCTACGTACTAAAACACAACAAATATTGGCGAATATTAACATAATCTCGCAATTCAGACATCCATAAAATTAATTGGCTACAATCCTCTCTGTCTCTCCGCCAGACAATACACGGTTATTTAATATCTTACAACGTGCTTATCCAAACAGTGACCTACGCCGTCCATGGTAAAATAACAGCTTGCAGAAGGGCCACAGCCAAAAAAATTTTCCTTTTTTTTGTTTATTTCTACGCGCCCTTTAAGTCAGCATGGCGTTCAAATACACGATCATGCACGGGGCAGTAACACTCACGCAACGCAATTTCCGTTCACAAACTCAAAGCAGAGAAACGTTCCACACGGTTATTAATAGCTCCCACAACACTGGAGTTTGGCCCCGCCATTCGACGACCGTTGCACTAACTAGATGAAAAATCTTACTTTCAGTGACGACACAACTTTCTGGAGGTTATTAGCAGTCGCATACGGACTTCATAGCTTCCCCAGCCCATGAACGGAAACCAAACGTTGTCCACAGATTTACAGCCTCTTGTATCCTCACAGCCCTGGTTTTTGGGCTCATCCAGACTTAGCGTAGAGGGACCTAGAGGGACCGAGCGTCCGGCTACAGAACGGTCGTCCAAGGCTGAACCCTCATCTCAACTACCTCCTCCGCCCTCGGCACGGCACACCGCGGCTCCTCCCAGAGGGCGCGCTAGCAGCGCCCTCGCGGAGGCTCCGCAACGTCCTCTACGAGAAACTCCAAACAGGAGTAAACCAAGGGAAAAACAGGAACCGTGCCAAAAGACACGGTTCACACAGCACTACGAAATACGTCCGTCACCTACCCTACTTCAAATAACGTAGCAGAGCGCGCAGAGGCAAATACTTTGCCACGACAATACCAAACATTGTTTAACGTAAATTGCTCTCTCTCTAAAGTGCGTGTACAAAAATGAAAACGACATGACCACCTTACAAAAATAGGTGCTACGATCTTTGTAGCACCAACGGAAATGCTCCTCCTTGTAAACCCAGAAAACGGGGAATTTCGCCTGTGGCTATCTTCCCTCGAGATACTGCTCACTGTGTTCTACGCTGTGCCCCGTAAATTCTGGCCCCAGAAGATTTATCTGTTTTCGACCTTCTACCAGACCAGATTATGTCTCCTGCAAGGTATTGTGGTTCATTCTTCGACTGCTCCCGTCTTGCAGTTGTTAGAGCGAAACGTTTATGAAATAGCAAAATGTTATTGTATGGTAAGTCGGCATTTCATAGACAATTCCTATATTTATCACACTCGTTATACTGATTCGAGGTTCTCCTTATGCTAAAGGAATCAAGTTATTTCTAGTTTTTTAACTGTATGTCCATGCAGCTGCCTCCATTGTAATCAAAAGATGCAAAGGTGGCATGTCCACCATGGTCTCCATACCAGGTAGTGGGTGTGCTACTGATTCCTACTTTTACAGATAACCAGTCCATTGTCTATACATTACTAAGCTCCCTAACAACCACCCTCTACATTATTCCTCCATACTGTAGCCCCATCAGTTAGAAGCTAGTTTTTACAACTGGCCATTTTAGTGCTGCAAAGAGTGCATTTTGCCCACAAATGTTGATTCTTTACGTGAGGGACCCATGATAGTTTCGCATCCCCCTACTCGTAGAGTTTCATCATTAACCTTGACATTCAAGTATACGGTCTGTGTGATGAATTTTCTTCTTCATAAATGGTGCTACATCAGTTTTCTTGGGTCCGACACTTACATTCTCTTTTCTGCCCCATTTTTTCCGAAATGTGTAGTACACTTTGTGCTGTTGCGCTCCTTAAATGTTCGGCTTGGGATATGTGAACTGTTAGAATTTTATTCCTACCGCCTGCAGGCAGTAGAGGCCTGCCCAGTCAATGTGATAACTAAGTAAGCCACTCGACGGTATTGTTACCACTATGATAAAACAGTCCAGGAAGAGTGGCGTTTACACCACCTGTCAACGGCCGAGTGCATGGAACAGTGTGACCAAGAGTGAAGTAATATTTTATTACTCAGGAACGTACGTGCTACCAAGAAACTCATACTTCGCAAATTTAACTGGGTATAGCAACCCGTGCTCAGTAGAGAGCGAGCTAGAAAAAGCTAACGGAACAAGTAATATAAAGAAAACCTACTCATGACGCTCCGATAATTCTACATCAGAAGCATAGCTATAAGCTTGTAAATAATCGAACATCGTTGCTCAAAGCATTGAGTAGTGCCGCCGTTCTGCCTTAGTTTGAACCAAACAGAATGATGTGCTTTTGAATTTCAGAGTAACCACAATACACGCTTCTTGATGAAGATCTGTTGACTAGTTGCCCAATGACTGACTCATACCCTCGTTCTTCACTTCTCGTGGGCAACTCAGCATCACGGTAGCTGCCACTCATGACTCAGGTCAACAGACGTCACCAACGGGAATGGGCGTCGACGTATTACTCGATCGGCCGTGTTTTCAAGCACAAAGCGCGTCCGTGAAGGCAGCTGGAATGCAGTATAAGGCTGCTTTCATAAAGATCTGTCAATACTACAATCGTTTGAGTATATGACCCCGCGGTAATCTGCCCTCTCCCTCACCATCTCACCCATCATGAGGGGCAGAGGTCAGGAATAGGCGGTGGTGGTGGTTACGGTTTAACGTCCCGTCGACAGCGAGGTCATTAGAGACGGAGCGCAAGCTCGGGTTAGGGAAGGATGGGAAAGGAAATCGATTTAGGGAAATCACGGAAAACCTAAATCAGGATGGCTGGACACGGGATTGAACAGTCGTCCTCCCGAATGCGTGTCCAGTGTGCTAACCACTGCGCCACCTCGCTCGGTCAGGTATAGGCCCAACTGTTACAGTTGGTGTCATGAATTAGTCGTTCCGCTTCACGACGCGGGTTGTCTGGGGAAATGTTCTTCCAGCATACAAACCGTAGAGTTAGCCGAGAGAGGTGATTGTTCGGTAACACTTAAGCCCAAAGAACGTTTCTTGGAGTCGGGCAGTAAGACTGGGTAATTTAGTAAATTACATCCGAGCAGTGGTACTCGTCGTATCTCCATTTCACTAGCATTGGCTCATTACAGTGGGGTGCGTTGAACCACACGTTGTTTATGTTTGATTCAGTATTTTTTCTCAGTTAAGAGACCCACAACGTCGAGTACTGGGTGGAATATGATAAGGTTACGTTTGCGAATTCATGTGAATCCCTGAACTTATCATTGTTTGTTTTGCAATTTTGCAGGGCACGAATTGCCATGCACTACAGGTGTAGCAGGCACATTTTTTACATGTACACGTGTTGATCATTTGGCTCTCCATAGTGCAGACTATAGATGGGTGACGACACATGAGAAAAGGTAACTTATAAGGTTTTTCTTCAGTAGTGAGTTACTTGTGTTTCTGGTACTGGTAGTGGTGAAATCAAGTGCTGGTATTACAACAGAATCTGTTGCTGCTATAACAGAGCAATTGCGGATGTTAACAGAAGAAACGTTTTACCAAAAGCACGAGCATGAGGACCTTCTTCGTAGATTTGTGGTTTTGGAAAGCTTTGAGGTTCAGTCACAGCCTGTCGGGGGAAAATAGGCAGAGATGGAGGTAGATTTTTCTCGTTTTGATCCAGCAGTAACCGCACCTATCAGTCTTTTTCCCAATAGAACAGGCGACTCCAAGAATTGTAGTCTGATGGTCACATCAGATCTTCCACTAAATCCGAAAGACCAGAACCTAGTTAAATCTCACTCGTGTAATGAAGAGTTGGATGTTTCACATTGTTTTGTATGCAGAAGCATGGCTCACTGTGTAATGTTAATGGATAATATAAGTGTTTCAGTTAGCGTAAATAATTTTGGGAGAGGAGGAGTTAATCTGTCAAAAGGTATAATGACACTACTAAATATTAAAACGTCGATACGTTGAGTTTGGACACGAGTCATAAGCAAACATTACGCAAGAAGCTGTATCACTTGTAGGCCAGTGATCGCACAAATAAGGAAAGTGTATTATTGAAATTTATCAACTTGTTTTGTAGAGATGGGGTGTTACTAGCTACTCTAGTAACTCAGCACTGTATAAAATTGGGGTTTTACACCAATTTTCAGCAAACAGTTCGTACAGCGAGACATTTACAGACATTAGTAGAGAAGTTCATGGAACAGAAACTACGAGATTGGATCAAGAATGAAGTAGCAGGCTCTGAAGTACACATGTCGTAATCATCCCTAGGATATCATTGGATGGAACCAAGGAATACATGTTTTTTCTGAGATAGCAGATGATTATCCAATCGCTAACCTTACTGAAATTTTGGATAAGTGTTGAGTGCTGTTATTTTACTGCATGTCACTCAAAAGTAGTCATCAGTTGGAAGTAGCACTTGAGCATAGGCCAAAGACAGCGTTTACCACATCATGCGGACGCTATCAATAGAAGCGAATATCATTCGGTTTGGAAATCGCTCCTGCTACTTTTCATTGGTTATTGGACGGAGTTTTAAGAGGGTTAAAACCTAAGGCCCATACATGATCTATTTGAATGACTTAATAGTGTATTCTTCGGTTAAACCGGAACATGTGAGACGATTGGAGGATGCTTTTAGTAGGTTAAGTCTGCACATCTAACAAGCACATGCAGTCGTTTGTCGCTTTGAGCTATCGTAAATTCATAAGGGATTTCTTGAATACAACTGAACATTTGAACAAATTAGTTATTATGTTAGATTTATGTTCCACAGATAATTCTGTACAACAAATAGTAATGATGTGTAATCAGCCATTTCACATACACATCGCCAATTAATTTGTAAAGATGGCTACATGCTAATCATTTATAACTGTAAAATTTACAGCTTTAAGCTAGTAGCTCCTGTCCATCAACTTTTACCCATTAAATATAAATACTTTTACTGAACAGAAGTGTCAAGAAGAAACTTTTTCAGATTGTTTTTGAATTATACTTTACTGTACTGTCGGAATGCTCAGAATGCTCAACTCCTTAAACAGATGACTGTAAGATGATCATGGGTGACCGCCACATATCATTCATACAGTAGGTTTTTGAACAATGAAGTGTTTCTTTTTTAAAGATGAATTGCCCCAGAACATTATCCCATTTGTCGTCACTGAATGAAAATATGGGGTATATAGCATGTTACTGATTTGCCTCTCCCCGAGATTTGCAATGTTTCTAATTCCAAAAGGGTCTGAACTATGTTGTTTTAGGAGTTCCAAAATGCACTTATTCCAGTGTAAATGCTCGTCAATACTGACACATGACAATTTTGAAGTTTCAACCTGTTCGCTATTTCCTTACTACTTGTTACCTTAACACTGATGTAGTACTCATAGATATGAAGAACTGAATATATTGTGCCTTTTTAAAATTGAGTGTGAGATCATTCGCAGATAACCAATGCTACTTTTAGAAACATCGTTTATCATTTGTTCTGTTTCTTGCGTATGCTTGGACTGGTTACACTACTAGTGTTATGTGCAAAAAGAATTATTTCTGCTTGTGGCGTATCAGACCACAGATCGGTTACATACATACAGGGAACAATAATAGGCCTAATACTGAACCTTGGGGAATCATGTCCTTGGACTATACTGGTTGACTTATTTAGTACAACTTTTCTTATTGATTTGGTTACATATGACATTATCGTTTGATTTTCTGTGTCTCCAGTCTCATAAATCTGCAATTTATCTAGGACTGTACTGTGATTCACACTGTCAAACGCCTCAGACAGGTCGCAGAAAATGCCAAATGGTGCTATTTATCATTTAATGCTTCTAAGATTTGGGGAGTTAACATTTATTACTCTATCGGGAACACCATCAAAACCAGATAAGATTTATGTTTTAGAGAATGTATAATTTTCTCTACTATGTAATTCACAAAGAGTGTAATGTTTCAGTGGACGCAGGAGTATCAGGTATCAATGGAGGAATTGGGGGAAAGAATGATTTCCGATGTAGTATTGCTATTCCAGATTTTGACAAAGAGTTCATCCCGTCTTATGATTCCTCAAATAAGGCAGTCGGCTGTATTTTGGGTCGGATGCTTTATGGACAGGGGCACCTAGTAGTTTATGAACCGTGACGGTTTAATAAGGCGTAAAGTAACGGCTCAACAAATGAAAAGGAAATGTTAAAGGTCATATGTGATATACACATTTCTGATGTTTTGTGAATGGTAGAAAATTTAAAGTTGTGACTGATCATGCGTCATTGAACTGATTGTGTAGTCTAATTGATCCCTCTTCTCGTTTGCCACATTGGGCCCTCAAGCTAATACGTTTAATTACGAGGTTGTCGGGCATAAGACACACAAACGATGTTACATTAAGTCGCAAAACAGCATTGTTTAGTGTATTGGGCAAGAGTTTATTGGAACAGCAGGGTGCATAGGCAGACGATAACGATTATCAAGCCTTTAAGTCACAGCCGCAAGCCTTAATACTTGAAGATTTGTTTTACAGACTTCCGAAATTGGGGCCACGTATCGCGGTCCCGAGAGTTCTTCAAAAGGAACTGATACAACAGGCTCATGACTAGCTGTTATCAGTTGTTGATTGCCGACGGACAACAGACAGGCTTATTACGGAATGGTTTTGGTGGAGGAATAGGAAGCGTGTCAAAGAATGTCTACCATGCCCTGAGGGAGAGGATATTTGGCACTAGAGAATCCCTTCGCTGAGGTCAACAGAGGCGTTGAAGCCATTTTAAATGCTTGAGCTCGACATTTACTATCCACAGTACACCTGTACGCATGTGCTTATGGCTATAGAACTCTTTTGCGGGATATAGTAATGATATCAATTCCAGATCAACAGGCCAGTACAGTGGCACTAGTATTATATTGGATATTGGAGATTTTAGTCCCCAATAACTTAATTGCCGACCAGAGAACGAGCTTAGTTTTCGAACCTACGGAGCAGATGTGTCATGTATTGCGTATTCGGAAGTTACAAAAGAGTCCGTTCCACCCGCAAAACAAAAGTTGAATGGAGCACCACCGTAAGACCATTTTCAAAATGCAAAGCCTTAATGATGACTGGGATATCTATTTTCTATATATAGTTTGCACGTGCAACTCGAAGGTCTACATGGTAACAGTTATGTCTCTACCTGAGCCAGTATACGATCCGAAAATGCTGTCCCACTTTAACGCTTTAAGTCCTAAATTATGCACCAACAGCGAAGCAGTGAAGAAGTTTGTGAGAAGAAATCGGGAGGTGTGGAAAAACGTACAAAAGGCGAAGACGAATGCCATGGACCGCCGAATAGGCTAATGGGCAGACTACCACAGTACCGTGTACGGCAGTGGGTATTGGTCGCTAATCCCAGTACGCCAGAAGGAAAGACGAAGAAAATCTTGATCAAATATCACAGACCATATCGGGTCGTGGGGATGAACACGCCGGTTAACGGAAAGGTACAGGTTCCTACCAAAATGTATGTCGTGCACATCAGGCTGGTGAAACTATTTAAGAGTATTTTGGATGCTGCGCCACAGTTACCTGTGTCCTTGGTGGGATAGTCTGGAGAAGGTAGAATGTAGGAACCTCGTCCGTTAGACAATTAGAGGCACTAGGATGCCTAATACCTTGACGTCACGTAATTAATAATGTTGTTGGATTATTTAGTGTGGTATGTTAGTGTTAAATTTATACTTGATATTTCTCTTATGTATACTTTTTGCATTGTCTTGTGTTCGGGTGGATTTAGTGTTTTCATATCATTGCAAGATATATTTTTCTTTTATTACTATACTATTATTATCAGGTTCTTGTTACTATTGTTTCTTCTTTCTGCTTGCCGTTAGTTCCTGTCTTTGGAAGGAGAGCGTTGATAGACTGTTTCTTTCCTCAGGTGACGATTTTGTGATGTCATCCTGAATGATGGAATGGTCCTGGGTTTGTCATACATTATCGGGAGTGGAGCATAACGCTTGGTTGACGGTCAACAACTGGTATGATTTGTGTTGTTCTCTAGGCAATCGTATGTCTTCCTTATGAGGCATCAGCGGATATTGAAATGAGGAATGAAATTGGTAGATTGAAAGATTTTCTTTCGGAATTGTTTAAAGAGATACAGGGAAGTGACGGTTATTTCGGGACTTACAAGTGAGCTGTGTTAGTCACAATTTATCTACGGCAAATTATGAGCATATTTATCACAGCTGGTAGATATTGTATCACTGACTATAGTTATCAAGCGTCTGCAGAAGAATTAAACGATTTCTTCTCAACATCTGTAATCTGCCACGCAGCGACAAATTACCAGCTCCAAGATATCAATCTCTCGAGAGACAAGTTTTTCCTAAAACATGTCACTACCGGCACAGTACACAAGGCTATTATGAGAATCTCTTCCGAGGCAGTAGGAAATGATGGAGTGAGCATGGGCATGATTAAAAACGTCGTAGACACTATTATTCCAGTTATCACAGACATCTTCAACCTGTCTCTTGTCAGTAGTATATATCCTACTGAGTGGAAGCAAAGTTTAATCCAGCCTATACCCAAGACTGGCAACTCTAAGTCACCAGGTGACTACAGGCCGTTTCTCGCTGGGCACAGAACCTAGGTCTGAAACTAAACCCCAAGAAATCCCAGGTCACACTTAAACCTCATCCAAAGTTAATCAGCCTGTACTTTCGCGAAACGGTCCCTAAAATACTAAAAAATACTCCTCAATGGTACCCAACTACCATACCAAAAAACAGTAAAAGACCTTGGAATAATCTTGGATGAACACCTAAACTGGTAAGAACAAACAGTCACAGCTTGCCGGAAATCGCTCTCCTCCCTACATGCAATTCAAAAATTTAGAAAAATATTTCCAAGCCCTTCATACTCCCAGCTAAGTTGGATACGCCCACATAAGGCACGCGATCTCCACACGATGTGCTTACTTCATCGATTTCTTAGCCACTGGTGCCCCCAATACTTATCTTCTCACATTAAACACCTATCATCATTCCACAATCGCAGTACCAGATCGGATACGTCTATCATCTTGGCTGTACCTTTACATAACACAAAATCTTTCTCCGTGTCATTCTCCATCTCAGCCATACAACTATGGAACGCACTCCCCTGTGATCTGCGTCTTATCCAGAACTACTCAACATTCAAGAGGGAACTCAAAACTTACATATTAGGGACGGTATAGCCACCATTGTTGTGCCCCTCCCATCTATTTCTTTCTCCTCTCCATCACAGCTTCGAATTTTACCATTCTTTTTCTCTTCCTCTAAGCTATCTGCCTCTTATATATCTCTTTCACCCCATTCTATCGTCTTATGTCTGTGCTCGATGAGAATAACTCACAAGCTGCAAGAATATAACGAGAAAATTCCCAACTAACAATGGGACTGACATTCACAAAAGAAAGGTACGTTTACTTTCACATACATTGTCACTATTATTATTATTATTATTATTATTATTATTATTATTATTATTATCATTATTATTATCATTATTATTCTTGATTGTTATAATTATTTTTATTGTTATAATTATCATTGTACTACTGTTATAATCTCAATTTTTTTGTTTAACATCAATACCGCATAATACGTTAAATGTCCTTAATGTTATTTAGAAACTGTAACTCGTTCAATCTGAGTATGCCTGGTTAGGTATAAGAGAGGGCCTGAAGACCCTAATCTTGCCAGGCAAAATAAATGTATAAATAAATAAATAAAAAATAAATAAATATTTGAAATATTATGTTGGTGTTGGATTTATTCTTCATATTTGTGTTATGGGTATTTTTTTGCATTGTGTTGATTTCAGGGTATTTATTGTTTTCATGTCTTTGCCACATGTGTTTTTTATTATTGTAGTTTCATTGTCAGGTACTTGTTAATGTTGTTCTTGTTGCTATCTGTCGGTAGTTACTCGTTTCGGAAGGAGGACAGGAGTGATAGATGGTTCCTTTCCTCAGTTGGTGAACTTGTTATGACATCCTGGATGATGGGAATGGTCCTGGATTTGCCATACTTCATCGGGAGTCGAGCAGAATGTTTAGCTGTCGTTCATATGTTTGTTTAAGATATATATATCACAAGGCAGTCGGATGCCTTCCTTATGAGACATCAGTGGTCATTGAAATCAACACATCAGAGAAATGAAATTCCGAGACTGCTAGATTTTGTTTCGGATTGATATACAGATTCACAGGGAAGTAACGAATTTTAGGGAGGTGCTCAAGAGTATCATAATCACAATAAATTAAGAACACACCTATCACAGCTTGTATATGTTGGCCACAACCTGTTGTTTGCAGGAAGTAGAGGAGGAGTAGGAGATTTGTGTTTAACGTCCGGTCGACTACGGGGTTATTACAGACGGAGCGCAAGCTCGGGTGAGGGAAGGATGGGGAAGGAAATCGGCCGTGCCCTTTCAAAGGAACCATCCCGGCATTTGCCTGAAGCGATTTAGGGAAATCACGGAAAACCTAAATCAGGATGGCCGGAGACGGGATTGAACCGTCGTCCTTCCGGATGCGAGTCCAGTGTGCTAACCACTGCGCCACCTGACTCGGTGTTTGTAGGAAGTGAACTTGGTTAAATGCGGGAGAAAAATTAATAAAAACATTGTCCGCGATAGCAGAGTAGGAGAAGTTCCTAAATTAAATGATGTATTTGGTCATTCTGAAAAAGCGGTATTGCTATGAAGAGTGAGGTGCTTTGGCTTTCATCCTGGGAAGGGTTTTTGTCTTAGGTGTACACTCACTTGTGTGACTGTCAATACACTAACGCGGAATTCACTGCATTGGCCAGAGGGGCCATTAAGCGTGTTACACTTCCAGAATTGAGAGCACCTTGAGGCCACCCTCACCCCTGTACTTACACATTCATTACACATACTTATCGATTCACAGCAGGTGGAAATTTCAGTGGAGCGGATGTTACATTATATCCACAACATTCAAGAAAATCGTCAAATCATGATTACATAGATGATTTTCAGCAACCAAGATGTCGTGTCTTTACTAGGTATTTGCATATTCCTTTTATGCAGTAATCGCAGAAGGGCACAACCTACAGATCAGCCGAGACACCAGTTGCCAGACGAGTTTTTAGCAGGCAATGGCCGTGGGAACGATTGATGGGTCGTAGAAGTTCTGTATTATGTGGTATAAACTTTACATTCAGGATTGTATTGTAGTAAGGTCCTGGTGACCTCCCATTAAGAGTCATCTCATGCTGTAAATGGATAAGGAAGGACCCATGTGGTACACCTCAGGAATGGAAGGCTCGATCCTGGAAGATTCTGGACGAATCTTTCGAAAGAGGGGATGTGTGTTGCACACCAAAAATTTAGATGCGCGAGTTGAGATTATCTTAAACGTGTTATTCCCACTCGCGGCTACGCAGTATAGGCAAGCCTGTCCGAAGTGCTAACAGAGTAAGCCTTTGGACTTGGACGGGCGAGCCACGTTGAACTTCAATGCCGAATCATAGTATGACCAAGAGTGAGCTGATGTTTCTTAAGAGACAGTTGCGCACTACCGAGAAACTAACGCGTTGCAAATTTCACTGGATGTAGGAGCCCGTACTCGGGGCACAGCAAGCTAGTAAAAGCTGAAAGCCAAGTAACATGAAATAAACATACTCGTCCCCCTATAATAGTACTAAGTCGGACTCGTAGTTGTATGGTTATAAGTGATCGAGCGTAGGAACTCAAAGCATGAAGTAATGCCTCCATTCTGTCTGCTTATTAAACTGAAGAGAATGCTGTCATCTGTGTTATAGAGAAACCATGACCCAGCCTTGGTGATGGAAATCTGCTGGCAAACCTGGCAATGAGGCACACCATGTCTGTGGCGTGATGGCTGCGGGATTTGCGCGAAGTTTGATGATGTGGGGAGTTTGGGCCCAGCCAATCTCCACCCCCTGAGCTACTTTGGTCGATGGACTACCAGATGTCTACAGGCTGGCTGCGAGAGATGCTCACTCGCGGTCTCCTAGAAACGTAGACGTCTTTGGCCACCGGCGGCGCATGATTAGCTGAGTGGTCTAAGGCGCTGCGGTCTTGGGCTGTGCGGCTGAGGTTAGAGTCCTCCCTCGGGCATGGGTGTATGTGTTTGTCCTTAGGATAATTTAGCTTAAGTAGAGTGTAAAGTTATGGACTGATGACCTCAGCAGGGAACTGGATTTGCAATGTAGATTAGAGTTGTGGTTTTTCTACCTCCTACATAGGAGTCAATAGTTCAGATGCTATTACAGGGAGTCATATCTGGAGTAGGAATAGTACCCTACAAACATGATGATATTGTAGTGGGAAAAGGACATGAGTTTGGTTAATAAAGTAGTGTTTGAAAATTAAAGTTTCCTTCTAACTACCACCTCTACACTCACCTTCGTTTGAACAGGGCAAGATTGTGAAGACGTTAGACACTTGAGTCGTTTGTGCATTGAGAGAGCATGTCGAGTATAATGGAATATAGAACAATTTATATTAAAATTATTTGTTTCATTACTATTAGTATGAATCTGGAGTCGTCATGCGGTGGATTGTGGAAAGAGGCTGTCAGCTAGGGCTGATTGTGCTTCTGTGATCATCAACGCAGTTTTTCCAATGAATAATTAATGTTTGTGGAGCGATAATGTAACTTTTAGTACAACACTCCTACAAGGATTTAATGTTTACACTGATGTGTCGATTTGATACAATTTCTGAATCTAGTACTACTTGTGGTATTCTGCAAAATGATACTATAGCTCCTGTTGATGGTCTATTGAGACGTAATTCAGTTTCAAAACAATTAAAAAATGAATAATATGGTAATGTTCCAAGAATTATGGGATTTGAGTCTAAAGTGAAGGGGCCTAATTAAATGTTAGCCCTAGAACCAGTGGAAAGGAACGTAGAGTGAAATTACAAACTAGTACGAATTGGTTTAATGGTAACTTGCTAGATGTTCCCAGTCAACAACGAGGCAGTGCTATTCTACTACAGAGACGAATTCAGAATTTAGTGCAGAAGTTTGAATTCACTGTGGAAAACATTTCAAGAAAATTTAGTGCACTTACGACTCGGTTATGGTAAGAGCTACAGAGAGGCTCTCTGCTGTGAAAAAAATAAGAGAGTCCAGTAGTTATCATGACAAAATTACTGTTCACTTTGCAGATACAAATTATTTATCATATATAAACCAGTTGTACAGAACTGTAATCATAATCCTAAAACTGAGTTTCTACTCTACTACTCTCGAAGAACTCTCTTGAACTGTAGAGTGGATTGATTATTAACAACTTATAGAACTTACTTATACAACTTACTCCTAAAATTGTTGAAAGCTGTATTGATTGGACAACATGTCAGTTTATTCAAAAAGTTCAAACAGTTTACTTTGCGAAAGTTACCTATTTTTTTGAGTCTAATCTAGGAATATCATAGCTAACACTTGGTTCAAGAATCATAAAAGATGATTGTATACATGGAAGAAGCCTAGAGATACTGACAAGTTTCAGGTAGGTTATGTAATGGTAAGACAGAGATTTAGCAAGCAGGTTTTAAATTATAAGACATTTCCAGGGGCAGATGTGCACCCCAACCACTATCTATTGTTTATGAACTGTAAATGAAACCTGACGAAACTGCAAAATGGTGGGAATTTAAAGAGATGGGACCTGGATAAACTGATAAACCAGAGGTGTTACAGAGTTTCAGGGAGAGCATAAGGGAACAATAGACAGGAATGGGGGAAAGAAATACAGTAGAAGAAGAATGGGTCGCTCTGAGGGATAAAGTGGTGAATGCAGCAGAGGATGAAGTAGGTAAAAAGACGAGGGCTAGTAGAAATCCTTGGGTAACAGAAGAAAAATTGAATTTAATTGATAAAAGGAGATAATATAAAAACGCAGTTAATGAAGCAGGCAAAAAGGAATACAAACGTGTCAAAAATAAGAACGACAGGAAGTGCAAAATGGCTAAGCAGGGATGGCTAGAGGTCAAATGTAAGGATGTACAGGGTTATCTCACTAGGGGTAAGATAGACACTGCCTACAGGAAAATTAAAGAGACCTTTGGAGAACAGTGAAACCACTATTATGAATGTTAAGAGCTCAGAAGAAAATTAAGGAAAGGCAAACGTATGTTTGTAGCATTTGTAACTTAGAGAAAGCTTTTAACAATCTTGACTGGAATACTCTCGTTCAAATTCTGAAGTTGGCAGGGGTAAAATACAGGGAGGGAACGGCTATTCACAATTTGTACAGAAACCAGATGGCAGTTATAAGAGCCATGGGGCATGAAACGGAAACAGTGGTTGGGAAGGGAGTGAGACAGGATTGTAGCCTATCCAAGATGTTATTCAATCTGTATATTGAGCAAGCGGTGAAGGAAAGAAATGAAAAATTCTGAGTAGGTATTAATATCCATGGAGATGTAATGGAAACTTTGAGGTTTGCCGATGACATTGTAATTCTGTCAGAGACAGCAAAGGATTTGGAAGAGCAGTTGAACGGAATGGACACTGTGATGAAAGGAGGGAATAAGATGAACATCAACAAAAGCAATACGAGGATAATGGAATGTAGTCGAATTAGGTCGGGTGATGCTGAGGGAATTTGATTAGGAAATGAGACACTTAAAGTCGTAAAGGAGTTTTCCTATCTGGGGAGCAAAATAACTGATGATGGTCGAATTAGAGAACAAATAAAATGTAGACTGACAATGGCAAGGAAAGCATTTCTGAAGAAGAGAAATTTGTTAACATCGAGTATAGACTTAAGTGTCAGGAAGTCGTTTCTGTAAGTATTCGTATGGAGCGTAGCCATGTATGGAAGTGAAAAATGGACTATAACTAGTTTGGAGAAGAAGAGAATAGAAGCTTTCGAAATGTGGTGCTACAGATGAATGCTGAGAGAAGAGAAGTTTGTGGCACAGCTTGACTAGAAGAAGGGATCGGTTGGTAGGACATGTTCTGAGGCATCAAGGGATCAGCAGTTTATAATTGGATGGCAGCGTGGAGGGCAAAAATCGTAGAGAGAGACCAAAAGATGAATACACTAAACAGACTCAGAACGATGTAGGTTGCAGTAGGTACTGGGCGATGAAGAAGCTTGCACAGGATAGTATAGCATGGAGCGCTGCGTCAAACCAGTCTCAGCATTGACGACCACAACAACAACAACAACAACAATGTCAATATCGTTTGTGTTTCTGGCATCACGATAGAGTATGTTCTCTGTGGTGTCAAAATCTTCTGTGCTGTTTTCAGTGAATATAAATGACAAAAAGAGATAAAGTTTTATCATCATCACTATTTTTATCTTAGTGAACAAAGGGCTGCATTTTACCCTTGGGCTAATTTCATAATTATTTGTAGCAGCTATTTCAGAATCAGTACTACGTCACAGACATGACATGAGTGACCACATAACAACAGCCCATATGTGTGTGAAGCTAAAAAAGCCAAATTAAGCTGTGCAAATATATTTATTTCCAC
Organism: Schistocerca gregaria; assembly: GCF_023897955.1. NCBI lineage: Eukaryota > Metazoa > Arthropoda > Insecta > Orthoptera > Acrididae > Schistocerca > Schistocerca gregaria. The sequence continues at coordinate 414,558,507 of NC_064925.1, read as the reverse complement.
CTGGAACAAATAATCTCTGTATGAGATAGGACGGTTTTAATATCTTTCTAAGGCATGATTAATGTGAAGTTGCCAATTTCGTTTGGAATCAATCTATTGTCCTAGAAACTCTCCAGACGTTTGGAGATTTGGAGAAAATCAAATGGAGTGTAACAGGAGAATAAAGAATTATGACAGTACTTGAATAAGAGAGTTCGTAAAGTGAAAAAATGTTGAGGTCATTGTTACAGCAAAGGTCGTGTGCCAGATGATAGTGATTTATATTCTGTTCAAGAAGATGAATGAGATCCTGTAGCTCGTTATGAAAGGAGGAGAATTCTTCACCAACATGGTCATTTTAATCATGATGCTGGAAACTATGAAATGAAGCATGGTTTTCAATATAACCATTTGTTGCCTGTTCTAAAATTTCAAGTTTTCATAATTACATTAAATAGTACTTATGCTCATGCTTGATTAGACTAGTTTGATTTTGTATTTCCTTCCACATTGCTAGCCGATCACAGAACTGATTTTGTATGTGGCTGTTTGGTGGGTGACCTTAGTACATGAAACTGTGTACCATATGACGAGTTTTATCAGATATTCCTGTTAGAAGAATGGTCTGAGCAGCGCAAGACATAATCTTTGGCATATTTGGTTATGACAAATAGTAATAATACTCATTTTATAAATCCTGCTTCATTCTTTGAATGAATGGTGTGGAAAAATAAATTTTTAACAATACTTACAATCCTACTGAACTGAATTATAATTGACGTGGTAAAATTCCTCCCAAGTTGAGCCATATTATTATTCCTGGTCAGGTAAATGGGTAGTTAGTGGGTTTTGAAATTTGCTCCAAGAATTAGAATATGACAATGCTGAAGAGAATGGATGTGGTAGAAGCAACAGTAAGTTATTTATCCTAATATGAGGCCACAGAGCAATTGGAATAATGATCAGCAACAATGTGATACATATTGTGATAGATATGGGAACGGAAACTGGAGGAATCGGAGGAATTATGTGATTGCAATGGAAGCAACAATTTTAGGAGTGGTAATAGTGATTAGATTAGAAGACTGTTACGTCAAATCAAGATACTGAAGAGAATGGTAGTCACTGACATTGACAAGTCCCTATTTTGTAGAATTACGCTTATTTCATCCACAGAAAAATATTCAAGTGGGTAGCCAGTAGCTACATATCCACATAATTGAAAACTGATGTGCGCGGCTGATTTGAGTGCTGAAAGCAGATTGAAAAATGCCTGTGGGAAATTGAATATGTTGACTATTGTATGTTTGAGTTACATATTGATAAGCGATAAACAGGAAAATCTCAATTCTCTGAAGAGTCCAACGTTTCAAATATATTTCACCTTGTGTTTAAGGTGTTGGAAGCCAGTCATGTGGGGTGAGCGAGTCAGCATGTCACAGATCTGAAGTTGTAGCTTTATGGATTATTCCTTCTTTGCCGTGGACTCAAGTGAAAGGGATGATTAACAGAAAAGGAGCAGGGATGAAGGGACAAGTCAGTATTGATTTTCTTTGTCAAGGTTATAGCTTCATTCGAATTTAGTAACTGTGTGGAATTTGGCTAGTTATACGATTTTAGGGGCTGATTTCTTGTTGAAATACCAGGAAGTGATGGCCTTTGGCTGTGTTGTAGTGAGTTTTAAGTATAATGATGGTATGTTAAAGCATGAGGGAAGAGTTGCTTGTAGTGACTGAGTATGGTGTTCAAGCAGTCTTATTTCATCATTTGCCAATGAGGTCGTTGAACTTCACAATAAATATTGAGTTGGAGTAAGTGTGCTGAAGTGGTAGGCAAATTACTGAAAGGCAATTTATTTAGTGTACTGCGACATAATTCTTCAATATTTTCAGTGCATCCAGGGACACAAAATTCTTTTGTGTTTTGTTGCATTATGGACATGATTTCCCTGGTTGTTATCATGTTTTCGATTAATTTTTTGCGGTACCGCTAGATGTCTTTTTCTACTTAGTGTTGATAAAGGGATTTTACTATGAGCCACAAGTCTAGCACAGAATTTTCGATGAAATTTTTGTGTGATGTACATGTTGACACTATAAGTTTATTGATCATCTGAGGTGATGTTCACTGTGAGACCATTCATAAATACTTTAATGTGAGTGGATTACATGTGGATTATGCGCTGAAGAGCCAAAGAAACTAGTACAACTGTGGAATATAGTGTAGGGCCCCGCGAGCACGCAGAACTGCTGCAACACGATGTGGTATGGAGTATGTTGAGTGATGTTCATGCGTGGTGAGTTTGGTGGTCAAAGAAGTGTTTAAACGCAGAAGAGTGCTACTGGAGGCACTATGTAGCAATTCTAGACGTGTGGGGTACCACACTGTCCTGATGGAATTGCCCAAGTCCATCGGAATGCACAATGGGCATGAATGGATTCAGGTGATCAGACAGAATGCTTATGCACTTGTCATCTGTCAGAATCGTATAAGAGGTTCCATATCACTGTAAATGCACACATCCCACACCATTACACAAGCTTCCACCAGCTTGAACAGTCCTCTGATGACGACCAGGCATAATTTTTCCAGTGATCAACAGTCCAATGATGTGCTGATTGGTCTAGTCAAAGTGTAAAGTATTGTATCGTGCAGTCATCAGGGTACAGGAGTCGGCCTTCGCCTCCAGAAGCCCATATCGATGCTCTTTCTTTGAAAGGTTCGCAAGCTGACACCTTCAAACTATATTATTGTTTTTAAGGAATTATACTACCAGATTCCGTATATGTGTGGTGTGAGAAAAGTAAAGTCGCAGACAGCACTTGAACGATCTAGCAGTGCTATGTACACTGGCGTGATCGTCGCTTTCTGACAGTCTGAGTTTTCAGCTCTTTAATGAATCACGTGATTTTTGGTAGCCCCCATCAGTGAAGTTGAGTTTTTGTTTTGTGTTTACAGTAATGGAACAGCGGAATTTAGAACGACGTTATTCAGTCACGTTTATTGTTAAACTTGGGGAATCAATGAGTGCGATCATTCAAAAGTTGAAACAGGCAGGCCTATAGGAAAAAATCCTTGTTAAGAGCACAAATTTTTCGCTGGCACAAATCATTTTTGGAAGGCTGATAGCCCGATGAAGATGAATCTTGCTCACGGAGGCCTTCAAAATCAAAAACCGACGAGAACGTCGAACGTGTGCATGGTATTTCGAAACCAGACGGACATTTAACAATAAAGATAATGGGTGAACTGTCAAACTTGACAACTTTCACGTTAAATCAAAAATCTGACTGAAGATTTGCACATGTGGAAGGTTTGTGCCAAAATCGTGCTGAGAAATCTCACAATTCAGAAGAACAACAATTGAAGAAACACGTGTGTTGGTGTTCATGAGAAGACTGCTATTAACTGCGAATGTTTCATTAGTGTGATCATCGGTGTTGAATTGATGATTATTGAGTATGATCCTCGGACAATGGGGCAAAGTGATGAGTGGCACACTGAGACATCTTCTCCACCAAAAGAAGCTCGAATGAGAAAATCAAATATAAAAAAAGCTTGTATTTACTTTTTTGATTGCAGGGACATCATGCACAATGAATTTGTTCCTTCAGGACAAACTATCAACCTTGTGTTATGCAAGGATATCCTTAAAACTCTCAGGAGAAGATTAAATCGAGTGAGACCGACTGTACATGCAGACGAATGGACGCTGAATCGTGATACCGTTCCATTTAACACAACCATTTCCATCACGGATCTTGTCACCACAAAAGGCATTCCTGTTGTCCCACAGGAACCCTAGTCACCTGATCTGTGTCCCTGTCATGCATTTTCTGTTGGCGAAACTAAGAATTTCTTCAAAGGACGTCGTTTTGGGACTCTGGAAACATACTGAAGGCCGTAGGACTCAAAGCCTTTCGGCGCTGCGTCCAAGCCTGGGAAGAATGATTATACCGACGTAAATTTGCCGAAAGAAACTACTGTGTAGGAACCAATTCTCGAAAAAAAACCTTGGTAGACCAAAAATCAGTCACATTACTTTCCTAATATACCGAGGATATTTCATATTTTTCATGTAATCTCAACCGAAAAATTTAAGTCTCAGTAGTAGATGTCACTTTCTACAATGAAGGACGTTTCCAGTATTTCCTAGTTGAGGGCCTTAGTTACACATCTGCATCTCTTTAAAAAGTATATTGAGAGAAAACGTCAAAAACAATTACCGAATGGCTTTTTTTTATTTTTTGTGGTGTTCATAAAACCAGCATTACACCTTATCGAAAGTGTGTAGTAATTGCTAAGACTGTGCTAAAGGTATTTCCATATCTGGACCATGATCGCATATGAGTTGGCTTTTAAAAAGCATGTTGTTAATATAGTTCAACAACAATTAACGAATTTTTTAAAAAACTTTTTCAAGGTGTTCAATGTGTCGCCCCCCATCCTCATGGTAATGCACATTATGTAAAATGTGTTGGTATTACGGGAGTTAATCAGTCTTTTAACGTAAAGTTTAGTATCTACATTCTAATAATATACCTTTTAGCACTTCTGTATGCAACGATTAAATAAAATCTATTTAAATATTTACTTTCGAATAATTGTTTGTGTTGCAATGTTGTATATGTGGCTTTATTGTTAGTGTGGAACTAAAAAATTGGTACTCATGAATTAGATTTCTATAATGTCAAGCATGCAGTCTTCACCATGAAGTTAGCATTAATAAAACCTAACTTCAGTATTATCACACAAACTTAATATTCATTGCTAAGTGGCTTCCTTTCCTTATGTGAGTATAAAGGATATTTTTCTCTTGTTTTGCATGAGTTTATAACATCCCGAAATGAACTTTTCAGAACACGTTACAGAACTGATCACAGAATGAAATTTCAGTTAGGGATTTGGTGAGACGGCTACAGTTGTTTGCAGTGCATAGTAATACACAATGCGTTGGATACTTACATATTGTGATGTTTACATATTTAAATTGTAATTGTTTTCTGTCCTGCAGTGGTGATTAATTCCGGCACTGTCTAGCTTTGAGTGACATTGTATTGAAGAGCCTCAGAGATCGATTATTTTTCGTATGTTGCAACATGACTACAGGAAAGTAAATAAATTGTTCTGTCTAATGTCTTATGCACTCCGTTTTATTATCGTCCCTTGTATTTCAAGTTACTTAATGCACTGCTGGAATATGTACAGAGAAACTTTATCTTTCTGTGATTTCTAAAAATTCGGTACAGGTTCACACTTAGTGTAGAGCCTATGTGATGTATATGTATTATTCGATTGTTTTAACCCTTTTAGTGTGTACTTCTCACTGTAGTATGTATTTACAGTGCGTAAGGGAATTTGTGTTATCGCTTGTGAACCCTCCTGGCATCTAGTGGAAGTTCGCTGCACCAGCTGTAGTTTTAGTTTGTTGTGAAATACAGCCTTCAGGATTGCGAGAAGAATATATCCCGACAAAAAGCGGTGTATTAATAGGTTATTCTGAATGATGGTAACCACCAATATAGTATCTGGAAGTGGCTTGGAAAGTATACTTCCTGTAAAATTTATCTGTCATTTGTGGTCCTTGGTAAGCGTACTTAGCACCAACAAAGAGGTATCCAAAAACATTTAGGAACATTTCTTACCACCTCTGTCTATTCCAGACATGTTGTGGTAGTACACTGCACAAGGTGTACTAAAACTACTACAACAATTAGTTTCTGTATGTCGTGGGATTAATACTGTTGTCAGATTTATTGCTTCCCTCCTGCAATATCCTTTATTGCATCCCTTATCAGCTCGTAGCTTTATCCAGAGACAAAGTTTCAAGGATTGTTTTCACGTTGTGGTAAGTTAACATTAATATCAGTAACAATTATTTTCAGAACAAAATAAAAACAGAAAACACTGTTTATGATTTTATTTGCGTCGAGTGGCGACACATAACAGCACTCAAAAGGGAAGTGGGAAATCCATTTACAACCAATTTAAATACCTCACAAAGACGGGGTGGTGATATATGTACGAACTTAGTTTTTGGTCCTCTATCTCAAAAATAAAGTTATTAAAAATAAGTACAGTACGTTTACCACATTCATAAAACGATAGCAAAATATTATGTTCGCTGAGGTGCTACAAAAAATGTGCCCGCGAAAGAGTTAACACTGTGTATCAGTTAAATTTTATGGCTACTCATTTACGCTCCTTCGGTCATTTATTTAATTTTCGTGAGTTATTTTGGAGCATGTGTTGTCTGCGCTATCTGTAGCATACCTGTAGCCAATATCCCCTTTGTGAATTTAGTGATCATGTGTGATTCAGATACTTAAATAATTCAGCTACATACTTGCTCTTTTTACTGTTATGTTTACGATAACAAGCCCCATATAGAAAATAGTATAGATGACAATCCAATATGGTGAAGATATGATGCACGTGGTGGATACAACGAAGGCTATTGAAACTCTTAGCAAGATGGACATATTTCTATATCTAGGTTCTCGACTACAGGTAAGAGGATGAACAAGCAAGAATCACAGTGATCTGAATCGATTCAGACACATCACTGATATTATTTGTGAGAACAAGATGCACATCCACATAAAATAAAAGATATAAGGCACAACGGTGAAGACAGTTGCATTATGTGATACTGAGCGTAAGCTCACACCAAGGAGTTTTCAGGTTTCACTACATTATGAAAATTCGGATGCTGAGAAGACCATTAGCCATTTCCCGCTCGGCCATAGTAACAAGACAACGATATGACAACTAACTGGAGTGGCTCCAATCAACGAAAAGATCCAAAAATGGAGCGTTCGGTGGTATGGACACATTATATAGCATCTACTTTAGTCATCAGCCTAGTCTATTGTCTCACTGTTGAAGACCACAACCAACGCGGAAGACCTTAACCGCATCGGATAGGTACTATAAACGTATATCTAAAATCAAGGAACATAAACCCACAGCTAGTGTTAGAACGTACGAAAAGGTGTACATTGTCCAAAAAAGCAGACCACGCTCCAATGGGACTACGCTAAGAAGGAGTAGAAGAAGATGATGATGATGTTGGAAAGAGAGCACAACAGGAGGGTCTCGATATTAATGAGTAGAACAGGGGTCTGAACTAGAGAAATCACAAAAACAGTTTGTGAACGGCCAAAGCCTCAGAGGCGTGGTAACGTTCTCCCGCCGAAAAGTTTAATGACGGACAGTGAGAAGAACGAGGCAGCTGTGCGAAGAGAGATTCCCGAGGTAGCGGTACGGGTCACAACAGTAAAGGCAACTTCGGAGGTGGCTTTCGCACGTATGAACAGGGAACGGGACAACTGTAGTGCGAAGGGAGTTTAGGAGAGCGCCACCAGAAATGAGGACGTTGCATGGAAAGTTTATATGCGACGAGAGGCAATACGTCACACCGAGAGGGAAGGAGGTAATGCAGCGTATAATTAGCCTCAAAATTAGTAGAGGGAGAAATTGTAACCAAGGAATCAGAGTAGTTTCAGCTCCGCCCCGCAATGAAAGTAAGGTGAGGGGGAAAATATGGTGTGTTCTAGACAAAATAGAAGAAGAGCTTCTGTGCTGCCACCTGAAGGATCACAGTAATATAATAGGCGTTAATCCCCTGCAGGATGGTGTCAGGAAATGGAAAACCACCCATGATCGGTAAATCAACCAGCATATGTTGTGACCACCTCAGTGGACAAGTACGTTATAGGCACAATGACTGGTATAGCTATGGCTTCTGGTAATTTATGGTGGCGGGCCCTGTTAAAATGAATGAAGCAGATGGACTGCCTCATATGTCTCTATAACAGACTACGAAATTTTTGCACAGACATTCAGATGCAACTGGAGTGTACTTGAAACGAAATCGGGACAGCCGGCCGGAGTGGCCGAGCGGCTCTAGGCTCTACAGTCTGGAACTGCGCGACCGCTTTGATCGCAGGTTCGAATACTGCCTCGGGCATGGATGTGTGTGATGTCCTTAGGTTAGTTAGGTTTAAGTAGTTCTAAGTTCTAGGGGACTGATAACCTCACATGTAAAGTCCCATAGTGCTCAGAGCCATTTGAAACATTGGAATCAAAATCGTGACAGATATCACCAAAGGCCTGCTTGTAGGATGCTCTTTGCGTCCACAGTTCTGAGATGTTGGCATAGAATCATTAATAAACCAGCTTCATAATACAGCAGACACTAGAGGCTGCGTAGCCTACGGAGATGATCTCCTAATTACAGTATCTGGCAGGACAAGCGCTATATGAGTAGAGGATTTTAGTGAAGTTCTTGAAAGACTAAGTAATTGGTGCACAGAAAACAGTTAACCGAAATCACCATACAAAAGAGATTTTATGTTAGCCCTCTAATTTTAGGACATGCGGCCGCGCAAATAAAATTTCTTCCGCCGATAGTTCTGGTGAATATTGTCCGGCCGTCCATAGAACGTGCGGTAAGGCTGACGACAATGTGCTATGCGCGTCCTTACATGCTCCACAGCGGCGGTGTTTCGTATGCGGGTCACAGACGCTGGTCAGCAGCATTAAGATGCGCTTATATAAGCGCCGCCTGTGAAGAAAGCGTACAGAAATTCGATTCGCTTATTGATATATGTTCGGCGTAGATGAAACCATGACAACTTCTCTGCAGTTTAGTTACCCCAAGAGCAGGGTTCTATGCTTTGTCCAAACAGAAACCACTATCTCCGTTTATTAAATTATTAGCTAATCTACATCGAGTAAAGTTGCAATCTTCGTAAGATAGCCTTAACACAGTTTTTCTCAAGAATATGACGGATCTTCGAGGAGAGAGCACTCACATAGGGCAAAACAGTAATTGATCTAAAGGAGTTACTATCTTTTTTCCCATCACATAGTATGTGAATAAGGATTGGGGTAAGTAATGAAAGAGAAAGCTATCTGGTAGAATTTTGCACAGAGCATAACTTAATCATTGCTACCACTTGGTTCAAGAATCATAAAAAAGGTTATATATATGGAAGAATCCTGGAGATACTAGAAGGTTTCAGATAGATTATGTAATTGTGAGACAAATATTTAGGAACCAGGTATTAAATTGTAAGACATTTCCAGGAGCACATGTGGACTCTGACCACAATCTACTGGATATGAACTGTATATTAAAACTGAAGAAACTGCAAAAAGGTGGGAATTTAATTGGATGGGACCTTGATAAATTGACTACACCAGAAATTGTACAGAGTTTCGCGGGTAGCATAAGTGAAATATTGACAGGAATGGAGGAAAGAAATACAGTAGAAGAAGAATCGGTAGCTTTGAGGGACGAAGTGGTGAAGGCAGCAGAGGATAAAGTACGTAAAAAGGCGAGGGCTGGAAGAAATCCTTGGGTAACAAAGGAAATATTGAATTTAATTGATGAAAGGAGAAAATATAAAAATTCAGTAAATGAAGCAGGCAAAAAGGAATAGAAACTTCTCAAAAATGAGATCGATAGGAAGTGCAAAATGGCTAAGCAGGGATGGCTAGAAGATAAATTATAAGGATGTAGAGGCTTATCACACTAGGGGTAAGACAGATACTGCCTACAGGAAAATTAGCGAGACCTTTGGAGAAAAGAGACCACTTACATGAATTTCATGAGCTCAGATGGATCCCAGTTCTAAGCAAAGAAGGGAAAGCACAAAGGTGGAAGGAGTACATAGAGACTCTATACACGGGCGATGTACTTGAGGACAATATTATGGAAATGGAAGAGGATGTAGATGAAGATGTAATGGGAGATACGATACTGTGTGAAGAGTTTGCCAAAGCACTGAAAGACCTATGCCGAAACAAGTCCCCGAGAGTACACAAAATTACATTAGAACTACTGACGACCTTGTTAGAGCCAGTCCTTACAAAATCCTACCATCTGGTGAGCAAGATGTGTGAGACAGCGAAATACCCTCAGCCTTCAATCCCAATGAAAGCAGGTGTTGACAGATGTGAAAGTTACCAAACTACCAGTTTAATAAGTCACAGCTGCAAAATACGAGGCTCATATAAGAAAGATCCACAAGTCATAATTTTTCCCGACCAAGGAACCAACACGCTACCTGACGGGACATGGCCCATATCCTTCTTTAATGCAGAAAATACAACCAGACATTACAGGCCCTTGTGAATATGGAGCAGTTGTCACACTTGAACACATCGTGTGAGAATGTGCCACTACACAAAACGTTGCAGACTACGATAGTTGGTTATGGAATAGTCGATGACATAACAAGGAAAGAAGAAGTGTGGCACAAGTGGCATTTGCTGACAGTGAAAATGCACACATCACGAAAAAAAAATGCGTCATTTTGGTTCCCAGAATTCCGAACCTATACAGAAAATTGGAATAGAAATCAACATAAACATTATTTCCATCCTTTTTATTTCTCATGAAACCCAAGCTTAATATGTTGTACTACTATATAGCGAGACGTTCAGTGGTGGTGGTCCAGACTTTTGTACACACCGGTACCTCTAATACAAAGTAGCACACCCTCTTGCATTGATGCATGCCTGTATTCGTCGTGGCATACTATCCATAAGTTCATCAGCGCACTGTTTATTCAGGTTGTCGCACTCCTCAACGGCAATTTGCCGTCGATCCCTCAGAGTGGTGATGGATCACGTCATCCATCCCTTGTTAGTCTATAACCCATACATGTTTGGTAGGGTTCATGTCTGGAGAACATGCTGTCCACTCTAATCAAGCGATTTCGTTATTCTGAAGGATGTCATCCACAAGATGTGCACGAAGGATGCGCTACTTGTAGTCCATGAAGACGAATGCCTTGTAAACATGCTGCCCATCATGGTTGCACTATTAGTCGGAGGAAGGCATTCACGTATCGTACAGCCGTTACATCGCCTTCCATGACCATGAATGCCATACGTCGGCCCCACATAATCCACCTCAAAACAGCAGGGAACCTCCACGTTCCTGTAGTCAGTGGACAATGTGTCTAAGGAGTTCAGCCTGACCACGTTGCCTCCAAACATGACTCCGGCGATTCTCAGTTTGAAGGCTTATGCGACACACAACAGTGAAGAGAACATGATGCCAGTCTGGAGCGAACTATTCGGCCAGTTATCAGGTCCATGTGTACTGCGCTGCATGGTATCGTGGTTGCAAACATGAACCTCGCGTTGGTCGTCGTGAGAGAAGTTGTGCATCATCTAGCCTATTAAGCACAGTTTGAGTTGTAACACGACGTCCTGTTGCAACACGAAAAGCATTATTTAACATGGTGGCATTGCTGTCAGGGTGCCGCCGTGCCATAATCCGTAGGTCGCGGTCGCGCACTGCGCTAGTAGCCCTTTCTCGGCCTGAGCGAGGCATATCATCAACAGCTCCTGTCTCTTTGTATCTCCTGCATGTCTGAACAACATCGTTTTGTTTCATTCCGACACACCTGGACACTTCCCTTGTTGATAGCACTTCCTGGCACAAAGTAAGAATGCGGACGCGATCAAACCGCGGTATTGACCGTCTAGGCACGATGGAACTACAGACTACATGAGCCGTGTACCTCCTTCCTGGCGGAGTGACTGTATATGATTTGCTATCGGACACACTTCGTCCAATGGGAGCAGCTCATGCATGGCTGTTTACACCTTTAGGCACGTTTAGTGACCTATCTGAACAGTCAAAGTGACTATATGTGTCATACGGAATCCACAGTCAACGTCTGTCTTCAGGATTTCTGGGAAGCGGAGTGATGCAAAACTTTTTGTGATGTATGTATTAGCATATGAACTGCAAGCATACACTGGCTAGAGACAACAAGGAAAAGGCCACATATGAAGACGACGAGTTGTACCATAGCAGAACATCCAACTACAGCAACTTTTCACAAGGAGGGAGGAGATGAGCCTAGGGGATTATTCCCTGGCAGTCACCTCCCAATCTATACAACTTGGGTGGCAGTAGCAGGGTCCCTATGAAACCTGAGCTGTGCCTCAGTCTGCCAGGGGTCACTATCAAGACAAATGAAAAATCTAGCTTGGTTGTGCGACGGGTGAGAGTAGTCTAATCTAGTGTTGTGTTAATGTAGTATAGTGCTGCAAAGTGTACTGTTGTATAGTAATGCAGTCAAAAATCACAAATTACAAAATTTTTGATGTCTCAAAGCAACATAGTACAAAAGGCAGGTAGCATGTAACTATGGATTCCAAACTAACATACGATTAATATCTATGTGGCAAATGGCCAAATGGTAGCCGGCAGCTGTGGCCGAGCGATTCTAGGCTCTTGAGTCCGGAACCACGCTGCTGCTACGGTCGTAGTTTTGAATCCTGCCTCAGGCATGGATATGTTTGATGTCCTTAGATTAGTTAGGTTTAAGTAGTTCTAAGTCCAAGGGATTTATGACCTCAGATGTTAAGTTCCATAGTGCTTAGAGCCATTTCTACATCTACATCTACAACCATACTCCGCAAGCCACCTGACGGTGTGTAGCGGAGGGTACCCTGAGTACCTCTATCGGTTCTCCCTTCTATTCCAGTCTCGTATTGTACGTGGAAAGAAGGATTGTCGGTATGCTTCTGTGTGGGCTCTAATCTCTCTGATTTTATCCTCATGGTCTCTTCGCGAGATATACGTAGGAGGGAGCAATATACTGCTTGACTCTTCGGTGAAGGTATGTTCTCGAAACTTTAACAAAAGCCCGTACCGAGATACTGAGCGTCTCTCCTGCAGAGTCTTCCACTGGAGTTTATCTATCATCTCCGTAACGCTTTCGCAATTACTAAATGATCCTGTAACGAAGCGCGCTGCTCTCCGTTGGATCTTCTCTATCTCTTCTATCAACCCTACCTGGTGCGGATCACACACTGCTGAGCAGTATTCAAGCATTGGGCGAACAAGCGTACTGTAACCTACTTCCTTTGTTGTCGGATTGCATTTCCTTAGCATTCTTCCAATGAATCTCAGTCTGGCATCTGCTTTACCGACGATCAACTTTATATGATCATTCCATTTTAAATCACTCCTAATGCGTACTCCCAGATAATTTATGGAATTAACTGCTTCCAGTTGCTGACCTGCTATTTTGTAGCTAAATGATAAGGGTCCTATCTTTCTATGTATTCGCATCACATTACACTTGTCTACATTGAGATTCAATTGCCATTCCGTGCACCATGCGTCAATTCGCTGCAGATCCTCCTGCATTTCAGTACAATTTTCCATTGTTGCAACCTCTCGATACACCACAGCATCATCTGCAAAAAGCCTCAATGAACTTCCGATGTCATCCACCAGGTCATTTATGTATATTGTGAACAGCAACGGTCCAATGACACTCCCCTGCGGCACACCTGAAATCACTCTTACTTCGGAAGACTTCTCTCCATTGAGAATGACATGCTGCGTTCTGTTATCTAGGAACTCCTCAATCCAATCACACAATTGATCTGATAGTCCGTATGCTCTTACTTTGTTCATTAAACGACTGTGGGGAACTGTGTCAAACGCCTTGCGGAAGTCAATAAAAACGGCATCTACCTGTGAACCCGTGTCTAAGGCCCTCTGAGTCTCGTGGACGAATAGCGCGAGCTGGGTTTCACACGACCGTCTTTTTCGAAACCCATGCTGATTCCTACAGAGTAGATTTCTAGTCTCCAGAAAAGACATTATACTCGAACATAATACGTGTTCCAAAATTCTACAACTGATCGACGTTAGAGATATAGGTCTATAGTTCTGCACACCTGTTCGACGTCCCTTCTTGAAAACGGGGATGACCTGTGCCCTTTTCCAATCCTTTGGAACGCTTCGCTCTTCTAGAGACCTACGGTACACCGCTGCAAGAAGGGGGGCAAGTTCCTTCGCGTACTCTGTGTAAGATCGAACTGGTATTCCATCAGGACCAGCGGCCTTTCCTCTTTTGAGCGATTTTAATTGTTTCTCTATCCCTCTGTCGTCTACTTCGATATCTACCATTTTGTCAACTGTGCGACAATCTAGAGAGGGAATCACAGTGCAGTCTTCCTCTGTGAAACAGCTTTGGAAGAAGACATTTAGTAATTCGGCCTTTAGTCTGTCATCCTCTGTTTCAGTACCATTTTGGTCACAGAGTGTCTGGACATTTTGTTTTGATCCACCTACCGCTTTGACATAGGACCAAAATTTCTTAGGATTTTCTGCCAAGTCAGTACATAGAACTTTACTTTCAAATTCATTGAAAGCCTCTCGCATAGCCCTCCTCACACTGCATTTCGCTTCGCGTAATTTTTGTTTGTCTGCAAGGCTTTGGCTATGTTTATGTTTGCTGTGAAGTTCCCTTTGCTTCCGCAGCAGTTTTCTAACTCGGATGTTGTACCACGGTGGCTCTTTCCCATCTCTTACGATCTTGCTTGGCACATACTCATCTAACGCATATTGTACCATGGTTTTGAACTTTGTCCACTGATCCCGAACACTATCTGCACTTGAGACAAAACTTTTGTGTTGAACCGTCAGGTACTCTGTAATATGCTTTTTGTCACTTTTGCTAAACAGAAAAATCTTCCTACCTTTTTTAATATTTCTATTTACGGCTGAAATATTCGATGCAGTAACCGCTTTATGATCGCTGATTCCCTGTTCTGCATTAACTGATTCAAATAGTTCGGGTCTGTTTGTCACCAGAAGATCTAATATGTTATCGCCACGAGTCGGTTTTCTGTTTAACTGCTCAAGGTAGTTTTCAGATAAAGCACTTAAAAATATTGCACTGGATTCTTTGTCCCTGCCACCCGTTATGAACGTTTGAGTCTCCCAGTCTATATCCGGCAAATTAAAATCTCCACCCAGAACTATAACATGGTGGGGAAATCTACTCGAAATATTTTCTGAATTTTTCTTCAGGTGCTGAGCCACAACAGCTGTTGAGCCCGAGGGCCTATAGAGACATCCAATTACCATGTCTGAGCCTGCTTTAACCGTGACCTTCACACAAGTAATTTCACAATTCGAATCTCCGTCAATTTCCTTCGATACTATTGTACTTCTTATCGCTATAAACACGCCTCCCCCTTCACTGTCCAGCCTATCTCTGCGGTATACATTCCAATCAGCGTTTAGGATTTCATTACTGTTTACGTCTGGTTTCAGCCAACTTTCTGTTCCTAGTACTATATGGGCTTTGTGACCGTTTATTAATGAGAGCAGTTCTGGGACCTTTCTATAGACGCTCCTGCAGTTTACTATTAGCACATTAATATTGTTATTCCTTGTTGCATTTTGCCTACTCCTGCCTTGCCGCGTCTCAGGAGGCATCTTGTCGGGCCTAGGGAGGGAATTCTCTAACCTAAAAAAAACCCATGTGCACTCCACACGTACTCCGCTACCCTCGTAGCCGCTTCCGGCGTGTAGTGCACGCCTGACCTATTCAGGGGGACCCTACATTTCTCCACCCGATAGCGGAGGTCGAGAAATTTGCACCCCAGCTCTCCGCAGAATCGTCTGAGCCTCTGGTTTAAGCCTTCCACTCGGCTCCAAACCAGCGGACCGCGATCGGTTCTGGGAACGATACTACAAATAGTTAGCTTTTAAGCTAAAGGTTAGAAAACAGATTTGATTTTCAAACTTACTATTTACTGAATTTCATATTTCATACAGACTTTCAATTAATATTTTATGCAGATATTTTATGTAGATTATTCCAACTTACATAAGACAATGATTAGTTACACTAACACATCTGCAATTATGTTAAAATATTACGCGCAATGTTCATGTCAATACATGTGAAACATCTGGTTCACTGTTGTATTTAGATAAAATACGAGAGAAAACAGGAGATAAATCACTAAAAACACATAAATAAGTGTCCTTTTTGTAATGTATGGAGATGAGCAAGTGGTACTCAGCACTGGTGCAGAGCCTACTCCTTCCTAATACCACCAACATGGCAGCAGTGGTTAACGTACACAGCCGCCATACGGTGGCGACAGCTGCGCCATATGCTCTCACATCATACCACTACATAATGTTTCACTTTCTAAACCTTCAATTGTGTGTGTGTGTATATGGTCTTTACTATGGAGGGTAATTCGCATTCGGGACCCAGTATTTACTACCGCATACGAATTTTAAAACTGATTTGAACCGGAACTACACAGGCTACTTGAATTTGTTCTTAGAAACTTCTCCATCGTCCTGAAACTGTCATCATTGGGATCTACAGTGCCAGATCAAACTATAGCGATAGTGGACTACGTGCCATTGGTGCAAATGGTTTAAAACGCTCTAAGCACTATGGGACTTAACATCTAAGGCCATAAGTCCTCTAGAACGTAGAACTACATAGACCTAACAAACCTAAGGACATCACACACATCCATGCCCGAGACAGGATTGCGACTGTAGCAGTTGCGCGGTTCCGGGCTGAAGCACCTAGAAGCACAAGGCCACCGCGGGCGGCCTACGTGGCATTAAGAAAAACTTATTACCCCAATTCTTCGCAAATATGGTTAAGGCTGTTCTCGTTTATAATACCTTATATCACATCATCATCTTCACTTCTAGATTTTCAAAGAGAGATGATTAATAAATTTTACTCAAGAGGAAAACAATAATACTGAGAATGAACATTGCAGTAACTTATTTTGTATAGTTAGTACGATACTATTGTACTGTCAGAACAGGTCGTCGCTCTTTAGCTTGGGTACCAGCGGAATTTGTCAACAATGAAATATCCTAGGTCATCAGGCGAGCAGTTGCGTAGCAACATTGCGATTCCGAATCGTATTGCGTAAACACATTGTCTGTGCTTACGTGATTTTTGTTGTGCTATTCGTTTTGTTCTAGAGCGTCTTCTTGGTGAGAAAAGCTCATTAACTGAATATCTGAAGTGCTTTTCGTGAAAAGTCTTCCAACAGAAGATCTTCCAAAGCCAGCGTTGGGTGTGACGCAGTACGGAACCGTAAGTGAACATCGACATCTTTTCTTCTTCATCTCTTATCAAGACTAATATCCTTTGCCGTTAATGTCACTCTAAATTACTGCTGCTGAGCGCTTTAGCACACACATGAAATCCCTTGTAGTTGATTTTATTTGGATGTTTAATCACACCAGCTACATTGTAACGAAAAATGGGAAAAAAAAGTTTCCAGTGATCCGACTTGAGCTTTAGCCTATGAGAGCAGTGTTGCAAAATCGTGGGCACGATTTCGGTAGCTGATGTAACCTGCTGAACTCTCTACATCCTTCAAATTCTGAAAGGTGTGTATGTACATCATCAAGAGTGTTTAGGGGCTACGTGTCGGCTATATTCTGCGTCATATTACCATAATGTATCGCTTTTTATGTCCTACATGTTCTAGAGATTGCCAAGGCTCTTTATATTGTTCATAGTCGACGAGGACAAAAAATGCGAGGTGAAAATTGATATTGTTGAAAATTTGTGCTAGGTGGTAGCAGGGACTGATATGAATATTATACTTAAAAGTCCAGATCGGCGAGATGTGCGCTACAGCGTATGGAAGGGAGATGGCATGGGATGTGGTGGGGAAGAGAGGGGTTTGGGTTCAAGAGGAATTTTTTATTTATCTTAAATAAATAGAAATGAGTTGCTTCAAGCAAAAATGTATTTCTGTAATCAGTAAGCTACATTAAATTTGTTAGGAAAATTGTCCTATTCAGTACTCTGTAGCAGGGTGGTGGTGGTGTGTAGACGGCGCACACGTGAGGGAATGTAGTTGTCTGGTATTTGATCAAACTCTTCCCTCTTCGTTAGTCTGCAAACTGAAGCGCTACCGGCTAAACCGCCACATTTGACCACGGTTTTATTACGTCGCTTTCTGGCTCTCTATTTGTCCGTCTGTATCTCTCCCCTCCTCCCCCCCCCCCCATCTCCCTCTCTCTCTCTCTCATACACTTACAGGCACTTCGTTGCAGAGTGAGAGCATGGCATTTATTTAGCTAAAAAGGGCCTTGCCGCCAAAAGGCATATGCTTAGTTTCCAATCTGTCAGCGGTGAACACCATTAAAAATTTGACTCATTATACATTCCACAGTGGATGGTACTCTGAGGGGTCGCACAGATTCCGATCAAGTGGACGAGCATGTGTTCTCCTTTACATTGTCTGTCTGTGTATCTACATTATCTGCCCACTTTGGTACAAAAGTACATTCACAGTGTAGGTAGCTCTGTGAAGTTGGTAACTGAGTAGTGAATGATGCGAAGTGAAGGCGACCAAACATGGGTTGGACGTCGGCAGCTGACCACGTACGAGCAACGAAATCAAAAGCGAAACAGATTGTAAACTTCAGAATGCAACATGGGGGCTGGACAGAGTAAATTGAAATCCATCTGCTACAAAGGAAAATAATATTCTGTGTCTGTTCGCGCACATCACATTTTGTTCCAGTAGAATCTAAGCACAAGAAACGTGTTTCGGCTGTAAATGTTTTGACAATTTTCAAGCAATCAGGGCTTTCGTGAAATCTTTTATTTTTGCAGGAAGCTATGGAAAATATTGTAAGGATAATTTGTTTAGGATGTGTTTTAGGAAGCGCTTCGGTGACGTTGATGTGTGTTCCTGAAGTTTTGTTACAAGGAAATGTTGCACATACGAAAGGGAATTAAGGACTCCACTATTCATCTGTTGTGTGGCAGTGGAAATGAGTTACCGTTTATTGCTTCTAACCTCTAAATAAGTATGTTTGGATTTTGAATGTTGTTAGTTACATTAATTGTTCACTACTGTATAGTTAATATCTGTGATTACGTGTCACAGATTTTTACGTTTTTCGACCTTATGTTCAAAAGTATTCTCTATTGACTGATTATGTCTGACCTCTGGATGCACGAGTAATATTCGAAATTGCCATTAATGTGGCTCAAATATTTGGCTGCCGTTAGTAGTAAATTTACCCCTTTTTGTCCCTCGTTTACGAATATCTGATATACGTAACTGACCTACGAATAGTGTGGAAATCCTCACGTCTCCGAGAAATTCGTATCATCACACAATATTTCACGTTCTAAACATACAAACTTGTGTACATGTTCTTTAATAAGGACCTTAATGCTCTCAGGTTACGCAATATATACTGCCTCATGCGCATTACGATTTTGTTTCGAAACGCAGCTGAACCTTCTGCACGTCTGTCATTGTAATAAATGTGTCGTCTTTTAGTATTATAGCTGCCTCTTGAAATCATTGCATCTTACTTCACAGTTTCTTTCGACGATCGTCGTATTCTTACTACATCTTAATTTTATTCAGGCTTTAAGAAAGGGTCATCTGCACATCGCAGCGTACCATAGACGCACTCAGGGCGTCGGTTTATAAATGTCAAAATTTCGTGTTAAGTGTCTGATGCAAACATATTTGGTTGAGCTGCTTTCCCAATGTTATTCAAACTTGAAAAGATGTGAATATTCGGATATGTTCGCATGCATAAGTAGTTGCCACTATCATTTCACAGTACATTAAAGTATGATTTCAGGTACTCCTGTGGCTAAAGGACACGTTGTAATCATCGAGGAAATAATTATATGATATGTGCAAGTCAGCTGCTGGTTTTTAAACCAAATTTATTACACAGTTCTCCAGGCACAAACGGGTAGGTGATCGAAAAATTATCGGCTTCTGCCAGCATATTAAGCTCATTTTGGGATATTTTCAATATTCTCAACATTTCTCGGTTCTGTCAGCATCTGTATAAACATTTGTGTTAAATTAACGACAACCTCAGATGCAATGTTTACCTAGATTTACCTTGGTTTCAGTTGGGATAACCCAATCTTCTTCAGAATAAAAGGAACTACGATTCGTCCGTAATGGACAACGTCAAAAACTAAAAACTATAATATAGTAATACATCGTCATATTGCAATAACTTATCCGTTGTTTCCGTACTATAACGATGTATTACTATTTATAGTTTTTAGTTCTTGACGTTGTCCGTTATGGACAAGTCGTAGTTCCTTTTATTATGAAGAAGGTTGGGTTATCCCAACTAAAGTCTAGGTAATCATTGCAATGTAGGATGTTATTAATTAGAAATCAATATTTTCAGTAAATGCTATTCCTTTACCTCGCTTAATAGGCAACGAAAAATTTGAGGGTGTAAGTTTAAAGCTGAAACTAATGTGGTCATCAAGGAAAGTGACAAATTTAATAGCTTATAAGATATGCACTTCTGAACTGCAGTTGATTTGGGAATTTGTGGGCTTGGGAGATCAGACACGTATTATACGTATGGTCAGTAAACTGCCTGGATGCAGTCGGAAGTAATCGTCGCTATTTGACGTAGGCCCCAGAGGAATTTATGATCAATGAAATGTCAAACAACATTAGGTGGACAGTTGCATAGCAACATTGCGATTTCGAATCGTGTTGCGTAAACATATTGACTGTGCTTACGTGATTTTCGTAGTGCTGTTCTTTGTGCTCTAGAGCTTCTTTTCGGTGAGACAAGTTCATTAATTGAGCTTGTCGAGAAAGGTCTTCCGCCAAAAAAACTTACAAAGCCAGCGTTGGATTGACGCAATACGGAACCGTATGTGATTAGTCAACATCTTCTCTCGGTCATCTCTTATCCCCGCTAACCTTCTTTGCTGTACATGTTACTGTAATCTACTGCTGCTGAACGCTGTAGCTCACGCCTCAGATCACTTTTATTTGGTTTTACTTTGAATGTTTAATCACACCAGCTACATTCTAACGAGAAAGACAAAAGAAATTCTTTCCAATGCGACTTGAGATTCAATTCACGAGAGTACTTTGACTAAATCGTGGCCATGATATCGGTAAGTCATGTAGCCTGCTGAGTTCTTTACATTCTTTAAATTCCGGATTTTTTTTATTTTCATTTTCGAGATGATTTATTGACTTTGTGCCGACATTATTCTGCACCGTATTAGCATACTGAATCATGGTATGTCTTAAATCTTGTATTTATTATCAAGATTGTGTATATTGGTCACAGCCCAGCCAACGAAGAACAGATAGGTCGAATCAAGAAAAAATTGTTATAGTTGATAATTTAACCTTAGGACTAGGGACTGACATGAATATTATACTAATGGTCTAGACAGGCGGACTGCTTTGAGAAAAAGTGCAATCTAGTGTTCAGTTAAGCTGCATTATAATTTCGTAAGAAAATTGTCCTGTTCAATTCTCTGGAGAAGAAATATTCTTAGTGTTGCAGCGGTTAAAAAAATCGTAGATTATTGAAAATAATAATTGGCGTTTTAAAATTAATGTTTATTGTTAAACGGAGGGGATAAAGGAACTTATTAAATGGATGTCGCTCGTCAAAGTGCAATATAACGTTGTTAAGGGATAAATTATATTCTGGTACTGTAACAGGGTGGAGGAGTGTGGGCGGATGCTACACACGTGAGGGAACGGAGGCCGCTGGCATGTCGTCAAACTCTTCCGTCTTCGTTAGTCTGCAAACTGAAGCGCGACCAGTCGTTTCTCCATTCTCTCTCTACCCTACTATGTCACGAGTCATTACACTAAAAGCCGCCACTTTTAACGATGGTTGTATTAGGTCACTTGCTGGCTGTCTATCTGTATCTCTCTCTACAGTTACAGTTACAGTGTACCAAGCTCATAGGTGGCGTTGTGAAGTTGGTAACTGAGTGGTCAATGAAGCAAAGCGAAGACGACCAATCATCTGTCGGACGTCAGTAGCCAAGTGGTAAAGAGCAACGGAAACAAAAACGAAAAACACTGCAACCTTCACAATGCAACGTAAGGGGAGGAGAGGTTCAAAAAGTCCCAACTGCTACCAAATTACATGGAAGTAAAATGATGTTCATTGTCAGCTGGCGCACATCACGTTCTGTTCCAGTAGAAATCGTGTATAAGAAACGTGTTGCTGTTATAGAAGTTTTGCCCATTTTGAAGAAATCAGGATATACCTGAGATCTTTTAGGTTTGGTGGAAACTGTGGATAATTTGTTACAGAAAGTTTTTAGACGTGCTTATGAACTCGGTGTGTCTTTCTTATTGTTTTACTGCAAGAATATGGTGTAGATATGTAAGGGAATTGCTTAAGGTGTCTACTATTTACATGTCGCGTTGCAGCGGAAAGGAGTTGGGGTTTACTGCTTCTTACCAGTAAATACGTATTTTTTGATTCTGGTTGCTGGTAATTACATTACATACGGGTACTGTTGTATGGATAATATCTTATGATTTCGCATCCACTAATTTATAGGTTTTCTATCATCATGTCAAAAGTATGCACCATTTATTGTTTAAGTCTTACTTTTGGGTGCATGAATAGTATTCGACATTTCCGTTAATTAGTATCGAAGATCTCCCTCGTGTTATTAGTAACTCTGCACCCAGTTTTAGCAAATTTCATGAACGTAACTGACCTAGGAACTGGCTGCACTGCCTCACGTCTGTAACACTTTCGTGCCATCACGTTGTAAGTGTTCAAACATGTGTGTACATGTTCTTTAATAAGGGTCTTAATTCTCTTAGGGAACCATTATTTACTACAGTATGCGCATTTTGATTCTGTTCCGGAACATAGCTTCGCCTTTTGCATGCATTCCTCCATAATTAATTCACCGTCGTTTTGAATGTGTCTTCCTTGCTAACTACGGTGGCCCCTTGACACCATCGCTTTCGTTTTTTAGTTTCTTTCGACGCTTACTCCATTCCGTCCTAATTTTATTCAAGGTCTAAAGGGACGTATCTGCATATCCTGACGACCCACAGACCAACTCAGTGCGTCGGTTTATAAATCTCAGAAGTTCTTGGGAAATATCTGATGCAATCGTATTTCGTACAACTATTAGTTCAGTATTACTGAAACTTCACAAGACGTGACTGTTTCGTATCTGTTCATATTCACAAGTAGTTACCACTCGCATTTCACCGCATATTGAAAAAAATTATCTAAGGTATCGGTCTGTCAAAAATATATGTTGTAGTCGTGTAGGTCGACGTCTTGCTTTGAAAGCAAATTTATTACACAATTCTGTAGGCATCTGCGGGTACTGTGTGCGGCTACACTCAATTATAAAGACTTCTATCAGCACATTAGCTTCGATTTGGGAAATTTTCAAATACACATTATTCTTTTATCTTGCTTAGTAGGGAAATAATGAATCTGATTTTAAAATGTTTAATTCGATACTAATATTATCATTGATGAAGGTTACGAAGACAGATAAGCCACATATTACCAATGGCTAGTAAAGCGCTGCGGTACAGTGAGGAGCTATCTAAGTTTTTTAGTGTGGGTATTAGACAATTTTTTCAAAAATGAAATATCTTACAACACGAGTGGGTCGATGAGAGGCAAAATTGCGATGGCGTATCGTGTGGCATAAACATATTGTCTGTGCTTGTGTGATTTTCGTAGTGCTATTTTTCGTACTGTAGTGCTTCTTCTTGGTGAGAAAAGGACATTGACTGAATATTTGAACTGTTTTTTGAGGACCGTTTTAGTAGGGAAACGTAACAAGATAGCGTTTGGTGGGACACTATACGAAACAGTAAGTGACGAGCCAACATCTTGTTTCCGTCATCTCTTATCCGTAATATCATCATTTGCTGTTGACGTCGAGTGTAAACTAATGCTGCTAATCGCTGTGATCTCAAATTTGAAATCGTTCGTGGCATGAATCGTGAAGTCTGTCATTCTACAAACTAATATGAGTTGCCTACATCTCGTCCCCATGGCCCTATTTTTGCAGACGTTCTACATACACATCTGCTCTGTAGTGTAAATAAATGATATTTGATTGTGGTGTATAAGCAGCAAACGAAAAAACATGAATTTCGTTCATGTAATGGTTACTTCCACGTCCAGTCGGTTTAGCTGTTGCTGAATCTTACAGCTAGTATGATCGCGGTCCATGAGACTGATTTGTCCTGGCTCTCCGTCCACAGGTGGTGTTGAACATCATTGATGTTCTTGATTCCGCTGAGGCTTGCAGACACAAGTGGTCAGTCGCGAAAAGTCGCGGAACCACGAACCCCTCAATAGATGTCCAACACAATTCGGATGATACGTCAGGAACAAAAAGAGTTTCACGTGCCTCGACATACGACATGGGAGGTTCGCCAGTAGCTATTTAGCATTTTATTTAACAGCGAGTACAGTTGCATGCGCTTTTTTGCTTTAGAAGAGAACTATCCTGTCTTGACAGTATATTTTAGGGTAAGGCAACGGTTAAAGAAGATGAAAGAATTTAATTAGAGATGCTATAATGTTCGTAGATTATGAAAATGCTTTTGAGAAATACAATAGACGAGTGATACGTTACATCCTGCAAACAAAGGTTACCCAGTTCGTCTAATCAACTCTTTTGAAGCTGTTACAAATGGCCAAAAATAAACAACAATAAAACAGAATTAGACAAGTATGTAACTTGTCTCCAACTCTTTTCAACTTCTACGTGGGTGACCTAGTAAATGCTTGGAAAGGCATCAGCTGCGGCATAAATATCCACAGGGAGAAATGTTTTAATACTCTGCTATAAGCAGATGCTCAAATGACGAGAGTTCAGTAATGAAATTAAAAACTACGGTCCAAAATTAAACGCAAAATAATTTGAGCAGGCTAAATGAGATTTTTCCGTAGTGTTATATAGTGAATCTGGAAATAGTGCCTTATATGTAGAGATTAAGAATAAATTAGAAGTTGATTTAGTGTGTAAAAAAGAAGACCTTAACAGCAAAAGATGGCGGGGGTATATTTCAGTACTGTTTATCTTAGCTTGCTGTAGTAAGTTGACAGCAATCCAGTTTCCAGTGATTCTGAAGTCGACTGTTAAGCACTGATTAGTAATCTCAGCTTGGGCTTTCTGGGGCAGGGATTCTGAGGGTATTAGATTAGGAAATGGCACACTTAAAGTAGTAAAGAAGTTTTGCTATTTGGGGAGCAAAATAACTGATGATGGTCGAAGTAGAGAGGATATAAAATGTAGACTGGCAACGGCAAGGAAAGCGTTTCTGAAGAAGAGAAATTTGTTAACATCGAATATAGATTGAAGTGTCAGGAAGTCGTTTCTGAAAGTATTTGTATGTAGTGTAGCCATGTATGGAAGTGAAACATGGACTACAACTAGTTTGGACAAGAAGAGAATAGAAGCTTTCGAAATGTGGTGCTACAGAAGTATGCTGAAGATAAGGTGGATAAATCACGTAACTAATGAGGAGGTATTGAATAGGATTGGGGAGGAGAGAAGTTTGTGGCACAACTTGACTAGAAGAAGGGATCCGTTGGTAGGACATGTCCAGTGGCATCAAGGGATCACAAATTTAGCATTGGAGGGCAGCGTGGAGGTTAAAAATCGTAGAGGGAGACAGAGAGATGAATTCACCAAGCAGATTCAGAAGGATGTAGGTTGCAGTAGGTACTGGGAGATGAGGAAGCTTGCACAGGATAGAGTTGCATGGAGAGCTGCATCAAACAAGTCTCCGGATGAAGGCAACAGCAACAACATCATACTTGCCAAGTTCCCTGTCGCAGTGGTTCCTGTCAGATCCCCGAAGTTTACTGCTGTCGAGCTGGTCTAACACTTGGATCGGTGGCCACCCGGTATGCAGAGCGCAGTTGGCAAACGGGGTGCACTCAGCCCTTGTGAGGCAAGCTGAGGAGATACTTTATTGAGAAGCAGCGGCTCGCCGGCCAGAGTGGTCGAGTGGTTCTAGGCGTTAGAGTCTGGAAGCGCAAGACCGCCACGGTCGCAACTTCG
Organism: Schistocerca gregaria; assembly: GCF_023897955.1. Taxonomy (NCBI): domain Eukaryota; kingdom Metazoa; phylum Arthropoda; class Insecta; order Orthoptera; family Acrididae; genus Schistocerca; species Schistocerca gregaria. The sequence goes on along the minus strand of NC_064925.1, from coordinate 414,532,846 downwards.
AATCCTGCCTCGGGCATGACCGTGTGTGATGTCCTTAGTTTAGTTAGGTTTAAGTAGTTCTAAGTTCTAGGGGACTGATAACCTCATAAGTTAAGTCCCATAGTGCTCAGTGCCACTTGAACAAAGCAGCGACTCCGGTCTCGTAAACTGACATACGTCCGGGAGAGTGGTGTGCTGACCACATGCCCCTCCATATCCGCTTCTAGCGACGCCTGTCGGCTGAGTATGACATGGCGGCCGGTCGGTAATTTTGTGCTTCCTGGCCTGTTCGGATGGAGTTTAGTTTTTAGACTCCTATACTTGAGTTAAGACGCATTTATCAACTTACTGAGGATCTGCATGTTGCGTTGAGCTCGATTAATGGTTTCTTAGGATTTACCTTTAACATTACATCACCAGAAAAGCACCACTTTCAAGCACGTTCCTGTTAGATCGCTTCCTTGTCTGTCAACCTCTTCGGTACAGGTTCCACAATTGATTCTAAATCAACTTAAAGGTGACGTAGAGTCTTGAAACTTCCAGCATTGTTCAGACATACCTGGTAAAGCAATATTAGCTCACTATCTTGTCTGGCGTGTGGCGGAGGGTACTTTATATACCACTGCCATCTGCCCCTTTTTCTCACCCAGTCGCGAATGGCCCGAGGGAACGGTAGGTGGTAATCCACCGTGGGGGGTCAGATGTATCCCTTTTTTTCCCACACGGTCATATCCTTAGGTAAACGTAGGAGAAAGCAACAGGTTTTGCAAGTAAGGTGAACATAAACTACAATAATCCTGAAATATATCATAGACTCCGTTTTAATCTCACCAAAATGTAATTTTAACTCTTTTAAAGCCATGTAGAGCGCAAATAACTCAATGCTACCTCACGCAACTATTCGTTCTAGTCGATATATCAAGCTATCCGATACATGCTTTACATTCGTCCGTTTGCCACAAGTACCTTGTACTCTTTTGGCGCAATTTATGGGCAAATTGGTGGTAGACTCTTTGCATGTGGAAGTGGCTTTAAAATGGCAGGGCAAAGAATTTGTGGAAATTTGTACAGAGAGCCAGATAAGTAGGGCAACAGTAACTAGTGGGAACCGTTGTTTGTCCTTGTGTTATCAGTCGACGAGAAGAACAGAGAAAGAAACGGAAAAAAAACGTACAGCTTTGGTAACTATAAAGTTGTGTTCTGTCCCATGAAATCATGCGTACTGTTCGTACATTGTTCTAAAATGCAATGCGAAACCCCCCACCCTTTACATCACGTATCATAATACTAGTTCGAAAACTGTGTACCTGTTTTAATTGGCACTGTAAGTCCCCACAACCCGACAAGGCTTCAATCATCGATTTGGTTCTTAGAACATGTTCGGTCTACATGTATTATTGTACTAACAGAAACCGTTACTTGGTCAGAATTTGTAAATCATTCATGAGCTAATATTTAAATTTCCTAAAAACACTCCATTATGAGACATTTCGACGTTTCTGTAGGTTCCATCTACTAGAATACTGATTAGAAAAATATCTTCGTAGAGACCTCTCCCTGTTCTCATTCCAATCTTTCTGACCGTCCAACAGTCAATAATGGACACGCTGTAATTCCGTGTGATCAGTACGTGACGTGATATCTATTTTTTTCTTCGCAGATGTTCCGGAGGCTTTTGGGCGTGTTCTGCCTCCGGTCTCGGCGGGAGGCAGAGGAAGACTTTTACGGAGACCTGATAGACGTCGATTTAATTGGAAAGCCAGAGGTGAGGACCACCGAGATTTATTGGAAAAACAGTAATGACTTAAGTGCACCCACGTTTACTAAGATAATTACTTGAGACCTCTGATTACTGCAAGACCTTCTGGATTTAGTAAATCTATCTTAGCTACTCGTAGTTGTAAATAGGTCATCATAGAATAACAACTATTCCTTTGTGCCTTCGTTAAACTTGCTTGTAGCGCTAATAAAACGAAATATCCTTCGGCTTTCTATACGAGTACATCCGTTTCATAGGAACTCTGTTGCCACTGGCCCGCTCAAAATTGTACTTTGTACAAGAAGAATGTACTTTAAATAAAAAAGGAGTTTACGCAGGACATTAATAGTCAGAAATCACTTAAGTTTCTGAGATTTAATATTAGATGGAACTATTCGAAATCACAAGAGCTGCACAAGAATTTACGGAATGTGGAGAAATGTATTCATAAACTGGTTTCTGTTGGTTCCAAAATTGGTAACAACGTAGTTTACACTACGTGCAACTCCTGCTCGTACAGCATTTATCACTATAGAAGATTCACTCTAACTTCTGATAAAATTAATGCAAGAACTGTATCAGATCTCACTTGTGCATGATGATGATTCGTTAACTGATACTTGGACCAACTGAGTAGGCGATGATTTTAGGTCCGGCTTAGCCACTTGCAGGTTTCCAAGTCGACTGTTGTAACTGAATGTGCGTACACATCCTCGGAGAATATCTGTCTCAGTCGGAGACGAAATGTCATTAGAGAGTCTTGTACACCGACCAGGGACTATCAGCACGGATGATTCAAGCGAAGATAATTTAAAAGCAGTTTGCTTCAATCCCTATTCTAAGTACAACATATTAACGATCCAGACCCAAGGTAATATTCTGTCGTATTGTTACCATATGACCGTCTGGAAAACAATCCAAGTATGTGCAACCAAAGCTAAGACCTTTCTGTCTAACTGATAAATGTTGCAAGGCGGCTGAATTTAATACGCTAACAGGAGAGTAATTTAACTTATGGTGCGAGTAAACGCCCACAAAATATTAGATGTTACATAAAAGATAGAAAATAAAACTGAAAATCAACAAATGGATGAATTGTGACCTTGGAAACAAATCTCCCACAGAGGATGAGCGCCGCGCGTTGGCGGCTGCGCTCAGACGTGGACGAGTTGGTTCTGCTGGCAGCGCAGGCGGAGAAGTCCCGGCCACCGCCTGCTGCCATTGATGTAGCCTGCGGCAAAGTCATCGGGAAGGTAAGGCGACACTAAAGTCACAACTTCATTGATAACTCAATGCTAAGGGTTAAGTTAGATTACATACAACATACCCTTTTCTCAGACCAATATAAAGTGGCACAAGTATAGTTAATACTGGAAGATAATAATTATGATCCTTGTCACCGTTAATGTTTTCCCCTGAACACACTTCCCTTTCTTTCGATCACACACAATAATAGAAAGATGTTCTCTCTTAATGTACACTTTGTCCATACGAGTCACACTATACAATTATTGGTACTGTAGTTGCGTAAAGGAAGTCTTATGAATTTTAAAGGGAAGAATTGCTTTTGTGTGCAGGTGAACGATGGCTGGATGGTTGTGACGACTGCCGAGATCCATGAGCCGCCTGTGGTGGAGTGTGACGAGGACATCCCGCCGATCCCTCGCCGCCGGAGAGGGTGTCGGAGGTGCTGGGCGGAGAGAGTCGGGGAGAAGACCGTTGTGCGCCCACCTGGGGGCCGGGCACACCGCCTCACTACCCACTAAACGTATTCATGACGAGGACATCCCACCAGTTCCTCATCGTCAGTGTGGGTGTTGGAGGTGCTGGGTGAAGAAAAGTCAGTGCAAGAACTGTTGTGCGGGTACAAAATGGACAGGGATAATGACTCACTAACCAATAGACATGTTCGTGAGAAACTGATTACATTGGATATCCCAACAATGCCTCAACGTTGGGGATGTGTTAGAGATACTGGCCAGAGAATGTCACGGCTAAGAGTCTTGGGTGACTGCAAATTGGGTGGTGACAACAGCTTTTCTACAAGCCAGTGAACATATTCATGAGGAACTTAGAACAGTGTATGAGGGGGGCAAATCACCGATGCCACATTATTGGACAGGGTGTTCGTGCTGCTGGATGGAGAATGTCATGACTGGGACTCTTGCATAACTGCAAAGTGGATTGGGATATCGGCTCACTAGCCAGTGAACATATTCATGTGGAACCAAGTACACTGGCTCAGAAGGACATCCCATTGATGCCATGTCATCAGTGACAGTGCTGGTGGTTCGGGCAGATAAAATCAAGACTAAATCTCTTGTTTGTCTGAAAAGTGAATGGGGACACCGACTCACAGATATTTAAAGTGAATGAATTATTAAATGAATTGATAAAATGAAACTTTAAAAGCATCCATGTAAAAGAATGTTAATGAAGCTTTAATATCATTGAACTCCATTTAAACAAGTAATGAAATAAAATTAATAATATCTATCAAAGATGTACGATTATTTCTCTCTCTTTACATGTATGACTGCATTTAGACAAATATTTGAGAATGTTATCTTTTTTGATGCCCATCACCCACAGAAATATTATACACAGACTGCCATAACTTTCAGTACACAGATTATCCTTCTTCATCATTACAAATGACACATAATAGTGAGTTCATTTGGCTTACGACCAACTAACAAACAAATTACACACGTAGTGCATTTTACCTGTCTGCATTGCTGCATAGTGCAGTTGTATTTTTACCTAACGGAAATGAAACAGCCATATAACATTATAACATAGCTGTGAGTGAAAGCGCGTCATTCGCTTGAATGAAAAGAAGTGAAAACAGAGGACGATCAAACTGAACATCGATTGATACTTGCAAGGAACTAAAGCGGGCAACGATTTGCTTAAAACTCCATTGCTCTCCTCTCAGCTGCAGGGATTTGATTCTACACACGAATAAAATTTATATTCCATACAAGTATCTAAGATAGTTTCTGATATTACAGGGTGCCTAAGGGTTACAGGAGTCACATTTTTTAATCAATCATCAGTAAATGTAGTTTCTGGTTTGGAAGTGTCGAGCGCAACTTCCAGTGTTACTCAATAAGGACAATATTCACACACACCATATTCTGTCACCAGAAGAGTTGACGTACACAGAAACGATCCTACAGACACATAAGTAACACCACTTCACTACGTGGCGTAATTTAATTAGTGTATGTAGATGAATTAATAAATACACACAAAGTATAAGCTAATTATGTACAGAAAAAAATATTAATGTATTAGGAGTATCCCAAGGCCACCGGCCTTATCATTATGCTTAACTGCTCAACTTTACTGTTTGCACAGCATGGATACAAATGTTGCGAGTGGGCCAGACAACAATGAAGAGCATTCGCCGGTGACAACACCAACGCTATTTTATTCAGTAGAACATTAACACAAATTCTTCTCCCCTTACTCTTACGAAAAAACTAAATTTTTACCAAATTCTTAACAAGAAAAAGTTTCCCATATTAGCTAAACCTGTCTTTTGTTTATAATACTTTGGCAGTGATCGAAAATAACCTTTTTTTGTACACTTGAAAATCATTAAAGCTACTAAAATTCACCGTAAACTAGAAGTAAACACACAACAAATGTGTTACGCCCGTCGGTGACGTATGTTTAGAATACGACGAAGCTATATGAATAAAATTGAGACCTCGCTTATGCGGTGATAATGGAACAGACAGCATCGGTGGTGCAGCGCTACCATCCACGGCCGTACTGGTAGATGTGCAGATCCCATACAAGGTCAACTACAACAGACGCAAAACTAATCTTAAGAACTTATAACAGTGCACTCCATTTACACCAAAGTAAGGACAAATTCTGGTACATAACAAAATGTAAGGCAACATAAATTGATAAAACCATATGCCCAATGACTACACACGATTATAAGCAAACTATCTACAGGCGCAACTCAGAATTGCAATGGGTTATACAGTCCTCTGCAACACCAAAATTACAGTAACACCAGAATTACAGTAAAAGGCGAGAAGACAAGTCATCAACGCTCCAAAATTATTTTACCATATGAATGAACATAATGACGGCCTTGAAAATAGTAGCTTTTTTAAAAATGAATCTCCATATTTTTATTGGGAGACCAAACAAACTATAAATGCCCAAAAAAGATGTACTAAAGCTGGTCCGGAATAACTTCAATGAAAAGGGTAGCTATCCTTAAGATAAACTGCACTGCTTTTAAATAGGAGACACGACAGAATTTCAATCTCCAGAAGTTTTTCGTCAGCAGTTGGCGATAATAACTTAAATGAAAAGAGCAGGAGTTATTAAAAAATCTTCACCAATGAAATGAGCATCAGTTATTTTGGAATGAACCGTACAGGCAACAAGTACAGCGATACAGTTGAGGGGTACCTGGCTGGACTACCACGATGCTAGGGAGAAAAGTACGAAGTTTATCTTAACAAGCTCACCGAAATACATCATGAAATAATAGGGAAGGGCAGACAAGGTATCATCAAACTTGGATTATTTAAATTTATGGAGTTTACTATCACCCCAAAAGTGGCCAAAACGACGTCCTTGTACAGAACAGGACCCTAGCCGCCGATAAAGAGTTTAATACGTCAGGGCTGAAAGGCGGTAGATGAATTACCTGAAGTGGGAGAAGTTTTGTGAGTGTTGGAACATTGTGAGGAATTTGCGAATGCATTAATGTTCCACAACAGTGATGCTTCAGTTGACGTATTTGTTGACTATTGGTTTGTTCTGTAAGAGTGTGGCTGATGTAGTAGAGATTCCGTTAATGTTGGATGACTTAGAGAAGCAGGTTTTGTGATAAAGTTAATGGTCACGAGTTAGGGCCGAACTGGCGTTTTCTGACGTGATGACTAATAAACTTGGTGTCACCACCAGGATTCAGTATAACATCGGTTTGATGGACGATATTCTGGTTTGCTAACGTCCATAACGGTTGCGCCACCCAAAATGAAAATTTTGTGACAGCTGATTAATGAGAGGCATCGAGTCGGCGTGATACGGGTTTTCACCTCTCCGTATGCGTCGCCCATGTTTCAGGCACCGAAGGGTCAAGCCGGTAGTTAGCGATCGGTAGTTGATTATACAATTCCTAACCAAAAAGCCGTCTTAAAATCTGTACTGCTCCCGGACTTCCGTACCTGTTCTATTTCTTTTGCAGGGGGCACAGTATACTACCGTCCTGAATTTGAACAAGGCGTTCCAGAAGATTTCTCTCATTGAGGACTGTAAACATGCTACAGGTTTTTACACCGTTTGGAAGGGGAGCTTCCCTTTTTAGGACCTTGGTCTCAGCTAGTGTTGTTAACATATATCATAGAAAGAGACTAGATCTTTAGAGAAGAAGGAAATACCTCTCTTTATCCGTATCTCACATTTTTTTTATAAACTGTGCTTCGAATTTTGTCCAATTTGCAGAAACAGTAAATGGCTTGAGGAAGAAAGGGTTGAGTCTCCAGATGGGAGAAACCCAGCACGCGGTCTTTGAGACAATTATAGTATCTTTGAGTATTCTGCATGTTTTGGATGTTACGGATTTTGAACGATCCTTCATTGTCCAAACGTGTGCTTCTAATTCTAGCGTCGTTGCTGTCGTTCCACAAAAAAACGATGGAGTGCGATCGTTTAGCTTATGGTTCCAGAGCCATGTCCCACACGTAGCTGAAGTACTCCGTGTGAGTGGGAAGTCTTCTTGGTTTTGGCCTTCCAAAAGTTCAAGTTCCACTTGGAGCTTTGCCATTTGTCCTCGGAACAGACCGTCAGGCTTTGATTTGGGTGGTCGCGAGATCCAGGAAGACAGGACCAATCGCGAGGTGGGTTCGAGGTGGGCTGTGTATGTTTACACCTTTCGTTTCCTTGTCAGGCACATCCAGGGAGCAAATAATCTGGTAACAGATTCATTTAGCCGTATGTTCCAGGAGCATGCAACGGAAAAACAGCTGTAACATGATTCACTGGACTCCAAATGGGTTTCAATCGTGTTTTCTGAGGTACATGAGCTCTTTGGGAAGTTGCTGGACAAATTAGAGGCAGGAACCATAGAATTAGGGGATGAGACAAAATCCTGATACTGGGAAAGGTGTCAGGTAATGAACTGAGAAAAGAATTATATGTTTTAAGTCTAAGAGCGTTTACCGTGATTTATTTTCAAAGAATATTCTTAAGAATTTATTTTATTTACCAGTGATTCATCAAGAACATTAGCACCCGCATCTCGTGGTCGTGCGGTAGCGTTCTCGCTTCCCACGACATGGGTTCCCGCGTTTGTATTCCCGGCTGGGTCAGGGATTTTCTCTGCCCCGTGATGGCTGGGTGTTTTGTGCTCTCCTTAGGTTAGTTAGGTTTAAGTAGTTCGATTTTAACTTGTAAGGTGAAAGGGTGGCGACTTTATATACTAAAATGATTATTTAAATAAGAGCCCATGATATGCAATCTTATATAAAATTCTACAAGTTTGGCCAGACCATAGTTAAGATGCTCTACAGTACACAGATACCGCCTCTTAAGATCATAGGCAATAATATCAAAGTTTCCAAAGATCGACACATATTTCAGATATTAGACCGTTACACTCCAACCAATAAATTCGTTAACACACCAAATCCGACAAACGTGACAGAGGTAGTTGCTAACATTCGGTAGATTGATAGGGCGAGTACCGCCCCCAAAGCAAACGACTGGTGAATTCACCAAGAAAACATGTAGGATGTAACAAGAGTAAATCAAACAACATGTCACCAATAAACTTAACTTTTAATGAACGGCGATTTCTCGAGAAGACCTGGCGCAGCACCCCCAAATCGCTCTCCAGAACCGTCCGCTGCCAGTCGCTTCAACGGATGCAGGAAGGCGCGCCGATCTCCCGTCTCACGGCGTCGCAGCTCACACCGACCAGACTCATGTCGTGGGTTGACTGCTGTTGCTCTCGTGTCGACCGCGAAGTCACTACACCGCGCTATACGCCGCGGCCCACTGGGCACACGTGGCGACCTCACATGCGCCGATGCTCCAGACCGACAAGTCGTCTTGTGTCTCAGTGTGCGACCCACCAACCAATCATTCCAACCGCCAATGACCATTGCCTGAGCAAACTCGAGCAGAATGGCAGCCTAACGCGCAAACTCAGATGCATCAAATAAGCCCGACCGGACGACCACACGCTTAGTTCTCTTACTGCCTAACAAACCCGGACGAGAGACACAGTGGCAAGCTGGAGACGAGAGACTGACCCAGACTGACCGAATGGCGAGCCATAGCGCCCCTTAAATTCATGTGAAGAGGCAACCTTTCCCCTTTCCCAGCAGAGGGAGACACCAAAGCTGCGATTGCCACAGCGGCGCCACCACCACCAGAAACGGAGGGCGACTGTTTCACGCTACGCGCTGCAGCGCGCTCTTCAAAACAGCAATTTTTACCCCAGCTCAGAGCGACATATCCTTTAAGATCTGTTCACCAGAGTAACTAGTGTTCGCCATTTTTAAGTATTTTGACAACCCCCTTATTGCCCGTCATTTGGAAGTGAATAAAACGGTTATGAAAGCTAAGCATTATCTGTCTGGTCCACAACGAATAACTATGTACGTAAATTAGTGGGTAAGTGTGAAGATTACAAATGCGTCAAGCCCAAATATAGTTCTACAGAAGGCTTACTTCAGTCCACGCGAGGAAGTGATCCCATGGACAAAATGTTCATTGATTATGACGCCCCAGTCACATGGCAAAGGGTTTGGTGCGGCCCGCAACGAATTCCACTCCTGTGCTAACCTCTTCATCTCAGAGTAGTATATCCAGCTTAAGTCTTCCGTTATATGCTGGATGTATTATAATCTCTGTCTTCCCCTACAACTCCCTCTAGTCCTATGGAAGCATTTCTTTGATATCTTAACAGATACCCTATCATCCCGTTTCTTCCCCTTGTCAATGTTTTCCACGTATTTTGTTCCTCACCGATTCTGCGTAGAACCTTCTCATTCCTTACCTCAGCAATTCATATAATTATCAACATTCGTCTGTAGCAATACATCTCAGATGCTTCGATTCTATTCTGCTGTGATTTTCCGTAGTCCATGTATCAATGCCATAAAATTCTGTGCTCCATACGTACAGTTTCAGAAATATCTTCATCAAATTAAGGCCTATGTTTGACACTAGTAGACTTCTCTTGGCCAGGAATGCCATTTTTTCCATTGCTAGTCTGTTTCTGACGTCCTTGCTCGGTTCATCATAGGTTATTTTCCTACCTAGATAGCAGAATTTCTTAGCTTCATCTACTTCGTGAGCATCAACGTTGATGTTATGTTACTCGCTGTTATCTTTTCTGCTACCTCTCATCGCTTTCGTCTTTCTTGGATATACTCTCTGTTCAGATCCTGTACTCAATAGATAGTTCATACCGTTTAGCATATCATGTAATCCTTCTTTACTTTCAATCAGGATAGCAATGTCATAAACGAATCGTATCACAGAATTTTAACTCCACTCCTGAAGCTTTCCTTTATTACCATCATTGCTTCTACGATGTACAGATTTAACAGTAGGGCGGAAAGTCTACGTCCCTACCATACACCCTTTTTATTCCGGCCGCTTCACTCTTAGTCACCCACTCTTATTATCCCCTCTGGGCATTTGTACATATAAAATATTACCCGTCCCTCTCCATAGCTCATCCCTATTGTTCTCAGAATTTCAGATAACCTGCACCATATTATATTGTCGAAGGCTTTCTCCAACTCGACAAATCCTAAGAACATGTCCTGGGTTTTCTTTAGTCTTGCTTCCATTATCAACTGCAGTCTCAGAATTGCCTCACTGGTGGTTTTACCTTTTCTAAAGCTAAACTGATCGTCATCTAATACATCCCACAATTTTCTTTTCATTTCTTCTGTATATATAAGTCTAGTCACCAACTCGGGTGCGTGACCTGTAAAGCTGACTGTGCGATAATTCTGGTTCCTCTCTGCTCTTGCACTCTTCGGAGTTGTGTGAATCATATTTTTCCGAAAATCAGGTCGTATGTCACCAGACTCTACTAAACACCCATCACTTACAGATACCCTTCAAAAACATGTCTGAGTTACGCAGGCTCGGATAGATCTCTCAGTCGCGATAGTCATGCGGAATCTTCGACGGTTTTCTGTGCCAGTCCTCTTGACAAGCAATTGGTGAGGCAACTGCAGATTGTTAGCGAAAGCGGAAACAGCGGCTGAAGGCTCGCGCGCGGCCTATCGCCTTTCAGTCCTGAAATATTGAACTTCATCAATCCGAGAGTGGTATTTTGGTCAGAGCAACGTTCTTGTATAGATCAAGTCTACATCCGTAGAGATAGAGTTTAATATGTTTTAACTGAACGCACTCACTTTTCTTTTTAATTTGAGAAACTTGCAGCTTGGTATCTTTGCCCGTGACGATATTGTGTACCAAGGGGCTGAGAGGGTTGAGCATCTGGATGTTCTAGCTTGGACCCACAAAGCGAGAGACCAACTTAGAAATCACCCTAGCCTTGGCCACAAAATAGGAAGTAAAAACATGAACACCAACCCTCACCCTGCATACATGGTGACCCTTATTATAGCACTGTGCCTACCTCCAATGTGTGAGTCCAGTATCCTTTCTCCTTGTTTTCCAATGCTGCTGTATGACCTCAGGTGTGACTTTTCCCGGCGAAAGATCGTTCAAAGACCGTAAAATAGATAGTGGAGAATTCAGAGGGCATCTCCACGTCAAGCAGAGGGGTGTTGCCTTACGAATCTCGTGAAGACCCGTATCGAAGGCTGAGTTGAACCTTGGAATAGAAAAAGTCCACTAGTGCTGGGATTCTGCGTCATACATGATCAGTGCAGTTTTTAAATTACTGTTCATTGTTTCGGCAGTAGAACGCCGAGGGCAGTACGGTAGGGTGATGAACAGAAACGCTTAAATTGACTGGACAAAAAGGTTCACTACTGTCACCAACCATTGTCTGAAGGAGGGCAAAAAGTGGAGAATAGTCTAGACAACTGGCGTATGGTGAAGGCCGTAGTCATTCGTCTGCGCGGAACCAACTTTATACACCAGGTAATAGCGTCCCTGTAGTCTTGGTGTAGCGCGCTTGTGTAGTAATCGAAACGTTCTCGGCTCCCTGTGTGAAACCCGCAACGGGTTAAATTTTGATTAATAATAAATATTGGCGGCCGAAGACTTTCGGGGTAAGAAGATCCCCTCATTAAGCCAACGGCCTTGTTGAAGAGGGCAGAGGAGCGGACAGAGGTTTATAACCCCACTTGTCCTCGGGGTGGGAAATACCCCTAAAGGAGGAAGAATCAGCAGTGGCCAACGGCATGTGGATGCGAAAGGCAATGGAAACCTTTGCATCAGATCATGTAACGCTTATCCAGAGGAAACATGGCCTGTAACTGAACAAGTATCTTGATGATCTCTTCGTTGGAAAAAGATTCGGGAACAGTCCCCCCTCTCCGATCTCCAGGAGGGGGCTGCCAGCACTAGGTGACCATGAGAAAAAGATTGAATACTCAGATAAGGGATAAAGTTTTCGAGTCATGGCGTGGAATGTCAGAAGCTTGTTCATTGTAGGGATGGTAGAAAGTTTAAAAAGAGAAATGCAAAGGCTTAATCTACACACAGTTAGGGTCATTGTTGTGTTCTGGAAAGAAGTCATGCATTTGTGGTCATATGAGTGTAGGGTAGTATCAAGAACAGCAAAAACTGGTTTAAAGGGAGAAGGATTCAGTATAAATAGGAAGGTAGGGGAGAAAGACTGTTACTGTGATATAGTACTTCCTATCACCATCGACAGCAAACCAACACCGACAACGATAGTTCGGATATACATGCCAACGTTGCATACTGAAGATGAAGAGATTGAGAAAGTGTATGATGATATTCAAAGTGTAATACAGTACATAAATGGAGATGAAAATCTAATAGTCATGCGGGATTGCAATGCAGTTGTAGGGGAAGGAGTAGAAGAAAAGGGTACAGGAGAATATGAGCCTTGGTCAAGAATGAGAAAGGAGAAAGGTTAATGGAGTTCTGTAACAAATTTCGGCTAGTAGTTATCGAATACTCTGTTCAATAATCACAAGAGAAAGAGGTACATTTGGAAAAGGGCGGGTGGTACCGGAAGATTTAAGTTAGATTACTTCATGGTTTGACAGAGATTCCGAAATGGATTGTAAGCCATACTCAGGATCAGATATAGACTCTGATCACAATGTAGCAAATACGAAAAAGTAGGCTGAAGTTGAAGAGATTAGTCACGAAGAAACAACATGCAATGAAATGGGATACGGGAGTACTATGAAATGACGAGATACGCTTGAAGTTCTCTAAGGCTATAGATTCAGCAATAAATAATTACACAGTAGGCAGTACATTTGAGGAGGAATGGACATCTCTAAAACTGGAAACAAATAGGTACAAACTCGGTAACTGAGAACAAATGATGGCTAAGAAGGAAATACTTTAGCTGATCGATGAAAGAAGAAACTATAAAAGTGTTTAGGGAAAGGCAGGTATACAAAGCTACAAATGGCTGAGGAATTAAATAAATAGGAAGTGCAGAGAACATAAGACAAAACTGCTGCATGAAAAACGTGAAGAAATCGGAAAATAAATGACTGTCAGAAGGACTGACCCAGCATACAGGATAGTCAAAACAACCTTCGCTGACATTAAAAGCAATGGTGGTAACATTAAGTGTGCACCGGGAACTCCACTGTTAAATGCAGAGGAGAGAGCAGTTGGGTGGAAAGAGTACATTGAAGGCCCTTACCGACTCGGAAGATTTGCCTGACGTAATAGAAGAGGAAACAGGAGACGATTTAGAAGAGATAGAAGATCCAGTACTAGAATCAGAAGAGCTCAGGATAACTTAAGATCGAATAAGGCAGGAAGGATAGATAACTTTCTATTAGAATTTCTATGATCATTGGGGGAAGTGGCAACGAGGGATGTCGGCTGGACAGGACGTGACACGTTGTCAAAAGAAAATACCAAAGTATTCTTCCTGAGATTTGTAGCTAGGCTAAATACAGGGACGAAATTTCGGTTAAACACCCAAAATTCCAATTAACATCAGCACGACCAGAAGGAGCAATCAGATTACAAGGAATATGAGCGAACGCGGAGATGAACTGACGGATAACACTCAACTAAGATCAAGTACAGCGATGTAAACACGGAATTGCAGATCAGCAAAGAAAACAACGTCCACTCGCTAGCGCAGCTGAAAGTGAACTACCACTAGACCACGAGCTGCGGACAACCTCTTTGCTATCTGATATGCGATTTATGGGACTGGCTATTCAGCCACACAAGCAGATTACTTTTACTCTCACAGAGTTAGATATGAAATTTGTCTTGTGCACTCTCATTCACGCATTTCATTCATCAGGTTAGATGAGGAAAGGATGTACATACCTACATACTGCACATAGATGTATTGAATATGCGTAATCGTGCTCGGACAGTTACCAAACGTTAGTAAAATGTGAAGTGAAATAAAGATAATATACCTTGTAGCCACTAAAGTCGCACTCAGCTGCTCAGGCTTTTTTATTTAGTTTATAGTTTGCGCCCAGATTTCAGGTGCCAGATGTACGTACATTAAGATAAATGGTAAGTAAAATGACGAAGAGGCTCATGTAGATATCCTTCAATTTGATATGCTTACTGCAGGTAGAATAAAACAATAACGGCCTTAGCCCACTGCTGAACCCGCGGAAACTGAATTCATTGTGCCGTTTCGCCCCCTATGGTTGTAGTAAAGCAAACAAGTACCATTAAGAAGTGATACAAGACTCTTCACTAGATCCTTATTACAGGCGATTTCCTCAGGCTCTATCGAGTCGAATGTTGTGTGACTTTTGCCCGCTAAAGCTTATATGTGGTGCAGTTTCATCCTCCTCACCACTTAGTCCACTCTTAGAGAGCCTTTCCTTCCGTACCCATCGTGTGTTGATGTTTTATGAAGTTCCCCGGCCAGTCATGAGTTCTACCACGAGTTTGATCTGTTTCCTGTTCAAGTTCCACATTATAGAACTTCTCTTTAAATATGGATTCGGCAATATTGTTATGCCATATTTCTGATTTTGAGTCTTAGATCAATATTCTACGCACCCCCTTCTGATTGAACAATGCAAGTTTGATTGTACCATCGTTCCAGGGGCTGAAAGATATTTCACAGCTGGTTAGCAGTCTGAATACATGAGTAACATTCCCACTGTATTTCCGTTTCTGCGTGAAACTTAGCCCTACTTTAATTTCCACTCTTAAAAAAATACTTGTTACCAAGACTATTTCTTTACAAACTGTTATCCACCTTGAACTCGTATGCTAACTTTTAACAAAGTATAACGTAATTTGATCTGAAATGTAACTGCGCTGAATACAACCTCTCTTTATATTAAATGTGCAACTGAAGTAAATAAGTGGCATGCCTGTAATCAAAATTTCCACTTATCGCACGTCTTGTGACAACACTTTTGCAGATTTCTCCAAAGTACAACAGCCAACGGCAAGCAGACAGCATCAGAGGTAGATTCCTATTTCAAAATGAAATTATCAAATTATATTCAAACTGTTGCCTACCTCTTGGTGCAATGTGAACAACGTACAAAAGAGTACAAAATTTACTGAGAATTCTTATAAAAATGAAATAACTTGATCAGTTGAAATTTTAATTCATGATCAGGGAAGTGGGGTGGTCTTTCTCTCAGCTCTGGGCAAATGCACGACTTTAACTATCTGGCAATAATCATTTCTACAAATTAGGTGCGCAGTGCTGCAGTCGTATCTGAGACTCCTTCACTTTTAAAACAAAAAAATCGTATCTAAAATTTATATTCCTTTCAATTTTCATCATATACATCATACTCATCTTTGTTATCCTTTTCATTGCATCTTTCTTCATCTAAAATATACAACCACAAGTCAACACAGTGATGTACTGTTTCTACGGGGTCAATCAATAAACTATTTTCCCAACCAATTTCAATAACAAGTGACAAACAGTTACCTTTAAAGGTAATGATAAGGGAAAGGATTAATTCGCCCCAACGCTTCTCTTTAGATTTTGCATTTATTGTCACACCCTTCAGTGTAAACAACAGAACAAGCAAAGTAACAATGAGAGAATATTTCAACTCGTAATATTTGCTATATAATTTAAGAATTATTTAATAAGCAATAGGAATCTAAGATTATTCCTATCTAACAAACATGATTTTAAGACCATAAACGATAAAGGTCAACGGTTAAGAAAGTCCAATAAACTTGAGCAAGGATCACTTTTTCAGTCTCTAAATGAAGTCAGTAGGTGACATAGGGGATAATAGGACTTACATTAAATGTTAACCAATAAGAATGATCACTCATTAAGAATTATAAACACAAATTAAAGAAAATCCATTTAAAGCCATTAACATCAATAGCAAATAACTAAGTCACGTGTCATCAAATGTATGAAAATCAAATCTTTCAGCTCTATAACAATGTTCGATTGTGGAATACGCCGGATTACCGACACAGAAGGCTAAGGTCTACCAAACAACAATTTCTCCAAAGCTAGAACCATCTTAATAGTGTAAAATACTTAGGTTATCCAGAAATACTATAATTCGCCTTTCTTGGGCAAAACGGTGGAGTAGATAAATAACCTCTTATTTCATGCTCCTAGAACATTTAGCGGCAACAGACACTCGGGCAACTCTTATCCAGTGTGGCTCGGGAAAGAGGATGGCTCCACCAGGAGGAGGAAACATTTGCCCGAACTGGAAAGGGAACTCGTCTAACACGAGCCACTAGGTTGGACGAAGACCAGACGGCGAATTTTAATCATTAATCAAAGCTTGCTGGCCAGAGGACGAAAATTACAGAGGCAAAGGTATCTTTATTTGTGCTCACAAGAACTGGTAACTTCTGAAAATGAGATTCCAGCAGAACTACCGCCGCAGTATCAATACGGGACTTCGGAGCTAAGGAGAGCAAGTCAACAACGGTCTCCACCCAATTGGCGTAACATTTCAGACAGATCGAGCAACCGACATCAGTCGTGGCTAGGCGGATTACCAAATAGAAACTGTGGCACTACCATAAATGTAATTACATAGAGCACTTAAATGCCACGGGGAATAAACTCCTTAACACAAGAATATACACACAATAACAAAGACTAAAGTTAAATATACCTACGTACTAAAACACAACAAATATTGGCGAATATTAACATAATCTCGCAATTCAGACATCCATAAAATTAATTGGCTACAATCCTCTCTGTCTCTCCGCCAGACAATACACGGTTATTTAATATCTTACAACGTGCTTATCCAAACAGTGACCTACGCCGTCCATGGTAAAATAACAGCTTGCAGAAGGGCCACAGCCAAAAAAATTTTCCTTTTTTTTGTTTATTTCTACGCGCCCTTTAAGTCAGCATGGCGTTCAAATACACGATCATGCACGGGGCAGTAACACTCACGCAACGCAATTTCCGTTCACAAACTCAAAGCAGAGAAACGTTCCACACGGTTATCAATAGCTCCCACAACACTGGAGTTTGGCCCCGCCAGACGACGACCGTTGCACTAACTAGATGAAAAATCTTACTTTCAGTGACGACACAACTTTCTGGAGGTTATTAGCAGTCGCATACGGACTTCATAGCTTCCCCAGCCCATGAACGGAAACCAAACGTTGTCCACAGATTTACAGCCTCTTGTATCCTCACAGCCCTGGTTTTTGGGCTCATCCAGACTTAGCGTAGAGGGACCTAGAGGGACCGAGCGTCCGGCTACAGAACGGTCGTCCAAGGCTGAACCCTCATCTCAACTGCCTCCTCCGCCCTCGGCACGGCACACCGCGGCTCCTCCCAGAGGGCGCGCTAGCAGCGCCCTCGCGGAGGCTCCGCAACGTCCTCTACGAGAAACTCCAAACAGGAGTAAAGCAAGGGAAAAACAGGAACCGTGCCAAAAGACACGGTTCACACAGCACTACGAAATACGTCCGTCACCTACCCTACTTCAAATAACGTAGCAGAGCGCGCAGAGGCAAATACTTTGCCACGACAATACCAAACATTGTTTAACGTAAATTGCTCTCTCTCTAAAGTGCGTGTACAAAAATGAAAACGACATGACCACCTTACAAAAATAGGTGCTACGATCTTTGTAGCACCAACGGAAATGCTCCTCCTTGTAAACCCAGAAAACGGGGAATTTCGCCTGTGGCTATCTTCCCTCGAGATACTGCTCACTGTGTTCTACGCTGTGCCCCGTAAATTCTGGCCCCAGAAGGTTTATCTGTTTTCGACCTTCTACCAGACCAGATTATGTCTCCTGCAAGGTATTGTGGTTCATTCTTCGACTGCTCCCGTCTTGCAGTTGTTAGAGCGAAACGTTTATGAAATAGCAAAATGTTATTGTATGGTAAGTCGGCATTTCATAGACAATTCCTATATTTATCACACTCGTTATACTGATTCGAGGTTCTCCTTATGCTAAAGGAATCAAGTTATTTCTAGTTTTTTAACTGTATGTCCATGCAGCTGCCTCCATTGTAATCAAAAGATGCAAAGGTGGCATGTCCACCATGGTCTCCATACCAGGTAGTGGGTGTGCTGCTGATTCCTCCTTTTACAGATAACCAGTCCAATGTCTGTACTTTACTAAGCTGTGCTACTGATTCCTACTGTTACAGATAACCAGTCCATTGTCTATACATTACTAAGCTCCCTAACAACCACCCTCCACATTATTCCTCCATACTGTAGCCCCATCAGTTAGAAGCTAGTTTTTACAACTGGCCATTTTAGTGCTGCAAAGAGTGCATTTTGCCCACAAATGTTGATTCTTTACGTGAGGGACCCATGATAGTTTCGCATCCCCCTACTCGTAGAGTTTCATCATTAACCTTGACATTCAAGTATACGGTCTGTGTGATGAATTTTCTTCTCATAAATGGTGCTACATCAGTTTTCTTGGGTCCGACACTTACATTCTCTTTTCTGCCCCATTTTTTTCGAAATGTGTAGTACACTTTGTGCTGCTGCGCTCCTTAAATGTTCGGCTTGGGATATGTGAACTGTTAGAATTTTATTCCTACCGCCTGCAGGCAGTAGAGGCCTGCCCATTCTATGTGATAACTAAGTAAGCCACTCGACGGTATTGTTACCACTATGATAAAACAGTCCAGGAAGAGTGGCGTTTACACCACCTGTCAACGGCCGAGTGCATGGAACAGTGTGACCAAGAGTGAAGTAATATTTTATTACTCAGGAACGTACGTGCTACCAAGAAACTCATACTTCGCAAATTTAACTGGGTATAGCAACCCGTGCTCAGTAGAGAGCGAGCTAGAAAAAGCTAACGGAACAAGTAATATAAAGAAAACCTACTCATGACGCTCCGATAATTCTACATCAGAAGCATAGCTATAAGCTTGTAAATAATCGAACATCGTTGCTCAAAGCATTGAGTAGTGCCGCCGTTCTGCCTTAGTTTGAACCAAACAGAATGATGTGCTTTTGAATTTCAGAGTAACCACAATACACGCTTCTTGATGAAGATCTGTTGACTAGTTGCCCAATGACTGACTCATACCCTCGTTCTTCACTTCTCGTGGGCAACTCAGCATCACGGTAGCTGCCACTCATGACTCAGGTCAACAGACGTCACCAACGGGAATGGGCGTCGACGTATTACTCGATCGGCCGTGTTTTCAAGCACAAAGCGCGTCCGTGAAGGCAGCTGGAATGCAGTATAAGGCTGCTTTCATAAAGATCTGTCAATACTACAATCGTTTGAGTATATGACCCCGCGGTAATCTGCCCTCTCCCTCACCATCTCACCCATCATGAGGGGCAGAGGTCAGGAATAGGCGGTGGTGGTGGTTACGGTTTAACGTCCCGTCGACAGCGAGGTCATTAGAGACGGAGCGCAAGCTCGGGTTAGGGAAGGATGGGAAAGGAAATCGATTTAGGGAAATCACGGAAAACCTAAATCAGGATGGCTGGACACGGGATTGAACAGTCGTCCTCCCGAATGCGTGTCCAGTGTGCTAACCACTGCGCCACCTCGCTCGGTCAGGTATAGGCCCAACTGTTACAGTTGGTGTCATGAATTAGTCGTTCCGCTTCACGACGCGGGTTGTCTGGGGAAATGTTCTTCCAGCATACAAACCGTAGAGTTAGCCGAGAGAGGTGATTGTTCGGTAACACTTAAGCCCAAAGAACGTTTCTTGGAGTCGGGCAGTAAGACTGGGTAATTTAGTAAATTACATCCGAGCAGTGGTACTCGTCGTATCTCCATTTCACTAGCATTGGCTCATTACAGTGGGGTGCGTTGAACCACACGTTGTTTATGTTTGATTCAGTATTTTTTCTCAGTTAAGAGACCCACAACGTCGAGTACTGGGTGGAATATGATAAGGTTACGTTTGCGAATTCATGTGAATCCCTGAACTTATCATTGTTTGTTTTGCAATTTTGCAGGGCACGAATTGCCATGCACTACAGGTGTAGCAGGCACATTTTTTACATGTACACGTGTTGATCATTTGGCTCTCCATAGTGCAGACTATAGATGGGTGACGACACATGAGAAAAGGTAACTTATAAGGTTTTTCTTCAGTAGTGAGTTACTTGTGTTTCTGGTACTGGTAGTGGTGAAATCAAGTGCTGGTATTACAACAGAATCTGTTGCTGCTATAACAGAGCAATTGCGGATGTTAACAGAAGAAACGTTTTACCAAAAGCACGAGCATGTGGACCTTCTTCGTAGATTTGTGGTTTTGGAAAGCTTTGAGGTTCAGTCACAGCCTGTCGGGGGAAAATAGGCAGAGTTGGAGGTAGATTCTTCTCGTTTTGATCCAGCAGTAACCGCACCTATCAGTCTTTTTCCCAATAGAACAGGCGACTCCAAGAATTGTAGTCTGATGGTCACATCAGATCTTCCACTAAATCCGAAAGACCAGAACCTAGTTAAATCTCACTCGTGTAATGAAGAGTTGGATGTTTCACATTGTTTTGTATGCAGAAGCGTGGCTCACTGAGTAATGTTAATGGATAATATAAGGGTTTCAGTTAGCGTAAATAATTTTGGGAGAGGAGGAGTTAATCTGTCAAAAGGTATAATGACACTACTAAATATTAAAACGTCGATACGTTGAGTTTGGACACGAGTCATAAGCAAACATTACGCAAGAAGCTGTGTCACTTGTAGGCCAGTGATCGCACAAATAATGAAAGTGTATTATTGAAATTTATCAACTTGTTTTGTAGAGATGGGGTGTTACCAGCTACTCTAGTAACTCAGCACTGTATAAAATTGGGATTTTACACCAATTTACAGCAAACAGTTCGTACAGCGAGACATTTACAGACATTAGTAGAGAAGTTCATGGAACAGAAACTACGAGATTGGATCAAGAATTAAGTAGCAGGCTCTGAAGTACACATGTCGTAATCATCCCTAAGAAATCATTGGATAAAACCAAGGAATACATGTTTTTTCTGAGATAGTAGATGATTATCCAATCGCTAACCTTACTGAAATTTTGGATAAGTGTTGAGTGCTGTTATTTTACTGCATGTCACTCAAAAGTTGTCATCAGTTGGAAGTAGCACTTGAGCATAGGCCAAAGACAGCGTTTACCACATCATGCGGACGCTATCAATAGAAGCGAATGTCATTCGGTTTGGAAATCGCTCCTGCTACTTTTCAGGGGTTATTGGACGGAGTTTTAAGAGGGTTAAATCCTAAGGCCCATACATGATCTATTTGAATGACTTAATAATGTATTCTTCGGTTAAACCGGAACATGTGAGACGATTGGAGGATGCTTTTAGTAGGTTAAGTCTGCACATCTAACAAGCACATGCAGTCGTTTGTCGCTTTGAGCTATCGTAAATTCATAAGGGATTTCTTGAATACAACTGAACATTTGAACAAATTAGTTAGTAAGTTAGATTTATGTTCCACAGATAATTCTGTACAACAAATAGTAATGATGTGTAATCAGCGATTTCACATACACATCGACAATTAATTTGTAAAGATGGCTACATGCTAATCATTTATAACTGTAAAATTTACAGATTTAAGCTAGTAGCTCCTGTCCACCAACTTTTACCCATTAAATATAAATTCTTTTACTGAACAGAAGTGTCAAGAAGAAACTTTTTCAGATTGTTTTTGAATTTTACTTTACTGTACTGTCGGAATGCTCAGAATGCTCAACTCCTTAAACAGATGACTGAAAGATGATCATGGGTGACCGCCACATATCATTCGTACAGTAGGTTTTTGAACAATGAAGTGTTTCTTTTTTAAAGGTGAATTGCCCCAGAACATTATCCCATTTGTCGGCACTGAATGAAAATATGGGGTATATAGCACGTTACTGATTTGCCTCTCCCCGAGATTTGCAATGTTTCTAATTCCAAAAGGGTCTGAACTATGTTGTTTTAGGAGTTCCATAATGCACTTATTCCAGTGTAAATGCTCGTCAATACTGACACATGACAATTTTGAAGTTTCAACCTGTACGCTATTTCCTTACTACTTGTTACCTTAACACTGATGTTGTACTCATAGATATGAAGAACTGTTTATATTGTGCCTTTTTAAAATTGAGTGTGAGATCATTCACAGATAACCAATGCTACTTTTAGAAACATCGTTTATCATTTATTCTGTTTCTTGTGTATGCTTGGACTGGTTACGCTATTGTTGTTATGTGCAAAAAGAATTATTTCTGCTTGTGGCGTATCAGACCACAGATCGGTTACATACATACAGGGAACAATAATAGGCCTAATACTGAACCTTGGGGAATCATGTCCTTGGACTCTACTGGTTGACTTATTGAGTACAACTTTTCTTATTGATTTGGTTACATATGACATTATCGTTTGATTTTCTGTGTCTCCAGTCTCATAAATCTGCAATTTATCTAGGACTGTACTGTGATTCACACTGTCAAACGCCTCAGACAGGTCGCAGAAAATGCCAAATGGTGCTATTTATCATTTAATGCTTCTAAGATTTGGGGAGTTAACATTTATTACTCTATCGGGAACACCATCAAAACCAGATAAGATTTATGTTTTAGAGAATGTATAATTTTCTCTACTATGTAATTCACAAAGAGTGTAATGTTTCAGTGGACGCAGGAGTATCAGGTATCAATGGAGGAATTGGGGGAAAGAATGATTTCCGATGTAGTATTGCTATTCCAGATTTTGACAAAGAGTTCATCCCGTCTTATGATTCCTCAAATAAGGCAGTCGGCTGTATTTTGGGTCGGATGCTTTATGGACAGGGGCACCTAGTAGATTATGAACCGTGACGGTTTAATAAGGCGTAAAGTAACGGCACGTCTCCATTCGTCCCTCCATTCACGCCTGTCGCGACACTACTGGAGGCGGGTTGCACGATGTTGGGGCGTGAGCGGAGGACGGCCTAACGGTGTGCGGGACCGTAGCCCAGCTTCATGGAGACGGTTGCGAATGGTCCTCGCCGACACCCCAGGAGCAACAGTGTCCCTAATTTGCTGAGAAGTGGCGGTGCGGTCCCCTACGGCACTTCGTAGGATCCTACAGTCTTGGCGTGCATCCGTGCGTCGCTGCGGTCCTGTCCCAGGTGGACGGGCACGTGCACGTTCCGCCGACCACTGGCGACAACATCGATGTACTGTGGAGACCTCACGCCCCACGTGCTGAGCAATTCGGCGGTACGTCCACCCGGCCTCCCGCATGCCCACTATACGCCCTCGCTCAAAGTCCGTCAACTGCACATACGGTTCACGTCCACGCTGTCGCGGCATGCTACCAGTGTTAAAGTCTGCGATGGAGCTGCGTATGCCACGGCAAACTGGCTGACACTGACGGCGGCGGTGCACAAATGCTGCGCAGCTAGCGCCATTCGACGGCCAACACCGCGGTTCCTGGTGTGTCCGCTGTGCCGTGCGTGTGATCATTGCTTGTTCAGACCTCTCGCAGTGTCCGGAGCAAGTATGGTGGGTCTGACACACCGGTGTCAATGTGTTCCTTTTTCCATTTCCAGGAGTGTAGTTTGCACGTGCAACTCGAAGGTCCACATGGTAACAGTTATGTCTCTACCTGAGCCAGTATACGAGCCGAAAATGCTGTCCCACTTTGACGCTTTAAGTCCTAAATTAGGCGCCAACAGCGAAGCAGTGAAGAAGTTTGTGAGAAGAAATCGGGAGGTGTGGAAAAACGTACAAAAGGCGAACACGAATGCCATGGACCGCCGAATAGGCTAATGGGCAGACTACCACAGTACCGTGTACGGCAGTGGGTATTGGTCGCTAATCCCAGTACGCCAGAAGGAAAGACGAAGAAAATCTTGATCAAATATCACAAACCATATCTGGTCGTGGGGATGAACACGCCGGTTAACGGAAAGGTACAGGTTCCTACCAAAATGTATGTCGTGCACATCAGGCTGGTGAAACTATTTAAGAGTATTTTGGATGCTGTGCCACAGTTACCTGTGTCCTTGGTGGGATAGTCTGGAGAAGGTAGAATGTAGGAACCTCGTCCGTTAGACAATTAGAGGCACTAGGATGCCTAATACCTTGACGTCACGTAATTAATAATGTTGTTGGATTATTTAGTGTGGTATGTTAGTGTTAAATTTATACTTGATATCTCTCTTATGTATACTTTTTGCATTGTCTTGTGTTAGGGTGGATTTGGTGTTTTCGTATCATTGCAAGATATATTTTTCTTTTATTACTATACTACTATTATCAGGTTCTTGTTACTATTGTTTCTTCTTTCTGCTTGCCGTTAGTTCCTGTCTTTGGAAGGAGAGCGTTGATAGACTGTTTCTTTCCTCAGGTGACGATTTTGTGATGTCATCCTGAATGATGGAATGGTCCTGGGTTTGTCATACATTATCGGGAGTGGAGCAGAACGCTTGGTTGTCGGTCAACAACTGGTATGATTTGAGTTGTTCTCTAGGCAATCGTATGTCTTCCTTATGAGGCATCAGCGGATATTGAAATGAGGAATGAAATTGGTAGATTGAAAGATTTTCTTTCGGAATTGTTTAAAGAGATACAGGAAAGTGACGGTTATTTCGGGACTTACAAGTGAGCTGTGTTAGTCACAGTTTATCTACGGCAAATTATGAGCATAGTTATCACAGCTGGTAGATATTGTATCACTGATTATAGTTATCAAGCGTCTGCAGAAGAATTAAACGATTTCTTCTCAACATCTGTAATCTGCCACGCAGCGACAAATTACCAGCCCCAAGATATCAATCTCTCGAGAGACAAGTTTTTCCTAAAACATGTCACTACCGGCACAGTACACAAGGCAATTATGAGAATCTCTTCCGAGGCAGTAGGAAATGATGGAGTGAGCATGGACATGATTAAAAACGTCGTAGAAACTATTATTCCAGTTATCACAGACATCTTCAACCTGTCTCTTGTCAGTAGTATATATCCTACTGAGTGGAAGCAAAGTTTAATGCCGCCTATACCCAAGACTGGCAACTCTAAGTCACCAGGTGACTACAGGCCGATCAGCATACTACCTGCAATATCTAAAGCCCTAGAATACATCGTCCATGAACAGTTGACGGATTACCTCAAAACTCATAATATCCATGACGAATATCAGTCAGACTTTCGAAAGCACCATAGTACAGCAACTGCATTAATCAAAGTAACTCATGACATTAAACTTGCTATGGACAGACGTGAAGCTACTATCCTAACACTGCTTGAATTTAGCAAGGTTTTTGACACAGTTGACTTCGCTATATTACTAATTAAAATGAAACAGCTGAATTTCTCAATCAGCGCAATATACTGATTCGACAGCTACCTCAAAAACAGAAGTCAACAAGTCGTTTGTGGGTCGGAAAAGTCATCATGGAAAAGCGTGCACTCTGGAGTTCCCCAAGGCTCCGTCCTTGGTCCACTACTTTTCTCACTGTACATTAATGATATTTCTTCAGTGATTCACTCCTGCAGCTACCATCTATATGCTGACGACATCCAACTGTACATATGTGCAAGCCCCAAAAACATGGCTGGCGCAGTAGCGAGTATAAACGCAGATCTTTGCTCTGTTTCTCGCTGGGCACAGATCCTAGGTCTGAAACTAAACCCCAAGAAATCCCAGGTCACACTTATATCTCATCCAAAGTTAATCAGCCGGTACTTTCGCGAAACGGTCCCTAAAATACTCCTCAATGGTACCCAACTACCATACCAAAAAACAGTAAAAGACCTTGGAATAATCTTGGATGAACACCTAAACTGGGAAGAACAAACAGTCACAGCTTGCCGGAAATCGCTCTCCTCCCTACATGCAAATCAAAAATTTAGAAAAATATTTCCAACCCATGTTAAACAAAAATTAGTCCAAACACTAGTCTTGCCTAATCTTTACTAATGCGATGTAGTTCAACACAGCACAAATAGTGAAAATTCTAGATGCCTCGAGCTAGTGATGAATGCTTGCGTTAGATACATGTGCAATATTCGGTTGTATGATATCAGCCCTTCATACTCCCAGCTAGGTTGGATACGCCCACATAAGCCACGCGATCTCCACACGATGTGCTTACTTCATCGATTTCTTAGCCACTGGTGCCCCCAATACTTATCTTCTCACATTAAACACCTATCATCATTCCACAATCGCAGTACCAGATCGGTTACGTCTATCATCTTGGCTGTACCTTTACATAACACAAAATCTTTCTCTGTGTCATTCTCCATCTCAGCCATACAACTATGGAACGCACTCCCCTGTGATCTGCGTCTTATCCAGAACTACTCAACATTCAAGAGGGAACTCAAAACTTACATATTAGGGACGGTATAGCCACCATTGTTGTGTCCCTCCCATCCATTTCTTTCTCCTCTCCATCACAGCTTCGAATTTTACCATTCTTTTTCTCTTCCTCTAACCTATCTACCTCTTATATATCTCTTTCACCCCATTCTATCGTCTTATGTCTGTGCTCGATGAGAATAACTCACAAGCTGCAAGAATATAACGAGAAAATTCCCAACTAACAATGGGACTGACATTCACAAAAGAAAAGTATGTTTACTTTCATATACATAGTCACTATTATTATCATTATTATTATCATTATTATTCTTGATTGTCATAATTATTTTTATTGTTATAATTATCATTGTACTACTGTTATAATCTCAATTTTTTTGTTTAACATCAATACTGCATAATACGTTAAATGTCCTTAATGTTATTTAGAAACTGTAACTCGTTCAATCTGAGTATGCCTGGTTAGGTGTAAGAGAGGGCCTGAAGGCCCTAATCTTGCCAGGTAAAATAAATGCATAAATAAATAAATATAAAATAAATAAATATTTGAAATATTATGTTGGTGTTGGATTTATTCTTCATATTTGTGTTATGGGTATTTTTTGCATTGTGTTGTTTTCAGGGTATTAATTGTTTTCATGTCTTTGCCACATGTGTTTTTTATTATTGTAGTTTCATTGTCAGGTACTTGTTAATGTTGTTCTTGTTGCTATCTGTCGTTAGTTACTCGTTTCGGAAGGAGGACAGGAGTGATAGATGGTTCCTCTCCTCAGTTGGCGAACTTGTTATGACATCCTGGATGATGGGAATGGTCCTGGATTTGCCATACTTCATCGGGAGTCGAGCAGAATGTTTAGCTGTCGTTCATATGTTTGTTTAAGATATATATATCACAAGGCAGTCGGATGCCTTCCTTATGAGACATCAGTGGTCATTAAAATCATCACATCAGAGAAATGAAATTCCGACATTGCTAGATTTTGTTTCGGATTGATATACAGATTCACAGGGAAGTAACAAATTTTAGGGAGGTGCTCAAGAGTATCATAATCACAATAAATTAAGAGCACACCTATCACAGCTTGTATATGTTGGCCACAACCTGTTGTTTGCAGGAAGTAGAGGAGGAGGAGTAGGAGATTAGTGTTTAACGTCCGGTCGACTACGTGGTTATTACAGACGGAGCGCAAGCTCGGGTGAGGGAAGGATGGGGAAGGAAACCGGCCGTGCCCTTTCAATGGAACCATCCCGGCATTTGCCTGAAGCGATTTATGGAAATCACGGAAAACCTAAATCAGGATGGCCGGAGACGGGATTGAACCGTCGTCCTTCCGGATGCGAGTCCAGTGTGCTAACCACTGCGCCACCTGACTCGGTGTTTGTAGGAAGTGAACTTGGTTTAATGCGGAAGAAAAATTAATAAAAACGTTGTCCGCGATAGCAGAGTAGGCGAAGTTCCTAAATTAAATGATGTACTTGGTCATTTTGAAAAAGCGGTATTGCTATGAAGAGTGAGGTGCTTTGGCTTTCATCCTGGGAAGGGTTTTTGTCTTAGGTGTACACTCACTTGTGTGACTGTCAATACACTAACGCGGAATTCACTGCATTGGCCAGAGGGGCCATTAAGCGTGTTACACTTCCAGAATTGAGAGCACCTTGAGGCCACCCTCACTCCTGTACTTACACATTCATTACACATACTTATCGATTCACAGCAGGTGGAAATTTCAGTGGAGAGCATGTTACATTATATGCACAACATTCAAGAAAATCGTCAAATCATGATTAAATAGATGATTTTCAGCAACCAAGATGTCGTGTCTTTACTAGGTATTTCATATTATATTTATGCAGTAATCGCAGAAAGGCACAACCTACAGATCAGCCGAAACACCAGTTGCCAGACGAGTTTTTAGCAGGCAATGGCCGTGGGAAAGATTGATGGACGTAGAAGTTCTGTATTAGGTGGTATAAAATTTACATTCAGGATTGTATTGTAGTAAGGTCCTGGTGACCTCCCATTAAGAGTCAGCTCATGCTGTAAATGGATAAGGAAGGACCCATGTGGTACACCTTAAGAATGGAAGGCTCGGTCCTGGAAGATTCTGGACGAATCTTTCGAAAGAGGGGATGTGTGTTGCACACCAAAAATTTAGATGCGCGAGTTGAGATTATCTTAAACGTGTTATTCCCACTCGCGACTACGCAATGCCGAATCATAGTACGACCAAGAGTGAGCAGATGTTTCATAAGAGACACTTGCGCACTACCGAGAAACTAACGCGTTGCAAATTTCATTGGATGTAGGAGCCCGTACTCGGGGCACAGCGAGCTAGTAAAAGCTGAAAGCCAAGTAACATGAAATAAACATACTCGTCCCCCTATAATAGTACTAAGTCGCACTCGTAGTTGTATGGTTGTAAGTGATCGAGTGTAGGAACTCAAAGCATGAAGTAATGCCTCCATTCTGTCTGCTTATTAAACTGAAGAGAATGCTGTCATCTGTGTTATAGAGAAACCATGACCCAGCCTTGGTGATGGAAATCCGATGGCAAACCTGGCAACGAGGCACACCATGTCTGTGGCGTGTTGGCTGCGGGATTTGCGCGAAGTTTGATGATGTGGGGAGTTTGGGCCCAGCCAATCTCCACCCCCTGAGCTACTTTGGTCGATGGACTACCAGATGTCTACAGTCTAGCTGCGAGAGATGCTCACTCGCGGTCTCCTAGAAACGTAGACGTCTTTGGCCACCGGCGGCGCATGATTAGCTGAGTGGTCTAAGGCGCTGCAGTCATGGGCTGTGCGGCTGTTCGCGGCTGAGGTTAGAGTCCTCCCTCGGGCATGGGTGTATGTGTTTGTCCTTAGGATAATTTAGCTTAAGTAGAGTGTAAAGTTATGGACTGATGACCTCAGCAGGGAACTGGATTTGCAATGTAGATTAGAGTTGTGGTTTTTCTACCTCCCACATAGGAGTCAATAGTTCAGATGCTATTACAGGGAGTCATATCTGGAGTAGGAATAGTACCCAACAAACATGATGTAATTGTAGTAGAAAAAGGACATGAGTTTGCTTAATAAATTAGTGTTTGAAAATTAAAGTTGCCTTCTAACTACCACCTGTACACTCACCTTTGTTTGAATAGGGCGAGATTGTGAAGAAGTTAGAGACTTAAGTCGTTTGTGCATTGAGAGAGCATGTCGAGTATAATGGAATATAGAACAATTGATATTAAAATTATTTGTTTCATTACTATTAGTATCAATCTGGATTTAAAAAATATATATATATCTGGAGTGGTCATGCGGTGGATTGTGGAAAGAGGGTGTCAGCTTGGGCTGATTGTGCTTCTGTGATCATCAACACAGTTTTTCCAATGAATAATTAATGTTCGTGGAGCGATAATGTAACTTTTAGTACATCACTCCTACAAGGATTTAATGTTTACACTGATGTGTCAATTTGATACAATTTCTGAATCTAGTACTACTTGTGGTATTCTGCAAAATGATACTATAGCTCCTGTTGATGATCTATAGAGATGTAATTCAGTTTCAAAACACAATTAAAAAATGAATAATATGCTAATGTTCCAAGAATTATGGGATTTGAGTCTAATGTAAGGGGCCTAATGAAATGTTAGCCCGAGAACTAGTGGAGAGGAACATAGAGTGAAATTACAAACTAGTACGAATTGGTTTAATGGTAACTTGCTGGATGTTCCCAGTCAACACGGAGGCAGTGCTATTCTACTACAGAGACGAATTCAGAATTTTGTGCAGAAGTTTGAATTCACTGTGGAAGACATTTCAAGAAAATTTAGTGCACTTACCACTCGGTTAAGGTAAGAGCTGCAGAGAGGCTCTCTGCTGTGAAAAAAATAAGAGTGGTTTCTGTAGATGAGAGTCCAGTAGTTATCATGACAAAATTACTGTTCACTTTGCAGATACAAATTATTTATCATATATAAACCAGTTGTACAGAACTGTAATCATAATCCTAAAACTGAGTTTCTACTCTACTACTCTCGAAGAACTCTCTTGAACTGTAGAGTGGATTGATTATTAACAACTTATAGAACTTACTTATACAACTTACTCCTAAAATTGTTGAAAGCGGTATTGATTGGACAACATGTCAGTTTATTCAAAAAGTTCAAACAGTTTACTTTGCGAAAGTTACCTATTTTTTGAGTCTAATCTCGGAGTATCATAGCTAACACTTGGTTCAAGAATCATAAAAGAAGATTGTATACATGGAAGAAGCCTAGAGATACTGACAAGTTTCAGGTAGGTTATGTAATGGTAAGACAGAGATTTAGCAAGCAGGTTTTAAATTATAAAACATTTCCAGGGGCAGATGTGCACCCCAACCACTATCTATTGTTTATGAACTGTAAATGAAACCTGAAGAAACTGCAAAATGGTGGGAATTTAAGGAGATGGGACCTGGATAAACTGATAAACCAGAGGTTGTACAGAGTTTCAGGGAGAGCATAAGGGAACAATAGACAGGAATGGGGGAAAGAAATACAGTAGAAGAAGAATGGGTCGCTCTGAGGGATAAAGTGGTGAATGCAGCAGAGGATGAAGTAGGTAAAAAGACGAGGGCTAGTAGAAATCCTTGGGTAACAGAAGAAAAATTGAATTTAATTGATAAAAGGAGAAAATATAAAAACGCGGTTAATGAAGCAGGCAAAAAGGAATACAAACGTGTCAAAAATAAGAACGACAGGAAGTGCAAAATGGCTAAGCAGGGATGGCTAGAGGTCAAATGTAAGGATGTACAGGGTTATCTCACTAGGGGTAAGATAGACACTGCCTACAGGAAAATTAAAGAGACCTTTGGAGAAAAGTGAAACCACTATTATGAATGTTAAGAGCTCAGATGGTAACCCAGTTCTAACCAAAGAAGGGAAAGCATAAAGGTGGAATGAGTATATAGAGGGTCTACACAAGCGAAATGTACTTGAGGAAAATATTACCGAAATGGAAGAGGATGGAGATGATACTACGTGAAGAGTTTGATGGAGCACTGAAAGATCGGAGTCGAAACAAGGCAGCGGGAGTAGACAACATTCCATTAGAACTACTGACAGCTATCTGGTGAGCAAGATGTATGAGACAGGCGAAATACCCTCGGACATAAAGAAGAATGTAATAATTCCAATCCCAAAGAAAGCAGGTGTTGACAGATGTGAAAATTAGCGAACAATCAGTTTAATAAGTCACAGCTGCAAAATACTACCGGGAATTCTTTACAGACGAATGTAATAACTGGTAGAAGCAGACTTCAGGGAAGATCGGTTTGGATTCCGTATAAAATATTGGAATACGTGAAGCAATACTGACCCTACGCCTTATCTTAGAAGAAAATTAAGGAAAGGCAAACCTATGTTTGTAGCATTTGTAACTTAGAGAAAGCTTTTAACAATCTTGACTGGAATACTCTCGTTCAAATTCTGAAGTTGGCAGGGGTAAAATACAGAGAGCGAAGGGCTATTCACAATTTGTACAGAAACCAGATGGCAGTTATAAGAGCCATGGGGCATGAAACGGAAGCAGTGGTTGGGAAGGGAGTGAGACAGGATTGTAGCCTATCCAAGATGTTATTCAATCTGTATATTGAGCAAGCGGTGAAGGAAAGAAATGAAAAATTCTGAGTAGGTATTAATATACATGGAGATGTAATGGAATCTTTGAGGTTTGCCGATGACATTGTAATTCTGTCAGAGACAGCAAAGGATTTGGAATAGCAGTTGAACGGAATGGACACTGTGATGAAAGGAGGGAATAAGATGAACATCAACAAAAGCAATACGAGGATAATGGAATGTAGTCGAATTATGTCGGGTGATGCTGAGGGAATTAGATTAGGAAATGAGACACTTAAAGTAGTAAAGGAGTTTTCCTATCTGGGGAGCAAAATAACTGATGATGGTCGAATTAGAGAACAAATAAAATGTAGACTGACAATGGCAAGGAAAGCATTTCTGAAGAAGAGAAATTTGTTAACATCGAGTATAGACTTAAGTGTGAGGAAGTCGTTTCTGAAAGTATTCGTATAGAGCGTAGCCATGTATGGAAGTGAAAAATGGACTATAACTAGTTTGGACAAGAAGAGAATAGAAGCTTTCGAAATGTGGTGCTACAGATGAATGCTGAGAGAAGAGAAGTTTGTGGCACAGCTTGACTAGAAGAAGGGATCGGTTGGTAGGACATGTTCTGAGGCATCAAGGTATCACCAGTTTATAATTGGAGGGCAGCGTGGAGGGCAAAAATCGTAGAGAGAGACCAAGAGATGAATACACTAAACAGATTCAGAACGATGTAAGTTGCAGTAGGTACTGGGCGATGAAGAAGCTTGCACAGGATAGTATAGCATGGAGTGCTGCATCAAACCAGTCTCAGCACTGACGACCACAACAACAACAACAATGTCAATATCGTTTTTGTTTCTGGCATCATGATAGAGTATGTTCTCTGTGGTGTCAAAATCTTCTGTGCTGTTTTCAGTGAATATAAATGACAAAAAGAGATAAAGTTTTATCATCATCACTATTTTTATCTTAGTGAACAAAGGGCTGCATTTTACCCTTGGGCTAATTTCATAATTATTTGTAGCAGCTATTTCAGAATCAGTACTACGTCACAGACATGACATGAGTGACCACATAACAACAACCCATATGTGTGTGAAGCTAAAAGAGCCAAATTAAGCTGTGCAAATATATTTATTTCTACCTGGATCAAATAATCTCTGTATGAGGTAGGACGGCTTTAATATCTTTCTAAGGCATGATTAATGTGAAGTTGCCAATTTCGTTTGGAATCAATCTATTGTTCTAGAAACTCTCCAGACGTTTGGAGATTTGGAGAAAATGAAATGGAGTGTAACAGGAGAATAAAGAATTATGACAGTACTTGAATGAGAGAGTTTCTAAAAGTGAAAAAATGTTGAGGTCATTGTTACAGCAAAGGTCGTGTGCCAGATAATAGTGATTTATATTCTGTTCAGGAAGATGAATTAGATCCTGAAGCTCGTTATGAAAGGAGGAGAATTCTTCACCAACATGGTCATTTTAATCATGATGCTGGAAACTATGAAATGAAGCATGGTTTTCAATATAATCATTTGTTGCCTGTTCTAAAATTTCAAGTTTTCATAATTAAATTAAATATTACTTATCCTCATGCTTGATTAGACTAGTTTGATTTTGTATTTCCTTCCACATTGCTAGCCGATCACAGAACTGATTTTGTATGTGGCTGTTTCGTGGGTGACCTTAGTACGTGAAACTGTGTACCATATGACGAGTTTTATCAGATATTCCTGTTAGAAGAATGGTCTGAGCAGCGCAAGAGATAATCTTTGGCATATTTGGTTATGAAAAATATTAATAATACTCATTTTATAAATCCTGCTTCATTCTTTGAATGAATGGTGTGGAAAAATAAATTTTTAACAATACTTACAATCCTACTGAACTGAATTATAATTGACGTGGTAAAATTCCTCCCAAGTTGAGTCATATTATTATTCCTGGTCAGGTAAATGGGTAGTTAGTGGGTTTTGAAATTTGCTCCAAGAATTAGAATATGACAATGCTGAAGAGAATGGATGTGGTAGAAGCAACAGTGAGTTATTTATCCTAATCGGAGGCCACAGAGCAATTGGAATAATGATCAGCAGCAATGTGATACATATTGTGATAGATATGGGAACGGAAACTGGAGGAATCGGAGGAATTATGTGATTGCAATGAAAGCAACAATTTTAGGAGTGGTAATAGTGATTAGATTAGAAGACTGTTACGTCAAATCAAGATGCTGAAGAGAATGGTAGTCACTGACATTGACAAGTCCCTATTTTGTAGAATTACGCTTATTTCATCCACAGAAAAATATTCAAGTGGGTAGCCCATAGCCCCATAGCCACATAATTGAAAACTGATGTGCGCGGCTGATTTGAGTGCTGAAAGCAGATTGAAAAATGCCTGTGAGAAATTGAATATGTTGACTATTGTATGTTTGAGTTACATATTGATAAGTGATAGACAGGAAAATCTCAATTCTCTGAAGAGTCCAACGTTTCAAATATATTTCACCTTGTGTTTAAGGTGTTGGAAGCCAGTCATCTGGGGTGAGCGAGTCAGCATTTCACAGATCTGAAGTTGTAGCTTTATGGATTATTCCTTCTTTACCGTGGACTCAAGTGAAAGGGATGATTAACAGAAAAGGAGCAGGGATGAAGGGACAAGTCAGTATTGATTTTCTTTGTCAAGGTTATAGCTTCATTCGAATTTAGTAACTGTGTGGAATTTGGCTAGTTATACGATTTTAGGGGCTGATTTCTTGTTGAAATACCAAGAAGTGATGGCCTTTGGCTGTGTTGTAGTGAGTTTTAAGTATAATGATGGTATGTTAAAGCATGAGGGAAGAGTTGCCTGTAGTGACTGAGTATGGTGTTCAAGCAATCTTATTTCATCATTTACCAATGAGGTCGTTGAACTTCACAATAAATATTGAGTTGGAGTAATTGTGCTGAAGTGGTAGGCAAATTACTGAAAGGCAATTTATTTAGTGTACTGCGACATAATTCTTCAATATTTTCAGTGCATTCAGAGACACAAAATTCTT
This sequence comes from Schistocerca gregaria, assembly GCF_023897955.1. Classification (NCBI taxonomy): domain Eukaryota; kingdom Metazoa; phylum Arthropoda; class Insecta; order Orthoptera; family Acrididae; genus Schistocerca; species Schistocerca gregaria. The sequence continues at coordinate 414,497,567 of NC_064925.1, read as the reverse complement.
TTGTGTGTGTTGTTGCATTATGGACATGATTTCCCTGGTTGTTATCATGTTTTCGATTAATTTTTGCGGTACCGCTAGATGTCTTTTTCTACTTAGTGTTGATAAAGGGATTTTACTATGAGCCACAAGTCTAGCACAGAATTTTCGATGAAGTTTTCTGTGATGTACATGTTGACACTATAAGTTTATTGATCATCTGAGGTGATGTTCACTGTGAGACCATTCATAAATACTTTAATGTGAATGGATTACATGTGGATTATGTGCTGAAGAGCCAAAGAAACTAGTACAACTGTGTAATACAGCATAGGGCCCCACGAGCACGCAGAACTGCTGCAACACGATGTGGTATGGAGTATGTTGAGTAATGTTCATGCGTGGGGAGTTTGGTGGTCAAAGAAGTGTTTAAACGCAGAAGAGTGCTACTGGAGGCACTATGTAGCAAATCTAGACGTGGGGGGTACCACACTGTCCTGATGGAATTGCCCAAGTCCATCGGAATGCACAATGGGCAGGAATGGATTCAGGTGATCAGACAGAATGCTTATGCACTTGTCATTTGTCAGAGTCGTATAAGAGGTTCCATATCACTGTAAATGCACACATCCCACACCATTACACAAGCTTCCACCAGCTTGAACAGTCCTCTGATGACGACCAGGCATAATTTTTCCAGTGATCAACAGTCCAATGATGTGCTGATTGGTCTAGTCAAAGTGTAAAGTATTGTATCGTGCAGTCATCAGGGTACAGGAGTCGGCCTTCGCCTCCTGAAGCCCATATCGGTGCTGTTTCTTTGAAAGGTTCGCAAGCTGACACCTTCAAACTATATTATTGTTTTTAAGGAATTATACTACCAGATTCCGTATATGTGTGGTGTGAGAAAAGTAATGTCGCAGACAGCACTTGAACGATCTAGCAGTGCTATGTACACTGGCGTGATCGTCGCTTTCTGACAGTCTGAGTTTTCAGCTCTTTACATGAATCATGTGATTTTTGGTAGCCCCCATCAGTGAAGTTGAGTTTTTGTTTTGTGTTTACAGTAATGGAACAGCGGAATTTAGAACGACGTTATTCAGTCACGTTTATTGTTAAACTTGGGGAATCAATGAGTGCGATCATTCAAAAGTTGAAACAGGCCTATAGGAAAAAATCCTTGTTAAGAGCACAAATTGTTCGCTGGCACAAATCATTTTTGGAAGGCTGATAGCCCGATGAAGATGAATCTTGCTCACGGAGGCCTTCAAAATCAAAAACAGACGAGAACGTCGAACGTGTGCATTATCTTTCGAGACCAGACGGACATTTAACAATAAAGATAATGGGTGAACTGTCAAACTTGACAACTTTCACGTTAAATCAAAAATCTGACTGAAGACTTGCACATGTGGAAGGTTTGTGCCAAAATCGTGCTGAGAAATCTCACAATTCAGAAGAACAACAATTGAAGAAACACGTGTGTTGGTGTTCATGAGAAGTCTGCTATTAACTGCGAATGTTTCATTAGTGTAATCATCGTTGTTGTATTGAGGATTATTGAGTATGATCCTGAGACAATGGGGCAAAGTGAGAAGTGGCACACTGAGACACCTTCTCCACCAAAAGAAGCTCGAATGAGAAAATCAAATATAAAAAAAGCTTGTATTTACTTTTTTCTCTGTAGGGACATCATGCACAATGAATTTGTTCCTTCAGGACGAACTGTCAACCTTGTGTTATGCAAGGATATCCTTAAAACTCTCAGGAGAAGATTAAATCGAGTGAGACCGACTGTACATGCAGACGAATGGACGCTGAATCGTGATAGCGTTCCATTTAACACAACCATTTCCATCACGGATCTTGTCACCACAAAAGGCATTCCTGTTGTCCCACAGGAACCCTAGTCACCTGATGTGTGTCCCTGTCATGCATTTTCTGTTGGCGAAACTAAGAATTTCTTCAAAAGACGTCGTTTTGGGACTCTGGAAACATACTGAAGGCCGTAGGACTCAAAGCCTTTCGGCGCTGCGTCCAAGCCTGGGAAGAATGATTATACCGACGTAAATTTGCCGAAAGAAACTACTGTGTAGGAACCAATTCTCGAAAAAAAACCTTGGTAGACCAAAAATCAGTCACATTACTTTCCTAATATACCGAGGATATTTCATATTTTTCATGTAAACTCAACCGAAAAATTTAAGTCTCAGTAGTAGATGTCACTTTCTACAATGAAGGACGTTTCCAGTGTTTCCAAGTTGAGGGCCTTAGTTATACATCAGCATCTCAATTAACGAATTTTTTAAAAAACTTTTTCAGGGTGTTCAATGTGTCGCCCCCCATCCTCATGGTAATGCACATTATGTAAAATGTGTTGGTATTACGGGAGTTAATCAGTCTTTTAACGTAAAGTTTAGTATCTACATTCTAATAATATACCTTTTAGCACTTCTGTATGCAACGATTAAATACAATCTATTTATATATTTACCTTCGAATAATTGTTTGAGTTGCAATTTTGTATATGTGACTTTTTTGTTATTGTGGAACTAAAAAATTGGTACTCATGAATTAGATTTCTATAAATAAAATCTATTTATATATTTACCTTCGAATCATTGTTTGAGTTGCAATGTTGTATATGTGACTTTATTGTTATTGTGGAACTAAAAAATTGGTACTCATGAATTAGATTTCTATAAATAAAATCTATTTATATATTTACCTTCGAATAATTGTTTGAGTTGCAATGTTGTATATGTGACTTTATTGTTATTGTGGAACTAAAAAATTGGTACTCATGAATTAGGTTTCTATAACGTCAAGCATGCAGTCTTCACCATGAAGTTAGCATTAATAAAACCTAGCTTCAGTATTATCACACAAACTTAATATTCATTGCTAAGTGGCTTCCTTTCCTTATGTGAGTATAAAGGATATTTTTCTCTTGTTTTGCATGAGTTTATAACATCCCGAAATGAATCTTTTCAGAACACATTACAGAACTGATCACAGAATGAAATTTCAGTTAGGGATTTGGTTAGACGGCTACAGTTGTTTGCAGTGCATAGTAATACACAATGCGTTGGATACTTACATATTGTGATGTTTACATATTTAAATTGTAATTGTTTTCTGTCCTGCAGTGGTGATTAATTCCGGCACTGTCTAGCTTTGAGTGACATGGTATTGAAGAGCCTCAGAGATCGATTATTTTTCGTATGTTGCAACATGACTACACTAAAGTATTTAAATTGTTCTGTCTAATGTCTTATGCACTCCGTTTTATTATCGTCCCTTGCATTTCAAGTTACTTAATGCACTGCTGGAATATGTGCAGAGAAACCTTATCTTTCTGTGATTTCTAAAAATTCGGTAGAGGTTCACACTTAGTGTAGAGCCTATGTGATGTATATGTATTATTCGATTGTTTTAACCCTTTTAGTGTGTACTTCTCACTGTAGAATGTACACTCCTGGAAATGGAAAAAAGAACACATTGACACCGGTGTGTCAGACCCACCATACTTGCTCCGGACACTGCGAGAGGGCTGTACAAGCAATGGTCACACGCACGGCACAGCGGACACACCAGGAACTGCGGTGTTGGCCGTCGAATGGCGCTAGCTGCGCAGCATTTGTGCACCGCCGCCGTCAGTGTCAGCCAGTTTGCCGTGGCATACGGAGCTCCATCGCAGTCTTTAACACTGGTAGCATGCCGCGACAGCGTGGACGTGAACCGTATGTGCAGTTGACGGACTTTGAGCGAGGGCGTATAGTGGGCATGTGGGAGGCCGGGTGTACATACCGTCGAATTGCTCAACACGTGGGGCGTGAGGTCTCCACAGTACATCGATGTTGTCGCCAGTGGTCGGCGGAAGGTGCACGTGCCCGTCGACCTGGGACCGGACCGCAGCGACGCACGGATGCATGCCAAGACCGTTGGATCCTACGCAGTGCCGTAGGGGACCACACCGCCACTTCCCAGCAAATTAGGGACACTGTTGCTCCTGGGGTATCGGCGAGCTGGGCTACAGTCCCACACACCGTTAGGCCCTCTTCCGCTCACGCTCCAACATCGTGCAGCCCGCCACCAGTGGTGTCGCGAGAGGCGTGAATGGAGGGACGAATGGAGACATGTCGTCTTCAGCGATGAGAGTCGCTTCTGCCTTGGTGCCATTGATGGTCGGATGCGTGTTTGGCGCCGTGCAGGTGAGCGCACAATCAGGACTGCATACGACCGAGGCACACAGGGCCAACACCCGGCATCATGGTGTGGGGAGCGATCTCCTACACTGGCCGTACACCTCTGGTGATCGTCGAGGGGACACTGAATAGTGCACGGTACATCCAAACCGTCATCGAACCCATCGTTCTACCATTCCTCACCGGCAAGGGAACTTGCTGTTCCAACAGGACAATGCACGTCCGCATGTATCCCGTGCCACCCAACGTGCTCTAGAAGGTGTAAGTCAACTACCCTGGCCAGCAAGATCTCCGGATCTGTCCCCCATTGAGCATGTTTGGGACTGGATGAAGCGTCATCTCACGCGGTCTGCACGTCCAGCACGATCGCTGGTCCAACTGAGGCGCCAGGTGGAAATGGCATGGCAAGCCGTTCCACAGGACTACATCCAGCATCTCTACGATCGTCTCCATGGGAGAATAGCAGCCTGCATTGCTGCCAAAGGTGGATATACACTGTACTAGTGCTGACATTGTGCATGCTCTGTTACCTGTGTCTATGTGCCTGTGGTTCTGTCAGTGTGATCATGTGATGTATCTGACCCCAGGAATGTGTCAATAAAGTTTCCCTTTCCTGGGACAATGAATTCACGGTGTTCTTATTTCAATTTCCAGGAGTGTATTTACAGTGCGTAAGGGAATTTGTGTTATCGCTTGTGAACCCTCCTGGCATCTAGTGGAAGTTCGCTGCACCAGCTGTAGTTTTAGTTTGTTGTGAAATACAGCCTTCAGGTTTGCGAGAAGTATATATCCCGACAAAAAGCGGTGTATTAATAGGTTATTCTGAATGATGGTAACCACCAATATAGTATCTGGAAGTGGCTTGGAAAGTATACTTCCTGTAAAATTTATCTGTCATTTGTGGTCCTTGGTAAGCGTACTTAGCACCAACAAAGTGGTATCCAAAAACATTTAGGAACATTTCTTACCACCTCTGTCTATTCCAGACATGTTGTGGTAGTACACTGCACAAGGTGTACTAAAACTACTACAACAATTAGTTTCTGTATGTCGTGGGATTAATACTGTTGTCAGATTACATTGCTTCCCTCCTGCAATATCCTTTATTGTATCCCTTATCAGCTCGTAGCTTTATCCAGTTACAAAGTTTCAAGGATTGTTTTCACATTGTGGTAAGTTAACATTAATATCAGTAACAATTATTTTCAGAACAAAATAAAAACAGAAAACACTGTTTATGATTTTATCTGCGTGGAGTGGCGACACATAACAGCACTCAAAAGGGAAGTGTAAATCCATTTACAACCAATTTAAATACCTCACAAAGACGGGGTGGTGATATATGTACGAACTTAGTTTTTGGTCCTCTATCTCAAAAATAAAGTTATTAAAAATAAGTACAGTACGTTTACCACATTCATAAAACGATAGCAAAATATTATGTTCGCTGAGGTGCTACAAAAAATGTGCCCGCGAAAGAGTTAACACTGTGTATCAGTTAAATTTTATGGCTACTCATTTACACTCCTTCGGTCATTTATTTAATTTTCGTGAGTTATTTTGGAGCATGTGTTGTCTGCGCTATCTGTAGCATACCTGTAGCCAATATCCCCTTTGTGAATTTAGTGATCATGTGTGATTCAGATACTTAAATAATTCAGCTACATACTTGCTCTTTTTACTGTTATGTTTACCATAACAAGCCCCTTATAGAAAATAGTATAGATGACAATCCAATATGGTGAAGATATGATGCACGTGGTGGATACAACGAAGGCTATTGAAACTCTTAGCAAGATGGACATATTTCTATATCTAGGTTCTCGACTACAGGTAAGAGGATGAACAAGCAGGAATCACAGTGATCTGAATCGATTCAGACACATCACTGATATTATTTGTGAGAACAAGATGCACATCCACATAAAATAAAAGATATAAGGCACAACGGTGAAGACAGTTGCATTATGTGATACTGAGCGTAAGCTCACACCAAGGAGTTTTCAGGTTTCACTACATTATGAAAATTCGGATGCTGAGAAGACCATTAGCCATTTCCCGCTCGGCCATAGTAACAAGACAACGATATGACAACTAACTGGAGTGGCTCCAATCAACGAAAAGATCCAAAAATGGAGCGTTCGGTGGTATGGACACATTATATAGTATCTACTTTAGTCATCAGCTTAGCCTATCGTCTCACTGTTGAAGACCACAACCAACGCGGAAGACCTTAACCGCATCGGATAGGTACTATAAACGTATATCTAAAATCAAGGAACATAAACCCACAGCTAGCGTTAGAACGTACGAAAAGGTGTACATTGTCCAAGAAAGCAGACCATGCTCCAATGGGACTACGCTAAGAAGGAGTAGAAGAAGGAGATGATGATGTTGGAAAGAGAGCACAACAGGAGGGTCTCGATATTAATGAGTAGAACAGGGGTCTGAACTAGAGAAATCACAAAAAAAGTTTGTGAACGGCGAAAGCCTCAGAGGCGCGATAACGTTCTCCCACCGAAAAGTTTAATGACGGACAGTGAGAAGAACGAGGCAGCTGTGCGAAGAGAGATTCCCGAGGTAGCGGTACGGGTCACAATAGTAAAGGCAACTTCGGAGGTGGCTTTCGCACGTATGAACAGGGAACGGGACAACTGTAGTGCGAAGGGAGTTTAGAAGAGCGCCAGCAGAAATGAGGACGCTGCATGGAAAGTTTATATGCGACGAGAGGCAATACGTCACACCGAGAGGGAAGGAGGTAATGCAGCGTATAATTAGCCTCAAAATTAGTAGAGGGAGAAATTGTAACCAAGGAATCAGAGTAGTTTCAGCTCCGCCCCGCAATGAAAGTAAGGTGAGGGGGAAAATATGGTGTGTTCTAGACAAAACACAAGAAGAGCTTCTGTGCTGCCACCTGAAGGATCACAGAAATATAATAGGCGTTAATCCCCTGCAGGATGGTGTCAGGAAATGGAAAACCACCCATGATCGGTAAATCAACCAGCATATGTTGTGACCACCTCAGTGGACAAGTACGTTATAGGCACAATGACTGGTATAGCTATGGCTTCTGGTAATTTATGGTGGCGGGCCCTGTTAAAATGAATGAAGCAGATGGACTGCCTCATATGTCTCTATAACAGACTACGAAATTTTTGCACAGACATTCAGATGGAACTGGAATGTACTTGAAACAAAATCGGAACAGCCGGCCGGAGTGGCCGAGCGGTTCTAGGCTCTACAGTCTGGAACTACGCGACCGCTTTGATCGCAGGTTCGAATACTGCCTCGGGCATGGATGTGTGTGATGTCCTTAGGTTAGTTAGGTTTAAGTAGTTCTAAGTTCTAGGGGACTGATGACCTCACATGTTAAGTCCCATAGTGCTCAGAGCCATTTGAAACATTGGAACCAAAATCGTGACAGATATCACCAAAGGCCTGCTTGTAGGATGCTCCTTGCGTCCACAGTTCTGAGATGCTGGCATAGAGTCATTAATAAACCAGCTTCATAGTACAGCAGACACTAGAGGCTGCGTAGCCTACGGAGATGATCTCCTAATTACAGTATCTGGCAGCAGAAGCGCTAAATGAGTAGAAGATTTTAGTGAAGTTCTTGAAAGACTAAGTAATTGGTGCACAGAAAACAGTTAACCGAAATCACCATACAAAAGAGATTTTATGTTAGCCCTCTAATTTTCGGACATGCGGCCGCGCAAATAAAATTTCTTCCGCCGATAGTTCGGATGAATATTGTCCGGCCATCCATAGAACGTGCGGTAAGGCTGACGACAATGTGCTATGCGCGTCCTTACATGCTCCACAGCGGCGGAGTTTCGTATGCGGGTCACAGACGCTGGTCAGCAGCAGTAAGATGCGCTTATATCAGCGCCGCCTGTGAAGAAAGCGTACAGAAATTCGATTCGCTTATTGATATATGTTCGGCGTAGATGAAACCATGACAACTTCTCTGCAGTTTAGTTACCCCAAGAGCAGGGTTCTATGCTTTGTCCAAACAGAAACCACTATCTCCGTTTATTAAATTATTAGCTAATCTACATCGAGTAAAGTTGCAATCTTCGTAAGATAGCCTTAACACAGTTTTTCTCAAGAATATGACGGATCTTCGAGGAGAGAGCACTCACATAGGGCAAAACAGTAATTGATCTAAAGGAATTACTATCTTTTTTCCCATCACATAGTAGGTGAATAATGATTGGGGTAAGTAATGAAAGAGAAAGCCATCTGGTAGAATTTAGCACAGAGCATAACTTAATCATTGCTACCACTTGGTTCAAGAATCATAAAAAAAGGTTATATATATGGAAGAATCCTGGAGATACTAGAAGGTTTCAGATAGATTATGTAATTGTGAGACAGATATTTAGGAACCAGGTATTAAATTGTAAGACATTTCCAGGAGCACAAGTGGACTCTTACCACAATCTATTGGATATGAACCGTATATTAAAACTGAAGAAACTGCAAAAAGGTGGGAATTTAATTGGATGGGACCTAGATAAATTGACTACACCAGAAATTGTACAGAGTTTCGCGGATAGCATAAGTGAAATATTGACAGGAATGGAGGAAAGAAATACAGTAGAAGAAGAATCGGTAGCTTTGAGGGACGAAGTGGTGAAGGCAGCAGAGGATAAAGTACGTAAAAAGACGAGGGCTGGAAGAAATCCTTGGTTAACAAAGGAAATATTGAATTTAATTGATGAAAGGAGAAAATATAAAAATTCAGAAAATGAAGCAGGCAAAAAGGAATAGAAACGTCTCAAAAATGAGATCGATAGGAAGTGCAAAATGGCTAAGTAGGGATGGCTAGAAGATAAATTATAAGGATGTAGAGGCTTATCACACTAGGGGTAAGATAGATACTGCCTACAGGAAAATTAGCGAGACCTTTGGAGAAAAGAGAACCACTTACATGAATTTCATGAGCTCAGATGGATCCCAGTTCTAAGCAAAGAAGGGAAAGCAGAAAGGTGGAAGGAGTAGATAGAGACTCTATACACGGACGATGTACTTGAGGAAAATATTACGGATATGGAAGAGGATGTAGATGAAGATGTAATGGGAGATACGATACTGTGTGAAGAGTTTGCCAAAGCACTGAAAGACCTATGCCAAAACAAGGCCCCGGGAATACACAAAATTACATTAGAACTACTGACGACCTTGTTAGAGCCAGTCCTTACAAAACCCTACCATCTGGTGAGCAAGATGTGTGAGACAGCGAAATACCCTCAGTCTTCAATCCCAATGAAAGAAGGGAACCTCCACGTTCCTGTAGTCAGTGGACAATGTGTCTAAGGAGTTCAGCCTGACCACGTTGCCTCCAAACATGACTCCGGCTATTCTCAGTTTGAAGGCTTATGCGACACACAACAGTGAAGAGAACATGATGCCAGTCTGGAGCGAACTATTCGGCAAGTTATCAGGTCCATGTGTACCGCGCTGCATGGTATCGTGGTTGCAAACATGAACCTCGCGTTGGTCGTCGTGAGAGAAGTTGTGCATCATCTAGCCTATTACGCACAGTTTGAGTTGTAACACGACGTCCTGTTGCAACACGAAAAGCATTATTTAACGTGGTGGCATTGCTGTCAGGGTGCCCCCGTGCCATAATCCGTAGGTCGCGGTCGCGCACTGCGCTAGTAGCCCTTTCTCGGCCTGAGCGAGGCATATCATCGACAGCTCCTGTCTCTTTGTATCTCCTGCATGTCTGAACAACATCGTTTTGTTTCACTCCGACACACCTGGACACTTCCCTTGTTGATAGCACTTCCTGGCACAAAGTAAGAATGCGGACGCGATCAAACCGCGGTATTGACCGTCTAGGCACGATGGAACTACAGACTACATGAGCCGTGTACCTCCTTCCTGGCGGAGTGACTGTACATGATTTGCTATTGGACACACTTCGTCCAATGGGAGCAGCTCATGCATGGCTGTTTACACCTTTAGGCACGTTTAGTGACCTATCTGAACAGTCAAAGTGACTATATGTGTCATACGGAATCCACAGTCAACGTCTGTCTTCAGGATTTCTGGGAACCGGGGTGATGCAAAACTTTTTTTGATGTATGTATTAGCATATGAACCGCAAGCATACACTGGCTAGAGACAACAAGGAAAAGGCCACATATGAAGACGACGAGTTGTACCATAGCAGAACATCCAACTACAGCAACTTTTCACAATGATGGAGGAGATGAGACTCGGGGATTATTCCCTGGCAGTCACCTCCCAATCTATACAACTTGGGTGGCAGTAGCAGGGTCCCTATGAAACCTGAGCTGTGCCTCAGTCTGCCAGGGGTCACTATCAAGACAAATGAAAAATCTAGCTTGGTTGTGCGACGGGTGAGAGTAGTCTAATCTAGTGTTGTGTTAATGTAGTATAGTGCTGCAAAGTGTACTGTTGTATAGTAATGCAGTCAAAAATCACAAATTACAAAATTTTTGATGTCTCAAAGCAACATAGTACAAAAGGCAGGTAGCATGTAACTATGGATTCCAAACTAACATACGATTAATATCTATGTGGCAAATGGCCAAATGGTAGCCGGCAGCTGTGGCCGAGCGATTCTAGGCTCTTGAGTCCGGAACCACACTGCTGCTACGGTCGTAGTTTTGAATCCTGCCTCAGGCATGGATATGTGTGATGTCCTTAGATTAGTTAGGTTTAAGTAGTTCTAAGTCCAAGGGATTTATGACCTCAGATGTTAAGTTCCATAGTGCTTAGAGCCATTTCTACATCTACATCTACAACCATACTCCGCAAGCCACCTGACGGTGTGTAGCGGAGGGTACCCTGAGTACCTCTATCGGTTCTCCCTTCTATTCCAGTCTCGTATTGTACGTGGAAAGAAGGATTGTCGGTATGCTTCTGTGTGGGCTCTAATCTCTCTGATTTTATCCTCATGGTCTCTTCGCGAGATATACGTAGGAGGGAGCAATATACTGCTTGACTCTTCGGTGAAGGTATGTTCTCGAAACTTTAACAAAAGCCCGTACCGAGATACTGAGCGTCTCTCCTGCAGAGTCTTCCACTGGAGTTTATCTATCATCTCCGTAACGCTTTCGCAATTACTAAATGATCCTGTAACGAAGCGCGCTGCTCTCCGTTGGATCTTCTCTATCTCTTCTATCAACCCTACCTGGTGCGGATCACACACTGCTGAGCAGTATTCAAGCATTGGGCGAACAAGCGTACTGTAACCTACTTCCTTTGTTGTCGGATTGCATTTCCTTAGCATTCTTCCAATGAATCTCAGTCTGGCATCTGCTTTACCGACGATCAACTTTATATGATCATTCCATTTTAAATCACTCCTAATGCGTACTCCCAGATAATTTATGGAATTAACTGCTTCCAGTTGCTGACCTGCTATTTTGTAGCTAAATGATAAGGGTCCTATCTTTCTATGTATTCGCATCACATTACACTTGTCTACATTGAGATTCAATTGCCATTCCGTGCACCATGCGTCAATTCGCTGCAGATCCTCCTGCATTTCAGCACAATTTTCCATTGTCGCAACCTCTCGATACACCACAGCATCATCTGCAAAAAGCCTCAGTGAACTTCCGATGTCATCCACCAGGTCATTTATGTATATTGTGAACAGCAACGGTCCTATGACACTCCCCTGCGGCACACCTGAAATCACTCTTACTTCGGAAGACTTCTCTCCATTGAGAATGACATGCTGCGTTCTGTTATCTAGGAACTCCTCAATCCAATCACACAATTGATCTGATAGTCCGTATGCTCTTACTTTGTTCATTAAACGACTGTGGGGAACTGTGTCAAACGCCTTGCGGAAGTCAAGAAAAACGGCATCTACCTGTGAACCCGTGTCTAAGGCCCTCTGAGTCTCGTGGACGAATAGCGCGAGCTGGGTTTCACACGACCGTCTTTTTCGAAACCCATGCTGATTCCTACAGAGTAGATTTCTAGTCTCCAGAAAAGACATTATACTCGAACATAATACGTGTTCCAAAATTCTACAACTGATCGACGTTAGAGATATAGGTCTATAGTTCTGCACATCTGTTCTACGTCCCTTCTTGAAAACGGGGATGACCTGTGCCCTTTTCCAATCCTTTGGAACACTTCGCTCTTCTAGAGACCTACGGTACACCGCTGCAAGAAGGGGGGCAAGTTCCTTCGCGTACTCTGTGTAAAATCGAACTGGTATTCCATCAGGACCAGCGGCCTTTCCTCTTTTGAGCGATTTTAATTGTTTCTCTATCCCTCTGTCGTCTACTTCGATATCTACCATTTTGTCAACTGTGCGACAATCTAGAGAGGGAAGCACAGTGCTGTCTTCCTCTGTGAAACAGCTTTGGAAGAAGACATTTAGTAATTCGGCCTTTAGTCTGTCATCCTCTGTTTCAGTACCATTTTGGTCAGAGAGTGTCTGGACATTTTGTTTTGATCCACCTACCGCTTTGACATAGGACCAAAATTTCTTAGGATTTTCTGCCAAGTCAGTACATAGAACTTTACTTTCAAATTCATTGAAAGCCTCTCGCATAGCCCTCCTCACACTGCATTTCGCTTCGCGTAATTTTTGTTTGTCTGCAAGGCTTTGGCTATGTTTATGTTTGCTGTGAAGTTCCCTTTGCTTCCGCAGCAGTTTTGTAACTCGGATGTTGTACCACGGTGGCTCTTTCCCATCTCTTACGATCTTGCTTGGCACATACTCATCTAACGCATATTGTACCATGGTTTTGAACTTTGTCCACTGATCCTGAACACTATCTGCACTTGAGACAAAACTTTTGTGTTGAGCCGTCAGGTACTCTGTAATCTGCTTTTTGTCACTTTTGCTTAACACAAAAATCTTCCTACCTTTTTTAATATTTCTATTTACGGCTGAAATATTCGATGCAGTAACCGCTTTATGATCGCTGATTCCCTGTTCTGCATTAACTGATTCAAATAGTTCGGGTCTGTTTGTCACCAGAAGATCTAATATGTTATCGCCACAGAGTCGGTTTTCTGTTTAACTGCTCAAGGTAGTTTTCAGATAAAGCACTTAAAAATATTGCACTGGATTCTTTGTCCCTGCCACCCGTTATGAACGTTTGAGTCTCCCAGTCTATATCCGGCAAATTAAAATCTCCACCCAGAACTATAACATGGTGGGGAAATCTACTCGAAATATTTTCTGAATTTTTCTTCAGGTGCTGAGCCACAACAGCTGTTGAGCCCGGGGGCCTATAGAGACATCCAATTACCATGTCTGAGCCTGCTTTAACCGTGACCTTCACCCAAATAATTTCACAATTCGAATCTCCGTCAATTTCCTTCGATACTATTGTACTTCTTATCGCTATAAACACGCCTCCCCCTTCACTGTCCAGCCTATCTCTGCGGTATACATTCCAATCAGAGATTAGGATTTCATTACTATTTACGTCTGGTTTCAGCCAACTTTCTGTTCCTAGTACTATATGGGCTTTGTGACCGTTTATTAATGAGAGCAGTTCTGGGACCTTTCTATAGACGCTCCTGCAGTTTACTATTAGCACATTAATATTGTTATTCCTTGTTGCATTTTGCCTACTCCTACCTTGCCGCGTCTCAGGAGGCATCTTGTCGGGCCTAGGGAGGGAATTCTCTAACCTAAAAAAAACCCATGTGCACTCCACACGTACTCCGCTACCCTCGTAGCCGCTTCCGGCGTGTAGTGCACGCCTGACCTATTCAGGGGGACCCTACATTTCTCCACCCGATAGCGGAGGTCGAGAAATTTGCACCCCAGCTCTCCGCAGAATCGTCTGAGCCTCTGGTTTAAGCCTTCCACTCGGCTCCAAACCAGCGGACCGCGATCGGTTCTGGGAACGATACTACAAATAGTTAGCTTTTAAGCTAAAGGTTAGAAAACAGATTTGATTTTCAAACTTACTATTTACTGAATTTCATATTTCATACAGACTTTCAATTAATATTTTATGCAGATATTTAATGTAGATTATTCCAACCTACATAAGACAATGATTAGTTACACTAACACATCTGCAAATATGTTGAAATATTACGCGCAATGTTCATGTCAATACATGTGAAACATCTGGTTCACTGTTGTATTTAGGTAAAATACGAGACAAAACAGGAGATAAATCACTAAAAACACATAAATAAGTGTCATTTTTGTACTGTATGGAGATGAGCAAGTGGTACTCAGCACTGGTGCAGAGCCTACTCCTTCCTAATACCACCAACATGGCAGCAGTGATTAACGTACACAGCCGCCATACGGTGGCGACAGCTGCGCCATATGCTCTCACATCATACCACTACATAATGTTTCACTTTCTAAACCTTCAATCGTGTGTGTGTGTATATATGGTCTTTACTATGGAGGGTAATTCGCATTCGGGACCCAGTATTTACTACCGCATACGAATTTTAAAACTGATTTGAACCGAAACTACACAGGCTACTTGAATTTGTTCTTAAAAACTTCTCCATCGTCCTGAAACTGTCATCATTGGGATCTACAGTGCCAGATCAAACTATAGCGATAGTGGACTACGTGCCATTGGTGCAAATGGTTTAAAACGCTCTAAGCACTATGGGACTTAACATCTAAGGCCATAAGTCCTCTAGAACGTAGAACTACATAGACCTAACAAACCTAAGGACATCACACACATCCATGCCCGAGACAGGATTGCGACCGTAGCAGTTGCGCGGTTCCGGGCTGAAGCGCCTAGAAGCGCTAGGCCACCGCGGGCGGCCTACGTGGCATTAAGAAAAACTTATTACCCCAATTCTTCGCAAATATGGTTGCAGCTGTTCTCGTTTATAACAGCTTATATCACATCATCATCTTCACTTCTAGATTTTCAAAGAGAGATGATTAATAAATTTTACTCAAGAGGAAAACAATAATACTGAGAATGAACATTGCAGTAACTTATTTTGTATAGTTAGTACGATACTATTGTACTGTCAGAACAGGTCGTCGCTCTTTAGTTTGGGTACCAGCGGAATTTGTCAACAATGAAATATCCTAGGTCATCAGGCGAGCAGTTGCGTAGCAACATTGCGATTCCGAATCGTATTGCGTAAACACATTGTCTGTGCTTGCGTGATTTTCGTTGTGCTATTCGTTTTGTTCTAGAGCGTCTTCTTGGTGAGAAAAGCTCATTAACTGAATATCTGAAGTGCTTTTCGTGAAAAGTCTTCCAACAGAAGAACTTCCAAACCCAGCGTTGGGTGTGACGCAGTACGGAACCGTAAGTGAACATCGACATCTTTTCTTCTTCATCTCTTATCAAGACTAATATCCTTTGCCGTTAATGTCACTCTAAATTACTGCTGCTGAGCGCTTTAGCACACACATGAAATCCCTTGTAGTTGATTTTATTTGGATGTTTAATCACACCAGCTACATTGTAACGAAAAATGGAAAAAAAAAGTTTCCAGTGATCCGACTTGAGCTTTAGCCTATGAGAGCAGTGTTGCAAAATCGTGGGCACGATTTCGGTAGCTGATGTAACCTGCTGAACTCTCTAGATCCTTCAAATTCTGAAAGGTGTATATGTACATAATCAAGAGTGTTTAGGGGCTACGTGTCGGCTATATTCTGCGTCATATTACCATAATGTATCGCTTTTTATGTCCTACATGTTCTAGAGATTGCCAAGGCTCTTTATATTGTTCATAGTCGACGAGGACAAAAAATGCGAGGTGAAAATTGATATTGTTGAAAATTTGTGCTAGGTGGTAGCAGGGCCTGATATGAATATTATACTTAAAAGTCCAGATCGGCGAGATGTGCGCTACAGCGTATGGAAGGGAGATGGCATGGGATGTGGTGGGGAAGAGAGGGGTTTGGGTTCAAGAGGAATTTTTTATTTATCTTAAATAAATAGAAATGAGTTGCTTCAAGCAAAAATGTATTTCTGTAATCAGTAAGCTACATTAAATTTGTTAGGAAAATTGTCCTATTCAGTACTCTGTAGCAGGGTGGTGGTGGTGTGTAGACGGCACACACGTGAGGGAATGTAGTTGTCTGGTATTTGATCAAACTCTTCCCTCTTCGTTAGTCTGCAAACTGAAGCGCTACCGGCTAAACCGCCACATTTGACCACGGTTTTATTACGTCGCTTTCTGGCTCTCTATTTGTCCGTCTGTATCTCTCCCCCCCTCCCCCCCCCCATCTCTCTCTCTCTCTCTCTCTCTCTCTCTCTCTCTCTCTCTCTCTCTCTCATACACTTACAGGCACTTCGTTGCAGAATGAGAGCGTGGCATTTATTTAGCTAAAAAGGGCCTTGCCGCCAAAAGGCATATGCTTAGTTTCCAATCTGTCAGCGGTGAACACCATTAAAAATTTGACTTCATTATACATTCCACAGTGGATGGTACTCTGAGGGGTCGCACAGATTCCGATCAAGTGGACGAGCATGTGTTCTCCTTTACATTGTCTGTCTGTGTATCTACATTATCTGCCCACTTTGGTACAAAAGTACATTCACAGTGTAGGTAGCTCTGTGAAGTTGGTAACTGAGTAGTGAATGATGCGAAGTGAAGGCGACCAAACATGGGTTGGACGTCGGCAGCTGACCACGTACGAGCAACGAAATCAAAAGCTAAACAGATTGTAAACTTCAGAATGCAACATGGGGGCTGGACAGAGTAAAATGAAATCCATCTGCTACAAAGGAAAATAATATTCTGTGTCTGTTCGCGCACATCACATTTTGTTCCAGTAGAATCCAAGCACAAGAAACGTGTTTCGGCTGTAAATGTTTTGACAATTTTCAAGCAATCAGGGCTTTCGTGAAATCTTTAATGTTTGCAGGCAGCTATGGAAAATATTGTAAGGATAATTTGTTTAGAATGTGTTTTAGGAAGCGCATCGGTGACGTTGATGTGTGTTCCTGAAGTTTTATTACAAGGAAATGGTGCACATACGTAAGGGAATTAAGGACTCCACTATTCATCTGTTGTGTGGCAGTGGAAATGAGTTACCGTTTATTGCTTCTAACCTCTAAATAAGTATGTTTGGATTTTGAATGTTGTTAGTTACATTAATTGTTCACTACTGTATAGTTAATATCTGTGATTACGTGTCACAGATTTTTACGTTTTTCGACCTTATGTTCAAAAGTATTCTCTATTGACTGATTATGTCTGACCTCTGGATGCACGAATAATATTCGAAATTGCCATTTATACGGCTCAAATATTTGGATGCCGTTAGTAGTAAATTTACCCCTCTTTGTCCCTCGTTTCCGAATATCTGATATACGTAATGACCTACGAATAGTGTGGAAATCCTCACGTCTCCGAGAAATTCGTATCATCACACAATATTTCACGTTCTAAACATACAAACTTGTGTACATGTTCGTTAATAAGGACCTTAATGCTCTCAGGTTACGCAATATGTACTGCCTCATTCCCATTACGATTTTGTTTCGAAACGCAGCTGTACCTTCTGCACGTCTGTCATTGTAATAAATGTGTCGTCTTTTAGTATTATAGTTGCCTCTTGAAATCATTGCATCTTACTTCACAGTTTCTTTCGACGATCGTCGTATTCTGACTACATCTTAATTTTATTCAGGCTTTAAGAAAGGGTCATCTGCCCATCGCAGCGTACCATAGACGCACTCAGGGCGTCGGTTTATAAATGTCAAAATTTCGTGTTAAGTGTCTGATGCAAACATATTTCGCTGAGCTGCTTTCCCAATGTTATTCAAACTTGAAAAGATGTGAATATTCGGATATGTTCGCATTCATAAGTACTTGCCACTATCATTTCACAGTACATTAAAGTATGATTTCAGGTACTCCTGTGGCTAAAGGACACGTTGTAATCATCGAGGAAATAATTATATGATATGTGCAAGTCAGCTGCTTGTTTTTAAAACAAATTTATTACACAGTTCTCAAGGCACAAACGGGTAGGTGATCGAAAAATTATCGGCTTCTGCAGCATATTAAGCTCATTTCGGTATATTTTCAATATTCTCAACATTTCTCGGCTATGTCAGCATCTGTATAAACATTTATGTTAAATTAACAACAATCTCAGATGCAATGTTTATGTAGATTTACCTTGGTTTCAGTTGGGATAACCCAATCTTCTTCAGAATAAAAGGAACTACGATTCGTCCGTAATGGACAACGTCGAAAACTAAAAACTATAATATAGTAATACATCGTCATATTGCAATAACTTATCCGTTGTTCCCGTACTATAACGATGTATTACTATTTATAGTTTTTAGTTCTTGACGTTGTCCGTTATGGACAAGTCGTAGTTCCTTTTATTATGAAGAAGGTTGGGTTATCCCAACTAAAGTCTAGGTAAATCTAGGTAAACATTGCAATGTAGGTTGTTATTAATTAGAAATCAATATTTTCAGTAAATGCTATTCCTTTACCTCGCTTAATAGGCAACGAAAAATTTGAGGGTGTAAGTTTAAAGCTGAAACTAACGTGGTCATCAAGGAATTTCATAGCTTATAAGATATGCACTTCTGAACTGCAGTTGATTTGGGAATTTGGGGGCTTGGCAGATCAGACACATATTATACGTATGGTCAGTAAACTGTCCGGATGCAGTCGGAAGTAATCGTCGCTATTTGACGTAGGTCCCAGAGGATTTTTTGAACAATGAAATGTCAAACAACATTAGGTGGACAGTTGCATAGCAACATTGCGATTTCGAATCGTGTTGCGTAAACATATTGAATGTGCTTACGTGATTTTCGTAGTGCTGTTCTTTGTGCTCTAGAGCTTCTTTTCGGTGAGACAAGTTCATTAATTGAGCTTGTCGAGAAGGGTCTTCCGCCAAAAAAACTTACAAAGCCAGCGTTGGATTGACGCAATACGGAACCGTATGTGATTAGTCAACATCTTCTCTCGGTCATCTCTTATCCACGCTAACCTTCTTTGCTGTACTTGTTACTGTAATCTACTGCTGCTGAACGCTGTAGCTCACGCCTCAGATCACTTTTATTTGGTTTTACTTTGGATGTTTAATCACACCAGCTACATTCTAACGAGAAAGACAAAAGAAATTCTTTCCAATGCGACTTGAGATTCAATTTACGAGAGTACTTTGACTAAATCGTGGCCTTCATTTCGGTAAGTCATGTAGCCTGCGGAGTTCTTTACATTCTTTAAATTCCGGAATTTTTTTATTTTCATTTTCGAGATGATTTATTGACTTTGTGCCGACATTATTCTGCACCGTATTAGCATACTGAATCATGGTACGTCTTAAATCTTGTATTTATTATCAAGATTGTGTATATTGGTCACAGCCCAGCCAACGAAGAACAGATAGGTCGAATCAAGAAAAAATTGTTATAGTTGATAATTTAACCTTAGGACTAGGGACTGACATGAATATTATACTAATGGTCTAGACAGACGGACTGCTTTGAGAAAAAGTGCAATCCAGTGTTCGGTTAAGCTGCATTATAATTTCGTAAGAAAATTGTCCTGTTCAATTCTCTGGAGAAGAAATATTCTTAGTGTTGCAGCGGTTAAAAAAGTCGTAGATTATTGAAAATAATAATTGGCGTTTTAAAATTAATGCTTATTGTTAAACGGAGGGGATAAAGGAACTTATTAAATGGATGTCGCTTGTCAAAGTGCAATATAACGTTGTTAAGGGATAAATTATGTTCTAGTACTGTAACAGGGTGGAGGAGTGTGGGCGGATGCTACACACATGAGGGAACGGAGGCCGCTGGCATGTCGTCAAACTCTTCCGTCTTCGTTAGTCTGCAAACTGAAGCGCGGCCAGCCGTTTCTCCATTCTCTCTCTACCCTACTATGTCACGAGTCATTACACTAAAAGCCGCCACTTTGAACGATGGTTGTATTAGGTCACTTGCTGGCTGTCTATCTGTATCTCTCTCTACAGTTACAGTTACAGTGTACCGAGCT
The DNA here is from genome assembly GCF_023897955.1 of Schistocerca gregaria. NCBI lineage: Eukaryota > Metazoa > Arthropoda > Insecta > Orthoptera > Acrididae > Schistocerca > Schistocerca gregaria. The sequence goes on along the minus strand of NC_064925.1, from coordinate 414,477,444 downwards.
CATAGGTGGCGTTGTGAAGTTGGTAACTGAGTGGTCAATGAAGCAAAGCGAAGATGACCAAACATCTGTCGGACGTCAATAGCCAAATGGTAAAGAGCAACGGAAACAAAAACGAAAAACACTGCAACCTTCACAATGCAACGTAAGGGGAGGAGAGGTTCAAAAAGTTCCAACTGCTACCAAATTACATGGAAGTAAAATAATGTTCATTGTCAGCTGGCGCACATCACGTTCTGTTCCAGTAGAAATCGTGTATAAGAAACGTGTTGCTGTTATAGAAGTTTTGCCCATTTTGAAGAAATCAGGATATACCTGAGATCTTTTAGGTTTGGTGGAATCTGTGGATAATTTGTTACAGAAAGTTTTTAGACGTGCTTATGAACTCGGTGTGTCTTTCTTATTGTTTAACTGCAAGAATATGGTGTAGATATGAAAGGGAATTGCTTAAGGTGTCTACTATTTACATGTCGCGTTGCAGCGGAAAGGAGTTGGGGTTTACTGCTTCTTACCACAAAAATACGTATTTTTTGATTCTGGTTGCTGATACTTACATTACATACGGGTACTGCTGTATGGATAATACCTTTGATTTCGCATCCACTAATTTATAGGTTTTCTATCATCATGTCAAAAGTATGCACCATTTATTGTTTAAGTCTTACTTTTGGGTGCATGAATAGTATTCGACATTTCCGTTAATTAGTATCGATGATCTCCCTCGTGTTATTAGTAACTCTGCACCCAGTTTCAGCAAATTTCATGAACGTAACTGACCTAGGAACTGGCTGCACTGCCTCACGTCTGTAACACTTTCGTGCCATCACGTTGTAAGTGTTCAAACATGTGTGTACATGTTCTTTAATGTTGTTGTTGTTGTCTTCAGTCCTGAGACTGGTTTGATGCAGCTCTCCATGCTACTCTATCCTGTGCAAGCTGCTTCATCTCCCAGTACCTACTGCAACCTACATCCTTCTGAATCTGCTTAGTGTACTCATCTCTCGGTCTCCCTCTACGATTTTTACCCTCCACGCTGCCCTCCAATGCTAAATTTGTGATCCCTTGATGCCTCAAAACATGTCCTACCAACCGATCCCTTCTTCTAGTCAAGTTGTGCCACAAACTTCTCTTCTCCCCAATCCTATTCAATACCTCCTCATTAGTTACGTGATCTATCCACCTTATCTTCAGTATTCTTCTGTAGCACCACATTTCGAAAGCTTCTATTCTCTTCTTGTCCAAACTAGTTAACGTCCATGTTTCACTTCCATACATGGCTACACTCCAAACAAATACTTTCAGAAACGACTTCCTGATACATAAATCTATATTCGATGTTAACAAATTTCTCTTCTTCAGAAACGCTTTCCTTGCCATTGCCAGTCTACATTTTATATCCTCTCTACTTCGACCATCATCAGTTATTTTACTTCCTAAATAGCAAAACTCCTTTACTACTTTAAGTGTCTCATTTCCTAATCTAATTCCCTCAGCATCACCCGATTTAATTTGACTACATTCCATTATCCTCGTTTTGCTTTTGTTAATGTTCATCTTATATCCTCCTTTCAAGACACTGTCCATTCCGTTCAACTGCTCTTCCAAGTCCTTTGCTGTCTCTGACAGAATTACAATGTCATCGGCGAACCTCAAAGTTTTTACTTCGTCTCCATTAATTTTAATACCTACTCCAAATTTTTCTTTTGTTTCCTTTACTGCTTGCTCAATATACAGATTGAACAACATCGGGGAGAGGCTACAACCCTGTCTCACTCCTTTCCCAACCACTGCTTCCCTTTCATGCCCCTCGACTCTTATTACTGCCATCTGGTTTCTGTACAAATTATAAATAGCCTTTCGCTCCCTGTATTTTACCCCTGCCACCTTTAGAGTTTGAAAAAGAGTATTCCAGTCAACATTGTCAAAAGCTTTCTCTAAGTCTACAAATGCTAGAAACGTAGGTTTGCCTTTTCTTAATCTTTCTTCTAAGATAAGTCGTAACGTCAGTATTGCCTCACGTGTTCCAACATTTCGACGGAATCCAAACTGATCCTCCCCGAGGTCTGCATCTACCAGTTTTTCCATTCGTCTGTAAGGAATTCGTGTTAGTATTTTGCAGCCGTGGCTTATTAAACTGATAGTTCGGTAATTTTCACATCTGTCAGCACCTGCTTTCTTTGGGATTGGAATTATTATATTCTTCTTGAAGTCTGAGGGTATTTCACCTGTCTCATACATCTTGCTCACCAGCTGGTAGAGTTTTGTCATGACTGGCTCTCCCAAGGCCGTCAGTAGTTCTAATGGAATGTTGTCTACTCCGGGGGCCTTGTTTCGACTCAGGTCTTTCAGTGCTCTGTCAAACTCTTCACGCAGTATCGTATCTCCCATTTCGTCTTCATCTACATCCTCTTCTATTTCCATAATATTGTCCTCAAGTACATCGCCCTTGTATAAACCTTCTATATACTCCTTCCACCTTTCTGCCTTCCCTTCTTTGCTTAGAACTGGGCTGCCATCTGAGCTCTTGATATTCATACACGTGGTTCTCTTCTCTCCAAAGGTCTCTTTAATTTTCCTGTAGGCAGTATCTATCTTACCCCTAGTGAGATAAGCTTCTACATCCTTACATTTGTCCTCTAACCATCCCTGTTTAGCCATTTTGCACTTCCTGTCGATCTCATTTTTGAGACGTTTGTATTCCTTTTTGCCTGCTTCATTTACCGCATTTTTATATTTTCTCCTTTCATCAATTAAATTCAATATTTCTTCTGTTACCCAAGGATTTCTAGCAGCTCTCGTCTTTGTACCTACTTTATCCTCTGCTGCCTTCACTACTACATCCCTCAGAGCTACCCATTCTTCTTCTACTGTATTTCTTTCCCCTATTCCTGTCAATTGTTCCCTTATGCTCTCTCTGAAACTCTGTACAACCTCTGGTTCTTTCAGTTTATCCAGGTCCCATCTCCTTAATTTCCCACATTTTTGCAGTTTCTTCAGTTTTAATCTACAGGTCATAACCAATAGATTGTGGTCAGAGTCCACATCTGCCCCTGGAAATGTCTTACAACTTAAAACCTGGTTCCTAAATCTCTGTCTTACCATTATAAAATCTATCTGATACCTTTTAGTATCTCCAGGGTTCTTCCACGTATACAACCTTCTTTCATGATTCTTAAACCAAGTGTTAGCTATGATTAAGTTATGCTCTGTGCAAAATTCTACTAGGCGGCTTCCTCTTTCATTTCTTAGCCCCAATCCATATTCACCTACTATGTTTCCTTCTCTCCCTTTTCCTACACTCGAATTCCAGTCACCCATTACTATTAAATTTTCGTCTCCCTTCACTATCTGAATAATTTCTTTTATTTCATCGTACATTTCTTCAATTTCTTCATCATCTGCAGAGCTAGTTGGCATATAAACTTGTACTACTGTAGTAGGTGTGGGCTTCGTATCTATCTTGGTCACAATAATGCGTTCACTATGCTGTTTGTAGTAGCTTACCCGCATTCCTATTTTCCTATTCATTATTAAACCTACTCCTGCATTACCCCTATTTGATTTTGTGTTTATAACCCTGTAGTCACCTGACCAGAAGTCTTGTTCCTCCTGCCACCGAACTTCACTAATTCCCACTATATCTAACTTTAACCTATCCATTTCCCTTTTTAAATTTTCTAACCTACCTGCCCGATTGAGGGATCTGACATTCCACGCTCCGATCCGTAGAACGCCAGTTATCTTTCTCCTGATAACGACATCCTCCTGAGTAGTCCCCGCCCGGAGATCCGAATGGGGGACTATTTTACCTCCGGAATATTTTACCCAAGAGGATGCCATCATCATTTAATCATACAGTAAAGCTGCATGTCCTCGGGAAAAATTACGGCTGTAGTTTCCCCTTGCTTTCAGCCGTTCGCAGTACCAGCACAGCAAGGCCGTTTTGGTTAATGTTGCAAGGCCAGATCAGTCAATCATCCAGACTGTTGCCCCTGCAACTACTGAAAAGGCTGCTGCCCCTCTTCAGGAACCACACGTTTGTCTGGCCTCTCAACACATACCCCTCCGTTGTGGTTGCACCTACGGTACGGCCATCTGTATCGCTGAGGCACGCAAGCCTCCCCACCAACGGCAAGGTCCATGGTTCATGGGGGGAGGATGTTCTTTAATAAGGGTCTTTAATAAGGGTCTTTAATAAGGGTCTTAATTCTCTTAGGGAACCATTATTTACTACAGTATGCGCATTTTGATTCTGTTCCGGAACATAGCTTCGCCTTTTGCATGCATTCCTCCATAATTAATTCACCGTCGTTTTGAATGTGTCTTCCTTGCAAACTACGGTGGCCCCTTGACACCATCGCTTTCGTTTTTTAGTTTCTTTCGACGCTTACTCCATTCCGTCCTAATTTTATTCAAGGTCTAAAGGGACGTATCTGCATATCCTGACGACCCACAGACCAACTCAGTGCGTCGGTTTATAAATCTCAGAAGTTCTTGGGAAATGTCTGATGCAATCGTATTTCGTACAACTATTAGTTCAGTGTTACTGAAACTTCACAAGACGTGACTGTTTCGTATCTGTTCATATTCACAAGTAGTTACCACTCGCATTTCACCGCATATTGAAAAAAATTTTCTAAGGTATCGGTCTGTCAAAAATATATGTTGTAGTCGTGTAGGTCGACGTCTTGCTTTGAAAGCAAATTTATTACACAATTCTGTAGGCATCTGCGGGTACTGTGTGCGGCTACACTCAATTATAAAGATTTCTATCAGAACATTAGTTTCGATTTGGGAAATTTTCAAATACACATTATTCTTTTATCTTGCTTAGTAGGGAAATAATGAATCTGATTTTGAAATGTTTAATTCGAAACTAACATTATCATTGGTGAAGGTTACGAAGACAGATAAGCCACGTATTACCAAAGGCTAGTAAAGCGCTGCGGTACAGTGAGGAGCTATCTAAGTTTTTTAGTGTGGGTCTTAGACAATTTTTTCAAAAATGAAATATCGCACAACACGAGGGGGTCGATGAGAGGCAGCATTGCGATGGCGTATCGTGTGGCATAAACATATTGTCTGTGATTTTGTGATTCTCGTAGTGCTATTTTTCGTACTGTAGTGCTTCTTCTTGGTGAGAAAAGGAAATTGACTGAATATTTGAACTGTTTTTTGAGGACCGTCTTTAGATAGGGAAACGTAACAAGATAGCGTTTGGTGGGACACTATACGAAACAGTAAGTGACGAGCCAACATCTTGTTTCCGTCATCTCTTATCCGCAATATCATCATTTGCTGTTGACGTCGAGTGTAAATTAATGCTGCTAATCGCTGTGATCTCAAATTTGAAATCGTTCGTATCCAACTTTATTCAGTTGTTTATTCGAGCAGGTGTGTTTTACCGAAGGAAACGATCCTTTCCGGTGATCAGATTTGATATTCATACTTCGAGAGTAGTTTCACAGTATTGTCGGGCATGGTTTCGGTAATTGATGTACCCCCGGAATTTTTTGCATTCTGTGAATGCCGATAGTTTTTTGTTTCCATTATCAAGTGAATTTAGTGGCTAGCTAGCGACGTTGTTTTAGGACATATTAGAATACTACATCATGTTACGTACTGCATATAGTCTTGCTTGTCTGCAACATGGGTGTATCCTGCGAAAAGAAGATGTGGCAGCTATGCCTCCCTATGAAGAAATTGATACCCTGTATCGCCAGCGAGACAGAAAAAAAAGTCAGAATAAGTTTGAAGAAATGCATCACAGTTATTGGGTGCTGTGTAGTGAGTGGCATGAATTGTGAAGTCTGTCATGCCACAAACTACTATGAGTTGCGTACATCCCGTCCCCATGACCCTATTTTTGCAGACGTTATACATACACATCTGCTCTGTGGTGTAAATAAATGATATTTGATTGTTGTGTATAAGCAGCAAACGAAGAAACAAGAATTTTGTTCATGTAATGGTTACTTCCTCGTCCAGTCGGTTTAGCTGTTGGTGAATCTTACAGCTAGTATGATCGCGGTCCATGAGACTTATTTGTCCTGGCTCTCCGTCCACAGGCAGTGTTGAACATCATTGATGCTCTTGATTCCGCTGAGGCTTGCTGACACAAGTGGTCAGTCGCGAAAAGTCGCGGAACCACGAACCCCTCAATAGATGTCCCACACAATTCGGATGATACGTCAGGAACAAAAGAGTTTCAAGTGCCTCGACATACGACATGGGAGGTTCGCCAGTAGCTATTTAGCATTTTATTTAACAGCGAGTACAGTTGCATGCGCTTTTTTGCTTTAGAAGAGAACTATCCTGTCTTGACAGTATATTTTAGGGTAAGGCAACGGTTAAAGAAGATGAAAGAATTTAATTAGAGATGCTATAATGTTCGTAGATTATGAAAATGCTTTTGAGAAATACAATAGACGAGTGATACGTTACATCCTGCCAACAAAGGTTACCCAGTTCGTCTAATCAACTCTTTTGAAGCTGTTACAAATGGCCAAAAATTATGATGGAGAATAAAGAACTTGTGTAAATAAACAACAATAAAACAGAATTAGACAAGTATGTAACCTGTCTCCAGCTCTTTTCAACTTCTACGTGGGTGACCTAGTCAATGCTTGGAAAGGCATCAGCTACGGCATAAAGCTCCACAGGGAGAAATGTTTTAATACTCTGCTATAAGCAGATGCTCAAATGACGAGAGTTCAGTAATGAAATTAAAAACTACGGTCCAAAATTAAACGCAAAATAATTTGAGCAGGCTAAATGAGATTTTTCCGTAGTGTTATAGCGTGAATCTGGAAATAGTGCCTTATATGTAGAGATTAAGAATAAATTAGAAGTTGATTTAGTGTGTAAAAAAAAGACCTTAACAGCAAAAGATGGCGGGGGTATATTTCAGTACTTTTTATCTTAGCCTGCTGTAGTAAGTTGACAGCAATCCAGTTTCCAGTGATGCTGAAGTCGACTGTTAAGCACTGATTAGTAATCTCAGCTTGGGCTTTCTGGGGCAGGGATTCTGAGGGTTTTAGATTAGGAAATGGCACACTTAAAGTAGTAAAGAAGTTTTGCTATTTGGGGAGCAAAATAACTGATGATGGTCGAAGTAGAGAGGATATAAAATGTAGACTGGCAACGGCAAGGAAATCGTTTCTGAAGAAGAGAAATTTGTTAACATCGAATATAGATTTAAGTGTCAGGAAGTGGTTTCTGAAAGTATTTGTATGTAGTGTAGCCATGTATGGAAGTGAAACATGGACTACAACTAGTTTGGACAAGAAGAGAATAGAAGCTTTCGAAATGTGGTGCTACAGAAGTATGCTGAAGATAAGGTGGATAAATCACGTAACTAATGAGGAGGTATTGAATAGGATTGGGGAGGAGAGAAGTTTGTGGCACAACTTGACTAGAAGAAGGGATCCGTTGGTAGGACATGTCCTGTGGCATCAAGGGATCACAAATTTAGCATTGGAGGGCAGCGTGGAGGTTAAAAATCGTAGAGGGAGACAGAGAGATGAATTCACCAAGCAGATTCAGAAGGATGTAGGTTGCAGTAGGTACTGGGAGATGAGGAAGCTTGCACAGGATAGAGTTGCATGGAGAGCTGCATCAAACAAGTCTCCGGGTGAAGGCAACAACAACAACATCATACTTGCCAAGTTCCTTGTCGCAGTGGTTCCTGTCAGATCCCCGAAGTTTACTGCTGTCGAGCTGGTCTAACACTTGGATCGGTGGCCACCCGGTATGCAGAGCGCAGTTGGCAAACGGGGTGCACTCAGCCCTTGTGAGGCAAGCTGAGGAGATACTTGATTGAGAAGCAGCGGCTCGCCGGCCAGAGTGGTCGAGTGGTTCTAGGCGTTAGAGTCTGGAAGCGCAAGACCGCCACGGTCGCAACTTCGAATCCTGCCTCTGGCATGGCCGTGTGTGATGTCCTTAGTTTAGTTAGGTTTAAGTAGTTCTAAGTTCTAGGGGACTGATAACCTCATAAGTTAAGTCCCATAGTGCTCAGTGCCACTTGAACAAAGCAGCGACTCCGGTCTAGTAAACTGTCATACGTCCGGGAGAGTGGTGTGCTGACCACATGCCCCTCCATATCCGCTTCTAGCGACAACCTGTCGGCTGAGTATGACACGGCGGCCGGTCGGTAACTTGGTGCTTCCTGGCCTGTTCGGATGGAGTTTAGTTTTTAGACTCCTATACTTGAGTTAAGACGCGTTTATCAACTTACTGAGGATCTGTATGTTGCGTTGAGCTCGATTCATGGTTTCTTAGGATTTACCTTTAACATTACATCACCAGAAAAGCACCACTTTCAAGCACGTTCCTGTTAGATCGCTTCCTTGTCTGTCAACCTCTTCGGTACAGGTTCCACAATTGATTCTAAATCAACTTAAAGGTGACGTAGAGTCTTGAAACTTCCAGCGTTGTTCAGACATACCTGGTAAAGCAATATTAGATCACTATCTTGTCTGGCGTGTGGCGGAGGGTACTTTATATACCACTGCCATCTGCCCCTTTTTCTGACCCAGTCTCGAATGGCCCGAGGGAACAGTAGGTGGTAATCCACCGTGGGAGGTCAGATGTATCCACTTTTTTTCCCACACGGTCATATCCTTAGGTAAACGTAGGAGAAAGCAACAGGTTTTGCAAGTAAGGTGAACATAAACTACAATAATCCTGAAATATATCATAGACTCCGTTTAAATCTCACCAAAATGTAATTTTAACTCTTTTAAAGCCATATAGAGCGCAAATAACTCAATGCTACCTCACGCAACTATTCCTTCTAGTCGATAGATCAAGCTATCCGATACATGCTTTACATTCGTCCGTTTGCCACAAGTACCTTGTACTCTTTTGGCGCAATTTATGGGCAAATTGGTGGTAGACTCTTTGCATGTGGAAGTGGCTTTAAAATGGCAGGGCAAAGAATTTGTGGAAATTTGTACAGAGAGCCAAATAGGTAGGGCAACAGTAACTAGTGAGAACCGTTGTTTGTGAAGAACAGTGAAGAACGTGAAGAACAGGGAAAGAAACGGAAAAGAAAAAGCAAAACGTACAGCGTTGGTAACTATAAAGCTGTGTTCTGTCCCATGAAATCATGCGTACTGTTCGTAAATTGTTCTAAAATGCAATGCGAACCCCCCCCCCCCCACTCTATACATCACGTATCATAATACTAGTTCGAAAACTGTGTACCTGATTTAATTGGCACTGTAAGTCCCCACAACCCGACAAGGCTTCAATCATCGATTTGGTTCTTAGAACATGTTCGGTCTACATGTATCATTGTACTAACTGAAACCGTTACTTGGTCAGAATTTGTAAATCATTCATGAGCTAATATTTAAATTTCCTAAAAACACTCCATTATGAGACATTTCGACGTTTCTGTAGGTTCCATCTACTAGAATACTGATTAGAAAAATATCTTCGTAGAGACCTCTCCCTGTTCTCATTCCAATCTTTCTGACCGTCCAACAGTCAATAATGGACACGCTGTAATTCCGTGTGATCAGTACGTGACGTGATATCTATTTTTTTCTTCGCAGATGTTCCGGAGGCTTTTGGGCGTGTTCTGCCTCCGGTCTCGGCGGGAGGCAGAGGAAGACTTTTACGGAGACCTGATAGACGTCGATTTAATTGGAAAGCCAGAGGTGAGGACCACCGAGATTTATTGGAAAAACAGTAACGACTCTTAGGTGCACCCACGTTTACTAAGATAATTACTTGAGACCTCTGATTACTGCAAGACCTTCTGGATTTAGTAAATCTATCTTAGCTACTCGTAGTTGTAAATAGGTCATCATAGAATAACAACTATTCCTTTGTGCCTTCGTTAAACTTGCTTGTAGCGCTAATAAAACGAAATATCCTTCGGCTTTCTATACGAGTACATCCGTTTCATAGGAACTCTGTTGCCACTGGCCCGCTCAAAATTGTACTTTGTACAAGAAGAATGTACTTTAAATAAAAAAGGAGTTTACGCAGGACATTAATAGTCAGAAATCACTTAAGTTTCTGAGATTTAATATTAGATGGAACTATTCGAAATCACAAGAGCTGCACAAGAATTTACGGAATGTGGAGAAATGTATTCATAAACTGGTTTCTGTTGGTTCCAAAATCGGTAACAACGTAGTTTACACTACGTGCAACTCCTGCTAGTACAGCATTTATCACTATTGAAGATTCACTCTAACTTCTGATAAAATTAATGCAAGAACTGTATCAGATCTCACTTGTGCATGATGATGATTCGTTAACTGATACTTGGACCAACTGAGTAGGCGATGATTTTAGGTCCAGCTTAGCCACTTGCAGGTTTCCAAGTCGACTGTTGTAACTGAATGTGCGTACACATCCTCTGAGAATATCTGTCGCAGTCGGAGACGAAATGTCATTAGAGAGTTTTGTACACCGACTAGGGACAATCAGCACGGATGATTTAAGCGAAGATAATTTAAAAGCAGTTTGCTTCAATCCCTATTCTAAGTACAACATATTAACGATCCAGACCCAAGGTAAAATACTGTCGTATTGTTACCATATGACCGTCTGGAAAACAATCCAAGTATGTGCTACCAAAGCTAAGACCTTCCTGTCTAACTCATAAATGTTGCAAGGCGGCTGAATTTAATACACTAACAGGAGAGTAATTTAACTTATGGTGCGAGTAAACGCCCACAAAATATTAGATGTTACATAAAAGATAGAAAATAAAACTGAAAATCAACAAATGGATGAATTGTGACCTTGGAAACAAATCTCCCACAGAGGATGAGCGCCGCGCGTTGGCGGCTGCGCTCAGACGTGGACGAGTTGGTTCTGCTGGCAGCGCAGGCGGAGAAGTCCCGGCCACCGCCTGCTGCCATTGATGTAGCCTGCGGCAAAGTCATCGGGAAGGTAAGGCGGCACTAAAGTCACAACTTCATTGATAACTCAATGCTAAGGGTTAAGTTAGATTACATACAACATACCCTTTTCTCAGACCAATATAAAGTGGCACAAGTATAGTTAATACTGGAAGATAATAATTATGATCCTTGTCACCGTTAATGTTTTCCCCTGAACACACTTCCCTTTCTTTCGATCACACACAATAATAGAAAGATGTTCTCTCTTAATGTACACTTTGTCCATACGAGTCACACTATACAATTATTGGTACTGTAGTTGCGTAAAGGAAGTCTTATGAATTTTAAAGGGAAGAATTGCTTTTGTGTGCAGGTGAACGATGGCTGGATGGTTGTGACGACTGCCGAGATCCATGAGCCGCCTGTGGTGGAGTGTGACGAGGACATCCCGCCGATCCCTCGCCGCCGGAGAGGGTGTCGGAGGTGCTGGGCGGAGAGAGTCGGGGAGAAGACCGTTGTGCGCCCACCTGGGGGCCGGGCACACCGCCTCACTACCCACTAAACGTATTCATGACGAGGACATCCCACCAGTTCCTCCTCGTCAGTGTGGGTGTTGGAGGTGCTGGGTGAAGAAAAGTCAGTGCAAGAACTGTTGTGCGGGTACAAAATGGACAGGGATAATGACTCACTAACCAATAGACATGTTCGTGAGGAACTGATTACATTGGATATCCCAACAATGCCTCAACGTTGGGGATGTGTTAGAGATACTGGCCAGAGAATGTCACGGCTAAGAGTCTTGGGTGACTGCAAATTGGGTGGTGACAACAGCTTTTCTACAAGCCAGTGAACATATTCATGAGGAACTTAGAACAGTGTATGAGGGGGGCAAATCACCGATGCCACATTATTGGACAGGGTGTTCGTGCTGCTGGATGGAGAATGTCATGACTGGGACTCTTGCATAACTGCAAAGTGGATTGGGATATCGGCTCACTAGCCAGTGAACATATTCATGTGGAACCAAGTACACTGGCTCAGAAGGACATCCCATTGATGCCATGTCATCAGTGACAGTGCTGGTTGTTCGGGCAGATAAAATTAAGACTAAATCTCTTGTTTGTCTGAAAAGTGAATGGGGACACCGACTCACAGATATTTAAAGTGAATGAATTATTAAATGAATTGATAAAATGAAACTTTAAAAGCATCCATGTAAAAGAATGTTAATGAAGCTTTAATATCATTGAACTCCATTTAAACAAGTAATGAAATAAAATTAATAATATCTATCAAAGATGTACGATTATCTCTCTCTCTTTACATGTATGACTGCATTTAGACAAATATTTGAGAATGTTATCTTTTTTGATGCCCATCACCCACAGAAATATTATACACAGACTGCCATAACTTTCAGTACACAGATTATCCTTCTTCATCATTACAAATGACACATAATAGTGAGTTCATTTGGCTTACGACCAACTAACAAACAAATTACACACGTAGTGCATTTTACCTGTCCTCATTGCTGCATAGTGCAGTTGTATTTTTACCTAACGGAAATGAAACAGCCATATAACATTATAACATAGCTGTGAGTGAAAGCGCGTCATTCGCTTGAATGAAAAGAAGTGAAAACAGAGGACGATCAAACTGAACATCGATTGATACTTGCAAGGAACTAAAGCGGGCAACGATTTGCTTAAAACTCCATTGCTCTCCTCTCAGCTGCAGGGATTTGATTCTACACACGAATAAAATTTATATTCCATACAAGTATCTAAGATAGTTTCTGATATTACAGGGTGCCTAAGGGTTACAGGAGTCACATTTTTTAATCAATCATCAGTAAATGTAGTTTCTGGTTTGGAAGTGTCGAGCGCAACTTCCAGTGTTACTCAATAAGGACAATATTCACACACACCATATTCTGTCACCAGAAGAGTTGACGTACACAGAAACGATCCTACAGACACATAAGTAACACCACTTCACTACGTGGCGTAATTTAATTAGTGTATGTAGATGAATTAATAAATACACACAAAGTATAAGCTAATTATGTACAGAAAAAAATATTAATGTATTAGGAGTATCCCAAGGCCACCGGCCTTATCATTATGCTTAACTGCTCAACTTTACTGTTTGCACAGCATGGATACAAATGTTGCGAGTGGGCCAGACAACAATGAAGAGCATTCGCCGGTGACAACACCAACGCTATTTTATTCAGTAGAACATTAACACAAATTCTTCTCCCCTTACTCTTACGAAAAAACTAAATTTTTACCAAATTCTTAACAAGAAAAAGTTTCCCATATTAGCTAAACCTGTCTTTTGTTTATAATACTTTGGCAGTGATCGAAAATAACCTTTTTTTGTACACTTGAAAATCATTAAAGCTACTAAAATTCACCGTAAACTAGAAGTAAACACACAACAAATGTGTTACGCCCGTCGGTGACGTATGTTTAGAATACGACGAAGCTATATGAATAAAATTGAGACCTCGCTTATGCGGTGATAATGGAACAGACAGCATCGGTGGTGCAGCGCTACCATCCACGGCCGTACTGGTAGATGTGCAGATCCCATACAAGGTCAACTACAACAGACGCAAAACTAATCTTAAGAACTTATAACAGTGCACTCCATTTACACCAAAGTAAGGACAAATTCTGGTACATAACAAAATGTAAGGCAACATAAATTGATAAAACCATATGCCCAATGACTACACACGATTATAAGCAAACTATCTACAGGCGCAACTCAGAATTGCAATGGGTTATACAGTCCTCTGCAACACCAAAATTACAGTAACACCAGAATTACAGTAAAAGGCGAGAAGACAAGTCATCAACGCTCCAAAATTATTTTACCATATGAATGAACATAATGACGGCCTTGAAAATAGTAGCTTTTTTAAAAATGAATCTCCATATTTTTATTGGGAGACCAAACAAACTATAAATGCCCAAAAAAGATGTACTAAAGCTGGTCCGGAATAACTTCAATGAAAAGGGTAGCTATCCTTAAGATAAACTGCACTGCTTTTAAATAGGAGACACGACAGAATTTCAATCTCCAGAAGTTTTTCGTCAGCAGTTGGCGATAATAACTTAAATGAAAAGAGCAGGAGTTATTAAAAAATCTTCACCAATGAAATGAGCAGCAGTTATTTTGGAATGACCCGTACAGGCAACAAGTACAGCGATACAGTTGAGGGGTACCTGGCTGTACTACCACGATGCTAGGGAGAAAAGTACGAAGTTTATCTTAACAAGCTCACCGAAATACATCATGAATTAATAGGGAAGGGCACAGAAGGTATCATCAATCTTGGATTATTCAAATTTATGGAGTTTACTATCACCCCAAAAGTGGCCAAAACGACGTCCTTGTACAGAACAGGACCCTAGCCGCCGATAAAGAGTTTAATAGGTCAGGGCAGAAAGGCGGGAGATGAATTACCTCAAGAGGAAAAATTTTGTGAGTGTTGGATGCGCCGTGAGGAATTTGCGAATGCATTAACGTTCCACAACAGTGATACTTCAGTTGACGTATTTGTTGACTATTGGTTTGTTCTGTAAGAGTGTGGCTGATGTAGTAGAGATTCCGTTAATGTTGGATGACTTAGAGAGGCAGGTTTTGTGATAAAGTTAATGGTCACGAGTTAGGGCCGAACTGGCGTTTTCTGACGTGATGACTAATAAACTCGGTGTCACCACCAGGATTCAGTATAACATCGGTTTGATGGACGATATTCTGGTTTGCTAACGTCCATAACGGTTGCGCCACCCAAAATGAAAATTTTGTGACAGCTGATTAATGAGAGGCATCGAGTCGGCGTGATACGGGTTTTCGCCTCTCCGTATGCGTCGCCCATGTTTCAGGCACCGAAGGGTCAAGCCGGTAGTTAGCGATCGGTAGTTGATTATACAATTCCTAACCAAAAAGCCGTCTTAAAATCTGTACTGCTCCCGGACTTCCGTACCTGTTCTATTTCCTTTGCAGGGGGCACAGTATACTACCGTCCTGAATTTGAACAAGGCGTTCCAGAAGATTTCTCTCATTGAGGACTGTAAACGTGCTACAGGTTTTTACACCGTTTGGAAGGGGAGCTTCCCTTTTTAGGACCTTGGTCTCAGCTAGTGTTGTTAACATATATCATAGAAAGAGACTAGATCTTTAGAGAAGAAGGAAATACCTCTCTTTATCCGTATCTCACATTTTTTTTATAAACTGTGCTTCGAATTTTGTCCAATTTGCAGAAACAGTAAATGGCTTGAGGAAGAAAGGGTTGAGTCTCCAGATGGGAGAAACCCAGCACGCGGTCTTTGAGACAATTATAGTATCTTTGAGTATTCTGCATGTTTTTGATGTTACGGATTTTGAACGATCCTTCATTGTCCAAACGTGTGCTTCTAATTCTAGCGTCGTTGCTGTCGTTCCACAAAAAAACGATGGAGTGCGATCGTTTAGTTTATGGTTCCAGAGCCATGTCCCACACGTAACTGAAGTACTCCGTGTGAGTGGGAAGTCTTCTTGGTTTTGGCCTTCCAAAAGTTCAAGTTCCACTTGGAGCTTTGCCATTTGTCCTCGGAACAGACCGCCAGGCTTTGATTTGGGTGCCCACGAGATCCAGGAAGACAGGACCAATCGTGAGGTGTGTTCGAGGTGGGCTGTGTATGTTTACACCTTTCGTTTCCTTGTCAGGCACATCCAGGGAGCAAATAATGATATGCAATCTTATATAGAATTCTACAAGTTTGGCCAGACCATAGTTAAGATGCTCTACAGTACGCAGATACCGCCTCTTAAGATCATAGGCAATAATATCAAAGTTTCCAAAGATCGAAACATACTTCAGATATTAGACCGTTACACTCCAAACAATAAATTCGTTAACACACCAAATCCGACAAACATGACAGAGGTAGTTGCTAACGTACGGTAGATTGATAGGGAGAGTACCGCCCCCAAAGCAAGCGACTGGTGAATTCACCAAGAAAACATGTAGAATGTAACAAGAGTAAACCAAACAACATGTCACCAATCACTTAACTTTTAATAAACGGCGATTTCTCGAGAAGACCTGGCGCAGCAATCCCAAATCGCTCTAACGAAACGTCCCCTGCCAGTCGCTTCAACGGACGCAGGAAGGCGCGCCGATCTCCCGTCTCACGGCGTCGCAGCTCACACCGACCAGACTCATGTCGTGGGTTGACTCCTGTTGCTCTCGTGTCGACCGCGAAGTCACTACACCGCGCTATAAGCCGCGGCCCATTGGGCTCACGTGGCGACCTCACATGCGCCGACGCTCCAGACCGACAAGTCGTCTTGTGTCTCAGTGTGCGACCGACCAACCAATCATTCCAACCGCCAATGACCATTGCCTGAGCAAACTCGAGCAGACTGCCGGTCTAACGCGCAGACTCAGATGCAGCAAATAAGCCCCGACCGGGCGACCACTCGCTGAGTTCTCTTACTGACTAACAAATGCGGACGAGAGACTGACCCAGAATGACCAAATGGCGAGTTCATAGCGCCCCTTAAATTCATGTGAAGAGGCAACCTTTCCCCTTTCCCAGCAGAGGGAGACACCAAAGCTGCGATTGCCACAGCGGCGCCACCGCCGCCACAAACGGAGGGCGACTGTTTCACGCTACGCGCTGCAGCGCGCTCTTTAAAACAGCAATTTTTACCCCGGCTCAGAGCGACAGACCCTTTAAGATCTGTTCACCAGAGTAACTAGTGTTGGCCATTTTTAAGTATTTTGACAACCCCCTTATTGCCCATCATTTGCAAGTGAATAAAGCGGTTATGAAAGCTAAACATTATCTGTCTGGTCCACAACGAATAAAGATGTACGTAAATTAGTGGGTAAGTGTGAAGATTGCAAATGCGTCAAGCCCAAAAACAGTTCTACAGAAGGCTTACTTTAGTCCACGCGAGGAAGTGATCCCATGGACAAAATGTTCATTGATTATGTCGCATCAGTCCCACGGCAAAGGGATGGGAACCGTTATGGTATTGTAGTGGTGGACTCCATGTTTATTTTTTGGGTCATCAGGTTTTTCACTAGTTTGATTCGGCCTGCCACAAATTCCACTCGTGTGCTAACCTCTTCATCTCAGAGAAGTACATCCAGCCAAAGTCTTCCGTTATTTGCTGGATGTATTATAATCTCTGTCTTCCCCTACAGCTCCGTGTAGTACTATGGAAGCATTTCTTTGATATCTTAACAGATGCCCTATCATCCCTTCTCTTCCCCTTGTTAATGTTTTCCACGTACTTTGTTCCTCGCCGATTCTGCGTAGAACCTTCTCATTCCTTACCTGAGAAATTCATATAATTTTCAACATTCGTCTGTAGCAATACATCTCAGATGCTTCGATTCTATTCTGCTGTGATTTTCCGTAGTCCATGTATCAATGCCATACAATTCTGTGTTCCATACGTACAGTTTCAGAAATTTCTACATCAAACTAAGGCCTATGTTTGACACTAGTAGACTTCTCTTGGCCAGGAATGCCATTTTTTCCATTGCTAGTCTGTTTTTGACGTCCTTGCTCCGTTCATCATTGGTTATTTTTCTGCCTAGATAGCAGAATTTCTTAGCTTCATCTACTTCGTGAGCATCAACGTCGATGTTATGTTTCTCGCTGTTATCATTTCTGCTACCTCTCATCGCTTTCGTCTTTCTTGGATATACTCTCTGTTCTGATCCTGTACTCAATAGATAGTTCATACCGTTTAGCATATCATGCAATCTTTCTTTACTTTCAATCAGGATAGCAATGTCATAAACGGATCGTATCACAGAATTTTAACTCCACTCCTGAAGATTTCCTTCATTTCCATCATTGCTTCTTCGATGTACAGATTGAACAGTACGGCGGAAAGTCTACGTCCCTGCCTTACACCCTTTTTATTCCGGCCGCTTCGCTCATAGTCACCCACTCTTATTATCCCCTCTGGGCTTTTGTACATATAAAATATTACCCGTCTCTCTCTATAGCTTACCCCTATTTTTCTTTAGTCTTGCTTCTATTATCAACTGTAGTCTCAGAATTGCCTCACTGGTGGTTTTACCTTTTCTAAAGCTAAACTGATCGTCATCTAATACATCCCACAATTTTCTTTTCATTTCTTCTGTATATATAAGTCTAGTCACCAACTCGGGTGCGTGAGCTGTAAAGCTGAATGTGCGATAATTCTGGTTCCTCTCTGCTCTTGCACTCTTCGGAGTTGTGTGAATCATATTTTTCCGAATATCAGGTCGTATGTCACCAGACTCTACTAAACACCCATGACTTACAGATACCCATCAGAATCATGTCTGAGTTACGGAGGCTCGGATAGATCTCTCAATCGCGATAGTCACGCGGAATCTTCGACGGTTTTCTGTGCCAGGCCTCTTGACAAGCATTTGGTGAGGCAAATGCAGATTGTTAGGGAAAGCGGAAACACCGGCTGAAGGCTCCCGCGCGGCCTATCGCCTTTCAGTCCTGACATATTGAACTTCATCAATCCGAGAGTGCTATTTTGGTCCGAGCAACGTTCTTGTATAGATCAAGTCTACATCCGTAGAGATAGAGTTTAATATGTTTTAACTGAACGCACTCACTTTTCATTTTAATTTGAGAAACTTGCAGCTTGATATCTTTGCCCGTGACGATATTGTGTAGCAAGGGGCTGAGAGGGTTGAGCATCTGGATGTTCTAGCTTGGAACCACAAAGCGAGAGACCAACTTAGAAAATTTGGCTACTTCACCCTAGCCTTGGCCACAAAATTGGAAATAAAATCATGAACACCAACCCTCACCCTGCATACATGGTGACCCTTATTATAGCACTGTGCCTACCTCCAATGTGTGAGCCCAGTATTCTTTCTCCTTGTTTTCCGTTGCTGCTGTATGACCTCAGAAGTGACTTTGCCCGGTGAAAGATCGTTCAAATAGCGTAATGTAGACAGTGGAGAATTCAGAGGGTATCTCCACGTCAAGCAGAGGGGTGTTGCTTTACGTATCTCGTGAAGACCCGTATCAAAGGCTGAGTTGAACCTTGGAATAGAAAAAGTCCACTAGTGCTGAGATTCTGTGTCATACATGATCAGTGCAGTTTTTAAATTACTGTTCATTGTTTCGACAATAGAACGCCGAGGGCAGTACGGTAGGGTGATGAACAGAAACGCTTAAATTGGCTGGACAGAAAGGTTCAGTACTGTCACCAACCATTGTCTGAAGGAGGGCAAAAAGTGGAGAATAGTCTAGACAACTGGCGTATGGTGAAGGCAGTAGTCATTCGACTGCATGGAACCATCTTTATACACCAGGTAATAGTGTCCCTGTAGTCTAGGTGTAGCGCGCTTGTGTAGTAATCGAAACGTTCTCGGCTCCCTGAGTGAAACCCGCAACGGGTTAAATTTTGATTAATAATAAATATTGGCGGCCGAAGACTTTAGGGGTAAGAAGTCCCCATCATTATGCCAACGGCCTTGTTGAAGAGGGCGGAGGAGCGAACGGAGGTTTATAACCCCACTTCTCCTCGGGATGGGAAACACCCCTAAAGGAGGAAGAATCAGCAGTGGCCAATGGCATGTGGATGCGAAAGGCAATGGAAACCATTGCATCAGATCACGTAACGCTTATCCAGAGGACATTTGGCCTGTAACTGAACAAGTGTCTTGATGATCTCTTCGTTGGAAAAAGTTTCGGGAACAGTCCCCCCTCTCCGATCTCCAGGAGGGGGCTGCCAGCACTAGGTGACCATGAGAAAAAGATTGAATACTCAGATAAGGGATAAAGTTTTCGAGTCATGGCGTGGAATGTCAGAAGCTTGTTCATTGTAGGGATGGTAGAAAGTTTAAAAAGAGAAATGCAAAGGCTTAATCTACACACAGTTAGGGTCATTGTTGTGTTCTGGAAAGAAGTCATGCATTTGTGGTCATATGAGTGTAGGGTAGTATCAAGAACAGCAAAAAATGGTTTAAAGGGAGAAGGATTCGGTATAAATAGGAAGGTAGGGGAGATAGACTGTTACTGTGATATAGTACTTCCTATCACCATCGACAGCAAACCAACACCGACAACGATAGTTCGGATATACGTGCCAACGTTGCATACTGAAGATGAAGAGATAGAGAAAGTGTATGATGATATTCAAAGTGTAATACAGTACATAAATGGAGATGAAAATCTAATAGTCATGCGGGACTGCAATGCAGTTGTAGGGGAAGGAGTAGAAGAAAAGGGTACAGGAGAATATGAGCCTTGGTCAAGAATGAGAAAGGAGAAAGGTCAATGGAGTTCTGTAACAAATTTCGGCTAGTAGTTATCGAATACTCTGTTCAATAATCACAAGAGAAAGAGGTACATTTGGAAAAAGGCGGGTGGTACCGGAAGATTTAAGTTAGATTACTTCATGGTTTCACAGAGATTCCGAAATGGATTGTAAGCCATACCCAGGATCAGATATAGACTCTGATCACAATGTAGCAGATACGAAGAGTAGGCTGAAGTTCAAGAGATTAGTCACGAAGAAACAACATGCAATGAAATGGGATACGGAAGTACTAAGAAATGACGAGATACGCTTGAAGTTCTCTAAGGCTATAGATTCAGCAATAAATAATTACACAGTAGGCAGTACACTTGAAGAGGAATGGACATCTCTGAAACTGGAAACAAATAGGTACAAACACGGTAACTGAGAACAAATGATGGCTAAGAAGGAAATACTTTAGCTGATCGATGAAAGAAGAAACTATAAAAGTGTTTAGGGAAAGGCAGGTATACAAAGCTACAAATGGCTGAGGAATTAAATAAATAGGAAGTGCAGAGAACCTAAGACAAAACTGCTGCATGAAAAACGTGAAGAAATCGGAAAATAAATGACTGTCAGAAGGACTGACCCAGCATACAGGATAGTCAAAACAACCTTCGCTGACATTAAAAGCAATGGTGATAACATTAAGTGTGCACCGGGAACTCCACTGTTAAATGCAGAGGAGAGAGCAGTTGGGTGGAAAGAGTACATTGAAGGCCCTTACCGATTCGGAAGATTTGCTGACGTAATAGAAGAGGAAACAGGAGTCGATTTAGAAGAGATAGAAGATCCAGTACTAGAATCAGAAGAGCTCAGGATAACTTAAGATCGAATAAGGCAGGAAGGATAGATAACTTTCTATTAGAATTTCTATGATCATTGGGGGAAGTGGCAACGAAAATACTGTTCACGTTGTGTTTAGTAGAGTCTGTCGACATACGACCTGACTTCGGAAAAATATGATCCATACAACTCCGAAGACTGCAAGAGCTGAGAGGTGCCAGAATTATCGCACATTCAGCTTTACAGCTCACGCATCCAAATTGGTGACAAGAATAATCTACAGAAGGAAGGAAAAGACAATTTGGGGATGTTTCAGATGATTACCAGTTTAGCGTTAGGAAAGGTAAACGCACAAGAGAGGCAATTCTGAGACTACAGTTGATAATGGAAGCAAGACTAAAGAAAAACCAAGACATGTTCATAGGATTTGTCGAGTTGGAGAAAGCATTCGACAATGTAATATAGTGCAGGTTTTTCGAAATTCTGAGAACAATAGGGATGAGCTATGGAGAGGGACGGGTAATATTTCATATGTACAAAAGCCCAGATGGGATAATTAGAGTGGGTGACTAAGAGCGAAGCGGCCGGAATAAAAAGGGTGTAATGTAGGGACGTAGAATTTCCGCCCTACTGCTCAATCTGTACATCCATGAACAAGATCGGTGCTCATGTTGATGGTGTCCATTATAATGAGGTATCTGTTAACATGAAGGGTGGGGAGTCGGTAACAGGATATACATGAAATAAAAACCTTTAATGTTTAAATGAAATGGTTGCTCGATCTGTATATTTACGATAGTTGCGTAATGGATAGCAGTAGGACGTAAAAAATGAAAGTTTTGCGAGAGAATACGTGCTCTGGTAAAAATATCACACTTATTGAAGACACAACGGAACAAGCTAATAAACTAAACGATTAACAAATGGGTGATTAAATGATGACTAACTGAAATCCTCTGCTGCCACCAGGTGTTCTTGATACACCTCGATATAGACAGCTGACAATGTTTTCCTCGACCGGGACTCTATCCCGGAATCTCTTGCTTACATGGCAGACGCTCTATCCATCTGAGCCACCGTGGACACATATGAATAGTTCGACTGCTGCGACGTATCCCGTACACGCTTCCCGTGAGACACTCATTCCAACAATTCTACATACGTTATGTACCTTATAGACATTTGCCCATTCACTGGTTACTCGCGCACGCTTTGGCGATTCCCGTAAGAGTTTGGGCAACCTGTGCGCAATCGCACAGACGAAGGTCAGTGGCTAGGTAGCCTTTAACTAGTAAAACAGCACGCTCCTAATCAAAATTTCCACTCACCTCGCGTCTTGTGTCAACACTGGCGCAGATTTCTCGAAAGCACAACAGCAAACGGGAAGCAGGCCGCAGCTAATCTAGATTTCTGTTTCAAAATGAAATTTCCAAACAATATTCAAACTGTTGCTTATCTCATGGTGGAATGTGGATAATGATTTACAAAGTGTACAATGATGAGAGAGAATTTATATAAAAATATAACAACTTAATCAAATGAAATCTTGACGTATGAGTCAAACTTATTGTGTTACAAAAAATTATTATGAAAAATTTATATTTCTTTCACTTTTCAATGAATACATCATATTCATTATAGCTGTCCTCCTGTTGCAGCTAAGCGGTCCAATCTCTGTACCTTACCGAGCTCCCCAGCAACCACCTTCCACTTCATTCCGTCATACTGTAACCCCATCTATTCTCATATATCTAATTACAGTAGTGAATATCCAGAACATATTCCTAGGGATTTAGATTAATTCTTTCCACAGACACTTTTAGTGCTCATAAGAGCGCTTTTTGCCTCGTGACGTTTATTATTTACACAGTTTCGCGTCCCTCTACTTCTAGAGCTTCATCGAGATACTTGACATTCCAGTATACGATGTATGTAACGCATTTGGTTCCTCATAAATGGTGCTACATCAGTTTTCTTGGACCTGACACCTAGATCCTGTTTTTTGCACCAGTTTTCCGAAGTGTGTTGAAAACTTTGTGCTGTTGCGACTTGGAAAACATTGTCGCGGAATTTGTAAATTTTTGCAATTTTATTCGTACCGCGTCCAGCTGGTAGATGCCAGCCCAGCCTATGCACTAATTAAGTAAGGCACTGGACGGTATTGTAGACATTATGACAAAACAGTGCAGGCACAGGGGCATTTGCGACACCGATCAACGGCCGAGGGCATGAAACGAAGTGTGAACAAGAGTGAAGTAATATTTTATTACATTTTATTACTCGAGAACGTACGTGATACCAAAAAACCTCACACTTTACATTTTTAACTGGGTCTAGCAACCATTTATCACTAGAGAACGAGCTACGAAAAGCTAACGGGAAAAGTAATATGAAATAGCTACTCGTCATCCTCCTACAGGTGTACATCTGAAGCATAGCTGTAAGCGTACAAATAATCGAACTGCACTGAGTTGCAAAGGATGCAGACCTGATCTGTGCAAGGACGTTGTTACGACCAAATTACCCACCCTCGTACTGATCAGGTCTCCACCCTCCGAGAAAAAGTTTAACATGTCATGGTCGATCGGAGGTAGGCCATCCTTAGAGAGTTTGGACTTTGTATTACAGTAAGCTCACAGGCGATGGGACACAGCATCTCTGAGGTAACGATGAAATGGAGAATTTCCCTTACGACCATTTCACGAGTGTACCGTGAATATTAGGAATCCGGTAAAATATTAATGCAAAGCTTTACGCCTCGCCTTGTCCGTCAACAGTTGGAATGATGTGGGACCCCTGGTAAGTCTAGATACAAGTCTGACAGATGACACGTACGTAAGCATCCTGTCTGATAACATGCATCCCTCCATGTCCACTGTGAATCCCGACAAACTTGGGCAATTCCAGCAGGACAATGTGACACCCCACACGTCCAAAATTGCTACAGAGTAGGTACAGGAATACTCTTCTGAGTTTAAACACATACGCTGCGTGAAACTTTAATTTCCACTCTTAAAAACATACTTGTTACCAAGACTATTTCTTTACAAACTGTAATCCACCTTGAGCTCGTATGCTAACTTTTAACAAAGTATAACGTAATTTGATCTGAAATGTAACTGCGCTGAATACAACCTCTCTTTATATTAAATCTGCAACTGAAGTAAATAAGTGGCATGCCTGTAATGAAAATTTCCACTTACCGCACGTCTTGTGACAACACTTTTGCAGATTTCTCCAAAGTACAACAGCCAACGGCAAGCAGACAGCATCAGAGGTAGATTCCTATTTCAAAATGAAATTATCAAATTATATTCAAACTGTTGCCTACCTCTTGGTGCAATGTGAACAACGTACAAAAGACTACAAAATTTACAGAGAATTCTTATAAAAATGAAATAACTTAATCAGTTGAAATTTTAATTCATGATCAGGGAAGTGGGGTGGTCTTTCTCTCAGCTCTGGGCAAATGCACGACTTTAACTATCTGGCAATAATCATTTCTACAAATTAGGTGCGCAGTGCTGCAGTCGTATCTGAGACTCCTTCACTTTTAAAACAAGAAAATCGTATCCAAAATTTATATTCCTTTCAATTTTCATCATATACATCATACTCATCTTTGTTGTCGTTTACATTGCATCTTTCTTCATCTAAAATATATAACCACAAGTCAACACAGTGGTGTACTGTTTCTACAGGGTCAATCAATAAACTATTTTCCCAACCAATTTCAATAACAAGTGGCAAACAGTTATCTTTAAAGGTAATGATAAGGGAAAGGATTAATACGCCCCAACGCTTCTCTTTAGATTTTGCATTTATTGTCACACCCTTCAGTGTAAACAACAGAACAAGCAAAGTAACAATGAGAGAATATTTGAACTCGTAATATTTCTTATATAACTTAAGAATTATTTAATAAGCAATAGGAATCTAAGATTATTCCTATCTAACAAACATGATTTTAAGACCATAAACGATAAAGATCAACGGTTAAGAAAGTCCAATAAACTTGAGCAAGGATCACTTTTTCAGTCTCTAAATGAAGTCAGTAGGTGACATAGGGGATAATAGGACTTACATTAAATGTTAAACCAATAAGAATGATCACTCATTAAGAATTATAAACACAAATTAAAGAATATCCATTTATAGCAATTAACATCAATAGCAAATAACTAAGTCACGTCTCATCAAATGTATGAAAATCGAATCTTTCAGTTCTATAACACTGTTGGATTGTGGAATACGCCGGATTACCGACACAGAAGGCTAAAGTCTACCAAACAACAATTTCTCCAAAGCTAGAACCATCTTAATAGTGTAAAATACTTAGGTTATCCGCAAATACTATAATTCGCCTTTCTTGGGCAAAACGGTGGAGTAGATAAATAACCTCTTATTTCATGCTCCTAGAACATTGAGCGGCAATAGACACTCGGGCAACTCTTATCCAGCGTGGCTCGGGAAAGAGGATGGCTCCACCAGGAGGAGGAAACATTTACCCGAACTGGAAAGGGAACTCGTCTAACACGAGCCACTAGGTTGGACGAAGACCAGGTGGCGAATTTTAATCATTAATCAAAGATTGCTGGCCAGAGGACGAAAATTACAGAGGCACAGGTATCTTTATTTGTGCTCACAAGAACTGGTAACTTCTGCAAATGAGATTCCAGCACAACTACCGCCGCAGTATCAATACGGGACTTCGGAGCTAAGGAGAGCAAGTCAACAACGGTCTCCACCCAATAGGCGTAACATTTCAGACAGATCGAGCAACCGACATCAGTCGTGGCTAGGCTGATTACCAAATAGAAACTCTGGCACTACCATAAATGTAATTACATAGAGCACTTAAATGCCACGGGGAATAAACTCCTTCACACAAGAATATACACACAATAACAAAAACTAAAGTTAAATATACCTACGTACTAAAACACAACAAATATTGGCGAACATTAACATAATCTCGCAATTCAGACATCCATAAAATTAATTGGCTACAATCCTCTCTGTCTCTCCGCCAGACAATACACGGTTATTTAATATCTTACAACGTGCTTATCCAAACAGTGACCTACGCCGTCCATGGTAAAATAACAGCTTGCAGAAGGGCCACAGCCAAAAAAATTTTCCTTTTTTTGTTTTTATCTACGCGCCCTTTAAGTCAGCATGGAATTCAAATACACGATCATGCACGGGGCAGTAACACTCACGCAACGCAATTTCCGATCACAAACTCAAAGCAGAGAAACGTTCCACACAGTTATTAATAGCTCCCACAACACTGGAGTTTGGCCCCGCCAGACGACGACCGTTGCACTAACTAGATGAAAAATCTTACTTTCAGTGACGACACAACTTTCTGGAGTTATTAGCAGTCGCAGACGGACTTCATAGCTTCCCCAGCCCATGAACGG
This sequence comes from Schistocerca gregaria, assembly GCF_023897955.1. Classification (NCBI taxonomy): domain Eukaryota; kingdom Metazoa; phylum Arthropoda; class Insecta; order Orthoptera; family Acrididae; genus Schistocerca; species Schistocerca gregaria. Next base: position 414,451,034 of record NC_064925.1, on the reverse strand, counting down.
AAACCAAACGTTGTTCACAGATTTACAGCCTCTTGTGTCCTCACAGTCCTGGTTTTTGGGCTCATCCAGACTTAGCGTAGAGGGACCTAGAGGGACCGAGCGTCCGGCTACAGAACGGTCGTCCAAGGCTGAACACTCATCTCAACTGCCTCCTCCGCGCTCGGCACGGCACACCGCGGCTCCTCCCAGAGGGCGCGCTAGCAGCGGCCTCGCGGAGGCTCTGCAACGTCCTCTACGAGAAACTCCAAACAGGAGTAAACCAAGGGAAAAACAGGAACCGTGCCGAAAGACACGGTTCACACAGCACTACCCTACTTCAAATAACGTAGCAGAGCGCGCAAAGGCAAATACCTTGCCACGACAATACCAAACATTGTTTAACGTAAATTGCTTTCTCTCTAAAGTGCGTGTACAAAAATGAAAACGACATGACCACCTTACAAAAATAGGTGCTACGATCTTTGTAGCACCAACGGAAATGCTCCTCCTTGTAAACCCAGAAAACGGGAAATTTCGCCTGTGGCTATCTCCCCTCGAGATACTGCTCTCTCTGTTCTACGCTGTGCCCCGTAAATTCTGGCCCCAAAAGGTTTATCTGTTTTCGACCTTCTACCAGACCAGATTATGTCTCCTGCAAGGTATTGTGGTTCATTCTTCGACTGCTCCCTTCTTGCAGTTGTTAGAGCGAAACGTTTATGAAATAGCAAAATGTTATTGTATGGAAAGTCGGCATTTCATAGACAATTCCTATATTTATCAAACTCGTTATACTGATTCAAAGTTTCCTTATGCTAAAGGAATCAAGTTATTTCTAGTTTTTTAACTGTATGTCCCTGCAGCTGCCTCCATTGTAATCAAAAGATGCTAGGTGGGATGTCCACCATGGTCTCCATACCAGGTAGTGGGTGTGCTGCTGATTCCTCCTTTTACAGATAACCAGTCCAATGTCTGTACATTACTAAGCTGTGCTGCTGATTCCTCCTTTTACAGATAACCAGTCCAATATCTGTAGATTACTAAGCTCCCTAACAACCACTCTCTAGTTTATTCCTCCATACTGTAGCCCCCTCAGTTAGAAGCTAGTTTTTACAACTGGCCATTATAGTGCTGCAAAGAGTGCATTTTGCCCAAAAATGTTGATTCTTTACGTGAGGGACCCATGATAGTTTCGCATCCCTCTACTCGTAGAGTTTCATCATTAACCTTGATATTCAAGTATACGATCTGTGTGATGAATTTTCTTCTTCATAAATGGTGCTACATCAGTTTTCTTGGGTCCGACACTTACATTCTCTTTTCTGCCCCATTTTTTTCAAAATGTGTAGTACACTTTGTGCTGTTGCGCTCCTTAAATGTTCGGCTTGGGATATGTGAACTGTTAGAATTTTATTCCTACCGCCTGCAGGCAGTAGAGGCCTGCCCAGTCTATGTGATAACTAAGTAAGCCACTCGACGGTATTGTTACCACTATGATAAAACAGTCCAGGCAGAGTGGCGTTTACACCACCTGTCAACGGCCGAGTGCATGGAACAGTGTGACCAAGAGTGAAGTAATATTTTTTTACTCAGGAACGTACGTGCTACCAAGAAACTCATACTTCGCAAATTTAACTGGGTATAGCAACCCGTGCTCAGTAGAGAGCGAGCTAGAAAACGCTAACGGAACAAGTAATATAAAGAAAACCTACTCATGACGCTCCGATAAGTCTACATCAGAAGCATAGCTATAAGCTTGTAAATAATCGAACTTCGTTGCTCAAAGCATTGAGTAGTGCCGCCGTTCTGCCTGAGTTTGAACCAAACAGAATGATGTGCTTTTGAATTTCAGAGTAACCACAATACACGCTTCTTGATGAAGATCTGTTGACTAGCTGCCCAATGACTGACTCATACCCTCGTTCTTCACTTCTCGTGGGCAACTCAGCATCACGGTAGCTGCCACTCATGACTCAGGTCAACAGACGTCACCAACGGGAATGGGCGTCGACGTATTACTCGATCGGCCGTGTTTTCAAGCACAAAGCGCGTCCATGAAGGCAGCTGGAATGCAGTATAAGGCTGCTTTCATAAAGATCTGTAGATACTACAATCGTTTGAGTACATGACCCCGCGGTAATCTGCCCTCTCCCTCACCATCTCACCCATCATGAGGGGCAGAGGTCAGGAATAGGCGGTGGTGGTGGTTACGGTTTAACGTCCCGTCGACAGCGAGGTCATTAGAGACGGAGCGCAAGCTCGGGTTAGGGAAGGATGGGAAAGGAAATCGGCCGTGCCCTTTCAAAGGAACCATCCCGGCATTTGCTAGAAACGATTTAGGGAAATCACGGAAAACCTAAATCAGGATGGCTGGACACGGGATTGAACAGTCGTCCTCCCGAATGCGTGTCCAGTGTGCTAACCACTGCGCCACCTCGCTCGGTAGGAATAGGCCCAACTGTTACAGTTGGTGTCATGAATTAGTCGTTCCGCTTCACGACGCGGGTTGTCTGGGGAAATGTTCTTCCAGCATACAAACCGTAGAGCTAGCCGAGAGAGGTGATTGTTCGGTAACACTTAAGCCCAAAGAACGTTACTTGGAGTCGGGCAGTAAGACTGGGTAATTTAGTAAATTACATCCGAGCAGTGGTACTCGTCGTATCTCCATTTCACTAGCATTGGCTCATTACAATGGGGTGCGTTGAACCACACGTTGTTTATGTTTGATTCAGTATTTTTTCTCAGTTAAGAGACCCACAACGTCGAGTACTGGGTGGAATATGATAAGGTTACGTTTGCGAATTCATGTGAATCCCTGAACTTATCATTGTTTGTTTTGCAATTTTGCAGGGCACGAATTGCCACGCACTACAGGTGTAGCAGGCACATTTTTTACATGTACACTTGTTGATCATTTGGCTCTCCATAGTGCAGACTATAGATGGGTGACGACACATGAGAAAAGGTAACTTATAAGGTTTTTCTTCAGTAGTGAGTTACTTGTGTTTCTGGTACTGGTAGTGGTGAAATCAAGTGCTGGTATTACAACAGAATCTGTTGCTGCTATAACAGAGCAATTGCGGATGTTAACAGAAGAAACGTTTTACCAAAAGTACGAGCATGAGGACCTTCTTCGTAGATTTGTGGTTTTGGAAAGCTTTGAGGTTCAGTCACAGCCTGTCGGGGGAAAATAGGCAGAGTTGGAGGTAGATTCTTCTCCTTTTGATCCAGCAGAAACCGCACCTATCAGTCTTTTTCCCAATAGAACAGGCGACTCCAAGAATTGTAGTCTGATGGTCACATCAGATCTTCCACTAAATCCGAAAGACCAGAACCTAGTTAAATCTCACTCGTGTAATGAAGAGTTGGATGTTTCACATTGTTTTGTATGCAGAAGCGTGGCTCACTGAGTAATGTTAATGGATAATATAAGGGTTTCAGTTAGCGTAAATAAATTTGGGAGAGGAGGAGTTAATCTGTCAAAAGGTATAATGACACTACTAAATATTAAAACGTCGATACGTTGAGTTTGGACACGAGTCATAAGCAAACATTACGCAAGAAGCTGTGTCACTTGTAGGCCAGTGATCGCACAAATAAGGAAAGTGTATTATTGAAATTTATCAACTTGTTTTGTAGAGATGGGGTGTTACCAGCTACTCTAGTAACTCAGCACTGTATAAAATTGGGATTTTACACCAATTTACAGCAAACAGTTCGTACAGCGAGACATTTACAGACATTAGTAGAGAAGTTCATGGAACAGAAACTACGAGATTGGATCAAGAATTAAGTAGCAGGCTCTGAAGTACACATGTCGTAATCATCCCTAAGAAATCATTGGATAGAACCACGGAATACATGTTTTTTCTGAGATAGTAGATGATTATCCAATCGCTAACCTTACTGAAATTTTGGATAAGTGTTGAGTGCTGTTATTTTACTGCATGTCACTCAAAAGTAGTCATCAGTTGGAAGTAGCACTTGAGCATAGGCCAAAGACAGCGTTTACCACATCATGCGGACGCTATCAATAGAAGCGAATGTCATTCGGTTTGGAAATCGCTCCTGCTACTTTTCAGGGGTTATTGGACGGAGTTTTAAGAGGGTTAAATCCTAAGGCCCATACATGATCTATTTGAATGACTTAATAGTGTATTCTTCGGTTAAACCGGAACATGTGAGACGATTGGAGGATGCTTTTAGTAGGTTAAGTCTGCACATCTAACAAGCACATGCAGTCGTTTGTCGCTTTGAGCTATCGTAAATTCATAAGGGATTTCTTGAATACAACTGAACATTTGAACAAATTAGTTAGTAAGTTAGATTTATGTTCCACAGATAATTCTGTACAACAAATAGTAATGATGTGTAATCAGCCATTTCACATACACATCGCCAATTAATTTGTAAAGATGGCTATATGCTAATCATTTATAACTGTAAAATTTACAGATTTAAGCTAGTAGCTCCTGTCCATCAACTTTTACCCATTAAATATAAATTCTTATACTGAACAGAAGTGTCAAGAAGAAACTTTTTCAGATTGTTTCTGAATTTTACTTTACTGTACTGTCGGAATGCTCAGAATGCTCAACTCCTTAAACAGATGACAGTAAGGCGATCATGGGTGACCGACACATATCATTCGTACAGTAGGTTTTTGAACAATGAAGTGTTTCTATTTTAAAGATGAATTGCCCCAGAACATTATCCCATTTGTCGTCACTGAATGAAAATACGGGGTATATAGCACGTTACTGATTTGCCTCTCCCCGAGATTTGCAATGTTTCTAATTCCAAAAGGGTCTGAACTATGTTGTTTTAGGAGTTCCAAAATGCACTTATTCCAGTGTAAATGCTCGTCAATACTGACACATAACATTTTTGAAGTTGCAACCTGTTCGCTATTTCCTTACTACTTGTTACCTTAACACTGATGTAGTACTCATAGATATGAAGAACTGTTTATATTGTGCCTTTTTAAAATTGAGTGTGAGATCATTCGCAGATAACCAATGCTACTTTTAGAAACATCGTTTATCATTTATTCTGTTTCTTGCGTATGCTTGGACTGGTTACGCTACTATTGTTACGTGCAAAAAGAATTATTTCTGCTTGTGGCGTATCAGACCACAGATCGGTTACATACATACAGGGAACAATAATAGGCCTAATACTGAACCTTGGGGAATCATGTCCTTGGACTCTACTGGTTGACTTATTGAGTACAACTTTTCTTATTGATTTGGTTACATATGACATTATCGTTTGATTTTCTGTGTCTCCAGTCTCATAAATCTGCTATTTATCTAGGACTGTACTGTGATTCACACTGTCAAACGCCTCAGACAGGTCGCAGAAAATGCCAAATGGTGCTATTTATCATTTAATGCTTCTAAGATTTGGGGAGCTAACATTTATTACTCTATCGGGAACACCATCAAAACCAGATAAGATTTATGTTTTAGAGAATGTGTAATTTTCTTAACTAGGTAATTCACAAAGAGTGTAATGTTTCAGTGGACGCAGGAGTATCAGGTATCAATGGAGGAATTGGGGGAAAGAATGATTTCCGATGTAGTATTGCTATTCCAGATTTTGACAAAGAGTTCATCCCGTCTTATGATTCCTCAAATAAGTCAGTCGGCTGTATTTTGGGTCGGATGCTTTATGGACAGGGGCACCTAGTAGTTTATGAACCGTGACGGTTTAATAAGGCGTAAAGTAACGGCTCAACAAATGAAAAGGAAATGTTAAAGGTCATATGTGATATACACATTTCTGATGTTTTGTGAATGGTAGAAAATTTAAAGTTGTGACTGATCATGCGTCATTGAACTGATTGTGTAGTCTAAATGATCCCTCTTCTCGTTTGCCACATTGGGCCCTCAAGCTAATACGTTTAATTACGAGGTTGTCGGGCATAAGACACACAAACGATGTTACATTAAGTCGCAAAACAGCCTTGTTTAGTGTATTGGGCAAGAGTTTATTGGAACAGCAGGGTGCATAGGCAGACGATAACGATTATCAAGCCTTTAAGTCACAGCCGCACGCTTTAATACTTGAAGATTTGTTTTACAGGATTCCGAAATATGGGCCACGTATCGCGGTCCCGAGAGTTCTTCAAAAGGAACTGATACAACAGGCTTATGACCAGCTGTTATCAGTTGTTGATTGCCGACGGACAACAGACAGGCTTATTACGGAATGGTTTTGGTGGAGGAATAGGAAGCGTGTCAAAGAATGTCTACCATGCCCTGAGGGAGAGGATATTTTGCACTAGAGAATCCCTTCGCCGAGGTCAACAGAGGCGTTGAAGCCATTTTAAATGCTTGAGCTCGACATTTACTATCCACAGTACACCTGTACGCATGTACGTATGGCTATAGAACTCTTTTGCGGGATATAGTAATGATATCAATTCCAGATCAACAGGCCAGTACAGTGGCACTAGTATTATATTGGATATTGGAGATTTTAGTCCCCAATAACTTAATTGCCGACCAGAGAACGAGCTTAGTTTTGGAACCTACGGAGCAGATGTGTCGTGTATTGCGTATTCGGAAGTTACAAAAGAGTCCGTTCCACCGGCAAACCAAAAGTTGAATGGAGCACAACCATAAGACCATTTTCAAAATGCAAATCCTTAATGATGACTGGGATATCTATTTTCTATATATACACTCCTGGAAATTGAAATAAGAACACCGTGAATTCATTGCCCCAGGAAGGGCAAACTTTATTGACACATTCCTGGGGTCAGATACATCACATGATCACACTGACAGAACCACAGGCACTTAGACACAGGCAACAGAGCATGCACAATGTCGGCACTAGTACAGTGTATATCCACCTTCCGCAGCAATGCAGCCTGCTATTCTCCCATGGAGACGATCGTAGAGATGCTGGATGTAGTCCTGTGGAACGGCTAGCCATGCCATTTCCACCTGGCGCCTCAGTTGGACCAGCGTTCGTGCTGGACGTGCAGACCGCGTGAGACGACGCTTCATCCTGTCCCAAACATGCTCAATGGGGGACAGATCCGGAGATCTTGCTGGCCAGGGTAGTTGACTTACACCTTCTAGAGCACGTTGAATGGCACGGGATACATGCGGACGTGCATTGTCCTGTTGGAACAACATGTTCCCTTGCCGGTCTAGGAATGGTAGAACGATGGGTTCGATGACGGTTTCGATGTACCGTGCACTATTCAGTGTCCCCTCGACGATCACCAGAGGTGTACGGCCAGTGTAGGAGATCGCTCCCCATACCATGATGCCGGGTGTTGGCTCTGTGTGCCTCGGTCGTATGCAGTCCTGATTGTGGGGCTCACCTGCACGGCGCCAAACACGCATACGACAATCATTGGCACCAAGACAGAAGCGACTCTCATCGCTGAAGACGACACGTCTCCATTCGTCCCTCCATTCACGCCTGTCGCGACACTACTGGAGGCGGGTTGCACGATGTTGGGGCGTGAGCGGAGGACGGCCTAACGGTGTGCGGGACCGTAGCCCAGCTTCATGGAGACGGTTGCGAATGGTCCTCGCCGACACCCCAGGAGCAACAGTGTCCCTAATTTGCTGAGAAGTGGCGGTGCGGTCCCCTACGGCACTTCGTAGGATCCTACAGTCTTGGCGTGCATCCGTGCGTCGCTGCGGTCCTGTCCCAGGTGGACGGGCACGTGCACGTTCCGCCGACCACTGGCGACAACATCGATGTACTGTGGAGACCTCACGCCCCACGTGCTGAGCAATTCGGCGGTACGTCCACCCGGCCTCCCGCATGCCCACTATACGCCCTCGCTCAAAGTCCGTCAACTGCACATACGGTTCACGTCCACGCTGTCGCGGCATGCTACCAGTGTTAAAGTCTGCGATGGAGCTGCGTATGCCACGGCAAACTGGCTGACACTGACGGCGGCGGTGCACAAATGCTGCGCAGCTAGCGCCATTCGACGGCCAACACCGCGGTTCCTGGTGTGTCCGCTGTGCCGTGCGTGTGATCATTGCTTGTTCAGACCTCTCGCAGTGTCCGGAGCAAGTATGGTGGGTCTGACACACCGGTGTCAATGTGTTCCTTTTTCCATTTCCAGGAGTGTAGTTTGCACGTGCAACTCGAAGGTCCACATGGTAACAGTTATGTCTCTACCTGAGCCAGTATACGAGCCGAAAATGCTGTCCCACTTTGACGCTTTAAGTCCTAAATTAGGTGCCAACAGCGAAGCAGTGAAGAAGTTTGTGAGAAGAAATCGGGAGGTGTGGAAAAACGTACAAAAGGCGAACACGAATGCCATGGACCGCCGAATAGGCTAATGGGCAGACTACCACAGTACCGTGTACGGCAGTGGGTATTGGTCGCTAATCCCAGTACGCCAGAAGGAAAGACGAAGAAAATCTTGATCAAATATCACAGAACATATCTGGTCGTGGGGATGAACACGCCGGTTAACGGAAAGGTACAGGTTCCTACCAAAATGTATGTCGTGCACATCAGGCTGGTGAAACTATTTAAGAGTATTTTGGATGCTGTGCCACAGTTACCTGTGTCCTTGGTGGGATAGTCTGGAGAAGGTAGAATGTAGGAACCTCGTCCGTTAGACAATTAGAGGCACTAGGATGCCTAATACCATGACGTCACGTAATTAATAATGTTGTTGGATTATTTAGTGTGGTATGTTAGTGTTAAATTTATACTTGATATTTCTCTTATGTATACTTTTTGCATTGTCTTGTGTTCGGGTGGATTTAGTGTTTTCGTATCATTGCAAGACATATTTTTCTTTTATTACTATACTATTAATATCAGGTTCTTGTTACTATTGTTTCTTCTTTCTGGTTGCCGTTAGTTCCTGTCTTTGGAAGGAGAGCGTTGATAGACTGTTTCTTTCCTCAGGTGACGATTTTGTGATGTCATCCTGAATGATGGAATGGTCCTGGGTTTGTCATACATTATCGGGAGTGGAGCATAACGCTTGGTTGACGGTCAACAACTGGTATGATTTGTGTTATTCTCTAGGCAATTGTATGTCTTCCTTATGAGGCATCAGCGGATATTGAAATGAGGAATGAAATTGGTAGATTGAAAGATTTTCTTTCGGAATTGTTTAAAGAGATACAGGGAAGTGACGGTTATTTCGGGACTTACAAGTGAGCTGTGTTAGTCACAGTTTATCTACGGCAAATTATGAGCATAGTTATCACAGCTGGTAGATATTGTATCACTGACTATAGTTATCAAGCGTCTGCAGAAGAATTAAACGATTTCTTCTCAACATCTGTAATCTGCCACGCAGCGACAAATTACCAGCTCCAAGATATCAATCTCTCGAGAGACAAGTTTTTCCTAAAACATGTCACTACCGGCACAGTACACAAGGCAATTATGAGAATCTCTTCCGAGGCAGTAGGAAATGATGGAGTGAGCATGGGCATGATTAAAAACGTCGTAGACACTATTATTCCAGTTATCACAGACATCTTCAACCTGTCTCTTGTCAGTAGTATATATCCTACTGAGTGGAAGCAAAGTTTAATCTAGCCTATACCCAAGACTGATAACTCTAAGTCATCAGGTGACTACAGGCCGATCAGCATACTACCTGCAATATCTTAAGCCCTAGAATACATCGTCCATGAACAGCTGACAGATTACCTCAAAACTCATAACATCCATGACGAATATCAGTTACACTTTCGAAAGCACCATAGTACAGCAACTGCATTATCAAAGTAACTGATGACATTAAACTTGCTATGGACAGACGTGAAGCTACTATCCTAACACTGCTTGAATTTAGCAAGGTTTTTGACGCAGTTGACTTCGATATATTAATAATTAAAATGAAACAGCTGAATTTCTCAATCAGCGCAATACACTGGTTCGACAGCTGCCTCAAAAACCGAAGTCAACAAGTCGTTTGTGGGTCGGAAAAGTCATCATGGAAAAGCGTGCACTCTGGAGTTCCCCAAGGCTCCGTCCTTGGTCCACTACTCTTCTCACTGTACATTAATGATATTTCTTCAGTGATTCACTCCTGCAGCTACCATCTATATGCTGACGACATCCAACTGTACATAAGTGCAAGCCCCAAAAACATGGCTGGCGCAGTAGCGAGTATGAACGCAGATATTTGCTCTGTTTCTCGCTGGGCACAGAACCTAGGTCGGAAACTAAACCCCAAGAAATCCCAGGTCAACTTATATCTCATACAAAGTTAATCAGCCGGTACTTTCGCGAAACGGTCCCTAAAATACTCCTCAGTGGTACCCAACTACCATACCAAAAAACAGTAAAAGACCTTGGAATAATCTTGGATGAACACCTAAACTGGGAAGAACAAACAGTCACAGCTTGCCGGAAATCGCTCTCCTCCCTACATGCAATTCAAAAATGTAGAAAAATATTTCCAACCCATGTTAAACAAAAATTAGTCCAAACACTAGTCTTGCCTAATCTTTACTACTGCGATGTAGTTCAACACGGCACAAATAGTGAAAATTCTAGATGCCTCGAGCTAGTGATGAATGCTTGCGTTAGATACGTGTGCAATATTCGGTTGTATGATCATATCAGCCCTTCATACTCCCAGCTAGGTTGGATACGCCCACATAAGGCACGCGATCTCCACACGATGTGCTTACATCTTCGATTTCTTAGCCACTGGTGCCCCCAATACTTATCTTCTCACATTAAACACCTATCATCATTCCACAATCGCAGTACCAGATCGGTTACGTCTATCATCTTGGCTGTACCTTTACATAACACAAAATCTTTCTCCGTGTCATTCTCCATCTCAGCCATACAACTATGGAACGCACTCCCCTGTGATCTGCGTCTTATCCAGAACTACTCAACATTCAAGAGGGAACTCAAAACTTACATATTAGGGACGGTATAGCGACCATTGTTGTGCCCCTCCCATCTATTTCTTTCTCCTCTCCATCACAGCTTCGAATTTTACCATTCTTTTTCTCTTCCTCTAACCTATCTACCTCTTATATATCTCCTTCACCCCATTCTATCGTCTTATGTCTGAGCTCGATGAGAATAACTCACAAGCTGCAAGAATATAACGAGAAAATTCCCAACTAACAATGGGACTGACATTCACAAGAGAAAGTATGTTTACTTTCATATACATAGTCACTATTATTATTATTATTATTATTATCATCATTATTATTATCATTATTATTCTTGATTGTCATAATTATTTTTATTGTTATAATTATCATTGTACTACTGTTATAATCTCAATTTTTTTGTTTAACATCAATACTGCATAATACGTTAAATGTCCTTAATGTTATTTAGAAACTGTAACTCGTTCAATCTGAGTATGCCTGGTTAGGTGTAAGAGAGGGCCTGAAGGCCCTAATCTTGCCAGGTAAAATAAATGCATAAATAAATAAATAAAAAATAAATAAATATTTGAAATATTATGTTGGTGTTGGATTTATTCTTCATATTTGTGTTATGGGTATTTTTTGCATTGTGTTGATTTCAGGGTATTTATTGTTTTCATGTCTTTGCCACATGTGTTTTTTATTATTGTAGTTTCATTGTCAGGTACTTGTTAATGTTGTTCTTGTTGCTATCTGTCGTTAGTTACTCGTTTCGGAAGGAGGACAGGAGTGATAGATGGTTCCTTTCCTCAGTTGGCGAACTTGTTATGACATCCTGGATGATGGGAATGGTCCTGGATTTGCCATACTTCATCGGGAGTCGAGCAGAATGTTTAGCTGTCGTTCATATGTTTGTTTAAGATATATATATCACAAGGCAGTCAGATGCCTTCCTTATGAGACATCAGTGGTCATTGAAATCATCACATCAGAGAAATGAAATTCCGAGACTGCTAGATTTTGTTTCGGATTGATATACAGATTCATAGGGAAGTAACGAATTTTAGGGAGGTGCTCAAGGAGTATCATAATCACAATAAATTAAGAGCACACCTATCACAGCTTGTATATGTTGGCCACAACCTGTTGTTTGCAGGAAGTAGAGGAGGAGTAGGAGATTAGTGTTTAACGTCCGGTCGACTACGGGGTTATTACAGACGGAGCGCAAGCTCGGGTGAGGGAAGGATGGGGAAGGAAATCGGCCGTGCCCTTTCAAAGGAACCATCCCGGCATTTGCCTGAAGCGATTTAGGGAAATCATGGAAAACCTAAATCAGGATGGCCGGAGACGGGATTGAACCGTCGTCCTTCCGGATGCGAGTCCAGTGTGCTAACCACTGCGCCACCTGACTCGGTGTTTGTAGGAAGTGAACTTGGTTAAATGCGGGAGAAAAATTAATAAAACCATTGTCCGCGATAGCAGAGTAGGAGAAGTTCCTAAATTAAATGATGTGTTTGGTCATTTTGAAAAAGCGGTATTGCTATGAAGAGTGAGGTGCTTTGGCTTTCATCCTGGGAAGGGTTTTTGTCTTAGGTGTACACTCACTTGTGTGACTGTCAATACACTAACGCGGAATTCACTGCATTGGCCAGAGGGGCCATTAAGCGTGTTACACTTCCAGAATTGAGAGCACCTTCAGGCCACCCTCACCCCTGTACTTACACATTCATTACACATACTTATCGATTCACAGCAGGTGGAAATTTCAGTGGAGCGGATGTTACATTATATCCACAACATTCAAGAAAATCGTCAAATCATGATTAAATAGATGATTTTCAGCAACCAAGATGTCATGTCTTTACTAGGTATTTGCATATTCCTTTTATGCAGTAATCGCAGAAGGGCACAACCTACAGATCAGCCGAGACACCAGTTGCCAGACGAGTTTTTAGCAGGCAATGGCCGTGGGAACGTTTGATGGGTCGTAGAGGTTCTGTATTATGTGGTATAAACTTTACATTCAGGATTGTATTGTAGTAAGGTCCTGGTGACCTCCCATTAAGAGTCAGCTCACGCTGTAAATGGATAAGGAAGGACCCATGTGGTACACCTCAGGAATGGAAGGCTCGGTCCTGGAAGATTGTGGACGAAGCTTTCGAAAGAGGGGATGTGTGTTGCACACCAAAAATTTAGATGCGCGAGTTGAGATTATCTTAAACGTGTTATTCCCACTCGCGGCTACGCAGTAGAGGCAAGCCTGTCCGAAGTGCTAACAGAGTAAGCCTTTGGACTTGGACGGGCGAGCCACGTTGAACTTCAATGCCGAAACATAGTATGACCAAGAGTGAGCTGATGTTTCATAAGAGACAGTTGCGCACTACCGAGAAACTAATTTCACTGGATGTAGGAGCCCGTACTCGGGGCACAGCGAGCTAGTAAAAGCTGAAAGCCAAGTAACATGAAATAAACATACTCATCCCCATATAATAGTACTAAGTCGGACTCGTAGTTGTATGGTTATAAGTGATCGAGCGTAGGAACTCAAAGCATGAAGTAATGCCTCCATTCTGTCTGCTTATTAAACTGAAGAGAATGCTGTCATCTGTGTTATAGAGAAACCATGACCCAGCCTTGGTGATGGAAATCTGCTGGCAAACCTGGCAACGAGGCACACCATGTCTGTGCCGTGATGGCTGCGGGATTTGCGCGAAGTTTGATGATGTGGGGATTTTGGGCCCAGCCAATCTCCACCCCCTGAGCTACTTTGGTCGATGGACTACCAGATGTCTACAGTCTGGCTGCGAGAGATGCTCACTCGCGGTCTCCTAGAAACCTAGACGTGTTTGGCCACCGGCGGCGCATGATTAGCTGAGTGGTCTAAGGCGCTGCAGTCATGGGCTGTGCGGCTGTTCGCGGCTGAGGTTAGAGTCCTCCCTCGGGCATGGGTGTATGTGTTTGTCCTTAGGATAATTTAGCTTAAGTAGAGTGTAAAGTTATGGACTGATGACCTCGGCAGGGAACTGGATTTGCAATGTAGATTAGAGTTGTGGTTTTTCTACCTCCTACATAGGAGTCAATAGTTCAGATGCTATTACAGGGAGTCATATCTGGAGTAGGAATAGTACCCTACAAACATGATGTCATTGTAGTGGGAAAAGGACATGAGTTTGGTTAATAAAGTAGTGTTTGAAAATTAAAGTTTCCTTCTAACTACCACCTCTACACTCACCTTTGTTTGAACAGGGCGAGATTGTGAAGACGTTAGACACTTGAGTCGTTTGTGCATTGAGAGAGCATGTCGAGTATAATGGAATATAGAACAATTTATATTAAAATTATTTGTTTCATTACTATTAGTATGAATCTGGAGTGGCCATGCGGTGGATTGTGGAAAGAGGCTGTCAGCTAGGGCTGATTGTGCTTCTGTGATCATCAACGCAGTTTTTCCAATGAATAATTAATGTTTGTGGAGCGATAATGTAAGTTTTAGTACATCACTCCTACAAGGATTTAATGTTTACACTGATGTGTCGATTTGATACAATTTCTGAATCTAGTACTACTTGTGGTATTCTGCAAAATGATACTACAGCTCCTGTTGATGGTCTATTGAGACGTAATTCAGTTTCAAAACACAATTAAAAAATGAATTATATGGTAATGTTCCAAGAATTATGGGATTTGAGTCTAATGTGAAGGGGCCTAATTAAATGTTAGCCCCAGAACTAGTGGAAAGGAACATAGAGTGAAATTACAAACTAGTACGAATTGGTTTAATGATAACTTGCTGGATGTTCCCAGTCAACACGGAGGCAGTGCTATTCTACTACAGAGACGAATTCAGAATTTTGTGCAGAAGTTTGAATTCACTGTGGAAGACATTTCAAGAAAATTTAGTGCACTTACCACTCGGTTAAGGTAAGAGCTGCAGAGAGGCTCTCTGCTGTGAAAAAAATAAGAGTGGTTTCTGTAGATGAGAGTCCAGTAGTTATCAAGACAAAATTACTGTTCACTTTGCAGATACAAATTATTTATCATATATAAACCAGTTGTACAGAACTGTAATCATAATCCTAAAACTGAGTTTCTCCTCTACTACTCTCGAAGAACTCTCTTGAACTGTAGAGTGGATTGATTATTAACAACTTATAGAACTTACTTATACAACTTACTCCTAAAATTGTTGAAAGCGGTATTGATTGGACAACATGTCAGTTTATTCAAAAAGTTCAAACAGTTTACTTTGCGAAAGTTACCTATTTTTTGAGTCTAATCTCGGAGTATCATAGCTAACACTTGGTTCAAGAATCATAAAAGAAGATTGTATACATGGAAGAAGCCTAGAGATACTGACAAGTTTCAGGTAGGTTATGTAATGGTAAGACAGAGATTTAGCAAGCAGGTTTTAAATTATAAAACATTTCCAGGGGCAGATGTGCACCCCAACCACTATCTATTGTTTATGAACTGTAAATGAAACCTGAAGAAACTGCAAAATGGTGGGAATTTAAGGAGATGGGACCTGGATAAACTGATAAACCAGAGGTTGTACAGAGTTTCAGGGAGAGCATAAGGGAACAATAGACAGGAATGGGGGAAAGAAATACAGTAGAAGAAGAATGGGTCGCTCTGAGGGATAAAGTGGTGAATGCAGCAGAGGATGAAGTAGGTAAAAAGACGAGGGCTAGTAGAAATCCTTGGGTAACAGAAGAAAAATTGAATTTAATTGATAAAAGGAGAAAATATAAAAACGCAGTTAATGAAGCAGGCAAAAAGGAATACAAACGTGTCAAAAATAAGAACGACAGGAAGTGCAAAATGGCTAAGCAGGGATGGCTAGAGGTCAAATGGAAGGATGTACAGGGTTATCTCACTAGGGGTAAGATAGACACTGCCTACAGGAAAATTAAAGAGACCTTTGGAGAAAAGTGAAACCACTATTATGAATGTTAAGAGCTCAGATGCTAACCCAGTTCTAAGCAAAGAAGGGAAAGCATTAAGGTGAAATGAGTATATAGAGGGTCTACACAAGCGAAATGTACTTGAGGAAAATATTACCGAAATGGAAGAGGATGGAGATGATACTACGTGAAGAGTTTGATGGAGCACTGAAAGATCGGAGTCGAAACAAGGCAGCGGGAGTAGACAACATTCCATTAGATCTACTGACGGCCATCTGGTGAGCAAGATGTATGAGACAGGCGAAATACCCTCGGACATAAAGGAGAATGTAATAATTCCAATACGAAAGAGAGCAGGTGTTGACAGATGTGAAAATTAGCGAACAATCAGTTTAATAAGTCACAGCTGCTAAATACTACCACGAATTCTTTATAGACGAATGTAAAAACTGGTAGAAGCCGACTTCAGGGAAGATCAGTTTGGATTCCGTAAAAAATATTGGAATACGTGAAGCAATACTGACCCTACGCCTTATCTTAGAAGAAAATTAAGGAAAGGCAAACCTATGTTTGTAGCATTTGTAACTTAGAGGAAGCTTTTAACAATCTTGACTGGAATACTCTCGTTCAAATTCTGAAGTTGGCAGGGGTAAAATACAGGGAGCGAAAGGCTATTCACTATTTGTACAGAAACCAGATGGCAGTTATAAGAGCCATGGGGCATGAAACGGAAGCAGTGGTTGGGAAGGGAGTGAGACAGGATTGTAGCCTATCCAAGATGTTATTCAATCTGTATATTGAGCAAGCGGTGAAGGAAACAAATGAAAAATTCTGAGTAGGTATTAATATCCATGGAGATGTAATGGAAACTTTGAGGTTTGCCGATGACATTGTAATTCTGTCAGAGACAGCAAAGGATTTGGAAGAGCAGTTGAACGGAATGGACACTGTGATGAAAGGAGGGAATAAGATGAACATCAACAAAAGCAATACGAGGATAATGGAATGTAGTCGAATTAGGTCGGGTGATGCTGAGGGAATTAGATTAGGAAATGAGACACTTAAAGTAGTAAAGGAGTTTTCCTATCTGGGGAGCAAAATAACTGATGATGGTCGAATTAGGGAACAAATAAAATGTAGACTGACAATGGCAAGGAAAGCATTTCTGAAGAAGAGAAATTTGTTAACATCGAGTATAGACTTAAGTGTCAGGAAGTCGTTCCTTAAAGTATTCGTATGGAGCGTAGCCATGTATGGAAGTGAAAAATGGACTATAACTAGTTTGGACAAGAAGAGAATAGAAGCTTTCGAAATGTGGTGCTACAGATGAATGCTGAGAGAAGAGAAGTTTGTGGCACAGCTTGACTAGAAGAAGGGATCGGTTGGTAGGACATGTTCTGAGGCATCAAGGGATCACCAGTTTATAATTGGATGGCAGCATGGAGGGCAAAAATCGTAGAGAGAGACCAATAGATGAATACACTAAACAGATTCAGAACGATGTAGGTTGCAGTAGGTACTGGACGATGAAGAAGCTTGCACAGGATAGTATAGCATGGAGCGCTGCATCAAACCAGTCTCAGCACTGACGACCACAACAACAACAACAATGTCAATATCGTTTGTGTTTCTGGCATCATGATAGAGTATGTTCTCTGTGGTGTCAAAATCTTCTGTGCTGTTTTCAGTGAATATAAATGACAAAAAGAGATAAAGTTTTATCATCACCACTATTTTTATCTTAGTGAACAAAGGGCTGCATTTTACCCTTGGGCTAATTTCATAATTATTTGTAGCAGCTATTTCAGAATCAGTACTACGTCACAGACATGACATGAGTGACCACATAACAACAGCCCATATGTGTGTGAAGCTAAAAAAGCCAAATTAAGCTGTGCAAATATATTTATTTCCACCTGGATCAAATAATCTCTGTATGAGGTAGGACGGCTTTAATATCTTTCTAAGGCATGATTAATGTGAAGTTGCCAATTTCGTTTGGAATCAATCTTTTGTCCTAGGAACTCTCCAGACGTTTGGAGATTTGGAGAAAATGAAATGGAGTGTAACAGGAGAATAAAGAATTATGACAGTACTTGAATGAGAGTGTTTCTAAAAGTGAAAAAATGTTGAGGTCATTGTTACAGCAAAGGTCGTGTGCCAGATAATAGTGATTTATATTCTGTTCAGGAAGATGAATGAGATCCTGAAGCTCGTTATGAAAGGAGGAGAATTCTTCACCAACATGGTCATTTTAATCATGATGCTGGAAACTATGAAATGAAGCATGGTTTTCAATATAACCATTTATTGCCTGTTCTAAAATTTCAAGTTTTCATAATTACATTAAATAGTACTTATCCTAATGCTTGATTAGACTAGTTTGATTTTGTATTTCCTTCCACATTGCTAGCCGATCACAGAACTGATTTTGTATGTGGCTGTTTGGTGGGTGACCTTAGTACGTGAAACTGTGTACCATATGACGAGTTTTATCAGATATTCCTGTTAGAAGAATGGTCTGAGCAGCGCAAGACATAATCTTTGGCATACTTGGTTATGAAAAATATTAATAATACTCATTTTATAAATCCTGCTTCATTCTTTGAATGAATGGTGTGGAAAAATAAATTTTTAACAATACTTACAATCCTATTGAAGTGAATTATAATTGACGTGGAAAAATTCCTCCCAAGTTGAGTCATATTATTATTCCTTGTCAGGTAAATGGGTAGTTAGTGGGTTTTGAAATTTGCTCCAAGAATTAGAATATGACAATGCTGAAGAGAATGGATGTGGTAGAAGCAACAGTAAGTTATTTATCCTAATCGGAGGCCACAGAGCAATTGGAATAATGATCAGCAGCAATGTGATACATATTGTGATAGATATGGGAACGGAAACTGGAGGAATCGGAGGAATTATGTGATTGCAATGAAAGCAACAATTTTAGGAGTGGTAATAGTGATTAGATTAGAAGACTGTTACGTCAAATCAAGATGCTGAAGAGAATGGTAGTCACTGACATTGACATGTCCCTATTTTGTAGAAGTACGCTTATTTTATCCACAGAAAAATGTTCAAGTGGGTAGCTCATAGCCCCATAGCCACATAATTGAAAACTGATGTGCGCGGCTGATTTGAGTGCTGAAATCAGATTGAAAAATGCCTGTGAGAAATTGAATATGTTGACTATTGTATGTTTGAGTAACATATTGATAAGTGATAGACAGGAAAATCTCAATTCTCTGAAGAGTCCAACGTTTTAAATATATTTCACCTTGTGTTTAAGGTGTTGGAAGCCAGTCATCTGGGGTGAGCGAGTCAGGATTTCACAGATCTGAAGTTGTAGCTTTATGGAT
Source organism: Schistocerca gregaria (assembly GCF_023897955.1). Classification (NCBI taxonomy): domain Eukaryota; kingdom Metazoa; phylum Arthropoda; class Insecta; order Orthoptera; family Acrididae; genus Schistocerca; species Schistocerca gregaria. The sequence continues at coordinate 414,431,933 of NC_064925.1, read as the reverse complement.
TATTCCTTCTTTACCGTGGACTCAAGTGAAAGGGATGATTAACAGAAAAGGAGCAGGGATGAAGGGACAAGTCAGTATTGATTTTCTTTGTCAAGGTTATAGCTTCATTCGAATTTAGTAACTGTGTGGAATTTGGCTAGTTATATGATTTTAGGGGCTGATTTCTTGTTGAAATACCAAGAAGTGATGGCCTTTGGCTGTGTTGTAGTGAGTTTTAAGTATAATGATGGTATGTTAAAGCATGAGGGAAGAGTTGCCTGTAGTGACTGAGTATGGTGTTCAAGCAGTCTTATTTCATCATTTGCCAATGAGGTCGTTGAACTTCACAATAAATATTGAGTTGGAGTAATTGTGCTGAAGTGGTAGGCAAATTACTGAAAGGCAATTTATTTAGTGTACTGCGACATAATTCTTCAATATTTTCAGTGCATCCAGGGACACAAAATTCTTTTGTGTGTGTTGTTGCATTATGGACATGATTTCCCTGGTTGTTATCATGTTTTCGATTAATGTTTGCGGTACCGCTAGATGTCTTTTTCTACTTAGTGTTGATAAAGGGATTTTACTATGAGCCACAAGTCTAGCACAGAATTTTCGATGAAGTTTTGTGTGATGTACATGTTGACACTATAAGTTTATTGATCGTCTGAGGTGATGTTCACTGTGAGTCCATTCATAAATACTTTAATGTGAATGGATTACATGTGGATTATACGCTGAAGAGCCAAAGAAACTAGTACAACTGTGGAATGTAGCGTAGGGCCCCGCGAGCACGCAGAACTGCTGCAACACGATGTGGTATGGAGTATGTTGAGTAATGTTCATGCGTGGGGAGTTTGGTGGTCAAAGAAGTGTTTAAACGCAGAAGAGTGCTACTGGAGGCACTATGTAGCAAATCTAGACGTGTGGGGTACCACACTGTCCTGATGGAATTGCCCAAGTCCATCGGAATGCACAATGGGCAGGAATGGATTCAGGTGATCAGACAGAATGCTTATGCACTTGTCTTCTGTCAGAATCGTATAAGAGGTTCCATATCACTGTAAATGCACACATCCCACACCATTACACAAGCTTCCACCAGCTTGAACAGTCCTCTGATGACGACCAGGCATAATTTTTCCAGTGATCAACAGTCCAATGATGTGCTGATTGGTCTAGTCAAAGTGTAAAGTATTGTATCGTGCAGTCATCAGGGTACAGGAGTCGGCCTTCGCCTCCTGAAGCCCATATCGGTGCTGTTTCTTTGAAAGGTTTGCAAGCTGACACCTGACACCTTCAAACTATATTATTGTTTTTAAGGAATTATACTACCAGATTCCGTATATGTGTGGTGTGAGAAAAGTAATGTTGCAGACAGCACTTGAACGATCTAGCAGTGCTATGTACACTGGCGTGATCGTCGCTTTCTGACAGTCTGAGTTTTCAGCTCTTTACATGAATCACGTGATTTTTGGTATCCCCCATCAGTGAAGTTGAGTTTTTGTTTTGTGTTTACAGTAATGGAACAGCGGAATTTAGAACGACGTTATTCAGTCACGTTTATTGTTAAACTTGGGGAATCAATGAGTGCGATCATTCAAAAGTTGAAACAGGCCTATAGGAAAAAATCCTTGTTAAGAGCACAAATTGTTCGCTGGCACAAATCATTTTTGGAAGGCTGATAGCCCGATGAAGATGAATCTTGCTCACGGAGGCCTTCAAAATCAGAAACCGACGAGAACGTCGAACATGTGTATGGTCTTTCGAAACCAGACGGACATTTAACAATAAAGATAATGGATGAAATGTCAAACTAGACAACTTTCACGTTAAATCAAAAATCTGACTGAAGATTTGCACATGTGGAAGTTTTGTGCCAAAATCGTGCTGAGAAATCTCACAATTGAGAAGAACAACAATTGAAGAAACACGAGTGTTGGTGTTCATGAGAAGACTGCTATTAACTGCGAATGTTTCATTAGTGTGATCATCGGTGTTGAATTGAGGATTATTGAGTATGATCCTCAGACAATGGGGCAAAGTGAGAAGTGGCACACTGAGACATCTTCTCCACCAAATGAAGCTCGAATGAGAAAATCAAATATAAAAAAAGCTTGTATTTACTTTTCTGACTGTAGGGACATCATCCACAATGAATTTCTTCCTTCAGGACGAACTGTCAACCTTGTGTTATGCAAGGATATCCTTAAAACTCTCAGGAGAAGATTAAATCGAGTGAGACCGACTGTACATGCAGACGAATGGACGCTGAATCGTGATAGCGTTCCATTTAACACAACCATTTCCATCACGGATCTTGTCACCACAAAAGGCGTTCCTGTTGTCCCACAGGAACCCTAGTCACCTGATCTGTGTCCCTGTCATGCATTTTCTGTTGGCGAAACTAAGAATTTCTTCAAAGGACGTCGTTTTGGGACTCTGGAAACATACTGAAGGCCGTAGGACTCAAAGCCTTTCGGCGCTGCTGCCAAGCCTGGGAAGAATGATTATACCGACGTAAATTTGCCGAAAGAAACTACTGTGTAGGAACCAATTCTCGAAAAAAAACCTTGGTAGACCAAAAATCAGTCACATTACTTTCCTAATATACCGAGGATATTACATATTTTTCATGTAATCTCACCCGAAAAATTTTAGTCTCAGTAGTAGATGTCACTTTCTACAATGAAGGACGTTTCCAGTATTTCCAAGTTGAGGGCCTTAGTTACACATCAGCATCTCTTAAAAAGTATATTGAGAGAAAACGTCAAAAACAATTACCGAAATGGCTTCTTTATATTTTTTGTGGTGTTCATAAAACCAGCATTACACCTTATCGAAAGTGTGTAGTAATTGCTAAGACTGTGCTAAAGGTATTTCCATATCTGGACCATGATCGCATATCAGTTGGCTTTTAAAAAGCATGTTGTTAATATAGTTCAACAACAATTAACGAATTTTTTAAAAAACTTTTTCAAGGTGTTCAATGTGTCGCCCCCCATCCTCATGGTAATGCACATTATGTAAAATGTGTTGGTATTACGGGAGTTAATCAGTCTTTTAACGTAAAGTTTAGTATCTACATTCTAATAATATACCTTTTAGCACTTCTGTATGCAACGATTAAATAAAATCTATTTATATATTTACCTTCGAATAATTGTTTGAGTTGCAATGTTGTATATGTGACTTTATTGTTATTGTGGAACTAAAAAATTGGTACTCATGAATTAGATTTCTATAAATAAAATTTATTTATATATTTACCTTCGAATAATTGTTTGAGTTGCAATGTTGTATATGTGACTTTATTGTTATTGTGGAACTAAAAAATTGGTACTCATGAATTAGATTTCTATAAATAAAATCTATTTATATATTTACCTTCGAATCATTGTTTGAGTTGCAATGTTGTATATGTGACTTTATTGTTATTGTGGAACTAAAAAATTGGTACTCATGAATTAGATTTCTATAAATAAAATCTATTTATATATTTACCTTCGAATAATTGTTTGAGTTGCAATGTTGTATATGTGACTTTATTGTTATTGTGGAACTAAAAAATTGGTACTCATGCATTAGATGTCTATAATGTCAAGCATGCAGTCTTCAACATGAAGTTAGCATTAATAAAACCTAGCTTCAGTATTATCACACAAACTTAATATTCATTGCTAAGTGGCTTCCTTTCCTTATGTGAGTATAAAGGATATTTTTCTCTTGTTTTGCATGAGTTTATAACATCCCGAAATGAATCTTTTCAGAACACATTACAGAACTGATCACAGAATGAAATTTCAGTTAGGGATTTGGTGAGACGGCTACAGTTGTTTGCAGTGCATAGTAATACACAATGCGTTGGATACTTACATATTGTGATGTTTACATATTTAAATTGTAATTGTTTTCTGTCCTGCAGTGGTGATTAATTCCGGCACTGTCTAGCTTTGAGTGACATGGTATTGAAAAGCCTCAGAGATCGATTATTTTTCGTATGTTGCAACATGACTACAGGAAAGTATTTAAATTGTTCTGTCTAATGTCTTATGCACTCTGTTTTATTATCGTCCCTTGCATTTCAAGTTACTTAATGCACTGCTGGAATATGTGCAGAGAAACCTTATCTTTCTGTGATTTCTAAAAATTCGGTAGAGGTTCACACTTAGTGTAGAGCCTATGTGATGTATATGTATTATTCGATTGTTTTAACCCTTTTAGTGTGTACTTCTCACTGTAGTATGTATTTACAGTGCGTAAGGGAATTTGTGTTATCGCTTGTGAACCCTCCTGGCATCTAGTGGAAGTTCGCTGCACCAGCTGTAGTTTTAGTTTGTTGTGAAATACAGCCTTCAGGATTGCGAGAAGTATATATCCCGACAAAAAGCGGTGTATTAATAGGTTATTCTGAATGATGGTAACCACCAATATAGTAACTGGACGTGGCTTGGAAAGTATACTTCCTGTAAAATTAATCTGTCATTTGTGGTCCTTGGTAAGCGTACTTAGCACCAACAAAGGGTTATCCAAAAACATTTAGGAACATTTCTTACCACCTCTGTCTATTCCAGACATGTTGTGGTAGTACACTGCACAAGGTGTACTAAAACTACTAGAACAATTAGTTTCTGTATGTCGTGGGATTAATACTGTTGTCAGATTACATTGCTTCCCTCCTGCAATATCCTTTATTGCATCCCTTATCAGCTCGTAGCTTTATCCAGTTACAAAGTTTCAAGGATTGTTTTCACGTTGTGGTAAGTTAACATTAATATCAGTAACAATTATTTTCAGAACAAAATAAAAACAGAAAACACTGTTTAAGATTTTATTTGCGTGGAGTGGCGACACATAAAAGCACTCAAAAGGGAAGTGGTAAATCCATTTACAACCAATTTAAATACCTCACAAAGACGGGGTTGTGATATATGTACGAACATAGTTTTTGGTCCTCTATCTCAAAAATAAAGTTATTAAAAATAAGTACAGTACGTTTACCACATTCATAAAACGATAGCGAAATATTATGTTCGCTGAGGTGCTACAAAAAATGTGCCCGTGAAAGAGTTTACACTGTGTATCAGTTAAATTTTGTGGCTACTCATTTACGCTCCTTCCGTCATTTATTTAATTTTCGTGAGTTATTTTGGAGCATGTGTTGTCTGCGCTATCTGTAGCATACCTGTAGCCAATATCCCCTTTGTGAATTTAGTGATCATGTGTGATTCAGACACTTAAATAATTCAGCTACATACTTGCTCTTTTTACTGTTATGTTTACGATAACAAGCCCCTTGTAGAAAATAGTATAGATGACAATCCAATATGGTGAAGACATGATGCACGTGGTGGATACAACGAAGGCTATTGAAACACTTAGCAAGATGGACACATTTCTATATCTAGGTTCTCGACTACAGATAAGAGGATGAGCAAGCAGGAATCACAGTGATCTGAATCGATTGAGACACATCACTGATATTATTTGTGAGAACAAGATGCACATCCACATAAAATAAAAGATATAAGGCACAACGGTGAAGACAGTTGCATTATGTGATACTGAGCGTAAGCTCACACCAAGGAGTTTTCAGGTTTCACTACATTATGAAAATTCGGATGCTGAGAAGACCATTAGCCATTTCCCGCTCGGCCATAGTAACAAGACAACGATCTGACAACTAACTGGAGTGGCTCCAATGAACGAAAAGATCCAAAAATGGGGCGTTCGGTGGTATGGACACATTATATAGCACCTACTTTAGTCATCAGCTTAGCCTATTGTCTCACTGTTGAAGACCACAACCAGCGCGGAAGACCTTAACCGCATCGGATAGGTACTGTAAACGTATATCTAAAATGAAGGAACATTGACCCACAGCTAGTGTTAGAACGTACGAAAAGGTGTACATTGTCCAAAAAAGCAGACCAAGCTCGAATGGGACTACGGTAAGAAGGAGTAGAAGAAGATGATGATGATGTTGGAAAGGGAGCACAACAGGAGGGTCTCGATATTAATGAGTAGAACAGGGGTCTGAACTAGAGAAATCACAAAAACAGTTTGTGAACGGCCAAAGCCTCAGAGGCGCGATAACGTTCTCCCACCGAAAAGTTTAATGACGGACAGTGAGAAGAACGAGGCAGCTGTGCGAAGAGAGATTCCCGAGGTAGCGGTACGGGTCACAATAGTAAAGGCAACTTCGGAGGTGGCTTTCGCACGTATGAACAGGGAACGGGACAACTGTAGTGCGAAGGGAGTTTAGAAGAGCGCCAGCAGAAATGAGGACGCTGCATGGAAAGTTTATATGCGACGAGAGGCAATACGTCACACCAAGAGGGAAGGATGTAATGCAGCGTATAATTAGCCTCAAAATTAGTAGAGGGAGAAATTGTAACCAAGGAATCAGAGTAGTTTCAGCTCCGCCCCGCAATGAAAGTAAGGTGAGGGGGAAAATATGGTGTGTTCTAGACAAAACACAAGAAGAGCTTCTGTGCTGCCACCTGAAGGATCACAGAAATATAATAGGCGTTAATCCCCTGCAGGATGGTGTCAGGAAATGGAAAACCACCCATGATCGGTAAATCAACCGGCATATGTTGTGACCACCTCAGTGGACAAGTACGTTATAGGCACAATGACTGGTATAGCTATGGCTTCTGGTAATTTATGGTGGCGGGCCCTGTTAAAATGAATGAAGCAGATGGACTGCCTCATATGTCTCTATAACAGACTACGAAATTTTTGCACAGACATTCAGATGGAACTGGAATGTACTTGAAACAAAATCGGGACAGCCGGCCGGAGTGGCCGAGCGGTTCTAGGCTCTACAGTCTGGAACTGCGCGACCGCTTTGATCGCAGGTTCGAATACTGCCTCGGACATGGATGTGTGTGATGTCCTTAGGTTAGTTAGGTTTAAGTAGTTCTAAGTTCTAGGGGACTGATGACGTCACATGTTAAGTCCCATAGCGCTCAGAGCCATTTGAAACATTGGAACCAAAATCGTGACAGATATCACCAAAGGCCTGCTTGTAGGATGCTCTTTGCGTCCACAGTTCTGAGATGTTGGCATAGAGTCATTAATAAACCAGCTTCATAGTACAGCAGACACTAGAGGCTGCGTAGCCTACGGAGATGATCTCCTAATTACAGTATCTGGCAGCACAAGCGCTAAATGAGTAGAGGATTTTAGTGAAGTTCTTGAAAGACTAAGTAATTGGTGCACAGAAAACAGTTAACCGAAATCACCATACAAAAGAGATTTTATGTTAGCCCTCTAATTTTCGGATATGCGGCCGCGCAAATAAAATTTCTTCCGCCGATAGTTCTGTTGAATATTGTCCGGCCATCCAGAGAACGTGCGGTAAGGCTGACGACAATGTGCTATGCGCGTCCTTACATGCTCCACAGCGGCGGTGTTTCGTATGCGGGTCACAGACGCTGGTCAGCAGCATTAAGATGCGCTTATATAAGCGCCGCCTGTGAAGAAAGCGTACAGAAATTCGATTCGCTTATTGATATATGTTCGGCGTAGATGAAACCATGACAACTTCTCTGCAGTTTAGTTACCCCAAGAGCAGGGTTCTATGCTTTGTCCAAACAGAAACCACTATCTCCGTTTATTAAATTATTAGCTAATCTACATCGAGTAAAGTTGCAATCTTCTTGAGATAGCCTTAACACAGTTTTTCTCAAGAATATGACGGATCTTCGAGGAGAGAGCACTCACATAGGGCAAAACAGTAATTGATCTAAAGGAATTACTATCTTTTTTCCCATCACATAATAGGTGAATAATGATTGGGGTAAGTAATGAAAGAGAAAGCCATCTGGTAGAAATTAGCACAGAGCATAACTTAATCATTGCTACCATTTGGTTCAAGAATCATAAAAAAACGTTATATATATGGAAGAATCCTGGAGATACTAGAAGGTTTCAGATAGATTATGTAATTGTGAGACAGATATTTAGGAACCAGGTATTAAATTGTAAGACATTTCCAGGAGCACATGTGGACTCTGACCACAATCTATTGGATATGAACTGTATATTAAAACTGAAAAAACTGCAAAAAGGTGGGAATTTAATTGGATGGGACCTTGATAAATTGACTACACCAGAAATTGTACAGAGTTTCGCGGATAGCATAAGTGAAATACTGACAGGAATGGAGGAAAGAAATACAGTAGAAGAAGAATCGGTAGCTTTGAGGGACGAAGTGGTGAAGGCAGCAGAGGATAAAGTACGTAAAAAGAAGAGGGCTGGAAGAAATCCTTGGGTAACAAAGGAAATATTGAATTTAATTGATGAAAGGAGAAAATATAAAAATTCAGAAAATGAAGCAGGCAAAAAGGAATAGAAACGTCTCAAAAATGAGATCGATAGGAAGTGCAAAATGGCTAAGCAGGGATGGCTAGAAGATAAATTATAAGGATGTAGAGGCTTATCACACTAGGGGTAAGATAGATACTGCCTACAGGAAAATTAGCGAGACCTTTGGAGAAAAGAGAACCACTTACATGAATTTCATGAGCTCAGCTGGATCCCAGTTCTAAGCAAAGAAGGGAAAGCAGAAAGGTGGAAGGAGTAGATAGAGACTCTATACACGGACGATGTACTTGAGGACAATATTATGGAAATGGAAGAGGATGTAGATGAAGATGTAATGGGAGATACGATACTGTGTGAAGAGTTTGCCAAAGCACTGAAAGACCTATGCCGAAACAAGGCCCCGGGAGTACACAAAATTACATTAGAACTACTGACGACCTTGTTAGAGCCAGTCCTTACAAAACCCTACCATCTGGTGAGCAAGATGTGTGAGACAGCGAAATACCCTCAGTCTTCAATCCCAATGAAAGCAGGTGTTGACAGATGTGAAAGTTACCAAACTATCAGTTTAATAAGTCACAGCTGCAAAATACGTGGGGCATATAAGAAAGATCCACAAGTCATAATTCTTCCCGACCAAGGAACCTACACGCTACCTGACGGGACATGGCCCATATCCTTCTTTAATGCAGAAAATACAACCAGACATTACAGGCCCTTGTGAATATGGAGCAGTTGTCACACTTGAACACATCGTGTGAGAATGTGCCACTACACAAAACGTTGCAGACTACGATAGTTGGTTATGGAATAGTCGATGACATATCAAGGAAAGAAGAAGTGTGGCACAAGTGGCATTTGCTGACAGTGAAAATGCACACATCATGAAAAACAAAATGCGTCATTTTGGTTCCCAGAATTCCGAATCTATACAGAAAATTGGAATAGAAATCAACATAAACATTATTTCCATCCTTTTTATTTCTTATGAAACCCAAGCTTAGTATATTGAACTACTGTATAGCGAGACGTTCAGTGGTGGTGGTCCAGACTTTTGTACACACCGGTACCTCTAATACAAAGTAGCACACCCTCTTGCATTGATGCATGCCTGTATTCGTCGTGGCATACTATCCACAAGTTCATCAGCGCACTGTTTATTCAGGTTGTCGCACTCCTCAACGGCAATTTGCCGTCGATCCCTCAGAGTGGTGATGGATCACGTCATCCATCCCTTGTTAGTCTATATCCCATACATGTTTGGTAGTGTTCATGTCTGGAGAACATGCTGTCCACTCTAATCAAGCGATTTCGTTATTCTGAAGGATGTCATTCACAAGATGTGCACGAAGGATGCGCTACTTGTAGTCCATGAAGACGAATGCCTTGTAAACATGCTGCCCATTATGGTTGCACTATTAGTCGGAGGAAGGCATTCACGTATCGTGCAGCCGTTACATCGCCTTCCATGACCATGAATGCCATACGTCGGCCCCACATAATCCACCTCAAAACAGCAGGGAACCTCCACGTTCCTGTAGTCAGTGGACAATGTGTCTAAGGAGTTCAGCCTGACCACGTTGCCTCCAAACATGACTCCGGCTATTCTCAGTTTGAAGGCTTATGCGACACACAACAGTGAAGAGAACATGATGCCAGTCTGGAGCGAACTATTCGGCAAGTTATCAGGTCCATGTGTACCGAGCTGCATGGTATCGTGGTTGCAAACATGAACCTCGCGTTGGACGTCGTGAGTGAAGTTGTGCATCATGTAGCCTATTACGCACAGTTTGAGTTGTAACACGACGTCCTGTTGCAACACGAAAAGCATTATTTAACATGGTGGCATTGCTGTCAGGGTGCCCCCGTGCCATAATCCGTAGGTCGCGGTCGCGCACTGCGCTAGTAGCCCTTTCTCGGCCTGAGCGAGGCATATCATCGACAGCTCCTGTCTCTTTGTATCTCCTGCATGTCTGAACAACATCGTTTTGTTTCACTCCGACACACCTGGACACTTCCCTTGTTGATAGCACTTCCTGGCACAAAGTAAGAATGCGGACGCGATCAAACCGCGGTATTGACCGTCTAGGCACGATGGAACTACAGACTACATGAGCCGTGTACCTCCTTTCTGGCGGAGTGACTGTATATGATTTGCTATCGGACACACTTCGTCCAATGGGAGCAGCTCATGCATGGCTGTTTACACCTTTAGGCACGTTTAGTGACCTATCTGAACAGTCAAAGTGACTATATGTGTCATACGGAATCCACAGTCAACGTCTGTCTTCAGGATTTCTGGGAACCGGAGTGATGCAAAACTTTTTTTGATGTATGTATTAGCATATGAACTGCAAGCATACACTGGCTAGAGACAACAAGGAAAAGGCCACATATGAAGACGACGAGTTGTACCATAGCAGAACATCCAACTACAGCAACTTTTCACAAGGATGGAGAAGATGAGCCTCGGGGATTATTCCCTGGCAGTCACCTCCCAATCTATACAACTTGGGTGGCAGTAGCAGGGTCCCTATGAAACCTGAGCTGTGCCTCAGTCTGCCAGGGGTCACTATCAAGACAAATGAAAAATCTAGCTTGGTTGTGCGACGGGTGAGAGTAGTCTAATCTAGTGTTGTGTTAATGTAGTATAGTGCTGCAAAGTGTACTGTTGTATAGTAATGCAGTCAAAAATCACAAATTACAAAATTTTTGATGTCTCAAAGCAGCATAGTACAAAAGTCAAGTAGCATGTAACTATGGATTCCAAACTAACATACGGTTAATATCTATGTGGCAAATGGCCAAATGGTAGCCGGCAGCTGTGGCCGAGCGGTTCTTGGCTCTTGAGTCCGGAACCACGCTGCTGCTACGGTCGTAGTTTTGAATCCTGCCTCAGGCATGTATATGTGTGATGTCCTTAGATTAGTTAGGTTTAAGTAGTTCTAAGTCCAAGGGATTTATGACCTCAGATGTTAAGTTCCATAGTGCTTAGAGCCATTTCTACATCTACATCTACATCCATACTCCGCAAGCCACCTGACGGTGTGTGGCGGAGGGTACCCTGAGTACCTCTATCGGTTCTCCCTTCTATTCCAGTCTCGTATTGTACGTGGAAAGAAGGATTGTCGGTATGCTTCTGTGTGGGCTCTAATCTCTCTGATTTTATCCTCATGGTCTCTTCGCGAGATATACGTAGGAGGGAGCAATATACTGCTTGACTCTTCGGTGAAGGTATGTTCCCGAAACTTTAACAAAAGCCCGTACCGAGCTACTGAGCGTCTCTCCTGCAGAGTCTTCCACTGGAGTTTATCTATCATCTCCGTAACGCTTTCGCAATTATTAAATGATCCTGTAACGAAGCGCGCTGCTCTCCGTTGGATCTTCTCTATCTCTTCTATCAACCCTACCTGGTGCGGATCACACACTGCTGAGCAGTATTCAAGCATTGGGCGAACAAGCGTACTGTAACCTACTTCCTTTGTTGTCGGATTGCATTTCCTTAGCATTCTTCCAATGAATCTCAGTCTGGCATCTGCTTTACCGACGATCAACTTTATATGATCATTCCATTTTAAATCACTCCTAATGCGTACTCCCAGATAATTTATGGAATTAATTGCTTCCAGTTGCTGACCTGCTATTTTGTAGCTAAATGATAAGGGAAGTCAAGAAACACGGCATCTACCTGTGAACCCGTGTCTAAGGCCCTCTGAGTCTCGTGGACGAATAGCGCGAGCTGGGTTTCACACGACCGTCTTTTTCGAAACTCATGCTGATTCCTACAGAGTAGATTTCTAGTCTCCAGAAAAGACATTATACTCGAACATAATACGTGTTCCAAAATTCTACAACTGATCGACGTTAGAGATATAGGTCTATAGTTCCGCACATCTGTTCGACGTCCCTTCTTGAAAACGGGGATGACCTGTGCCCTTTTCCAATCCTTTGGAACGCTTCGCTCTTCTAGAGACCTACGGTACATCGCTACAAGAAGGGGGGCAAGTTCCTTCGCGTACTCTGTGTAAAATCGAACTGGTATTCCATCAGGACCAGCGGCCTTTCCTCTTTTGAGCGATTTTAATTGTTTCTCTATCCCTCTGTCGTCTACTTCGATATCTACCATTTTGTCAACTGTGCGACAATCTAGAGAGGGAAGCACAGTGCAGTCTTCCTCTGTGAAACAGCTTTGGAAGAAGACATTTAGTAATTCGGCCTTTAGTCTGTCATCCTCTGTTTCAGTACCATTTTGGTCACAGAGTGTCTGGACATTTTGTTTTGATCCACCTACCGCTTTGACATAGGACCAAAATTTCTTAGGATTTTCTGCCAAGTCAGTACATAGAACTTTACTTTCAAATTCATTGAAAGCCTCTCGCATAGCCCTCCTCACACTGCATTTCGCTTCGCGTAATTTTTGTTTGTCTGCAAGGCTTTGGCTATGTTTATGTTTGCTGTGAAGTTCCCTTTGCTTCCGCAGCAGTTTTCTAACTCGGATGTTGTACCACGGTGGCTCTTTCCCATCTCTTACGATCTTTCTTGGCACATACTCATCTAACGCATATTGTACCATGGTTTTGAACTTTGTCCACTGATCCTGAACACTATCTGCACTTGAGACAAAACTTTTGTGTTGAGCCGTCAGGTACTCTGTAATCTGCTTTTTGTCACTTTTGCTAAACACAAAAATCTTCCTACCTTTTTTAATATTTCTATTTACGGCTGAAATCATCGATGCAGTAGCCGCTTTATGATCGCTGATTCCCTGTTCTGCATTAACTGATTCAAATAGTTCGGGTCTGTTTGTCACCAGAAGATCTAATATGTTATCGCCACGAGTCGGTTTTCTATTTAACTGCTCAAGGTAGTTTTCAGATAAAGCACTTAAAAATATTTCACTGGATTCTTTGTCCCTGCCACCCGTTATGAACGTTTGAGTCTCTCAGTCTATATCCGGCAAATTAAAATCTCCACCCAGAACTATAACATGGTGGGGAAATCTACTCGAAATATTTTCTGAATTTTTCTTCAGGTGCTGAGCCACAACAGCTGTTGAGCCCGGGGGCCTATAGAGACATCCAATTACCATGTCTGAGCCTGCTTTAACCGTGACCTTCACCCAAATAATTTCACAATTCGAATCTCCGTCAATTTCCTTCGATACTATTGTACTTCTTATCGCTATAAACACTCCTCCCCCTTCACTGTCCAGCCTATCTCTGCGGTATACATTCCAATCAGAGTTTAGGATTTCATTACTGTTTACGTCTGGTTTCAGCCAACTTTCTGTTCCTAGTACTATATGGGCTTTGTGACCGTTTATTAATGAGAGCAGTTCTGGGACCTTTCTATAGACGCTCCTGCAGTTTACTATTAGCACATTAATATTGTTATTCCTTGTTGCATATTGGATACTCCTGCCTTGCCGCGTCTCAGGAGGCATCTTGTCGGGCCTAGGGAGGGAATTCTCTAACCTAAAAAAAAACCCATGTGCACTCCACACGTACTCCGCTACCCTCGTAGCCGCTTCCGGCGTGTAGTGCACGCCTGACCTATTCAGGGGGACCCTACATTTCTCCACCCGATAGCGGAGGTCGAGAAATTTGCACCCCAGCTCTCCGCAGAATCGTCTGAGCCTCTGGTTTAAGCCTTCCACTCGGCTCCAAACCAGCGGACCGCGATCGGTTCTGGGAACGATACTACAAATAGTTAGCTTTTAAGCTAAAGGTTAGAAAACAGATTTGATTTTCAAACTTACTATTTACTGAATTTCATATTTCATACAGACTTTCAATTAATATTTTATGCAGATATTTAATGTAGATTATTCCAACCTACATAAGACAATGATTAGTTACACTAACACATCTGCAATTATGTTGAAATATTACGCGCAATGTTCATGTCAATACATGTGAAACATCTGGTTCACTGTTGTATTTAGGTAAAGTACGAGAGAAAACAGGAGATAAATCACTAAAAACACATAAATAAGTGTCCTTTTTGTACTGTATGGAGATGAGCAAGTGGTACTCAGCACTGGTGCAGAGCCTACTCCTTCCTAATACCACCAACATGGCACTAGTGATTAACGTACACAGCCGCCATACGGTGGCGACAGCTGCGCCATATGCTCTCACATCATACCACTACATAATGTTTCACTTTCTAAACCTTCAATCGTGTGTGTGTATATATGGTCTTTACTATGGAGGGTAATTCGCATTCGGGACCCAGTATTTACTACCGCATACGAATTTTAAAACTGATTTGAACCGGAACTACACAGGCTACTTGAATTTGTTCTTAAAAACTTCTCCATCGTCCTGAAACTGTCATCATTGGGATCTACAGTGCCAGATCAAACTATAGCAATAGTCATCAGGCGAGCAGTTGCGTAGCAACATTGCGATTCCGAATCGTATTGCGTAAACACATAGTCTGTGCTTGCGTGATTTTCGTTGTGCTATTCGTTTTGTTCTAGAGCGTCTTCTTGGTGAGAAAAGCTCATTAACTGAATATCTGAAGTGCTTTTCGTGAAAAGTCTTCCAACAGAAGAACTTCCAAACCCAGCGTTGGGTGTGACGCAGTACGGAACCGTAAGTGAACATCGACATCTTTTCTTCTTCATCTCTTATCAAGACTAATATCCTTTTCCGTTAATGTCACTCTAAACTACTGCTGCTGAGCGCTTTAGCACACACATGAAATCCCTTGTAGTTGATTTTATTTGGATGTTTAATCACACCAGCTACATTGTAACGAAAAATGGGAAAAAAAAGTTTCCAGTGATCCGACTTGAGCTTTAGCCTATGAGAGCAGTGTTGCAAAATCGTGGGCACGATTTCGGTAGCTGATGTAACCTGCTGAACTCTCTATATCCTTCAAATTCTGAAAGGTGTATATGTACATAATCAAGAGTGTTTAGGGGCTACGTGTCGGCTATATTCTGCGTCATATTACCATAATGTATCGCTTTTAATGTCCTACATGTTCTAGAGATTGCCAAGGCTCTTTATATTGTTCATAGTCGACGAGGACAAAAAATGCGAGGTGAAAATTGATATTGTTGAAAATTTGTGCTAGGTGGTAGCAGGGACTGATATGAATATTATACTTAAAAGTCCAGATCGGCGAGATGTGCGCTACAGCGTATGGAAGGGAGATGGCATGGGATGTGGTGGGGAAGAGAGGGGTTTGGGTTCAAGAGGAATTTTTTATTTATCTTAAATAAATAGAAATGAGTTGCTTCAAGCAAAAATGTATTTCTGTAATCAGTAAGCTACATTAAATTTGTTAGGAAAATTGTCCTATTCAGTACTCTGTAGCAGGGTGGTGGTGGTGTGTAGACGGCACACACGTGAGGGAATGTAGTTGTCTGGTATTTGATCAAACTCTTCCCTCTTCGTTAGTCTGCAAACTGAAGCGCTACCGGCTAAGCCGCCACATTTGACCACGGTTTTATTACGTCGCTTTCTGGCTCTCTATTTGTCCGTCTGTATCTCTCCCCCCGTCCCCCTCCCCCCCATCTCTCTCTCTCTCTCTCTCTCATACACTTACAGGCACTTCGTTGCAGAATGAGAGCGTGGCATTTATTTAGCTAAAAAGGGCCTTGCCGCCAAAAGGCATATGCCTAGTTTCCAATCTGTCAGCGGTGAACACCATTAAAAATTAGACTTCATTATACATTCCACAGTGGATGGTACTCTGAGGGGTCGAACAGATTCCGATCAAGTAGACGAGCATGTGTTCTCCTTTACATTGTCTGTCTGTGTATCTACATTATCTGCCCACTTTGGTACAAAAGTACATTCACAGTGTAGGTAGCTCTGTGAAGTTGGTAACTGAGTAGTGAATGATGCGAAGTTAAGGCGACCAAAAATGGTTTGGACGTCGGCAGCTGACCACGTACGAGCAACGAAATCAAAAGCGACACAGATTGTAAACTTCAGAATGCAACATGGGGGCTGGACAGAGTAAAATGAAATCCATCTGCTACAAAGGAAAATAATATTCTGTGTCTGTTCGCGCACATCACATTTTGTTCCAGTAGAATCCAAGCACAAGAAAAGTGTTTCGGCTGTAAATGTTTTGACAATTTTCAAGCAATCAGGGCTTTCGTGAAATCTTTAATGTTTGCAGGAAGCTATGGAAAATATTGTAAGGATAATTTGTTTAGAATGTGTTTTAGGAAGCGCATCGGTGACGTTGATGTGTGTTCCTGAAGTTTTATTACAAGGAAATGGTGCACATACGTAAGGGAATTAAGGACTCCACTATTCATCTGTTGTGTGGCAGTGGAAATGAGTTACCGTTTATTGCTTCTAACCTCTAAATAAGTATGTTTGGATTTTGAATGTTGTTAGTTACATTAATTGTTCACTACTGTATAGTTAATATCTGTGATTACGTGTCACAGATTTTTACGTTTTTCGACCTTATGTTCAAAAGTATTCTCTATTGACTGATTATGTCTGACCTCTGGATGCACGAATAATATTCGAAATTGCCATTAATACGGCTCAAATATTTGGATGCCGTTAGTAGTAAATTTACCCCTCTTTGTCCCTCGTTTCCGAATATCTGATATACGTAACTGACCTACGAATAGTGTGGAAATCCTCACGTCACCGAGAAATTCGTATCATCACACAATATTTCACGTTCTAAACATACAAACTTGTGTACATGTTCTTTAATAAGGACCTTAATGCTCTCAGGTTACGCAATATATACTGCCTCATTCCCATTACGATTTTGTTTCGAAACGCAGCTGTACCTTCTGCACGTCTGTCATTGTAATAAATGTGTCGTCTTTTAGTATTATAGTTGCCTCTTGAAATCATTGCATCTTACTTCACAGTTTCTTTCGACGATCGTCGTATTCTGACTACATCTTAATTTTATTCAGGCTTTAAGAAAGGGTCATCTGCCCATCGCAGCGTACCATAGACGCACTCAGGGCGTCGGTTTATCAATGTCAAAATTTCGTGTTAAGTGTCTGATGCAAACATATTTCGCTGAGCTGCTTTCCCAATGTTATTCAAACTTGAAAAGATGTGAATATTCGGATATGTTCGCATTCATAAGTACTTGCCACATCGTCATACTGCAATAACTTATCCGTTGTTTCCGTACTATAACGATGTATTACTATTTATAGTTTTTAGTTCTTGACGTTGTCCGTTATGGACAAGTCGTAGTTCCTTTTATTATGAAGAAGGTTGGGTTATCCCAACTAAAGTCTAGGTAATCATTGCAATGTAGGTTGTTATTAATTAGAAATCAATATTTTCAGTAAATGCTATTCCTTTACCTCGCTTAATAGGCAACGAAAAATTTGAGGGTGTAAGTTTAAAGCTGAAACTAACGTGGTCGTCAAGGAATTTCATAGCTTATAAGATATGCACTTCTGACCTGCAGTTGATTTGGGAATTTGTGGGCTTGGCAGATCAGACACTTATTATACGTATGGTCAGTAAACTGTCTGGATGCAGTCGGAAGTAATCGTCGCTATTTGACGTAGGTCCCAGAGGAATTTTTGAACAATGAAATGTCAAACAACATTAGGTGGACCGTTGCATAGCAACATTGCGATTTCGAATCGTGTTGCGTAAACATATTGACTGTGCTTACGTGATTTTCGTAGTGCTGTTCTTTGTGCTCTAGAGCTTCTTTTCGGTGAGACAAGTTCATTAATTGAGCTTGTCGAGAAGGGTCTTCCGCCAAAAAAACTTACAAAGCCAGCGTTGGATTGACGCAATACGGAACCGTATGTGATTAGTCAACATCTTCTCTCGGTCATCTCTTATCCACGCTAACCTTCTTTGCTGTACTTGTTACTGTAATCTACTGCTGCTGAACGCTGTAGCTCACGCCTCAGATCACTTTTATTTGGTTTTACTTTGGATGTTTAATAACACCAGCTACATTCTAACGAGAAAGACAAAAGAAATTCTTTCCAATGCGACTTGAGATTCAATTCACGAGAGTACTTTGACTAAATCGTGGCCATGATTTCGGTAAGTCATGTAGCCTGCGGAGTTCTTTACATTCTTTAAATTCCGGAATTTTTTTATTTTCATTTTCGAGATGATTTATTGACTGTGTGCCGACATTATTCTGCACCGTATTAGCATACTGAATCATGGTATGTCTTAAATCTTGTATTTATTATCAAGATTGTGTATATTGGTCACAGCCCAGCCAACGAAGAACAGATAGGTCGAATCAAGAAAAAATTGTTATAGTTGATAATTTAACCTTAGGACTAGGGACTGACATGAATATTATACTAATGGTCTAGACAGGCGGACTGCTTTGAGAAAAAGTGCAATCCAGTGTTCGGTTAAGCTGCATTATAATTTCGTAAGAAAATTGTCCTGTTCAATTCTCTGGAGAAGAAATATTCTTAGTGTTGCAGCGGTTAAAAAAATCGTAGATTATTGAAAATAATAATTGGCGTTTTAAAATTAATGTTTATTGTTAAACGGAGGGGATAAAGGAACTTATTAAATGGATGTCGCTTGTCAAAGTGCAATATAACGTTGTTAAGGGATAAATTATGTTCTGGTACTGTAACAGGGTGGAGGAGTGTGGGCGGATGCTACACACGTGAGGGAACGGAGGCCGCTGGCATGTCGTCAAACTCTTCCGTCTTCGTTAGTCTGCAAACTGAAGCGCGGCAAGCCGTTTCTCCATTCTCTCTCTACCCTACTATGTCACGAGTCATTACACTAAAAGCCGCCACTTTGAACGATGGTTGTATTAGGTCACTTGCTGGCTGTCTATCTGTATCTCCCTCTACAGTTACAGTTACAGTGTACCGAGCTCATTGGTGGCGTTGTGAAGTTGGTAACTGAGTGGTCAATGAAGCAAAGCGAAGATGGCCAAACATCTGTCTGACGTCAATAGCCAAGTGGTAAAGAGCAACGGAAACAAAGACGAAAAACACTGCAACCTTCACAATGCAACGTAAGGGGAGGAGAGGTTCAAAAAGTTCCAACTGCTACCAAATTACATGGAAGTAAAATAATGTTCATTGTCAGCTGGCGCACATCACGTTCTGTTCCAGTAGAAATCGTGTATAAGAAACGTGTTGCTGTTATAGAAGTTTTGCCCATTTTGAAGAAATCAGGATATACCTGAGATCTTTTAGGTTTGGTGGAAACTGTGGATAATTTGTTACAGAAAGTTTTTAGACGTGCTTATGAACTCGGTGTGTCTTTCTTATTGTTTAACTGCAAGAATATGGTGTAGATATGAAAGGGAATTGCTTAAGGTGTCTACTATTTACATGTCGCGTTGCAGCGGAAAGGAGTTGGGGTTTACTGCTTCTTACCACAAAAATACGTATTTTTTTATTCTGGTTGCTGATACTTACATTACATACGGGTACTGTTGTATGGATAATATCTTGTGATTTCGCATCCACTAATTTATAGGTTTTCTATCATCATGTCAAAAGTATGCACCATTTATTGTTTAAGTCTTACTTTTGGGTGCATGAATAGTATTCGACATTTCCGTTAATTAGTATCGATGATCTCCCTCGTGTTATTAGTAACTCTGCACCCAGTTTCAGCAAATTTCATGAACGTAACTGACCTAGGAACTGGCTGCACTGCCTCACGTCTGTAACACTTTCGTGCCATCACGTTGTAAGTGTTCAAACATGTGTGTACATGTTCTTTAATAAGGGTCTTAATTCTCTTAGGGAACCATTATTTACTACAGTATGCGCATTTTGATTCTGTTCCGGAACACAGCTTCGCCTTTTGCATGCATTCCTCCATAATTAATTCACCGTCGTTTTGAATGTGTCTTCCTTGCAAACTACGGTGGCCCCTTGACACCATCGCTTTCGTTTTTTAGTTTCTTTCGACGCTTACTCCATTCCGTCCTAATTTTATTCAAGGTCTAAAGGGACGTATCTGCATATCCTGACGACCCACAGACCAACTCAGTGCGTCGGTTTATAAATCTCAGAAGTTCTTGGGAAATGTCTGATGCAATCGTATTTCGTACAACTATTAGTTCAGTGTTACTGAAACTTCACAAGACGTGACTGTTTCGTATCTGTTCATATTCACAAGTAGTTACCACTCGCATTTCACCGCATATTGAAAAAAATTATCCAAGGTATCGGTCTGTCAAAAATATATGTTGTAGTCGTGTAGGTCGACGTCTTGCTTTGAAAGCAAATTTATTACACAATTCTGTAGGCATCTGCGGGTACTGTGTGCGGCTACACTCCATTATACAGACTTCTATCAGCACATTAGCTTCGATTTGGGAAATTTTCAAATACAAATTATTCTTTTATCTTGCTTAGTAGGGAAATAATGAATCTGATTTTGAAATGTTTAATTCGATACTAACATTATCATTGATGAAGGTTACGAAGACAGATAAGCCACGTATTACCAATGGCTAGTAAAGCGCTGCGGTACAGTGAGGAGCTATCTAAGTTTTTTAGTGTGGGTCTTAGACAATTTTTTCAAAAATGAAATATCGCACAACACGAGGGGGTCGATGAGAGGCAACATTGCGATGGCGTATCGTGTGGCATAAACATATTGTCTGTGATTTTGTGATTCTCGTTGTGCTATTTTTCGTACTGTAGTGCTTCTTCTTGGTGAGAAAAGGAAATTGACTGAATATTTGAACTGTTTTTTGAGGACCGTCTTTAGATAGGGAAACGTAACAAGATAGCGTTTAGTGGGACACTATACGAAACAGTAAGTGACGAGCCAAAATCTTGTTTCCGTCATCTCTTATCCGCAATATCATCATTTGCTGTTGACGTCGAGTGTAAACTAATGCTGCTAATCGCTGTGATCTCAAATTTGAAATCGTTCGTATCCACCTTTATTCAGATGTTTATTCGAGCAGGTGTGTTTTACCGAAGGAAACGATCCTTTCCGGTGATCAGATTTGATATTCATACTTCGAGAGTAGTTTCACAGTATTGTCGGGCATGGTTTCGGTAATTGATGTACCCCCGGAATTTTTTGCATTCTGTGAATGCCGATAGTTTTTTGTTTCCATTATCAAGTGAATTTAGTGGCTAGCTAGCGACGTTGTTTTAGGACATTATAGAATACTACATCATGTTACGTACTGCATATAGTGTAGACCATAAAGGTTCTTTATTTTGTTCAGCGTGATTCACCAGCAGCAAATATATGTACACAATTAATTTTTGCTTGTCTGCAACATGGGTGTATCCTGCGAGAAGAAGATGCGGCAGCTTTGCCTCCCTATGAACTAACTGATACCTTGTATCGCCAGCGAGACAGAAAAAAAGTCAGAATAAGTTTGAAGAAATGCATCACAGCTATTGGGTGCTGTGAAGTGGCATGAATCGTGAAGTCTGTCATTCTACAAACTAATATGAGTTGCCTACATCTCGTCCCCATGGCCCTATTTTTGCAGACGTTCTACATACACATTTGCTCTGTAGTGTAAATAAATGATATTTGATTGTGGTGTATAAGCAGCAAACGAAAAAACATTAATTTTGTTCATGTCATGGTTACTTCCACGTCCAGTCGGTTTAGCTGTTGCTGAATCTTACAGCTAGTATGATCGCGGTCCATGAGACTTATTTGTCCTGGCTCTCCGTCCACAGGCAGCGTTGAACATCATTGATGCTCTTGATTCCGCTGAGGCTTGCAGACACAAGTGGTCTGTCGCGAAAAGTCGCGGAACCACGAACCCCTCAATAGATTTCCCACACAATTCGGATGATACGTCAGGAAGAAAAAGAGTTTCAAGTGCCTCGACATACGACATGGGAGGTTCGCCAGTAGCTATTTAGCATTTTATTTAACAGCGAGTACAGTTGCATGCGCTTTTTTGCTTTAGAAGAGAACTATCCTGTCTTGACAGTATATTTTAGGGTAAGGCAACGGTTAAAGAAGATGAAAGAATTTAATTAGAGATGCTATAATGTTCGTAGATTATGAAAATGCTTTTGAGAAATACAATAGACGAGTGATACGTTACATCCTGCAAACAAAGGTTACCCAGTTCGTCTAATCAACTCTTTTGAAGCTGTTACAAATGGCCAAAAATAAACAACAATAAAACAGAATTAGACAAGTATGTAACTTGTCTCCAACTCTTTTCAACTTCTACGTGGGTGACCTAGTAAATGCTTGGAAAGGCATCAGCTGCGGCATAAAGCTCCACAGGGAGAAATGTTTTAATACTCTGCTATAAGCAGATGCTCAAATGACGAGAGTTCAGTAATGAAATTAAAAACTACGGTCCAAAATTAAACGCAAAATAATTTGAGCAGGCTAAATGAGATTTTTCCGTAGTGTTATAGCGTGAATCTGGAAATAGTGCCTTATATGTAGAGATTAAGAATAAATTAGAAGTTGATTTAGTGTGTAAAAAAAAAGACCTTAACAGCAAAAGATGGTGGGGGTATATTTCAGTACTGTTTATCTTAGCCTGCTGTAGTAAGTTGACAGCAATCCAGTTTCCAGTGATGCTGAAGTCGACTGTTAAGCACTGATTAGTAATCTCAGCTTGGGCTTTCTGGGGCAGGGATTCTGAGGGTTTTAGATTAGGAAATGGCACACTTAAAGTAGTAAAGAAGTTTTGCTATTTGGGGAGCAAAATAACTGATGATGGTCGAAGTAGAGAGGATATAAAATGTAGACTGGCAACGGCAAGGAAATCGTTTCTGAAGAAGAGAAATTTGTTAACATCGAATATAGATTTAAGTGTCAGGAAGTCGTTTCTGAAAGTATTTGTATGTAGTGTAGCCATGTATGGAAGTGAAACATGGACTACAACTAGTTTGGACAAGAAGAGAATAGAAGCTTTCGAAATGTGGTGCTACAGAAGTATGCTGAAGATAAGGTGGATAGATCACGTAACTAATGAGGAGGTATTGAATAGGATTGGGGAGGAGAGAAGTTTGTGGCACAACTTGACTAGAAGAAGGAATCGGTTGGTAGGACATGTCCTGTGGCATCAAGGGATCACAAATTTAGCATTGGAGGGCAGCGTGGAGGTTAAAAATCGTAGAGGGAGACAGAGAGATGAATTCACCAAGCAGATTCAGAAGGATGTAGGTTGCAGTAGGTACTGGGAGATGAGGAAGCTTGCACAGGATAGAGTTGCATGGAGAGCTGCATCAAACAAGTCTCCGGGTGAAGGCAACAACAACAACATCATACTTGCCAAGTTCCTTGTCGCAGTGGTTCCTGTCGGATCCCCGAAGTTTACTGCTGTCGAGCTGGTCTAACACTTGGATCGGTGGCCACCCGGTATGCAGAGCGCAGTTGGCAAACGGGGTGCACTCAGCCCTTGTGAGGCAAGCTGAGGAGATACTTGATTGAGAAGCAGCGGCTCGCCGGCCAGAGTGGTCGAGTGGTTCTAGGCGTTAGAGTCTGGAAGCGCAAGACCGCCACGGTCGCAACTTCGAATCCTGCCTCTGGCATGGCCGTGTGTGATGTCCTTAGTTTAGTTAGGTTTAAGTAGTTCTAAGTTCCAGGCGACTCATAACCTCATAAGTTAAGTCCCATAGTGCTCAGTGCCACTTGAACAAAGCAGCGACTCCGGTCTAGTAAACTGTCATACGTCCGGGAGAGTGGTGTGCTGACCACATGCCCCTCCATATCCGCTTCTAGCGACGCCTGTCGGCTGAGTATGACACGGCGGCCGGTCGGTAACTTGGTGCTTCCTGGCCTGTTCGGATGGAGTTTAGTTTTTAGACTCCTATACTTGAGTTAAGACGCGTTTATCAACTTACTGAGGATCTGTATGTTGCGTTGAGCTCGATTCATGGTTTCTTAGGATTTACCTTTATCATTACATCACCAGAAAAGCACCACTTTCAAGCACGTTCCTGTTAGATCGCTTCCTTGTCTGTCAACCTCTTCGGTACAGGTTCCACAATTGATTCTAAATCAAATTAAAGGTGACGTAGAGTCTTGAAACTTCCAGCATTGTTCAGACATACCTGGTAAAGCAATATTAGATCACTATCTTGTCTGGCGTGTGGCGGAGGGTACTTTATATACCACTGCCATCTGCCCCTTTTTCTGACCCAGTCTCGAATGGCCCGAGGGAACGGTAGGTGGTAATCCACCGTTGGAGGTCAGATGTATCCACTTTTTTTCCCACACGGTCATATCCTTAGGTAAACGTAGGAGAAAGCAACAGGTTTTGCAAGTAAGGTGAACATAAACTACAATAATCCTGAAATATATCATAGACTCCGTTTAAATCTCACCAAAATGTAATTTTAACTCTTTTAAAGCCATATAGAGCGCAAAAAACTCAATGCTACCTCACGCAACTATTCCTTCTAGTCGATAGATCAAGCTATCCGATACATGCTTTACATTCGTCCGTTTGCCACAAGTACCTTGTACTCTTTTGGCGCAATTTATGGGCAAATTGGTGGTAGACTCTTTGCATGTGGAAGTGGCTTTAAAATGGCAGGGCAAAGAATTTGTGGAAATTTGTACAGAGAGCCAAATAAGTAGGGCAACAGTAACTAGTGAGAACCGTTGTTTGTGAAGAACAGTGAAGAACGTGAAGAACAGAGAAAGAAACGGAAAAGAAAAAGGAAAACGTACAGCGTTGGTAACTATAAAGCTGTGTTCTGTCCCATGAAATCATGCTTACTGTTCGTACATTGTTCTAAAATGCAATGCGAAACCCCCCCCCCCCCCCCAACTCTATACATCACGTATCATAATACTAGTTCGAAAACTGTGTACCTGTTTTAATTGGCACTGTAAGTCCCCACAACCCGACAAGCCTTCAATCATCGATTTGGTTCTTAGAACATGTTCGGTCTACATGTATTATTGTACTAACTGAAACCGTTACTTTGGTCAGAATTTGTAAATCATTCATGAACTAATATTTAAATTTCCTAAAAACACTCCATTATGAGACATTTCGACGTTTCTGTAGGTTCCATCTACTAGAAAACTGATTAGTAAAATATCTTCGTAGAGACCTCTCCCTGTTCTCATTCCAATCTTTCTGACCGTCCAACAGTCAATAATGGACACGCTGTAATTCCGTGTGATCAGTACGTGACGTGATATCTATTTTTTTCTTCGCAGATGTTCCGGAGGCTTTTGGGCGTGTTCTGCCTCCGGTCTCGGCGGGAGGCAGAGGAAGACTTTTACGGAGACCTGATAGACGTCGATTTAATTGGAAAGCCAGAGGTGAGGACCACCGAGATTTATTGGAAAAACAGTAACGACTCTTAGGTGCACCCACGTTTACTAAGATAATTACTTGAGACCTCTGATTACTGCAAGACCTTCTGGATTTAGTAAATCTATCTTAGCTACTCGTAGTTGTAAATAGGTCATCATAGAATAACAACTATTCCTTTGTGCCTTCGTTAAACTTGCTTGTAGCGCTAATAAAACGAAATATCCTTCGGCTTTCTATACGAGTACATCCGTTTCATAGGAACTCTGTTGCCACTGGCCCGCTCAAAATTGTACTTTGTACAAGAAGAATGTACTTTAAATAAAAAAGGAGTTTACGCAGGACATTAATAGTCAGAAATCACTTAAGTTTCTGAGATTTAATATTAGATGGAACTATTCGAAATCACAAGAGCTGCACAAGAATTTACGGAATGTGGAGAAATGTATTCATAAACTGGTTTCTGTTGGTTCCAAAATCGGTAACAACGTAGTTTACACTACGTGCAACTCCTGCTAGTACAGCATTTATCACTATTGAAGATTCACTCTAACTTCTGATAAAATTAATGCAAGAACTGTATCAGATCTCACTTGTGCATGATGATGATTCGTTAACTGATACTTGGACCAACTGAGTAGGCGATGATTTTAGGTCCGGCTTAGCCACTTGCAGGTTTCCAAGTCGACTGTTGTAACTGAATGTGCGTACACATCCTCGGAGAATATCTGTCGCAGTCGGAGACGAAATGTCATTAGAGAGTTTTGTACACCGACCAGGGCTATCAGCACGGATGATTTAAGCGAAGATAATTTAAAAGCAGTTTGCTTCAATCCCTATTCTAAGTACAACATATTAACGATCCAGACCCAAGGTAAAATACTGTCGTATTGTTACCATATGACCGTCTGGAAAACAATCCAAGTATGTGCTACCACAGCTAAGACCTTTCTGTCTAACTGATAAATGTTGCAAGGCGGCTGAATTTAATACACTAACAGGAGAGTAATTTAACTTATGGTGCGAGTAAACGCCCACAAAATATTAGATGTTACATAAAAGATAGAAAATAAAACTGAAAATCAACAAATGGATGAATTGTGACCTTGGAAACAAATCTCCCACAGAGGATGAGCGCCGCGCGTTGGCGGCTGCGCTCAGACGTGGACGAGTTGGTTCTGCTGGCAGCGCAGGCGGAGAAGTCCCGGCCACCGCCTGCTGCCATTGATGTAGCCTGCGGCAAAGTCATCGGGAAGGTAAGGTGGCACTAAAGTCACAACTTCATTGATAACTCGCTGCTAAGGGTTAAGTTAGATTACATACAACATACCCTTTTCTCAGACCAATATAAAGTGGCACAAGTATAGTTAATACTGGAAGATAATAATTATGATCCTTGTCACCGTTAATGATTTCCCCTGAACACACTTCCCTTTCTTTCGATCACACACAATAATAGAAAGATGTTCTCTCTTAATGTACACTTTGTCCATACGAGTCACACTATACAATTATTGGTACTGTAGTTGCGTAAAGGAAGTCTTATGAATTTTAAAGGGAAGAATTGCTTTTGTGTGCAGGTGAACGATGGCTGGATGGTTGTTACGACTGCCGAGATCCATGAGCCGCCTGTGGTGGAGTGTGACGAGGACATCCCGCCGATCCCTCGCCGCCGGAGAGGGTGTCGGAGGTGCTGGGCGGAGAGAGTCGGGGAGAAGACCATTGTGCGCCCACCTGGCGGCCGGGCACACCGCCTGACTACCCACTAAACGTATTCCTGACGAGGACATCCCACCAGTTCCTCCTCGTCAGTGTGGGTGTTGGAGGTGCTGGGTGAAGAAAAGTCAGTGCAAGAACTGTTGTGCGGGTATAAAATGGACAGGGATAATGACTCACTAACCAATAGACATGTTCGTGAGAAACTGATTACATTGGATATCCCAACAATGCCTCAACGTTGGGGATGTGTTAGAGATACTGGCCAGAGAATGTCACGGCTAAGAGTCTTGGGTGACTGCAAATTGGGTGGTGACAACAGCTTTTCTACAAGCCAGTGAACATATTCATGAGGAACTTAGAACAATGTATGAGGAGGGCAAATCACCGATGCCTCATTATTGGACAGGGTGTTCGTGCTGCTGGATGGAGAATGTCATGACTGGGACTCTTGCATAACTGCAAAGTGGATTGGGATATCGGCTCACTAGCCAGTGAACATATTCATGTGGAACCAAGTACACTGGCTCAGAAGGACATCCCATTGATGCCATGTCATCAGTGACAGTGCTGGTGGTTCGGGCAGATAAAATCAAGACTAAATCTCTTGTTTGTCTGAAAAGTGAATGGGGACACCGACTCACAGATATTTAAAGTGAATGAATTATTAAATGAATTGATAAAATGAAACTTTAAAAGCATCCATGTAAAAGAATGTTAATGAAGCTTTAATATCATTGAACTCCATTTAAACAAGTAATGAAATAAAATTAATAATATCTATCAAAGATGTACGATTATTTCTCTCTCTTTACATGTATGACTGCATTTAGACAAATATTTGAGAATGTTATCTTTTTTGATGCCCATCACCCACAGAAATATTATACACAGACTGCCATAACTTTCAGTACACAGATTATCCTTCTTCATCATTACAAATGACACATAATAGTGAGTTCATTTGGCTTACGACCAACTAACAAACAAATTACACACGTAGTGCATTTTACCTGTCTGCATTGCTGCATAGTGCAGTTGTATTTTTACCTAACGGAAATGAAACAGCCATATAACATTATAACATAGCTGTGAGTGAAAGCGCGTCATTCGCTTGAATGAAAAGAAGTGAAAACAGAGGACGATCAAACTGAACATCGATTGAAACTTGCGAGGAACTAAAGCGGGCAACGATTTGCTTAAAACTCCATTGCTCTCCTCTCAACTGCAGGGATTTGATTCTACACACCAATAAAATTTTTATTCCATACAAGTATCTATGATAGTTTCTGATATTACAGGGTGCCTAAGGGTTACAGGAGTCACAGTTTTTAATCAATCATCAGTAAATGTAGTTTCTGGTTTGGAAGTGTCGAGCGCAACTTCCAGTGTTACTCAATAAGGACAATATTCACACACACCATATTCTGTCACGAGAAGAGTTGACGTACACAGAAACGATCCTACAGACACATAAGTAACACCACTTCACTACGTGGCGTAATTTAATTAGTGTATGTAGATGAATTAATAAATACACACAAAGTATAAGCTAATTATGTACAGAAAAAAATATTAATGTATTAGGAGTATCCCAAGGCCACCGGCCTTATCATTATGCTTAACTGCTCAACTTTACTGTTTGCACAGCATGGATACAAATGTTGCGAGTGGGCCAGAGAACAATAAAGAGCATTCGCCGGTGACAACACCAACGCTATTTTATTCAGTAGAACATTAACACAAATTCTTCTCCCCTTACTCTTACGAAAAATCTAAATTTTTACCAAATTCTTAACAAGAAAAAGTTTCCCATATTAGCTAAACCTGTCTTTTGTTTATAATACTTTGGCAGTGATCGAAAATAACCTTTTTTTGTACACTTGAAAATCATTAAAATTCACCGTAAACTAGAAGTAAACACACAACAAATGTGTTACGCCCGTCGGTGACGTATGTTTAGAATAAGACGAAGCTATATGAATAAAATTGAGACCTCGCTTATGCGGTGATAATGGAACAGACAGCATCGGTGGTGCAGCGCTGCCATCCACGACCGTACTGGTAGATGTGCAGATCCCATACAAGGTCAACTACAACAGACGCAAAACTAATCTTAAGAACTTATAACAGTGCACTCCATTTACACCAAAGTAAGGACAAATTCTGGTACATAACAAAATGTAAGGCAACATAAATTGATAAAACCATATGCCCAATGACTACACACGATTATAAGCAAACTATCTACAGGCGCAACTCAGAATTGCAATGGGTTATACAGTCCTCTGCAACACCAAAATTACAGTAACACCAGAATTACAGTAAAAGGCGAGAAGACAAGTCATCAACGCTCCAAAATTATTTTACCATATGAATGAACATAATGACGGCCTTGAAAATAGTAGCTTTTTTAAAAATGAATCCCCATATTTTTATTGGGAGATCAAACAAACTTTAAATGCCCATAAAAGATGTACTAAAGCTGGTCCGGAATAACTTCAATGAAAAGGGTAGCTATCCTTAAGATAAACTGAACTGCTTTTAAATAGGAGACACGACAGAATTTCAATCTCCAGAGGTTTTTCGTCAGCTGTTGGCGATAATAACTTAAATGAAAAGAGCAGGAGTTATTGAAAAATCTTCACCAATGAAATGAGCATCAGTTATTTTGGAATGAACCGCGACAGGCAACAAGTACAGCGATACAGTTGAGGGGAACCTGGCTGTACTACCACGATGCTAGGGAGAAAAGCACGAAGTTTATCTTAACAAGCTCACCGAAATACATAATGAATTAATAGGGAAGGGCACAGAAGGTATCATCAATCTTGGATTATTCAAATTTATGGAGTTTACTATCACCCCAAAAGTGGCCAAAACGACGTCCTTGTACAGAACAGGACCCTAGCCGCCGATAAAGAGTTTAATAGGTCAGGGCTGAAAGGCGGTAGATGAATTATCTCAAGAGGAGAAATTTAGTGAGTGTTGGAACGATGTGAGGAATTTGCGAATGCATTAAAGTTCCACAACAGTGATACTTCAGTTGACGTATTTGTTGACTATTGGTTTGTTCTGTAAGAGTGTGGCTGATGTAGTAGAGATTCCGTTAATGTTGGATGACTTAGAGAGGCAGGTTTTGTGATAAAGTGAATGGTCACGAGTTAGGGCCGAACTGGCGGTTTTCTGACGTGATGACTAATAAACTCGGTGTCACCACCAGGATTCAGTATAACATCGGTTTGATGGACGATATTCTGGTTTGCTAACGTCCATAACGGTTGCGCCACCCAAAATGAAAATTTTTGACAGCTGATTAATGAGAGGCATCGAGTCGGCGTGATACGGGTTTTCACCTCTCCGTATGCGTCGCCCATGTTTCAGGCACCGAAGGGTCCAGCCGGTAGTTAGCGATCGGTAGTTGATTATACAATTCCTAACCAAAAAGCCTTCTTAAATCTGTACCGCTCCTGGACTTCCGTACCTGTTCTATTTCCTTTGCAGGGGGCACAGTATACTACCGTCCTGAATTTGAACAAGGCGTTCCAGAAGATTTCTCTCATTGAGGACTGTAAACGTGCTACAGGTTATTACACCGTTTGGAAGCTGTACCAGTTCGGTAGTGTTCCTTTCAGTTTATACACCGAAGCGGCAGTACTATCATTTCTCATAGACTCTGTTTTGGGTGACGCGTGATTCAAATCAGTGTGCAGCAAAGTCCTTATTAGCCTGCAGGAAGTGGGTTTGACCGTTAAACCATCCATGGTAAATCTGGAACTAAGGGAGCTTCTCTTTTTAGGACTTTGGTCTCACCTAGTGTTGTTAAAATATATCAGAGAAAGAGACAAGATCTTTAGAGAAGAAGGAAATACCTCTCTTTATCCGTATCTCACATTTTTTTATAAACTGTGCTTCGAATTTTGTCCAATTTGCAGCCACAGTAAATGGCTTGAGGAAGAAAGGGTTAAGTCTCCAGATGGGGGAAACCCAGCACGCGGTCTTTGAGACAATTATAGTATCTTTGAGTATTCTGCATGTTTTGGATGTTACGGATTTTGAACGATCCTTCATTGTCCAAACGTGTGCTTCTAATTCTAGCGTCGTTGCTGTCGTTCCACAAAAAAACGATGGAGTGCGATCGTTTAGCTTATGGTTCCAGAGCCATGTCCCACACGTAACTGAAGTACTCCGTGTGAGTGGGAAGTCTTCTTGGTTTTGGCCTTCCAAAAGTTCAAGTTCCACTTGGAGCTTTGCCATTTGTCCTCGGAACAGACCGTCAGGCTTTGATTTGGGTGGTCGCGAGATCCAGGAAGACAGGACCAATCGCGAGATGGGTTCGAGGTGGGCTGTGTATGTTTACACCTTTCGTTTCCTTGTCAAGCACATCCAGGGAGCAAATAATCTGGTAACAGATTCATTTAGCCGTATGTTCCAGGAGCATGCAATGGAATAACAGCTGTATCATGATTCACTGGACTCCAAATGGGTTTCAATCGTGTTTTCTGAGGTACATGAGCTCTTTGGGAAGTTGCTGGACAAATTAGAGGCAGGAACCTTAGAATTAGGGGATGAGACAAAATCCTGATACTGGGAAAGGTGTCAGGTAATGAACTGAGAAAAGAATTATATGTTTTAAGTCTAAGAGCGTTTACCGTGATTTATTTTCAAAGAATATTCTTAAGAATTTATTTTATTTACCAGTGATTCATTAAGAACATTAGCACCCGCATCTCGTGGTCGTGCGGTAGCGTTGTCGCTTCCCACGCCATGGGTTCCCGCGTTTGTATTCCCGGCTGGGTCAGGGATTTTCTCTGCTCCGTGATGGCTGGGTGTTTTGTGCTCTCCTTAGGTTAGTTAGGTTTACGTAGTTCGATTTTAACTTGTAAGGTGAAAGGGTGGCGACTTTATATACTAAAATGATCATTTGAATAAGAGCCCATGATATGCAATCTTATATAGAATTCTACAAGTTTGGCCAGACCATAGTTAAGATGCTCTACAGTACACAGATACCGCCTCTTAAGATCATAGGCAATAATAACAAAGTTTCCAAAGATCGAAACATATTTCAGATATTAGACCGTTACACTCCAACCAATAAATTCGTTAACACACCAAATCCGACAAACATGACAGAGGTAGTTGCTAACGTACGGTAGATTGATAGGGAGAGTACCGCCCCCAAAGCAAACGACTGGTGAATTCACCAAGAAAACATGTAGAATGTAACAAGAGTAAACCAAACAACATGTCACCAATCACTTAACTTTTAATAAACGGCGATTTCTCGAGAAGACCTGGCGCAGCAATCCTAAATCGCTCTCCCGAACCGTCCCCTGCCAGTTGCTTCAACGGACGCAGGAAGGCGCGCCGATCTCCCGTCTCACGGCGTCGCAGCTCACACCGACCAGACTCATGTCGTGGGTTGCTCTCGTGTCGACCGCGAAGTCACTACACCGCGCTATAAGCCGCGGCCCATTGGGCTCACGTGGCGACCTCACATGCGCCGACGCTCCAGACCAACAAGTCGTCTTGTGTCTCAGTGTGCGACCGACCAACCAATCATTCCAACCGCCAATGACCATTGCCTGAGCAAACTCGAGCAGACTGCCGGTCTAACGCGCAGACTCAGATGCAGCAAATAATCCCGACCGGGCGACCACTCGATGAGTTCTCTTACTGCCTAACAAATGCGGACGAGAGACTGACCCAGAATGACCAAATGGCGAGTTCATAGCGCCCCTTAAATTCATGTGAAGAGGCAACCTTTCCCCTTTCCCAGCAGAGGGAGACACCAAAGCTGCGATTGCCACAGCGGCGCCACCGCCGCCACAAACGGAGGGCGACTGTTTCACGCTACGCGCTGCAGCGCGCTCTTTAAAACAGCAATTTTTACCCCGGCTCAGAGCGACAGACCCTTTAAGATCTGTTCACCAGAGTAACTAGTGTTGGCCATTTTTAAGTATTTTGACAACCACCTTATTGCCCATCATTTGCAAGTGAATAAAGCGGTTATGAAAGCTAAACATTATCTGTCTGGTCCACAACGAATAAAGATTTTCGTAAATTAGTGGGTAAGTGTGAAGATTGCAAATGCGTCAAGCCCAAAAACAGTTCTACAGAAGGCTTACTTCAGTCCACGCGAGGAAGTGATCCCATGGACAAAATGTTCATTGATTATGTCGCATCAGTCCCACGGCAAAGGGATGGGAACCGTTATGGTATTGTAGTGGTGGACTCCATGTTTATTTTTTGGGTCATCAGGTTTTTCACTAGTTTGATTCGGCCTGCCACAAATTCCACTCGTGTGCTAACCTCTTCATCTCAGAGAAGTACATCCAGCCAAAGTCTTCCGTTATTTGCTGGATGTATTATAATCTCTGTCTTCCCCTACAGCTCCGTGTAGTACTATGGAAGCATTTCTTTGATATCTTAACAGATGCCCTATCATCCCTTCTCTTCCCCTTGTTAATGTTTTCCACGTACTTTGTTCCTCGCCGATTCTGCGTAGAACCTTCTCATTCCTTACCTGAGAAATTCATATAATTTTCAACATTCGTCTGTAGCAATACATCTCAGATGCTTCGATTCTATTCTGCTGTGATTTTCCGTAGTCCATGTATCAATGCCATACAATTCTGTGCTCCATACGTACAGTTTCAGAAATTTCTACATCAAACTAAGGCCTATGTTTGACACTAGTAGACTTCTCTTGGCCAGGAATGCCATTTTTTCCATTGCTAGTCTGTTTTTGACGTCCTTGCTCCGTTCATCATTGGTTATTTTTCTGCCTAGATAACAGAATTTCTTAGCTTCATCTACTTCGTGAGCATCAACGTCGATGTTATGTTTCTCGCTGTTATCATTTCTGCTACCTCTCATCGCTTTCGTCTTTCTTGGATATACTCTCTGTTCAGATCCTGTACTCAATAGATAGTTCATACCGTTTAGCATATCATGCAATCTTTCTTTACTTTCAATTAGGATAGCAATGTCATAAATGGATCGTATCACAGAATTTTAACTCCACTCCTGAAGATTTCCTTTATTTCCATCATTGCTTCTTCGATGTACAGATTGAACAGTAGGGCGGAAAGTCTACGTCCCTGCCTTACACCCTTTTTATTCCGGCCGCTGCGCTCATAGTCACCCACTCTAATTATCCCATCTGGGCTTTTGTACATATGAAATATTACCCGTCCCTCTCCATAGCTCATCCCTATTGTTCTCAGAATTTCGAAAAACCTGCACTATATTACATTGTCGAATGCTTTCTCCAACTCGACAAATCCTATGAACATGTCTTGGTTTTTCTTTAGTCTTGCTTCCATTATCAACTGTAGTCTCAGAATTGCCTCTCTGGTGCTTTTACCTTTCGTAACGCTAAACTGGTAATCATCTGAAACATCCCCAAATTGTCTTTTCCTTCCTTCTGTAGATTGTTCTTGTCACCAATTTGGATGCGTGAGCTGTAAAGCTGAATGTGCGATAATTCTGGCACCTCTCAGCTCTTGCAGTCTTCGGAGTTGTATGGATCATATTTTTCCGAAGTCAGGTCGTATGTCGACAGACTCTACTAAACACAACGTGAACAGTATTTGGTTCCTCATAAATGGTGCTACATCAGTTTTCTTGGACCTGACACCTAGATCCTGTTTTTTGCACCAGTTTTCCGAAGTGTGTTGAAAACTGGGTCTAGCAACTATTTATCACTAGAGAACGAGCTACGAAAAGCTAACGGGAAAAGTAATATGAAATAGCTACTCGTCATCCTCCTACAGGTGTACATCTGAAGCATAGCTGTAAGCGTACAAATAATCGAACTGCACTGAGTTGCAAAGGATGCAGACCTGATCTGTGCAAGGACGTTGTTACGACCAAATTACCCACCCTCGTACTGATCAGGTCTCCACCCTCCGAGAAAAAGTTTAACATGTCATGGTCGATCGGAGGTAGGCCATCCTTAGGGAGTTAGGACTTTGTATTACAGTAAGCTCACAGGCGATGGGACACAGCATCTCTGAGGTAACGATGAAATGGAGAATTTCCCTTACGACCATTTCACGAGTGTACCGTGAATATTAGGAATCCGGTAAAATATTAATGCAAAGCTTTACGCCTCGCCTTGTCCGTCAACAGTTGGAATGATGTGGGACCCCTGGTAAGTCTAGATACAAGTCTGACAGATGACACGTACGTAAGCATCCTGTCTGATAACATGCATCCCTCCATGTCCACTGTGAATCCCGACAAACTTGGGCAATTCCAGCAGGACAATGTGACACCCCACACGTCCAAAATTGCTACAGAGTAGGTACAGGAATACTCTTCTGAGTTTAAACACATACGCTGCGTGAAACTTTAATTTCCACTCTTAAAAACATACTTGTTACCAAGACTATTTCTTTACAAACTGTAATCCACCTTGAGCTCGTATGCTAACTTTTAACAAAGTATAACCTAATTTGATCTGAAATGTAACTGCGCTGAATACAACCTCTCTTTATATTAAATGTGCAACTGAAGTAAAGAAGTGGCATGCCTGTAATAAAAATTTCCACTTACCGCACGTCTTGTGACAACACTTTTGCAGATTTCTCCAAAGTACAACAGCCAACGGCAAGCAGACAGCATCAGAGGTAGATCCCTATTTCAAAATGAAATTATCAAATTATATTCAAACTGTTGCCTACCTCTTGGTGCAATGTGAACAACGTACAAAAGAGTACAAAATTTACAGAGAATTCTTATAAAAATGAAATAACTTAATCAGTTGAAATTTTAATTCATGATCAGGGAAGTGAGGTGGTCTTTCTCTCAGCTCTGGGCAAATGCACGACTTTAACTATCTGGCAATAATCATTTCTACAAATTAGGTGCGCAGTGCTGCAGTCGTATCTGAGACTCCTTCACTTTTAAAACAAAAAAATCGTATCCAAAATTTATATTCCTTTCAATTTTCATCATATACATCATACTCATCTTTGTTGTCGTTTACATTGCATCTTTCTTCATCTAAAATATACAACCACAAGTCAACACAGTGATGTACTGTTTCTACAGGGTCAATCAATAAACTATTTTCACAACCAATTTCAATAACAAGTGGCAAACAGTTATCTTTAAAGGTAATGATAAGGGAAAGGATTAATACGCCCCAACGCTTCTCTTTAGATTTTGCATTTATTGTCACACCCTTCAGTGTAAACAACAGAACAAGCAAAGTAACAATGAGAGAATATTTGAACTCGTAATATTTCCTATATAACTTAAGAATTATTTAATAAGCAATAGGAATCTAAGATTATTCCTATCTAACAAACATGATTTTAAGACCATAAACGATAAAGATCAACGGTTAAGAAAGTCCAATAAACTTGAGCAAGGATCACTTTTTCAGTCTCTAAATGAAGTCAGTAGGTGACATAGGGGATAATTGGACTTACATTAAATGTTAAACCAATAAGAATGATCACTCATTAAGAATTATAAACACAAATTAAAGAATATCCATTTATAGCAATTAACATCAATAGCAAATAACTAAGTCACGTCTCATCAAATGTATGAAAATCAAATCTTTCAGTTCTATAACACTGTTGGATTGTGGAATACGCCGGATTACCGACACAGAAGGCTAAAGTCTACCAAACAACAATTTCTCCAAAGCTAGAACCATCTTAATAGTGTAAAATACTTAGGTTATCTGCAAATACTATAATTCGCCTTTCTTGGGCAAAACGGTGGAGTAGATAAATAACCTCTTATTTCATGCTCCTAGAACATTGAGCGGCAATAGACACTCGGGCAACTCTTATCCAGCGTGGCTCGGGAAAGAGGATGGCTCCACCAGGAGGAGGAAACATTTACCCGAACTGGAAAGGGAACTCGTCTAACACGAGCCACTAGGTTGGACGAAGACCAGATGGCGAATTTTAATCATTACTCAAAGCTTGCTGGCCAGAGGACGAAAATTACAGAGGCATAGGTATCTTTATTTGTGCTCACAAGAACTGGTAACTTCTGCAAATGAGATTCCAGCACAACTACTGCCGCAGTATCAATACGGGACTTCGGAGCTAAGGAGAGCAAGTCAACAACGGTCTCCACCCAATAGGCGTAACATTTCAGACAGATCGAGCAACCGACATCAGTCGTGGCTAGGCGGATTACCAAATAGAAACTGTGGCACTACCATAAATGTAATTACATAGAGCACTTAAATGCCACGGGGAATAAACTCCTTCACACAAGAATATACACACAATAACAAAGACTAAAGTTAAATATACCTACGTACTAAAACACAACAAATATTGGCGAACATTAACATAATCTCGCAATTCAGACATCCATAAAATTAATTGGCTACAATCCTCTCTGTCTCTCCGCCAGACAATACACGGTTATTTAATATCTTACAACGTGCTTATCCAAACAGTGACCTACGCCGTCCATGGTAAAATAACAGCTTGCAGAAGGGCCACAGCCAAAAAAATTTTCCTTTTTTTTGTTTTTATCTACGCGCCCTTTAAGTCAGCATGGTGTTCAAATACACGATCATGCACGGGGCAGTAACACTCACGCAACGCAATTTCCGATCACAAACTCAAAGCAGAGAAACGTTCCACACAGTTATTAATAGCTCCCACAACACTGGAGTTTGGCCCCGCCAGACGACGACCGTTGCACTAACTAGATGAAAAATCTTACTTTCAGTGACGACACAACTTTCTGGAGGTTATTAGCAGTCGCAGACGGACTTCATAGCTTCCCCAGCCCATGAACGGAAACCAAACGTTGTCCACAGATTTACAGCCTCTTGTGTCCTCACAGCCCTGGTTTTTGGGCTCATCCAGACTTAGCGTAGAGGGACCTAGAGGGACCGAGCGTCCGGCTACAGAACGGTCGTCCAAGGCTGAACACTCATCTCAACTGCCTCCTCCGCCCTCGGCACGGCACACCGCGGCTCCTCCCAGAGGGCGCGCTAGCAGCGGCCTCGCGGAGGCTCTGCAACGTCCTCTACGAGAAACTCCAAACAGGAGTAAACCAAGGGAAAAACAGGAACCGTGACAAAAGACACGGTTCACACAGCACTACCCTACTTCAAATAACGTAGCAGAGCGCGCAGAGGCAAATACTTTGCCACGACAATACCAAACATTGTTTAACGTAAATTGCTTTCTCTCTAAAGTGCGTGTACAAAAATGAAAACGACATGACCACCTTACAAAAATAGGTGCTACGATCTTTGTAGCACCAACGGAAATGCTCCTCCTTGTAAACCCAGAAAACGGGAAATTTCGCCTGTGGCTATCTCCCCTCGAGATACTGCTCTCTCTGTTCTACGCTGTGCCCCGTAAATTCTGGCCCCAAAAGGTTTATCTGTTTTAGACCTTCTACCAGAGCAGATTATGTCTCCTGCAAGGTATTGTGGTTCATTCTTCGACTGCTCCCTTCTTGCAGTTGTTAGAGCGAAACGTTTATGAAATAGCAAAATGTTATTGTATGGAATGTCGGCATTTCATAGACAATTCCTATATTTATCAAACTCGTTATACTGATTCGAAGTTTCCTTATGCTAAAGGAATCAAGTTATTTCTAGTTTTTTAACTGTATGTCCCTGCAGCTGCCTCCATTGTAATCAAAAGATGCTAGGTGGGATGTCCACCATGGTCTCCATACCAGGTAGTGGGTGTGCTGCTGATTCCTCCTTTTACAGATAACCAGTCCAATGTCTGTAGATTACTAAGCTCCCTAACAACCACTCTCTAGTTTATTCCTCCATACTGTAGCCCCCTCAGTTAGAAGCTAGTTTTTACAACTGGCCATTATAGTGCTGCAAAGAGTGCATTTTGCCCAAAAATGTTGATTCTTTACGTGAGGGACCCATGATAGTTTCGCATCCCTCTACTCGTAGAGTTTCATCATTAACCTTGATATTCAAGTATACGATCTGTGTGATGAATTTTCTTCTTCATAAATGGTGCTACATCAGTTTTCTTGGGTCCGACACTTACATTCTCTTTTCTGCCCCATTTTTTTCAAAATGTGTAGTACACTTTGTGCTGTTGCGCTCCTTAAATGTTCGGCTTGGGATATGTGAACTGTTAGAATTTTATTCCTACCGCCTGCAGGCAGTAGAGGCCTGCCCAGTCTATGTGATAACTAAGTAAGCCACTCGACGGTATTGTTACCACTATGATAAAACAGTCCAGGCAGAGTGGCGTTTACACCACCTGTCAACGGCCGAGTGCATGGAACAGTGTGACCAAGAGTGAAGTAATATTTTTTTACTCAGGAACGTACGTGCTACCAAGAAACTCATACTTCGCAAATTTAACTGGGTATAGCAACCCGTGCTCAGTAGAGAGCGAGCTAGAAAACGCTAACGGAACAAGTAATATAAAGAAAACCTACTCATGACGCTCCGATAAGTCTACATCAGAAGCATAGCTATAAGCTTGTAAATAATCGAACTTCGTTGCTCAAAGCATTGAGTAGTGCCGCCGTTCTGCCTGAGTTTGAACCAAACAGAATGATGTGCTTTTGAATTTCAGAGTAACCACAATACACGCTTCTTGATGAAGATCTGTTGACTAGCTGCCCAATGACTGACTCATACCCTCGTTCTTCACTTCTCGTGGGCAACTCAGCATCACGGTAGCTGCCACTCATGACTCAGGTCAACAGACGTCACCAACGGGAATGGGCGTCGACGTATTACTCGATCGGCCGTGTTTTCAAGCACAAAGCGCGTCCGTGAAGGCAGCTGGAATGCAGTATAAGGCTGCTTTCATAAAGATCTGTAGATACTACAATCGTTTGAGTACATGACCCCGCGGTAATCTGCTCTCTCCCTCACCATCTCACCCATCATGAGGGGCAGAGGTCAGGAATAGGCGGTGGTGGTGGTTACGGTTTAACGTCCCGTCGACAGCGAGGTCATTAGAGACGGAGCGCAAGCTCGGGTTAGGGAAGGATGGGAAAGGAAATCGGCCGTGCCCTTTCAAAGGAACCATCCCGGCATTTGCTAGAAACGATTTAGGGAAATCACGGAAAACCTAAATCAGGACGGTTGGACACGGGATTGAACAGTCGTCCTCCCGAATGCGTGTCCAGTGTGCTAACCACTGCGCCACCTCGCTCGGTAGGAATAGGCCCAACTGTTACAGTTGGTGTCATGAATTAGTCGTTCCGCTTCACGACGCGGGTTGTCTGGGGAAATGTTCTTCCAGCATACAAACCGTAGAGTTAGCCGAGAGAGGTGATTGTTCGGTAACACTTAAGCCCAAAGAACGTTTCTTGGAGTCGGGCAGTAAGACTGGGTAATTTAGTAAATTACATCCGAGCAGTGGTACTCGTCGTATCTCCATTTCACTAGCATTGGCTCATTACAATGGGGTGCGTTGAACCACACGTTGTTTATGTTTGATTCAGTATTTTTTCTCAGTTAAGAGACCCACAACGTCGAGTACTGGGTGGAATATGATAAGGTTACGTTTGCGAATTCATGTGAATCCCTGAACTTATCATTGTTTGTTTTGCAATTTTGCAGGGCACGAATTGCCACGCACTACAGGTGTAGCAGGCACATTTTTTACATGTACACTTGTTGATCATTTGGCTCTCCATAGTGCAGACTATAGATGGGTGACGACACATGAGAAAAGGTAACTTATAAGGTTTTTCTTCAGTAGTGAGTTACTTGTGTTTCTGGTACTGGTAGTGGTGAAATCAAGTGCTGGTATTACAACAGAATCTGTTGCTGCTATAACAGAGCAATTGCTGATGTTAACAGAAGAAACGTTTTACCAAAGTACGAGCATGAGGACCTTCTTCGTAGATTTGTGGTTTTGGAAAGCTTTGAGGTTCAGTCGCAGCCTGTCGGGGGAAAATAGGCAGAGTTGGAGGTAGATTCTTCTCCTTTTGATCCAGCAGAAACCGCACCTATCAGTCTTTTTCCCAATAGAACAGGCGACTCCAAGAATTGTAGTCTGATGGTCACATCAGATCTTCCACTAAATCCGAAAGACCAGAACCTAGTTAAATCTCACTCGTGTAATGAAGAGTTGGATGTTTCACATTGTTTTGTATGCAGAAGCGTGGCTCACTGAGTAATGTAAATGGATAATATAAGGGTTTCAGTTAGCGTAAATAATTTTGGGAGAGGAGGAGTTAATCTGTCAAAAGGTATAATGACACTACTAAATATTAAAACGTCGATACGTTGAGTTTGGACACGAGTCATAAGCAAACATTACGCAAGAAGCTGTGTCACTTGTAGGCCAGTGATCGCACAAATAATGAAAGTGTATTATTGAAATTTATCAACTTGTTTTGTAGAGATGGGGTGTTACCAGCTACTCTAGTAACTCAGCACTGTATAAAATTGGGATTTTACACCAATTTACAGCAAACAGTTCGTACAGCGAGACATTTACAGACATTAGTAGAGAAGTTCATGTAACAGAAACTACGAGATTGGATCAAGAATTAAGTAGCAGGCTCTGAAGTACACATGTCGTAATCATCCCTAAGAAATCATTGGATAGAACCAAGGAATACATGTTTTTTCTGAGATAGTAGATGATTATCCAATCGCTAACCTTACTGAAATTTTGGATAAGTGTTGAGTGCTGTTATTTTACTGCATGTCACTCAAAAGTTGTCATCAGTTGGAAGTAGCACTTGAGCATAGGCCAAAGACAGCGTTTACCACATCATGCGGACGCTATCAATAGAAGCGAATGTCATTCGGTTTGGAAATCGCTCCTGCTACTTTTCAGGGGTTATTGGACGGAGTTTTAAGAGGGTTAAATCCTAAGGCCCATACATGATCTATTTGAATGACTTAATAGTGTATTCTTCGGTTAAACCGGAACATGTGAGACGATTGGAGGATGCTTTTAGTAGGTTAAGTCTGCACATCTAACAAGCACATGCAGTCGTTTGTCGCTTTGAGCTATCGTAAATTCATAAGGGATTTCTTGAATACAACTGAACATTTGAACAAATTAGTTAGTAAGTTAGATTTATGTTCCACAGATAATTCTGTACAACAAATAGTAATGATGTGTAATCAGCCATTTCACATACACATCGCCAATTAATTTGTAAAGATGGCTACATGCTAATCATTTATAACTGTAAAATTTACAGATTTAAGCTAGTAGCTCCTGTCCATCAACTTTTACCCATTAAATATAAATTCTTATACTGAACAGAAGTGTCAAGAAGAAACTTTTTCAGATTGTTTCTGAATTTTACTTTACTGTACTGTCGGAATGCTCAGAATGCTCAACTCCTTAAACAGATGACAGTAAGACGATCATGGGTGACCGACACATATCATTCGTACAGTAGGTTTTTGAACAATGAAGTGTTTCTATTTTAAAGATGAATTGCCCCAGAACATTATCCCATTTGTCGTCACTGAATGAAAATATGGGGTATATAGCACGTTACTGATTTGCCTCTCCCCGAGATTTGCAATGTTTCTAATTCCAAAAGTGTCTGAACTATGTTGTTTTAGGAGTTCCAAAATGCACTTATTCCAGTGTAAATGCTCGTCAATACTGACACATGACATTTCTGAAGTTTCACCCTATTCGCTATTTCCTTACTACTTGTTACCTTAACACTGATGTAGTACTCATAGATGTATTGTGCCTTTTTAAAATTGAGTGTGAGATCATTCACAGATAATCAGTGCTAGTTTTAGAAACATCGTTTATCATTTGTTCTTTTTCTTGCGTATGCTTGGATTGGTTACACTACTAGTGTTATGTGCAAAAAGAATTATTTCTGCTTGTGGCGTATCAGACCACAGATCGGTTACATACATACAGGGAACAATAATAGGCCTAATACTGAACTTTGGGGAATCATGTCCTTGGACTCTACTGGTTGACTTATTGAGTACAACTTTTCTTATTGATTTGGTTACATATGACATTATCGTTTGATTTTCTGTGTCTCCAGTCTCATAAATCTGCTATTTATCCAGGACTGTACTGTGATTCACACTGTCAAACGCCTCAGACAGGTCGCAGAAAATGCCAAATGGTGCTATTTATCATTTAATGCTTCTAAGATTTGGGGAGCTAACATTTATTACTCTATCGGGAACACCATCAAAACCAGATAAGATTTATGTTTTAGAGAATGTGTAATTTTCTTAACTAGGTAATTCACAA
Source organism: Schistocerca gregaria (assembly GCF_023897955.1). Lineage (NCBI taxonomy): Eukaryota > Metazoa > Arthropoda > Insecta > Orthoptera > Acrididae > Schistocerca > Schistocerca gregaria. Next base: position 414,388,506 of record NC_064925.1, on the reverse strand, counting down.
AGAGTGTAATGTTTCAGTGGACGCAGGAGTATCAGGTATCAATGGAGGAATTGGGGGAAAGAATGATTTCCGATGTAGTATTGCTATTCCAGACTTTGACAAAGAGTTCATCCCGTCTTATGATTCCTCAAATAAGGCAGTCGGCTGTATTTTGGGTCGGATGCTTTTTGGACAGGGGCACCTAGGAGTTTATGAACCGTGACGGTTTAATAAGGCGTAAAGTAACGGCTCAACAAATGAAAAGGAAATGTTAAAGGTCATATGTGATATTACACATTTCTGATGTTTTATGAATGGTAGAAAATTTAAAGTTGTGACTGATCATGCGTCATTGAACTGATTGTTTAGTCTAAATGATCCCTCTTCTCGTTTGCCACACTGGGCCCTCAAGCTAATACGTTTAATTACGAGGTTGTCGGGCATAAGACACACAAACGATGTTACATTAAGTCGCAAAACAGCCTTGTTTAGTGTATTGGGCAAGAGTTTATTGGAACAGCAGGGTGCATAGGCAGACGATAACGATTATCAAGCCTTTAAGTCACAGCCGCACGCTTTAATACTTGAAGATTTGTTTTACAGGATTCCGAAATATGGGCCACGTATCGCGGTCCCGAGAGTTCTTCAAAAGGAACTGATACAACAGGCTTATGACCAGCTGTTATCAGTTGTTGATTGCCGACGGACAACAGACAGGCTTATTACGGAATGGTTTTGGTGGAGGAATAGGAAGCGTGTCAAAGAATGTCTACCACGCCCTGAGGGAGAAGATACTTTGCACTAGAGAATCCCTTCGCTGAGGTCAACAGAGGCGTTGAAGCCATTTTAAATGCTTGAGCTCGACATTTACTATCCACAGTACACCTGTACGCATGTACGTATGGCTATAGAACTCTTTTGCGTGATATAGTAATGATATCAATTCCAGATCAACAGGCCAGTACAGTGGCACTAGTATTATATTGGATATTGGAGATTTTAGTCCCCAATAACTTAACTGCCGACCAGAGAACGAGCTTAGTTTTGGAACCTACGGAGCAGATGTGTCATGTATTGCGTATTCGGAAGTTACAAAAGAGTCCGTTCCACCCGCAAAACAAAAGTTGAATGGAGTACCACCGTAAGACCATTTTCAAAATGCAAAGCCTTAATGATGACTGGGATATCTATTTTCTATATATAGTTTGCACGTGCAACTCGAAGGTCCACATGGTAACAGTTATGTCTCTACCTGAGCCAGTATACGAGCCGAAAATGCTGTCCCACTTTGACGCTTTAAGTCCTAAATTATGCGCCAACAGCGAAGCAGTGAAGAAGTTTGTGAGAAGAAATCGGGAGGTGTGGAAAAACGTACAAAAGGCGAACACGAATGCCATGGACCGCCGAATAGGCTAATGGGCAGACTACCAGAGTACCGTGTACGGCAGTGGGTATTGGTCGCTAATCCCAGTAGGCCAGAAGGAAAGACGAAGAAAATCTTGATCAAATATCACAAACCATATCTGGTCGTGGGGATGAACACGCCGGTTAACGGAAAGGTACAGGTTCCTACCAAAATGTATGTCGTGCACATCAGGCTGGTGAAACTATTTAAGAGTATTTTGGATGCTGTGCCACAGTTACCTGTGTCCTTGGTGGGATAGTCTGGAGAAGGTAGAATGTAGGAACCTCGTCCGTTAGACAATTAGAGGCACTAGGATGCCTAATACCTTGACGTCACGTAATTAATAATGTTGTTGGATTATTTAGTGTGGTATGTTAGTGTTAAATTTATGCTTGATATTTCTCTTATGTATACTTTTTGCATTGTCTTGTGTTCGGGTGGATTTAGTGTTTTCGTATCATTGCAAGATATATTTTTCTTTTATTACTATACTATTATTATCAGGTTCTTGTTACTATTGTTTCTTCTTTCTGCTTGCCGTTAGTTCCTGTCTTTGGAAGGAGAGCGTTGATAGACTGTTTCTTTCCTCAGGTGACGATTTTGTGATGTCATCCTGAATGATGGAATGGTCCTGGGTATTTCATACATTATCGGGAGTGGAGCAGAACGCTTGGTTGACGGTCAACAACTGGTATGATTTGTGTTGTTCTCTAGGCAATCGTATGTCTTCCTTATGAGGCATCAGCGGATATTGAAATGAGGAATGAAATTGGTAGATTGAAAGATTTTCTTTCGGAATTGTTTAAAGAGATACAGGGAAGTGACGGTTATTTCGGGACTTACAAGTGAGCTGTGTTAGTCACAGTTTATCTACGGCAAATTATGAGCATAGTTATCACAGCTGGTAGATATTGTATCACAGACTATAGTTATCAAGCGTCCGCAGAAGAATTAAACGATTTCTTCTCAACATCTGTAATCTGCCACGCAGCGACAAATTACCAGCTCCAAGATATCAATCTCTCGAGAGACAAGTTTTTCCTAAAACATGTCACTACCGGCACAGTACACAAGGCAATTATGAGAATCTCTTCCGAGGCAGTAGGAAATGATGGAGTGAGCATGGGCATGATTAAAAACGTTGTAGACACTATTATTCCAGTTATCACAGACATCTTCAACCTGTCTCTTGTCAGTAGTATATATCCTACTGAGTGGAAGCAAAGTTTAATCCAGCCTATACCCAAGACTGATAACTCTAAGTCATCAGGTGACTACAGGCCGATCAGCATACTACCTGCAATATCTTAAGCCCTAGAATACATCGTCCATGAACAGCTGACAGATTACCTAAAAACTCATAACATCCATGACGAATATCAGTTAGACTTTCGAAAGCACCATAGTACAGCAACAGCATTATCAAAGTAACTGATGACATTAAACTTGCTATGGACAGACGTGAAGCTACTATCCTAACACTGCTTGAATTTAGCAAGGTTTTTGACACAGTTGACTTCGATATATTAATAATTAAAATGAAACAGCTGAATTTCTCAATCAGCGCAATACACTGGTTCGACAGCTGCCTCAAAAACAGAAGTCAACAAGTCGTTTGTGGGTCGGAAAAGTCATCATGGAAAAGCGTGCACTCTGGAGTTCCCCAAGGCTCCGTCCTTGGTCCACTACTCTTCTCACTGTACATTAATGATATTTCTTCAGTGATTCACTCCTGCCGCTACCATCTATATGCTGACGACATCCAACTGTACATAAGTGCAAGCCCCAAAAACATGGCTGGCGCAGTAGCGAGTATGAACGCAGATATTTGCTCTGTTTCTCGCTGGGCACAGAACCTAGGTCGGAAACTAAACCTCAAGAAATCCCAGGTCAACTTATATCTCATACAAAGTTAATCAGCCGGTACTTTCGCGAAACGGTCCCTAAAATACTCCTCAGTGGTACCCAACTACCATACCAAAAAACAGTAAAAGACCTTGGAATAATCTTGGATGAACACCTAAACTGGGAATACCAAACAGTCACAGCTTGCCGGAAATCGCTCTCCTCCCTACATGCAATTCAAAAATGTAGAAAAATATTTCCAACCCATGTTAAACAAAAATTAGTCCAAACACTAGTCTTGCCTAATCTTTACTACTGCGATGTAGTTCAACACGGCACAAATAGTGAAAATTCTAGATGCCTCGAGCTAGTGATGAATGCTTGCGTTAGATACGTGTGCAATATTCGGTTGTATGATCATATCAGCCCTTCATACTCCCAGCTAGGTTGGATACGCCCACATAAGGCACGCGATCTCCACACGATGTGCTTACTTCATCGATTTCTTAGCCACTGGTGCCCCCAATACTTATCTTCTCACATTAAACACCTATCATCATTCCACAATCGCAGTACCAGATCGGATACGTCTATCATCTTGGCTGTACCTTTACATAACACAAAATCTTTCTCCGTGTCATTCTCCATCTCAGCCATACAACTATGGAACGCACTCCCCTGTGATCTGCGTCTTATCCAGAACTACTCAACATTCAAGAGGGAACTCAAAACTTACATATTAGGGACGGTATAGCCACCATTGTTGTGCCCCTCCCATCTATTTCTTTCTCCTCTCCATCACAGCTTCGAATTTTACCATTCTTTTTCTCTTCCTCTAACCTATCTACCTCTTATATATCTCTTTCACCCCATTCTATCGTCTTATGTCTGTGCTCGATGAGAATAACTCACAAGCTGCAAGAATATAACGAGAAAATTCCCAACTAACAATGGGACTGACATTCACTTTCATATACATAGTCACTATTATTATTATTATTATTATTATTATTATCATTATTATTATCATTATTATTCTTGATTGTCATAATTATTTTTATGGTTATAATTATCATTGTACTACTGTTATAATCTCAATGTTTAACATCAATACTGCATAATACGTTAAATGTCCTTAATGTTATTTAGAAACTGTAACTCGTTCAATCTGAGTATGCCTGGTTAGGTGTAAGAGAGGGCCTGAAGGCCCTAATCTTGCCAGGTAAAATAAATGCATAAATAAATAAATAAAAAATAAATAAATATTTGAAATATTATGTTGGTGTTGGATTTATTCTTCATATTTGTGTTATGGGTATTTTTTGCATTGTGTTGATTTCAGGGTATTTATTGTTTTCATGTCTTTGCCACATGTGTTTTTTATTATTGTAGTTTCATTGTCAGGTACTTGTTAATGTTGTTCTTGTTGCTATCTGTCGTTAGTTACTTGTTTCGAAAGGAGGACAGGAGTGATAGATGGTTCCTTTCCTCAGTTGGCGAACTTGTTATGACATCCTGGATGATGGGAATGGTCCTGGATTTGCCATACTTCATCGGGAGTCGAGCAGAATGTTTAGCTGTCGTTCATATGTTTGTTTAAGATATATATATCACAAGGCAGTCAGATGCCTTCCTTATGAGACATCAGTGGTCATTGAAATCATCACATCAGAGAAATGAAATTCCGAGACTGCTAGATTTTGTTTCGGATTGATATACAGATTCATAGGGAAGTAACGAATTTTAGGGAGGTGCTCAAGGAGTATCATAATCACAATAAATTAAGAGCACACCTATCACAGCTTGTATATGTTGGCCACAACCTGTTGTTTGCAGGAAGTAGAGGAGGAGTAGGAGATTAGTGTTTAACGTCCGGTCGCCTACGGGGTTATTACAGACGGAGCGCAAGCTCGGGTGAGGGAAGGATGGGGAAGGAAATCGGCCGTGCCCTTTCAAAGGAACCATCCCGGCATTTGCCTGAAGCGATTTAGGGAAATCACGGAAAACCTAAATCAGGATGGCCGGAGACGGGATTGAACCGTCGTCCTTCCAGATGCGAGTCCAGTGTGCTAACCACTGCGCCACCTGACTCGGTGTTTGTAGGAAGTGAACTTGGTTAAATGCGGGAGAAAAATTAATAAAACCATTGTCCGCGATAGCAGAGTAGGAGAAGTTCCTAAATTAAATGATGTGTTTGGTCATTTTGAAAAAGCGGTATTGCTATGAAGAGTGAGGTGCTTTGGCTTTCATCCTGGGAAGGGTTTTTGTCTTAGGTGTACACTCACTTGTGTGACTGTCAATACACTAACGCGGAATTCACTGCATTGGCCAGAGGGGCCATTAAGCGTGTTACACTTCCAGAATTGAGAGCACCTTGAGGCCACCCTCACCCCTGTACTTACATATTCATTACACATACTTATCAATTCACAGCAGGTGGAAATTTCAGTGGAGCGGATGTTACATTATATCCACAACATTCAAGAAAATCGTCAAATCATGATTACATAGATGATTTTCAGCAACCAAGATGTCGTGTCTTTACTAGGTATTTGCATATTCCTTTTATGCAGTAATCGCAGAAGGGCACAACCTACAGATCAGCCGAGACACCAGTTGCCAGACGGGTTTTTAGCAGGCAATGGCCGTGGGAACGATTGATGGGTCGTAGAAGTTCTGTATTATGTGGTATAAACTTTACATTCAGGATTGTATTGTAGTAAGGTCCTGGTGACCTGCCATTAAGAGTCAGCTCATGCTGTAAATGGATAAGGAAGGACCCATGTGGTACACCTCAGGAATGGAAGGCTCGGTCCTGGAAGATTCTGGACGAATCTTTCGAAAGAGGGGATGTGTGTTGCACACCAAAAATTTAGATGCGCGAGTTGAGATTATCTTAAACCTGTTATTCCCACTCGCGGCTACGCAGTAGAGGCAAGCCTGTCCGAAGTGCTAACAGAGTAAGCCTTTGGACTTGGACGGGCGAGCCACGTTGAACATCAATGCCGAATCATAGTATGACCAAGAGTGAGCTGATGTTTCATAAGAAACAGTTGCGCACTACCGAGAAACTAATTTCACTGGATGTAGGATCCCGTACTCGGGGCACAGCGAGCTAGTAAAAGCTGAAAGCCAAGTAACATGAAATAAACATACTCATCCCCATATAATAGTACTAAGTCGGACTTGTAGTTGTATGGTTATAAGTGATCGAGCGTAGGAACTCAAAGCATGAAGTAATGCCTCCATTCTGTCTGCTTATTAAACTGAAGAGAATGCTGTCATCTGTGTTATAGAGAAACCATGACCCAGCCTTGGTGATGGAAATCTGCTGGCAAACCTGGCAACGAGGCACACCATGTCTGTGCCGTGATGGCTGCGGGATTTGCGCGAAGTTTGATGATGTGGAGATTTTGGGCCCAGCCAATCTCCACCCCCTGAGCTACTTTGGTCGATGGACTACCAGATGTCTACAGTCTGGCTGCGAGAGATGCTCACTCGCGGTCTCCTAGAAACCTAGACGTGTTTGGCCACCGGCGGCGCATGATTAGCTGAGTGGTCTAAGGCGCTGCGGTCTTGGGCTGTGCGGCTGAGGTTAGAGTCCTCCCTCGGGCATGGGTGTATGTGTTTGTCCTTAGGATAATTTAGCTTAAGTAGAGTGTAAAGTTATGGACTGATGACCTCGGCAGGGAACTGGATTTGCAATGTAGATTAGAGTTGTGGTTTTTCTACCTCCTACATAGGAGTCAATAGTTCAGATGCTATTACAGGGAGTCATATCTGGAGTAGGAATAGTACCCTACAAACATGATGTCATTGTAGTGGGAAAAGGACATGAGTTTGGTTAATAAAGTAGTGTTTGAAAATTAAAGTTTCCTTCTAACTACCACCTCTACACTCACCTTTGTTTGAACAGGGCGAGATTGTGAAGACGTTAGACACTTGAGTCGTTTGTGCATTGAGAGAGCATGTCGAGTATAATGGAATATAGAACAATTTATATTAAAATTATTTGTTTCATTACTATTAGTATGAATCTGGAGTGGCCATGCGGTGGATTGTGGAAAGAGGCTGTCAGCTAGGGCTGATTGTGCTTCTGTGATCATCAACGCAGTTTTTACAATGAATAATTAATGTTTGTGGAGCGATAATGTAACTTTTAGTACATCACTCCTACAAGGATTTAATGTTTACACTGATGTGTCGATTTGATACAATTTCTGAATCTAGTACTACTTGTGGTATTCTGCAAAATGATACTACAGCTCCTGTTTATGGTCTATTGAGACGTAATTCAGTTTCAAAACACAATTAAAAAATGAATTATATGGTAATGTTCCAAGAATTATGGGATTGGAGTCTAATGTGAAGGGGCCTAATTAAATGTTAGCCCCAGAACTAGTGGAAAGGAACGTAGAGTGAAATTACAAACTAGTACGAATTGGTTTAATGATAACTTGCTGGATGTTCCCAGTCGACAACGAGGCAGTGCTATTCTACTACAGAGACGAATTCAGCATTTAGTGCAGAAGTTTGAATGCACTGTGGAAGACATTTCAAGAAAATTTAGTGCACTTACCACTCGGTTGAGGTAAGAGCTGCAGAGAGGCTCTCTGCTGTGAAAAAAATAAGAGTGGTTTCTGTAGATGAGAGTCCAGTAGTTATCATGACAAAATTACTGTTCACTTTGCAGATACAAATTATTTACATATATAAACCAGTTGTACAGAACTGTAATCATAGTCCTAAAACTGAGTTTCTACTCTACTACTCTCGAAGAACTCTCTTGAACTGTAGAGTGGATTGATTATTAACAACTTATAGAACTTACTTATACAACTTACTCCTAAAATTGTTGAAAGCGGTATTGATTGGACAACATGTCAGTTTATTCAAAAAGTTCAAACAGTTTACTATGCGAAAGTTACCTATTTTTTTGAGTCTAATCTAGGAATATCATAGCTAACACTTGGTTCAAGAATCATAAAAGAAGATTGTATACATGGAAGAAGCCTAGAGATACTGACAAGTTTCAGGTAGGTTATGTAATGGTAAGACAGAGATTTAGCAAGCAGGTTTTAAATTATAAGACATTTCCAGGGGCAGACGTGCACCCCAACCACTATCTATTGTTTATGAACTGTAAATGAAACCTGAAGAAACTGCAAAATGGTTGGAATTTAAGGAGCTGGGACCTGTATAAACTGATAAACCAGAGGTTGAACAGAGTTTCAGGGAGAGCATAAGGGAACAATAGACAGGAATGAGGGAAAGAAATACAGTAGAAGAAGAATGGGTCGCTCTGAGGGATAAAGTGGTGAATGCAGCAGAGGATGAAGTAGGTAAAAAGACGAGGGCTAGTAGAAATCCTTGGGTAACAGAAGAAAAATTGAATTTAATTGATAAAAGGAGAAAATATAAAAACGCAGTTAATGAAGCAGGCAAAAAGGAATACAAACGTGTCAAAAATAAGAACGACAGGAAGTGCAAAATGGCTAAGCAGGGATGGCTAGAGGTCAAATGGAAGGATGTACAGGGTTATCTCACTAGGGGTAAGATAGACACTGCCTACAGGAAAATTAAAGAGACCTTTGGAGAAAAGTGAAACCACTATTATGAATGTTAAGAGCTCAGATGCTAACCCAGTTCTAAGCAAAGAAGGGAAAGCATTAAGGTGAAATGAGTATATAGAGGGTCTACACAAGCGAAATGTACTTGAGGAAAATATTACCGAAATGGAAGAGGATGGAGATGATACTACGTGAAGAGTTTGATGGAGCACTGAAAGATCGGAGTCGAAACAAGGCAGCGGGAGTAGACAACATTCCATTAGATCTACTGACGGCCATCTGGTGAGCAAGATGTATGAGACAGGCGAAATACCCTCGGACATAAAGGAGAATGTAATAATTCCAATACCAAAGAGAGCAGGTGTTGACAGATGTGAAAATTAGCGAACAATCAGTTTAATAAGTCACAGCTGCTAAATACTACCACGAATTATTTACAGACGAATGTAAAAACTGGTAGAAGCCGACTTCAGGGAAGATCAGTTTGGATTCCGTAAAAAATATTGGAATACGTGAAGCAATACTGACCCTACGCCTTATCTTAGAAGAAAATTAAGGAAAGGAAAACCTATGTTTGTAGCATTTGTAACTTAGAGAAAGCTTTTAACAATCTTGACTGGAATACTCTCGTTCAAATTCTGAAGTTGGCAGGGGTAAAATACAGGGAGCGAAAGGCTATTCACTATTTGTACAGAAACCAGATGGCAGTTATAAGAGCCATGGGGCATGAAACGGAAGCAGTGGTTGGGAAGGGAGTGAGACAGGATTGTAGCCTATCCAAGATGTTATTCAATCTGTATATTGAGCAAGCGATGAAGGAAACAAATGAAAAATTCTGAGTAGGTATTAATATCCATGGAGATGTAATGGAAACTTTGAGGTTTGCCGATGACATTGTAATTCTGTCAGAGACAGCAAAGGATTTGGAAGAGCAGTAGAACGGAATGGACACTGTGATGCAAGGAGGGAATAAGATGAACATCAACAAAAGCAATACGAGGATAATGGAATGTAGTCGAATTAGGTCGGGTGATGCTGAGGGAATTAGATTAGGAAATGAGACACTTAAAGTAGTAAAGGAGTTTTCCTATCTGGGGAGCAAAATAACTGATGATGGTCGAATTAGGGAACAAATAAAATGTAGACTGACAATGGCAAGGAAAGCATTTCTGAAGAAGAGAAATTTGTTAACATCGAGTATAGACTTAAGTGTCAGGAAGTCGTTCCTTAAAGTATTCGTATGGAGCGTAGCCATGTATGGAAGTGAAAAATGGACTATAACTAGTTTGGACAAGAAGAGAATGGAAGCTTTCGAAATGTGGTGCTACAGATGAATGCTGAGAGAAGAGAAGTTTGTGGCACAGCTTGACTAGAAGAAGGGATCGGTTGGTAGGACATGTTCTGAGGCATCAAGGGATCACCAGTTTATAATTGGATGGCAGCGTGGAGGGCAAAAATCGTAGAGAGAGACCAATAGATGAATACACTAAACAGATTCAGAACGATGTAGGTTGCAGTAGGTACTGGACGATGAAGAAGCTTGCACAGGATTGTATAGCATGGAGCGCTGCATCAAACCAGTCTCAGCATTGACGACCACAACAACAACAACAATGTCAATATCGTTTGTGTTTCTGGCATCATGGTAGAGTATGTTCTCTGTGGTGTCAAAATCTTCTGTGCTGTTTTCAGTGAATATAAATGACAAAAAGAGATAAAGTTTTATCATCATCACTATTTTTATCTTAGTGAACAAAGGGCTGCATTTTACCCTTGGGCTAATTTCATAATTATTTGTAGCAGCTATTTCAGAATCAGTACTACGTCACAGACATGACATGAGTGACCACATAACAACAGCCCATATGTGTGTGAAGCTAAAAAAGCCAAATTAAGCTGTGCAAATATATTTATTTCCACCTGGATCAATTAATCTCTGTATGAGGTAGGACGGCTTTAATATCTTTCTAAGGCATGATTAATGTGAAGTTGCCAATTTGGTTTGGAATCAATCTATTGTTCTAGAAACTCTCCAGACGTTTGGAGATTTGGAGAAAATCAAATGGAGTGTAACAGGAGAATAAAGAATTATGACAGTACTTGAATGAGAGAGTTTCTAAAAGTGAAAAAATGTTGAAGTCATTGTTACAGCAAAGGTCGTGTGCCAGATAATAGTGATTTATATTCTGTTCAGGAAGATGAATGAGATCCTGAAGCTCGTTATGAAAGGAGGAGAATTCTTCACCAACATGGTCATTTTAATCATGATGCTGGAAACTATGAAATGAAGCATGGTTTTCAATATAACCATTTATTGCCTGTTCTAAAATTTCAAGTTTTCATAATTACATTAAATAGTACTTATCCTCATGCTTGATTAGACTAGTTTGATTTTGTATTTCCTTCCACATTGCTAGCCGATCACAGAACTGATTTTGTATGTGGCTGTTTGGTGGGTGACCTTAGTACGTGATACTGTGTACCATATGACGAGTTTTATCAGATATTCCTGTTAGAAGAATGGTCTGAGCAGCGCAAGACATAATCTTTGGCATACTTGGTTATGAAAAATATTAATAATACTCATTTTATAAATCCTGCTTCATTCTTTGAATGAATGGTGTGGAAAAATAAATTCTTAACAATACTTACAATCCTATTGAAGTGAATTATAATTGACGTGGAAAAATTCCTCCCAAGTTGAGTCATATTATTATTCCTGGTCAGGTAAATGGGTAGTTAGTGGGTTTTGAAATTTGCTCCAAGAATTAGAATATGACAATGCTGAAGAGAATGGATGTGGTAGAAGCAACAGTAAGTTATTTATCCTAATCGGAGGCCACAGAGCAATTGGAATAATGATCAGCAGCAATGTGATACATATTGTGATAGATATGGGAACGGAAACTGGAGGAATCGGAGGAATTATGTGATTGCAATGAAAGCAACAATTTTAGGAGTGGTAATAGTGATTAGATTAGAAGACTGTTACGTCAAATCAAGATGCTGAAGAGAATGGTAGTCACTGACATTGACATGTCCCTATTTTGTAGAAGTACGCTTATTTTATCCACAGAAAAATGTTCAAGTGGGTAGCCCATAGCCCCATAGCCACATAATTGAAAACTGATGTGCACGGCTGATTTGAGTGCTGAAATCAGATTGAAAAATGCCTGTGAGAAATTGAATATGTTGACTATTGTATGTTTGAGTAACATATTGATAAGTGATAAGACAGGAAAATCTCAATTCTCTGAAGAGTCCAACGTTTTAAATATATTTCACCTTGTGTTTAAGGTGTTGGAAGCCAGTCATCTGGGGTGAGCGAGTCAGGATTTCACAGATCTGAAGTTGTAGCTTTATGGATTATTCCTTCTTTACCGTGGACTCAAGTGAAAGGGATGATTAACAGAAAAGGAGCAGGGATGAAGGGACAAGTCAGTATTGATTTTCTTTGTCAAGGTTATAGCTTCATTCGAATTTAGTAACTGTGTGGAATTTGGCTAGTTATACGATTTTAGGGGCTGATTTCTTGTTGAAATACCAAGAAGTGATGGCCTTTGGCTGTGTTGTAGTGAGTTTTAAGTATAATGATGGTATGTTAAAGCATGAGGGAAGAGTTGCCTGTAGTGACTGAGTATGGTGTTCAAGCAATCTTATTTCATCATTTACCAATGAGGTCGTTGAACTTCACAATAAATATTGAGTTGGAGTAATTGTGCTGAAGTGGTAGGCAAATTACTGAAAGGCAATTTATTTAGTGTACTGCGACATAATTCTTCAATATTTTCAGTGCATTCAGGGACACAAAATTCTTTTGTGTGTGTTGTTGCATTATGGACATGATTTCCCTGGTTGTTATCATGTTTTCGATTAATTTTTGCGGTACCGCTAGATGTCTTTTTCTACTTAGTGTTGATAAAGGGATTTTACTATGAGCCACAAGTCTAGCACAGAATTTTCGATGAAGTTTTCTGTGATGTACATGTTGACACTATAAGTTTATTGATCATCTGAGGTGATGTTCACTGTGAGACCATTCATAAATACTTTAATGTGAATGGATTACATGTGGATTATGTGCTGAAGAGCCAAAGAAACTAGTACAACTGTGGAATACAGCGTAGGGCCCCACGAGCACGCAGAACTGCTGCAACACGATGTGGTATGGAGTATGTTGAGTAATGTTCATGCGTGGGGAGTTTGGTGGTCAAAGAAGTGTTTAAACGCAGAAGAGTGCTACTGGAGGCACTATGTAGCAAATCTAGACGTGGGGGGTACCACACTGTCCTGATGGAATTGCCCAAGTCCATCGGAATGCACAATGGGCAGGAATGGATTCAGGTGATCAGACAGAATGCTTATGCACTTGTCATTTGTCAGAGTCGTATAAGAGGTTCCATATCACTGTAAATGCACACATCCCACACCATTACACAAGCTTCCACCAGCTTGAACAGTCCTCTGATGACGACCAGGCATAATTTTTCCAGTGATCAACAGTCCAATGATGTGCTGATTGGTCTAGTCAAAGTGTAAAGTATTGTATCGTGCAGTCATCAGGGTACAGGAGTCGGCCTTCGCCTCCAGAAGCCCATATCGATGCTGTTTCTTTGAAAGGTTTGCAAGCTGACACCTGACACCTTCAAACTATATTATTGTTTTTAAGGAATTATACTACCAAATTCCGTATATGTGTGGTGTGAGAAAAGTAATGTCGCAGACAGCACTTGAACGATCTAGCAGTGCTATGTACATTGGCGTGATCGTCGCTTTCTGACAGTCTGAGTTTTCAGCTCTTTACATGAATCACGTGATTTTTGGTATCCCCCATCAGTGAAGTTGAGTTTTTGTTTTGTGTTTACAGTAATGGAACAGCGGAATTTAGAACGACGTTATTCAGTCACGTTTATTGTTAAACTTGGGGAATCAATGAGTGCGATCATTCAAAAGTTGAAACAGGCCTATAGGAAAAAATCCTTGTTAAGAGCACAAATTGTTCGCTGGCACAAATCATTTTTGGAAGGCTGATAGCCCGATGAAGATGAATCTTGCTCACGGAGGCCTTCAAAATCAAAAACCGACGAGAACGTCGAACGTGTGTATGGTCTTTCGAAACCAGGCGGACATTTAACAATAAAGATAATGGGTGAACTGTCAAACTTGACAACTTTCACGTTAAATCAAAAATCTGACTGAAGATTTGCACATGTGGAAGTTTTGTGCCAAAATCGTGCTGAGAAATCTCACAATTCAGAAGAACAACAATTGAAGAAACACGTGTGTTGGTGTTCATGAGAAGACTGCTATTAACTGCGAATGTTTCATTAGTGTGATCATCGGTGTTGAATTGAGGATTATTGAGTATGATCCTCAGACAATGGGGCAAAGTGAGGAGTGGCACACTGAGACATCTTCTCCACCAAATGAAGCTCGAATGAGAAAATCAAATATAAAAAAAGCTTGTATTTACTTTTCTGACTGTAGGGACATCATCCACAATGAATTTGTCCCTGTCATGCATTTTCTGTTGGCGAAACTAAGAATTTCTTCAAAGGACGTTGTTTTGGGACTCTGAAAACATATTGAAGGCCGTAGGACTCAAAGCCTTTCGGCGCTGCTGCCAAGCCTGGGAAGAATGATTGTTGTTGTTGTTGTTGTTGTATTCAGTCCTGAGACTGGTTTGATGCAGCTCTCCATGCTACTCTATCCTGTGCAAGCTTCTTCATCTCCCAGTACCTACTGCAACCTACATCCTTCTGAATCTGCTTAGTGTACTCATCTCTCGGTCTCCCTCCACGATTTTTACCCTCCACACTGCCCTCCAATGATAAATTTGTGATCCCTTGATGCCTCAAAACATGTCCTACCAACCGATCCCTTCTTCTAGTCAAGTTGTGCCACAAACTTCTCTTCTCCCCAATCCTATTCAATACCTCCTCATTAGTTACGTGATCTATCCACCTTATCTTCAGTATTCTTCTGTAGCACCACATTTCGAAAGCTTCTATTCTCTTCTTGTCCAAACTAGTTATCGTCCATGTTTCACTTCCATACATGGCTACACTCCAAACAAATACTTTCAGAAACGACTTCCTGATACATAAATCTATATTCGATGTTAACAAATTTCTCTTCTTCAGAAACGCTTTCCTTGCCATTGCCAGTCTACATTTTATATCCTCTCTACTTCGACCATCATCAGTTATTTTGCTCCCCAAATAGCAAAACTCCTTTACTACTTTAAGTGTCTCATTTCCTAATCTAATTCCCTCAGCATCATCCGATTTAATTTGACTACATTCCATTATCCTCGTTTTGCTTTTGTTAATGTTCATCTTATATCCTCCTTTCAAGACACTGTCCATTCCGTTCAACTGCTCTTCCAAGTCCTTTGCCGTCTCTGACAGAATTACAATGTCATCGGCGAACCTCAAAGTTTTTACTTCGTCTCCATTAATTTTAATACCTACTCCAAATTTTTCTTTTGTTTCCTTTACTGCTTGCTCAATATACAGATTGAATAACATCGGGGAGAGGCTACAACCCTGTCTCACTCCTTTCCCAACCACTGCTTCCCTTTCATGCCCCTCGACTCTTATTACTGCCATCTGGTTTCTGTACAAATTATAAATAGCCTTTCGCTCCCTGTATTTTACCAATGCCACCTTTAGAATTTGAAAAAGAGTATTCCAGTCAACATTGTCAAAAGCTTTCTCTAAGTCTACAAATGCTAGAAACGTAGGTTTGCCTTTTCTTAATCTTTCTTCTAAGATAAGTCGTAAGGTCAGTATTGCCTCACGTGTTCCAACATTTCGACGGAATCCAAACTGATCTTCCCCGAGGTCTGCATCTACCAGTTTTTCCATTCGTCTGTAAAGAATTGGCGTTAGTATTTTGCAGCCGTGGCTTATTAAACTGATAGTTCGGTAATTTTCACATCTGTCAGCACCTGCTTTCTTTGGGATTGGAATTATTATATTCTTCTTAAAGTCTGAGGGTATTTCGCCTGTCTCATACATCTTGCTCACCAGCTGGTAGAGTTTTGTCATGACTGGCTCTCCCAAGGTCGTCAGTAGTTCTAATGGAATGTTGTCTACTCCGGGGGCCTTGTTTCGACTCAGGTCTTTCAGTGCACTGTCAAACTCTTCACGCAGTATCGTATCTCCCATTTCGTCTTCATCTACATCCTCTTCCATTTCCATAATATTGTCCTCAAGTACATCACCCTTGTATAAACCTTCTATATACTCCTTCCACCTTTCTGCCTTCCCCTCTTTGCTTAGAACTGGGCTGCCATCTGAGCTCTTGATATTCATACTCGTGGTTCTCTTCTCTCCAAAGGTCTCTTTAATTTTCCTGTAGGCAGTATCTATCTTACCCCTAGTGAGATAAGCTTCTACAACCTTACATTTGTCCTCTAGCCATCCCTGTTTAGCAATTTTGCACTTCCTGTCGATCTCATTTTTGAGACGTTTGTATTCCTTTTTGCCTGCTTCATTTACTGCATTTTTATATTTTCTCCTTTCATCAATTAAATTCAATATTTCTTCTGTTACCCAAGGATTTCTAGCAGCCCTCGTCTTTGTACCTACTTTATCCTCTGCTGCCTTCACTACTACATCCCTCAGAGCTACCCATTCTTCTTCTACTGTATTTCTTTCCCCTATTCCTGTCAATTGTTCCCTTATGCTCTCTCTGAAACTCTGTACAACCTCTGGTTCTTTCAGTTTATCCAGGTCCCATCTCCTTAATTTCCCACATTTTTGCAGTTTCTTCAGTTTTAATCTACAGGTCATAACCAATAGATTGTGGTCAGAGTCCACATCTGCCCCTGGAAATGTCTTACAACTTAAAACCTGGTTCCTAAATCTCTGTCTTACCATTATATAATCTATCTGATACCTTTTAGTATCTCCAGGGTTCTTCCACGTATACAACCTTCTTTCATGATTATACCGACGTAAATTTGGTGAAAGAAACTACTGTGTAGGAAGCAATTCTCGAAAAAAAACCTTGGTAGACCAAAAATCAGTCACATTACTTTCCTAATATACCGAGGATATTACATATTTTTCATGTAATCTCACCCGAAAAATTTTAGTCTCAGTAGTAGATGTCACTTTCTACAGTGAAGGACGTTTCCAGTATTTCCAAGTAGAGGGCCTTAGTTACACATCAGCATCTCTTAAAAAGTATATTGAGAGAAAACGTCAAAAACAATTACCGAAATGGCTTTTTTATATTTTTTGTGGTGTTCATAAAACCAGCATTACACCTTATCGAAAGTGTGTAGTAATTGCTAAGACTGTGCTAAAGGTATTTCCATATCTGGACCATGATCGCATATCAGTTGGCTTTTAAAAAGCATGTTGTTAATATAGTTCAACAACAATTAACGAATTTTTTAAAAAACTTTTTCAAGGTGTTCAATGTGTCGCCCCCCATCCTCATGGTAATGCACATTATGTAAAATGTGTTGGTATTACGGGAGTTAATCAGTCTTTTAACATAAAGTTTAGTATCTACATTCTAATAATATACCTTTTAGCAGTTCTGTATGCAACGATTAAATAAAATCTTTTTATATATTTACTTTCGAATAATTGTTTGAGTTGGAATGTTGTATATGTGACTATTGTTATTGTGGAACTAAAAAATTGGTACTCATGAATTAGATTTCTATAAATAAAATCTATTTATATATTTACCTTCGAATAATTGTTTGAGTTGCAATGTTGTATATGTGACTTTATTGTTATTGTGGAACTAAAAAATTGGTACTCATGAATTAGATTTCTATACATAAAATCTATTTATATATTTACCTTCGACTAATTGTTTGAGTTGCAATGTTGTATATGTGACTTTATTGTTATTGTGGAACTAAAAAATTGGTACTCATGAATTAGATTTCTATAAATAAAATCTATTTATATATATACCTTCGAATAATTGTTTGAGTTGCAATGTTGTATATGTGACTTTATTGTTATTGTGGAACTAAAAAATTGGTACTCATGAATTAGATTTCTATAATGTCAAGCATGCAGTCTTCACCATGAAGTTAGCATTAATAAAACCTAGCTTCAGTATTATCACACAACCTTAATATTCATTGCTAAGTGGCTTCCTTTCCTTATGTGAGTATAAAGGATATTTTTCTCTTGTTTTGCATGAGTTTATAACATCCCGAAATGAATCTTTTCAGAACACATTACAGAACTGATCACAGAATGAAATTTCAGTTAGGGATTTGGTGAGACGGCTACAGTTGTTTGCAGTGCATAGTAATACACAATGCGTTGGATACTTACATATTGTGATGTTTACATATTTAAATTGTAATTGTTTTCTGTCCTGCAGTGGTGATTAATTCCGACACTGTCTAGCTTTGAGTGACATGGTATTGAAAAGCCTCAGAGATCGATTATTTTTCGTATGTTGCAACATGACTACAGGAAAGTATTTAAATTGTTCTGTCTAATGTCTTATGCACTCTGTTTTATTATCGTCCCTTGCATTTCAAGTTACTTAATGCACTGCTGGAATATGTGTAGAGAAACCTTATCTTTCAGTGATTTCTAAAAATTCGGTAGAGGTTCACACTTAGTGTAGAGCCTATGTGATGTATATGTATTATTCGATTGTTTTAACCCTTTTAGTGTGTACTTCTCACTGTAGTATGTATTTACAGTGCGTAAGGGAATTTGTGTTATCGCTTGTGAACCCTCCTGGCATCTAGTGGAAGTTCGCTGCAGCAGCTGTAGTTTTAGTTTGTTGTGAAATACAGCCTTCAGGATTGCGAGAAGTATATATCCCGACAAAAAGCGGTGTATTAATAGGTTATTCTGAATGATGGTAACCACCAATATAGTATCTGGAAGTGGCATGGAAAGTATACTTCCTGTAAAATTAATCTGTCATTTGTGGTCCTTGGTAAGCGTACTTAGCACCAACAAAGGGGTATCCAAAAACGTTTAGGAACATTTCTTACCACCTCTGTCCATGCCAGACATGTTGTGGTAGTACACGGCACAAGGTGTACTAAAACTACTACAACAATTAGTTTCTGTATGTCGTGGGATTAATACTGTTGTCAGATTACATTGCTTCCCTCCTGCAATATCCTTTATTGCATCCCTTATCAGCTCGTAGCTTTATCCAGTTACAAAGTTTCAAAGGATTGTTTTCACGTTGTGGTAAGTTAACATTAATATCAGTAACAATTATTTTCAGAACAAAATAAAAACAGAAAACACTGTTTATGATTTTATTTGCGTGGAGTGGCGACACATAAAAGCACTCAAAAGGGAAGTGGTAAATCCATTTACAACCAATTTAAATACCTCACAAAGACGGGGTGGTGATATATGTACGAACTTAGTTTTTGGTCCTCTATCTCAAAAATAAAGTTATTAAAAATGAGTACAGTACGTTTACCACATTCATAAAACGATAGCGAAATATTATGTTCGCTGAGGTGCTACAAAAAATGTGCCCGCGAAAGAGTTTACACTGTGTATCAGTTAAATTTTGTGGCTACTCATTTACGCTCCTTCCGTCATTTATTTAATTTTCGTGAGTTATTTTGGAGCATGTGTTGTCTGCGCTATCTGTAGCATACCTGTAGCCAATATCCCCTTTGTGAATTTAGTGATCATGTGTGATTCAGACACTTAAATAATTCAGCTACATACTTGCTCTTTTTACTGTTATGTTTACGATAACAAGCCCCTTGTAGAAAATAGTATAGATGACAATCCAATATGGTGAAGACATGATGCACGTGGTGGATACAACGAAGGCTATTGAAACACTTAGCAAGATGGACACATTTCTATATCTAGGTTCTCGACTACAGGTAAGAGGATGAGCAAGCAGAAATCACAGTGATCTGAATCGATTGAGACACATCACTGATATTATTTGTGAGAACAAGATGCACATCCACATTAAATAAAAGATATAAGGCACAATGGTGAAGACAGTTGCATTATGTGATACTGAGCGTAAGCTCACACCAAGGAGTTTTCAGGTTTCACTACATTATGAAAATTCGGATGCTGAGAAGACCATTAGCCATTTCCCGCTCGGCCATAGTAACAAGACAACGATCTGACAACTAACTGGAGTGGCTCCAATGAACGAAAAGATCCAAAAATAGAGCGTTCGGTGGTATAGACACATTATATAGCACCTACTTTAGTCATCAGCTTAGCCTGTTGTCTCACTGTTGAAGACCACAACCAGCGCGGAAGACCTTAACCGCATCGGATAGGTACTATAAACGTATATCTAAAATCAAGGAACATAAACTCACAGCTAGTGTTAGAACGTACGAAAAGGTGTACATTGTCCAAAAAAGCAGACCAAGCTCGAATGGGACTACGCTAAGAAGGAGTAGAAGAAGATGATGATGATGTTGGAAAGAGAGCACAACAGGAGGGTCTCGATATTAATGAGTAGAACAGGGGTCTGAACTAGAGAAATCACAAAAACAGATTGTGAACGGCCAAAGCCTCAGAGGCGCGATAACGTTCTCCCACCGAAAAGTTTAATGACGGACAGTGAGAAGAACGAGGCAGCTGTGCGAAGAGAGATTCCCGAGGTAGCGGTACGGGTCACAATAGTAAAGGCAACTTCGGAGGTGGCTTTCGCACGTATGAACAGGGAACGGGACAACTGTAGTGCGAAGGGAGTTTAGAAGAGCGCCAGCAGAAATGAGGACGCTGCATGGAAAGTTTATATGCGACGAGAGGCAATACGTCACACCGAGAGGGAAGGAGGTAATGCAGCGTATAATTAGCCTCAAAATTAGTAGAGGGAGAAATTGTAACCAAGGAATCAGAGTAGTTTCAGCTCCGCCCCGCAATGAAAGTAAGGTGAGGGGGAAAATATGGTGTGTTCTAGACAAAACACAAGAAGAGCTTCTGTGCTGCCACCTGAAGGATCACAGAAATATAATAGGCGTTAATCCGCTGCAGGATGGTGTCAGGAAATGGAAAACCACCCATGATCGGTAAATCAACCAGCATATGTTGTGACCACCTCAGTGGACAAGTACGTTATAGGCACAATGACTGGTATAGCTATGGCTTCTGGTAATTTATGGTGGCGGGCCCTGTTAAAATGAATGAAGCAGATGGACTGCCTCATATGTCTCTATAACAGACTACGAAATTTTTGCACAGACATTCAGATGGAACTGGAATGTACTTGAAACAAAATCGGGACAGCCGGCCGGAGTGGCCGAGCGGTTCTAGGCTCTACAGTCTGGAACTGCGCGACCGCTTTGATCGCAGGTTCGAATACTGCCTCGGGCATGGATGTGTGTGATGTCCTTAGGTTAGTTAGGTTTAAGTAGTTCTAAGTTCTAGGGGACTGATGACCTCACATGTTAAGTCCCATAGTGCTCAGAGCCATTTGAAACATTGGAACCAAAATCGTGACAGATATCACCAAAGGCCTGCTTGTAGGATGCTCTTTGCTTCCACAGTTCTGAGATGTTGGCATAGAGTCATTAATAAACCAGCTTCATAGTACAGCAGACACTAGAGGCTGCGTAGCCTACGGGGATGATCTCCTAATTACAGTATCTGGCGGCACAAGCGCTAAATGAGTAGAGGATTTTAGTGAAGTTCTTGAAAGACTAAGTAATTGGTGCACAGAAAGCAGTTAACCGAAATCACCATACAAAAGAGATTTTATGTTAGCCCTCTAATTTTCGGATATGCGGCCGCGCAAATAAAATTTCTTCCGCCGATAGTTCTGGTGAATATTGTCCGGCCATCCAGAGAACGTGCGGTAAGGCTGACGACAATGTGCTATGCGCGTCCTTACATGCTTCTCTGCAGTTTAGTTACCCCAAGAGCAGGGTTCTATGCTTTGTCCAAACAGAAACCACTATCTCCGTTTATTAAATTATTAGCTAATCTACATCGAGTAAAGTTGCAATCTTCGTAAGATAGCCTTAACACAGTTTTTCTCAAGAATATGACGGATCTTCGAGGAGAGAGCACTCACATAGGGTAAAACAGTAATTGATCTACAGGAATTACTATCTTTTTTCCCATAACATAGTAGGTGAATAATGATTGGGGTAAGTAATGAAAGAGAAAGCTATCTGGTAGAATTTAGCACAGAGCATAACTTAATCATTGCTACCACTTGGTTCAAGAATCATAAAAAAAGGTTATATATATGGAAGAATCCTGGAGATACTAGAAGGTTTCAGATAGATTATGTAATTGTGAGACAGATATTTAGGAACCAGGTATTAAATTGTAAGACATTTCCAGGAGCACATGTGGACTCTGACCACAATCTATTGGATATGAACTGTATATTAAAACTGAAGAAACTGCAAAAAGGTGGGAATTTAATTGGATGGGACCTTGATAAATTGACTACACCAGAAATTGTACAGAGTTTCGCGGATAGCATAAGTGAAATATTGACAGGAATGGAGGAAAGAAATACAGTAGAAGAAGAATCGGTAGCTTTGAGGGACGAAGTGGTGAAGGCAGCAGAGGATAAAGTACGTAAAAAGACGAGGGCTGGAAGAAATCCTTGGGTAACAAAGGAAATATTGAATTCAATTGATGAAAGGAGAAAATATAAAAATTCAGTAAATGAAGCAGGCAAAAAGGAATAGAAAAGTCTCAAAAATGAGATCGATAGGAAGTGCAAAATGGCTAAGCAGGGATGGCTAGAAGATAAATTATAAGGATGTAGAGGCTTATCACACTAGGGGTAAGATAGATACTGCCTACAGGAAAATTAGCGAGACCTTTGGAGAAAAGAGAACCACTTACATGAATTTCATGAGCTCAGATGGATCCCAGTTCTAAGCAAAGAAGGGAAAGCAGAAAGGTGGAAGGAGTAGATAGAGACTCTATACACGGACGATGTACTTGAGGACAATATTATGGAAATGGAAGAGGATGTAGATGAAGATGTAATGGGAGATACGATACTGTGTGAAGAGTTTGCCAAAGCACTGAAAGACCTATGCCGAAACAAGGCAACGGGAGTACACAAAATTACATTAGAACTACTGACGACCTTGTTAGAGCCAGTCCTTACAAAACCCTACCATCTGGTGAGCAAGATGTGTGAGACAGCGAAATACCCTCAGTCTTCAATCCCAATGAAAGCAGGTGTTGACAGATGTGAAAGTTACCAAACTATCAGTTTAATAAGTCACAGCTGCAAAATACGTGGGGCATATAAGAAAGATCCACAAGTCATAATTCTTCCCGACCAAGGAACCTACACGCTACCTGACGGGACATGGCCCATATCCTTCTTTAATGCAGAAAATACAACCAGACATTACAGGCCCTTGTGAATATGGAGCAGTTGTCACACTTGAACACATCGTGTGAGAATGTGCCACTACACAAAACGTTGCAGACTACGATAGTTGGTTATGGAATAGTCGATGACATAACAAGGAAAGAAGAAGTGTGGCACAAGTGGCATTTGCTGACAGTGAAAATGCACACATCATGAAAAACAAAATGCGTCATTTTGGTTCCCAGAATTCCGAATCTATACAGAAAATTGGAATAGAAATCAACATAAACATTATTTCCATCCTTTTTATTTCTTATGAAACCCAAGCTTAGTATATTGAACTACTGTATAGCGAGACGTTCAGTGGTGGTGGTCCAGACTTTTGTACACACCGGTACCTCTAATACAAAGTAGCACACCCTCTTGCATTGATGCATGCCTGTATTCGTCGTGGCATACTATCCACAAGTTCATCAGCGCACTGTTTATTCAGGTTGTCGCACTCCTCAACGGCAATTTGCCGTCGATCCCTCAGAGTGGTGATGGATCACGTCATCCATCCCTTGTTAGTCTATATCCCATACATGTTTGGTAGTGTTCATGTCTGGAGAACATGCTGTCCACTCTAATCAAGCGATTTCGTTATTCTGAAGGATGTCATTCACAAGATGTGCACGAAGGATGCGCTACTTGTAGTCCATGAAGACGAATGCCTTGTAAACATGCTGCCCATTATGGTTGCACTATTAGTCGGAGGAAGGCATTCACGTATCGTGCAGCCGTTACATCGCCTTCCATGACCATGAATGCCATACGTCGGCCCCACATAATCCACCTCAAAACAGCAGGGAACCTCCACGTTCCTGTAGTCAGTGGACAATGTGTCTAAGGAGTTCAGCCTGACCACGTTGCCTCCAAACATGACTCCGGCTATTCTCAGTTTGAAGGCTTATGCGACACACAACAGTGAAGAGAACATGATGCCAGTCTGGAGCGAACTATTCGGCAAGTTATCAGGTCCATGTGTACCGCGCTGCATGGTATCGTGGTTGCAAACATGAACCTCGCGTTGGACGTCGTGAGTGAAGTTGTGCATCATGTAGCCTATTACGCACAGTTTGAGTTGTAACACGACGTCCTGTTGCAACACGAAAAGCATTATTTAACATGGTGGCATTGCTGTCAGGGTGCCCCCGTGCCATAATCCGTAGGTCGCGGTCGCGCACTGCGCTAGTAGCCCTTTCTCGGCCTGAGCGAGGCATATCATCGACAGCTCCTGTCT
Organism: Schistocerca gregaria; assembly: GCF_023897955.1. NCBI lineage: Eukaryota > Metazoa > Arthropoda > Insecta > Orthoptera > Acrididae > Schistocerca > Schistocerca gregaria. Next base: position 414,364,124 of record NC_064925.1, on the reverse strand, counting down.
CTTTGTATCTCCTGCATGTCTGAACAACATCGTTTTGTTTCACTCCGACACACCTGGACACTTCCCTTGTTGATAGCACTTCCTGGCACAAAGTAAGAATGCGGACGCGATCAAACCGCGGTATTGACCGTCTAGGCACGATGGAACTACAGACTACATGAGCCGTGTACCTCCTTTCTGGCGGAGTGACTGTATATGATTTGCTATCGGACACACTTCGTCCAATGGGAGCAGCTCATGCATGGCTGTTTACACCTTTAGGCACGTTTAGTGACCTATCTGAACAGTCAAAGTGACTATATGTGTCATACGGAATCCACAGTCAACGTCTGTCTTCAGGATTTCTGGGAACCGGAGTGATGCAAAACTTTTTTTGATGTATGTATTAGCATATGAACTGCAAGCATACACTGGCTAGAGACAACAAGGAAAAGGCCACATATGCAGACGACGAGTTGTACCATAGCAGAACATCCAACTACAGCAACTTTTCACAATGATGGAGGAGATGAGACTCGGGGATTATTCCCTGGCAGTCACCTCCCAATCTATACAACTTGGGTGGCAGTAGCAGGGTCCCTATGAAACCTGAGCTGTGCCTCAGTCTGCCAGGGGTCACTATCAAGACAAATGAAAAATCTAGCTTGGTTGTGCGACGGGTGAGAGTAGTCTAATCTAGTGTTGTGTTAATGTAGTATAGTGCTGCAAAGTGTACTGTTGTATAGTAATGCAGTCAAAAATCACAAATTACAAAATTTTTGATGTCTCAAAGCAGCATAGTACAAAAGTCAAGTAGCATGTAACTATGGATTCCAAACTAACATACGGTTAATATCTATGTGGCAAATGGCCAAATGGTAGCCGGCAGCTGTGGCCGAGCGGTTCTTGGCTCTTGAGTCCGGAACCACGCTGCTGCTACGGTCGTAGTTTTGAATCCTGCCTCAGGCATGTATATGTGTGATGTCCTTAGATTAGTTAGGTTTAAGTAGTTCTAAGTCCAAGGGATTTATGACCTCAGATGTTAAGTTCCATAGTGCTTAGAGCCATTTCTACATCTACATCTACATCCATACTCCGCAAGCCACCTGACGGTGTGTGGCGGAGGGTACCCTGAGTACCTCTATCGGTTCTCCCTTCTATTCCAGTCTCGTATTGTACGTGGAAAGAAGGATTGTCGGTATGCTTCTGTGTGGGCTCTAATCTCTCTGATTTTATCCTCATGGTCTCTTCGCGAGATATACGTAGGAGGGAGCAATATACTGCTTGACTCTTCGGTGAAGGTATGTTCCCGAAACTTTAACAAAAGCCCGTACCGAGCTACTGAGCGTCTCTCCTGCAGAGTCTTCCACTGGAGTTTATCTATCATCTCCGTAACGCTTTCGAAATTACTAAATGATCCTGTAACGAAGCGCGCTGCTCTCCGTTGGATCTTCTCTATCTCTTCTATCAACCCTACCTGGTGCGGATCACACACTGCTGAGCAGTATTCAAGCATTGGGCGAACAAGCGTACTGTAACCTACTTCCTTTGTTGTCGGATTGCATTTCCTTAGCATTCTTCCAATGAATCTCAGTCTGGCATCTGCTTTACCGACGATCAACTTTATATGATCATTCCATTTTAAATCACTCCTAATGCGTACTCCCAGATAATTTATGGAATTAACTGCTTCCAGTTGCTGACCTGCTATTTTGTAGCTAAATGATAAGGGACCTATCTTTCTATGTATTCGCATCACATTACACTTGTCTACATTGAGATTCAATTGCCATTCCGTGCACCATGCGTCAATTCGCTGCAGATCCTCCTGCATTTCAGTACAATTTTCCATTGTTGCAACCTCTCGATACACCACAGCATCATCTGCAAAAAGCCTCAGTGAACTTCCGATGTCATCCACCAGGTCATTTATGTATATTGTGAACAGCAACGGTCCTATGACACTCCCCTGCGGCACACCTGAAATCACTCTTACTTCGGAAGACTTCTCTCCATTGAGAATGACATGCTGCGTTCTGTTATCTAGGAACTCCTCAATCCAATCACACAATTGATCTGATAGTCCGTATGCTCTTACTTTGTTCATTAAACGGCTGTGGGGAACTGTGTCAAACGCCTTGCGGAAGTCAAGAAACACGGCATCTACCTGTGAACCCGTGTCTAAGGCCCTGTGAGTCTCGTGGACGAATAGCGCGAGCTGGGTTTCACACGACCGTCTTTTTCGAAACCCATGCTGATTCCTACAGAGTAGATTTCTAGTCTCCAGAAAAGACATTATACTCGAACATAATACGTGTTCCAAAATTCTACAACTGATCGACGTTAGAGATATAGGTCTATAGTTCCGCACATCTGTTCGACGTCCCTTCTTGAAAACGGGGATGACCTGTGCCCTTTTCCAATCCTTTGGAACGCTTCGCTCTTCTAGAGACCTACGGTACACCGCTGCAAGAAGGGGGGCAAGTTCCTTCGCGTAAAATCGAACTGGTATTCCATCAGGACCAGCGGCCTTTCCTCTTTTGAGCGATTTTAATTGTTTCTCTATCCCTCTGTCGTCTACTTCGATATCTACCATTTTGTCAACTGTGCGACAATCTAGAGAGGGAAGCACAGTGCAGTTTTCCTCTGTGAAACAGCTTTGGAAGAAGACATTTAGTAATTCGGCCTTTAGTCTGTCATCCTCTGTTTCAGTACCATTTTGGTCAGAGAGTGTCTGGACATTTTGTTTTTATCCACCTACCGCTTTGACATAGGACCAGAATTTCTTAGGATTTTCTGCCAAGTCAGTACATAGAACTTTACTTTCAAATTCATTGAAAGCCTCTCGCATAGCCCTCCTCACACTGCATTTCGCTTCGCGTAATTTTTGTTTGTCTGCAAGGCTTTGGATATGTTTATGTTTGCTGTGAAGTTCCCTTAGCTTCCGCAGCAGTTTTCTAACTCGGATGTTGTACCACGGTGGCTCTTTCCCATCTCTTACGATCTTGCTTGGCACATACTCATCTAACGCATATTGTACCATGGTTTTGAACTTTGTCCACTGATCCTGAACACTATCTGCACTTGAGACAAAACTTTTGTGTTGAGCCGTCAGGTACTCTGTAATCTGCTTTTTGTCACTTTTGCTAAACACAAAAATCTTCCTACCTTTTTTAATATTTCTATTTACGGCTGAAATATTCGATGCAGTAACCGCTTTATGATCGCTGATTCCCTGTTCTGCATTAACTGATTCAAATAGTTCGGGTCTGTTTGTCACTAGATCTAATATGTTATCGCCACGAGTCGGTTTTCTGTTTAACTGCTCAAGGTAGTTTTCAGATAAAGCACTTAAAAATATTTCACTGGATTCTTTGTCCCTGCCACCCGTTATGAACGTTTGAGTCTCCCAGTCTATATCCGGCAAATTAAAATCTCCACCCAGAACTATAACATGGTGGGGAAATCTACTCGAAATATTTTCCAAATTTTTCTTCAGGTGCTGAGCCACAACAGCTGTTGAGCCCGGGGGCCTATAGAGACATCCAATTACCATGTCTGAGCCTGCTTTAACCGTGACCTTCACCCAAATCATTTCACAATTCGAATCTCCGTCAATTTCCTTCGATACTATTGTACTTCTTATCGCTATAAACACGCCTCCCCCTTCACTGTCCAGCCTATCTCTGCGGTATACATTCCAATCAGAGTTTAGGATTTCATTACTGTTTACGTCTGGTTTCAGCCAACTTTCTGTTCCTAGTACTATATGGGCTTTGTGACCGTTTATTAATGAGAGCAGTTCTGGGACCTTTCTATAGACGCTCCTGCAGTTTACTATTAGCACATTAATATTGTTATTCCTTGTTGCATTTTGCCTACTCCTACCTTGCCGCGTCTCAGGAGGCATCTTGTCGGGCCTAGGGAGGGAATTCTCTAACCTAAAAAAAACCCATGTGCACTCCACACGTACTCCGCTACCCTCGTAGCCGCTTCCGGCGTGTAGTGCACGCCTGACCTATTCAGGGGGACCCTACATTTCTCCACCCGATAGCGGAGGTCGAGAAATTTGCACCCCAGCTCTCCGCAGAATCGTCTGAGCCTCTGGTTTAAGCCTTCCACTCGGCTCCAAACCAGCGGACCGCGATCGGTTCTGGGAACGATACTACAAATAGTTAGCTTTTAAGCTAAAGGTTAGAAAACAGATTTGATTTTCAAACTTACTATTTACTGAATTTCATATTTCATACAGACTTTCAATTAATATTTTATGCAGATATTTAATGTAGATTATTCCAACCTACATAAGACAATGATTAGTTACACTAACACATCTGCAATTATGTTGAAATATTACGCGCAATGTTCATGTCAATACATGTGAAACATCTGGTTCACTGTTGTATTTAGGTAAAATACGAGACAAAACAGGAGATAAATCACTAAAAACACATAAATAAGTGTCATTTTTGTACTGTATGGAGATGAGCAAGTGGTACTCAGCACTGGTGGAGAGCCTACTCCTTCCTAATACCACCAACATGGCACCAGTGATTAACGTACACAGCCGCCATACGGTGGCGACAGCTGCGCCATATGCTCTCACATCATACCACTACATAATGTTTCACTTTCTAAACCTTCAATCGTGTGTGTGTGTATATATGGTCTTTACTATGGAGGGTAATTCGCATTCGGGACCCAGTATTTACTACCGCATTCGAATTTTAAAACTGATTTGAACCGAAACTACACAGGCTACTTGAATTTGTTCTTAAAAACTTCTCCATCGTCCTGAAACTGTCATCATTGGGATCTACAGTGCCAGATCAAACTATAGCGATAGTGGACTACGTGCCATTGGTTCAAATGGTTTAAAAGGCTCTGAGCACTATGGGACTTAACATCTAAGGCCATAAGTCCTCTAGAACGTAGAACTACATAGACCTAACAAACCTAAGGACATCACACACATCCATGCCCGAGACAGGATTGCGACCGTAGCAGTTGCGCGGTTCCGGGCTGAAGCGCCTAGAAGCGCTAGGCCACCGCGGGCGGCCTACGTGGCATTAAGAAAAACTTATTACCCCAATTCTTCGCAAATATGGTTGCAGCTGTTCTCGTTTATAACAGCTTATATCACATCATCATCTTCACTTCTAGATTTTCAAAGAGAGATGATTAATAAATTTTACTCAAGAGGAAAACAATAATACTGAGAATGAACATTGCAGTAACTTATTTTGTATAGTTAGTACGATACTATTGTACTGTCAGAACAGGTCGTCGCTCTTTAGTTTGGGTACCAGCGGAATTTGTCAACAATGAAATATCCTAGGTCATCAGGCGAGCAGTTGCGTAGCAACATTGCGATTCCGAATCGTATTGCGTAAACACATAGTCTGTGCTTGCGTGATTTTCGTTGTGCTATTCGTTTTGTTCTAGAGCGTCTTCTTGGTGAGAAAAGCTCATTAACTGAATATCTGAAGTGCTTTTCGTGAAAAGTCTTCCAACAGAAGAACTTCCAAACCCAGCGTTGGGTGTGACGCAGTACGGAACCGTAAGTGACCATCGATATCTTTTCTTCTTCATCTCTTATCAAGACTAATATCTTTTGCCGTTAATGTCACTCTAAATTACTGCTGCTGAGCGATTTGCACACACATGAAATTTCTTGTAGTTGATTTTATTTGGATGTTTAATCACACCAGCTACATTGTAACGAAAAATGGGAAAAAAAAGTTTCCAGTGATCCGACTTGAGCTTTAGCCTATGAGAGCAGTGTTGCAAAATCGTGGGCACGATTTCGGTAGCTCATGTAACCTGCTGAACTCTCTATATCCTTCAAATTCTGAAAGGTGTATATGTACATCATCAAGAGTGTTTAGGGGCTACGTGTCGGCTATATTCTGCGTCATATTACCATAATGTATCGCTTTTTATGTCCTACATGTTCTAGAGATTGCCAAGGCTCTTTACATTGTTCATAGTCGACGAGGACAAAAAAAGCGAGGTGAAAATTGATATTGTTGAAAATTTGTGCTAGGTGGTAGCAGGGACCGATATAAATATTATACTTAAAAGTCCAGACCGGCGAGATGTGCGCTACAGCGTATGGAAGGGAGATGGCATGGGATGTGGTGGGGAAGAGAGGGGTTTGGGTTCTAGATGAATTTTTTATTTATCTTAAATAAATAGAAATGAGTTGCTTCAAGCAAAAATGTATTTCTGTAATCAGTAAGCTACATTAAATTTGTTAGGAAAATTGTCCTATTCAGTACTCTGTAGCAGGGTGGTGGTGGTGTGTAGACGGCACACACGTGAGGGAATGTAGTTGTCTGGTATTTGATCAAACTCTTCCCTCTTCGTTAGTCTGCAAACTGAAGCGCTACCGGCTAAACCGCCACATTTGACCACGGTTTTATTACGTCGCTTTCTGGCTCTCTATTTGTCCGTCTGTATCTCTCCCCCCTCCCCCCCCCCCCATCTCTCTCTCTCTCTCTCTCTCTCTCATACACTTACAGGCACTTCGTTGCAGAATGAGAGCGTGGAATTTATTTAGCTAAAAAGGGCCTTGCCGCCAAAAGGCATATGCCTAGTTTCCAATCTGTCAGCGGTGAACACCATTAAAAATTTGACTTCATTATACATTCCACAGTGGATGGTACTCTGAGGGGTCGCACAGATTCCGATCAAGTAGACGAGCATGTGTTCTCCTTTACATTGTCTGTCTGTGTATCTACATTATCTGCCCACTTTGGTACAAAAGTACATTCACAGTGTAGGTAGCTCTGTGAAGTTGGTAACTGAGTAGTGAATGATGCGAAGTGAAGGCGACCAAAAATGGTTTGGACGTCGGCAGCTGACCACGTACGAGCAACGAAATCAAAAGCGACACAGATTGTAAACTTCAGAATGCAACATGGGGGCTGGACAGAGTAAAATGAAATCCATCTGCTACAAAGGAAAATAATATTCTGTGTCTGTTCGCGCACATCACATTTTGTTCCAGTAGAATCCAAGCACAAGAAAAGTGTTTCGGCTGTAAATGTTTTGACAATTTTCAAGCAATCAGGGCTTTCGTGAAATCTTTAATGTTTGCAGGAAGCTATGGAAAATATTGTAAGGATAATTTGTTTAGAATGTGTTTTAGGAAGCGCATCGGTGACGTTGATGTGTGTTCCTGAAGTTTTATTACAAGGAAATGGTGCACATACGTAAGGGAATTAAGGACTCCACTATTCATCTGTTGTGTGGCAGTGGAAATGAGTTACCGTTTATTGCTTCTAACCTCTAAATAAGTATGTTTGGATTTTGAATGTTGTTAGTTACATTAATTGTTCACTACTGTATAGTTAATATCTGTGATTACGTGTCACAGATTTTTACGTTTTTCGACCTTATGTTCAAAAGTATTCTCTATTGACTGATTATGTCTGACCTCTGGATGCACGAATAATATTCGAAATTGCCATTAATACGGCTCAAATATTTGGATGCCGTTAGTAGTAAATTTCCCCCTCTTTGTCCCTCGTTTCCGAATATCTGATATACGTAACTGACCTACGAATAGTGTGGAAATCCTCACGTCTCCGAGAAATTCGTATCATCACACAATATTTCACGTTCTAAACATACAAACTTGTGTACATGTTCTTTAATAAGGACCTTTATGCTCTCAGGTTACGCAATATATACTGCCTCATTCCCATTACGATTTTGTTTCGAAACGCAGCTGTACCTTCTGCACGTCTGTCATTGTAATAAATGTGTCGTCTTTTAGTATTATAGCTGCCTCTTGAAATCATTGCATCTTACTTCACAGTTTCTTTCGACGATCGTCGTATTCTGACTACATCTTAATTTTATTCAGGCTTTAAGAAAGGGTCATCTGCCCATCGCAGCGTACCATAGACGCACTCAGGGCGTCGGTTTATAAATGTCAAAATTTCGTGTTAAGTGTCTGATGCAAACATATTTCTCTGAGCTGCTTTCCCAATGTTATTCAGACTTGAAAAGATGTGAATATTCGGATATGTTCGCATTCATAAGTAGTTGCCACTATCATTTCACAGTACATTAAAGTATGATTTCAGGTACTCCTGTGGCTAAAGGACACGTTGTAATCATCGAGGAAATAATTACATGATATGTGCAAGTCAGCTGCTTGTTTTTAAACCAAACTTATTACACAGTTCTCCAGGCACAAACGGGTAGGTAATCGAAAAATTATCGGCTTCTGCCAGCATATTAAGCTCATTTTGGGATATTTTCAATATTCTCAACATTTCTCGGCTCTGTCAGCATCTGTATAAACATTTATGTTAAATTAACGACAACCTCAGATGCAATGTTTACCTAGATTTACCTTGGTTTCAGTTGGGATAACCCAATCTTCTTCAGAATAAAAGGAACTACGATTCGTCCGTAATGGACAACGTCAAAAACTAAAAACTATAATATAGTAATACATCGTCATACTGCAATAACTTATCCGTTGTTTCCGTACTATAACGATGTATTACTATTTATAGTTTTTAGTTCTTGACGTTGTCCGTTATGGACAAGTCGTAGTTCCTTTTATTATGAAGAAGGTTGGGTTATCCCAACTAAAGTCTAGGTAATCATTGCAATGTAGGTTGTTATTAATTAGAAATCAATATTTTCAGTAAATGCTATTCCTTTACCTCGCTTAATAGGCAACGAAAAATTTGAGGGTGTAAGTTTAAAGATGAAACTAACGTGGTCATCAAGGAATTTCATAGCTTATAAGATATGCACTTCTGAACTGCAGTTGATTTGGGAATTTGTGGGCTTGGCAGATCAGACACATATTACACGTATGGTCAGTAAACTGTCTGGATGCAGTCGGAAGTAATCGTCGCTATTTGACGTAGGTCCCAGAGGAATTTATGAACAATGAAATGTCAGACAACATTATGTGGACAGTTGCATAGCAACTTTGCGATTTTGAATCGTGTTGCGTAAACATATTGACTGTGCTTACGTGATTTTCGTAGTGCTGTTCTTTGTGCACTAGAGCTTCTTTTCGGTGAGACAAGTTCATTAATTGAGCTTGTCGAGAAAGGTCTTCCGCCGAAAAAACTTACAAAGCCAGCGTTGGATTGACGCAATACGGAACCGTATGTGATTAGTCAACATCTTCTCTCGGTCATCTCTTATCCCCGCTAACCTTCTTTGCTGTACATGTTACTGTAATCTACTGCTGCTGAACGCTGTAGCTCACGCCTCAGATCACTTTTATTTGGTTTTACTTTGGATGTTTAATCACACCAGCTACATTCTAACGAGAAAGACAAAAGAAATTCTTTCCAATGCGACTTGAGATTCAATTCACGAGAGTACTTTGACTAAATCGTGGCCATGATTTCGGTAAGTCATGTAGCCTGCGGAGTTGTTTACATTCTTTAAATTCCGGAATTTTTTTATTTTCATTTTCGAGATGATTTATTGACTTTGTGCCGACATTATTCTACACCGTATTAGCATACTGAATCATGGTATGTCTTAAATCTTGTATTTATTATCAAGATTGTGTATATTGGTCACAGCCAAGGCAACGAAGAACAGATAGGTCGAATCAAGAAAAAAATTGGTATAGTTGAGAATTTAACCTTAGGACTAGGGACTGACATGAATATTATACTAATGGTCTAGACAGGCGGACTGCTTTGAGAAAAAGTGAAATCCAGTGTTCAGTTAAGCTGCATTATAATTTCGTAAGAAAATTGTCCTGTTCAATTCTCTGGAGAAGAAATATTCTTAGTGTTGCAGCGGTTAAAAAAATCGTAGATTATTGAAAATAATAATTGGCGTTTTAAAATTAATGTTTATTGTTAAACGGAGGGGATAAAGGAACTTATTAAATGGATGTCGCTTGTCAAAGTGCAATATAACGTTGTTAAGGGATAAATTATGTTCTGGTACTGTAACAGGGTGGAGGAGTGTGGGCGGATGCTGCACACGTGAGGGAACGGAGGCCGCTGGCATGTCGTCAAACTCTTCCGTCTTCGTTAGTCTGCAAACTGAAGCGCGGCCAGCCGTTTCTCCATTCTCTCTCTACCCTACTATGTCACGAGTCATTAAACTAAAATCCGCCACTTTTAACGATGGTTGTATTAGGTCACTTGCTGGCTGTCTATCTGTACCTCTCTCTACAGTTACAGTTACAGTGTACCGAGCTCATAGGTGGCGTTGTGAAGTTGGTAACTGAGTGGTCAATGAAGCAAAGCGAAGACGACCAAACATCTGTCGGACGTCAGTAACCAAGTGGTAAAGAGCAACGGAAACAAAAACGAAAAACACTGCAACCTTCACAATGCAACGTAAGGGGAGGAGAGGTTCAAAAAGTCCCAACTGCTACCAAATTACATGCAAGTAAAATAATGTTCATTGTCAGCTGGCGCACATCACGTTCTGTTCCAGTAGAAATCGTGTATAAGAAACGTGTGCTGTTATAGAAGTTTTGCCCTTTTTTAAGAAATCAGGATTTACCTTAGATCTTCTAGGTTTGGAGGAAACTGTGGATACTTTGTTACAGAAAGTTTTTAGACGTGCTTATGAAGTCGGTGTGTCTTTCTTATGGTTTTACTGCAAGAATATGGTGCAGATATGTAGGGGAATTGCTTAAGGTGTCTACTATTTACATGTCGCGTTGCAGCGGAAAGGAGTTGGGGTTTACTGCTTCTTACCACTAAATACGTATTTTCTGATTCTGGTTGCTGATAATTACATTACATACGGGTACTGTTGTATGGATAATATCTTGTGATTTCGCATCCACTAATTTATAGGTTTTCTATCATCATGTCAAAAGTATGCACCATTTATTGTTTAAGACTTACTTTTGGGTGCATGAATAGTATTCGACATTTCCGTTAATTTGTATCGAAGATCTCCGTCGTGTTATTAGTAACTGTGCACCCAGTTTGAGCAAATTTTATGAACGTAACTGACCTAGGAACTGGCTGCACTGCCTCACGTCTGTAACACTTTCGTGCCATCACGTTGTAAGTGTTCAAACATGTGTGTACATGTTCTTTAATAAGTGTCTTAATTCTCTTAGGGAACCATTATTTACTACAGTATGCGCATTTTGATTCTGTTCCGGAACACAGCTTCGCCTTCTGCATGCATTCCTCCATAATTAATTCACCGTCGTTTTGAATGTGTCTTCCTTGCAAACTACGGTGGCCCCTTGACACCATCGCTTTCGTTTTTCAGTTTCTTTCGACGCTTACTCCATTCCGTCCTAATTTTATTCAAGGTCTAAAGGGACGTATCTGCATATCCTGACGACCCACAGACCAACTCAGTGCGTCGGTTTATAAACCTCAGAAGTTCTTGGGAAATGTCTGATGCAATCGTATTTCGTACAACTATTAGTTCAGTGTTACTGAAACTTCACAAGACGTGACTGTTTCGCATCTGTTCATACTCACAAGTAGTTACCACTCGCATTTCACCGCATATTGAAAAAAATTATCTAAGGTATCGGTCTGTCAAAAATATATGTTGTAGTCATGTAGGTCGACGTCTTGCTTTGAAAGCAAATTTATTGCACAATTCTGTAGGCATCTGCGGGTACTGTGTGCGGCTACACTTATAAAGACTTCTATCAGCACATTAGCTTCGATTTGGGAAATTTTCAAGTACACATTATTCTTTTATCTTGCTTAGTAGGGAAATAATGAATCTGATTTTGAAATGTTTAATTCGATACTAACATTATCATTGGTGAAGGTTACGAAGACAAATAAGCCACGTATTACCAATGGCTAGTAAAGCGCTGCGGTACAGTGAGGAGCTATCTAAGTTTTTTAGTGTGGGTCTTAGACAATTTTTTCAAAAATGAAATATCGCACAACACGAGGGGGTCGATGAGAGGCAACATAGCGATGGTGTATCGTGTGGCATAAACATATTGTCTGTGCTTGTGTGATTTTCGTAGTGCTATTTTTCGTACTGTAGTGCTTCTTCTTGGTGAGAAAAGGACATTGACTGAATATTTGAACTGTTTTTTGAGGACCGTCTTTAGATAGGGAAACAAGATAGCGTTTGGTGGGACACTACACGAAACAGTAAGTGACGAGCCAACATCTTGTTTCCGTCATCTCTTATCCGCAATATTATCATTTGCTGTGGACGTCGAGCGTAAACTAATGCTGCTAATCGCTGTGATCTAAAATTTGAAATCGTTCGTATCCACCTTTATTCAGATGTTTATTCGAGCAGGTGTGTTTTACCGAAGGAAACGATCCTTTCCGGTGATCAGATTTGATATTCATACTTCGAGAGTAGTTTCACAGTATTGTCGGGCATGGTTTCGGTAATTGATGTACCCCCGGAATTTTTTGCATTCTGTGAATGCCGATAGTTTTTTGTTTCCATTATCAAGTGAATTTAGTGGCTAGCTAGCGACGTTGTTTTAGGACATATTAGAATACTACATCATGTTACGTACTGCATATAGTGTAGACCATAAAGGTTCTTTATTTTGTTCAGCGTGATTCACCAGCAGCAAATATATGTACACAATTAATTTTTGCTGGTCTGCAACATGGGTGTATCCTGCGAGAAGATGCGGCAGCTTTGCCTCCCTATGAACTAACTGATACCTTGTATCTCCAGCGAGACAGAAAAAAAAGTCAGAATAAGTTTGAAGAAATGCATCACAGTTATTGGGTGCTGTGAAGTGGCATGAATCGTGAAGTCTGTCATTCTACAAACTAATATGAGTTTCCTACATCTCGTCCCCATGGCCCTATTTTTGCAGACGTACTACATACACATCTGCTCTGTAGTGTAAACAAATGATATTTGATTGTGGTGTATAAGCAACAAACGAAAAAACATGAAATTTGTTCATGTAATGGTTACTTCCACGTCCAGTCGGTTTAGCTGTTGCTGAATCTTACAGCTAGTATGATCGCGATCCATGAGACTTATTTGTCCTGGCTCTCCGTCCACAGGCAGCGTTGAACATCATTGATGCTCTCGATTCCGCTGAGGCTTGCAGACACAAGTGGTCAGTCGCGAAAAGTCGCGGAACCACGAACCCCTCAATAGATTTCCCACACAATTCGGATGATACGTCAGGAACAAAAGAGTTTCAAGTGCCTCGACATACGACATGGGAGGTTCGCCAGTAGCTATTTAGCATTTTATTTAACAGCGAGTACAGTTGCATGCGCTTTTTTGCTTTAGAAGAGAACTATCCTGTCTTGAAAGTATATTTTAGGGTAAGGCAACGGTTAAAGAAGATGAAAGAATTTAATTAGAGATGCTATAATGTTCGTAGATTATGAAAATGCTTTTGAGAAATACAATAGACGAGTGATACGTTACATCCTGCAAACAAAGGTTACCCAGTTCGTCTAATCAACTCTTTTGAAGCTGTTACAAATGGCCAAAAATTATGATGGATAATAAAGAACTTGCATAAATAAACAACAATAAAACAGTATTAGACAAGTATGTAACCTGTCTCCAGCTCTTTTCAACTTCTGCTATAAGCAGATGCTCAAATGACGAGAGTTCAGTAATGAAATTAAAAACTACGGTCCAAAATTAAACGCAAAATAATTTGAGCAGTCTAAATGAGATTTTTCCGTAGTGTTATAGCGTGAATCTGGAAATAGTGCCTTATATGTAGAGATTAAGAATAAATTAGAAGTTGATTTAGTGTGTAAAAAAAGAACTTAACAGCAAAAGATGGCGGGGGTATATTTCAGTACTGTTTATCTTAGCCTGCTGTAGTAAGTTGACAGCAATCCAGTTTCCATTGATGCTGAAGTCGACTGTTAAGCACTGATTACTAATCTCAGTTTGGGCTTTCTGGGGCAGGGATTCTGAGGGTATTAGATTAGGAAATGGCACACTTAAGGTAGTAAAGAAGTTTTGCTATATGGGGAGCAAAATAACTGATGATGGTCGAAGTAGAGAGGATATAAAATGTAGACTGGCAACGGCAAGGAAAGCGTTTCTGAAGAAGAGAAATTTGTTAACATCGAATATAGATTTAAGTGTCAGGAAGTCGTTTCTGAAAGTATTTGTATGTAGTGTAGCCATGTATGGAAGTGAAACATGGACTACAACTAGTTTGGACAAGAAGAGAATAGAAGCTTTCGAAATGTGGTGCAACAGAAGTATGCTGAAGATAAGGTGGATAGATCACGTAACTAACGAGGAGGTATTGAATAGGATTGGGGAGGAGAGAAGTTTGTGGCACAACTTGACTAGAAGAAGGGATCGGTTGGTAGGACATGTCCTGTGGCATCAAGGGATCACAAATTTAGCATTGGAGGGCAGCGTGGAGGTTAAAAATCGTAGAGGGAGACAGAGAGATGAATTCACCAAGCAGATTCAGAAGGATGTAGGTTGCAGTAGGTACTGGGAGATGAGGAAGCTTGCACAGGATAGAGTTGCATGGAGAGCTGCATCAAACCAGTCTCCGGATGAAGGCAACAACAACATCATACTTGCCAAGTTCCTTGTCGCAGTGGTTCCTGTCGGATCCCCGAAGTTTACTGCTGTTGAGCTGGTCTAACACTTGGATCGGTGGCCACCCGGTATGCAGAGCGCAGTTGGCAAACGGGGTGCACTCAGCCCTTGTGAGGCAAGCTGAGGAGATACTTGATTGAGAAGCAGAGGCTCGCCGGCCAGAGTGGTCGAGTGGTTCTAGGCGTTAGAGTCTGCAAGCGCAAGACCGCCACGGTCGCAACTTCGAATCCTGCCTCGGGCATGGCCGTGTGTGATGTCCTTAGTTTAGTTAGGTTTAAGTAGTTTTAAGTTCTAGGGGACTGATAACCTCATAAGTTAAGTCCCATAGTGCTCAGTGCCACTTGAACAAAGCAGCGACTCCGGTCTAGTAAACTGTCATACGTCCGGGAGAGCGGTGTGCTGACCACATGCCCCTCCATATCCGCTTCTAGCGACGCCTGTCGGCTGAGTATGACACGGCGGCCGGTCGGTAACTTGGTGCTTCCTGGCCTGTTCGGATGGAGTTTAGTTTTTAGACTCCTATACTTGAGTTAAGACGCGTTTATCAAATTACTGAGGATCTGTATGTTGCGTTGAGCTCGATTCATGGTTTCTTAGGATTTACCTTTATCATTACATCACCAGAAAAGCACCACTTTCAAGCACGTTCCTGTTAGATCGCTTCCTTGTCTGTCAACCTCTTCGGTACAGGTTCCACAATTAATTCTAAATCAACTTAAAGGTGACGTAGAGTCTTGAAACTTCCAGCATTGTTCAGACATACCTGGTAAAGCAATATTAGCTCACTATCTTGTCTGGCGTGTGGCGGAGGGTACTTTATATACCACTGCCATCTGCCCCTATTTCTGACCCAGTCTCGAATGGCCCGAGGGAACGGTAGGTGGTGATCCACCGTGGGAGGTCAGATGTATCCACTTTTTTCCCACACGGTCATATCCTTAGGTAAACGTAGGAGAAAGCAACAGGTTTTGCAAGTAAGGTGAACATAAACTACAATAATCCTGAAATATATCATAGACTCCGTTTTAATCTCACCAAAATGTAATTTTAACTCTTTTAAAGCCATATAGAGCGCAAATAACTCAATGCTACCTCACGCAACTATTCCTTCTAGTCGATAGATCAAGCTATCCGATACATGCTTTACATTCGTCCGTTTGCCACAAGTACCTTGTCCTCTTTTGGCGCAATTTATGGGCAAATTGGTGGTAGACTCTTTGCATGTGGAAGTGGCTTTAAAATGGCAGGGCAAAGAATTTGTGGAAATTTGTACAGAGAGCCAAATAAGTAGGGCAACAGTAACTAGTGAGAATCGTTGTTTGTGAAGAACAGTGAAGAACGTGAAGAACAGAGAAAGAAACGGAAAAGAAAAAGGAAAACGTACAGCGTTGGTAACTATAAAGCTGTGTTCTGTCCCATGAAATCATGCGTACTGTTCGTACATTGTTCTAAAATGCAATGCGAAAACCCCCCACTCTATACATCACGTATCATAATACTAGTTCGAAAACTGTGTACCTGTTTTAATTGGCACTGTAAGTCCCCACAACCCGACAAGCCTTCAATCATCGATTTGGTTCTTAGAACATGTTCGGTCTACATGTATTATTGTACTAACTGAAACCGTTACTTTGGTCAGAATTTGTAAATCATTCATGAGCTAATATTTAAATTTCCTAAAAACACTCCATTATCAGACATTTCGACGTTTCTGTAGGTTCCATCTACTAGAATACTGATTAGTAAAATATCTTCGTAGAGACCTCTCCCTGTTCTCATTCCAATCTTTCTGACCGTCCAACAGTCAATAATGGACACGCTGTAATTCCGTGTGATCAGTACGTGACGTGATATCTATTTTTTTCTTCGCAGATGTTCCGGAGGCTTTTGGGCGTGTTCTGCCTCCGGTCTCGGCGGGAGGCAGAGGAAGACTTTTACGGAGACCTGATAGACGTCGATTTAATTGGAAAGCCAGAGGTGAGGACCACCGAGATTTATTGGAAAAACAGTAATGACTTAAGTGCACCCACGTTTACTAAGATAATTACTTGAGACCTCTGATTACTGCAAGACCTTCTGGATTTAGTAAATCTATCTTAGCTACTCTTAGTTGTAAGTAGGTCATCATAGAATAACAACTATTCCTTTGTGCCTTCGTTAAACTTGCTTGTAGCGCTAATAAAACGAAATATCCTTCGGCTTTCTATACGAGTACATCCGTTTCATAGGAACTCTGTTGCCACTGGCCCGCTCAAAATTGTACTTTGTACGAGAAGAATGTACTTTAAATAAAAAAGGAGGTTACGCAGGACATTAATAGTCAGAAATCACTTAAGTTTCTGAGATTTAATATTAGATGGAACTATTCGAAATCACAAGAGCTGCACAAGAATTTACGAAATGTGGAGAAATGTATTCATAAACTGGTTTCTGTTGGTTCCAAAATCGGTAACAACGTAGTTTACAATACGTGCAACTCCTGCTAGTACAGCATTTATCACTATTGAAGATTCACTCTAACTTCTGATACAATTAATGGAAGAACTGTATCAGATCTCACTTGTGCATGATGATGATTCGTTAACTGATACTTGGACCAACTGAGTAGGCGATGATTTTAGGTCCGGCTTAGCCACTTGCAGGTTTCCAAGTCGACTGTTGTAACTGAATGTGCGTACACCCTCGGAGAATATCTGTCGCAGTCGGAGACGAAAAGTCATTAGAGAGTTTTGTACACCGACCAGGGACTATCAGCACGGATGATTTAAGCGAAGATAATTTAAAAGCAGTTTGCTTCAATCCCTATTCTAAGTACAACATATTAACGATCCAGACCCAAGGTAAAATACTGTCGTATTGTTACCATATGACCGTCTGGAAAACAATCCAAGTATGTGCTACCACAGCTAAGACCTTTCTGTCTAACTGATAAATGTTGCAAGGCGGCTGAATTTAATACACTAACAGGAGAGTAATTTAACTTATGGTGCGAGTAAACGCCCACAAAATATTAGATGTTACATAAAAGATAGAAAATAAAACTGAAAATCAACAAATGGATGAATTGTGACCTTGGAAACAAATCTCCCACAGAGGATGAGCGCCGCGCGTTGGCGGCTGCGCTCAGACGTGGACGAGTTGGTTCTGCTGGCAGCGCAGGCGGAGAAGTCCCGGCCACCGCCTGCTGCCATTGATGTAGCCTGCGGCAAAGTCATCGGGAAGGTAAGGTGGCACTAAAGTCACAACTTCATTGATAACTCGCTGCTAAGGGTTAAGTTAGATTACATACAACATACCCTTTTCTCAGACCAATATAAAGTGGCACAAGTATAGTTAATACTGGAAGATAATAATTATGATCCTTGTCACCGTTAATGATTTCCCCTGAACACACTTCCCTTTCTTTCGATCACACACAATAATAGAAAGATGTTCTCTCTTAATGTACACTTTGTCCATACGAGTCACACTATACAATTATTGGTACTGTAGTTGCGTAAAGGAAGTCTTATGAATTTTAAAGGGAAGAATTGCTTTTGTGTGCAGGTGAACGATGGCTGGATGGTTGTTACGACTGCCGAGATCCATGAGCCGCCTGTGGTGGAGTGTGACGAGGACATCCCGCCGATCCCTCGCCGCCGGAGAGGGTGTCGGAGGTGCTGGGCGGAGAGAGTCGGGGAGAAGACCGTTGTGCGCCCACCTGGCGGCCGGGCACACCGCCTGACTACCCACTAAACGTATTCCTGACGAGCACATCCCACCATTTCCTCGTCGTCAGTGTGGGTGTTGGAGGTGCTGGATGAAAAAAAGTCAGTGCAAGAACTGTTGTGCGGGTAACAAAGGGACAGGGATAATGACTCACTAACCAATAGACATGTTCGTGAGGAACTGATTACATTGGATATCCCAACAATGCCTCAACGTTGGGGATGTGTTAGAGATACTGGCCAGAGAATGTCACGGCTAAGAGTCTTGGGTGACTGCAAATTGGGTGGTGACAACAGCTTTTCTACAAGCCAGTGAACATATTCATGAGGAACTTAGAACAGTGTATGAGGAGGGCAAATCACCGATGCCCCATTATTCGACAGGGTGTTCGTGCTGCTGGATGGAGAATGTCATGACTGGAACTCTTGCATAACTGCAAAGTGGATTGGGATATCGGCTCACTAGCCAGTGAACATATTCATGTGGAACCAAGTACACTGGCTCAGGACATCCCATTGATGCCATGTCATCAGTGACAGTGCTGGTGGTTCGGGCAGATAAAATCAAGACTAAATCTCTTGTTTGTCTGAAAAGTGAATGGGGACACCGACTCACAGATATTTAAAGTGAATGAATTATTAAATGAATTGATAAAATGATACTTTAAAAGCATCCATGTAAAAGAATGTTAATGAAGCTTTAATATCATTGAACTCCATTTAAACAAGTAATGAAATAAAATTAATAATATCTATCAAAGATGTACGATTATTTCTCTCTCTTTACATGTATGACTGCATTGAGACAAATATTTGAGAATGTTATCTTTTTTGATGCCCATCACCCACAGAAATATTATACACAGACTGCCATAACTTTCAGTACACAGATTATCCTTCTTCATCATTACAAATGACACATAATAGTGAGTTCATTTGGCTTACGACCAACTAACAAACAAATTACACACGTAGTGCATTTTACCTGTCTGCATTGCTGCATAGTGCAGTTGTATTTTTACCTAACGGAAATGAAACAGCCATATAACATTATAACATAGCTGTGAGTGAAAGCGCGTCATTCGCTTGAATGAAAAGAAGTGAAAACAGAGGACGATCAAACTGAACATCGATTGAAACTTGCGAGGAACTAAAGCGGGCAACGATTTGCTTAAAACTCCATTGCTCTCCTCTCAACTGCAGGGATTTGATTCTACACACCAATAAAATTTTTATTTCATACAAGTATCTAAGATAGTTTCTGATATTACAGGGTGCCTAAGGGTTACAGGAGTCACAGTTTTTAATCAATCATCAGTAAATGTAGTTTCTGGTTTGGAAGTGTCGAGCGCAACTTCCAGTGTTACTCAATAAGGACAATATTCACACACACCATATTCTGTCACGAGAAGAGTTGACGTACACAGAAACGATCCTACAGACACATAAGTAACACCACTTCACTACGTGGGGTAATTTAATTAGTGTATGTAGATGAATTAATAAATACACACAAAGTATAAGCTAATTATGTACAGAAAAAATATTAATGTATTAGGAGTATCCCAAGGCCACCGGCCTTATCATTATGCTTAACTGCTCAACTTTACTGTTTGCACAGCATGGATACAAATGTTGCGAGTGGGCCAGACAACAATGAAGAGCATTCGCCGGTGACAACACCAACGCTATTTTATTCAGTAGAACATTAACACAAATTCTTCTCCCCTTACTCTTACGAAAAAACTAAATTTTTACCAAATTCTTAACAAGAAAAAGTTTCCCATATTAGCTAAACCTGTCTTTTGTTTATAATACTTTGGCAGTGATCGAAAATAACCTTTTTTTGTAGACTTGAAAATTCGTTAAAGCTACTAAAATTCACCCTAAACTAGAAGTAAACACACAACAAATGTGTTACGCCCGTCGGTGACGTATGTTTAGAATAAGACGAAGCTATATGAATAAAATTGAGACCTCGCTTATGCGGTGATAATGGAACAGACAGCATCGGTGGTGCAGCGCTGCCATCCACGACCGTACTGGTAGGTGGGCAGATCCCATACAAGGTCAACTACAACAGACGCAAAACTAATCTTAAGAACTTATAACAGTGCACTCCATTTACAGCAAAGTAAGGACAAATTCTGGTACATAACAAATTGTAAGGCAACATAAATTGATAAAACCATATGCCCATGACTACACACGATTATAAGCAAACTATCTGCAGGCGCAACTCAGAATTGCAATGGGTTATACAGTCCTCTGCAACACCAAAATTACAGTAACACCAGAATTACAGTGAAAGGCGAGAAGACAAGTCATCAACGCTCCAAAATTATTTTACCATATGTATGAACATAATGACGGCCTTGAAAATAGTAGCTTTTTTAAAAATGAATCTCCATATTTTTATTGGGAGACCAAACAAACTTTAAATGTCCAAAAAAGATGTACTGAAGCTGGTCCGGAATAACTTCAATGAAAAGGGTAGCTATGCTTAAGATAAACTGCACTGCTTTTAAATAGGAGACACGACAGAATTTCAATCTCCAGAAGTTTTTCATCAGCAGTTGGCGATAATAACTTAAATGAAAAGAGCAGGACTTATTAAAAAATCTTCACCAATGAAATGAACAGCAGTTATGTTGCAATAAACCGCGACAGGCAACAAGTACAGCGATACAGTTGAGGGGAACCTGGCTGTACTACCACGATGCTAGGGAGAAAAGCACGAAGTTTATCTTAACAAGCTCACCGAAATAAATCATGAATTAATAGGGAAGGGCACAGAAGGTATCATCAATCTTGGATTATTCAAATTTATGGAGTTTACTATCACCCCAAAAGTGGCCAAAACGACGTCCTTGTACAGAACAGGACCCTACCCGCCGATAAAGAGTTTAATACGTCAGGGATGAAAGGCGGTAGATGAATTACCTCAAGTGGGAGAAGTTTTGTGAGTGTATGAACATTGTGAGGAATTTACGAATGCATTAATGTTCCACAACAGTGATGCTTCAGTTGACGTATTTGTTGACTATTGGTTTGTTCTGTAAGAGTGTGGCTGATGTAGTAGAGATTCCGTTAATGTTGGATGACTTAGAGAGGCAGGTTTTGTGATAAAGTTAATGGTCACGAGTTAGGGCCGAACTGGCGTTTTCTGACGTGATGACTAATAAACTCGGTGTCACCACCAGGGTTCGGTATAACATCGGTTTGATGGACGATATTCTGGTTTGCTAACGTCCATAACGGTTGCGCCACCCAAAATGAAAATTTTGTGACAGCTGATTAATGAGAGGCATCGAGTCGGCGTGATACGGGTTTTTACCCCTCCGTATGCGTCGCCCATGTTTCAGGCACCGAAGGGTCAAGCCGGTAGTTGGCGATCGGTAGTTGATTATACAATTCCTAACCAAAAAGCCGTCTTAAAATCTGTACCGCTCCCGGACTTCCGTACCTGTTCTATTTCCTTTGCAGGGGGCACAGTATACTACCGTCCTGAATTTGAACAAGGCGTTGCAGAAGATTTCTCTCATTGAGGACTGTATACGTGCTACAGGTTTTTACACCGTTTGGAAGCTGTACCAGTTCGGTAGTGTTCCTTTCAGTTTATACACCGAAGCGGCAGTACTATCATTTCTCTTAGACTCTGTTTTGGGTGACGCGTGATTCAAATCAGTGTGCAGCAAAGTCCTTATTAGCCTGCAGGAAGTGGGTTTGACCGTTAAACCATCCATGGTAAATCTGGAACTAAGGGAGCTGCCCTTTTTAGGACCTTGGTCTCACCTAGTGTTGTTAAAATATATCAGAGAAAGAGACAAGATCTTTAGAGAAGAAGGAAATACCTCTCTTTATCCGTATCTCACATTTTTTTTATAAACTGTGCTTCGAATTTTGTCCAATTTGCAGAAACAGTAAATGGCTTGAGGAAGAAAGGGTTGAGTCTCCAGATGGGGGAAACCCAGCACGCGGTCTTTGAGACAATTTTAGTATCTTTGAGTATTCTGCATGTTTTGGATGTTATGGATTATGAACGATCCTTCATTGTCCAAACGTGTGCTTCTAATTCTAGCGTCGTTGCTGTCGTTCCACAAAAAAACGATGGAGTGCGATCGTTTAGCTTATGGTTCCAGAGCCATGTCCCACATGTAACTGAAGTACTCCGTGTGAGTGGGAAGTCTTCTTGGTTTTGGCCTTCCAAAAGTTCAAGTTCCACTTGGAGCTTTGCCATTTGTCCTCGGAACAGACCGTCAGGCTTTGATTTGGGTGGTCGCGAGATCCAGGAAGACAGGACCAATCGCGAGGTGGGTTCGAGGTGGGCTGTGTTTGTTTACATCTTCCGTTTCCTTGTCAGGCACATCCAGGGAGCAAATAATCTGGTAACAGATTCATTTAGCCGTATGTTCCAGGAGAATGCAACGGAATAACAGCTGTAATATGATTCACTGGACTCTAAATGGGTTTCAATCGTGTTTTCTGAGGTACATGAGCTCTTTGGGAAGTTGCTGGACAAATTAGATGCAGGAACCATAGAATCATGGGATGAGACAAAATCCTGATACTGGGAAAGGTGTCAGGTAATGAACTGAGAAAAGAAGTATATGTTTTAAGTCTAAGAGCGCTTACCGTGATTTATTTTCAAAGAATATTCTTAAGAATTTATTTTATTTACTAGCGATTCATCAAGAGCATTAGCACCCGCATCTCGTGTTCGTGCGGTAGCGTTCTCGCTTCCCACGTAACGGGTTCCCGCGTTTGTATTCCCGGCTGCGTCAGGGATTTTCTCTGCCCCGTGATGGCAGGGTGTTTTGTGCTCTCCTTAGGTTAGTTAGGTTTAAGTAGTTCGATTTTAACTTGTAAGGTGAAAGGGCGGCGACTTTATATACTAAAATGATCATTTAAATAAGAGCCCATGATATGCAATCTTATATAAAATTCTACAAGTTTGGCCAGACCATAGTTAAGATGCTCTATAGTACACAGATACCGCCTCTTAAGATCATAGGCAATAATAACAAAGTTTCCAAAGATCGAAACATATTTCAGATATTAGACCGTTACACTCCAACCAATAAATTCGTTAACACACCAAATCCGACAAACATGACAGAGGTAGTTGCTAACGTACGGTAGATTGATAGGGAGAGTACCGCCTCCAAAGCAAACGACTGGTGAATTCACCAAGAAAACATGTAGAATGTAACAAGAGTAAACCAAACAAAATGTCACCAATCACTTAACTTTTAATAAACGGCGATTTCTCGAGAAGACCTGGCGCAGCAATCCCAAATCGCTCTAACGAACCGTCCCCTGCCAGCCGCTTCAACGGACGCAGGAAGGCGCGCCGATCTCCCGTCTCACGGCGTCGCAGCTCACACCGACCAGACTCATGTCGTGGGTTGCTCTCGTGTCGACCGCGAAGTCACTACACCGCGCTATAAGCCGCGGCCCATTGGGCTCACGTGGCGACCTCACATGCGCCGACGCTCCAGACCGACAAGTCGTCTTGTGTCTCAGTGTGCGACCGACCAACCAATCATTCCAACCGCCAATGACCATTGCCTGAGCAAACTCGAGCAGACTGCCGGTCTAACGCGCAGACTCAGATGCAGCAAATAATCCCCGACCGGGCGACCACTCGCTGAGTTCTCTTACTGCCTAACAAATGCGGACGAGAGACTGACCCAGGATGACCAAATGGCGAGTTCATAGCGCCCCTTAAATTCATGTGAAGAGGCAACCTTTCCCCTTTCCCAGCAGAGGGAGACACCAAAGCTGCGATTGCCACAGCGGCGCCACCGCCACCAGAAACGGAGGGCGACTGTTTCACGCTACGCGCTGCAGCGCGCTCTTTAAAACCGCAATTTTTACCACAGCTCAGAGCGACAGATCCTTTAAGATCTGTTTACCAGAGTAACTAGTGTTGGCCATTTTTAAGTATTTTGACAACCCCCTTATTGCCGGTCATTTGGAAGTGAATAAAACGGTTATGAAAGCTAAACATTATCTTTCTTGTCCACAACGAATAAAGATGTACGTAAATTAGTGGGTAAGTGTGAAGATTGCAAATGCGCCAAGCCCAAAAACAGTTCTACAGAAGGCTTACTTCAGTCCACGCGAGGAAGTGATCCCATGGACAAAATGTTCATTGATTATGTCGCATCAGTCCCACGGCAAAGGGATGGGAACCGTTATGGTATTGTAGTGGTGGACTCCATGTTTATTTTTTGGGTCATCAGGTTTTTCACTAGTTTGATTCGGCCTGCCACAAATTCCACTCGTGTGCTAACCTCTTCATCTCAGAGAGTACATCCAGCCAAAGTCTTCCGTTATTTGCTGGATGTATTATAATCTCTGTCTTCCCCTACAGCTCCGTGTAGTACTATGGAAGCATTTCTTTGATATCTTAACAGATGCCCTATCATCCCTTCTCTTCCCCTTGTCAATGTTTTCCACGTATTTTGTTCCTCGCCGATTCTGCGTAGAACCTTCTCATTCCGTACCTGAGAAATTCATATAATTTTCAACATTCTTCTGTAGCAATACATCTCAGATGCTTCGATTCTATTCTGCTGTGATTTTCCGTAGTCCATGTATCAATGCCATACAATTCTGTGCTCCATACGTACAGTTTCAGAAATTTCTACATCAAACTAAGGCCTATGTTTGACACTAGTAGACTTCTCTTGGCCAGGAATGCCATTTTTTCCATTGCTAGTCTGTTTTTGACGTCCTTGCTCCGTTCATCATTGGTTATTTTTCTGCCTAGATAGCAGAATTTCTTAGCTTCATCTACTTCGTGAGCATCAACGTTGATGTTATGTTTCTCGCTGTTATTATTTCTGCTACCTCTCATCGCTTTCGTCTTTCTTGGATATATTCTCTGTTCAGATGCTGTACTCAATAGATAGTTCATACCGTTTAGCATATAATGCAATCCTTCTTTACTTTCAATCAGGATAGCAATGTCATAAACGGATCGTATCACAGAATTTTAACTCCACTCCTGAAGATTTCCTTTATTTCCATCATTGCTTCTTCGATGTACAGATTGAACAGTAGGACGGAAAGTCTACGTCCCTACCTTACACCCTTTTTATTCCGGCCCCTTCGCTCATAGTCACCCACTCTTATTATCCCCTCTGGCCTTTTGTACATATAAAATATTACCCGTCTCTCTCTAAAGCTTACCCCTATTTTTCTTTAGTCTTGCTTCTATTATCAACTGTAGTCTCAGAATTGCGTCACTGGTGGTTTTACCTTTTCTAAAGCTAAACTGATCGTCATCTAATACATCCCACAATTTTCTTTTCATTTCTTCTGTATATATAAGTCTAGTCACCAACTCGGGTGCGTGAGCTGTAAAGCTGAATGTGCGATAATTCTGGTTCCTCTCTGCTCTTGCACTCTTCGGAGTTGTGTGAATCATATTTTTCCGAATATCAGGTCGTATGTCACCAGACTCTACTAAACACCCATGACTTACAGATACCCATCAGAATCATGTCTGAGTTACGGAGGCTCGGATAGATCTCTCAATCGCGATAGTCATGCGGAATCTTCGACGGTTTTCTGAGCCACGCCTCTTGACAAGCATTTGGTGAGGCAACTGCAGATTGTTAGGGAAAGCGGAAACAGCGGCTGAAGGCTCGCGCGCAGCCTATCGCCTTTCAGTCCTGACATATTGAACTTCATCAATCCGAGAGTGGTATTTTGGTCAGAGCAACGTTCTTGTATAGATCAAGTCTACATCCGTAGAGATAGAGTTTAATATGTTTTAACTGAACGCACTCACTTTTCATTTTAATTTGAGAAACTTGCAGCTTGATATCTTTGCCCGTGACGATATTGTGTAGCAAGGGGCTGAGAGGGTTGAGCATCTGGATGTTCTAGCTTGGACCCACAAAGCGAGAGACCAACTTAGAAAATTTGGCTACTTCACCCTAGCCTTGGCCACAAAATTGGAAATAAAATCATGAACACCAACCCTCACCCTGCATACATGGTGACCCTTATTATAGCACTGTGCCTACCTCCAATGTGTGAGCCCAGTATTCTTTCTCCTTGTTTCCCATTGCTGCTGTATGACCTCAGAAGTGACTTTGCCCGGTGAAAGATCGTTCAAATAGCGTAAAGTAGACAGTGGAGAATTCAGAGGGTATCTCCACGTGAAGCAGAGGGGTGTTGCCTTACGTATCTCGTGAAGACCCGTATCAAAGGCTGAGTTGAACCTTGGAATAGAAAAAGTCCACTAGTGCTGAGATTCTGTGTCATACATGATCAGTGCAGTTTTTAAATTACTGTTCATTGTTTCGACAATAGAACGCCGAGGGCAGTACGGTAGGGTGATGAACAGAAACGCTTAAATTGGCTGGACAGAAAAGTTCAGTACTGTCACCAACCATTGTCTGAAGGAGGGCAAAAAGTGGAGAATAGTCTAGACAAATGGCGTATGGTGAAGGCAGTAGTCATTCGACTGCATGGAACCAACTTTATACACCAGGTAATAGTGTCCCTGTAGTCTAGGTGTAACGCGCTTGTGTAGTAATCGAAATGTTCTCGGCTCCCTGTGTGAAACCCGCAACGGGTTAAATTTTGATTAATAATAAATATTGGCGGCCGAAGACTTTCGGGGTAAGAAGTCCCCATCATTATGCCAACGGCCTTGTTGAAGAGGGCGGAGGAGCGAACGGAGGTTTATAACCCCACTTCTCCTCGGGATGGGAAACACCCCTAAAGGAGGAAGAATCAGCAGTGGCCAATGGCATGTGGATGCGAAAGGCAATGGAAACCATTGCATCAGATCACGTAACGCTTATCCAGAGGACATTTGGCGTGTAACTGAACAAGTGTCTTGATGATCTCTTCGTTGGTAAAAGTTTCGGGAACAGTCCCCCCTCTCCGATCTCCAGGAGGTGGCTGCCAGCACTAGGTGACCATGAGAAAAAGATTGAATACTCAGATAAGGGATAAAGTTTTCGAGTCATGGCGTGGAATGTCAGAAGCTTGTTCATAGTAGGGATGGTAGAAAGTTTAAAAAGAGAAATGCAAAGGCTTAATCTACACACAGTTAGGGTCATTCTTGTGTTCTGGAAAGAAGTCATGCATTTGTGGTCATATGAGTGTAGGGTAGTATCAAGAACAGCAAAAAATGGTTTAAAGGGAGAAGGATTCGGTATAAATAGGAAGGTAGGGGAGATAGACTGTAACGAATTTTAGGGAGGTGCTCAAGGAGTATCATAATCACAATAAATTAAGAGCACACCTATCACAGCTTGTATATGTTGGCCACAACCTGTTGTTTGTAGGAAGTAGAGGAGGAGGAGTAGGAGATTAGTGTTTAACGTCCGGTCGACTGCGGGGTTATTACAGACGGAGCGCAAGCTCGGGTGAGGGAAGGATGGGGAAGGAAATCGGCCGTGCCCTTTCAAAGGAACCATCCCGGCATTTGCCTGAAGCGATTTAGGGAAACCACGGAAAACCTAAATCAGGATGGCCGGAGACGGGATTGAACCGTCGTCCTTCCGGATGCGAGTCCAGTGTGCTAACAACTGCGCCACCTGGCTCGGTGTTTGTAGGTAGTGAACTTGGTTAAATGCGGGAGAAAAATTAATAACAACGTTGTCCGCGATAGCAGAGTAGGAGAAGTTCCTAAATTAAATGATGTACTTGTTCATTTTTAAAAAGCGGTATTGCTATGAAGAGTGAGGTGCTTTGGCTTTCATCCTGGGAAGGGTTTTTGTCTTAGGTGTACACTCACTTGTGTGACTGTCAATACACTAACGCGGAATTCACTGCATTGGCCCGAGGGGCCATTAAGCGTGTTACACTTCCAGAATTGAGAGCACCTTGAGGCCACCCTCACCCCTGTACTTAGACATTCATTACACATATTTATCGATTCACAGCAGGTGGAAATTTCAGTGGAGCGGATGTTACATTATATCCACAACATTCAAGAAAATCGTCAAATCATGATTACATAGATGATTTTCAGCTACCAAGATGTCGTGTCCTTACTAGGTATTTGCATATTCCTTTTATGCAGTAATCGCAGAAGGGCACAACCTACAGATCAGCCGAGACACCAGTTGCCAGACGGGTTTTTAGCAGGCAATGGCCGTGGGAACGATTGATGGGTCGTAGAAGTTCTGTATTATGTGGTATAAACTTTACATTCAGGATTGTATTGTAGTAAGGTCCTGGTGACCTGCCATTAAGAGTCAGCTCATGCTGTAAATGGATAAGGAAGGACCCATGTGGTACACCTCAGGAATGGAAGGCTCGGTCCTGGAAGATTCTGGACGAATCTTTCGAAAGAGGGGATGTGTGTTGCACACAAAAAATTTAGATGCGCGAGTTGAGATTATCTTAAACGTGTTATCCCACTCGCAGCTACGCAGTAGAGGCAAGCCTGTCCGAAGTGCTAACAGAGTTAGCCTTTGGACTTGGACGGGCGAGCCACGTTGAACTTCAATGCCGTATCATAGTATGACCAAGAGTGAGCTGATGTTTCATAAGAGACACTTGCGCACTACCGAGAAAATAACGCGACGCAAATTTCACTGGGTGTAGGAGACCGTACTCCTGGCACAGCGAGCTAGTAAAAGCTGAAAGCCAAGTAACATGAAATAAACATACTCGTCCCCCTATAATAGTACTAAGTCGCACTCGTCGTTGTATGGTTATAAGTGATCGAGAGTAGGAACTCAAAGCATGAAATAATGCCTCCATTCTGTCTGCTTATTAAACTGAAGAGAATGCTGTCATCTGTGTTATAGAGAAACCATGACCAAGCCTTGGTGATGGATATCTGCTGGCAAACCTGGCAACGAGGCACACCATGTCTGTGGCGTGATGGCTGCGGTATTTGCGATAAGTTTGATGATGTGGGGAGTTTGGGCCCAGTCAATCTCCACCCCCTGAGCTACTTTGGTCGATGGACTACCAGATGTCTAAGGCGCTGCGGCCTTGGGCTGTGCGGCTGAGGTTAGAGTCCTCCCTCGGGCATGGGTGTATGTGTTTGTCCTTAGGATAATTTAGCTTAAGTAGAGTGTAAAGTTATGGACTGATGACCTCGGCAGGGAACTGGATTTGCAATGTAGATTAGAGTTGTGGTTTTTCTACCTCCTACATAGGAGTCAATAGTTCAGATGCTATTACAGGGAGTCATATCTGGAGTAGGAATAGTACCCTACAAACATGATGTCATTGTAGTGGGAAAAGGACATGAGTTTGGTTAATAAAGTAGTGTTTGAAAATTAAAGTTTCCTTCTAACTACCACCTCTACACTCACCTTTGTTTGAACAGGGCGAGATTGTGAAGACGTTAGACACTTGAGTCGTTTGTGCATTGAGAGAGCATGTCGAGTATAATGGAATATAGAACAATTTATATTAAAATTATTTGTTTCATTACTATTAGTATGAATCTGGAGTGGTCATGCGGTGGATTGTGGAAAGAGGCTGTCAGCTAGGGCTGATTGTGCTTCTGTGATCATCAACGCAGTTTTTACAATGAATAATTAATGTTTGTGGAGCGATAATGTAACTTTTAGTACATCACTCCTACAAGGATTTAATGTTTACACTGATGTGTCGATTTGATACAATTTCTGAATCTAGTACTACTTGTGGTATTCTGCAAAATGATACTACAGCTCCTGTTGATGGTCTATTGAGACGTAATTCAGTTTCAAAACACAATTAAAAAATGAATAATATGGTAATGTTCCAAGACTTATGGGATTTGAGTCTAATGTGAAGGGGCCTAATTAAATGTTATCCCCAGAACTAGTGGAAAGGAACGTAGAGTGAAATTACAAACTAGTACGAATTGGTTTAATGGTAACTTGCTGGATGTTCCCAGTCAACAACGAGGCAGTGCTATTCTACTACAGAGACGAATTCAGCATTTAGTGCAGAAGTCTGAATTCACTGTGGAAGACATTTCAAGAAAATTTAGTGCACTTACCACTCGGTTGAGGTAAGAGCTGCAGAGAGGCTCTCTGCTGTGAAAAAAATAAGAGTGGTTTCTGTAGATGAGAGTCCAGTAGTTATCATGACAAAATTACTGTTCACTTTGCAGATACAAATTATTTATCATATATAAACCAGTTGTACAGAACTGTAATCATAATCCTAAAACTGAGTTTCTACTCTACTACTCTCGAAGAACTCTCTTGAACTGTAGAGTGGATTGATTATTAACAACTTATAGAACTAACTTATACAACTTACTCCTAAAATTGCTGAATGCGGTATTGATTGGACAATATGTCAGTTTATTCAAAAAGTTCAAACAGTTTACTTTGCGAAAGTTACCTATTTTTTTGAGTCTAATCTAGGAATATCATAGCTAACACTTGGTTCAAGAATCATAAAAGAAGATTGTATACATGGAAGAAGCCTAGAGATACTGACAAGTTTCAGGTAGGTTATGTAATGGTAAGACAGAGATTTAGCAAGCAGGTTTTAAATTATAAGACATTTCCAGGGGCAGATGTGCACCCCAACCACTATCTATTGTTTATGAACTGTAAATGAAACCTGAAGAAACTGCAAAATGGTGGGAATTTAAGGAGATGGGACCTGGATAAACTGATAAACCAGAGGTTGTACAGAGTTTCAGGGAGAGCATAAGGGAACAATAGACAGGAATGGGGGAAAGAAATACAGTAGAAGAAGAATGGGTCGCTCTGAGGGATAAAGTGGTGAATGCAGCAGAGGATGAAGTAGGTAAAAAGACGAGGGCTAGTAGAAATCCTTGGGTAACAGAAGAAAAATTGAATTTAATTGATAAAAGGAGAAAATATAAAAACGCAGTTAATGAAGCAGGCAAAAAGGAATACAAACGTGTCAAAAATAAGAACGACAGGAAGTGCAAAATGGCTAAGCAGGGATGGCTAGAGGTCAAATGGAAGGATGTACAGGGTTATCTCACTAGGGGTAAGATAGACACTGCCTACAGGAAAATTAAAGAGACCTTTGGAGAAAAGTGAAACCACTATTATGAATGTTAAGAGCTCAGATGCCAACCCAGTTCTAAGCAAAGAAGGGAAAGCATTAAGGTGGAATGAGTATATAGAGGGTCTACACAAGCGAAATGTACTTGAGGAAAATATTACTGAAATGGAAGAGGATGGAGATGATTCTACGTGAAGAGTTTGATGGAGCACTGAAAGATCGGAGTCGAAACAAGGCAGCGGGAGTAGACAACATTCCATTAGAACTACTGACGGCTATCTGGTGAGCAAGATGTATGAGACAGGCGAAATACCCTCGGACATAAAGAAGAATGTAATAATTCCAATACCAAAGAGAGCAGGTGTTGACAGATGTGAAAATTAGCGAACAATCAGTTTAATAAGTCACAGCTGCTAAATACTACCACGAATTCTTTACAGACGAATGTAAAAACTGGTAGAAGCCGACTTCAGGGAAGATCAGTTTGGATTCCGTAAAATATATTGGAATACGTGAAGCAATACTGACCCTACGCCTTATCTTAGAAGAAAATTAAGGAAAGGAAAACCTATGTTTGTAGCATTTGTAACTTAGAGAAAGCTTTTAACAATCTTGACTGGAATACTCTCGTTCAAATTCTGAAGTTGGCAGGGGTAAAATAAGGGAGCGAAAGGCTATTCACAATTTGTACAGAAACCAGATGGCAGTTATAAGAGCCATGGGGCATGAAACGGAAGCAGTGGTTGGGAAGGGAGTGAGACAGGATTGTAGCCTATCCAAGATGTTATTCAATCTGTATATTGAGCAAGCGGTGAAGGAAACAAATGAAAAATTCTGAGTAGGTATTAATATCCATGGTGATGTAATGGAAACTTTGAGGTTTGCCGATGTCATTGTAACTCTGTCAGAGACAGCAAAGGATTTGGAAGAGCAGTTGAACGGAATGGACACTGTGATGAAAGGAGGGAATAAGATGAACATCAACAAAAGCAATACGAGGATAATGGAATGTAGTCGAATTAGGTCGGGTGATGCTGAGGGAATTAGATTAGGAAATGAGACACTTAAAGTAGTAAAGGAGTTTTCCTATCTGGGGAGCAAAAAACTAATGATGGTCGAATTAGGGAACAAATAAAATGTAGACTGACAATGGCAAGGAAAGCATTTCTGAAGAAGAGAAATTTGTTAACATCGAGTATAGACTTAAGTGTCAGGAAGTCGTTCCTTAAAGTATTCGTATGGAGCGTAGCCATGTATGGAAGTGAAAAATGGACTATAACTAGTTTGGACAAGAAGAGAATAGAAGCTTTCGAAATGTGGTGCTACAGATGAATGCTGAGAGAAGAGAAGTTTGTGGCACAGCTTGACTAGAGAAGGGATCGGTTGGTAGGACATGTTCTGAGGCATCAAGGGATCACCAGTTTATAATTGGATGGCAGCGTGGAGGGCAAAAATCGTAGAGAGAGACCAATAGATGAATACACTAAACAGATTCAGAACGATGTACGTTGCAGTAGGTACTGGACGATGAAGAAGCTTGCACAGGATAGTATAGCATGGAGCGCTGCATCAAACCAGTCTCAGCACTGACGACCACAACAACAACAACAATGTCAATATCGTTTGTGTTTCTGGCATCATGATAGAGTATGTTCTCTGTGGTGTCAAAATCTTCTGTGCTGTTTTCAGTGAACATAAATGACAAAAAGAGATAAAGTTTTATCATCATCACTATTTTTATCTTAGTGAACAAAGGGCTGCATTTTACCCTTGGGCTAATTTCATAATTATTTGTAGCAGCTATTTCAGAATCAGTACTACGTCACAGACATGACATGAGTGACCACATAACAACAGCCCATATGTGTGTGAAGCCAAAAAAGCCAAATTAAGCTGTGCAAATATATTTATTTCCACCTGGATCAAATAATCTCTGTAAGAGGTAGGACGGCTTTAATATCTTTCTAAGGCACGATTAATGTGAAGTTGCCAATTTCGTTTGGAATCAATCTATTGTCCTAGAAACTCTCCAGACGTTTGGAGATTTGGAGAAAATGAAATGGAGTGTAACAGGAGAATAAAGAATTATGACAGTACTTGAATGAGAGAGTTTCTAAAAGTGAAAAAATGTTGAGGTCATTGTTACAGCAAAGGTCGTGTGCCAGATGATAGTGATTTATATTCTGTTCAAGAAGATGAATGAGATCCTGAAGCTCGTTATGAAAGGAGGAGAATTCTTCACCAACATGGTCATTTTAATCATGATGCTGGAAACTATGAAATGAAGCATGGTTTTCAATATAACCATTTGTTGCCTGTTCTAAAATTTCAAGTTTTCATAATTACATTAAATAGTACTTATCCTCATGCTTGATTAGACTAGTTTGATTTTGTATTTCCTTCCACATTGCTAGCCATTCACAGAACTGATTTTGTATGTGGCTGTTTGGTGGGTGACCTTAGTACGTGAAACTGTGTAGCATATGACTAGTTTTATCAGATATTCCTGTTAGAAGAATGGTCTGAGCAGCGCAAGACATAATCTTTGGCATACTTGGTTATGAAAAATATTAATAATACTCATTTTATAAATCCTGCTTCATTCTTTGAATGAATGGTGTGGAAAAATAAATTTTTAACAATACTTACAATCCTACTGATCTGAATTATAATTGACGTGGAAAAATTCCTCCCAAGTTGAGTCATATTATTATTCCTGGTCAGGTAAATGGGTAGTTAGTGGGTTTTGAAATTTGCTCCAAGAATTAGAATATGACAATGCTGAAGAGAATGGATGTGGTAGAAGCAACAGTAAGTTATTTATCCTAATCTGAGGCCACAGAGCAATTGGAATAATGATCAGCAGCAATGTGATACATATTGTGATAGATATGGGAACGGAAACTGGAGGAATCGGAGGAATTATGTGATTGCAATGAAAGCAACAATTTTAGGAGTGGTAATAGTGATTAGATTAGAAGACTGTTACGTCAAATCAAGATGCTGAAGAGAATGGTAGTCACTGACATTGACATGTCCCTATTTTGTAAAAGTACGCTTATTTTATCCACAGAAAAATGTTCAAGTGGGTAGCCCATAGCCCCATAGCCACATAATTGAAAACTGATGTGCACGGCTGATTTGAGTGCTGAAAGCAGATTGAAAAATGCCTGTGAGAAATTGAATATGTTGACTATTGTATGTTTGAGTTACATATTGATAAGTGATAGAAAGGAAAATCTCAATTCTCTGAAGAGTCCAATGTTTCAAATATATTTCACCTTGTGTTTAAGGTGTTGGAAGCCAGTCATCTGGGGTGAGCGAGTCAGCATTTCACAGATCTGAAGTTGTAGCTTTATGGACTATTCCTTCTTTGCCGTGGACTCAAGTGAAAGGGATGATTAACAGAAAAGGAGCAGGGATGAAGGGACAAGTCAGTATTGATTTTCTTTGTCAAAGTTATAGCTTCATTCGAATTTAGTAACTGTGTGGAATTTGGCTAGTTATACGGTTTTAGGGGCTGATTTCTTGTTGAAATACCAAGAAGTGATGGCCTTTGGCTGTGTTGTAGTGAGTTTTAAGTATAATGATGGTATGTTAAAGCATGAGGGAAGAGTTGCCTGTAGTGACTGAGTATGGTGTTCAAGCAGTCTTATTTCATCATTTGCCAATGAGGTCGTTGAACTTCACAATAAATATTGAGTTGGAGTAATTGTGCTGAAGTGGTAGGCAAATTACTGAAAGGCAATTTATTTAGTGTACTGCGACATAATTCTTCAATATTTTCAGTGCATCCAGGGACACAAAATCCTTTTGTGTGGGTTGTTGCATTATGGACATGATTTCCCTGGTTGTTATCATGTTTTCGATTAATTTTTGCGGTACCGCTAGATGTCTGTTTCTACTTAGTGTTGATAAAGGGATTTTACTATGAGCCACAAGTCTAGCACAGAATTTTCGATGAAATTTTTGTGTGATGTACATGTTGACACTATAAGTTTATTGATCATCTGAGGTGATGTTCACTGTGAGTCCATTCATAAATACTTTAATGTGAATGGATTACATGTGGATTATGCGCAGAAGAGCCAAAGAAACTAGTTCAACTGTGGAATATAGCGTAGGGCCCCGCGAGCACGCAGAACTGCTGCAACACGATGTGGTATGGAGTATGTTGAGTAATGTTCATGCGTGGGGAGTTTGGTGGTCAAAGAAGTGTTTAAACGCAGAAGAGTGCTACTGGAGGCACTATGTAGCAAATCTAGACGTGTGGGGTACCACACTGTCCTGATGGAATTGCCCAAGTCCATCGGAATGCACAATGGGCATGAATGGATTCAGGTGATCAGACAGAATGCTTATGCACTTGTCATCTGTCGGAATCGTATAAGAGGTTCCATATCACTGTAAATGCACACATCCCACACCATTACACAAGCTTCCACCAGCTTGAACAGTCCTCTGATGACGACCAGGCATAATTTTTCCAGTGATCAACAGTCCAATGATGTGCTGATTGGTCTAGTCAAAGTGTAAAGTATTGTATCGTGCAGTCATCAGGGTACAGGAGTCGGCCTTCGCCTCCAGAAGCCCATATCGATGCTGTTTCTTTGAAAGGTTCGCAAGCTGACACCATCAAACTATATTATTTTTTTAAGGAATTATACTACCAGATTCCTTATATGTGTGGTGTGAGAAAAGTAATGTCGCAGACAACATTTGAACGATCTAGCAGTGCTATGTACACTGGCGTGATCGTCGCTTTCTGACAGTCTGAGTTTTCAGCTCTTTAATGAATCACGTGATTTTTGGTAGCCCCCATCAGTGAAGTTGAGTTTTTGTTTTGTGTTTACAGTAATGGAACAGCGGAATTTAGAACGACGTTATTCAGTCACGTTTATTGTTAAACTTGGGGAATCAATGAGTGCGATCATTCAAAAGTTGAAACAGGCAGGCCTATAGGAAAAAATCCTTGTTAAGAGCACAAATTGTTCGCTGGCACAAATCATTTTTGGAAGGCTGATAGCCCGATGAAGATGAATCTTGCTCACGGAGGCCTTCAAAATCAAAAACCGACGAGAATGTCGAACATGTGCATGGTCTTTCGAAACCAGACGGACATTTAACAATAAGGATAATGGGTGAACTGTCAAACTTGACAACTTTCACGTTAAATCAAAAATCTGACTGAAGATTTGCACATGTGGAAGGTTTGTGCCAAAATCGTGCTGAGAAATCTCACAATTCAGAAGAACAACAATTGAAGAAACACGTTTGTTGGTGTTCATGAGAAGACTGCTATTAACTGCGAATGTTTCATTAGTGTGATCATCGGTGTTGAATTGAGGATTATTGAGTATGATCCTCAGACAATGGGGCAAAGTGAGAAGTGGCACACTGAGACATCTTCTCCACCAAATGAAGCTCGAATGAGAAAATCAAATATAAAAAAGCTTGTATTTAATTTTTTGACTGTAGGGACATCATCCACAATGAATTTGTTCCTTCAGGACGAACTGTCAACCTTGTGTTATGCACGGATATCCTTAAAACTCTCAGGAGAAGATTAAATCGAGTGAGACAGACTGTACATGCAGACGAATGGACGCTGACTCGTGATAGCGTTCCATTTAATACAACCATTTCCATCACGGATCTTGTCACCACAAAAGGCATTCCTGTTGTCCCACAGGAACCCTAGTCACCTGATCTGTGTCCCTGTCATGCATTTTCTGTTGGCGAAACTAAGAATTTCTTCAAAGGACGTCGTTTTGGGACTCTGGAAACATACTGAAGGCCGTAGGACTCAAAGCCTTTCGGCGCTGCTGCCAAGCCTGGGAAGAATGATTATACCGACGTAAATTTGCCGAAAGAAAGTACTGTGTAGGTACCAATTCTCGAAAAAAAACCTTGGTAGACCAAAAATCAGTCACATTACTTTCCTAATATACCGAGGATTTTTCATATTTTTCATGTAACCTCAACCGAAAAATTTAAGTCTCAGTAGTAGATGTCACTTTCTACAATGAAGGACGTTTCCAGTATTTCCAAGTTGAGGGCCTTAGTTACACATCAGCATCTCTTTAAAAAGTATATTGAGAGAAAACGTCAAAAACAATTACTGAAATGGCTTTTTTATATTTTTTGTGGTGTTCATAAAACCAGCATTACACCTTATCGAAAGTGTGTAGTAATTGCTAAGACTGTGCTAAAGGTATTTCCATATCTGGACCATGATCGCATATCAGTTGGCTTTTAAAAAGCATGTTGTTAATATAGTTCAACAACAATTAACGAATTTTTTAAAAAACTTTTTCAAGGTGTTCAATGTGTCGCCCCCCATCCTCATGGTAATGCACATTATGTAAAATGTGTTGGTATTACGGGAGTTAATCAGTCTTTTAACATAAAGTTTAGTATCTACATTCTAATAATATACCTTTTAGCAGTTCTGTATGCAACGATTAAATAAAATCTTTTTATATATTTACTTTCGAATAATTGTTTGAGTTGGAATGTTGTATATGTGACTATTGTTATTGTGGAACTAAAAAATTGGTACTCATGCATTAGATTTCTATAATGTCAAGCATGCAGTCTTCACCATGAAGTTAGCATTAATAAAACCTAACTTCAGTATTATCACACAAACTTAATATTCATTGCTAAGTGGATTCCTTTTTTTATGTGAGTATAAAGGATATTTTTCTCTTGTTTTGCATGAGTTTATAACATCCCGAAATGAACTTTTCAGAACACGTTACAGAACTGATCACAGAATGAAATTTCAGTTAGGGATTTGGTGAGACGGCTACAGTTGTTTGCAGTGCATAGTAATACACAATGCGTTGGATACTTACATATTGTGATGTTTACATATTTAAATTGTAATTGTTTTCTGTCCTGCAGTGGTGATTAATTCCGGCACTGTCTAGCTTTGAGTGACATTGTATTGAAGAGCCTCAGAGATCGATTATTTTTCGTATGTTGCAACATGACTACAGGAAAGTAAATAAATTGTTCTGTCTAATGTCTTATGCACTCCGTTTTATTATCGTCCCTTGTATTTCAAGTTACTTAATGCACTGCTGGAATATGTACAGAGAAACTTTATCTTTCTGTGATTTCTAAAAATTCGGTACAGGTTCACACTTAGTGTAGAGCCTATGTGATGTACATGTATTATTCGATTGTTTTAACCCTTTTAGTGTGTACTTCTCACTGTAGTATGTATTTACAGTGCGTAAGGGAATTTGTGTTATCGCTTGTGAACCCTCCTGGCATCTAGTGGAAGTTCGCTGCACCAGCTGTAGTTTTAGTTTGTTGTGAAATACAGCCTTCAGGATTGCGAGAAGTATATATCCCGACAAAAAGCGGTGTATTAATAGGTTATTCTGAATGATGGTAACCACCAATATAGTAACTGGACGTGGCTTGGAAAGTATACTTCCTGTAAAATTAATCTGTCATTTGTGGTCCTTGGTAAGCGTACTTAGCACCAACAAAGGGTTATCCAAAAACATTTAGGAACATTTCTTACCACCTCTGTCTATTCCAGACATGTTGTGGTAGTACACTGCACAAAGTGTACTAAAACTACTACAACAATTAGTTTCTGCATGTCGTGGGATTAATACTGTTGTCAGATTACATTGCTTCCCTCCTGCAATATCCTTTATTGCATCCCTTATCAGCTCGTAGCTTTATCCAGTGACAAAGTTTCAAGGATTGTTTTCACGTTGTAGTAAGTTAACATAAATATCAGTAACAATTATTTTCAGAACAAAATAAAAACAGAAAACACTGTTTATGATTTCATTTGCGTGGAGTGGCGGCACATAACAGCACTCAAAAGGGAAGTGGTAAATCCATTTACAACCAATTTAAATACCTCACAAAGACGGGGTGGTGATGTATGTACGAACTTAGTTTTTGGTCCTCTATCTCAAAAATAAAGTTATTAAAAATAAGTACAGTACGTTTACCACATTCATAAAACGATAGCAAAATATTATGTTCGCTGAGGTGCTACAAAAAATGTGCCCGCGAAAGAGTTAACACTGTGTATCAGTTAAATTTTATGGCTACTCAT
Source organism: Schistocerca gregaria (assembly GCF_023897955.1). Lineage (NCBI taxonomy): Eukaryota > Metazoa > Arthropoda > Insecta > Orthoptera > Acrididae > Schistocerca > Schistocerca gregaria. The sequence continues at coordinate 414,324,848 of NC_064925.1, read as the reverse complement.
TTACGCTCCTTCGGTCATTTATTTAATTTTCGTGAGTTATTTTGGAGCATGTGTTGTCTGCGCTATCTGTAGCATACCTGTAGCCAATATCCCCTTTGTGAATTTAGTGATCATGTGTGATTCAGATACTTAAATAATTCAGCTACATACTTGCTCTTTTTACTGTTATGTTTACCATAACAAGCCCCATATAGAAAATAGTATAGATGACAATCCAATATGGTGAAGATAGGATGCACGTGGTGGATACAACGAAGGCTATTGAAACATTTAGCACGATGGACACATTTCTATATCTAGGTTCTCGACTACAGGTAAGAGGATGAGCAAGCAGGAATCACAGTGATCTGAATCGATTCAGACACATCACTGATATTATTTGTGAGAACAAGATGCACATCCACATAAAATAAAAGATATAAGGCTCCAAAAATGGAGTGTTCGGTGGTATGGACACATTATATAGCACCTACTTTAGTCATCAGCTTAACCTATTGTCTCACTGTTGAAGACCACAACCAGCGCGGAAGACCTTAACCGCATCGGATAGGTACTAAAAACGTATATCTAAAATCAAGGAACATAAACCCACAGCTAGTGTTAGAACGTACGAAAAGGTGTACATTGTCCAAAAAAGCAGACCAAGCTCCAATGGGACTACGCTAAGAAGGAGTAGAAGAAGAAGATGATGATGTTGGAAAGAGAGCACAACAGGAGGGTCTCGATATTAATGAGTAGAACAGGGGTCTGAACTAGAGAAATCACAAAAAACAGTTTGTGAACGGCCAAAGCCTCAGAGGCGCGATAACGTTCTCCCACCGAAAAGTTTAATGACGGACAGTGAGAAGAACGAGGCAGCTGTGCGAAGAGAGATTCCCGAGGTAGCGGTACGGGTCACAACAGTAAAGGCAACTTCGGAGGTGGCTTTCGCACGTATGAACAGGGAACGGGACAACTGTAGTGCGAAGGGAGTTTAGAAGAGCGCCACCAGAAATGAGGACGTTGAATGGAAAGTTTATATGCGACGAGAGGCAATACGTCACACCGAGAGGGAAGGAGGTAATGCAGCGTATAATTAGCCTCAAAATTAGTAGAGGGAGAAATTGTAACCAAGGAATCAGAGTAGTTTCAGCTCCGCCCCGCAATGAAAGTAAGGTGAGGGGGAAAATATGGTGTGTTCTAGACAAAATAGAAGAAGAGCTTCTGTGCTGCCACCTGAACGATTACAGAAATATAATAGGCGTTAATCCCCTGCAGGATGGTGTCAGGAAATGGAAAACCATCCATGATCGGTAAATCAACCAGCATATGTTGTGACCACCTCAGTGGACAAGTACGTTATAGGCACAATGACTGGTATAGCTATGGCTTCTGGTAATTTATGGTGGCGGGCCCTGTTAAAATGAATGAAGCAGATGGACTGCCTCATATGTCTCTATAACAGACTACGAAATTTTTGCACAGACATTCAGATGGAACTAGAATGTACTTGAAACAAAATCGGGACAGCCGGCCGCAGTGACCGAGCGGTTCTAGGCTCTACAGTCTGGAACTGCGCGACCGCTTCGATCGCAGGTTCGAATACTGCCTCGGGCATGGATGTGTGTGATGTCCTTAGGTTAGTTAGGTTTAAGTAGTTCTAAGTTCTAGGGGACTGATGACCTCACATGTTAAGTCCCATAGTGCTCAGAGCCATTTGAAACATTGGAACCAAAATCGTGACAGGATTTTAGTGAAGTTCTTGAAAGACTAAGTAATTGGTGCACAGAAAACAGTTAACCGAAATCACCATACAAAAGAGATTTTATGTTAGCCCTCTAATTTTCGGATATGCGGCCGCGCAAATAAAATTTCTTCCGCCGATAGTTCTGGTGAATATTGTCCGGCCATCCAGAGAACGTGCGGTAAGGCTGACGACAATGTGCTATGCGCGTCCTTACATGCTCCACAGCGGCGGTGTTTCGTATGCGGGTCACAGACGCTGGTCAGCAGCAGTAAGATGCGCTTATATCAGCGCCGCCTGTGAAGAAAGCGTACAGAAATTCGATTCGCTTATTGATATATGTTCGGCGTAGATGAAACCATGACAACTTTTCTGCAGTTTAGTTACCCCAAGAGCAGGGTTCTATGCTTTGTCCAAACAGAAACCACTATCTCCGTTTATTAAATTATTAGTTAATCTACATCGAGTAAAGTTGCAATCTTCGTAAGATAGCCTTAACACAGTTTTTCTCAAGAATATGACGGATCTTCGAGGAGAGAGCACTCACATAGGGCAAAACAGTAATTGATCTAAAGGAATTACTATCTTTTTTCCCATCACATAGTAGGTGAATAAGGATTGGGGTAAGTAATGAAAGAGAAAGCCATCTGGTAGAATTTAGCACAGAGCATAACTTAATCATTGCTACCACTTGGTTCAAGAATCATAAAAAAAAGGTTATATATATGGAAGAATCCTGGAGATACTAGAAGGTTTCAGATAGATTATGTAATTGTGAGACAGATATTTAGGAACCAGGTATTAAATTGTAAGACATTTCCAGGAGCACATGTGGACTCTGACCACAATCTATTGGATATGAACTGTATATTAAAACTGAAGAAACTGCAAAAAGGTGGGAATTTAATTGGATGGGACCTTGATAAATTGACTACACCAGAAATTGTACAGAGTTTCGCGGATAGCATAAGTGAAATATTGACAGAAATGGTGGAAAGAAATACAGTAGAAGAAGAATCGGTAGCTTTGAGGGACGAAGTGGTGAAGGCAGCAGAGGATAAAGTACGTAAAAAGACGAGGGCTGGAAGAAATCCTTGGGTAACAAAGGAAATATTGAATTTAATTGATGAAAGGAGAAAATATAAAAATTCAGAAAATGAAGCAGGCAAAAAGGAATAGAAACGTCTCAAAAATGAGATCGATAGGAAGTGCAAAATGGCTAAGCAGGGATGGCTAGAAGATAAATTATAAGGATGTAGAGGCTTATCACACTAGGGGTAAGATAGATACTGCCTACAGGAAAATTAGCGAGACCTTTGGAGAAAAGGGAACCACTTATATGAATTTCATGAGCTCAGATGGATCCCAGTTCTAAGCAAAGAAGGGAAAGCAGAAAGGTGGAAGGAGTACATAGAGACTCTATACACGGGCGATGTACTTGAGGACAATATTATGGAAATGGAAGAGAATGTAGATGAAGATGTAATGGGAGATACGATACTGTGTGAAGAGTTTGCCAAAGCACTGAAAGACCTATGCCGAAACAACGCCCCGAGAGTACACAAAATTACATTAGAACTACTGACGACCTTGTTAGAGCCAGTCATTACAAAACCCTACCATCTGGTGAGCAAGATGTGTGAGACAGCGAAATACCCTCAGCCTTCAATCCCAATGAAAGCAGGTGTTGACAGATGTGAAAGTTACCAAACTATCAGTTTAATAAGTCACAGCTGCAAAATACGTGGGGCATATATGAAAGATCCACAAGTCATAATTCTTCCCGACCAAGGAACCTACACGCTACCTGACGGGACATGGCCCATATCCTTCTTTAATGCAGAAAATACAACCAGACATTACAGGCCCTTGTGAATATGGAGCAGTTGTCACACTTGAACACATCGTGTGAGAATGTGCCACTACACAAAACGTTGCAGACTACGATAGTTGGTTATGGAATAGTCGATGACATAACAAAGAAAGTAGAAGTGTGGCACAAGTGGAATTTGCTGACAGTGAAAATGCACACATCATGAAAAACAAAATGCGTCATTTTGGTTCCCAGAATTCCGAACCTATACAGAAAATTGGAATAGAAATCAACATAAACATTATTTCCATCCTTTTTATTTCTCATGAAACCCAAGCTTAATATATTGTACTACTGTATAGCGAGACGTTCAGTGGTGGTGGTCCAGACTTTTGTACACACCGGTACCTCTAATACAAAGTAGCACACCCTGTTGCATTGATGCATGCCTGTATTCGTCGTGGCATACTATCCACAAGTTCATCAGCGCACTGTTTATTCAGGTTGTCGCACTCCTCAACGGCAATTTGCCGTCGATCCCTCAGAGTGGTGATGGATCACGTCATCCATCCCTTGTTAGTCTATATCCCATACATGTTTGGTAGTGTTCATGTCTGGAGAACATGCTGTCCACTCTAATCAAGCGATTTCGTTATTCTGAAGGATGTCATCCACAAGATGTGCACGAAGGATGCGCTACTTGTAGTCCATGAAGACGAATGCCTTGTAAACATGTTGCCCATTATGGTTGCACTATTAGTCGGAGGAAGGTATTCACGTATCGTACAGCCGTTACATCGCCTTCCATGACCATGAATGGCATACGTCGGCCCCACATAATCCACCTCAAAACAGCAGGGAACCTCCACGTTCCTGTAGTCAGTGGACAATGTGTCTAAGGAGTTCAGCCTGACCAGGTTGCCTCCAAACATGACTCCGGCGATTCTCAGTTTGAAGGCTTATGCGACACACAACAGTGAAGAGAACATGATGCCAGTCTGGAGCGAACTATTCGGCAAGTTATCAGGTCCATGTGTACCGCGCTGCATGGTATCGTGGTTGGAAACATGAACCTCGCGTTGGTCGTCGTGAGAGAAGTTGTGCATCATCTAGCCTATTACGCACAGTTTGAGTTGTAACACGACGTCCTGTTGCAACACGAAAAGCATTATTTAACATGGTGGCATTGCTGTCAGGGTGCCCCTGTGCCTTAATCCGTAGGTCGCGGTCGCGCACAGCGCTAGTAGCCCTTTCTCGGCCTGAGCGAGGCATATCATCGACAGCTCCTGTCTCTTTGTATCTCCTGCATGTCTGAACAACATCGTTTTGTTTCACTCCGACACACCTGGACACTTCCCTTGTTGATAGCACTTCCTGGCACAAAGTAAGAATGCGGACGCGATCAAACCGCGGTATTGACCGTCTAGGCACGATGGAACTACAGACTACATGAGCCGTGTACCTCCTTCCTGGCGGAGTAACTGTATATGATTTGCTATCGGACACACTTCGTCCAATGGGAGCAGCTCATGCATGGCTGTTTACACCTTTAGGCACGTTTAGTGACCTATCTGAACAGTCAAAGTGACTATATGTGTCATACGGAATCCACAGTCAACGTCTGTCTTCAGGATTTCTGGGAACCGGAGTGATGCAAAACTTTTTTTGATGTATGTATTAGCATATGAACTGCAAGCATACACTGGCTAGAGACAACAAGGAAAAGGCCACATATGAAGACGACGAGTTGTACCATAGCAGAACATCCAACTACAGCAACTTTTCACAAGGATGGAGGAGATGAGCCTCGGGGATTATTCACTGGCAGTCACCTCCCAATCTATACAACTTGGGTGGCAGTAGCAGGGTCCCTATGAAACCTGAGCTGTGCCTCAGTCTGCCAGGGGTCACTATCAAGACAAATGAAAAATCTAGCTTGATTGTGCGACGGGTGAAAGTAGTCTAATCTAGTGTTGTGTTAATGTAGTATAGTGCTGCGAAGTATACTGTTGTATAGTAATGCAGTCAAAAATCACAAATTACAAAATTTTTGATGTCTCACAGCTGCATAGTACAAAAGGCAAGTAGCATGTAACTATGGATTCCAAACTAACATACGGTTAATATCTATGTGGCAAATGGCCAAATGGTAGCCGGCAGCTGTGGCCGAGCGATTCTAGGCTCTTGAGTCCGGAACCACGCTGCTGCTACGGTCGTAGTTTTGAATCCTGCCTCAGGCATGGATATGTGTGATGTCCTTAGATTAGTTAGGTTTAAGTAGTTCTAAGTCCAAGGGATTTATGACCTCAGATGTTAAGTTCCATAGTGCTTAGAGCCATTTCTACATCTACATCTACATCCATACACCGAAAGCCACCTGACGGTGTGTGGCGGAGGGTACCCTGAGTACCTCTATCGGTTCTCCCTTCTATTCCAGTCTCGTATTGTACGTTTAAAGAAGGATTGTCGGTATGCTTCTGTGTGGGCTCTAATCTCTCTGATTTTATCCTCATGGTCTCTTCGCGAGATATACGTAGGAGGGAACAATATACTGCTTGACTCTTCGGTGAAGGTATGTTCTCGAAACTTTAACAAAAGCCCGTACCGAGCTACTGAGCGTCTCCCCTGCAGAGTCTTCCACTGGAGTTTATCTATCATCTCCGTAACGCTTTCGCAATTACTAAATGATCCTGTAACGAAGCGCGCTGCTCTCCGTTGGATCTTCTCTATCTCTTCTATCAACCCTACCTGGTGCGGATCACACACTGCTGAGCAGTATTCAAGCATTGGGCGAACAAGCGTACTGTAACCTACTTCCTTTGTTGTCGGATTGCATTTCCTTAGCATTCTTCCAATGAATCTCAGTCTGGCATCTGCTTTACCGACGATCAACTTTATATGATCATTCCATTTTAAATCACTCCTAATGCGTACTCCCAGATAATTTATGGAATTAACTGCTTCCAGTTGCTGACCTGCTATTTTGTAGCTAAATGATAAGGGACCTATCTTTCTATGTATTCGCATCACATTACACTTGTCTACATTGAGATTCAATTGCCATTCCGTGCACCATGCGTCAATTCGCTGCAGATCCTCCTGCATTTCAGTACAATTTTCCATTGTTGCAACCTCTCGATACACCACAGCATCATCTGCAAAAAGCCTCAGTGAACTTCCGATGTCATCCACCAGGTCATTTATGTATATTGTGAACAGCAACGGTCCTATGACACTCCCCTGCGGCACACCTGAAATCACTCTTACTTCGGAAGACTTCTCTCCATTGAGAATGACATGCTGCGTTCTGTTATCTAGGAACTCCTCAATCCAATCACACAATTGATCTGATAGTCCGTATGCTCTTACTTTGTTCATTAAACGACTGTGGGGAACTGTGTCAAACGCCTTGCGGAAGTCAAGAAACACGGCATCTACCTGTGAACCCGTGTCTAAGGCCCTGTGAGTCTCGTGGACGAATAGCGCGAGCTGGGTTTCACACGACCGTCTTTTTCGAAACCCATGCTGATTCCTACAGAGTAGATTTCTAGTCTCCAGAAAAGACATTATACTCGAACATAATACGTGTTCCAAAATTCTACAACTGATCGACGTTAGAGATATAGGTCTATAGTTCCGCACATCTGTTCGACGTCCCTTCTTGAAAACGGGGATGACCTGTGCCCTTTTCCAATCCTTTGGAACGCTTCGCTCTTCTAGAGACCTACGGTACACCGCTGCAAGAAGGGGGGCAAGTTCCTTCGCGTACTCTGTGTAAAATCGAACTGGTATTCCATCAGGACCAGCGGCCTTTCCTCTTTTGAGCGATTTTAATTGTTTCTCTATCCCTCTGTCGTCTACTTCGATATCTACCATTTTGTCAACTGTGCGACAATCTAGAGAGGGAAGCACAGTGCAGTCTTCCTCTGTGAAACAGCTTTGGAAGAAGACATTTAGTAATTCGGCCTTTAGTCTGTCATCCTCTGTTTCAGTACCATTTTGGTCACAGAGTGTCTGGACATTTTGTTTTGATCCACCTACCGCTTTGACATAGGACCAAAATTTCTTAGGATTTTCTGCCAAGTCAGTACATAGAACTTTACTTTCAAATTCATTGAAAGCCTCTCGCATAGCCCTCCTCACACTGCATTTCGCTTCGCGTAATTTTTGTTTGTCTGCAAGGCTTTGGCTATGTTTATGTTTGCTGTGAAGTTCCCTTTGCTTCCGCAGCAGTTTTCTAACTCGGATGTTGTACCACGGTGGCTCTTTCCCATCTCTTACGATCTTGCTTGGCACATACTCATCTAACTCATATTGTACCATGGTTTTGAACTTTGTCCACTGATCCTGAACACTATCTGCACTTGAGACAAAACTTTTGTGTTGAGCCGTCAGGTACTCTGTAATCTGCTTTTTGTCACTTTTGCTAAACACAAAAATCTTCCTACCTTTTTTAATATTTCTATTTACGGCTGAAATCATCGATGCAGTAAGCGCTTTATGATCGCTGATTCCCTGTTCTGCATTAACTGATTCAAATAGTTCGGGTCTGCTTGTCACCAGAAGGTCTAATATGTTATCGCCACGAGTCGGTTTTCTGTTTAACTGCTCAAGGTAGTTTTCAGATAAAGCACTTAAAATATTTCACTGGATTCTTTGTCCCTGCCACCCGTTATGAACGTTTGAGTCTCCCAGTCTATATCCGGCAAATTAAAATCTCCACCCAGAACTATAACATGGTGGGGAAATCTACTCGAAATATTTTCCAAATTTTTCTTCAGGTGCTGAGCCACAACCGCTGTTGAGCCCGGGGGCCTATAGAGATATCCAATTACCATGTCTGAGCCTGATTTAACCGTGACCTTCACCTAAATAATTTCACAATTCGAATCTCCGTCAATTTCCTTCGATACTATTGTACTTCTTATCGCTATAAACACGCCTCCCCCTTCACTGTCCAGCCTATCTCTGCGGTATACATTCCAATCAGAGTTTAGGATTTCATTACTGTTTACGTCTGGTTTCAGCCAACTTTCTGTTCCTAGTACTATATGGGCTTTGTGACCGATTATTAATGAGAGCAGTTCTGGGACCTTTCTATAGACGCTCCTGCAGTTTACTATTAGCACATTAATATTGTTATTCCTTGTTGCATTTTGCTTACTCCTGCCTTGCCGCGTCTCAGGAGGCGTCTTGTCGGGCCTAGGGAGGGAATTCTCTAACCTAAAAAAAACCCATGTGCACTCCACACGTACTCCGCTACCCTCGTAGCCGCTTCCGGCGTGTAGTGCACGCCTGACCTATTCAGGGGGACCCTACATTTCTCCATCCGATAGCGGAGGTCGAGAAATTTGCACCCCAGCTCTCCGCAGAATCGTCTCAGCCTCTGGTTTAAGCCTTCCACTCGGCTCCAAACCAGCGGACCGCGATCGGTTCTGGGAACGATACTACAAATAGTTAGCTTTTAAGCTAAAGGTTAGAAAACAGATTTGATTTTCAAACTTACTATTTACTGAATTTCATATTTCATACAGACTTTCAATTAATATTTTATGCAGATATTTAATGTAGATTATTCCAACCTACATAAGGCAATGATTAGTTACAATAACACATCTGCAATTATGTTAAAATATTACGCGCAATGTTCATGTCAATTCATGTGAAACATCTGGTTCACTGTTGTATTTAGGTAAAATACGAGAGAAAACACGAGATAAATCACTAAAAACACATAAATAAGTGTCCTTTTTGTACTGTATGGAAATGAGCAAGTGGTACTCAGCACTGGTGCAGAGCCTACTCCTTCCTAATACCACCAACATGGCAGCAGTGGTTAACGAACACAGCCGCCATACGGTGGCGACAGCAGCGCCATATGCTCTCACATCATACCACTACATAACGTTTCACTTTCTAAACCTTCAATCGTGTGTGTGTATATATGGTCTTTACTATGGAGGGTAATTCGCATTCGGGACCCAGTATTTACTACCGCATACGAATTTGAATTTGTTCTTAGAAACTTCTCCATCGTCCTGAAACTGTCATCATTGGGATCTACAGTGCCAGATCAAACTATAGCGATAGTGGACTACGTGCCATTGGTGCAAATGGTTTAAAACGATCTAAGCACTATGGGACTTAACATCTAAGGCCATAAGTCCTCTAGAACGTAGAACTACATAGACCTAACAAACCTAAGGACGTCACACACATCCATGCCCGAGACAGGATTGCGACCGTAGCAGTTGCGCGGTTCCGGGCTGAAGCGCCTAGAAGCGCTAGGCCAACGCGGGCGGCCTACGTGGCATTAAGAAAAACTTATTACCCCAATTCTTCGCAAATATGGTGGCAGCTGTTCTCGTTTATAACAGCTTATATCACATCATCATCTTCACTTCTAGATTTTCAAAGAGAGATGATTAATAAATTTTACTCAAGAGGAAAACAATAATACTGAGAATGAACATTGCAGTAACTTATTTTGTATAGTTAGTACGATACTATTGTACTGTCAGAACAGGTCGTCGCTCTTTAGTTTGGGTACCAGCGGAATTTGTCAACAATGAAATATCCTAGGTCATCAGGCGAGCAGTTGCGTAGCAACATTGCGATTCCGAATCGTATTGCGTAAACACATAGTCTGTGCTTGCGTGATTTTTGTTGTGCTATTCGTTTTGTTCTAGAGCGTCTTCTTGGTGAGAAAAGCTCATTAACTGAATATCTGAAGTGCTTTTCGTGAAAAGTCTTCCAACAGAAGAACTTCCAAACCCAGCGTTGGGTGTGACGCAGTACGGAACCGTAAGTGAACATCGACATCTTTTCTTCTTCATCTCTTGTCAAGACTAATATCCTTTTCCGTTAATGTCACTCTAAATTACTGTTGCTGAGCGCTTTAGCACACACATGAAATCCCTTGTAGTTGATTTTATTTGGATGTTTAATCACACCAGCTACATTGTAACGAAAAATGGGAAAAAGAAGTTTCCAGTGATCCGGCTTGAGCTTTAGCCTATGAGAGCAGTGTTGCAAAATCGTGGGCACGATTTCGGTAGCTGATGTAACCTGCTGAACTCTCTATATCCTTCAAATTCTGAAAGGTGTATATGTACATCATCAAGAGTGTTTAGGGGCTACGTGTCGGCTATATTCTGCGTCATATTACCATAATGTATCGCTTGTTATGTCCTACATGTTCTAGAGATTGCCAAGGCTCTTTATATTGTTCATAGTCGACGAGGACCAAAAAAGCGAGGTGAAAATTGATATTGTTGAAAATTTGTGCTAGGTGGTAGCAGGGACTGATATGAATATTATACTTAAAAGTCCAGATGGGCGAGATGTGCGCTACAGCGTATGGAAGGGAGATGGCATGGGATGTGGTGGGGAAGAGAGGGGTTTGGGTTCAAGATGAATTTTTTATTTATCTTAAGTAAATAGAAATGAGTTGCTTCAAGCAAAAATGTATTTCTGTAATCAGTAAGCTACATTAAATTTGTTAGGAAAATTGTCCTATTCAGTACTCTGTAGCAGGGTGGTGGTGGTGTGTAGACGGCACACACGTGAGGGAATGTAGTTGTCTGGTATTTGATCAAACTCTTCCCTCTTCGTTAGTCTGCAAACTGAAGCGCTACCGGCTAAACCGCCACATTTGACCACGGTTTTATTACGTCGCTTTCTGGCTCTCTATTTGTCCGTCTGTATCTCTCCCCCCCCCTCCCCCCCCCATCTCTCTCTCTCTCTCTCCCATACACTTACAGGCACTTCGTTGCAGAATGAGAGCGTGGAATTTATTTAGCTAAAAAGGGCCTTGCCGCCAAAAGGCATATGCCTAGTTTCCAATCTGTCAGCGGTGAACACCATTAAAAATTTGACTTCATTATACATTCCACAGTGGATGGTACTCTGAGGGGTCGCACAGATTCCGATCAAGTGGACGAGCATGTGTTCTCCTTTACATTGTCTGTCTGTGTATCTACATTATCTGCCCACTTTGGTACAAAAGTACATTCACAGTGTAGGTAGCTCTGTGAAGTTGGTAACTGAGTAGTGAATGATGCGAAGTGAAGGCGACCAAACATGGGTTGGACGTCGGCAGCTGACCACGTACGAGCAACGAAATCAAAAGCGAAACAGATTGTAAACTTCAGAATGCAACATGGGGGCTGGACAGAGTAAAATGAAATCCATCTGCTACAAAGGAAAATAATATTCTGTGTCTGTTCGCGCACATCACATTTTGTTCCAGTAGAATCTAAGCACAAGAAACGTGTTTCGGCTGTAAATGTTTTGACAATTTTCAAGCAATCAGGGCTTTCGTGAAATCTTTTATGTTTGCAGGAAGCTATGGAAAATATTCTAAGGATAATTTGTTTAGAATGTGTTTTAGGAAGCGCATCGGTGACGTTGATGTGTGTTCCTGAAGTTTTGTTACAAGGAAATGTTGCACATACGTAAGGGAATTAAGGACTCCACTATTCATCTGTTGTGTGGCACTGGAAATGAGTTACCGTTTATTGCTTCTAACCTCTAAATAACTATGTTTGGATTTTGAATGTTGTTAGTTACATTAATTGTTCACTACTGTATAGTTAATATCTGTGATTACGTGTCACAGATTTTTACGTTTTTCGACCTTATGTTCAAAAGTATTCTCTACTGACTGATTATGTCTGACCTCTGGATGCACGAATAATATTCGAAATTACCATTAATATGCCTCAAATATTTGGCTGCCGTTAGTAGTAAATTTACCCCTCTTTGTCCCTCGTTTCCGAATATCTGATATACGTAACTGACCTACGAATAGTGTGGAAATCCTCACGTCTCCGAGAAATTCGTATCATCACACAATATTTCACGTTCTAAACATACAAACTTATGTACATGTTCTTTAATAAGGACCTTAATGCTCTCAGGTTACGCAATATATATTGCCACATGCGCATTACGATTTTGTTTCGAAACGCAGCTGAACCTTCTGCACGTCTGTCATTGTAATAAATGTGTCGTCTTTTAGTATTATAGTTGCTTCTTGAAATCATTGCATCTTACTTCACAGTTTCTTTCGACGATCGTCGTATTCTGACTACATCTTAATTTTATCCAGTCTTTAAGAAAGGGTCATCTGCACATCGCAGCGTACCATAGCCGCACTCAGGGCGTCGGTTTATAAATGTCAAAATTTCGTGTTAAGTGTCTGATGCAAACATATTTCTCTGAGCTGCTTTCCCAATGTTATTCAAACTTGAAAAGATGTGAATATTCGGATATGTTCGCATTCATAAGTAGTTGCCACTATCATTTCACAGTACATTAAAATATGATTTCAGGTACTCCTGTGGCTAAAGGACACGTTGTAATCATCGAGGAAATAATTATATGATATGTGCAAGTCAGCTGTTTCTTTTTAAACCAAATTTATTACACAGTTCTCCAGGCACAAACGGGTAGGTGATCGAAAAATTATCGGCTTCTGCCAGCATATTAAGCTCATTTTGGGATATTTTCAATATTCTCAACATTTCTCGGCTCTGTCAGCATCTGTATAAACATTTATGTTAAATTAACAACAACCTCAGATGCAATGTTTACCTAGATTTACCTTGGTTTCAGTTGGGATAACCCAATCTTCTTCAGAATAAAAGGAACTACGATTCGTCCGTAATGGACAACGTCAAAATCTAAAAACTATAATATAGTAATACATCGTCATACTGCAATAACTTATCCGTTGTTTCCGTACTATAACGATGTATTACTATTTATAGTTTTTAGTTCTTGACGTTGTCCGTTATGGACAAGTCGTAGTTCCTTTTATTATGAAGAAGGTTGGGTTATCCCAACTAAAGTCTAGGTAATCATTGCAATGTAGGTTGTTATTAATTAGAAATCAATATTTTCAGTAAATGCTATTCCTTTACCTCGCTTAATAGGCAACGAAAAATTTGAGGGTGTAAGTTTAAAGCTGAAACTAACGTGGTCATCAAGGAATTTCATAGCTTATAAGATATGCACTTCTGAACTGCAGTTGATTTGGGAATTTGTGGGCTTGGCAGATCAGACACATATTATACGTATGGTCAGTAAACTGTCTGGATGCAGTCGGAAGTAATCGTCGCTATTTGACGTAGGTCCCAGAGGAATTTATGAACAATGAAATGTCAGACAACATTATGTGGACAGTTGCATAGCAACTTTGCGATTTTGAATCGTGTTGCGTAAACATATTGACTGTGCTTACGTGATTTTCGTAGTGCTGTTCTTTGTGCTCTAGAGCTTCTTTTCGGTGAGACAAGTTCATTAATTGAGCTTGTCCAGAAAGGTCTTCCGCCGAAAAAACTTACAAAGCCAGCGTTGGATTGACGCAATACGGAACCGTATGTGATTAGTCAACATCTTCTCTCGGTCATCTCTTATCCCCGCTAACCTTCTTTGCTGTACATGTTACTGTAATCTACTGCTGCTGAACGCTGTAGCTCACGCCTCAGATCACTTTTATTTGGTTTTACTTTGGATGTTTAATCACACCAGCTACATTCTAACGAGAAAGACAAAAGAAATTCTTTCCAATGCGACTTGAGATTCAATTCACGAGAGTACTTTGACTAAATCGTGGCCATGATTTCGGTAAGTCATGTAGCCTGCGGAGTTCTTTACATTCTTTAAATTCCGGAATTTTTTTATTTTCATTTTCGAGATGATTTATTGTGCCGACATTATTCTGCACCGTATTAGCATACTGAATCATGGTATATCTTAAATCTTGTATTTATTATCAAGATTGTGTATATTGGTCACAGCCCAGCCAACGAAGAACAGATAGGTCGAATAAAGAAAAAAAATTGTTATAGTTGATAATTTAACCTTAGGACTAGGGACTGACATGAATATTATACTAATGGTCTAGACAGGCGGACTGCTTTGAGGAAAAGTGCAATCTAGTGTTCAGTTAAGCTGCATTATAATTTCGTAAGAAAATTGTCCTGTTCAATTCTCTGGAGAAGAAATATTCTTAGTGTTGCAGCGGTTAAAAAAGTCGTAGATTATTGAAAATAATAATTGGCGTTTTAAAATAAATGTTTATTGTTAAACGGAGGGGATAAAGGAACTTATTAAATGGATGTCGCTTGTCAAAGTGCAATATAACGTTGTTAAGGGATAAATTATGTTCTGGTACTGTAACAGGGTGGAGGAGTGTGGGCGGATGCTACACACGTGAGGGAACGGAGGCCGCTGGCATGTCGTCAAACTCCTCCGTCTTCGTTAGTCTGCATACTGAAGCGCGGCCAGTCGTTTCTCCATTCTCTCTCTACCCTACTATGTCACGAGTCATTACACTAAAAGCCGCCACTTTTAACGATGGTTGTATTAGGTCACTTGCTGGCTGTCTATGTGTATCTCTCTCTACAGTTACAGTTACAGTGGCGTTGTGAAGCTGGTAACTGAGTGGTCAATGAAGCAAAGCGAAGACGACCAAACATCTGTCGGACGTCAGTAGCCAAGTGATAAAGAGCAACGGAAACAAAAACGAAAAACACTGCAACCTTCACAATGCAACGTAAGGGGAGGAGAGGTTCAAAAAGTCCCAACTGCTACCAAATTACATGGAAGTAAAATGATGTTCATTGTCAGCTGGCGCACATCACGTTCTGTTCCAGTAGAAATCGTGTATAAGAAACGTGTTGCTGTTATAGAAGTTTTGCCCATTTTGAAGAAATCAGGATATACCTGAGATCTTCTAGGTTTGGAGGAAACTGTGGATAATTTGTTACAGAAAGTTTTTAGACGTGCTTATGAACTCGGTGTGTCTTTCTTATTGTTTTACTGCAAGAATATGGTGTAGATATGTAAGGGAATTGCTTAAGGTGTCTACTATTTACATGTCGCGTTGCAGCGGAAAGGAGTTGGGGTTTACTGCTTCTTACCACTAAATACCTATTTTTCGATTCTGGTTGCTGATAATTACATTACATACGGGTACTGTTGTATGGATAATATCTTGTGATTTCGCATCCACTAATTTATAGGTTTTCTATCATCATGTCAAAAGTATGCACCATTTATTGTTTAAGTCTTACATTTGGGTGCATGAATTGTATTCGACATTTCCGTTAATTTGTATCGAAGATCTCCCTCGTGTTATTAGTAACTCTGCACTCAGTTTCAGCAAATTTCATGAACGTAACTGACCTAGGAACTGGCTGCACTGCCTCACGTCTGTAACACTTTCGTGCCATCACGTTGTAAGTGTTCAAACATGTGTGTACATGTTCTTTAATAAGGGTCTTAATTCTCTTAGGGAACCATTATTTACTACAGTATGCGCATTTTGATTCTGTTCCGGAACACAGCTTCGCTTTCTGCATGCATTCCTCCATAATTAATTCACCGTCGTTTTGAATGTGTCTTCCTTGCAAACTACGGTGGCCCCTTGACACCATCGCTTTCGTTTTGTAGTTTCTTTCGACGCTTACTCCATTCCGTCTTAATTTTATTCAAGGTCTAAAGGGACGTATCTGCATATCCTGACGACCCACAGACCAACTCAGTGCGTCGGTTTATAAATCTCAGAAGTTCTTGGGAAATATCTGATGCAATCGTATTTCGTACAACTATTAGTTCAGTGTTACAGAAACTTCACAAGACGTGACTGTTTCGTATCTGTTCATATTCACAAGTAGTTACCACTCGTATTTCACCGCATATTGAAAAAAATTATCTAAGGTATCGGTCTGTCAAAAATATATGTTGTAGTCGTGTAGGTCGACGTCTTGCTTTGAAAGCAAATTTATTACACAATTCTGTAGTCATCTGCGGGTACTGTGTGCGGCTACACTCAATTATAAAGACTTCTATCAGCACATTAGCTTCGATTTCGGAAATTTTCAAATACACATTATTCTTTTATCTTGCTTAGTAGGGAAATAATGAATCTGATTTTAAAATGTTTAATTCGATACTAACATTATCATTGATGAAGGTTACGAATACAGATAAGCCACGTATTACCAATGGCTAGTAAAGCGCTGCGGTACAGTGAGGAGCTATCTAAGTTTTTTAGTGTGGGTCTTAGACAATTTTTTCAAAAATGAAATATCGCACAACACGAGGGGGTCGATGAGAGGCAACATTGCGATGGCATATCGTGTGGCATAAACATATTGTATGTGCTTGTGTGATTTTCGTTGTGCTATTTTTCGTACTGTAGTGCTTCTTCTTGGTGAGAAAAGGACATTGACTGAATATTTGAACTGTTTTTTGAGGACCGTCTTTAGATAGGGAAACGTAACAAGATAGCGTTTGGTGGGACACTATACGAAACAGTAAGTAACGAGCCAACATCTTGTTTCCGTCATCTCTTATCCGCAATATCATCATTTGCTGTTGACGTCGAGTGTAAACTAATGCTGCTAATCGCTGTGATCTCAAATTTGAAATCGTTCGTATCCACCTTTATTCAGATGTTTATTCGAGCAGGTGTGTTTTACCGAAGGAAACGATCCTTTACGGTGATCAGATTTGATATTCATACTTCGAGAGTAGTTTCACAGTATTGTCGGGCATGGTTTCGGTAATTGATGTACCCCTGGAATTTTTTGCATTCGGTGAATGCCGATAGTTTTTTGTTTCCATTATCAAGTGAATTTAGTGGCTAGCTAGCGACGTTGTTTTAGGACATATTAGAATACTACATCATGTTACGTACTGCATATAGTGTAGACCATAAAGGTTCTTTATTTTGTTCAGCGTGATTCACCAGCAGCAAATATATGTACACAATTAATTTTTGCTGGTCTGCAACATGGGTGTATCCTGCGAGAAGAAGATGCGGCAGCTTTGCCTCCCTATGAACTAAATGATACCTTGTATCGCCAGCGAGACAGAAAAAAAAGTTAGAATAAGTTTGAAGAAATGCATCACAGTTATTGGGTGCTGTGAAGTGGCATGAATCGTGAAGTCTGTCATTCTACAAACCAATATGAGTTGCCTACATCTCGTCCCCATGGCCCTATTTTTGCAGACGTTCTACATACACATCTGCTCTGTAGTGTAAATAAATGATATTTGATTGTTGTTTATAAGCAGCAAACGAAGAAACAAGAATCTTGTTCATGTAATGGTTACTTCCTCGTCCAATCGGTTTAGCTGTTGGTGAATCTTACAGCTAGTATGATCGCGGTCCATGAGAATTATTTGTCCTGGCTCTCCGCCCACAGGCAGCGTTGAACATCACTGATGCTCCCGATTCCGCTGAGGCTAGCAGACACAAGTGGTCAGTCGCGAAAAGTTGCGGAACCACGAACCCCTCAATAGATGTCCAACACAATTCGGATGATACGTCAGGAACAAAAGAGTTTCACGTGCCTCGACATACGACATGGGAGGTTCGCCAGTAGCTATTTAGCATTTTATTTAACAGCCAGTACAGTTGCATGCGCTTTTTTGCTTTAGAAGAGAACTATCCTGTCTTGACAGTATATTTTAGGGTAAGGCAACGGTTAAAGAAGATGAAAGAATTTAATTAGAGATGCTATAATGTTCGTAGATTATGAAAATGCTTTTGAGAAATACAATAGACGAGTGATACGTTACATCCTGCAAACAAAGGTTACCCGGTTCGTCTAATCAACTCTTTTGAAGCTGTTACAAATGGCCAAAAATAAACAACAATAAAACAGAATTAGACAAGTATGTAACTTGTCTCCAACTCTTTTAAACTTCTACGTGGGTGACCTAGTCAATGCTTGGAAAGGCATCAGCTACGGCATAAAGATCCACAGGGAGAAATGTTTTAATACTCTGCTATAAGCAGATGCTCAAATGACGAGAGTTCAGTAATGAAATTAAAAACTACGGTCCAAAATTAAACGCAAAATAATTTGAGCAGTCTAAATGAGATTTTTCCGTAGTGCTATAGCGTGAATCTGGAAATAGTGCCTTATATGTAGAGATTAAGAATAAATTAGAAGTTGATTTAGTGTGTAAAAAAAGAACTTAACAGCAAAAGATGGCGGGGGTATATTTCAGTACTGTTTATCTTAGCCTGCTGTAGTAAGTGTACAGCAATCCAGTTTCCAGTGATGCTGAAGTCGACTGTTAAGCACTGATTAGTAATCTCAGCTTGGGCTTTCTGGGGCAGGGATTCTGAGGGTCTTAGATTAGGAAATGGCACACTTAAAGTAGTAAAGAAGTTTTGCTATTTGGGGAGCAAAATAACTGATGATGGTCGAAGTAGAGAGGATATAAAATGTAGACTGGCAACGGCAAGGAAAGCGTTTCTGAAGAAGAGAAATTTGTTAACATCGAATATAGATTTAAGTGTCAGGAAGTCGTTTCTGAAAGTATTTGTATGTAGTGTAGCCATGTATAGAAGTGAAACATGGACTACAACTAGTTTGGACAAGAAGAGAATAGAAGCTTTCGAAATGTGGTGCTACAGAAGTATGCTGAAGATAAGGTGGATTGATCACGTAACTAATGAGGAGGTTTTGAATAGGATTGGGGAGGAGAGAAGTTTGTGTCACAACTTGACTAGAAGAAGGGATTGGTTGGTAGGACGTGTCCTGTGGCATCAAGTGATCACTAATTTAGCATAGGAGGGCAGCGTGGAGGTTAAAAAGTCGTAGAGGGAGACAGAGAGATGAAATCACCAAGCAGATTCAGATGGATGTAGGTTGCAGTAGGTACTGGGAGATGAGGAAGCTTACACAGGATAGAGTTGCATGGAGAGCTGCATCAAACCAGTCTCCGGGTGAAGGCAACAACAACAACATCATACTTGCCAAGTTCCTTGTCGCAGTGGTTCCTGTCAGATCCCCGAAGTTTACTGCTGTCGAGCTGGTCTAACACTTGGATCGGTGGCCACCCGGTATGCAGAGCGCAGTTGGCAAACGGGGTGCACTCAGCCCTTGTGAGGCAAGCTGAGGAGATACTTGATTGAGAAGCAGAGGCTCGCCGGCCAGAGTGGTCGAGTGGTTCTAGGCGTTAGAGTCTGCAAGCGCAAGACCGCCACGGTCGCAACTTCGAATCCTGCCTCGGGCATGGCCGTGTGTGATGTCCTTAGTTTAGTTAGGTTTAAGTAGTTTTAAGTTCTAGGGGACTGATAACCTCATAAGTTAAGTCCCATAGTGCTCAGTGCCACTTGAACAAAGCAGCGACTCCGGTCTAGTAAACTGACATACGTCCGGGAGAGCAGTGTGCTGACCACATGCCCCTCCATATCCGCTTCTAGCGACGCCTGTCGGCTGAGTATGACACGGCGGCCGGTCGGTAACTTGGTGCTTCCTGGCCTGTTCGGATGGAGTTTAGTTTTTAGACTCCTATACTTGAGTTAAGACGCGTTTATCAAATTACTGAGGATCTGTATGTTGCGTTGAGCTCGATTCATGGTTTCTTAGGATTTACCTTTATCATTACATCACCAGAAAAGCACCACTTTCAAGCACTTTCCTGTTAGATCGCTTCCTTGTCTGTCAACCTCTTCGGTACAGGTACCACAATTAATTCTAAATCAACTTAAAGGTGACGTAGAGTCTTGAAACTTCCAGCATTGTTCAGACATACCTGGTAAAGCAATATTAGCTCACTATCTTGTCTGGCGTGTGGCGGAGGGTACTTTATATACCACTGCCATCTGCCCCTATTTCTGACCCAGTCTCGAATGGCCCGAGGGAACGGTAGGTGGTGATCCACCGTGGGAGGTCAGATGTATCCACTTTTTTCCCACACGGTCATATCCTTAGGTAAACGTAGGAGAAAGCAACAGGTTTTGCAAGTAAGGTGAACATAAACTACAATAATCCTGAAATATATCATAGACTCCGTTTTAATCTCACCAAAATGTAATTTTAACTCTTTTAAAGCCATATAGAGCGCAAATAACTCAATGCTACCTCACGCAACTATTCCTTCTAGTCGATAGATCAAGCTATCCGATACATGCTTTACATTCGTCCGTTTGCCACAAGTACCTTGTCCTCTTTTGGCGCAATTTATGGGCAAATTGGTGGTAGACTCTTTGCATGTGGAAGTGGCTTTAAAATGGCAGGGCAAAGAACTTGTGGAAATTTGTACAGAGAGCCAAATAAGTAGGGCAACAGTAACTAGTGAGAACCGTTGTTTGTGAAGAACAGTGAAGAACGTGAAGAACAGAGAAAGAAACGGAAAAGAAAAAGGAAAACGTACAGCGTTGGTAACTATAAAGCTGTGTTCTGTCCCATGAAATCATGCGTACTGTTCGTACATTGTTCTAAAATGCAATGCGAAAACCCCCCACTCTATACATCACGTATCATAATACTAGTTCGAAAACTGTGTACCTGTTTTAATTGGCACTGTAAGTCCCCACAACCCGACAAGCCTTCAATCATCGATTTGGTTCTTAGAACATGTTCGGTCTACATGTATTATTGTACTAACTGAAACCGTTACTTTGGTCAGAATTTGTAAATCATTCATGAACTAATATTTAAATTTCCTAAAAACACTCCATTATGAGACATTTCGACGTTTCTGTAGGTTCCATCTACTAGAAAACTGATTAGTAAAATATCTTCGTAGAGACCTCTCCCTGTTCTCATTCCAATCTTTCTGACCGTCGAACAGTCAATAATGGACACGCTGTAATTCCGTGTGATCAGTACGTGACGTGATATCTATTTCTTTCTTCGCAGATGTTCCGGAGGCTTTTGGGCGTGTTCTGCCTCCGGTCTCGGCGGGAGGCAGAGGAAGACTTTTACGGAGACCTGATAGACGTCGATTTAATTGGAAAGCCAGAGGTGAGGACCACCGAGATTTATTGGAAAAACAGTAATGACTCTTAAGTGCACCCACGTTTACTAAGATAATTACTTGAGACCTCTGATTACTGCAAGACCTTCTGGATTTAGTAAATCTATCTTAGCTACTCTTAGTTGTAAATAGGTCATCATAGAATAACAACTATTCCTTTGTGCCTTCGTTAAACTTGCTTGTAGCGCTAATAAAACGAAATATCCTTCGGCTTTCTATACGAGTACATCCGTTTCATAGGAACTCTGTTGCCACTGGCCCGCTCAAAATTGTACTTTGTACAAGAAGAATGTACTTTAAATAAAAAAGGAGGTTACGCAGGACATTAATAGTCAGAAATCACTTAAGTTTCTGAGATTTAATATTAGATGGAACTATTCGAAATCACAAGAGCTGCACAAGAATTTACGAAATGTGGAGAAATGTATTCATAAACTGGTTTCTGTTGGTTCCAAAATCGGTAACAACGTAGTTTACAATACGTGCAACTCCTGCTAGTACAGCATTTATCACTATTGAAGATTCACTCTAACTTCTGATACAATTAATGCAAGAACTGTATCAGATCTCACTTGTGCATGATGATGATTCGTTAACTGATACTTGGACCAACTGAGTAGGCGATGATTTTAGGTCCAGCTTAGCCACTTGCAGGTTTCCAAGTCGACTGTTGTAACTGAATGTGCGTACACCCTCGGAGAATATCTGTCGCAGTCGGAGACGAAAAGTCATTAGAGAGTTTTGTACACCGACCAGGGACTATCAGCACGGATGATTTAAGCGAAGATAATTTAAAAGCAGTTTGCTTCAATCCCTATTCTAAGTACAACATATTAACGATCCAGACCCAAGGTAAAATACTGTCGTATTGTTACCATATGACCGTCTGGAAAACAATCCAAGTATGTGCTACCAAAGCTAAGACCTTTCTGTCTAACTGATAAATGTTGCAAGGCGGCTGAATTTAATACACTAACAGGAGAGTAATTTAACTTATGGTGCGAGTAAACGCCCACAAAATATTAGATGTTACATAAAAGATAGAAAATAAAACTGAAAATCAACAAATGGATGAATTGTGACATTGGAAACAAATCTCCCACAGAGGATGAGCGCCGCGCGTTGGCGGCTGCGCTCAGACGTGGACGAGTTGGTTCTGCTGGCAGCGCAGGCGGAGAAGTCCCGGCCACCGCCTGCTGCCATTGATGTAGCCTGCGGCAAAGTCATCGGGAAGGTAAGGTGGCACTAAAGTCACAACTTCATTGATAACTCGCTGCTAAGGGTTAAGTTAGATTACATACAACATACCCTTTTCTCAGACCAATATAAAGTGGCACAAGTATAGTTAATACTGGAAGATAATAATTATGATCCTTGTCACCGTTAATGATTTCCCCTGAACACACTTCCCTTTCTTTCGATCACACACAATAATAGAAAGATGTTCTCTCTTAATGTACACTTTGTCCATACGAGTCACACTATACAATTATTGGTACTGTAGTTGCGTAAAGGAAGTCTTATGAATTTTAAAGGGAAGAATTGCTTTTGTGTGCAGGTGAACGATGGCTGGATGGTTGTGACGACTGCCGAGATCCATGAGCCGCCTGTGGTGGAGTGTGACGAGGACATCCCGCCGATCCCTCGCCGCCGGAGAGGGTGTCGGAGGTGCTGGGCGGAGAGAGTCGGGGAGAAGACCGTTGTGCGCCCACCTGGCGGCCGGGCACACCGCCTGACTACCCACTAAACGTATTCCTGACGAGGACATCCCACCATTTCCTCGTCGTCAGTGTGGGTGTTGGAGGTGCTGGATGAAAAAAAGTCAGTGCAAAAACTGTTGTGCGGGTAACAAAGGGACAGGGATAATGACTCACTAACCAATAGACATGTTCGTGAGGAACTGATTACATTGGATATCCCAACAATGCCTCAATGTTGGGGATGTGTTAGAGATACTGGCCAGAGAATGTCACGGCTAAGAGTCTTGGGTGACTGCAAATTGGGTGGTGACAACAGCTTTTCTACAAGCCAGTGAACATATTCATGAGGAACTTAGAACAGTGTATGAGGAGGGCAAATCACCGATGCCCCATTATTCGACAGGGTGTTCGTGCTGCTGGATGGAGAATGTCATGACTGGAACTCTTGCATAACTGCAAAGTGGATTGGGATATCGGCTCACTAGCCAGTGAACATATTCATGTGGAACCAAGTACACTGGCTCAGGACATCCCATTGATGCCATGTCATCAGTGACAGTGCTGGTGGTTCGGGCAGATAAAATGAAGACTAAATCTCTTGTTTGTCTGAAAAGTGAATGGGGACACCGACTCACAGATATTTAAAGTGAATGAATTATTAAATGAATTGATAAAATGATACTTTAAAAGCATCCATGTAAAAGAATGTTAATGAAGCTTTAATATCATTGAACTCCATTTAAACAAGTAATGAAATAAAATTAATAATATCTATCAAAGATGTACGATTATTTCTCTCTCTTTACATGTATGACTGCATTTAGACAAATATTTGAGAATGTTATCTTTTTTGATGCCCATCACCCACAGAAATATTATACACAGACTGCCATAACTTTCAGTACACAGATTATCCTTCTTCATCATTACAAATGACACATAATAGTGAGTTCATTTGGCTTACGACCAACTAACAAACAAATTACACACGTAGTGCATTTTACCTGTCTGCATTGCTGCATAGTGCAGTTGTATTTTTACCTAACGGAAATGAAACAGCCATATAACATTATAACATAGCTGTGAGTGAAAGCGCGTCATTCGCTTGAATGAAAAGAAGTGAAAACAGAGGACGATCAAACTGAACATCGATTGAAACTTGCGAGGAACTAAAGCGGGCAACGATTTGCTTAAAACTCCATTGCTCTCCTCTCAACTGCAGGGATTTGATTCTACACACCAATAAAATTTTTATTCCATACAAGTATCTAAGATAGTTTCTGATATTACAGGGTGCCTAAGGGTTACAGGAGTCACAGTTTTTAATCAATCATCAGTAAATGTAGTTTCTGGTTTGGAAGTGTCGAGCGCAACTTCCAGTGTTACTCAATAAGGACAATATTCACACACACCATATTCTGTCACGAGAAGAGTTGACGTACACAGAAACGATCCTACAGACACATAAGTAACACCACTTCACTACGTGGCGTAATTTAATTAGTGTATGTAGATGAATTAATAAATACACACAAAGTATAAGCTAATTATGTACAGAAAAAAATATTAATGTATTAGGAGTGTCCCAAGGCCACCGGCCTTATCATTATGCTTAACTGCTCAACTTTACTGTTTGCACAGCATGGATACAAATGTTGCGAGTGGGCCAGAGAACAATAAAGAGCATTTGCCGGTGACAACACCAACGCTATTTTATTCAGTAGAACATTAACACAAATTCTTCTCCCCTTACTCTTACGAAAAATCTAAATTTTTACCAAATTCTTAACAAGAAAAAGTTTCCCATATTAGCTAAACCTGTCTTTTGTTTATAATACTTTGGCAGTGATCGAAAATAACCTTTTTTTGTAGACTTGAAAATTCGTTAAAGCTACTAAAATTCACCCTAAACTAGAAGTAAACACACAACAAATGTGTTACGCCCGTCGGTGACGTATGTTTAGAATAAGACGAAGCTATATGAATAAAATTGAGACCTCGCTTATGCGGTGATAATGGAACAGACAGCATCGGTGGTGCAGCGCTGCCATCCACGACCGTACTGGTAGGTGGGCAGATCCCATACAAGGTCAACTACAACAGACGCAAAACTAATCTTAAGAACTTATAACAGTGCACTCCATTTACAGCAAAGTAAGGACAAATTCTGGTACATAACAAATTGTAAGGCAACATAAATTGATAAAACCATATGCCCATGACTACACACGATTATAAGCAAACTATCTGCAGGCGCAACTCAGAATTGCAATGGGTTATACAGTCCTCTGCAACACCAAAATTACAGTAACACCAGAATTACAGTGAAAGGCGAGAAGACAAGTCATCAACGCTCCAAAATTATTTTACCATATGTATGAACATAATGACGGCCTTGAAAATAGTAGCTTTTTTAAAAATGAATCTCCATATTTTTATTGGGAGACCAAACAAACTTTAAATGTCCAAAAAAGATGTACTGAAGCTGGTCCGGAATAACTTCAATGAAAAGGGTAGCTATGCTTAAGATAAACTGCACTGCTTTTAAATAGGAGACACGACAGAATTTCAATCTCCAGAAGTTTTTCATCAGCAGTTGGCGATAATAACTTAAATGAAAAGAGCAGGACTTATTAAAAAATCTTCACCAATGAAATGAGCAGCAGTTATGTTGGAATAAACCGCGACAGGCAACAAGTACAGCGATACAGTTGAGGGGAACCTGGCTGTACTACCACGATGCTAGGGAGAAAAGCACGAAGTTTATCTTAACAAGCTCACCGAAATACATCATGAATTAATAGGGAAGGGCACAGAAGGTATCATCAATCTTGGATTATTCAAATTTATGGAGTTTACTATCACCCCAAAAGTGGCCAAAACGACGTCCTTGTACAGAACAGGACCCTACCCGCCGATAAAGAGTTTAATACGTCAGGGATGAAAGGCGGTAGATGAGTTACCTCAAGTGGGAGAAGTTTTGTGAGTGTATGAACATTGTGAGGAATTTACGAATGCATTAATGTTCCACAACAGTGATGCTTCAGTTGACGTATTTGTTGACTATTGGTTTGTTCTGTAAGAGTGTGGCTGATGTAGTAGAGATTCCGTTAATGTTGGATGACTTAGAGAGGCAGGTTTTGTGATAAAGTTAATGGTCACGAGTTTGGGCCGAACTGGCGGTGTTCTGACGTGATGACTAATAAACTCGGTGTCACCACCAGGGTTCGGTATAACATCGGTTTGATGGACGATATTCTGGTTTGCTAACGTCCATAACGGTTGCGCCACCCAAAATGAAAATTTTGTGACAGCTGATTAATGAGAGGCATCGAGTCGGCGTGATACGGGTTTTTACCCCTCCGTATGCGTCGCCCATGTTTCAGGCACCGAAGGGTCAAGCCGGTAGTTGGCGATCGGTAGTTGATTATACAATTCCTAACCAAAAAGCCGTCTTAAAATCTGTACCGCTCCCGGACTTCCGTACCTGTTCTATTTCCTTTGCAGGGGGCACAGTATACTACCGTCCTGAATTTGAACAAGGCGTTGCAGAAGATTTCTCTCATTGAGGACTGTATACGTGCTACAGGTTTTTACACCGTTTGGAAGCTGTACCAGTTCGGTAGTGTTCCTTTCAGTTTATACACCGAAGCGGCAGTACTATCATTTCTCTTAGACTCTGTTTTGGGTGACGCGTGATTCAAATCAGTGTGCAGCAAAGTCCTTATTAGCCTGCAGGAAGTGGGTTTGACCGTTAAACCATCCATGGTAAATCTGGAACTAAGGGAGCTGCCCTTTTTAGGACCTTGGTCTCACCTAGTGTTGTTAAAATATATCAGAGAAAGAGACAAGATCTTTAGAGAAGAAGGAAATACCTCTCTTTATCCGTATCTCACATTTTTTTTATAAACTGTGCTTCGAATTTTGTCCAATTTGCAGAAACAGTAAATGGCTTGAGGAAGAAAGGGTTGAGTCTCCAGATGGGGGAAACCCAGCACGCGGTCTTTGAGACAATTTTAGTATCTTTGAGTATTCTGCATGTTTTGGATGTTATGGATTATGAACGATCCTTCATTGTCCAAACGTGTGCTTCTAATTCTAGCGTCGTTGCTGTCGTTCCACAAAAAAACGATGGAGTGCGATCGTTTAGCTTATGGTTCCAGAGCCATGTCCCACATGTAACTGAAGTACTCCGTGTGAGTGGGAAGTCTTCTTGGTTTTGGCCTTCCAAAAGTTCAAGTTCCACTTGGAGCTTTGCCATTTGTCCTCGGAACAGACCGTCAGGCTTTGATTTGGGTGGTCGCGAGATCCAGGAAGACAGGACCAATCGCGAGGTGGGTTCGAGGTGGGCTGTGTTTGTTTACATCTTCCGTTTCCTTGTCAGGCACATCCAGGGAGCAAATAATCTGGTAACAGATTCATTTAGCCGTATGTTCCAGGAGAATGCAACGGAATAACAGCTGTAATATGATTCACTGGACTCTAAATGGGTTTCAATCGTGTTTTCTGAGGTACATGAGCTCTTTGGGAAGTTGCTGGACAAATTAGATGCAGGAACCATAGAATCATGGGATGAGACAAAATCCTGATACTGGGAAAGGTGTCAGGTAATGATCTGAGAAAAGAAGTATATGTTTTAAGTCTAAGAGCGCTTACCGTGATTTATTTTCAAAGAATATTCTTAAGAATTTATTTTATTTACTAGCGATTCATCAAGAGCATTAGCACCCGCATCTCGTGTTCGTGCGGTAGCGTTCTCGCTTCCCACGTAACGGGTTCCCGCGTTTGTATTCCCGGCTGCGTCAGGGATTTTCTCTGCCCCGTGATGGCAGGGTGTTTTGTGCTCTCCTTAGGTTAGTTAGGTTTAAGTAGTTCGATTTTAACTTGTAAGGTGAAAGGGCGGCGACTTTATATACTAAAATGATCATTTAAATAAGAGCCCATGATATGCAATCTTATATAAAATTCTACAAGTTTGGCCAGACCATAGTTAAGATGCTCTATAGTACACAGATACCGCCTCTTAAGATCATAGGCAATAATAACAAAGTTTCCAAAGATCGAAACATATTTCAGATATTAGACCGTTACACTCCAACCAATAAATTCGTTAACACACCAAATCCGACAAACATGACAGAGGTAGTTGCTAACGTACGGTAGATTGATAGGGAGAGTACCGCCTCCAAAGCAAGCGACTGGTGAATTCACCAAGAAAACATGTAGAATGTAACAAGAGTAAACCAAACAACATGTCACCAATCACTTAACTTTTAATAAACGGCGATTTCTCGAGAAGACCTGGCGCAGCAATCCCAAATCGCTCTAACGAACCGTCCCCTGCCAGTCGCTTCAACGGACGCAGGAAGGCGCGCCGATCTCCCGTCTCACGGCGTCGCAGCTCACACCGACCAGACTCATGTCGTGGGTTGCTCTCGTGTCGACCGCGAAGTCACTACACCGCGCTATAAGCCGCGGCCCATTGGGCTCACGTGGCGACCTCACATGCGCCGACGCTCCAGACCAACAAGTCGTCTTGTGTCTCAGTGTGCGACCGACCAACCAATCATTCCAACCGCCAATGACCATTGCCTGAGCAAACTCGAGCAGACTGCCGGTCTAACGCGCAGACTCAGATGCAGCAAATAATCCCGACCGGGCGACCACTCGCTGAGTTCTCTTACTGCCTAACAAATGCGGACGAGAGACTGACCCAGAATGACCAAATGGCGAGTTCATAGCGCCCCTTAAATTCACGTGAAGAGGCAACCTTTCCCCTTTCCCACCAGAGGGAGACACCAAAGCTGCGATTGCCACAGCGGCGCCACCGCCACCACAAACGGAGGGCGACTGTTTCACGCTACGCGCTGCAGCGCGCTCTTTAAAACCGCAATTTTTACCACGGCTCAGAGCGACAGATCCTTTAAGATCTGTTTACCAGAATAACTAGTGTTGGCCATTTTTAAGTATTTTGACAACCCCCTTATTGCCGGTCATTTGGAAGTGAATAAAACGGTTATGAAAGCTAAACATTATCTTTCTTGTCCACAACGAATAAAGATGTACGTAAATTAGTGGGTAAGTGTGAAGATTGCAAATGCGCCAAGCCCAAAAACAGTTCTACAGAAGGCTTACTTCAGTCCACGCGAGGAAGTAATCCCATGGACAAAATGTTCATTGATTATGTCGCATCAGTCCCACGGCAAAGGGATGGGAACCGTTATGGTATTGTAGTGGTGGACTCCATGTTTATTTTTTGGGTCATCAGGTTTTTCACTAGTTTGATTCGGCCTGCCACAAATTCCACTCGTGTGCTAACCTCTTCATCTCAGAGAGTACATCCAGCCAAAGTCTTCCGTTATTTGCTGGATGTATTATAATCTCTGTCTTCCCCTACAGCTCCGTGTAGTACTATGGAAGCATTTCTTTGATATCTTAACAGATGCCCTATCATCCCTTCTCTTCCCCTTGTCAATGTTTTCCACGTATTTTGTTCCTCGCCGATTCTGCGTAGAACCTTCTCATTCCGTACCTGAGAAATTCATATAATTTTCAACATTCTTCTGTAGCAATACATCTCAGATGCTTCGATTCTATTCTGCTGTGATTTTCCGTAGTCCATGTATCAATGCCATACAATTCTGTGCTCCATACGTACAGTTTCAGAAATTTCTACATCAAACTAAGGCCTATGTTTGACACTAGTAGACTTCTCTTGGCCAGGAATGCCATTTTTTCCATTGCTAGTCTGTTTTTGACGTCCTTGCTCCGTTCATCATTGGTTATTTTTCTGCCTAGATAGCAGAATTTCTTAGCTTCATCTACTTCGTGAGCATCAACGTTGATGTTATGTTTCTCGCTGTTATTATTTCTGCTACCTCTCATCGCTTTCGTCTTTCTTGGATATATTCTCTGTTCAGATGCTGTACTCAATAGATAGTTCATACCGTTTAGCTTATAATGCAATCCTTCTTTACTTTCAATCAGGATAGCAATGTCATAAACGGATCGTATCACAGAATTTTAACTCCACTCCTGAAGATTTCCTTTATTTCCATCATTGCTTCTTCGATGTACAGATTGAACAGTAGGGCGGTAAGTCTACGTCCCTACCTTACACCCTTTTTATTCCGGCCCCTTCGCTCATAGTCACCCACTCTTATTATCCCCTCTGGCCTTTTGTACATATAAAATATTACCCGTCTCTCTCTAAAGCTTACCCCTATTTTTCTTTAGTCTTGCTTCTATTATCAACTGTAGTCTCAGAATTGCGTCACTGGTGGTTTTACCTTTTCTAAAGCTAAACTGATCGTCATCTAATACATCCCACAATTTTCTTTTCATTTCTTCTGTATATATAAGTCTAGTCACCAACTCGGGTGCGTGAGCTGTAAAGCTGAATGTGCGATAATTCTGGTTCCTCTCTGCTCTTGCACTCTTCGGAGTTGTGTGAATCATATTTTTCCGAATATCAGGTCGTATGTCACCAGACTCTACTAAACACCCATGACTTACAGATACCCATCAGAATCATGTCTGAGTTACGGAGGCTCGGATAGATCTCTCAATCGCGATAGTCATGCGGAATCTTCGACGGTTTTCTGAGCCACGCCTCTTGACAAGCATTTGGTGAGGCAACTGCAGATTGTTAGGGAAAGCGGAAACAGCGGCTGAAGGCTCGCGCGCAGCCTATCGCCTTTCAGTCCTGACATATTGAACTTCATCAATCCGAGAGTGGTATTTTGGTCAGAGCAACGTTCTTGTATAGATCAAGTCTACATCCGTAGAGATAGAGTTTAATATGTTTTAACTGAACGCACTCACTTTTCATTTTAATTTGAGAAACTTGCAGCTTGATATCTTTGCCCGTGACGATATTGTGTAGCAAGGGGCTGAGAGGGTTGAGCATCTGGATGTTCTAGCTTGGACCCACAAAGCGAGAGACCAACTTAGAAAATTTGGCTACTTCACCCTAGCCTTGGCCACAAAATTGGAAATAAAATCATGAACACCAACCCTCACCCTGCATACATGGTGACCCTTATTATAGCACTGTGCCTACCTCCAATGTGTGAGCCCAGTATTCTTTCTCCTTGTTTCCCATTGCTGCTGTATGACCTCAGAAGTGACTTTGCCCGGTGAAAGATCGTTCAAATAGCGTAAAGTAGACAGTGGAGAATTCAGAGGGTATCTCCACGTGAAGCAGAGGGGTGTTGCCTTACGTATCTCGTGAAGACCCGTATCAAAGGCTGAGTTGAACCTTGGAATAGAAAAAGTCCACTAGTGCTGAGATTCTGTGTCATACATGATCAGTGCAGTTTTTAAATTACTGTTCATTGTTTCGACAATAGAACGCCGAGGGCAGTACGGTAGGGTGATGAACAGAAACGCTTAAATTGGCTGGACAGAAAAGTTCAGTACTGTCACCAACCATTGTCTGAAGGAGGGCAAAAAGTGGAGAATAGTCTAGACAAATGGCGTATGGTGAAGGCAGTAGTCATTCGACTGCATGGAACCAACTTTATACACCAGGTAATAGTGTCCCTGTAGTCTAGGTGTAACGCGCTTGTGTAGTAATCGAAATGTTCTCGGCTCCCTGTGTGAAACCCGCAACGGGTTAAATTTTGATTAATAATAAATATTGGCGGCCGAAGACTTTCGGGGTAAGAAGTCCCCATCATTATGCCAACGGCCTTGTTGAAGAGGGCGGAGGAGCGAACGGAGGTTTATAACCCCACTTCTCCTCGGGATGGGAAACACCCCTAAAGGAGGAAGAATCAGCAGTGGCCAATGGCATGTGGATGCGAAAGGCAATGGAAACCATTGCATCAGATCACGTAACGCTTATCCAGAGGACATTTGGCGTGTAACTGAACAAGTGTCTTGATGATCTCTTCGTTGGTAAAAGTTTCGGGAACAGTCCCCCCTCTCCGATCTCCAGGAGGGGGCTGCCAGCACTAGGTGACCATGAGAAAAAGATTGAATACTCAGATAAGGGATAAAGTTTTCGAGTCATGGCGTGGAATGTCAGAAGCTTGTTCATAGTAGGGATGGTAGAAAGTTTAAAAAGAGAAATGCAAAGGCTTAATCTACACACAGTTAGGGTCATTCTTGTGTTCTGGAAAGAAGTCATGCATTTGTGGTCATATGAGTGTAGGGTAGTATCAAGAACAGCAAAAAATGGTTTAAAGGGAGAAGGATTCGGTATAAATAGGAAGGTAGGGGAGATAGACTGTTACTGTGATATAGTACTTCCTATCACCATCGACAGCAAACCAACACCGACAACGATACTTCGGATATACATGCCAACGTTGCATACTGAAGATGCAGAGATAGAGAAAGTGTATGATGATATTCAAAGTGTAATACAGTACATAAATGGAGATGAAAATCTAATAGTCATGCGGGACTGCAATGCAGTTGTAGGGGAAGGAGTAGAAGAAAAGGGTACAGGAGAAAATGAGCCTTGGTCAAGAATGAGAAAGAAGAAATGTCAATGGAGTTCTGTAACAAATTTCGGCTAGTAGTTATCGAATACTCTGTTCAATAATCACAAGAGAAAGAGGTACATTTGGAAAAAGGCGGGTGGTACCGGAAGATTTAAGTTAGATTACTTCATGGTATGACAGAGATTCCGAAATGGATTGTAAGCCATACCCAGGATCAGATATAGACTCTGATCACAATGTAGCAGATATGAAGAGTAGGCTGAAGTTCAAGAGATTAGTGACGAAGAAACAACATGCAATGAAATGGGATACGGAAGTACTAAGGAATGACGAGATACGCTTGAAGTTCTCTAAGGCTATAGATTCAGCAATAAATAATCACACAGTAGGCAGTACACTTGAAGAGGAATGGACATCTCTGAAACTGGAAACAAATAGGTACAAACACGGTAACTGAGAACAAATGATGGCTAAGAAGGAAATACTTTAGCAGATCGATGAAAGAAGAAACTATAAAAGTGTTTAGGGAAAGGCAGGTATACAAAGCTACAAATGGCTGAGGAATTAAATAAATAGGAAGTGCAGAGAACCTAAGACAAAACTGCTGCATGAAAAACGTGAAGAAATCGGAAAATAAATGACTGTCAGAAGGACTGACCCAGCATACAGGATAGTCAAAACAACCTTCGCTGACATTAAAAGCAATGGCGGTAACATTAAGTGTGCACCGGGAACTGCACTGTTAAATGCAGAGGAGAGAGCAGTTGGGTGGAAAGAGTACATTGAAGGCCCTTACCGACTCGGAAGATTTGCCTGACGTAATAGAAGACGAAACAGGAGTCGATTTAGAAGAGATAGGGGAAGCAGAACTAGAATCAGAAGGGCTCAGGAAAACTTAAGATCGAATAAGGCAGGAAGGATAGATAACTTTCTATTAGAATTTCTATGATCATTGGGGGAAGTGGCAACGAAAATACTGTTCACGTTGTGTTTAGTAGAGTCTGTCGACATACGACCTGATTTCGGAAAAATATGATCCATACAACTCCGAAGACTGCAAGAGCTGAGAGGTGCCAGAATTATCGCACATTCAGCTTTACAGCTCACGCATCCAAATTGGTGACAAGAATAATATACAGAAGGAACGAAAAGATAATTTGGGGATGTTTCAGATGATTACCAGTTTAGCGTTAGGAAAGGTAAAAGCACCAGAGAGGCAATTCTGTGACTACAGTTGATAATGGAAGCAAGACTACAGAAAAACAAAGACATGTTCATAGGATTTGTCGAGTTGGAGAAAGCATTCGACAATGTAATATGGTGCAGGTTTTTCGAAAATCTGAGAACAATAGGGATGAGCTATGGAGAGGGACGGGTAATATTTCATATGTACAAAAGCCCAGATGGGATAATTAGAGTGGGTGACTAAGAGCGAAGCAGCCGGAATAAAAAGGGTGTAAGGTAGGGACGTAGACTTTCCGCCCTACTGTTCAATCTGTACATCCATGAACAAGATCGGTGCTCATGTTGATGGTGTCCATTATAATGAGGTATCTGTTAACATGAAGGGTGGGGAGTCGGTAACTGCATATACATGAAATAAAAACCTTTAATGTTTAAATGAAATGGTTGCTCGATCTGTATATTTACGATAGTTGCGTAATGGATAGCAGTAGGACGTAAAAATGAAAGTTTTGCGAGAGAATACGTGCTCTGGTAAAAATATCACACTTATTGAAGACACAACGGAACAAGCTAATAAACTAAATGATTAACAAATGGGTGATTAAATGATGACTAACTGAAATCCTCTGCTGCCACCAGGTGTTCTTGATATACCTCGATATAGACAGCTGACAATGTTTTCCCCGACCGGGACTCTATCCCGGAACCTCTTGCTTACATGGCACACACTCTATCCATCTGAGCCACCGTGGACACATATGAATAGTTCGACTGCTGCGACGTATCCCGTACACGCTTCCCGTGAGACACTCATTCCAACAATTCTACATACGTAATGTACCTTATAGACATTTGCCCATTCACTGGTTACTCGCGCACGCTTTGGCGATTCCCGTAAGAGTTTGGGCAAACTGTGCGCAATCGCACAGACGAAGGTCAGTGGCTAGGTAGCCTTTAACTAGTAAAACAGCACGCTCCTAATCAAAATTTCCACTCACCTCGCGTCTTGTGTCAACACTGGCGCAGATTTCTCGAAAGCACAACAGCAAACGGGAAGCAGGCCGCAGCTAATCTAGATTTCTGTTTCAAAATGAAATTTCCAAACAATATTCAAACTGTTGCTTATCTCATGGTGGAATGTGGATAATGATTTACAAAGTGTACAATGATGAGAGAGAATTTATATAAAAATATAACAACTTAATCAATTGAAATCTTGACGTATGAGTCAAACTCATTGTGTTACAAAAAATTATTATGAAAAATTTATATTTCTTTCACTTTTCAATGAATACATCATATTCATTATAGCTGTCCTCCTGTTGCAGCTAAGCGGTCCAATCTCTGTACCTTACCGAGCTCCCCAGCAACCACCTTCCACTTCATTCCGTCATACTGTAACCCCATCTATTCTCATATATCTAATTACAGTAGTGAATATCCAGAAGATATTCCTAGGGATTTAGATTAATTCTTTCCACAGACACTTTTAGTGCTCATAAGAGCTCTTTTTGCCTCGTAACGTTTATTATTTACACAGTTTCGCGTCCTTCTACTTCTAGAGCTTCATCGAGATACTTGACATTCCAGTATACGATGTATGTAACGGATTTGGTTCCTCATAAATGGTGCTACATCAGTTTTCTTGGACCTGACACCTAGATCCTGTTTTTTGCACCAGTTTTCCGAAGTGTGTTGAAAACTTTGTGCTGTTGCGACTTGGAAAACTTTGTCACGGAATTTGTAAATTTTTGCAATTTTATTCGTACCGCGTCCAGGTGGTAGATGCCAGCCCAGCCTATGCGCTAATTAAGTAAGGCACTGGACGGTATTGTAGACATTATGACAAAACAGTGCAGGCACAGGGGCATTTGCGACACCGATCAACGGCCGAGCGCATGAAGCGAAGTGTGAACAAGAGTGAAGTAATATTTTATTACATTTGATTACTCGAGAACGTACGTGATACCAAAAAACCTCACACTTTACATATTTAACTGGGTCTAGCAATTATTTATCACTAGAGAACGAGCTACGAAAAGCTAACGGGAAAAGTAATATGAAATAGCTACTCGTCATCCTCCTACAGGTGTACATCTGAAGCATAGCTGTAAGCGTACAAATAATCGAACTGCACTGAGTTGCAAAGGATGCAGACCTGATCTGTGCAAGGACGTTGTTACGACCAAATTACCCACCCTCGTACTGATCAGGTCTCCACCCTCCGAGAAAAAGTTTAACATGTCATGGTCGATCGGAGGTAGGCCATCCTTAGGGAGTTAGGACTTTGTATTACAGTAAGCTCACAGGCGATGGGACACAGCATCTCTGAGGTAACGATGAAATGGAGAATTTCCCTTACGACCATTTCACGAGTGTACCGTGAATATTAGGAATCCGGTAAAATATTAATGCAAAGCTTTACGCCTCGCCTTGTCCGTCAACAGTTGGAATGATGTGGGACCCCTGGTAAGTCTAGATACAAGTCTGACAGATGACACGTACGTAAGCATCCTGTCTGATAACATGCATCCCTCCATGTCCACTGTGAATCCCGACAAACTTGGGCAATTCCAGCAGGACAATGTGACACCCCACACGTCCAGAATTGCTACAGAGTAGGTACAGGAATACTCTTCTGAGTTGAAACACATACGCTGCGTGAAACTTAGCCCTACTTTAATTTCCACTCTTAAAAAAATACTTGTTACCAAGACTATTTCTTTACAAACTGTTATCCACCTTGAGCTCGTATGCTAACTTTTAACAAAGTATAACGTAAATTGATCTGAAATGTAACTGCGCTGAATACAACCTCTCTTTATATTAAATGTGCAACTGAAGTAAATAAGTGGCGTGCCTGTAATGAAGATTTCCACTTACCGCACGTCTTGTGACAACACTTTTGCAGATTTCTCCAAAGTACAACAGCCAACGGCAAGCAGACAGCATCAGATGTAGATTCCTATTTCAAAATGAGATTATCAAATTATATTCAAACTGTTGCCTACCTCTTGGTGCAATGTGAACAACGTACAAAAGAACACAAAATTTACAGAGAATTCTTATAAAAATGAAATAACTTGATCAGTTTAAATTTTAATTCAGGATCAGGGAAGTCTTTCTCTCAGCTCTGGGCAAATGCACGACTTTAACTATCTGGCAATAATCATTTCTACAAATTAGGTGCGCAGTGCTGCAGTCGTATCTGAGACTCCTTCACTTTTAAAACAAAAAAATCGTATCCAAAATTTATATTCCTTTAAATTTTCATCATATACCTCATACACATCTTTGTTGTCGTTTACATTGCATCTTTCTTCATCTAAAATATACAACCACAAGTCAACACAGTGATGTACTGTTTCTACAGGGTCAATCAATAAACTATTTTCCCAACCAATTTCAATAACAAGTGACAAACAGTTATCTTTAAAGGTAATGATAAGGGAAAGGATTAATTCGCCCCAACGCTTCTCTTTAGATTTTGCATTTATTGTCACACCCTTCAGTGTAAACAAGAGAACAAGCAAAGTAACAATGAGAGAATATTTGAACTCGTAATATTTCCTATATAACTTAAGAATTATTTAATAAGCAATAGGAATCTAAGATTATTCCTATCTAACAAACATGATTTTAAGGCCATAAACGATAAAGATCAACGGTTAAGAAAGTCCAATAAACTTGAGCAAGGATCACTTTTTCAGTCTCTAAATGAAGTTAGTAGGTAACATAGGGGATAATAGGACTTACATTAAATGTTAAACCAATAAGAATGATCACTCATTAAGAATTATAAACACAAATTAAAGAAAATCCATTTAAAGCAATTAACATCAATTGCAAATAACTAAGTCACGTCTCATCAAATGTATGAAAATCAAATCTTTCAGTTCTATAACACTGTTGGATTGTGGAATACGCCGGATTACCGACACAGAAGGCTAAACTCTACCAAACAACAATTTCTCCAAAGCTAGAACCATCTTAATAGTGTAAAATACTTAGGTTATCCAGAAATACTATAATTCGCCTTTCTTGGGCAAAACGGTGGAGTAGATAAATAACCTCTTATTTCATGCTCCTAGAACATTTAGCGGCAATAGACACTCGGGCAACTCTTATCCAGCGTGGCTCGGGAAAGAGGATGGCTCCACCAAGAGGAGGAAACATTTACCCGAACTGGAAAGGGAACTCGTCTAACACGAGCCACTAGGTTGGACGAAGACCAGACGGCGAATTTTAATCATTAATCAAAGCTTGCTGGCCAGAGGACGAAAATTACAGAGGCATAGGTATCTTTATTTGTGTTCACAAGAACTGGTAACTTCTGCAAATGAGATTCCAGCACAACTACCGTCGCAGTATCAATACGGGACTTCGGAGCTAAGAATTGTAGTCTGATGGTCACATCAGATCTTCCACTAAATCCGAAAGACCAGAACCTAGTTAAATCTCACTCGTGTAATGAAGAGTTGGATGTTTCACATTGTTTTGTATGCAGAAGCGTGGCTCACTGAGTAATGTTAATGGATAATATAAGGGTTTCAGTTAGCGTAAATAATTTTGGGAGAGGAGGAGTTAATCTGTCAAAAGGTATAATGACACTACTAAATATTAAAACGTCGATACGTTGAGTTTGGACACGAGTCATAAGCAAACATTACGCAAGAAGCTGTGTCACTTGTAGGCCAGTGATCGCACAAAGAAGGAAAGTGAATAATTGAAATTTATCAACTTATTTTGTAGAGATGGGGTGTTACCAGCTACTCTAGTAACTCAGCACTGTATAAAATTGGGATTTTACACCAATTTACAGCAAACAGTTCGTACAGCGAGACATTTGCAGACATTAGTAGAGAAGTTCATGGAACAGAAACTACGAGATTGGATCAAGAATGAAGTAGCAGGCTCTGAAGTACACATGTCGTAATCATCCCTAAGAAATCATTGGATGGAACCAAGGAATACATGTATTTTCTGAGATAGTAGATGATTATCCAATCGCTAACCTTACTGAAATTTTGGATTAGTGTTGAGTGCTGTTATTTTACTGCATGTCACTCAAAAGTTGTCATCAGTTGGAAGTAGCACTTGAGCATAGGCCAAAGACAGCGTTTACCACATCATGCGGACGCTATCAATAGAAGCGAATGTCATTCGGTTTGGAAATCGCTCCTGCTACTTTTCAGGGGTTATTGGACGGAGTTTTAAGAGGGTTAAATCCTAAGGCCCATACGTGATCTATTTGAATGACTTAATATTGTATTCTTCGGTTAAACCGGAACATGTGAGACGATTGGAGGATGCTTTTAGTAGGTTAAGTCTGCACATCTAACAAGCACATGCAGTCGTTTGTCGCTTTGAGCTATCGTAAATTCATAAGGGATATCTTGAATACAACTGAACATTTGAACAAATTATTTAGTAAGTTAGATTTATGTTCCACAGATAATTCTGTACAACAAATAGTAATGATGTGTAATCAGCCATTTCACATACACATCACCAATTAATTTGTAAAGATGGCTACATGCTAATCAATTATAACTGTAAAATTTACAGATTTAAGCTAGTAGCTCCTGTCCATCAACTTTTACCCATTAAATATAAATTCTTTTACTGAACAGAAGTGTCAAGAAGAAACTTTTTCAGATTGTTTTTGAATTTTACTTTACTGTACTGTCGGAATGCTCAGAATGCTCAACTCCTTAAACAGATGACTGTAAGATGATCATGGGTGACCGCCACATATCATTCGTACAGTAGGTTTTTGAACAATGAAGTGTTTCTTTTTTAAAGATGAATTGCCCCAGAACATTATCCCATTTGTCGTCACTGAATGAAAATATGGGGTATATAGCATGTTACTGATTTGCCTCTCCCCGAGATTTGCAATGTTTCTAATTCCAAAAGGGTCTGAACTATGTTGTTTTAGGAGTTCCAAAATGCACTTATTCCAGTGTAAATGCTCGTCAATACTGACACATGACAATTTTGAAGTTTCAACCTGTTCGCTATTTCCTTACTAGTTGTTACCTTAACACTGATGTAGTACTCATAGATATGAAGAACTGTTTATATTGTGCCTTTTTAAAATTGAGTGTGAGATCATTCGCAGATAACCAATGCTACTTTTAGAAACATCGTTTATCATTTGTTCTGTTTCTTGCGTATGCTTGGACTGGTTACGCTACTATTGTTATGTCCAAAAAGAATTATTTCTGCTTGTGGCGTATCAGACCACAGATAGGTTACATGTATATAGGGAACAATAATAAGCCTAATACTGAACTTTGGGGAATCATGTCTTGGACTCTACTGCTTGACTTATTTAGTACAACTTTTCTTATTGATTTGGTTACATATGACATTATCGTTTGATTTTCTGTGTCTCCAGTCTCATAAATCTGCAATTTATCTAGGACTGTACTGTGATTCACACTGTCAAACGCCTCAGACAGGTCGCAGAAAATGCCAAATGGTGCTATTTATCATTTAATGCTTCTAAGATTTGGGGAGTTAACATTTATTACTCTATCGGGAACACCATCAAAACCAGATAAGATTTATGTTTTAGAGAATGTATAATTTTCTCTACTATGTAATTCACAAAGAGTGTAATGTTTCAGTGGACGCAGGAGTATCAGGTATCAATGGAGGAATTGGGTGAAAGAATGATTTCCGATGTAGTATTGCTATTCCAGATTTTGACAAAGAGTTCATCCCGTCTTATGATTCCTCAAATAAGGCAGTCGGCTGTATTTTGGGTCGGATGCTTTATGGACAGGGGCACCTAGTAGTTTATGAACCGTGACGGTTTAATAAGGCGTAAACTAACGGCTCAACAAATGAAAAGGAAATGTTAAAGGTCATATGTGATATTACACATTTCTGATGTTTTATGAATGGTGGAAAATTTAAAGTTGTGACTGATAATGCGTCTTTGAACTGATTGTTTAGTCTAAATGATCCCTCTTCTCGTTTGCCACATTGGGCCCTCAAGCTAATACGTTTAATTACGAGGTTGTCGGGCATAAGACACACAAACGATGTTACATTAAGTCGCAAAACAGCCTTGTTTAGTGTATTGGGCAAGAGTTTATTAGAACAGCAGGGTGCATAGGCAGACGATAACGATTATCAAGCCTTTAAGTCACAGCCGCACGCTTTAATACTTGAAGATTTGTTTTACAGGATTCCGAAATATGGGCCACGTATCGCGGTCCCGAGAGTTCTTCAAAAGGAACTGATACAACAGGCTCATGACCAGCTGTTATCAGTTGTTGATTGCCGACGGACAACAGACAGGCTTATTACGGAATGGTTTTGGTGGAGGAATAGGAAGCGTGTCAAAGAATGTCTACCATGCCCTGAGGGAGAGGATATTTTGCACTAGAGAATCCCTTCGCTGAGGTCAACAGAGGCGTTGAAGCCATTTTAAATGCTTGAGCTCGACATTTACTATCCACAGTACACCTGTACGCATGTGCTTATGGCTATAGAACTCTTTTGCGGGATATAGTAATGATATCAATTCCAGATCAACAGGCCAGTACAGTGGCACTAGTATTATATTGGATATTGGAGATTTTAGTCCCCAATAACTTAATTGCCGACCAGAGAACGAGCTTAGTTTTGGAACCTACGGAGCAGATGTGTCATGTATTGCGTATTCGGAAGTTACAAAAGAGTCCGTTCCACCCGCAAAACAAAAGTTGAATGGAGTACCACCGTAAGACCATTTTCAAAATGCAAAGCCTTAATGATGACTGGGATATCTATTTTCTATATATAGTTTGCACGTGCAACTCGAAGGTCCACATGGTAACAGTTATGTCTCTACCTGAGCCAGTATACGAGCCGAAAATGCTGTCCCACTTTGACGCTTTAAGTCCTAAATTATGCGCCAACAGCGAAGCAGTGAAGAAGTTTGTGAGAAGAAATCGGGAGGTGTGGAAAAACGTACAAAAGGCGAACACGAATGCCATGGACCGCCGAATAGGCTAATGGGCAGACTACCAGAGTACCGTGTACGGCAGTGGGTATTGGTCGCTAATCCCAGTAGGCCAGAAGGAAAGACGAAGAAAATCTTGATCAAATATCACAAACCATATCTGGTCGTGGGGATGAACACGCCGGTTAACGGAAAGGTACAGGTTCCTACCAAAATGTATGTCGTGCACATCAGGCTGGTGAAACTATTTAAGAGTATTTTGGATGCTGTGCCACAGTTACCTGTGTCCTTGGTGGGATAGTCTGGAGAAGGTAGAATGTAGGAACCTCGTCCGTTAGACAATTAGAGGCACTAGGATGCCTAATACCTTGACGTCACGTAATTAATAATGTTGTTGGATTATTTAGTGTGGTATGTTAGTGTTAAATTTATACTTGATATCTCTCTTATGTATACTTTTTGCATTGTCTTGTGTTAGGGTGGATTTGGTGTTTTCGTATCATTGCAAGATATATTTTTCTTTTATTACTATACTACTATTATCAGGTTCTTGTTACTATTGTTTCTTCTTTCTGCTTGCCGTTAGTTCCTGTCTTTGGAAGGAGAGCGTTGATAGACTGTATCTTTCCTCAGGTGACGATTTTGTGATGTCATCCTGAATGATGGAATGGTCCTGGGTTTGTCATACATTATCGGGAGTGGAGCAGAACGCTTGGTTGTCGGTCAACAACTGGTATGATTTGAGTTGTTCTCTAGGCAATCGTATGTCTTCCTTATGAGGCATCAGCGGATATTGAAATGAGGAATGAAATTGGTAGATTGAAAGATTTTCTTTCGGAATTGTTTAAAGAGATACAGGAAAGTGACGGTTATTTCGGGACTTACAAGTGAGCTGTGTTAGTCACAGTTTATCTACGGCAAATTATGAGCATAGTTATCACAGCTGGTAGATATTGTATCACTGATTATAGTTATCAAGCGTCTGCAGAAGAATTAAACGATTTCTTCTCAACATCTGTAATCTGCCACGCAGCGACAAATTACCAGCCCCAAGATATCAATCTCTCGAGAGACAAGTTTTTCCTAAAACATTGCACAACCAGCACAGTACACAAGGAAATAATGAGAATCTCTTCCGAGGCAGTAGGAAATGATGGAGTGAGCATGGGCATGATTAAAAGCGTCGTAGACACTATTATTCCAGTTATCACAGACATCTTCAACCTGTCTCTTGTCAGTAGTACATATCCTACTGAGTGGAAGCAAAGTTTAATCCAGCCTATACCCAAGACTGGCAACTCTAAGTCACCAGGTGACTACAGGCCGATCAGCATACTACCTGCAATATCTAAAGCCCTAGAATACATCGTCCATGAACAGCTGACGGATTACCTCAAAACTCATAACATCCATGACGAATATCAGTCAGACTTTCGAAAGCACCATAATACAGCAACTGCATTTATCAAATTAACTGATGACATTAAACTTGCTATGGACAGACGTGAAGCTACTATCCTAACACTGCTTGAATTTAGCAAGATTTTTGACACAGTTGACTTCGATATATTACTAATTAAAATGAAACAGCTGAATTTCTCAATCAGCGCAATACACTGGTTCGACAGCTACCTCAAAAACAGAAGTCAACAAGTCGTTTGTGGGTCGGAAAAGTCATCATGGAAAAGCGTGCACTCTGGAGTTCCCCAAGGCTCCGTCCTTGGTCCACTACTCTTCTCACTGTACATT
This sequence comes from Schistocerca gregaria, assembly GCF_023897955.1. Taxonomy (NCBI): domain Eukaryota; kingdom Metazoa; phylum Arthropoda; class Insecta; order Orthoptera; family Acrididae; genus Schistocerca; species Schistocerca gregaria. The sequence continues at coordinate 414,281,470 of NC_064925.1, read as the reverse complement.
AATGATATTTCTTCAGTGATTCACTCCTGCCGCTACCATCTATATGCTGACGACATCCAACTGTACATAAGTGCAAGCCCCAAAAACATGGCTGGCGCAGTAGCGAGTATGTACGCAGATCTTTGCTCTGTTTCTCGCTGGGCACAGAACCTAGGTCTGAAACTAAACGCCAAGAAATCCCAGGTCACACTTAAACCTCATACAAAGTTAATCAGCTGGTACTTTCGCGAAACGGTCACTAAAATACTCCTCAATGGTACCCAACTACCATACCAAAAAATAGTAAAAGACCTTGGAATAATCTTGGATGAACACCTAAACTGGGAAGAACAAACAGTCACAGCTTGCCGGAAATCGCTCTCCTCCCTACATGCAATTCAAAAATGTAGAAAAATATTTCCAACCCAGGTTAAACAAAAATTAGTCCAAACACTAGTCTTGCCTAATCTTTACTACTGCGATGTAGTTCAACACGGCACAAATAGTGAAAATTCTAGATGCCTCGAGCTAGTGATGAATGCTTGCGTTAGATACGTGTGCAATATTCGGTTGTATGATCATATCAGCCCTTCATACTCCCAGCTAGGTTGGATACGCCCACATAAGGCACGCGATCTCCACACGATGTGCTTACTTCATCGATTTCTTAGCCACTGGTGCCCCCAATACTTATCTTCTCACATTAAACACCTATCATCATTCCACAATCGCAGTACTAGATCGGATACGTCTATCATCTTGGCTGTACCTTTACATAACACAAAATCTTTCTCCGTGTCATTCTCCATTTCAGCCATACAACTATGGAACACACTCCCCTGTGATCTGCGTCTTATCCAGAACTACTCAACATTCAAGAGGGAACTCAAAACTTACATATTAGGGACGGTATAGCCACCATTGTTGTGCCCCTCCCATCTATTTCTTTCTCCTCTCCATCACAGCTTCGAATTTTACCATTCTTTTTCTCTTCCTCTAACCTATCTACCTCTTATATATCTCCTTCACCCCATTCTATCGTCTTATGTCTGTGCTCGATGAGAATAACTCACAAGCTGCAAGAATATAACGAGAAAATTCCCAACTAACAATGGGACTGACATTCACAAAAGAAAGGTACGTTTACTTTCATATACATAGTCACTATTATTATTATTATTATTATTATTATCATTATTATTATCATTATTATTCTTGATTGTTATAATTATTTTTATTGTTATAATTATCATTGTACTACTGTTATAATCTCAATTTTTTTGTTTAACATCAATACTGCATAATACGTTAAATGTCCTTAATGTTATTTAGAAACTGTAACTCGTTCAATCTGAGTATGCCTGGTAAGGTGTAAGAGAGGGCCTGAAGGCCCTAATCTTGCCAGATAAAATAAATGCATAAATAAATAAATAAAAAATAAATAAATATTTGAAATATTATGTTGGTGTTGGATTTATTCTTCATATTTGTGTTATGGGTATTTTTTGCATTGTGTTGATTTCAGGGTATTTATTGTTTTCATGTCTTTGCCACATGTGTTTTTTATTATTGTAGTTTCATTGTCAGGTACTTGTTAATGTTGTTCTTGTTGCTATCTGTCGTTAGTTACTCGTTTCGGAAGGAGGACAGGAGTGATAGATGGTTCCTTTCCTCAGTTGGCGAACTTGTTATGACATCCTGGATGATGGGAATGGTCCTGGATTTGCCATACTTCATCGGGAGTCGAGCAGAATGTTTAGCTGTCGTTCATATGTTTGTTTAAGATATATATATCACAAGGCAGTCGGATGCCTTCCTTATGAGACATCAGTGGTCATTGAAAACAACACATCAGAGAAATGAAATTCCGAGACTGCTAGATTTTGTTTCGGATTGATATACAGATTCACAGGGAAGTAACGAATTTTAGGGAGGTGCTCAAGGAGTATCATAATCACAATAAATTAAGAGCACACCTATCACAGCTTGTATATGTTGGCCACAACCTGTTGTTTGTAGGAAGTAGAGGAGGAGGAGTAGGAGATTAGTGTTTAACGTCCGGTCGACTGCGGGGTTATTACAGACGGAGCGCAAGCTCGGGTGAGGGAAGGATGGGGAAGGAAATCGGCCGTGCCCTTTCAAAGGAACCATCCCGGCATTTGCCTGAAGCGATTTAGGGAAACCACGGAAAACCTAAATCAGGATGGCCGGAGACGGGATTGAACCGTCGTCCTTCCGGATGCGAGTCCAGTGTGCTAACAACTGCGCCACCTAGCTCGGTGTTTGTAGGAAGTGAACTTGGTTAAATGCGGGAGAAAAATTAATAACAACGTTGTCCGCGATAGCAGAGTAGGAGAAGTTCCTAAATTAAATGATGTACTTGTTCATTTTGAAAAAGCGGTATTGCTATGAAGAGTGAGGTGCTTTGGCTTTCATCCTGGGAAGGGTTTTTGTCTTAGGTGTACACTCACTTGTGTGACTGTCAATACACTAACGCGGAATTCACTGCATTGGCCCGAGGGGCCATTAAGCGTGTTACACTTCCAGAATTGAGAGCACCTTGAGGCCACCCTCACCCCTGTACTTAGACATTCATTACACATATTTATCGATTCACAGCAGGTGGAAATTTCAGTGGAGCGGATGTTACATTATATCCACAACACTCAAGAAAATCGTCAAATCATGATTACATAGATGATTTTCAGCTACCAAGATGTCGTGTCCTTACTAGGTATTTGCATATTCCTTTTATGCAGTAATCGCAGAAGGGCACAACCTACAGATCAGCCGAGACACCAGTTGCCAGACGGGTTTTTAGCAGGCAATGGCCGTGGGAACGATTGATGGGTCGTAGAAGTTCTGTATTATGTGGTATAAACTTTACATTCAGGATTGTATTGTAGTAAGGTCCTGGTGACCTGCCATTAAGAGTCAGCTCATGCTGTAAATGGATAAGGAAGGACCCATGTGGTACACCTCAGGAATGGAAGGCTCGGTCCTGGAAGATTCTGGACGAATCTTTCGAAAGAGGGGATGTGTGTTGCACACAAAAAATTTAGATGCGCGAGTTGAGATTATCTTAAACGTGTTATTCCCACTCGCAGCTACGCAGTAGAGGCAAGCCTGTCCGAAGTGCTAACAGAGTTAGCCTTTGGACTTGGACGGGCGAGCCACGTTGAACTTCAATGCCGTATCATAGTATGACCAAGAGTGAGCTGATGTTTCATAAGAGACACTTGCGCACTACCGAGAAAATAACGCGACGCAAATTTCACTGGGTGTAGGAGACCGTACTCCTGGCACAGCGAGCTAGTAAAAGCTGAAAGCCAAGTAACATGAAATAAACATACTCGTCCCCCTATAATAGTACTAAGTCGCACTCGTCGTTGTATGGTTATAAGTGATCGAGTGTAGGAACTCAAAGCATGAAATAATGCCTCCATTCTGTCTGCTTATTAAACTGAAGAGAATGCTGTCATCTGTGTTACAGAGAAACCATGACCAAGCCTTGGTGATGGATATCTGCTGGCAAACCTGGCAACGAGGCACACCATGTCTGTGGCGTGATGGCTGCGGTATTTGCGATAAGTTTGATGATGTGGGGAGTTTGGGCCCAGTCAATCTCCACCCCCTGAGCTACTTTGGTCGATGGACTACCAGATGTCTACAGTCTAGCTGCGATAGATGCTCACTCGCGGTCTCCTAGAAACCTAGACGTCTTTGGCCACTGGCGGCGCATGATTAGCTGAGTGGTCTAAGGCGCTGCAGTCTTGGGCTGTGCGGCTGTTCGCGGCTGAGGTTAGAGTCCTCCCTCGGGCATGTATGTGTTTGTCCTTAGGATAATTTAGCTTAAGTAGAGTGTAAAGTTATGGACTGATGACCTCAGCAGGGAACTGGATTTGCAATGTAGATTAGAGTTGTGGTTTTTCTACCTCCTACATAGGAGTCAATAGTTCAGATTCTATTACAGGGAGTCATATCTGGAGTAGGAATAGTACCCTACAAACATGATGATATTGTAGTGGGAAAAGGACATGAGTTTGGTTACTAAAGTAGTGTTTGAAAATTAAAATTTCCTTCTAACTACCACCTCTACACTCACCTTTGTTTGAACAGGGCGAGATTGTGAAGACGTTAGACACTTGAGTCGTTTGTGCATTGAGAGAGCATGTCGAGTATAATGGAATATAGAACAATTTATATTAAAATTATTTGTTTCATTACTATTAGTATGAATCTGGAGTGGTCATGCGGTGGATTGTGGAAAGAGGCTGTCAGCTAGGGCTGATTGTGCTTCTGTGATCATCAACGCAGTTTTTACAATGAATAATTAATGTTTGTGGTGCGATAATGTAACTTTTAGTACATCACTCCTACAAGGATTTAATGTTTACACTGATGTGTCGATTTGATACAATTTCTGAATCTAGTACTACTTGTGGTATTCTGCAAAATGATACTACAGCTCCTGTTGATGGTCTATTGAGACGTAATTCAGTTTCAAAACACAATTAAAAAATGAATAATATGGTAATGCTCCAAGACTTATGGGATTTGAGTCTAATGTGAAGGGGCCTAATTAAATGTTAGCCCCAGAACTAGTGGAAAGGAACGTAGAGTGAAATTACAAACTAGTACGAATTGGTTTAATGGTAACTTGCTGGATGTTCCCAGTCAACAACGAGGCAGTGCTATTCTACTACAGAGACGAATTCAGCATTTAGTGCAGAAGTCTGAATTCACTGTGGAAGACATTTCAAGAAAATTTAGTGCACTTACCACTCGGTTGAGGTAAGAGCTGCAGAGAGGCTCTCTACTGTGAAAAAAATAAGAGTGGTTTCTGTAGATGAGAGTCCAGTAGTTATCATGACAAAATTACTGTTCACTTTGCAGATACAAATTATTTATCATATATAAACCAGTTGTACAGAACTGTAATCATAATCCTAAAACTGAGTTTCTACTCTACTACTCTCGAAGAACTCTCTTGAACTGTAGAGTGGATTGATTATTAACAACTTATAGAACTAACTTATACAACTTACTCCTAAAATTGCTGAATGCGGTATTGATTGGACAATATGTCAGTTTATTCAAAAAGTTCAAACAGTTTACTTTGCGAAAGTTACCTATTTTTTTGAGTCTAATCTAGGAATATCATAGCTAACACTTGGTTCAAGAATCATAAAAGAAGATTGTATACATGGAAGAAGCCTAGAGATACTGACAAGTTTCAGGTAGGTTATGTAATGGTAAGACAGAGATTTAGCAAGCAGGTTTTAAATTATAAGACATTTCCAGGGGCAGATGTGCACCCCAACCACTATCTATTGTTTATGAACTGTAAATGAAACCTGAAGAAACTGCAAAATGGTGGGAATTTAAGGAGATGGGACCTGGATAAACTGATAAACCAGAGGTTGTACAGAGTTTCAGGGAGAGCATAAGGGAACAATAGACAGGAATGGGGGAAAGAAATACAGTAGAAGAAGAATGGGTCGCTCTGAGGGATAAAGTGGTGAATGCAGCAGAGGATGAAGTAGGTAAAAAGACGAGGGCTAGTAGAAATCCTTGGGTAACAGAAGAAAAATTGAATTTAATTGATAAAAGGAGAAAATATAAAAACGCAGTTAATGAAGCAGGCAAAAAGGAATACAAACGTGTCAAAAATAAGAACGACAGGAAGTGCAAAATGGCTAAGCAGGGATGGCTAGAGGTCAAATGGAAGGATGTACAGGGTTATCTCACTAGGGGTAAGATAGACACTGCCTACAGGAAAATTAAAGAGACCTTTGGAGAAAAGTGAAACCACTATTATGAATGTTAAGAGCTCAGATGCCAACCCAGTTCTAAGCAAAGAAGGGAAAGCTTTAAGGTGGAATGAGTATATAGAGGGTCTACACAAGCGAAATGTACTTGAGGAAAATATTACTGAAATGGAAGAGGATGGAGATGATACTACGTGAAGAGTTTGATGGAGCACTGAAAGATCGGAGTCGAAACAAGGCAGCGGGAGTAGACAACATTCCATTAGAACTACTGACGGCTATCTGGTGAGCAAGATGTATGAGACAGGCGAAATACCCTCGGACATAAAGAAGAATGTAATAATTCCAATACCAAAGAGAGCAGGTGTTGACAGATGTGAAAATTAGCGAACAATCAGTTTAATAAGTCACAGCTGCTAAATACTACCACGAATTCTTTACAGACGAATGTAAAAACTGGTAGAAGCCGACTTCAGGGAAGATCAGTTTGGATTCCGTAAAATATATTGGAATACGTGAAGCAATACTGACCCTACGCCTTATCTTAGAAGAAAATTAAGGAAAGGAAAACCTATGTTTGTAGCATTTGTAACTTAGAGAAAGCTTTTAACAATCTTGACTGGAATACTCTCGTTCAAATTCTGAAGTTGGCAGGGGTAAAATACAGGGAGCGAATGGCTATTCACAATTTGTACAGAAACCAGATGGCAGTTATAAGAGCCATGGGGCATGAAACGGAAGCAGTGGTTGGGAAGGGAGTGAGACAGGATTGTAGCCTATCCAAGATGTTATTCAATCTGTATATTGAGCAAGCGGTGAAGGAAACAAATGAAAAATTCTGAGTAGGTATTAATATCCATGGAGATGTAATGGAAACTTTGAGGTTTGCCGATGTCATTGTAACTCTGTCAGAGACAGCAAAGGATTTGGAAGAGCAGTTGAACGGAATGGACACTGTGATGAAAGGAGGGAATAAGATGAACATCAACAAAAGCAATACGAGGATAATGGAATGTAGTCGAATTAGGTCGGGTGATGCTGAGGGAATTAGATTAGGAAATGAGACACTTAAAGTAGTAAAGGAGTTTTCCTATCTGGGGAGCAAAATAACTGATGATGGTCGAATTTGGGAACAAATAAAATGTAGACTGACAATGGCAAGGAAAGCATTTCTGAAGAAGAGAAATTTGTTAACATCGAGTATAGACTTAAGTGTCAGGAAGTCGTTCCTTATGGAGCGTAGCCATGTATGGAAGTGAAAAATGGACTATAACTAGTTTGGACAAGAAGAGAATAGAAGCTTTCGAAATGTGGTGCTACAGATGAATGCTGAGAGAAGAGAAGTTTGTAGCACAGCTTGACTAGAAGAAGGGATCGGTTGGTAGGACATGTTCTGAGGCATCAAGGGATCAGCAGTTTATAATTGGATGGCAGCGTGGAGGGCAAAAATCGTAGAGAGAGACCAAGAGATGAATACACTAAACAGATTCAGAACGATGTAGGTTGCAGTAGGTACTGGACGATGAAGAAGCTTGCACAGGATAGTATAGCATGGAGCGCTGCATCAAACCAGTCTCAGCACTGACGACCACAACAACAACAACAATGTCAATATCGTTTGTGTTTCTGGCATCATGATAGAGTATGTTCTCTGTGGTGTCAAAATCTTCTGTGCTGTTTTCAGTGAACATAAATGACAAAAAGAGATAAAGTTTTATCATCATCACTATTTTTATCTTAGTGAACAAAGGGCTGCATTTTACCCTTGGGCTAATTTCATAATTATTTGTAGCAGCTATTTCAGAATCAGTACTACGTCACAGACATGACATGAGTGACCACATAACAACAGCCCATATGTGTGTGAAGCCAAAAAAGCCAAATTAAGCTGTGCAAATATATTTATTTCCACCTGGATCAAATAATCTCTGTAAGAGGTAGGACGGCTTTAATATCTTTCTAAGGCACGATTAATGTGAAGTTGCCAATTTCGTTTGGAATCAATCTATTGTCCTAGAAACTCTCCAGACGTTTGGAGATTTGGAGAAAATGAAATGGAGTGTAACAGGAGAATAAAGAATTATGACAGTACTTGAATGAGAGAGTTTCTAAAAGTGAAAAAATGTTGAGGTCATTGTTACAGCAAAGGTCGTGTGCCAGATGATAGTAATTTATATTCTGTTCAAGAAGATGAATGAGATCCTGAAGCTCGTTATGAAAGGAGGAGAATTCTTCACCAACATGGTCATTTTAATCATGATGCTGGAAACTATGAAATGAAGCATGGTTTTCAATATAACCATGTGTTGCCTGTTCTAAAATTTCAAGTTTTCATAATTACATTAAATAGTACTTATCCTCATGCTTGATTAGACTAGTTTGATTTTGTATTTCCTTCCACATTGCTAGCCATTCACAGAACTGATTTGTATGTGGCTGTTTGGTGGGTGACCTTAGTACGTGAAACTGTGTAGCATATGACTAGTTTTATCAGATATTCCTGTTAGAAGAATGGTCTGAGCAGCGCAAGACATAATCTTTGGCATACTTGGTTATGAAAAATATTAATAATACTCATTTTATAAATCCTGCTTCATTCTTTGAATGAATGGTGTGGAAAAATAAATTTTTAACAATACTTACAATCCTACTGAACTGAATTATAATTGACGTGGAAAAATTCCTCCCAAGTTGAGTCATATTATTATTCCTGGTCAGGTAAATGGGTAGTTAGTGGGTTTTGAAATTTGCTCCAAGAATTAGAATATGACAATGCTGAAGAGAATGGATGTGGTAGAAGCAACAGTAAGTTATTTATCCTAATCTGAGGCCACAGAGCAATTGGAATAATGATCAGCAGCAATGTGATACATATTGTGATAGATATGGGAACGGAAACTGGAGGAATCGGAGGAATTATGTGATTGCAATGAAAGCAACAATTTTAGGAGTGGTAATAGTGATTAGATTAGAAGACTGTTACGTCAAATCAAGATGCTGAAGAGAATGGTAGTCACTGACATTGACATGTCCCTATTTTGTAAAAGTACGCTTATTTTATCCACAGAAAAATGTTCAAGTGGGTAGCCCATAGCCCCATAGCCACATAATTGAAAACTGATGTGCACGGCTGATTTGAGTGCTGAAAGCAGATTGAAAAATGCCTGTGAGAAATTGAATATGTAGACTGTTCTATGTTTGAGTTACATATTGATAAGTGATAGACAGGAAAATCTCAATTCTCTGAAGAGTCCAACGTTTCAAATATATTTCACCTTGTGTTTAAGGTGTTGGAAGCCAGTCATCTGGGGTGAGCGAGTCAGCATTTCACAGATCTGAAGTTGTAGCTTTATGGACTATTCCTTCTTTGCCGTGGACTCAAGTGAAAGGGATGATTAACAGAAAAGGAGCAGGGATGAAGGGACAAGTCAGTATTGATTTTCTTTGTCAAGGTTATAGCTTCATTCGAATTTAGTAACTGTGTGGAATTTGGCTAGTTATACGATTTTAGGGGCTGATTTCTTGTTGAAATACCAAGAAGTGATGGCCTTTGGCTGTGTTGTAGTGAGTTTTAAGTATAATGATGGTATGTTAAAGCATGAGGGAAGAGTTGCCTGTAGTGACTGAGTATGGTGTTCAAGCAGTCTTATTTCATCATTTGCCAATGAGGTCGTTGAACTTCACAATAAATATTGAGTTGGAGTAATTGTGCTGAAGTGGTAGGCAAATTACTGAAAGGCAATTTATTTAGTGTACTGCGACATAATTCTTCAATATTTTCAGTGCATCCAGGGACACAAAATCCTTTTGTGTGGGTTGTTGCATTATGGACATGATTTCCCTGGTTGTTATCATGTTTTCGATTAATTTTTGCGGTACCGCTAGATGTCTGTTTCTACTTAGTGTTGATAAAGGGATTTTACTATGAGCCACAAGTCTAGCACAGAATTTTCGATGAAATTTTTGTGTGATGTACATGTTGACACTATAAGTTTATTGATCATCTCAGGTGATGTTCACTGTGAGTCCATTCATAAATACTTTAATGTGAATGGATTACATGTGGATTATGCGCAGAAGAGCCAAAGAAACTAGTTCAACTGTGGAATATAGCGTAGGGCCCCGCGAGCACGCAGAACTGCTGCAACACGATGTGGTATGGAGTATGTTGAGTAATGTTCATGCGTGGGCAGTTTGGTGGTCAAAGAAGTGTTTAAACGCAGAAGAGTGCTACTGGAGGCACTATGTAGCAAATCTAGACGTGTGGGGTACCACAATGTCCTGATGGAATTGCCCAAGTCCATCGGAATGCACAATGGGCATGAATGGATTCAGGTGATCAGACAGAATGCTTATGCACTTGTCATCTGTCAGAATCGTATAAGAGGTTCCATATCACTGTAAATGCACACATCCCACAACATTACACAAGCTTCCACCAGCTTGAACAGTCCTCTGATGACGACCAGGCATAATTTTTCCAGTTATCAACAGTCCAATGATGTGCTGATTGGTCTAGTCAAAGTGTAAAGTATTGTATCGTGCAGTCATCAGGGTACAGGAGTCGGCCTTCGCCTCCAGAAGCCCATATCGATGCTGTTTCTTTGAAAGGTTCGCAAGCTGACACCATCAAACTATATTATTTTTTTAAGGAATTATACTACCAGATTCCTTATATGTGTGGTGTGAGAAAAGTAATGTCGCAGACAACATTTGAACGATCTAGCAGTGCTATGTACACTGGCGTGATCGTCGCTTTCTGACAGTCTGAGTTTTCAGCTCTTTACATGAATCACGTGATTTTTGGTAGCCCCCAGCAGTGAAGTTGAGTTTTTGTTTTGTGTTTACAGTAATGGAACAGCGGAATTTAGAACGACGTTCTTCAGTCACGTTTATTGTTAAACTTGGGGAATCAATGAGTGCGATCATTCAAAAGTTGAAACAGGCCTATAGGAAAAAATCCTTGTTAAGAGCACAAATTGTTCGCTGGCACAAATCATTTTTGGAAGGCTGATAGCCCGATGAAGATGAATCTTGCTCACGGAGGCCTTCAAAATCAAAAACCGACGAGAATGTCGAACATGTGCATGGTCTTTCGAAACCAGACGGACATTTAACAATAAGGATAATGGGTGAACTGTCAAACTTGACAACTTTCACGTTAAATCAAAAATCTGACTGAAGATTTGCACATGTGGAAGGTTTGTGCCAAAATCGTGCTGAGAAATCTCACAATTCAGAAGAACAACAATTGAAGAAACACGTGTGTTGGTGTTCATGAGAAGACTGCTATTAACTGCGAATGTTTCATTAGTGTGATCATCGGTGTTGAATTGAGGATTATTGAGTATGATCCTCAGACAATGGGGCAAAGTGAGAAGTGGCACACTGAGACATCTTCTCCACCAAATGAAGCTCGAATGAGAAAATCAAATATAAAAAAGCTTGTATTTAATTTTTTGACTGTAGGGACATCATCCACAATGAATTTGTTCCTTCAGGACGAACTGTCAACCTTGTGCTATGCAAGGATATCCTTAAAACTCTCAGGAGAAGATTAAATCGAGTGAGACAGACTGTACATGCAGACGAATGGACGCTGACTCGTGATAGCGTTCCATTTAATACAACCATTTCCATCACGGATCTTGTCACCACAAAAGGCATTCCTGTTGTCCCACAGGAACCCTAGTCACCTGATCTGTGTCCCTGTCATGCATTTTCTGTTGGCGAAACTAAGAATTTCTTCAAAGGACGTCGTTTTGGGACTCTGGAAACATACTGAAGGCCGTAGGACTCAAAGCCTTTCGGCGCTGCTGCCAAGCCTGGGAAGAATGATTATACCGACGTAAATTTGCCGAAAGAAAGTACTGTGTAGGTACCAATTCTCGAAAAAAAAACTTGGTAGACCAAAAATCAGTCACATTACTTTCCTAATATACCGAGGATTTTTCATATTTTTCATGTAACCTCAACCGAAAAATTTAAGTCTCAGTAGTAGATGTCACTTTCTACAATGAAGGACGTTTCCAGTATTTCCAAGTTGAGGGCCTTAGTTACACATCAGCATCTCTTTAAAAAGTATATTGAGAGAAAACGTCAAAAACAATTACTGAAATGGCTTTTTTATATTTTTTGTGGTGTTCATAAAACCAGCATTACACCTTATCGAAAGTGTGTAGTAATTGCTAAGACTGTGCTAAAGGTATTTCCATATCTGGACCATGATCGCATATCAGTTGGCTTTTAAAAAGCATGTTGTTAATATAGTTCAACAACAATTAACGAATTTTTTAAAAAACTTTTTCAAGGTGTTCAATGTGTCGCCCCCCATCCTCATGGTAATGCACATTATGTAAAATGTGTTGGTATTACGGGAGTTAATCAGTCTTTTAACATAAAGTTTAGTATCTACATTCTAATAATATACCTTTTAGCAGTTCTGTATGCAACGATTAAATAAAATCTTTTTATATATTTACTTTCGAATAATTGTTTGAGTTGGAATGTTGTATATGTGACTATTGTTATTGTGGAACTAAAAAATTGGTAGTCATGCATTAGATTTCTATAATGTCAAGCATGCAGTCTTCACCATGAAGTTAGCATTAATAAAACCTAACTTCAGTATTATCACACAAACTTAATATTCATTGCTAAGTGGATTCCTTTCCTTATGTGAGTATAAAGGATATTTTTCTCTTGTTTTGCATGAGTTTATAACATCCCGAAATGAACTTTTCAGAACACGTTACAGAACTGATCACAGAATGAAATTTCAGTTAGGGATTTGGTGAGACGGCTACAGTTGTTTGCAGTGCATAGTAATACACAATGCGTTGGATACTTACATATTGTGATGTTTACATATTTAAATTGTAATTGTTTTCTGTCCTGCAGTGGTGATTAATTCCGGCACTGTCTAGCTTTGAGTGACATTGTATTGAAGAGCCTCAGAGATCGATTATTTTTCGTATGTTGCAACATGACTACAGGAAAGTAAATAAATTGTTCTGTCTAATGTCTTATGCACTCCGTTTTATTATCGTCCCTTGTATTTCAAGTTACTTAATGCACTGCTGGAATATGTACAGAGAAACTTTATCTTTCTGTGATTTCTAAAAATTCGGTACAGGTTCACACTTAGTGTAGAGCCTATGTGATGTATATGTATTATTCGATTGTTTTAACCCTTTTAGTGTGTACTTCTCACTGTAGTATGTATTTACAGTGCGTAAGGGAATTTGTGTTATCGCTTGTGAACCCTCCTGGCATCTAGTGGAAGTTCGCTGCACCAGCTGTAGTTTTAGTTTGTTGTGAAATACAGCCTTCAGGATTGCGAGAAGTATATATCCCGACAAAAAGCGGTGTATTAATAGGTTATTCTGAATGATGGTAACCACCAATATAGTAACTGGACGTGGCTTGGAAAGTATACTTCCTGTAAAATTAATCTGTCATTTGTGGTCCTTGGTAAGCGTACTTAGCACCAACAAAGGGTTATCCAAAAACAGTTAGGAACATTTCTTACCACCTCTGTCTATTCCAGTCATGTTGTGGTAGTACACTGCACAAGGTGTACTAAAACTACTACAACAATTAGTTTCTGCATGTCGTGGGATTAATACTGTTGTCAGATTACATTGCTTCCCTCCTGCAATATCCTTTATTGCATCCCTTATCAGCTCGTAGCTTTATCCAGTGACAAAGTTTCAAGGATTGTTTTCACGTTGTGGTAAGTTAACATAAATATCAGTAACAATTATTTTCAGAACAAAATAAAAACAGAAAACACTGTTTATGATTTTATTTGCGTGGAGTGGCGGCACATAACAGCACTCAAAAGGGAAGTGGTAAATCCATTTACAACCAATTTAAATACCTCACAAAGACGGGGTGGTGATATATGTACGAACTTAGTTTTTGGTCCTCTATCTCAAAAATAAAGTTATTAAAAATAAGTACAGTACGTTTACCACATTCATAAAACGATAGCAAAATATTATGTTCGCTGAGGTGCTACAAAAAATGTGCCCGCGAAAGAGTTAACACTGTGTATCAGTTAAATTTTATGGCTACTCATTTACGCTCCTTCGGTCATTTATTTAATTTTCGTGAGTTATTTTGGAGCATGTGTTGTCTGCGCTATCTGTAGCATACCTGTAGCCAATATCCCCTTTGTGAATTTAGTGATCATGTGTGATTCAGATACTTAAATAATTCAGCTACATACTTGCTCTTTTTACTGTTATGTTTACCATAACAAGCCCCATATAGAAAATAGTATAGATGACAATCCAATATGGTGAAGATAGGATGCACGTGGTGGATACAACGAAGGCAGGTAAGAGGATGAGCAAGCAGGAATCACAGTGATCTGAATCGATTCAGACACATCACTGATATTATTTGTGAGAACAAGATGCACATCCACATAAAATAAAAGATATAAGGCTCCAAAAATGGAGTGTTCGGTGGTATGGACACATTATATAGCACCTACTTTAGTCATCAGCTTAACCTATTGTCTCACTGTTGAAGACCACAACCAGCGCGGAAGACCTTAACCGCATCGGATAGGTACTATAAACGTATATCTAAAATGAAGGAACATAAACCCACAGCTAGTGTTAGAACGTACGAAAAGGTGTACATTGTCCAAAAAAGCAGCCCATGCTCCAATGGGACTACGCTAAGAAGGAGTAGAAGAAGAAGATGATGATGTTGGTAAGAGAGCACAACAGGAGGGTCTCGATATTAATGAGTAGAACAGGGGTCTGAACTAGAGAAATCACAAAAAACAGTTTGTGAACGGCCAAAGCCTCAGAGGCGCGATAACGTTCTCCCACCGAAAAGTTTAATGACGGACAGTGAGAAGAACGAGGCAGCTGTGCGAAGAGAGATTCCCGAGGTAGCGGTACGGGTCACAACAGTAAAGGCAACTTCGGAGGTGGCTTTCGCACGTATGAACAGGGAACGGGACAACTGTAGTGCGAAGGGAGTTTAGAAGAGCGCCACCAGAAATGCGGACGTTGAATGGAAAGTTTATATGCGACGAGAGGCAATACGTCACACCGAGAGGGAAGGAGGTAATGCAGCGTAGAATTAGCCTCAAAATTAGTAGAGGGAGAAATTGTAACCAAGGAATCAGAGTAGTTTCAGCTCCGCCCCGCAATGAAAGTAAGGTGAGGGGGAAAATATGGTGTGTTCTAGACAAAATAGAAGAAGAGCTTCTGTGCTGCCACCTGAACGATCACAGAAATATAATAGGCGTTAATCCCCTGCAGGATGGTGTCAGGAAATGGAAAACCACCCATGATCGGTAAATCAACCAGCATATGTTGTGACCACCTCAGTGGACAAGTACGTTATAGGCACAATGACTGGTATAGCTATGGCTTCTGGTAATTTATGGTGGCGGGCCCTGTTAAAATGAATGAAGCAGATGGACTGCCTCATATGTCTCTATAACAGACTACGAAATTTTAGCACAGACATTCAGATGCAACTGGAATGTACTTGAAACAAAATCGGGACAGCCGGCCGCAGTGGCCGAGCGGTTCTAGGCTCTACAGTCTGGAACTGCGCGACCGCTTCGATCGCAGGTTCGAATACTGCCTCGGGCATGGATGTGTGTGATGTCCTTAGGTTAGTTAGGTTTAAGTAGTTCTAAGTTCTAGGGGACTGATGACCTCACATGTTAAGTCCCATAGTGCTCAGAGCCATTTGAAACATTGGAACCAAAATCGTGACAGATATCACCAAAGGCCTGCTTGTAGGATGCTCCTTGCGTCCACAGTTCTGAGATGTTGGCATAGAGTCATTAATAAACCAGCTTCATAGTACAGCAGACACTAGAGGCTGCGTAGCCTACGGAGATGATCTCCTAATTACAGTATCTGGCAGCACAAGCGCTAAATGAGTAGAGGATTTTAGTGAAGTTCTTGAAAGACTAAGTAATTGGTGCACAGAAAACAGTTAACCGAAATCACCATACAAAAGAGATTTTATGTTAGCCCTCTAATTTTCGGATATGCGGCCGCGCAAATAAAATTTCTTCCGCCGATAGTTCTGGTGAATATTGTCCGGCCATCCAGAGAACGTGCGGTAAGGCTGACGACAATGTGCTATGCGCGTCCTTACATGCTCCACAGCGGCGGTGTTTCGTATGCGGGTCACAGACGCTGGTCAGCAGCAGTAAGATGCGCTTATATCAGCGCCGCCTGTGAAGAAAGCGTACAGAAATTCGATTTGCTTATTGATATATGTTCGGCGTAGATGAAACCATGACAACTTCTCTGCAGTTTAGTTACCCCAAGAGCAGGGTTCTATGCTTTGTCCAAACAGAAACCACTATCTCCGTTTATTAAATTATTAGCTAATCTACATCGAGTAAAGTTGCAATCTTCGTAAGATAGCCTTAACACAGTTTTTCTCAAGAATATGACGGATCTTCGAGGAGAGAGCACTCACATAGGGCAAAACAGTAATTGATCTAAAGGAATTACTATCTTTTTTCCCATCACACAGTAGGTGAATAAGGATTGGGGTAAGTAATGAAAGAGAAAGCCATCTGGTAGAATTTAGCACAGAGCATAACTTAATCATTGCTACCACTTGGTTCAAGAATCATAAAAAAAGGTTATATATATGGAAGAATCCTGGAGATACTAGAAGGTTTCAGATAGATTATGTAATTGTGAGACAGATATTTAGGAACCAGGTATTAAATTGTAAGACATTTCCAGGAGCACATGTGGACTCTGACCACAATCTATTGGATATGAACTGTATATTAAAACTGAAGAAACTGCAAAAAGGTGGGAATTTAATTGGATGGGACCTTGATAAATTGACTACACCAGAAATTGTACAGAGTTTCGCGGATAGCATAAGTGAAATATTGACAGAAATGGTGGAAAGAAATACAGTAGAAGAAGAATCGGTAGCTTTGAGGGACGAAGTGGTGAAGGCAGCAGAGGATAAAGTACGTAAAAAGACGAGGGCTGGAAGAAATCCTTGGGTAACAAAGGAAATATTGAATTTAATTGATGAAAGGAGAAAATATAAAAATTCAGAAAATGAAGCAGGCAAAAAGGAATAGAAACGTCTCAAAAATGAGATCGATAGGAAGTGCAAAATGGCTAAGCAGGGATGGCTAGAAGATAAATTATAAGGATGTAGAGGCTTATCACACTAGGGGTAAGATAGATACTGCCTACAGGAAAATTAGCGAGACCTTTGGAGAAAAGGGAACCACTTATATGAATTTCATGAGCTCAGATGGATCCCAGTTCTAAGCAAAGAAGGGAAAGCAGAAAGGTGGAAGGAGTACATAGAGACTCTATACACGGGCGATGTACTTGAGGACAATATTATGGAAATGGAAGAGGATGTAGATGAAGATGTAATGGGAGATACGATACTGTGTGAAGAGTTTGCCAAAGCACTGAAAGACCTATGCCGAAACAACGCACCGAGAGTACACAAAATTACATTAGAACTACTGACGACCTTGTTAGAGCCAGTCATTACAAAACCCTACCATCTGGTGAGCAAGATGTGTGAGACAGCGAAATACCCTCAGCCTTCAATCCCAATGAAAGCAGGTGTCGACAGATGTGAAAGTTACCAAACTATCAGTTTAATAAGTCACAGCTGCAAAATACGTGGGGCATATATGAAAGATCCACAAGTCATAATTCTTCCCGACCAAGGAACCTACACGCTACCTGACGGGACATGGCCCATATCCTTCTTTAATGCAGAAAATACAACCAGACATTACAGGCCCTTGTGAATATGGAGCAGTTGTCACACTTGAACACATCGTGTGAGAATGTGCCACTACACAAAACGTTGCAGACTACGATAGTTGGTTATGGAATAGTCGATGACATAACAAAGAAAGTAGAAGTGTGGCACAAGTGGAATTTGCTGACAGTGAAAATGCACACATCATGAAAAACAAAATGCGTCATTTTGGTTCCCAGAATTCCGAACCTATACAGAAAATTGGAATAGAAATCAACATAAACATTATTTCCATCCTTTTTATTTCTCATGAAACCCAAGCTTAATATATTGTACTACTGTATAGCGAGACGTTCAGTGGTGGTGGTCCAGACTTTTGTACACACCGGTACCACTAATACAAAGTAGCACACCCTCTTGCATTGATGCATGCCAGTATTCGTCGTGGCATACTATCCACAAGTTCATCAGCGCACTGTTTATTCAGGTTGTCGCACTCCTCAACGGCAATTTGCCGTCGATCCCTCAGAGTGGTGATGGATCACGTCATCCATCCCTTGTTAGTCTATATCCCATACATGTTTGGTAGTGTTCATGTCTGGAGAACATGCTGTCCACTCTAATCAAGCGATTTCGTTATTCTGAAGGATGTCATCCACAAGATGTGCACGAAGGATGCGCTACTTGTAGTCCATGAAGACGAATGCCTTGTAAACATGTTGCCCATTATGGTTGCACTATTAGTCGGAGGAAGGCATTCACGTATCGTACAGCCGTTACATCGCCTTCCATGACCATGAATGCCATACGTCGGCCCCACATAATCCACCTCAAAACAGCAGGGAACCTCCACGTTCCTGTAGTCAGTGGACAATGTGTCTAAGGAGTTCAGCCTGACCAGGTTGCCTCCAAACATGACTCCGGCGATTCTCAGTTTGAAGGCTTATGCGACACACAACAGTGAAGAGAACATGATGCCAGTCTGGAGCGAACTATTCGGCAAGTTATCAGGTCCATGTGTACCGCGCTGCATGGTATCGTGGTTGCAAACATGAACCTCACGTTGGTCGTCGTGAGTGAAGTTGTGCATCATGTAGCCTATTACGCACAGTTTGAGTTGTAACACGACGTCCTGTTGCAACACGAAAAGCATTATTTAACGTGGTGGCATTGCTGTCAGGGTGCCCCCGTGCCATAATCCGTAGGTCGCGGTCGCGCACTGCGCTAGTAGCCCTTTCTCGGCCTGAGCGAGGCATATCATCGACAGCTCCTGTCTCTTTGTATCTCCTGCATGTCTGAACAACATCGTTTTGTTTCACTCCGACACACCTGGACACTTCCCTTGTTGATAGCACTTCCTGGCACAAAGTAAGAATGCGGACGCGATCAAACCGCGGTATTGACCGTCTAGGCACGATGGAACTACAGACTACATGAGCCGTGTACCTCCTTCCTGGCGGAGTGACTGTATATGATTTGCTATCGGACACACTTCGTCCAATGGGAGCAGCTCATGCATGGCTGTTTACACCTTTAGGCACGTTTAGTGACCTATCTGAACAGTCAAAGTGACTATATGTGTCATACGGAATCCACAGTCAACGTCTGTCTTCAGGATTTCTGGGAACCAGAGTGATGCAAAACTTTTTTTGATGTATGTATTAGCATATGAACTGCAAGCATACACTGGCTAGAGACAACAAGGAAAAGGCCACATATGAAGACGACGAGTTGTACCATAGCAGAACATCCAACTACAGCAACTTTTCACAAGGATGGAGGAGATGAGCCTCGGGGATTATTCACTGGCAGTCACCTCCCAATCTATACAACTTGGGTGGCAGTAGCAGGGTCCCTATGAAACCTGAGCTGTGCCTCAGTCTGCCAGGGGTCACTATCAAGACAAATGAAAAATCTAGCTTGGTTGTGCGACGGGTGAAAGTAGTCTAATCTAGTGTTGTGTTAATGTAGTATAGTGCTGCGAAGTATACTGTTGTATAGTAATGCAGTCAAAAATCACAAATTACAAAATTTTTGATGTCTCACAGCTGCATAGTACAAAAGGCAAGTAGCATGTAACTATGGATTCCAAACTAACATACGGTTAATATCTATGTGGCAAATGGCCAAATGGTAGCCGGCAGCTGTGGCCGAAAGGTTCTAGGCTCTTGAGTCCGGAACCACGTTGCTGCTACGGTCGTAGTTTTGAATCCTGCCTCAGGCAGGTATGCTTCTGTGTGGGCTCTAATCTCTCTGATTTTATCCTCATGGTCTCTTCGCATTGGGCGAACAAGCGTACTGTAACCTACTTCCTTTGTTGTCGGATTGCATTTCCTTAGCATTCTTCCAATGAATCTCAGTCTGGCATCTGCTTTACCGACGATCAACTTTATATGATCATTCCATTTTAAATCACTCCTAATGCGTACTCCCAGATAATTTATGGAATTAACTGCTTCCAGTTGCTGACCTGCTATTTTGTAGCTAAATGATAAGGGACCTATCTTTCTATGTATTCGCATCACATTACACTTGTCTACATTGAGATTCAATTGCCATTCCGTGCACCATGCGTCAATTCGCTGCAGATCCTCCTGCATTTCAGTACAATTTTCCATTGTTGCAACCTCTCGATACACCACAGCATCATCTGCAAAAAGCCTCAGTGAACTTCCGATGTCATCCACCAGGTCATTTATGTATATTGTGAACAGCAACGGTCCTATGACACTCCCCTGCGGCACACCTGAAATCACTCTTACTTCGGAAGACTTCTCTCCATTGAGAATGACATGCTGCGTTCTGTTATCTAGGAACTCCTCAATCCAATCACACAATTGATCTGATAGTCCGTATGCTCTTACTTTGTTCATTAAACGACTGTGGGGAACTGTGTCAAACGCCTTGCGGAAGTCAAGAAACACGGCATCTACCTGTGAACCCGTGTCTAAGGCCCTCTGAGTCTCGTGGACGAATAGCGCGAGCTGGGTTTCACACGACCGTCTTTTTCGAAACCCATGCTGATTCCTACAGAGTAGATTTCTAGTCTCCAGAAAAGACATTATACTCGAACATAATACGTGTTCCAAAATTCTACAACTGATCGACGTTAGAGATATAGGTCTATAGTTCTGCACATCTGTTCGACGTCCCTTCTTGAAAACGGGGATGACCTGTGCCCTTTTCCAATCCTTTGGAACGCTTCGCTCTTCTAGAGACCTACGGTACACCGCTGCAAGAAGGGGGGCAAGTTTCTTCGCGTACTCTGTGTAAAATCGAACTGGTATTCCATCAGGACCAGCGGCCTTTCCTCTTTTGAGCGATTTTAATTGTTTCTCTATCCCTCTGTCGTCTACTTCGATATCTACCATTTTGTCAACTGTGCGACAATCTAGAGAGGGAAGCACAGTGCAGTCTTCCTCTGTGAAACAGCTTTGGAAGAAGACATTTAGTAATTCGGCCTTTAGTCTGTCATCCTCTGTTTCAGTACCATTTTGGTCACAGAGTGTCTGGACATTTTGTTTTGATCCACCTACCGCTTTGACATAGGACCAAAATTTCTTAGGATTTTCTGCCAAGTCAGTACATAGAACTTTACTTTCAAATTCATTGAAAGCCTCTCGCATAGCCCTCCTCACACTGCATTTCGCTTCGCGTAATTTTTGTTTGTCTGCAAGGCTTTGGCTATGTTTATGTTTGCTGTGAAGTTCCCTTTGCTTCCGCAGCAGTTTTCTAACTCGGATGTTGTACCACGGTGGCTCTTTCCCATCTCTTACGATCTTGCTTGGCACATACTCATCTAACTCATATTGTACCATGGTTTTGAACTTTGTCCACTGATCCTGAACACTATCTGCACTTGAGACAAAACTTTTGTGTTGAGCCGTCAGGTACTCTGTAATCTGCTTTTTGTCACTTTTGCTAAACACAAAAATCTTCCTACCTTTTTTAATATTTCTATTTACGGCTGAAATCATCGATGCAGTAAGCGCTTTATGATCGCTGATTCCCTGTTCTGCATTAACTGATTCAAATAGTTCGGGTCTGTTTGTCACCAGAAGGTCTAATATGTTATCGCCACGAGTCGGTTTTCTGTTTAACTGCTCAAGGTAGTTTTCAGATAAAGCACTTAAAATATTTCACTGGATTCTTTGTCCCTGCCACCCGTTATGAACGTTTGAGTCTCCCAGTCTATATCCGGCAAATTAAAATCTCCACCCAGAACTATAACATGGTGGGGAAATCTACTCGAAATATTTTCCAAATTTTTCTTCAGGTGCTGAGCCACAATCGCTGTTGAGCCCGGGGGCCTATAGAGATATCCAATTACCATGTCTGAGCCTGATTTAACCGTGACCTTCACCTAAATAATTTCACAATTCGAATCTCCGTCAATTTCCTTCGATACTATTGTACTTCTTATCGCTATAAACACGCCTCCCCCTTCACTGTCCAGCCTATCTCTGCGGTATACATTCCAATCAGAGTTTAGGATTTCATTACTGTTTACGTCTGGTTTCAGCCAACTTTCTGTTCCTAGTACTATATGGGCTTTGTGACCGTTTATTAATGAGAGCAGTTCTGGGACCTTTCTATAGACGCTCCTGCAGTTTACTATTAGCACATTAATATTGTTATTCCTTGTTGCATTTTGCCTACTCCTGCCTTGCCGCGTCTCAGGAGGCGTCTTGTCGGGCCTAGGGAGGGAATTCTCTAACCTAAAAAAAACCCATGTGCACTCCACACGTACTCCGCTACCCTCGTAGCCGCTTCCGGCGTGTAGTGCACGCCTGACCTATTCAGGGGGACCCTACATTTCTCCATCCGATAGCGGAGGTCGAGAAATTTGCACCCCGGCTCTCCGCAGAAACGTCTCAGCCTCTGGTTTAAGCCTTCCACTCGGCTCCAAACCAGCGGACCGCGATCGGTTCTGGGAACGATACTACAAATAGTTAGCTTTTAAGCTAAAGGTTAGAAAACAGATTTGATTTTCAAACTTACTATTTACTGAATTTCATATTTCATACAGACTTTCAATTAATATTTTATGCAGATATTTAATGTAGATTATTCCAACCTACATAAGGCAATGATTAGTTACAATAACACATCTGCAATTATGTTAAAATATTACGCGCAATGTTCATGTCAATTCATGTGAAACATCTGGTTCACTGTTGTATTTAGGTAAAATACGAGAGAAAACACGAGATAAATCACTAAAAACACATAAATAAGTGTCCTTTTTGTACTGTATGGAAATGAGCAAGTGGTACTCAGCACTGGTGCAGAGCCTACTCCTTCCTAATACCACCAACATGGCAGCAGTGGTTAACGTACACAGCCGCCATACGGTGGCGACAGCAGCGCCATATGCTCTCACATCATACCACTACATAATGTTTCACTTTCTAAACCTTCAATCGTGTGTGTGTATATATGGTCTTTACTATGGAGGGTAATTCGCATTCGGGACCCAGTATTTACTACCGCACACGAATTTTAAAACTGATTTGAACTGGAACTACACAGGCTACTTGAATTTGTTCTTAGAAACTTCTCCATCGTCCTGAAACTGTCATCATTGGGATCTACAGTGCCAGATCAAACTATAGCGATAGTGGACTACGTGCCATTGGTGCAAATGGTTTAAAACGATCTAAGCACTATGGGACTTAACATCTAAGGCCATAAGTCCTCTAGAACGTAGAACTACATAGACCTAACAAACCTAAGGACGTCACACACATCCATGCCCGAGACAGGATTGCGACCGTAGCAGTTGCGCGGTTCCGGGCTGAAGCGCCTAGAAGCGCTAGGCCAACGCGGGCGGCCTACGTGGCATTAAGAAAAACTTATTACCCCAATTCTTCGCAAATATGGTGGCAGCTGTTCTCGTTTATAACAGCTTATATCACATCATCATCTTCACTTCTAGATTTTCAAAGAGAGATGATTAATAAATTTTACTCAAGAGGAAAACAATAATACTGAGAATGAACATTGCAGTAACTTATTTTGTATAGTTAGTACGATACTATTGTACTGTCAGAACAGGTCGTCGCTCTTTAGTTTGGGTACCAGCGGAATTTGTCAACAATGAAATATCCTAGGTCATCAGGCGAGCAGTTGCGTAGCAACATTGCGATTCCGAATCGTATTGCGTAAACACATTGTCTGTGCTTGCGTGATTTTCGTTGTGCTATTCGTTTTGTTCTAGAGCGTCTTCTTGGTGAGATAAGCTCATTAACTGAATATCTGAAGTGCTTTTCGTGAAAAGTCTTCCAACAGAAGAACTTCCAAACCCAGCGTTGGGTGTGACGCAGTACGGAACCGTAAGTGAACATCGACATCTTTTCTTCTTCATCTCTTATCAAGACTAATATCTTTTGCCGTTAATGTCACTCTAAATTACTGTTGCTGAGCGCTTTAGCACACACATGAAATCCCTTGTAGTTGATTTTATTTGGATGTTTAATCACACCAGCTACATTGTAACGAAAAATGGGAAAAAGAAGTTTCCAGTGATCCGGCTTGAGCTTTAGCCTATGAGAGCAGTGTTGCAAAATCGTGGGCACGATTTCGGTAGCTGATGTAACCTGCTGAACTCTCTATATCCTTCAAATTCTGAAAGGTGTATATGTACATCATCAAGAGTGTTTAGGGGCTACGTGTCGGCTATATTCTGCGTCATATTACCATAATGTATCGCTTGTTATGTCCTACATGTTCTAGAGATTGCCAAGGCTCTTTATATTGTTCATAGTCGACGAGGACCAAAAAAGCGAGGTGAAAATTGATATTGTTGAAAATTTGTGCTAGGTGGTAGCAGGGACTGATATGAATATTATACTTAAAAGTCCAGATGGGCGAGATGTGCGCTACAGCGTATGGAAGGGAGATGGCATGGGATGTGGTGGGGAAGAGAGGGGTTTGGGTTCAAGATGAATTTTTTATTTATCTTAAGTAAATAGAAATGAGTTGCTTCAAGCAAAAATTGTATTTCTGTAATCAGTAAGCTACATTAAATTTGTTAGGAAAATTGTCCTATTCAGTACTCTGTAGCAGGGTGGTGGTGGTGTGTAGACGGCACACACGTGAGGGAATGTAGTTGTCTGGTATTTGATCAAACTCTTCCCTCTTCGTTAGTCTGCAAACTGAAGCGCTACCGGCTAAACCGCCACATTTGACCACGGTTTTATTACGTCGCTTTCTGGCTCTCTATTTGTCCGTCTGTATCTCTCCCCCCCCCCCCCCCCCCCATCTCTCTCTCTCTCTCTCTCATACACTTACAGGCACTTCGTTGCAGAATGAGAGCGTGGAATTTATTTAGCTAAAAAGGGCCTTGCCGCCAAAAGGCATATGCCTAGTTTCCAATCTGTCAGCGGTGAACACCATTAAAAATTTGACTTCATTATACATTCCACAGTGGATGGTACTCTGAGGGGTCGCACAGATTCCGATCAAGTGGACGAGCATGTGTTCTCCTTTACATTGTCTGTCTGTGTATCTACATTATCTGCCCACTTTGGTACAAAAGTACATTCACAGTGTAGGTAGCTCTGTGAAGTTGGTAACTGAGTAGTGAATGATGCGAAGTGAAGGCGACCAAACATGGGTTGGACGTCGGCAGCTGACCACGTACGAGCAACGAAATCAAAAGCGAAACAGATTGTAAACTTCAGAATGCAACATGGGGGCTGGACAGAGTAAAATGAAATCCATCTGCTACAAAGGAAAATAATATTCTGTGTCTGTTCGCGCACATCACATTTTGTTCCAGTAGAATCTAAGCACAAGAAACGTGTTTCGGCTGTAAATGTTTTGACAATTTTCAAGCAATCAGGGCTTTCGTGAAATCTTTTATGTTTGCAGGAAGCTATGGAAAATATTCTAAGGATAATTTGTTTAGAATGTGTTTTAGGTAGCGCATCGGTAACGTTGATGTGTGTTCCTGAAGTTTTGTTACAAGGAAATGTTGCACATACGTAAGGGAATTAAGGACTCCACTATTCATCTGTTGTGTGGCACTGGAAATGAGTTACCGTTTATTGCTTCTAACCTCTAAATAACTATGTTTGGATTTTGAATGTTGTTAGTTACATTAATTGTTCACTACTGTATAGTTAATATCTGTGATTACGTGTCACAGATTTTTACGTTTTTCGACCTTATGTTCAAAAGTATTCTCTACTGACTGATTATGTCTGACCTCTGGATGCACGAATAATATTCGAAATTACCATTAATATGGCTCAAATATTTGGCTGCCGTTAGTAGTAAATTTCCCCCTCTTTGTCCCTCGTTTCCGAATATCTGATATACGTAACTGACCTACGAATAGTGTGGAAATCCTCACGTCTCCGAGAAATTCGTATCATCACACAATATTTCACGTTCTAAACATACAAACTTGTGTACATGTTCTTTAATAAGGACCTTAATGCTCTCAGGTTACGCAATATATATTGCCGCATGCGCATTACGATTTTGTTTCGAAACGCAGCTGAACCTTCTGCACGTCTGTCATTGTAATAAATGTGTCGTCTTTTAGTATTATAGTTGCTTCTTGAAATCATTGCATCTTACTTCACAGTTTCTTTCGACGATCGTCGTATTCTGACTACATCTTAATTTTATCCAGTCTTTAAGAAAGGGTCATCTGCACATCGCAGCGTACCATAGCCGCACTCAGGGCGTCGGTTTATAAATGTCAAAATTTCGTGTTAAGTGTCTGATGCAAACATATTTCTCTGAGCTGCTTTCCCAATGTTATTCAAACTTGAAGAGATGTGAATATTCGGATATGTTCGCATTCATAAGTAGTTGCCACTATCATTTCAGAGTACATTAAAATATGATTTCAGGTACTCCTGTGGCTAAAGGACACGTTGTAATCATCGAGGAAATAATTATATGATATGTGCAAGTCAGCTGTTTCTTTTTAAACCAAATTTATTACACAGTTCTCCAGGCACAAACGGGTAGGTGATCGAAAAATTATCGGCTTCTGCCAGCATATTAAGCTCATTTTGGGATATTTTCAATATTCTCAACATTTCTCGGCTCTGTCAGCATCTGTATAAACATTTATGTTAAATTAACAACAACCTCAGATGCAATGTTTACCTAGATTTACCTTGGTTTCAGTTGGGATAACCCAATCTTCTTCAGAATAAAAGGAACTACGATTCGTCCGTAATGGACAACGTCAAAATCTAAAAACTATAATATAGTAATACATCGTCATACTGCAATAACTTATCCGTTGTTTCCGTACTATAACGATGTATTACTATTTATAGTTTTTAGTTCTTGACGTTGTCCGTTATGGACAAGTCGTAGTTCCTTTTATTATGAAGAAGGTTGGGTTATCCCAACTAAAGTCTAGGTAATCATTGCAATGTAGGTTGTTATTAATTAGAAATCAATATTTTCAGTAAATGCTATTCCTTTACCTCGCTTAATAGGCAACGAAAAATTTGAGGGTGTAAGTTTAAAGCTGAAACTAACGTGGTCATCAAGGAATTTCATAGCTTATAAGATATGCACTTCTGAACTGCAGTTGATTTGGGAATTTGTGGGCTTGGCAGATCAGACACATATTATACGTATGGTCAGTAAACTGTCTGGATGCAGTCGGAAGTAATCGTCGCTATTTGACGTAGGTCCCAGAGGAATTTATGAACAATGAAATGTCAGACAACATTATGTGGACAGTTGCATAGCAACTTTGCGATTTTGAATCGTGTTGCGTAAACATATTGACTGTGCTTACGTGATTTTCGTAGTGCTGTTCTTTGTGCTCTAGAGCTTCTTTTCGGTGAGACAAGTTCATTAATTGAGCTTGTCGAGAAAGGTCTTCCGCCGAAAAAACTTACAAAGCCAGCGTTGGATTGACGCAATACGGAACCGTATGTGATTAGTCAACATCTTCTCTCGGTCGTCTCTTATCCCCGCTAACCTTCTTTGCTGTACATGTTACTGTAATCTACTGCTGCTGAACGCTGTAGCTCACGCCTCAGATCACTTTTATTTGGTTTTACTTTGGATGTTTAATCACACCAGCTACATTCTAACGAGAAAGACAAAAGAAATTCTTTCCAATGCGACTTGAGATTCAATTCACGAGAGTACTTTGACTAAATCGTGGCCATGATTTCGGTAAGTCATGTAGCCTGCGGAGTTCTTTACATTCTTTAAATTCCGGAATTTTTTTATTTTCATTTTCGAGATGATTTATTGTGCCGACATTATTCTGCACCGTATTAGCATACTGAATCATGGTATATCTTAAATCTTGTATTTATTATCAAGATTGTGTATATTGGTCACAGCCCAGCCAACGAAGAACAGATAGGTCGAATAAAGAAAAAAAATTGTTATAGTTGATAATTTAACCTTAGGACTAGGGACTGACATGAATATTATACTAATGGTCTAGACAGGCGGACTGCTTTGAGAAAAAGTGCAATCTAGTGTTCAGTTAAGCTGCATTATAATTTCGTAAGAAAATTGTCCTGTTCAATTCTCTGGAGAAGAAATATTCTTAGTGTTGCAGCGGTTAAAAAAGTCGTAGATTATTGAAAATAATAATTGGCGTTTTAAAGTTAATGTTTATTGTTAAACGGAGGGGATAAAGGAACTTATTAAATGGATGTCGCTTGTCAAAGTGCAATATAACGTTGTTAAGGGATAAATTATGTTCTGGTACTGTAACAGGGTGGAGGAGTGTGGGCGGATGCTACACACGTGAGGGAACGGAGGCCGCTGGCATGTCGTCAAACTCCTCCGTCTTCGTTAGTCTGCATACTGAAGCGCGGCCAGTCGTTTCTCCATTCTCTCTCTACCCTACTATGTCACGAGTCATTACACTAAAAGCCGCCACTTTTAACGATGGTTGTATTAGGTCACTTGCTGGCTGTCTATGTGTATCTCTCTCTACAGTTACAGTTACAGTGGCGTTGTGAAGCTGGTAACTGAGTGGTCAATGAAGCAAAGCGAAGACGACCAAACATCTGTCGGACGTCAGTAGCCAAGTGATAAAGAGCAACGGAAACAAAAACGAAAAACACTGCAACCTTCACAATGCAACGTAAGGGGAGGAGAGGTTCAAAAAGTCCCAACTGCTACCAAATTACATGGAAGTAAAATGATGTTCATTGTCAGCTGGCGCACATCACGTTCTGTTCCAGTAGAAATCGTGTATAAGAAACGTGTTGCTGTTATAGAAGTTTTGCCCATTTTGAAGAAATCAGGATATACCTGAGATCTTTTAGGTTTGGTGGAAACTGTGGATAATTTGTTACAGAAAGTTTTTAGACGTGCTTATGAACTCGGTGTGTCTTTCTTATTGTTTTACTGCAAGAATATGGTGTAGATATGTAAGGGAATTGCTTAAGGTGTCTACTATTTACATGTCGCGTTGCAGCGGAAAGGAGTTGGGGTTTACTGCTTCTTACCACTAAATACCTATTTTTCGATTCTGGTTGCTGATAATTACATTACATACGGGTACTGTTGTATGGATAATATCTTGTGATTTCGCATCCACTAATTTATAGGTTTTCTATCATCATGTCAAAAGTATGCACCATTTATTGTTTAAGTCTTACATTTGGGTGCATGAATTGTATTCGACATTTCCGTTAATTTGTATCGAAGATCTCCCTCGTGTTATTAGTAACTCTGCACTCAGTTTCAGCAAATTTCATGAACGTAACTGACCTAGGAACTGGCTGCACTGCCTCACGTCTGTAACACTTTCGTGCCATCACGTTGTAAGTGTTCAAACATGTGTGTACATGTTCTTTAATAAGGGTCTTAATTCTCTTAGGGAACCATTATTTACTACAGTATGCGCATTTTGATTCTGTTCCGGAACACAGCTTCGCCTTCTGCATGCATTCCTCCATAATTAATTCACCGTCGTTTTGAATGTGTCTTCCTTGCAAACTACGGTGGCCCCTTGACACCATCGCTTTCGTTTTTTAGTTTCTTTCGACGCTTACTCCATTCCGTCTTAATTTTATTCAAGGTCTAAAGGGACGTATCTGCATATCCTGACGACCCACAGACCAACTCAGTGCGTCGGTTTATAAATCTCAGAAGTTCTTGGGAAATATCTGATGCAATCGTATTTCGTACAACTATTAGTTCAGTGTTACAGAAACTTCACAAGACGTGACTGTTTCGTATCTGTTCATATTCACAAGTAGTTACCACTCGTATTTCACCGCATATTGAAAAAAATTATCTAAGGTATCGGTCTGTCAAAAATATATGTTGTAGTCGTGTAGGTCGACGTCTTGCTTTGAAAGCAAATTTATTACACAATTCTGTAGTCATCTGCGGGTACTGTGTGCGGCTACACTCAATTATAAAGACTTCTATCAGCACATTAGCTTCGATTTCGGAAATTTTCAAATACACATTATTCTTTTATCTTGCTTAGTAGGGAAATAATGAATCTGATTTTAAAATGTTTAATTCGATACTAACATTATCATTGATGAAGGTTACGAATACAGATAAGCCACGTATTACCAATGGCTAGTAAAGCGCTGCGGTACAGTGAGGAGCTATCTAAGTTTTTTAGTGTGGGTCTTAGACAATTTTTTCAAAAATGAAATATCGCACAACACGAGGGGGTCGATGAGAGGCAACATTGCGATGGCATATCGTGTGGCATAAACATATTGTATGTGCTTGTGTGATTTTCGTAGTGCTATTTTTCGTACTGTAGTGCTTCTTCTTGGTGAGAAAAGGATATTGACTGAATATTTGAACTGTTTTTTGAGGACCGTCTTTAGATAGGGAAACGTAACAAGATAGCGTTTGGTGGGACACTATACGAAACAGTAAGTAACGAGCCAACATCTTGTTTCCGTCATCTCTTATCCGCAATATCATCATTTGCTGTTGACGTCGAGTGTAAACTAATGCTGCTAATCGCTGTGATCTCAAATTTGAAATCGTTCGTATCCACCTTTATTCAGATGTTTATTCGAGCAGGTGTGTTTTACCGAAGGAAACGATCCTTTACGGTGATCAGATTTGATATTCATACTTCGAGAGTAGTTTCACAGTATTGTCGGGCATGGTTTCGGTAATTGATGTACCCCTGGAATTTTTTGCATTCGGTGAATGCCGATAGTTTTTTGTTTCCATTATCAAGTGAATTTAGTGGCTAGCTAGCGACGTTGTTTTAGGACATATTAGAATACTACATCATGTTACGTACTGCATATAGTGTAGACCATAAAGGTTCTTTATTTTGTTCAGCGTGATTCACCAGCAGCAAATATATGTACACAATTAATTTTTGCTGGTCTGCAACATGGGTGTATCCTGCGAGAAGAAGATGCGGCAGCTTTGCCTCCCTATGAACTAACTGATACCTTGTATCGCCAGCGAGACAGAAAAAAAAGTCAGAATAAGTTTGAAGAAATGCATCACAGTTATTGGGTGCTGTGAAGTGGCATGAATCGTGAAGTCTGTCATTCTACAAACCAATATGAGTTGCCTACATCTCGTCCCCATGGCCCTATTTTTGCAGACGTTCTACATACACATCTGCTCTGTAGTGTAAATAAATGATATTTGATTGTTGTTTATAAGCAGCAAACGAAGAAACAAGAATCTTGTTCATGTAATGGTTACTTCCTCGTCCAGTCGGTTTAGCTGTTGGTGAATCTTACAGCTAGTATGATCGCGGTCCATGAGAATTATTTGTCCTGGCTCTCCGCCCACAGGCAGCGTTGAACATCACTGATGCTCCCGATTCCGCTGAGGCTAGCAGACACAAGTGGTCAGTCGCGAAAAGTTGCGGAACCACGAACCCCTCAATAGATGTCCAACACAATTCGGATGATACGTCAGGAACAAAAGAGTTTCACGTGCCTCGACATACGACATGGGAGGTTCGCCAGTAGCTATTTAGCATTTTATTTAACAGCGAGTACAGTTGCATGCGCTTTTTTGCTTTAGAAGAGAACTATCCTGTCTTGACAGTATATTTTAGGGTAAGGCAACGGTTAAAGAAGATGAAAGAATTTAATTAGAGATGCTATAATGTTCGTAGATTATGAAAATGCTTTTGAGAAATCCAATAGACGAGTGATACGTTACATCCTGCAAACAAAGGTTACCCGGTTCGTCTAATCAACTCTTTTGAAGCTGTTACAAATGGCCAAAAATAAACAACAATAAAACAGAATTAGACAAGTATGTAACTTGTCTCCAACTCTTTTAAACTTCTACGTGGGTGACCTAGTCAGTGCTTGGAAAGGCATCAGCTACGGCATAAAGATCCACAGGGAGAAATGTTTTAATACTCTGCTATAAGCAGATGCTCAAATGACGAGAGTTCAGTAATGAAATTAAAAACTACGGTCCAAAATTACACGCAAAATAATTTGAGCAGGCTAAATGAGATTTTTCCGTAGTGTTATAGCGTGAATCTGGAAATAGTGCCTTATATGTAGAGATTAAGAATAAATTAGAGGTTGATTTAGTGGGTAAAAAAAAAAGACCTTAACAGCAAAAGATGGCGGGGGTATATTTCAGTACTGTTTATCTTAGCCTGCTGTAGTAAGTTGACAGCAATCCAGTTTCCAGTGATGCTGAAGTCGACTGTTAAGCACTGATTAGTAATCTCAGCTTGGGCTTTCTGGGGCAGGGATTCTGAGGGTCTTAGATTAGGAAATGGCACACTTAAAGTAGTAAAGAAGTTTTGCTATTTGGGGAGCAAAATAACTGATGATGGTCGAAGTAGAGAGGATATAAAATGTAGACTGGCAACGGCAAGGAAAGCGTTTCTGAAGAAGAGAAATTTGTTAACATCGAATATAGATTTAAGTGTCAGGAAGTCGTTTCTGAAAGTATTTGTATGTAGTGTAGCCATGTATAGAAGTGAAACATGGACTACAACTAGTTTGGACAAGAAGAGAATAGAAGCTTTCGAAATGTGGTGCTACAGAAGTATGCTGAAGATAAGGTGGATTGATCACGTAACTAATGAGGAGGTTTTGAATAGGATTGGGGAGGAGAGAAGTTTGTGTCACAACTTGACTAGAAGAAGGGATTGGTTGGTAGGACGTGTCCTGTGGCATCAAGGGATCACAAATTTAGCATAGGAGGGCAGCGTGGAGGTTAAAAAGTCGTAGAGGGAGACAGAGAGATGAAATCACCAAGCAGATTCAGATGGATGTAGGTTGCAGTAGGTACTGGGAGATGAGGAAGCTTACACAGGATAGAGTTGCATGGAGAGCTGCATCAAACCAGTCTCCGGGTGAAGGCAACAACAACAACATCATACTTGCCAAGTTCCTTGTCGCAGTGGTTCCTGTCAGATCCCCGAAGTTTACTGCTGTCGAGCTGGTCTAACACTTGGATCGGTGGCCACCCGGTATGCAGAGCGCAGTTGGCAAACGGGGTGCACTCAGCCCTTGTGAGGCAAGCTGAGGAGATACTTGATTGAGAAGCAGAGGCTCGCCGGCCAGAGTGGTTGAGTGGTTCTAGGCGTTAGAGTCTGCAAGCGCAAGACCGCCACGGTCGCAACTTCGAATCCTGCCTCGGGCATGGCCGTGTGTGATGTCCTTAGTTTAGTTAGGTTTAAGTAGTTCTAAGTTCTAGGGGACTGATAACCTCATAAGTTAAGTCCCATAGTGCTCAGTGCCACTTGAACAAAGCAGCGACTCCGGTCTAGTAAACTGTCATACGTCCGGGAGAGCGGTGTGCTGACCACATGCCCCTCCATATCCGCTTCTAGCGACGCCTGTCGGCTGAGTATGACACGGCGGCCGGTCGGTAACTTGGTGCTTCCTGGCCTGTTCGGATGGAGTTTAGTTTTTAGACTCCTATACTTGAGTTGAGACGCGTTTATCAACTTACTGAGGATCTGCATGTTGCGTTGAGCTCGATTCATGGTTTCTTAGGATTTACCTTTAACATTACATCACCAGAAAAGCACCACTTTCAAGCACTTTCCTGTTAGATCGCTTCCTTGTCTGTCAACCTCTTCGGTACAGGTTCCATAATTGATTCTACATCAACTTAAAGGTGACGTAGAGTCTTGAAACTTCCAGCATTGTTCAGACATACCTGGTAAAGCAATATTAGATCACTATCTTGTCTGGCGTGTGGCGGAGGGTACTTTATATACCACTGCCATCTGCCCCTTTTTCTGACCCAATCGCGAATGGCCCGAGGGAACGGTAGGTGGTAATCCACCGTGGGAGGTCAGATGTATCCACTTTTTTTCCCACACGGTCATATCCTTAGGTAAACGTAGGAGAAAGCAACAGGTTTTGCAAGTAAGGTGAACATAAACTACAATAATGACGAAATATATCATAGACTCCGTTTTAATCTCACCAAAATGTAATTTTAACTCTTTTAAAGCCATATAGAGTGCAAATAACTCAATGCTACCTCACGCAACTATTCCTTCTAGTCGATAGATCAAGCAATCCGATACATGCTTTACATTCGTCCGTTTGCCACAAGTACCTTGTACTCTTTTGGCGCAATTTATGGGCAAATTGGTGGTAGACTCTTTGCATGTGGAAGTGGCTTTAAAATGGCAGGGCAAAGAATTTGTGGAAAATTGTACAGAGAGCCAAATAAGTAGGGCAACAGTAACTAGTGAGAACCGTTGTTTGTGAAGAACAGTGAAGAACGTGAAGAACAGAGAAAGAAACGGAAAAGAAAAAGGAAAACGTACAGCGTTGGCAACTATAAAACTGTGTTCTGTCCCATGAAGTCATGCGTACTGTTCGTACATTGTTCTAAAATGCAATGCGAAACCCCCCCCCCCCCCACTCTATACATCACGTATCATAATACTAGTTCGAAAACTGTGTACCTGTTTTAATTGACACTGTAAGTCCCCACAACCCGACAAGGCTTCAATCATCGATTTGGTTCTTAGAACATGTTCGGTGTACATGTATTATTGTACTAACTGAAACCGTTACTTTGGTCAGAATTTGTAAATCATTCATGAGCTAATATTTAAATTTCCTAAAAACACTCCATTATCAGACATTTCGACGTTTCTGTAGGTTCCATCTACTAGAATACTGATTAGTAAAATATCTTCGTAGAGACCTCTCCCTGTTCTCATTCCAATCTTTCTGACCGTCCAACAGTCAATAATGGACACGCTGTAATTCCGTGTGATCAGTACGTGACGTGATATCTATTTTTTTCTTCGCAGATGTTCCGGAGGCTTTTGGGCGTGTTCTGCCTCCGGTCTCGGCGGGAGGCAGAGGAAGACTTTTACGGAGACCTGATAGACGTCGATTTAATTGGAAAGCCAGAGGTGAGGACCACCGAGATTTATTGGAAAAACAGTAATGACTCTTAAGTGCACCCACGTTTACTAAGATAATTACTTGAGACCTCTGATTACTGCAAGACCTTCTGGATTTAGTAAATCTATCTTAGCTACTCTTAGTTGTAAATAGGTCATCATAGAATAACAACTATTCCTTTGTGCCTTCGTTAAACTTGCTTGTAGCGCTAATAAAACGAAATATCCTTCGGCTTTCTATACGAGTACATCCGTTTCATAGGAACTCTGTTGCCACTGGCCCGCTCAAAATTGTACTTTGTACAAGAAGAATGTACTTTAAATAAAAAAGGAGGTTACGCAGGACATTAATAGTCAGAAATCACTTAAGTTTCTGAGATTTAATATTAGATGGAACTATTCGAAATCACAAGAGCTGCACAAGAATTTACGAAATGTGGAGAAATGTATTCATAAACTGGTTTCTGTTGGTTCCAAAATCGGTAACAACGTAGTTTACACTACGTGCAACACCTGTTATTACAGCATTTATCACTATTGAAGATTCACTCTAACTTCTGATAAAATTAATGCAAGAACTGTATCAGATCTCACTTGTGCATGATGATGATTCGTTAACTGATACTTGGACCAACTGAGTAGGCGATGATTTTAGGATCGGCTTAGCCACTTGGAGGTTTCCAAGTCGACCGTTGTAACTGAATGTGCGTACACATCCTCGGAGAATATCTGTCGCAGTCGGAGACGAAATGTCATTAGAGAGTTTTGTACACCGACCAGGGCTATCAGCACGGATGATTTAAGCGAAGATAATTTAAAAGCAGTTTGCTTCAATCCCTATTCTAAGTACAACATATTAACGATCCAGACCCAAGGTAAAATACTGTCGTATTGTTACCATATGACCGTCTGGAAAACAATCCAAGTATGTGCTACCAAAGCTAAGACCTTTCTGTCTAACTGATAAATGTTGCAAGGCGGTTCAATTTAATACACTAACAGGAGAGTAATTTAACTTATGGTGCGAGTAAACGCCCACAAAATATTAGATGTTACATAAAAGATAGAAAATAAAAGTGGAAATCAACAAATGGATGAATTGTGACCTTGGAAACAAATCTCCCACAGAGGATGAGCGCCGCGCGTTGGCGGCTGCGCTCAGACGTGGACGAGTTGGTTCTGCTGGCAGCGCAGGCGGAGGAGTCCCGGCCACCGCCTGCTGCCATTGATGTAGCCTGCGGCAAAGTCATCGGGAAGGTAAGGCGGCACTAAAGTCACAACTTCATTGATAACTCGCTGCTAAGGGTTAAGTTAGATTACATACAACATACCCTTTTCTCAGACCAATATAAAGTGGCACAAGTATAGTTAATACTGGAAGATAATAATTATGATCCTTGTCACCGTTAATGATTTCCCCTGAAGAGCCTTCCCTTTCTTTCGATCACACACAATAATAGACAGAAGTTCTCTCTTAATGTACACTTTGTCCATACGAGTCACACTATACAATTATTGGTACTGTAGTTGCGTAAAGGAAGTCTTATGAATTTTAAAGGGAAGAATTGGTTTTGTGTGCAGGTGAAGGATGGCTGGATGGTTGTTACGACTGCCGAGATCCATGAGCCGCCTGTGGTGGAGTGTGACGAGGACATCCCGCCGATCCCTCGCCGCCGGAGAGGGTGTCGGAGGTGCTGGGCGGAGAGAGTCGGGGAGAAGACCGTTGTGCGCCCACCTGGGGGCCGGGCACACCGCCTGACTACCCACTAAACGTATTCCTGACGAGGACATCCCACCAGTTCCTCCTCGTCAGTGTGGGTGTTGGAAGTGCTGGGTGAAAAAAAGTCAGTGCAAGAACTGTTGTGCGGGTACAATATGGACAGGGATAATGACTCACTAACCAATAGACATGTTCGTGAGGAACTGATTACATTGGATATCCCAACAATGCCTCAACGTTGGGGATGTGTTAGAGATACTGGCCAGAGAATGTCACGGCTAAGAGTCTTGGGTGACTGCAAATTGGGTGGTGACAACAGCTTTTCTACAAGCCAGTGAACATATTCATGAGGAACTTAGAACAGTGTATGAGGAGGGCAAATCACCGATGCCTCATTATTGGACAGGGTGTTCGTGCTGCTGGATGTAGAATGTCATGACTGGGACTCTTGCATAACTGCAAAGTGGATTGGGATATCGGCTCACTAGCCAGTGAACATATTCATGTGGAACCAAGTACACTGGCTCAGAAGGACATCCCATTGATGCCATGTCATCAGTGACAGTGCTGGTGGTTCGGGCAGATAAAATCAAGACTAAATCTCTTGTTTGTCTGAAAAGTGAATGGGGACACCGACTCACAATATTTAAAGTGAATGTATTACTAAATGAATTGATAAAATGAAACTTTAAAAGCATCCATGTAAAAGAATGTTAATGAAGCTTTAATATCATTGAACTCCATTTAAACAAGTAATGAAATAAAATTAATAATATCTATCAAAGATGTACGATTATTTCTCTCTCTTTACATGTATGACTGCATTTAGACAAATATTTGTGAATGTTATCTTTTTTGATGCCCATCACCCACAGAAATATTATACACAGACTGCCATAACTTTCAGTACACAGATTATCCTTCTTCATCATTACAAATGACACATAATAGTGAGTTCATTTGGCTTACGACCAACTAACAAACAAATTACACACGTAGTGCATTTTACCTGTCTGCATTGCTGCATAGTACAGTTGTATTTTTACCTAACAGAAATGAAACAGCCATATAACATTATAACATAGCTGTGAGTGAAAGCGCGTCATTCGCTTGAATTAAAAGAGGTGAAAACAGAGGACGATCAAACTGAACATCGATTGAAACTTGCGAGGAACTAAAGCGGGCAACGATTTGCTTAAAACTCCATTGCTCTCCTCTCAGCTGCAGGGATTTGATTCTACACACCAATAAAATTTTTATTCCATACAAGTATCTAAGATAGTTTCTGATATTACAGGGTGCCTAAGGGTTACAGGAGTCACAGTTTTTAATCAATCATCAGTAAATGTAGTTTCTGGTTTGGAAGTGTCGAGCGCAACTTCCAGTGTTACTCAAGACTACTGAACATTTAATAAGGACAATATTCACACACACCATATTCTATCACGAGAAGAGTTGACGTACACAGAAACGATCCTACAGACACATAAGTAACACCACTTCTCTACGTGGCGTAATTTAATTTGTGTATGTAGATGAATTAATAAATACACACAAAGTATAAGCTAATTATGTACAGAAAAAATATTAATGTATTAGGAGTATCACAAGGCCACCGGCCTTATCATTATGCTTAACTGCTCAACTTTACTGTTTGCACAGCATGGATACAAATGTTGCGAGTGGGCCAGACAACAATGAAGAGCATTCGCCTGGTGACTACACCAACGCTATTTTATTCAGTTGAACATTAACACAAATTCTTCTCCGCTTACTCTTACGAAAAAACTAAATTTGTACCAAATTCTTAACAAGAAAATGTTTCCCATATTAGCTAAACCTGTCTTTTGTTTATAATACTTTGGCAGTGATCGAAAATAACCTTTTTTTGTAGACTTGAAAATTCGTTGAAGCTACTAAAATTCACCGTAAACTAGAAGTAAACACACAACAAATGTGTTACGCCCGTCGGTGACGTATGTTTAGAATAAGACGAAGCTATATGAATAAAATTGAGACCTCGCTTATACGGTGATAATGGAACAGACAGCATCGGTGGTGCAGCGCTGCCATCCACGACCGTACTGGTAGGTGGGCAGATCCCATATAAGGTGAACTACAACAGACGCAAAACTAATCTTAAGAACTTATAACAGTGCACTCCATTTACAGCAAAGTAAGGACAAATTCTGGTACATAACAAATTGTAAGGCAAAATAAATTGATAAAACCATATGCCCAATGACTACACACGATTATAAGCAAACTATCTGCAGGCGCAACTCAGAATTGCAATGGGTTATACAGTCCTCTGCAACACCAAAATTACAGTAACACCACAATTACAGTAAAAGGCGAGAAGACAAGTCATCAACGCTCCAAAATTATTTTACCATATGAATGAACATAATGACGGCCTTGAAAATAGTAGCTTTTTTAAAAATGAGTCTCCATATTTTTATTGGGAGACCAAACAAACTTTAAATGCTCAAAAAAGATGTACTAAAGCTGGTCCGGAATAACTTCAATGAAAAGGGTAGCTATCCTTAAGATAAACTGCACTGCTTTTAAATAGGAGACACGACAGAATTTCAATCTCCAGAAGTTTTTCGTCAGCAGTTGGCGATAATAACTTAAATGAAAAGAGCAGGACTTATTAAAAAATCTTCACCAATGAAATGAGCATCAGTTATTTTGGAATGATTCGTGACAGGCAACAAGTACAGCGATACAGTTGAGGGGAACCTAGCTGAACTACCACGATGCTACGGAGAAAAGCACGAAGTTTATCTTAACAAGCTCACCGAAATACATCACGAATTAATAGGGAAGAGCACAGAAGGTATCATCAAACTTGGATTATTCAAATTCATGGAGTTTACTATCACCCCAAAAGTGGCCAAAACGACGTCCTTGTACAGGACAGGACCCTAGCCGCCGATAAAGAGTTTAATACGTCAGGGCTGAAAGGCGGTAGATGAATTACCTCAAGTGGAGAAATTTTGTGAGTGTTGGAACGTTGTGAGGAATTTGCGAATGCATTAACGTTCCACAACAGTGATACTTCAGTTGACGTATTTGTTGACTATTGGTTTGTTCTGTAAGAGTGTGGCTGATGTAGTAGAGATTCCGTTAATGTTGGATGACTTAGAGAGGCAGGTTTTGTGATAAAGTTAATGGTCACGAGTTGGGGGCGAACTGGCGGTTTTATGACGTGATGACTAATAAACTCGGTGTCACCACCAGGATTCAGTATAACATCGGTTTGATGGACGATATTCTGGTTTGCTAACGTCCATAACGGTTGCGCCACCCAAAATGAAAATTTTGTGACAGCTGATTAATGAGAGGCATCGAGTCGGCGTGCTACGGGTTTTCACCTCTCCGTATGCGTCGCCCATGTTTCAGGCACCGAAGGGTCAAGCCGGTAGTTAGCGATAGGTAGTTGATTATACAATTCCTAACCAAAAAGCCGTCTTAAAATCTGAACCGCTCGCGGACTTCCGTACCTGTTCTATTTCATTTGCAGGGGGCACAGTGTACTACCGTCCTGAATTTGAACAAGGCGTACCAGAAGATTTCTCTCATTGAGGACTGTAAACGTGCTACAGGATTTTACACCATTTGGAAGCTGTACCAGTTCGGTAGTGTTCCTTTCAGTTTATACACCGTAGCGGCAGTACTATCATTTCTCTTAGACTCTGTTTTGGGTGATGCGTGATTCAAATCAGTGTGCAGCAAAGTCCTTATTAGCCTGCAGGAAGTGGGTTTGACCGTTAAACCATCCATGGTAAATCTGGAACTAAGGGAGCTTCCCTTTTTAGGACCTTGGTCCCAGCTAGTGTTGTTAAAATAGATGAGAGAAAGAGACAAGATCTTTAGAGAAAAAGGAAATACCTCTCTTTATCCGTATCTCACATTTTTTTATAAACTTAGTTTCGAATTTTGTCCAATTTGCAGCCACAGTAAACGGCTTGAGGAAGAAAGGGTTGAGTCTCCAGATGGGGGAAACCCAGCACGCGGTCTTTGAGACAATTATAGTATCTTTGAGTGTTCTGCATGTTTTGGATGTTACGGATTTTGAACGATCCTTCATTGTCCAAACGTGTGCTTCTAATTCTAGCGTCGTTGCTGTCGTTCCACAAAAAAACGATGGAGTGCGACCGTTTAGTTTATGGTTCCAGAGCCATGTCCCACACGTAACTGAAGTACTCCGTGTGAGTGGGAAGTCTTCTTGGTTTCGGCCTTCCAAAAGTTCAAGTTCCACTTGGAGCTTTGCCATTTGTCCTCGGAACAGACCGTCAGGCTTTGATTTGGGTGGTCGCGAGATCCAGGAAGACAGGACCAATCGCGAGGTGGGTTCGAGGTGGGCTGTGTATGTTTACACCTTTCGTTTCCTTGTCAGGCACATCCAGGGAGCAAAT
The DNA here is from genome assembly GCF_023897955.1 of Schistocerca gregaria. NCBI lineage: Eukaryota > Metazoa > Arthropoda > Insecta > Orthoptera > Acrididae > Schistocerca > Schistocerca gregaria. The sequence goes on along the minus strand of NC_064925.1, from coordinate 414,240,505 downwards.
AATCTGGTAACAGATTCATTTAGCCGTATGTTCCAGGAGCATGCAACGGAATAACAGCTGTAACATGATTCACTGGACTCCAAATGGGTTTCAATCGTGTTCTCTGATGTACAAGAGCTCTTTGGGAAGTTGCTGGACAAATTAGATGCAGGAACCATAGAATCATGGGATGAGACAAAATCCTGATACTGGGAAAGGTGTCAGGTAATGAACTGAGAAAAGAAGTATATGTTTTAAGTCTAAGAGCGCTTACCGTGATTTATTTTCAAAGAATATTCTTAAGAATTTATTTTATTTACTAGCGATTCATCAAGAGCATTAGCACCCGCATCTCGTGTTCGTGCGGTAGCGTTCTCGCTTCCCACGTAACGGGTTCCCGCGTTTGTATTCCCGGCTGCGTCAGGGATTTTCTCTGCCCCGTGATGGCAGGGTGTTTTGTGCTCTCCTTAGGTTAGTTAGGTTTAAGTAGTTCGATTTTAACTTGTAAGGTGAAAGGGTGGCGACAGCTGCTTTAAGATTTGTTTACCAGAGTAACTAGTGTTGGCCATTTTTAAGTATTTTGACAACCCCCTAATTGCCGGTCATTTGGAAGTGAATAAAACGGATATGAAAGCTAAACATTATCTTTCTGGTCCATAACGAATAAAGATGTACGTAAATTAGTGGGTAAGTGTGAAGACTGCAAATGCGTCAAGCCCAAAAACAGTCTTACGTCAGTCCACGTGAGGAAGTGATCCCATGGACAAAATGTTCATTGATTATGTCGCACCAGTCACATGGCAAAGGGTTTGGTGCGGCCCGCAACGAATTCCACTCCTGTGCTAACATCTTCATCTCAGAGTAGTATATCCAGCCTAAGTCATCCGTTATTTGCTGGATGTATTATAATCTCTGGCTTCCCCTACAACTCCCTCTGGTACTATGGAAGCATTTCTCTGATATCTTAACAGATGCCCTATCATCCCGTCTCTTCCCCTTGTCAATGTTTTCCACGTATTTTGTTCCTCACCGATTCTGCGTAGAACCTTCTCATTCCTTACCTGAGAAATTCATATAATTTTCAACATTCGTCTGAAGCAATACATCTGAGATGCTTCGATTCTATTCTGCTGTGATTTTCCGTAGTCAATGTATCAATGCCATAGAATTCTGTGCTCCATACGTACAGTTTCAGAAATTTCTACATCAAACTAAGGCCTATGTTTGACACTAGTGTACTTCTCTTGGCCAGGAATGCTATTTTTTCCATTGCTAGTCTGTTTTTGACGACCTTGCTCCGTTCATCATTGGTTATTTTTCTGCCTAGATAGCAGAATTTCTTAGCTTTATCTACTTCGTGAGCATCAACGTTGATGTTATGTTTCTCGCTGTTATCATTTCTGCTACCTCTCATCGCTTTCGTCTTTCTTGGATATACTCTCTGTTCAGATCCTGTACTCAATAGATAGTTCATACCGTTTAGCATATCATGCAATCCTTCTTTACTTTCAATCAGGATAGCAATGTCATAAACGGATCGTATCACAGAATTTTAACTCCACTCCTTTATTTCCATCATTGCTTCTTCGATGTACAGATTGAACAGTAGGGCGGAAAGTCTACGTCCCTACCTTACACCCTTTTTATTCCGGCCGCTTCACACATAGTCACCCACTCTTATTATCCCCTCTGGGCTTTTGTACATATAAAATATTACCCGTCTCTCTCTATAGCTTACCCCTATTTTTCTTTAGTCTTGCTTCTATTATCAACTGTAGTCTCAGAATTGCCTCACTGGTGGTTTTACCTTTTCTAAAGCTAAACTGATCATCATCTAATACATCCCACAATTTTCTTTTCATTTCTTCTGTATAGTCACCAACTCGGGTGCGTGACCTGTAAAGCTGACTGTGCGATAATTCTGGTTCCTCTCTGCTCTTGCACTCTTCGGAGTTGTGTGAATCATATTTTTCCGAAAATCAGGTCGTATGTCACCAGACTCTACTAAACACCCATGACTTACAGATACCCTTCAAAATCATGTCTGAATTACGGAGGCTCGGATAGATCTCTCAATCGCGATAGTCATGCGGAATCTCGACGGTTTTCTGTTCCAGGCCTCTTGACAAGCATTTGGTGAGGCAACTGCAGATTGTTAGGGAAAGCGGAAACAGCGGCTGAAGGCTCGCGCGCAGCCTATCGCCTTTCAGTCCTGACATATTGAACTTCATCAATCCGAGAGTGGTATTTTGGTCAGAGCAACGTTCTTGTATAGACCAAGTCTACATCCGTAGAGATAGAGTTTAATATGTTTTAACTGAACGCACTCACTTTTCATTTTAATTTGAGAAACTTGCAGCTTGATATCTGTGCCCATGACGATATTGTGTAGCAAGGGGCTGAGAGGGTTGAGCATCTGGATGTTCTAGCTTGGACCCACAAAGCGAGACACCAACTTAGAAAATTTGGCTACTTCACCCTAGCCTTGGCCACAAAATTGGAAATAAAATCATGAACACCAACTCTCACGCTGCATACATGGTGACCCTTATTATAGCACTGTGCCTACCTCCAATGTGTGAGCCAAGTATTCTTTCTCCTTGTTTTCCATTGCTGCTGTATGACCTCAGAAGTGACTTTGCCGGTGAAAGATCGTTCAAATAGCGTAAAGTAGACAGTGGAGAATTCAGAGGGTATCTCCACGTGAAGCAGAGGGGTGTTGCCTTACGTATCTCGTGAAGACCCGTATCAAAGGCTGAGTTGAACCTTGGAATAGAAAAAGTCCACTAGTGCTGAGATTCTGTGTCATACATGATCAGCGCAGTTTTTAAATTACTGTTCATTGTTTCGACAATAGAACGCCGAGTGCAGTACGGTAGGGTGATAAACAGAATCGCTTAAATTGGCTGGACAGAAAGGTTCAGTACTGTCACCAACCATTGTCTGAAGGAGGGCAAAAAGTGGAGAATAGTCTAGACAAGTGGCGTATGGTGAAGGCCGTAGTCATTCGACTGCATGGAACTAACTTTATACACCAGGTAATAGTGTCCCTGTAGTCTAGGTGTAGCGCGCTTGTGTAGTAATCGAAACGTTCTCGGCTCCCTGTGTGAAACCCGCAACGGATTAAATTTTGATTAATAATAAATATTGGCGGCCGAAGACTTTCGGGGTAAGAAGTCCCCATCATAATGCCAACAGCCTTGTTGAAGAGGGCGGAGGAGCGAACGGAGGTTTATAACCCCACTTGTCATCGGGGTGGGAAACACCCCTAAAGGAGGAAGAATCAGCAGTGGCCAATGGCATGTGGATGCGAAAGGCAATGGAAACCATTGCATCAGATCACGTAACGCTTATCCAGAGGACATTTGGCCTTTAACTGAACTAGTGTCTTGATGATCTCTTCGTTGGAAAAAGTTTCGGGAACAGTCCCCCCTCTCCGATCTCCAGGAGGGGGCTGCCAGCACTAGGTGACCATGAGAAAAAGATTGAATACTCAGATAAGGGATAAAGTTTTCGAGTCATGGCGTGGAATGTCAGAAGCTTGTTCATAGTAGGGATGGTAGAAAGTTTAAAAAGAGAAATGCAAAAGCTTAATCTACACACAGTTAGGGTCATTGTTGTGTTCTGGAAAGTAGTCATGCATTTGTGGTCATATGAGTGTAGGGTAGTATCAAGAACAGCAAAAAATGGTTTAAAGGGAGAAGGATTCGGTATAAATAGGAAGGTAGGGGAGATAGACTGTTACTGTGATATAGTACTTCCTATCTCCATCGACAGCAAACCAACACCGATAACGATAGTTCGGATATACATGCCAACGTTGCATACTGAAGATGAAGAGATAGAGAAAGTTTATGGTGATATTCAAAGTGTAATACAGTACATAAATGGAGATGAAAATCTAATAGTCATGCGGGACTGCAATGCAGTTGTAGGGGAAGGAGTAGAAGAAAAGGGTACAGGAGAATATGAGCCTTGGTCAAGAATGAGAAAGGAGAAAGGTTAATGGAGTTCTGTAACAAATTTCGGCTAGTAGTTATCGAATACTCTGTTCAATAATCACAAGAGAAAGAGGTACATTTGGCAAAGGGCGGGTGGTACCGGAAGATTTAAGTTAGATTACTTCATGGTTTGACAGAGATTCCGAAATGGATTGTATGCCATACCCAGGATCAGATATAGACTCTGATCACAATGTAGCAGATACGAAGAGTAGGCTGAAGTTCAAGAGATTAGTCATGAAGAAACAACATGCAATGAAATGGGATATGGAAGTACTAAGAAATGACGAGATACGCTTGAAGTTCTCTAAGGCTATAGATTGAGCAATAAATAATTACACAGTAGGCAGTACACTTGAAGAGGAATGGACATCTCTAAAACTGGAAACAAATAGGTACAAACACGGTAACTGAGAAAAAATGATGGCTGAGAAGGAAATACTTTAGCTGATCGATGAAAGAAGAAACTATAAAAGTGTTTAGGGAAAGGCAGGTATACAAAGATAGAAATGGCTCAGGAATTAAATAAATAGGAAGTGCAGAGAACCTAAGACAAAACTGCTGCATGAAAAACGTGAAGAAATCGGAAAATAAATGACTGTCAGAAGGACTGACCCAACATACAGGATAGTCAAAATAACCTTCGCTGACATTAAAAGCAATGGTGTTAACATTAAGTGTGCACCGGGAACTCCACTGTTAAATGCAGAGGAGAGAGCAGTTGGGTGGAAAGAGTACATTGAAGGCCCTTACCGACTCGGAAGATTTGCCTAACGAAATAGAAGAGGAAACAGGAGTCGATTTAGAAGAGATAGGGGAAGCAGAACTAGAATCAGAAGGGCTCAGGAAAACTTAAGATCGAATAAGGCAGGAAGGATAGATAACTTTCTATTAGAATTTCTATGATCATTGGGGGAAGTGGCAACGAAAATACTGTTCACGTTGTGTTTAGTAGAGTTTGTCGACATACGACCTGACTTCGGAAAAATATGATCCATACAACTCCGAAGACTGCAAGAGCTGAGAGGTGCCAGAATTATCGCACATTCAGCTTTACAGCTCACGCATCCAAATTGGTGACAAGAATAATATACAGAAGGAACGAAAAGATAATTTGGGGATGTTTCAGATGATTACCAGTTTAGCGTTAGGAAAGGTAAAAGCACCAGAGAGGCAATTCTGTGACTACAGTTGATAATGGAAGCAAGACTACAGAAAAACAAAGACATGTTCATAGGATTTGTCGAGTTGGAGAAAGCATTCGACAATGTAATATGGTGCAGGTTTTTCGAAAATCTGAGAACAATAGGGATGAGCTATGGAGAGGGACGGGTATGATTTCATATGTACAAAAACCCAGATGGGATAATTAGAGTGGGTGACTAAGAGCGAAGCGGCCGGAATAAAAAGGGTGTAGGGTAGGGACGTAGACTTTCCGCCCTACTGTTCAATCTGTACATCTATGAACAAGATCGGTGCTCCTGTTGATGGTGTCCATTATATTGAGGTATCTGTTAACATGAAGGGTGGGGAGTCGGTAACTGGATATACATGAAATAAAAACCTTTAATGTTTAAATGAAATGGTTGCTCGATCTGTCTATTTACGATAGTTGCTTAATGGATAGCAGTAGGACGTAAAAATGAAAGTTTTGCGAGAGAATACGTGCTCTGGTAAAAATATCACACTTATTGAAGACACAACGGAACAAGCTAATAAACTAAACGATTAACAAATGGGTGATTAAATGATGACTAAGTGAAATCCTCTGCTGCCGCCAGGTGTTGTTGATATACCTCGATATAGACAGCTGACAATGTTTTCCCCGACCGGGACTCTATCCCGGAATCTCTTGCTTACATGGCACACGCTCTATCCATCTGAGCCACCGTGGACACATATGAATAGTTCGACTGCTGCGACGTATCCCGTACACGCTTCCCGTGAGTGACTCATTCCCAACTGTCCACAATTCTACATACGTAATGTACCTTATAGACATTTGCCCATTCACTGGTTACTCGCGCACGCTTTGGCGATTCCCGTAAGAGTTTGGGCAACCTGTGCGCAATCGCACAGACGAAGGTCAGTGGCTAGGTAGCCTTTAACTAGTAAAACAACACGCTCCTAATCAAAATTTCCACTCACCTCGCGTCTTTTGACAACAATGGCGCAGATTTCTCGAAATCACAACAGCAAACGGCAAGCAGGCAGCAGCTAATCTAGATTTCAGTTTCAAAATGAAATTTCCAAACAATATTTATATAATTTATATAATTTATATAATTTATATAAAAATATAACAACTTAATCAATTGAAATCTTGACGTATGAGTCAAACTTATTGTGTTACAAAAAACTGTTATGAAAAATTTATATTTCTTTCACTTTTCAATGAATACATCATATTCATTATAGCTGTCCTCCTGTTGCAGCTAAGTGGTCCAATCTCTGTACCTTACCGAGCTCCCCAGCAACCACCTTCCACTTCTTTCCGTCATACTGTAACCCCACGTATTCTCATATATCTAATTACAGTAGTGAATATCTAGAACATATTCCTAGGGATTTAGATTAATTCTTTCCACAGACACTTTTAGTGCTCTTAAGAGCGCTTTTTGCCTCGTAACGTTTATTATTTACACAGTTTCGCATCCCTCTACTTCTAGAGCTTCATCGAGATACTTGACATTCCAGTATACGATGTATGTAACGGATTTGGTTCTTCATAAACGGTGCTACATCAGTTTTCTTGGACCTGAGACCTAGATCCTGTTTTTTGCACCAGTTTTCCGAAGTGTGTTGAAAACTTTCTGCTGTTGCGACTTGGAAAACTTTGACGCGGAATTTGTAAATTTTCGCAATTTTATTCGTACAGCGTCCAGGTGGTAGAGGCCAGCCCAGCCGATGCGGCAATTAAGTAAGGCACTGGGCGGTATTGTTGACTTCATGACAAAACAGTTCAGGCAGAGGAGCATTTGCGACACCGATCAACGGCTGAGCGCATGAAACGAAGTGTGAACAAGAGTGAAGTAATATTTTATTACATTTTATTACTCGAGAACGTACGTGATACCAAAAAACCTCACACTTTACATATTTAACTGGGTCTAGCAACCATTTATCACTAGAGAACGAGCTACGAAAAGCTAACGGGAAAAGTAATATGAAATAGCTACTCGTCATCCTCCTACAGGTGTACATCTGAAGCATAGCTGTAAGCGTACAAATAAACGAACTGCACTGAGTTGCAAAGGATGCAGACCTGATCTGTGCAAGGACGTTGTTACGACCAAATTACCCACCCTCGTACTGATCAGGTCTCCACCCTCCGAGAAAAAGTTTAACATGTAACATGTCATGGTCGATCGGAGGTAGGCCATCCTTAGAGAGTTTGGACTTTGTACTACAGTAGGCTCACAGGCGATGAGACACAGCATCTCTGAGGTAACGATGAAATGGAGAATTTCCCTTACGACCATTTCACGAGTGTACCGTGAATATTAGGAATCCGGTAAAATATTAATGCAAAGCTTTACGCCTCGCCTTGTCTGTCAACAGTTGGAATGATGTGGGACCCCTGGTAAGTCTAGATACAAGTCTGACAGATGACACGTACGTAAGCATCCTGTCTGATAACATGCATCCCTCCATGTCCATTGTGAATCCCGACAAACTTGGGCAATTCCAGCAGGACAATGTGACACCCCACACGTCCAGAATTGCTACAGAGTAGCTACAGGAATACTCTTCTGAGTGTAAACACATACGCTGGAACCAACCACCCCAGACACGAACATTTTTGAGCATACCTACGACGCCTTGCAACAGGCTGTTCAGAAGAGATCTCCATCCCCTCTTACTGTTATTGATTTTTGGGAAGCCTTGCAGGATTCATGGTGTCAGCTCCCTCCAGCGCTACTTCAGACATTAGTCGAGTCCATGTCGCGTCATGTTGCGGCAGTTCAGAGTGCTCCCAAGGGGCCTGCAGGATATTAAGCAGGTGTACCAGTTTCTTTTGCCCTTCAGTGTATAGGAAAGAAAAACCTCGCGCGGTTCCAGAGTGAAGCGCATAGAATCGCTAGTTCATACCGGCCGCCAATTACCTGTGTAATCCAGTCATCTATTTCCAGGGATGTCGGCTGAACAGGACGTGACACGTTGTCAAAAGAAAATACCAAAGTATTCTTCCTGAGATTTGTAGCTAGGCTTAATACAGGGACGAAATTTCGGTTAAACACCCAAAATTCCAATTAACATCAGCACGACCAGAAGGAGCAAACAGATTACAAGGAATATGAGCCAACGCGGAGATGAACTGACGGATAACACTCAACGAAGCTCAAGTACAGCGATGTAAACACGGAGTTGCAGAGCTGCAAAGAAAACAGCGTCCACTCGCTATCGCAGCTGAAAGTGAACTACCACTATACCACGAGCTGCGGACAACCTCTTTGCTAACTGATATGTGCTGTATGGGACTGGCTCTTAAGCCACACTAGCAGAATACTTTTACTCTCACAGAGTTAGATATGAAATTTGTCTTGTACACTCTCATTCACACTTTTAATTCATCAGGTTAGATGAGGAAAGGATGTATATACCTACATACTGTACATAGATGTATTGAATATGCGTAATCGTGCTCGGACAGTTACCAAACGTTTGTAAAATGTGAGGTGAAATAAAGTTAATATACCTTGTAGACACTAAAAACGTACTTAGCGGCTCAGTCTTTTTTATTTAGTTTACAGTTTGCTCCCAAATTTTAGGTGCCAGATGTACGTACATTAAGTTAAATGTTCAGTAAAATGACGAAGAGGCTCATGTAGAGACCCTACAATTTGATATGTTTAATGCATGTAGATAAAAACAGTAATGGTCTTAGCCCACTGCTAAGCCCACGGAAACAATTCATTGTGCTGTTTCACCCCCTGTGGTTCTAGTAAATCAAACAAGTACCATTAAGAAGTGATACAAGACTCTTCACTAGATCCTTATTACAGGCGATTTCCTCAGGTTCTATCGAGTCGAATGTTGTGTGCCTTTTGCCCGCTAAAGCTTATATGTGGCGCAGTTTCATCCTCCTCACCACTTAGTCCACTCTTAGAGAGCCTTTCCTTCCGTATCCATCGTGTGTTGAAGTTTTATGAAGTTCCCCGTCCAGTCATGAGATCTACCACGCGTTTGATCTGTCTCCTGTTCAAGTTCGACATTATAGAACATCTCTTTAAATATGGATTCGGCAATATTGTTATGCCATATTTCTGATTTTGAGTGTTAGATCAATATTCTACGCACCCCCTTCTGATTCAACAATGCAGTTTTGATTGTACCATCGCCTTAGGTTGTGACAGGTTCCGGTCCAATAAATCGACACATCGTGCTGTCCTGGTCATTCTATTAGATTGTTCATTGCCATCAGCTCCTGAGTGACCAGGGACCCCAGTAATTTTCCCCTGTTCTTTCCCCTAGTCTCCGAAGGGCTTCATTGCTTTCTGCGATGATCTTTGATATCGTTCCAGGGGCTGGAGATATTTCACAGCTGGTTAGCAGTCTGAATACATGAGTAACATTCCCGCTGTATTTCCGTTTCTGCGGGAAACTTAGCCCTACTTTAATTTCCACTCTTAAAAAAATACTTGTTACCAAGACTATTTCTTTACAAACTGTTATCCACCTTGAGCTCGAATGCTAACTTTTTACAAAGTATAACGTCATTTGATCTGGAATGTAACTGCGCTGAATACAACCTCTCTTTATATTAAATGTGCAACTGAAGTAAATAAGTGGCATGCCTGTTATCAAAATTTCCATTTACCTCACGTCTTGTGACAACAAATTATCAAATTATATTCAAACTGTTGCCTACCTCTTGGTGCAATGTGAACAACGTTCAAAAGAGTACAAAATTTACAGAGAATTCTTATAAAAATTAAATAACTTAATTAGTTAAAATTTTAATTCATGATCAGGGAAGTGGGGTGGTCTTTCTCTCAGCTCTGGGCAAATGCACGACTTTAACTATCTGGCAATAATCATTTCTACAAATTAGGTGCGCAGTGTTTTAGTCGTATCTGAGACTCCTTCACATTTAAAACAAAAAAATCGTATCCAAAACTTATATTCCTTTCAATTTTCATCATATACATCATACTCATCTTTGTTGTCCATTACATTGCATCTTTCTTCATCTAATATATACAACCACAAGTCAACACAGTGATGTACTGTTTCTACGGGGTCAATCAATAAACTATTTTCCCAACCAATTTCAATAACAAGTGACAAACAGTTATCTTTAAAGATAATGATAAGGGAAAGGATTAATTCGCCCCAACGCTTCTCTTTAGATTTTGCATTTATTGTCACACCCTTCAGTGTAAACAACAGAACAAGCAAAGTAACAATGAGAGAATATTTGAACTCGTAATATTTGCTGTATAACTTATGAATTATTTAATAAGCAATAGGAATCTAAGATTATTCCTTTCTAACAAACATGTTTTTAAGACCATAAACGATAAAGATCAACGGTTAAGAAAGTCCAATAAACTTGAGCAAGGATCACTTTTTCAGTCTCTAAATGAAGTCAGTAGGTGACATAGGGGATAATAGGACTTACATTAAATGTTAAACCAATAAGAATGATCACTCGTTAAGAATTATAAACACAAATTAAAGAAAATACATTTAAAGCAATTAACATCAATTGCAAATAACTAAGTCACGTCTCATCAAATGTATGAAAATCAAATATTTCAGTTCTATAACACTGTTGGATTGTGGAATACGCCGGATTACCGACACAGAAGGCTAAAGTCTACCAAACAACAATTTCTCCAAAGCTAGAACCATCTTAATAGTGTAAAATACTTAGGTTATCCAGAAATACTATAATTCGCCTTTCTTGGGCAAAACGGTGGAGTAGATAAATAACCTCTTATTTCATGCTCCTAGAACATTGAGCGGCAATAGACACTCGGGCAACTCTTATCCAGCGTGGCTCGGGAAAGAGGATGGCTCCACCAGGAGGAGGAAACATTTACCCGAACTGGCAAGGGAACTCGTCTAACACGAGCCACTAGGTTGGACGAAGACCAGATGGCGAATTTTAATCATTAATCAAAGCTTGCTGGCCAGAGGACGAAAATTACAGAGGAAAAGGTATCTTTATTTGTGCTCACAAGAACTGGTAACTTCTGCAAATGAGATTCCAGCAGAACTACCGCCGCAGTATCAATACGGGACTTCGGAGCTAAGGAGACCAAGTCAACAACGGCCTCCACCCAATAGGCGTAACATTTCAGACAGATCGAGCAACCGACATCAGTCGTGGCTAGGCCGATTACCAAATAGAAACTGTGGCACTACCATAAATGTAATTACATAGAGCACTTAAATGCCACGGGGAATTAACTCCTTAACGCAAGAATATACACACAATAACAAAGACTAAAGTTAAATATACCTACGTACTAAAACACAACAAATATTGGCGGACATTAACATAATCTCGCAATTCAGACATCCATAAAATTAATTGGCTACATTCCTCTCAGTCTCTCCGCCAGACAATACACGGTTATTTAATATCTTACAACGTGCTTATCCAAACAGTGACCTACGCCGTCCATGGTAAAATAACAGCTTGCAGAAGGGCCACAGCCAAAATAATTTCCTTTTTTTTTGTTTTTATCTACGCGCGCTTGAAGTCAGCATGGCGTTCAAATACACGATCATGCACGGGGCAGTAACACTCACGCAACGCAATTTCCGATCGCAAACTCAAAGCAGAGAAACGTTCCACACAGTTATTAATAGCTCCGACAACATGGCAGTTTGGCCCCGCCATACGACTACCGTTGCACTAACTAGATGAAAAATCTTACTTTCAGTGACGACAAAACTTTCTTGAGGTTATTAGCAGTCGCAGACGGACTTCATAGCTTCCCCAGCCCATGAACGGAAACCAAACGTTGTCCACAGATTTACAGCCTCTTGTGTCCTCACAGCCCTGGTTTTTGGGCTCATCCAGACTTAGCGTAGAGGGACCTAGAGGGACCGAGCGTCCGGCTACAGAACGGTCGTCCAAGGCTGAACACTCATCTCAACTGCCTCCTCCGCCCTCGGCACGCCACACCGCGGCTCCTCCCAGAGGGCGCGCTAGCAGCGCCCTCGCGGAGGCTCCGCAACGTCCTCTACGAGAAACTCCAAACAGGAGTAAATCAAGGGAAAAACAGGAACCGTGCCAAAAGACACGGTTCACACAGCACTACCCTACTCCAAATAACGTAGCAGAGCGCGCAGAGGCAAATACTTTGCCACGACAATACCAAACATTGTTTAACGTAAATTGCTTTCTCTCTAAAGTGCGTGTACAAAAATGAAAACGACATGACCACCTTACAAAAATAGGTGCTACGATCTTTGTAGCACCAACGGAAATGCTCCTCCTTGTAAACCCAGAAAACGGGAAATTTCGCCTGTGGCTATCTCCCCTCGAGATACTGCTCTCTCTGTTCTACGCTGTGCCCCGTAAATTCTGGCCCCAAAAGGTTTATCTGTTTTCGACCTTCTACCAGACCAGATTATGTCTCCTGCAAGGTATTGTGGTTCATTCTTCGACTGCTCCCTTCTTGCAGATGTTAGAGCGAAACGTTTATGAAATAGCAAAATGTTATTGTATGGAAAGTCATCCTTTTACAGATAACCAGTCCAATGTCTGTACATTACTAAGCTGTGCTGCTGATTCCTCCTTTTACAGGTAACCAGTCCAATATCTGTAGATTACTAAGCTCCCTAACAACCACTCTCTAGTTTATTCCTCCATACTGTAGCCCCCTCAGTTAGAAGCTAGTTTTTACAACTGGCCATTATAGTGCTGCAAAGAGTGCATTTTGCCCAAAAATGTTGATTCTTTACGTGAGGGACCCGTGATAGTTTCGCATCCCTCTACTCGTAGAGTTTCATCATTAACCTTGATATTCAAGTATACGATCTGTGTGATGAATTTTCTTCTTCATAAATGGTGCCACATCAGTTTTCTTGGGTCCGACACTTACATTCTCTTTTCTGCCCCATTTTTTTCAAAATGTGTAGTACACTTTGTGCTGTTGCGCTCCTTAAATGTTCGGCTTGGGATATGTGAACTGTTAGAATTTTATTCCTACCGCCTGCAGGCAGTAGAGGCCTGCACAGTCTATGTGATAACTAAGTAAGCCACTCGACGGTATTGTTACCACTATGATAAAACAGTCCAGGCAGAGGGGCGTTTACGCCACGTGTCAACGGCCGAGTGCATGGAACAGTGTGACCAAGAGTGAAGTAATATTTTATTACTCAGGAACGTACGTGCTACCAAGAAACTCATACAACGCAAATTTAACTGGGTATAGCAACCCGTGCTCAGTAGAGAGCGAGCTAGAAAAAGCTAACGGAACAAGTAATATAAAGAAAACCTACTCATAACGCTCCGATAAGTCTACATCAGAAGCATAGCTATAAGCTTGTAAATAATCGAACTTGGTTGCTCAAAGCATTGAGTAGTGCCGCCGTTCTGTCTGAGTTTGAACCAAACAGAATGATGTGCTTTTGAATTTCAGTGTAACCACAATACACGCTTCTTGATGAAGATCTGTTGACTACCTGCCCTATGACTGACTCATACTCTCGTTCTTAACTTCTCGTGGGCAACTCAGCATCACGGTAGCTGCCACTCATGACTCAGGTCAACAGACGTCACCAAAGGGAATGGGCGTCGACGTATTACTCGATCGGCCGTGTTTTCAAGCACAAAGCGCGTCCGTGAAGACAGCTGGAATGCAGTATAAGGCTGCTTTCATAAAGATCAGTCAATACTACAATTGTTTGAGTATACGACCCCGCGGTAATCTGCCCTCTCCTTCACCATCTCACCCACCATGAAGTGCACAGGTCAGGAATAAAACCAACTGTTACAGTTGGTGTCATGAATTAGTCGTTCCGCTTCACGACGCGGGTTGTCTGGGGAAATGTTCTTCCAGCATACAAACCGTAGAGTTAGCCGAGAGAGGTGATTGTTCGGTATCACTTAAGCCCAAAGAACGTTTCTTGGAGTCGGGCAGTAGGACTGGGTAATTTAGTAAATTACATCAGAGCAGTGGTACTCGTCGTATCTCCATTTCACTAGCATTGGCTCATTACAATGGGGTGCGTTGAACCACACGTTGTTTATGTTTGATTCAGTATTTTTTCTTAGTTAAGAGACCCACAACGTCGAGTACTGGGTGGAATATGATAAGGTTACGTTTGCGAATTCATGTGAATCCCTGAACTTATCATTGTTTGTTTTGCAATTTTGCAGGGCACGAATTGCCATGCACTACGGGTGTAGCAGGCACATTTTTTACATGTACACGTGTTGATCATTTGGCTCTCCATAGTGCAGACTATAGATGGGTGACGACACATGGGAAAACGTAACTTATAAGGTTTTTCTTCAGTAGTGATTTACTTGTGTTTCTGGTACTGGTAGTGGTGAAATCAAGTGCTGGTATTACAACAGAATCTGTTGCTGCTATAACAGAGCAATTGCGGATGTTAACAGAAGAAACGTTTTACCAAAAGTACGAGCATGAGGACCTTCTTCGTAGATTTGTGGTTTTGGAAAGCTTTGAGGTTCAGTCACAGCCTGTCGGGGGAAAATAGGCAGAGGTGGAGGTAGATTCTTCTCCTTTTGATCCAGCAGAAACCGCACCTATCAGTCTTTTTCCCAATAGAACAGGCGACTCCAAGAATTGTAGTCTGATGGTCACATCAGATCTTCCACTAAATCCGAAAGACCAGAACCTAGTTAAATCTCACTCGTGTAATGAAGAGTTGGATGTTTCACATTGTTTTGTATGCAGAAGCGTGGCTCACTGAGTAATGTTAATGGATAATATAAGGGTTTCAGTTAGCGTAAATAATTTTGGGAGAGGAGGAGTTAATCTGTCAAAAGGTATAATGACACTACTAAATATTAAAACGTCGATACGTTGAGTTTGGACACGAGTCATAAGCAAACATTACGCAAGAAGCTGTGTCACTTGTAGGCCAGTGATAGCACAAATAAGGAAAGTGTATTATTGAAATTTATCAACTTGTTTTGTAGAGATGGGGTGTTACCAGCTACTCTAGTAACTCAGCACTGTATGAAATTGGGATTTTACACCAATTTACAGCAAACAGTTCGTACAGCGAGACATTTACAGACATTAATAGAGAAGTTCATGGAACAGAAACTACAAGATTGGATCAAGAATTAAGTAGCAGGCTCTGAAGTACACATGTCGTAATCATCCCTAAGAAATCATTGGATAGAACCAAGGAATACATGTTTTTTCTGAGATAGTAGATGATTATCCAATCGCTAACCTTACTGAAATTTTGGATAAGTGTTGAGTGCTGTTATTTTGCTGCATGTCACTCAAAAGTTGTCATCAGTTGGAAGTAGCACTTGAGCATAGGCCAAAGACAGCGTTTACCACATCATGCGGACGCTATCAATAGAAGCGAATGTCATTCGGTTTGGAAATCGCTCCTGCTACTTTTCAGGGGTTATTGGACGGAGTTTTAAGAGGGTTAAATCCTAAGGCCCATACATGATCTATTTGAATGACTTAATAGTGTATTCTTCGGTTAAACCGGAACATGTGAGACGATTGGAGGATGCTTTTAGTAGGTTAAGTCTGCACATCTAACAAGCACATGCAGTCGTTTGTCGCTTTGAGCTATCGTAAATTCATAAGGGATTTCTTGAATACAACTGAACATTTGAACAATTTAGTTAGTAAGTTAGATTTATGTTCCACAGATAATTCTGTACAACAAATAGTAATGATGTGTAATCAGCCATTTCACATACACATCGCCAATTAATTTGTAAAGATGGCTACATGCTAATCATTTATAACTGTAAAATTTACAGATTTAAGCTAGTAGCTCCTGTCCATCAACTTTTACCCATTAAATATAAATTCTTATACTGAACAGAAGTGTCAAGAAGAAACTTTTTCAGATTGTTTCTGAATTTTACTTTACTGTACTGTCGGAATGCTCAGAATGCTCAACTCCTTAAACAGATGACAGCAAGACGATCATGGGTGACCGACACATATCATTCGTACAGTAGGTTTTTGAACAATGAAGTGTTTCTATTTTAAAGATGAATTGCCCCAGAACATTATCCCATTTGTCGTCACTGAATGAAAATATGGGGTATATAGCATGTTACTGATTTGCCTCTCCCCGAGATTTGCAATGTTTCTAATTCCAAAAGTGTCTGAACTATGTTGTTTTAGGAGTTCCAAAATGCACTTATTCCAGTGTAAATGCTCGTCAATACTGACACATAACATTTTTGAAGTTGCAACCTGTTCGCTATTTCCTTACTACTTGTTACCTTAACACTGATGTTGTACTCATAGATATGAAGAACTGTTTATATTGTGCCTTTTTAAAATTGAGTGTGAGATCATTCACAGATAACCAATGCTACTTTTAGAAACATCGTTTATCATTTATTCTGTTTCTTGTGTATGCTTGGACTGGTTACGCTACTATTGTTATGTGCAAAAAGAATTATTTCTGCTTGTGGCGTATCAGACCACAGATCGGTTACATGTATATAGGGAACAATAATAGGCCTAATACTGAACATTGGGGAATCATGTCCTTGGACTCTACTGGTTGACTTATTTAGTAAAACTTTTCTTATTGATTTGGTTACATATGACATTATCGTTTGACTTTCTGTGTCTCCAGTCTCATAAATCTGCAATTTATCTAGGACTGTACTGTGATTCACACTGTCAAACGCCTCAGACAGGTCGCAGAAAATGCCAAATGGTGCTATTTATCATTTAATGCTTCTAAGATTTGGGGAGTTAACATTTATTACTCTATCGGGAACACCATCAAAACCAGATAAGATTTATGTTTTAGAGAATGTGTAATTTTCTTAACTAGGTAATTCACAAAGAGTGTAATGTTTCAGTGGACGCAGGAGTATCAGGTATCAATGGAGGAATTGGGGGAAAGAATGATTTCCGATGTAGTATTGCTATTCCAGATTTTGACAAAGAGTTCATCCCGTCTTATGATTCCTCAAATAAGGCAGTCGGCTGTATTTTGGGTCGGATGCTTTATGGACAGGGGCACCTAGTAGATTATGAACCGTGACGGTTTAATAAGGCGTAAAGTAACGGCTCAACAAATGAAAAGGAAATGTTAAAGGTCATATGTGATATTACACATTAACTGATGTTTTATGTATGGTAGAAAATTTAAAGTTGTGACTGATTATGCGTCATTGAACTGATTGTTTAGTCTAAATGATCCCTCTTCTCGTTTGCCACATTGGGCCCTCAAGCTAATACGTTTAATTACGAGGTTGTCGGGCATAAGACACACAAACGATGTTACATTAAGTCGCAAAACAGCCTTGTTTAGTGTATTGGGCAAGAGTTTATTGGATCAGCAGGGTGCATAGGCAGACGATAACGATTATCAAGCCTTTAAGTCACAGCCGCACGCTTTAATACTTGAAGATTTGATTTACAGGATTCCGAAATAGGGGCCACGTATAGCGGTCCCGAGAGTTCTTCAAAAGGAACTGATACAACAGGCTCATGACCAGCTGTTATCAGTTGTTGATTGCCGACGGACAACAGACAGGCTTATTACGGAATGGTTTTGGTGGAGGAACAGGAAGCGTGTCAAAGAATGTCTACCACGCCCTGAGGGAGAAGATACTTTGCACTAGAGAATCCCTTCGCTGAGGTCAACAGAGGCGTCGAATCCATTTTAAATACTTGAGCTCGACATTTACTATCCACAGTACACCTGTACGCATGTGCTTACGGCTATAGACCTGTTTTGCGGGATATAGTAATGATATCAATTCCAGATCAACAGGCCAGTACAGTGGCACTAGTATTATATTGGATATTGTAGATTTTAGTCCCCAAAAACTTAATTGCCGACCAGAGAACAAGCTTAGTTTTGGAACCTACGGAGCAGATGTGTGATGTATTGCGTATTCGGAAGTTACGAAAGAGCCCGTTCCACCCACAAACCAAAAGTTGAATGGAGCACCACCGTAAGACCATTTTCAAAATGCAAAGCCTTAATGATGACTGGGATATCTATTTTCTATATATAGTTTGCACGTGCAACTCGAAGGTCCACATGGTAACAGTTATGTCTCTACCTGAGCCAGTATACGAGCCGAAAATGTCGTCCCACTTTGACGCTTTAAGTCCTAAATTAGGCGCCAACAGCGAACCAGTGAAGAAGTTTGTGAGAAGAAATCGGGAGGTGTGGAAAAACGTACAAAAGGCGAACACGAAGGCCATGGACCGCCGAATAGGCCAATGGGCAGACTACCACGGTACCGTGTACGGCAGTGGGTATTGGTCGCTAATCCCAGTACACCAGAAGGAAAGACGAAGAAAATCTTGATCAAATATCGTAGACCATATCTGGTGGTGGGGATGAACACGCCGGCTAACGGAAAGGTACAGGTTCCTACCAAAATGTATGTCGTGCACATCAGGCTGGTGAAACTATTTAAGAGTATTTTGGATGCTGTGCCACAGTTACCTGTGTGCTTGGTGGGATAGTCTGGAGAAGGCAGAATGTAGGAACCTCGTCCGTTAGACAATTCGAGGCACTAGGATGCCTAATACCTTGAGGTCACGTAATTAATAATGTTGTTGGACTATTTAGTGTGGTATGTTAGTGTTAAATTTATACTTGATATTTCTCTTATGTATACTTTTTGCATTGTCTTGTGTTCGGGTGGATTTAGTGTTTTCGTATCATTGCAAGATATATTTTTCTTTTATTACTATACTATTATTATCAGGTTCTTGTTACTATTGTTTCTTCTTTCTGCTTGCCGTTAGTTCCTGTCTTTGGAAGGAGAGCGTTGATAGACTGTTTCTTTCCTCAGGTGACGATTTTGTGATGTCATCCTGAATGATGGAATGGTCCTGGGTATTTCATACATTATCGGGAGTGGAGCAGAACGCTTGGTTGTCGGTCAACAACTGGTATGATTTGTGTTGTTCTCTAGGCAATCGAATGTCTTCCTTATGAGGCATCAGCGGATATTGAAAAGAGGAATGAAATTGGTAGATTGAAAGATTTTCTTTCGGAATTGTTTAAAGAGATACAGGAAAGTGACGGTTATTTCGGGACTTACAAGGGAGCTGTGTTAGTCACAGTTTATCTACGGTGAATTATGAGCATAGTTATCACAGCTGGTAGATATTGTATCACTGACTATAGTTAAGAGGAAAAGAGGTTGGTTAATTGGGGGAGATTATTAATAAAATATTGTTCTTCACACCAGGTGAGGTGGATGTTACGAAATTGAATTATTCACTTGGTCATATTCAAAAAGCGGCCGATTCCTATGACGAGTGCCGTGGACTGGAACTCAACTCGGGGCGGATTTCCCTCTTCCGTTTACACTCACTGATATGACTGTCGTGACACTGATGCGGAATTACTGTATTGGCCGGAAGGGCCATTAAGGGCATTACCCTTCGGGAATTTAGCTCACCTTAATGCCACCCTCAACCCTGAACTTACGCGTTCGATAGACAAATTTATGGAATGACAGGAGGTGAAAATTTTAATGGAGGTGATATACAAAATCGTAAGCACAAGGTTATATCGATAATTATTTCATCTACCAGTTGTGCCTGCTTCTACTAGGTATTTGTCTATTTTATTTCTGTAATAAATGCAGAAGGGGACAGAGTTTACAGAACAACCGGCACACCAGTTTCCAGCCAAATGGTTAACCGGCATAGGCCATGGAACAACTGACGGGAGTAGAATCTCTATACTAGGTAGCATAAACATTAGACTGAAGACTGTATTGTAGTTAGGTCTTTGAAATCGCACTTTGAGAGTTAGTATATAAAGGAGAAACTCAAGTAGGTCATCTTAGGGCTGTAGCTGAGTGTTGCCATCAGCACAGCACAGAATTCTTTTGGTTAACGCTAATTTTAATTAAAGATTCGTCTTGGAAGACACGGGAGCTATTTCGAAAGAAAGAAAGGAGGTGTGTAGCAGCCGGAAAAAAAGTTCGGTGCCCGAATTGTGAATATTTTAAACGTTTTATTTTAACAAGCGGCCAGTCTGTAGAGGCCAGCCCTGCCGATGTGCTAATCGAGTAAGCTTTTAGATTGCACTTTTGACGTTACGCTAAAACTTTCTGGCCAAAAAGGCTTGACGCACTAGGCTTAGGGGAGTCACATAGAACCGTAAAATCCTCAAAACGTCGTGACCAACAGTAAAATGATGTATTATATCTACATCTACATCTACATGGATACTCTGCAAATCACATTCAAGTGCCTGGCACAGGGTTCATCGAACCACCTTAACAATTTCAATCTTGTATAGCGCGCGGAAAGAATGAACTCCTATATCTTTCCGTACGAGTTCTGCTTAAAGGCGTTGACAAACGTCAACAGGGACAGATGAAAATTTGTACCCCGACTGGGGCTTCAACCCGAGATCTTCTGCTTCTAAGGCAGATGCTCTATCCATCTGAGCCACCGAGGACACATAGGATAGGGCGAATGCAGTGATTTATCTTTGGAAAGCCTCCCGAGAATCGCACATTTTCACATTATTTTCCCGCACTTCATTCGTAGTGTCCCCAACCTTTATACTCATTATTCGTGGCGCGTTGCCGATTCCCGTAAAAGTTCGGGTATTGTTTTTGCATCCGCGCAGAGGAAGAAGATGGTCAAGTGGCCAGTGAGACTTAACTATATATATACTAAGATGCTGTAGATTCTTCCAAATTTGTGATATTTCTCCTTCAGTATGTGACTGTCATTACAATTTCAATCACAGCTTTATCTAACACTGGACTGAGTGCCACTGAACAGGAAACTATAAAGAATGAAAGGGAAATGAACAAATGTTGAGATAATTGTTGATGTCAACCCTGAGAAATAGAATGTCCATGTGTTCTAAGGTCACGTAATGCAATTATTTCTGGAGTAAGGCGATAGTTATGGGAAGTCGCATCTGCTACCAAGCGGGGGAGACCTTATGACCAACTCCCTTAAACGTAAATTTTCCGATTAAGCGTAAACGAAAAAACGTAAAACAATCATAGAATCTGGAAGAAGACTGCATTTAAGAAAGCAAATATTTTCTTAGGAAATTTGAAAGTATAAAGTACCTGAATAGGTATCAATATTTTCAAAAGGTGGGCATTAAATTCCGCTCCCCTCTGTCCACCTCCCTTGGTCTCGCATGGGTTAATGATGTTACAGCTACTGCAGCACTGAGGGGTCAATCAGACGAAGAAATACTTTGTGTGATTGAATTTGTGTTTAACATGAGAGGCCAGTTCGTATGTGGCATACCATGAGATCCAAAGTAAAGCACAGTCATTTCAGCAGTTGGTTGCTGGATTACACCAGTGTTACAAAAAGAAAATACCATAGGAATTTTTCGCGAGGAGCTCAATGCTTTTAATTTGAACTGTGATAAGTCCATGGAAATATTTTCAGGCAGGATTTGCGAAGTTAATCCTCAACATATGTGCGTTCCAAAAAAGCAGGAGCCAACAACGTGTTATCGCAGGAGCTGCAGCTCTTAGGACTATTGGCGCAATTTGAGGAAATATATTTTGTCATGAAGCAATAGGTAGCTCACTGATTTATCCCTTCTGAGGTGAGGTGCTACAGGTGTGGGCGCAAGGGCCATACGAGGAAATAGTGGATAATTGGTTCAAATGACTCTAACCACTACAGGACCTAACATCTGTGGTCATCAGTCCCCTAAACTTAGAACTACTTAAACCTAACTAACCTAAGGACATCACACACGTCCATGCCCGAGGGAGAATTCAAACCAGCGACCGTAGGAGCAGCGCGGTTTTGGACTATAACCGCTATAACAGCACGGTCACAACGGTTGGCGGAATATTGGAAGCAATTAGAGGGTGGGAATGTATGCTACCGAGTATCTGTATGATGGTAGAGGAAGCATCATTGTGGTAAACCACCGCTAAAGAGAAACGGGAAAACTTTGACCATCGGAAGGCAGTCCTGACAGATCGTAACACTACAAAAGTTAGTGCACAGTCGGAAAGATGCTTAGTGCGTGTAGTGGGTGGTGTGGAACAGAGGATTCTTGTAGACACGAGTGCACACGTTATCAGTATGAACATGGTACACAGGAGCCGTGGGACCACAACATTGTAAGTTACATGGGGTTGGTGACAGAAATGTTGAGTCGTTGGGTATGACGGTACTTGAAAAATGGTTCAAAAGGCACTGAGCACTATGGAACTTAACATCTGTGGTCATCAGACCCCTAGAACTTAGAACTACTTAAACGTAACTAACCTAAGGACATCACACACATCCATGCCCGAGGCAGGATTCGAACCTGCGACCGTAGCAGTCGCGCGGTTCCGGACTGAGCGCCTTAACCGCGAGACCACCGAGGCCGACGACGGTACGTGAGTTTACCATTACAGAAACTAAGTTCGAAGTGCATATGGATGTTTTACCACGTGTGGGTTAACTGTGGAAAAAGGCTTCAGCTCACTGAAAATTTGTTTCACTTGGTTAATACACTTGCAAACGAAGCGTCATCGGAAGGCTTACGTGTCATGAAGGTGATGCCAGCTAACCTGCAGGCGAGTTCGTTAAAGATTGATCAGCAGGTATGGGAATGAAAGCGTTTTTTAATTTTCACGTTATTTATTATTTCCTTACTGTGTATTACCGTTATCATTGGTGTAGTACTGAAACGTCGCCTCTGAAATATTATACACGATTGTGCTTAAACTGACACACAATAGTTTTTAGCGCAACGCAATCTGACTTCCAAAAATCCCTACGAAAGAATGGTCCTGACTAACATTAACCTATACGTTTCACAAATCACTTACCTCACAAAAATCTTCGTTACTCAAGCTACTGCAATACAGCGAGCGCCACTACTGCCAGCTAAATAAAAGATTCAAACTACTGAAGGCACTAACTACTGATAGGTATAGTTAGCAAATGAAAGATTTTAATAGAGACCAAACAATGTATTTATCTTAGTAGTCATAATATATATATCACTTCATGACACCAATTCTTACAAATTTCAAAACTCCGCCATCTCTCTCCCCACGTCCACCACTGCTGGCGGCTCACCTCCAACTGCGCAACGCTACGCGCTGTTAGCATCCAGCTGCCGGTGCCCAACACTACAATTGCAGACAACAATGCAAACTAGCCACAGCACAACCAGTGATTTTCATACAGAGCGCTACGTGGCGGCGGCGTTACCAATAAAAAAACTTAAACAGCATACTTACATAGCCCCGATGCTCCCCACAAAAAAAAATTTACAAATTGTTTTGGGCAGTGGCCAATACAGATTTGAAAAAAATTTTTCATAATTACAATGACAAATAAATGAAATGCACACACTTATCGATACAATGTTGGTCAAAAGCTAAAATTTTCTCATAGTCCGAGCAATAAAAGTGATTGCACTTGGAATTAGTGGATTTCTAAGCAGTCTTGAAGAAGTAGTGTTGTCCTTCCAACGGAAAGACAGTGCTGACTCTTGACATGCAGACAGGTAATGGGCCACAACAGAGCAAACCCACAGCAGAGTCAGTCGAAGTTTTTAAGAATATTGGTAGGTAGGTCATCAGAGAGTAGACCCTTTGTAGTCCTGGTAGAGATTAGTATTGGTGGGCCACCAGAGGTGCAGACCCACTGCAGTCCTTGTAGAAATAATGGTATTGGTGGGTCATCAAAGGTTCTGACCCACTGCAGTCCTTGTAGAAATAATGGTATTCATGGGTCATCAAAG
Organism: Schistocerca gregaria; assembly: GCF_023897955.1. Lineage (NCBI taxonomy): Eukaryota > Metazoa > Arthropoda > Insecta > Orthoptera > Acrididae > Schistocerca > Schistocerca gregaria. Next base: position 414,216,641 of record NC_064925.1, on the reverse strand, counting down.
GTGCTGACCCACTGCAGTCCTTGTAGAAATAATGGTATTCATGGGTCATCAAAGGTGCAGACCCACTGTAGTCCTTGTAGAGACGGCCAGCAGCCATCTGTTGCAACTGTGCAGGTGCACAATCACCATTGAAGAGTCTTGCAGAGAATACAGCAAGTCCATAAACCACCACTTGTCCACTCACAAAGAATTTGTTTGAAATGTCCTTAGAACCAGCAATGCTGTTATCCAGTCCCTTGCAGAATTAGTAACACACTTGCAAACACTAATAGTCCCTACTTCTCACATATTGTCCATATACTATGACCAACAGAAACGTATGCAGTGAAATGTAATTTACAAGTTACTTAATTTGATGAACTAGTGTCAATTACAATTTTATAACATAAGAATACAATAACAAAGGTACAAAATACATCTTTAAAGAACATAACAATACAGATAACATTTGCAGTAGTATAGGCTTTACAAAAGAATCGAAATAGCAAATACATCAGTGTTACACAAATTATAAGTACATACATAAAAGATCAGAATAACTTTTGAAACATCAACTTCACACATGAGCATTAGAACAAAACAGAATAAATAATGTGTCAACATCTTTACGAAGTAAATAACATGTTATTAATGCAAATTATATTTGAGGATAACACTATTCCTCATTATAGTTCATGTAGCTTAGTATTAGCAGAGAAAAAATTCTATGAAACAGTACACAGAGACAGGAAGAAAACAAATACACAAGGGTACACAAACATATAGTGGGATACACAAAAGGAAAGGACAGGGTTTGTTTTCAGGGTAACATTTGGTACTGCAGTTCAACTCAAAACTTCATTCTGTAGATCTTTCGTTGTATCTCAACATTTGTTTCCTCTAAAAAAATCCTATCCAAGTATTCTTTCTGTATTCTGTTCACATCCTCTTTCAAAAATAGTTTATCTACACTGTACACTACTTTTTTGGCCATGCCATTTTCTTATAGCTTGTCAATGCTTTTCTTCCAATTGATCATAGTTAGATTCTTATATAATCTACCCCCTCTTAAGCTAACTTAAATCTACTGAGCTCAGATGCTAAACTAAGGGACGAGGCAAAGCAGCAGCACAAAACAAATTAATACAAACAGCAATGTCCCAAAAAATGAAAATTGGTAAAGCAATTGCAATATTACAACTAATATAAGGCGCTGTGCAGCAAACAACAAAAACAAATCCCTAGTAAAACTGGCTTAACAGAGTAATACAAAGTCAAATTCAGTAACATTACGTCTGGCACACAGCAGCAGCAAATGCAATAGCTTATAACTAAACATGACAAAGCTCAAGCAGAAAAAATATTACAGTAAAGACAACAATGCAGAAAAGGGAAATGTCTATCCACATATTAATATCTATGTCATTAAAGTGGTGCACCACAAGAAGTTATCCTACCATAAAAATTACCAAGTACTTGAAAAGAAAATTACGTAAGCAGTTCCTGTGAAGGGAAGTCTTTTTGTGCTCCTTCGTTTTTTTAAGTACATCGTAAAGTTATTATTTACTGCATCTTAATAATCATAATATATATGTATCAGTTCATGACATCAATTCTTACAAATTTCAAAACTCCGCCATCTCTCTCCCCACGTCCACCACAGCTGGCGGCTCACCTCCAACTGTGCAACGCTACGCGCTGTTAGCATCCAGCTGCCGCTGCCCAACACTACAATGGCAGACAACAATGCAAACTAGCCACAGACTGCGCACAGCACAACCAGTGATTTTTCATACAGAGCGCTACGTGGCGGCGGCGTTACCAATAAAAAAACTTAAACAGTCTACTTACAGTACCTCTAGATACGCAGAACTCAATATGCTGTGTATTTTTAAAATGAAGGGCGAGATTACTCGCTGAAAACCAGTCAAAGAAACTTTTAAAAATATTGTATACCATTTGTCCTCTTTCTGTATGTATGCTTGGACTGATTTTGGTACCGGTGTCGTCTGCTACCAGACCTAATTCTGTTTGTTGTATATTAGACCAAAGATCGTTTACATATGTGGGGAACATTAGCAGACCCAAGTCTGATCGTTGGGGATTCATGTCCTTGGACTATAACACTTGAATTACTAAGTACAACATTCTGCATTTACTTGGATATATATGACATTATCCACTGGTTGGCTGTACAATCAGTCTCACAAAATTAATATTTATCTAGAAGAATATTGTAATTCATACGGTCAGAAGCCTTAAGTAGGTTGCAGGAAATACCAACCGACGCTACTTCATAATTTAATCATTGTTACACTTGGCGAGTTAACATGTAAATGCCTTTCTCAATAGAGCACCACTTTTGAAACCGTACCTGTGATTTTCTGAGGATATTTTAAATGCTAAGGTGAGATACTACTCTACAAAAATCACCTTCTCAGATATTTTTTTCAAATCATGTCAGCAGTGAAACAGGTCTATAGCTGAGTTAGTGATGCAATACGTAGTTCGGATAAGAAAGGATTTATTAAATTGGAAACAAATACGTAATACAGTGGAAGAAGGAGAGTCAGGTAGTATCAGAGAAACTGTAGGAGGCAATGAGTTCCGATACAGTATTGGTTATTTCAGATATTTGAAAATGGTTCATTGTCTCTAACGAAGCTTGTAATGGACAGTCGGATGTATTCTGTGTCAAATGCAGTAAAATAATGCGTAAAGTAACCACTGAAGAACCGAATGCCAGTGAGTGTGGCCGAGCGGTTGTAGGCGCTGCTGCTACGGTCGCAGGTTCGAAACATACCTCGGGCATAATAGTGTGTGATGTACTTAGGTTAGTTAGGTTTAAGTAGTTCTAAGTTCTGGGGGACTGATGACCTCAGATGTTAAGTCCCATAGTGCTCAGAGCCATTTGAACCATTAACCGAAGCGTTAACGGCCATATGCGATATTATACATTTCTGGTGTTTCATGTCTGGTAGACGATTTAAAGTTTAGGCTGATCTGAGTCAATTAAATGGTTGTTTTGTCTAAGAGACTCATCTACTGGTTTGCCTCAGTGCCTTCTCAAGTTCAGTGAGTATGATTACGAGGTTGTCTACACAAATGCAGATAAATTAAGTGGCAAAGTAGCCATTATGAGTACTCTGGACCAGATTATATTAAAAGAGCAGAAAGCGCAGGCAGATAGTAAAGGGTGATAGGATTTTAAGTCAAACTGAACTTCATCATGAATGAGGATATTCGGTACACAATTCCAAAAGAAAGTGTTAAGTGTTACAACGGGCTCATGAGCATGTTATTTCAGATCGAGGCGACCTACGATCAACAGATAGGCGTATTGCGGAATGGTTTCGGTTTGGAACAGGAAGAGTGGCTTGGTGAAATATGTGAAAGACTGTGTAGCATGTGCTCAGAGAGTGAATACTTTGCACTAGAAAATCCCTTCGCAGAGGTTACCAGAGGCGTCGATGTCATTTTAAATGATTAATCTAGACATTTGCTAACCATAGCCAGAACACCTGTAAACAATACGCATGTGCTTACGATCATCAATGTTTCTCACGGTATCTAGTAATGATAGCAATTCCAGATAAAAAGGCCACTACTGTAGCACAAGTATTTATTAACAATGGGACACTGAAGGTTGGAGTCCCTGATAACTTAGCTATAGACCGTGGGTACGAACTTATTTTCTGTACCTATATCCAGCTGTGCTGTATACAGCATATTAGGAAGTTACGAACGAGTCCTTTCTATCCAGAAGCCGGCCGCGGTGGTCTAGAGGTGCTAGGCGCTCAGTCCGGAACCGCGAACTGCTACCGTCGCAGGTTCGAATCCTGCCTCGGACATGGATGGAAAGTGAGAATAAGACCATTTCTTAACTACAAATATTTTAGTTGAATGCCAGACACGACGACTGGGATACCCATTTTGCATTAATAGCGAACAACTTAAAGGTTTATATTGGAACTGTCATGTCACTATGTGAGATGCGGGATGAAAATGCATACTCAATTTGACTTTGGGGTCCTAAATTACTATCGAATAGCGAACCAATGAATAAGAGAAGTAAGGTGCAAAACCCGTACACAAAGGTTCTGGAACGTCAGGAAAAGCGAAATAGACGCACTCGTAGCCTGCCTCAGTATCGCAGAGGGCAATGTGTGTTAACTACTAGACCCTATATACCAAATAGGAAGACAAATAATTTCTTGACTAAATACCGCGAGCCGTACCACGTCATTGGTATGACCTCAACTGTTAACGGAAAGGTACAGTCTCCTACCAAAACTTACAATGTCTATCGTTCACGTTGGTCTGGTTAAACAGTTTAAGAGTGCTTTGGACGCTTTGACCGACCCGGTAAGATTAGGTGAAGCTGGTGCAAAGGAGAAACATAATCGTCTAGACAGCGTAAAGCACATGGCATGCCTATGGTCTGACGTCACTGTTGTTGCATTATTTGAAATATTATGTTGGTGTTGGATTTATTCTTGATATTCGTGTTATGGGTATTTTTTGCATTGTGTTGTTTTCAGGGTATTTATGGTTTTCATGTCTTAGCCACATGTGTTTTTTATTATTGAAGTTTGATTGTCAGGTACTTGTTAATGTTGTTCTTGTTGCTATCCGTCGTTAGTTACTCGTTTCTGAAGGAGGACAGGAGTGATAGAGGGTTCCTTTCCTCAGTTGGCGAACTTGTTATGACATCCTGGATGATGGGAATGGTCCTGGATTTGCCATACTTCATCGGGTGTGAAGCAGAATGTTTAGCTGTCGATCATATGTTTGTTTAAGATATATATATCACAAGGCAGTCGGATGCCTTCCTTATGAGACATCATTGGTCATTGAAACCAACACATCAGAGAAATGAAATTCCGAGACTGCTAGATTTAGTTTCGGATTGATATACAGATTCACAGGGAAGTAACGATTTGTAGGGAGGTGTTCAAGGAGTATCATAATCACAGTAAATTAAGAGCACACTTATCACAGCTTGTATATGTTGGCCACAACCTGTTGTTTGAAGGAAGTAGAGGAGGAGGAGTAGGAGATTAGTGTTTAACGTCCCGTCGACTACGGGGTTATTACAGACGGAGCGCAAGTTCGGGTGAGGGAAGGATGGGGAAGGAAATCGGCCGTGCCCTTTCAAAGGAACCATCCCGGCATTTGCCTGAAGCGATTTAGGGAAATCATGGAAAACCTAAATCAGGATGGCCGGAGACGGGATTGAACCGTCGACCTTCCGGATGCGAGTCCAGTGTGCTAACCACTGCGCCACCTGGCTCGGTGTTTGTAGGAAGTGAACTTGGTAAAATGTGGGAGTAAAATTAATAAAAACGTTGTCCGCGATAGCAGAGTAGGAGAAGTTCCTAAATTAAATGATGTACTCGGTCATTTTGAAAAAGCGGTATTGCTATGAAGAGTGAGGTGCTTTGGCTTTCATCCTGGGAAGGGTTTCTGTCTTAGGTGTACACTCACTTGTGTGACTGTCAATACACTAACGCGGAATTCACTGCATTGGCCAGAGGGGCCATTAAGCGTGTTACACTTCCAGAATTGAGAGCACCTTGAGGCCACCCTCACCCCTGTACTTACACATTCATTACACATATTTATCGATTCACAGCAGGTGGGAATTTCAGTGGAGCGGATGTTACATTATATCCACAACATTCAATAAAATCGTCAAATCATGATTACATAGATGATTTTCAGCAACGAAGATGTCGTGTCTTTACTAGGTATTTGCATATTTCATTTATGCAGTAATCGCAGAAGGGCACAACCTACAGATCAGCCGAGACACCAGTTGCCAGACGAGTTTTTAGCAGCCAATGGGAATGATTGATGGGTCGTAGACGTTTTGTATTATGTGGTATAAACTTTACATTCAGGATTGTATTGCAGTAAGGGTCCTGGTGACCTCCCATTAAGAGTCAGCTCATGCTGTAAATGGATAAGGAAGGACCCATGTGGTACACCTCAGGAATGGTAGACTCGGTCCTGGAAGATTTTGGACGAATCTTTCGAAAGAGAGGATGTGTGTTGCACACCAAAAATTAAGATGCGCGAGTTGAGATTATCTTAAACGTGTTATTCCCACTCGCGGCTACGCAGTAGAGGCAAGCCTGTCCGAAGTGCTAACAGAGTAAGCCTTTGGACTTGGACGGGCGAGCCACGTTGAACTTCAATGCCGAATCATAGTATGACCAAGAGTGAGCTGATGTTTCATAAGAGACACTTGCGCACTACCGAGAAACTAACGCGTTGCCAATTTCACTGGATGTAGGAGCCCGTACTCGGGGCACAGCGAGCTAGTAAAAGCTGAAAGCCAAGTAAAATGAAATAAACATACTCGTCCCCCTATAATAGTACTAAGTCGGACTCGTAGTTGTATGGTTATAAGTGATCGAGCGTAGGAACTCAAAGCATGAAGTAATGCCTCCATTCTGTCTGCTTATTAAACTGGAGAGAATGCTGTCATCTGAGTTACAGAGAATCCATGACCCAGCCTTGGTGATGGAAATCCGCTGGCAAACCTGGCAACGAGGCACACCATGTCTGTGGCGTGATGGCTGCGGGATTTGCGCGAAGTTTGATGATGTGGGGAGTTTGGGCCCAGCCAATCTCCACCCCCTTAGCTACTTTGGTCGATGGACTACCAGATGTGTACAGTCTGGCTGCGAGAGATGCTCACTCGCGCTCTCCTAGAAACGTAGACGTCTTTGGCCACCGGCGGCGCATGATTAGCTGAGTCGTTTAGACTGCAGTCATGGGCTGTGAGGCTGTTCGTGGCTGAGGTTAGAGTCCTCCCTCGGGCATGGGTGTATGTGTTTGTCCTTAGGATAATTTAGCTTAAGTAGAGTGTAAAGTTATGGACTGATGACCTCATCAGGGAACTGGATTTGCAATGTACATTAGAGTTGTGGTTTTTCTACCTCCTACATAGGAGTCAATAGTTCAGATGCTATTACAGGGAAACATATCTGGAGTAGGAATAGTACCCTACAAACATGATGTAATTGTAGTGGAAAAAGGACATGAGTTTGCTTAATAAATTAGTGTTTGAAAATTAAAGTTTCCTTCAAACTACCACCTCTACACTCACCTTTGTTTGAACAGGGCGAGATTGTTAAGAAGTTAGAGACTCGAGTCGTTTGTGCATTGAGAGAGCATGTCGAGTATAATCGAATATAGAACAATTTATATTAAAATTATTTGTTTCATTACTATTAGTATGAATCTGGGTTTTTAAAAAATATATATATCTGGAGTGGTCATGCGGTGGATTGTGGAAAGAGGCTGTCAGCTAGGGCTGATTGTGCTTCTGTGATCATCAACGCAGTTTTTACAATGAATAATTAATGTATGTGGAGCGATAATGTAACTTTTAGTACATCACTCCTACATGGATTTAATGTTTACACTGATGTGTCGATTTGTTACAATTTCTGTATCTAGTACTACTTGTGGTATTCTGCAAAATGATACTATAACTCCTGTTGATGGTCTATAGAGATGTAATTCAGTTTCAAAACACTATTAAAAAATGAATAATATGCTAATGTTCCAAAAATTATGTGATTTGAGTCTAATGTGAAGGGGCCTAATTAAATGTTAGCCCCAGAACTAGTAGAAAGGAACGTAGAGTGAAATTACAAACTAGTACGAATTGGTTTAATGGTAACTTGCTGGATGTTCCCAGTCAACAACGAGGCAGTGCTATTCTACTACAGAGATGAATTCAGAATTTAGTGCAGAAGTTTGAATTCACTGTGAAAGACATTTCAAGAAAATTTAGTGCACTTACCACTCGGTTAAGGTAAGAGCTGCAGAGAGGCTCTCTGCTGTGAAAAAAATAAGAGTGGTTTCTGTAGATGAGAGTCCAGTAGCTATCATGACAAAATTACTGTTCACTTTGCAGATACAAATTATTTATCATATATAAACCAGTAGTGCAGAACTGTAATCATAAACCTAAAACTGTGTTTCTACTCTACTACTCTCGAAGAACTCTCTTGAACTGTAGAATGGATTGATTATTAAGAACTAATAGAACCTACGTATACAACTTACTCCTAAAATTGTTGAAAGCGGTATTGATTGGACAGTATGTCAGTTTATTCAAAAAGTTCAAACAGTTTACTTTGCGAAAGTTACCTATATTTTTAGTGTAATCTAGGAATATCATAGCTAACACTTGGTTCAAGAATCATAAAAGAAGATTGTATACATGGAAGAAGCCTAGAGATACTGACAAGTTTCAGGTAGGTTATGTAATGGTAAGACAGTGATTTAGCAAGCAGGTTTTAAATAATAAGACATTTCCAGGGGCAGATGTGCACACCAACCACTATCTATTGTTTATGAACTGTAAATGAAACCTGAAGAAACTGCAAATTGTTGGGAATTTAAGGAGATGGGACCTGGATAAACTGATAAACCAGAGGTTGTACAGAGTTTCAGGGAGAGCATAAGGGAACAATAGACAGGAATGGGGGAAAGACATACAGTAGAAGAAGAATGGGTCGCTCTGAGGGATAAAGTGGTGAATGCAGCAGAGGAAGATATAGGTAAAAAGACGAGGGCTAGTAGAAATCCTTGGGTAACAGAAAAAATATTGATTTTAATTGATAAAAGGAGAAAATATAAAAACGCAGTTAATGAAGCAGGCAAAAAGGAATACAAACGTGTCAAAAATAAGATCGACAGGAAGTGCAAAATGGCTAAGCAAGGATGGCTAGAGGACATATGTAAGGATGTACAGGGTTATCTCACTAGGGTTAAGATAGACACTGCCTACAGGAAAATTAAAGAGACGTTTGGAGAAAAGTGAAACCACTATTATGAATGTCAAGAGCTCAGATGGTAACCCAGTTCTAAGCAAAGAAGGGAAAGCATAAAGGTGGAATGAGTATATAGAGGGTCTACACAAGCGAAATGTACTTGAGGAAAATATTACTGAAATGGAAGAGGATGGAGATGATACTACGTGAAGAGTTTGATGGAGCACTAAAAGATCGGAGTCGAAACAAGGCAGCGGGAGTAGACAACATTCCATTAGAACTACTGACGACTATCTGGTGAGCAAGATGTATGAGACAGGCGAAATACCCTCGGACATAAACAAGAATGAAATAATTCCAATCCCAAAGAAAGCAGGTGTTGACAGATGTGAAAATTAGCGAACAATCAGTTTAATAAGTCACAGCTGCTAAATACTACCGCGAATTCTTTACAGACGAATGTAAAAACTGGCAGAAGCCGACTTCGGCGAAGATCAGTTTGGATTCCGTAAAAAATATTGGAATACATGTAGCAATACTGACCCTACGCCTTATCTTAGAAGAAAATTAAGGAAACGCTAACGCAAACCTATGTTTGTAACTTAGAGAAAGCTTTTAACAATCTTGACTGGAATACTCTCGTTCAAATTCTGAAGTTGGCAGAGGTAAAATACAGGGAGCGAAAGGCTATTCACAATTTGTACAGAAACCAGATGGCAGTTATAAGAGCCATGGGGCATGAAACGGAAGCAGTGGTTGGGAAGGGAGTGAGACAGGATTGTAGCCTATCCAAGATGTTATTCAATCTGTACATTGAGCAAGCAGTGAAGGAAACAAATGAAAAATTCTGAGTAGGTATTAATATCCATGGAGATGTAATGGATGCTACAGAAGAATGCTGAGAGAAGAGAAGTTTGTGGCACAGCTTGACTAGAAGAAGGGATCGGTTGGTAGGACATGTTCTGAGGCATCAAGGGATCACCAGTTTATAATTGGAGGGCAGCGTGGAGGGCAAAAATCGTAGAGAGAGACCAAGAGATGAATACACTAAACAGATTCAGAACGATGTAGGTTTCAGTAGGTACTGGGCGATGAAGAAGCATGCACAGGATAGTATAGCATGGAGCCCTGCATCAAACCAGTCTCAGCCCTGACGACCACAACAACAACAACAACAACAACAATGTCAATATCGTTTTTGTTTCTGGCATCATGATAGAGTATGTTCTCTGTGGTGCCAAAATCTTCTATGCTGTTTTCAGTGAATATAAATGACAAAAAGAGATAAAGTTTTATCATCATCACTATTTTTACCCTTGGGCTAACTTCATAATTATTTGTAGCAGCTATTTCAGAATCAGTACTACATCACAGACATGACATGAGTGACCACATAACAACAGCCCATGTGTGTGTGAAGCTAAAAAAGCCAAATTAAGCTGTGCAAATATATCTATTTCCACCTGGATCAAATAATCTCTGTCTGAGGTAGGACGGCTTTAATATCTTTCTAAGGCATGATTAATGTGAAGTTGCCAATTTCGTTTGGAATCAATCTATTGTCCTAGAAACTCTCCAGACGTTAGGAGATTTGGAGAAAATCAAATGGAGTGTAACAGGAGAATAAAGAATTATGTCAGTACTTGAATGAGAGAGTTTCTAAAAGTGAAAAAATGTTGAGGTCATTGTTACAGCAAAGGTCGTGTGCCAGATAATAGTGATTTATATTCTGTTCAAGAAGATGAATGTGATCCTGTAGCTCGGTTTGAAAGGAGGAGAATTCTTCACCAACATGGTCATTTTAATCATGATGCTGGAAACTATGAAATGAAGCATGGTTTTCAATATAACCATTTGTTGCCTGTTCTAAAATTTCAAGTTTTCATAATTACATTAAATAGTACTTATCCTCATGCTTGATTAGACTAGTTTGATTTTGTATTTCCTTCCACATGGCTAGCCGATCACAGAACTGATTTTGTATGTGGCTGTTTGGTGGGTGACCTTAGTATGTGCAACAGTGAACCATATGACGAGTTTTATTAGATATTCCTGTTAGAAGATTGGTCGGAAGGAGCGCAAGACATAATCTTTGGTATACTTGGTTATGAAAAATATTAATAATACTCATTTTATAAATCCTGCTTCATTCTTTGAATGAACGGTGTGGAAAAATAAATCTTTAACAATATTTACAATCCTACTGAATGAATTATAATTGACGTGGAAAATTTCCTCCCAAGTTGGGCCATATTATTATTCTTGGTCAGGTAAATGGGTAGTTAGTGGGTTTTGAAATTTGCTCCAAGAATTAGAATATGACAATGCTGAAGAGAATGGATGTGGTAGAAGCAACAGTAAGTTATTTATCCTAATCTGAGGCCACAGAGCAATTGGAATAATGATCAGCAGCAATGTGATACATATTGTGATAGATATGGGAAAGGAAACTTGAGGAATCGGAGGAATTATGTGATTGCAATGAAAGCAACAATTTTAGGAGTGGTAATAGTGATTACCTTAGAAGACTGTTACGTCAAATCAAGATGCTGAAGAGAATGGTAGTCACTGACATTGACAAGTCCCTATTTTGTAGAAGTACGCTTATTTTATCCACAGAAAAATGTTCAAGTGGGTAGCCCATAGCCCCATAGCCACATAATTGAAAACTGATGTGCGTGGCTGATCTGAGTGCTGAAAGCAGATTGAAAAATGCCTGTGAGAAATTGAATATGTAGACTATTCTATGTTTGAGTTACCTATTGAAAAGTGATTGACAGGAAAATATCAATTCTCTGAAGAGTCCAACGTTTCAAATATATTTCACCTTGTGTTTAAGGTGTTGGAAGCCAGTCATCTGGGGTGAGCGAGTCAGAATTTCACAGATCTGAAGTTGTAGCTTTATGGACTATTCCTTCTTTACCGTGGGCTCAAGTGAAAGGGATGATTAACAGAAAAGGAGCAGGGATGAAGGGACAAGTCAGTATTGATTTTCTTTGTCAAGGTTATAGCTTCCTCCGAATTTAGTAACTGTGTGGAATTTGGCTAGTTATACGATTTTAGGGGCTGATTTCTTGTTGAAATACCAAGAAGTGATGGCCTTTGGCTGTGTTGTAGTGAGTTTTAAGTATAATGATGGTATGTTAAAGCATGAGGGAAGAGTTGCCTGTCGTGACTGAGTATGGTGTTCAAGCAGTCTTATTTCATCATTTGCCAATGAGGTCGTTGAACTTCACAATAAATATTGAGTTGGAGTAAGTATGCTGAAGTGGTAGGCGAATTACTGAAAGGCAATTAATTTAGTGTACTGCGACATAATTCTTCAATGTTTTAGTGCATCCAGACACAATATTCTTTTGTGTATGTTGTTGCATTATGGACATGATTTCCCTGGTTGTTATCATGTTTTCGATTAATTTTTGTGGTACCGCTAGATGTCTTTTTGTACTTAGTGTTGATAAAGGGATTTTATTATGAGCCACAAGTCTAGCACAGAATTTTCGATGAAGTTTTGTGTGATGTACATGTTGACACTATAAGTTTATTGATCATCTGAGGTGATGTTCACTGTGAGTCCATTCATAAATACTTTAATGTGAATGGATTACATGTGGATTATGCGCTGAAGAGCCAAAGAAACTAGTACAACTGTGGAATATAGCGTAGGGCCCCGCGAGCACGCAGAACTGCTGCAACACGATGTGGTATGGAGTATGTTGAGTAATGTTCATGCGTGGGGAGTTTGGTGGTCAAAGAAGTGTTTAAACGCAGAAGAGTGCTACTGGAGGCACTATGTAGCAAATCTAGACGTGTGGGGTACCACACTGTCCTGATGGAATTGCCCAAGTCCATCGGAATGCACAATGGGCATGAATGGATTAAGGTGATCAGACAGAATGCTTATGCACTTGTCATGTGTCAGAGTCGTATAAGAGGTGCCATATCACTGTAAATGCACACATCCCACACCATTACACAAGCTTCCACCAGCTTGAACATTCCTCTGATGACGACCAGGCATAATTTTTCCAGTGATCAACAGTCCAATGATGTGCTGATTGGTCTAGTCAAAGTGTAAAGTATTGTATCGTGCAGTCATCAGGGTACAGGAGTCGGCCTTCACCTCCAGAAGCCCATATCGATACTGTTTCTTTGCAAGGTACGCAAGCTGACACCTTCAAACTATATTATTGTTTTTAAGGAATTATACTACCAGATTCCGTATATGTGTGGTGTGAGAAATGTAATGTAGCAGACAGCACTTGAACGATCTAGCAGTGCTATGTACACTGGCGTGATCGTCGCTTTCTGACAGTCTGAGTTTTCAGCTCCTTACATGAATCACGTGATTTTTGGTAGCGCCCATCAGTGAAGTTGAGTTTTTGTTTTGTGTTTACAGTAATGGAACAGCGGAATTTAGAACGACGTTATTCAGTCACGTTTATTGTTAAACTTGGGGAATCAATGAGTGCGATCATTCAAAAGTTGAAACAGGCCTATAGGAAAAAATCCTTGTTAAGAGCACAAATTGTTCGCTGGCACAAATCATTTTTGGAAGGCTGATAGCCCGATGAAGATGAATCTCGCTCACGGAGGCCTTCAAAATCAAAAACCGACGAGAACATCGAACGTGTGCATGGTCTTTTATAGACCATACGGACATTTAACAATAAAGATAATAGGTGAACTGTCAAACTTGACAACTTTCACGTTAAATCAAAAATCTGACTGAAGATTTTCACATGTGGAAGGTTTGTGCCAAAATCGTGCTGAGAAATCTCACAATTCAGAAGAACAACAATTGAAGAAACACGTGTGTTGGTGGTCATGAGAAGACTGCTATTAACTGCGAATGTTTCATTAGTGTAATCATCGGTGTTGAGTTGGGGATTATTGAGTATGATCCTGAGACAATGGGGCAATGTGAGCAGTGGCACACTGAGACACCTTCTCCACCAAAGGAAGCTCGAATGAGAAAATCAAAAATAAAAAAAGCTTCTATTTACTTTATTGACTATAGGGACATCATGCACAATGAATTTGTTCCTTCAGGACAAACTGACAACCTTGTGTTATGCAAGGATATCCTTAAAACTCTCAGGAGAAGATTAAATCGAGTGAGACCGACTGTACATGCAGACGAATGGACTCTGAATCGTGATAGCGTTCCATTTAACACAACCATTTCCATCACGGATCTTGTCACCACAAAAGGCATTCCTGTTGTCCCACAGGGACCCTAGTCACCTGATCTGTGTTCCTGTCATACATTTTCTGTTGGCGAAACTATGAATTTCTTCAAAGGACGTCGTTTTGGGACTCTGGAAACATACTAAAGGCCGTAGGACTCAAAGCCTTTCGGCACTGCTGCCAAGCCTGTGAAGAATGATTATACCGACGTAAATTTGCCGAAAGAAACTACTGTGTAGGAACCAATTCTCGAAAAAAACCTTGGTAGACCAAAAATCAGTCACATTACTTTCCTAATATACCGAGGATATTTCATATTTTTCATGTAATCTCAACCGAAAAATTTAAGTCTCAGTAGCAGATGTCACTTTCTACAATGAAGGACGTTTCCAGTATTTCCAAGTTGAGGGCCTTAGTTACACATCAGCATCTGTATAAACAGTATATTGAGAGAAAACGTCAAAATAATTACCGAAATGGCTTTTTTATGTTTTTTGTGATGTTCATGAAACCAGCATTACACCTTATCGAAAGTGTGTAGTAATTGCTAAGACTGTGCTAAAGGTATTTCCAAATCTGAACCATGATCGCATATCAGTTGGCTTTTAAAAAGCATGTTGTTGATATAGTTCAACAACAATTAATGACTTTTTAAAAAACTTTTTCAGGGTGTTCAATGTGTCGCCCCCCATCCTCATGGTAATGCACATTATGTAAAATGTGTTTCATTACGGGAGTTAATCAGTGTTTTAACGTAAAGTTTAGTATCTACATTCTAATAATATACTTTTTAGCAGTTCTGTATGCAACGATTAAATAAAATCTTTTTAGATATTTACCTTCGAATAATTGTTTGTGTTGCAATGTTGTATATGTGGCTTTATTGTTATTGTGGAACTAAAAAAATTGGTACTAATGAATTAGATTTCTATAATGTCAAGCATGCAGTCTTCACCATGAAGTTAGCATTAATAAAACCTAGCTTCAGTATTATCACACAACCTTAATATTCATTGCTAAGTGTCTTCCTTTCCTTATGTGAGTATAAAGGATATTTTTCTCTTGTTTTGCATGAGTTTATATCGTCCCGAAATGAATCTTTTCAGAACACATTACAGAACTGATCACAGAATGAAATTTCAGTTAGGGATTTGGTGAGAAGGCAGTTTGTTTGCAGTGCATAGTAATACACAATGCGTTGGATACTTACATATTGTGATGTTTACATATTTAAATTGTAATTGTTTTCTGTCCTGCAGTGGTGATTAATTCCGGCACGGTCTAGCTTTGAGTGACATGGTATTGAAGAGCCTCAGAGACCGATTATTTTTCGCATGTTGCAACATGACTACAGGAAAGTATTTAAATTGTTCTGTCTAATGTCTTATGCACTCCGTTTTATTATTGTCCCTTGCATTTCAAGTTACTTAATTCACTGCTGGAATATGTGCAGAGAAACCTTATCATTCTGTGATGTCTAAAAATTCGGTAGAGGTTCACACTTAGTGTAGAGCCTATGTGATGTATATGTATTATTCGATTGTTTTAACCCTTTTAGTGTGTACCTCTCACTGTAGCATGTATTTACAGTGCGTAAGGGAATTTGTGTTATCGCTTGTGAACCCTCCTGGCATCTAGTGGAAGTTCGCTGCACCTGCTGTAGTTTTAGTTTGTTGAGAAATACAGCCTTCAGGTTTGCGTGAAGTATATATCCCGACAAAAAGCGGTGTATTAATAGGTTATTCTGAATGATGGTAACCACCAATATAGTATCTGGAAGTGGCTTGGAAAGTATACTTCCTGTAAAATTAATCTGTCATTTGTGGTCCTTGGTAAGCGTACTTAGCACCAACAAAGGGGTATCCAAAAACATTTAGGAACATTTCTTACCACCTCTGTCTATTCCAGACATGTTGTGGTAGTACACGGCACAAGGTGTACTAAAACTACTACAACAATTAGTTTCTGTATGTCGTGGGATTAATACTGTTGTCCGATTACCTTGCTTCCCTCCTGCAATATCCTTTATTGCATCCCTTATCAGCTCGTAGCTTTATCCAGTGACAAAGTTTCAAAGATTGTTTTCACGTTGTGGTAAGTTAACATTAATATCAGTAACAATTATTTTCAGAACAAAATAAAAACAGAAAACACTGTTTAAGATTTTATTTGCGTGGAGTGGCGAAACATAACAGCATTCAAAAGGGAAATGGGAAATCCATTTACAACCAATTTGAATACCTCACAAAGACGGGGTGGTGATATATGTACGAACTTAGTTTTTGGTCCTCTGTCTCAAAAATAAAGTTATTAAAAATAAGTACAGTACGTTTACCACATTCATAAAACGATAGCAAAATATTATGTTCGCTGAGGTGCTACAAAAAATGTGCCCGCGAAAGAGTTAACACTGTGTATCAGTTAAATTTTATGGCTACTCATTTACGCTCCTTCGGTCATTTATTTAATTTTCGTGAGTTATTTTGGAGCGTGTGTTGTCTGCGCTATCTGTAGCATACCTGTAGCCAATATCCCCTTTGTGAATTTAGTGATCATGTGTGATACAGATACTTAAATAATTCAGCTACATACTTGCTCTTTTTACTGTTGTGTTTACCATAACAAGCCCCTTACAGAAAATAGTATAGATGACAATCCAATATGGTGAAGATAGGATGCACGTGGTGGATACAACGAAGGCTATTGAAACATTTAGCACGATGGACACATTTCTATATCTAGGTTCTCGACTACAGGTAAGAGGATGAGCAAGCAGGAATCACAGTGATCTGAATCGATTCAGACACATCACTGATATTATTTGTGAGAACAAGATGCACATCCACATAAAATAAAAGATATATGGCACAACGGTAAAGACAGTTGCATAATGTGATACTGAGCGTAAGCTCACACCAAGGAGTTTTCAGGTTTCACTACATTATGAAAATTCGGATGCTGAGAAGACCATTAGCCATTTCCCGCTCGGCCACAGTAACAAGACAACGATCTGACAACTAACTGGAGTGGCTCCAATCAACGAAAAGATCCAAAAATGGAGCGTTCGGTGGTTTGGACACATTATATAGCACCTACTTTAGTCATCAGCTTAGCCTGTTGTCTCATTGTTGCAGACCACAACCAACGCGGAAGACCTTAACCGCATCGGATAGGTACTATAAACGTATATCTAAAATCAAGGAACATAAACCCACAGGTAGTGTTAGAACGTAAGAAGAGGTGTACATTGTCCCAAAAAGCAGACCACGCTCCAGTGGGACTACGCTAAAAAGGAGTAGAAGAAGATGATGATGATGTTGGAAAGAGAGCACAACAGGAGGGTCTCGATATTAATGAGTAGAACAGGGGTCTGAACTAGAGAAATCACAAAAACAGTTTGTGAACGGCCAAAGCCTCAGAGGCGCGATAACGTTCTCCCGCCGAAAAGTTTAATGACGGACAGTGAGAAGAACGAGGCAGCTGTGCGAAGAGAGATTCCCGAGGTAGCGGTACGGGTCACAATAGTAAGGGCAACTTCGGAGGTGACTTTCCACGTATGAACAGGGGACGGGACAACTGTAGTGCGAAGGGAGTTTAGAAGAGCGCCACCAGAAATGAGGACGCTGCTTGGATAGTTTATATGCGACGAGAGGCAATACGTCACACCGAGAGGGAAGGAGGTAATGCAGCGTATAATTAGCCTCGAAATTAGTAGAGGGAGAAATTGTAACCAAGGAATCAGAGTAGTTTCAGCTCCGCCCCCGCAATGAAAGTAAGGTGAGGGGGAAAATATGGTGTGTTCTAGACAAAATACAAGAAGAGCTTCTGTGCTGCCACCTGAAGGATCACAGAAATATAATAGGCGTTAATCCCACGCAGGATGGTGTCAGGAAATGGGAAACCACCCATGATCGGTAAATCAACCAGCATATGTTGTGACCACCTCAGTGGACAAGTACGTTATAGGCACAATGACTGGTATAGCTATGGCTTCTGGTAATTTATGGTGGCGGGCCCTGTTAAAATGAATGAAGCAGATGGACTGCCTCATATGTCTCTATAACAGACTACGAAATTTTTGCACAGACATTCAGATGCAACTGGAATGTACTTGAAACAAAATCGGGACAGCCGCCTGGAGTGTCCGAGCGGTTCTAGGCTCTACAGTCTGGAACTGCGCGACCGCTTTGGTCGCAGGTTCGAATACTGCCTCGGGAATGGATGTGTGTGATGTCCTTAGGTTAGTTAGCTTTAAGTAGTTCTAAGGTCTAGGGGACTGATGACCTCACATGTTAAGTCCCATAGTGCTCAGAGCCATTTGAAACATTGGAACCAAAATCGTGACAGATATCACCAAAGGCCTGCTTGTAGGATGCTCTTTGCGTCCACAGTTCTGAGATGTTGGCATAGAGTCATTAATAAACCAGCTTCATAGTACAGCAGACACTAGAGGCTGTGTAGCCTACGGAGATGATCTCCTAATTACAGTATCTGGCAGCACAAGCGCTAAATGAGTAGAGGATTTTAGTGAAGTTCTTGAAAGACTAAGTAGTTGGTGCACAGAAAACAGTTAACCGAAATCACCATACAAAAGAGATTTTATGTTAGCCCTCTAATTTTCGGACATGCGGACGCGCAAATAAAATTTCTTCCGCCGATAGATCGGGTGAATATTGTCCGGCCGTCCATAGAACGTGCGGTAAGTCTGACGACAATGTGCTATGCGCGTCCTTACATGCTCCACAGCGGCGGTGTTTCGTATGCGGGTCACAGACGCTGGTCAGCAGCATTAAGATACGCTTATACACTCCTGGAAATTGAAATAAGAACACCGTGAATTCATTGTCCCAGGAAGGGGAAACTTCATTGACACATTCCTGGGGTCAGATACATCACATGATCACACTGACAGAACCACTGGCACATAGACACAGGCAACAGAGCATGCACAATGTCGGCACTAGTACAGTGTATATCCACCTTTCGCAGCAATGCAGGCTGCTATTCGCCCATGGAGATGATCGTAGAGATGCTGGATGTAGTCCTGTGGAACGGCTTGGCATACCATTTCCACCTGGCGCCTCAGTTGGACCAGCGTTCGTGCTGGACGTGCAGACCGAGTGAGACGACGCTCCATCCAGTCCCAAACATGCTCAATGGGGGACAGATCCGGAGATCTTGCTGGCCATGGTAGTTGACTTACACATTCTAGAGCACGTTGGGTAGCACGGGATACATGCGGACGTGCATTGTCCTGTTGGAACAGCAAGTTCCCTTGCCGGTCCAGGAATGGTAGAACGATGGGTTCGATGACGGTTTGGATGTACCGTGCACTATTCAGTGTCCTCTCGACGATCACCAGAGGTGTACGGCCAGTGTAGGACATCGCTCCCCACACCATGATGCCGGGTGTTGACCATGTGCACCTCGGTCGTATGCAGTCCTGATTGTGGCTCTCACCTGCACGGCGCCAAACACGCATACGACCATCATTGGCACCAAGGCAGAAGCGACTCTCATCGCTGAAGACGACACGTCTCCATTCGTCCCTCCATTCACGCCTGTCGCGACACCACTGGAGGCGGGCTGCACGATGTTGGGGCGTGAGCGGAAGACGGACTAACGGTGTGCGGGACCGTAGCCCAGCTTCATGGAGACGGTTGCGAATGGTCCTCGCCGATACCCCAGGAGCAACAGTGTCCCTAATTTGCAGGAAAGTGGCGGTGCGGTCCCCTACGGCACTGCGTAGGATCCTACGGTCTTGGCGTGCGTCCGTGCGTCGCTGCGGTCCGGTCCCAGGTCGACGGGCACGTGCACCTTCCGCCGGCCACTGGCGACAACATCGATGTACTGTGGAGACCTCACGCCCCACGTGTTGAGCAATTCGGCGGTACGTCCACCCGGCCTCCCGCATGCCCACTATACGCCCTCGCTCAAAGTCCGTCAACTGCACATAAGGTTCACGTCCACGCTGTCGCGGCATGCTACCAGTGTTAAAGACTGCGATGGAGCTCCGTATGCCACGGCAAACTGGCTGACACTGACGGCGGCGGTGCACAAATGCTGCGCACCTAGCGCCATTCGACGGCCAACACCGCGGTTCCTGGTGTATCCGCTGTGCCGTGCGTGTGATCATTGCTTGTACAGCCCTCTCGCAGTGTCCGGAGCAAGTATGGTGGGTCTGACACACAGGTGTCAATGTGTTCTTTTTTCCATTTCCAGGAGTGTATAAGCGCCGACTGTGAAGAAAGCGAACAGAAATTCGATTTGCTTATTGATATATGTTCGGCGTAGATGAAACCATGACAATTTCTCTGCAGTTTAGTTACTCCTAGAGCGGGGTTCTATGATTTGTCCAAACAGAAACCACTATCTCCGTTTATTAAATTGTTAGCTAATCTACATCGAGTAAAGTTGCAATCTTCGTGAGATAGCCTTAACACAGTTTTTCTCAAGAATATGACGGATCTTCGAGGAGAGAGCACCCACATAGGGCAAAACAGTAATTGATCTAAAGGAATTACTATCTTCTTTCCCATCACATAGTAGGTGAATATGGATTGGGGGTAAGTAATGAAAGAGGAAGCCATCTGGTAGAATTTTGCACAGAGCATAACTTAATCATTGCTACCACTTGGTTTAAGAATCATAAAAAAGGTTATATATATGGAAGAATCATGGAGATATTAGAAGGTATCAGATAGATTATGTAAGGGTGAGAAAGAGATTTAGCAACCAGGTATTAAATTGTAAGACATTTCCAGGAGCACATGTGGACTCTGACCAAAATCTACTGGTTATGAACTGTAGATTAAAACTGAAGAAACTGCAAAAAGGTGGGAATTTAAGTGGATGGGACCTTGATAAATTGACTACACCAGAGGCTGTACAGAGTTTCGCGGATAGCATAAGTGAAATATTGACATGAATGGAGGAAAGAAATACAGTAGAAGAAGAATCGGTAGCTTTGAGGGACGAAGTGGTGAAGGCAGCAGAGGATAAAGTACGTAAAAAGACGAGGGCTAGAAGAAATCCTTGGGTAACAGAGGAAATATTGAATTTAATTGATGAAAGGAGAAAATATAAAAATGCAGTAAATGAAGCGGGCAAAAAGGAATAGAAACGTCTCAAAAATGAGATCGACAGGAAGTGCAAAATGGCTAAGCAGGGATGGCTAGAGGACAAATGGAAGGATGTAGAGGCTTTTCTCACTTGGGGTAAGATAGATACTGCCTACAGGAAAATTAGCGAGACCTTTGGAGAAAAGAGAACCATTTATATGAATTTCATGAGCTCAGATGGATCCCAGTTCTAAGCAAAGAAGGGAAAGCAGAAAGGTGGAAGGAGTACATAGAGACTCTATACACGGGCGAAGTACGTGAGGTCAATATTATGGAAATGGAAGAGGATGTAGATGAAGATGTAATGGGAGATACGATACTGTGTGAAGAGTTTGCCAAAGCACTGAAAGACCTATGCCGAAACAAGGCCCCGGGAGTACACAAAATTACATTAGAACTACTGACGACCTTGTTAGAGCCAGTCCTTACAAATCCCTACCATCTGGTGACCAAGATGTGTGAGACAGCGAAATACCCTCAGTCTTCAATCCCAATGAAAGCAGGTGTTGACAGATGTGAAAATTACCGAACTATTAGTTTAATAAGTCACAGCTGCAAAATACGTGGGGCATATAAGAAAGATCCACAAGTCATAATTCTTCCCGAGCAAGGAACCTACACACCACCTGACGGGACATGGCCCATATCCTTCTTAATGCAGAAAATACAACCAGACATTACAGGCCCTTGTGAATATGGAGCAGTTGTCACACTTGAACACATCGTGTGAGAATGTGCCACTACACAAAACGTTGCAGACTACGATAGTTGGTTATGGAATAGTCGATGACATAACAAGGAAAGAAGAAGTGTGGCACAAGTGGCATTTGCTGACAGTGAAAATGCACACATCATGAAAAAAAATGCGTCATTTTGGTTCCCAGAATTCCGAACCTATACAGAAAATTGGAATAGGAATCAAATAAACATTATTTCCATCATTTTTATTTCTCATGAAACCCAAGCTTAGTATATTGTACTACTGTATAGCGAGACGTTCAGTGGTGGTGGTCCAGACTTTTGTACACACCGGTACCTCTAATACAAAGTAGCACACCCTGTTGCATTGATGCATGCCTGTATTCGTCGTGGCATACTATCCACAAGTTCATCAGCGCACTGTTTATTCAGGTTGTCGCACTCCTCAACGGCAATTTGCCGTAGATCCCTCAGAGTGGTGATGGATCACGTCATCCATCCCTTGTTAGTCTATATCCCATACATGTTTGGTAGTGTTCATGTCTGGAGAACATGCTGTCCACTCTAATCAAGCGATTTCGTTATTCTGAAGGATGTTATTCACATGATGTGCACGAAGGATGCGCTACTTGTAGTCCATGAAGACGACTGCCTTGTAAACATGCTGCCCATTATGATTGCACTATTAGTCGGAGGAAGGCATTCACGTATCGTACAGCCGTTACATCGCCTTCCATGACCATGAATGCCATACGTCGGCCCCACATAATCCACCTCAAAACAGCAGGGAACCTCCACGTTCCTGTAGTCAGTGGACAATGTGTCTAAGGAGTTCAGCCTGACCAGGTTGTCTCCAAACATGACTCCGGCGATTCTCAGTTTGAAGGCTTATGCGACACACAACAGTGAAGAGAACATGATGCCAGTCTGGAGCGAACTATTCGGCAAGTTATCAGGTCCATGTGTACCGCGCTGCATGGTATCGTGGTTGGAAACATGAACCTCGCGTTGTTCGTCGTGAGTGAAGTTGTACATCATGTAGCCTATTACGCACAGTTTGAGTTGTAACACGACGTCCTGTTGCAACACGAAAAGCATTATTTAACATGGTGGCATTGCTGTCAGGGTGCCCCTGAGCCATAATCCGTAGGTCGCGGTCGCGCACTGCGCTAGTAGCCCTTTCTCGGCCTGAGCGAGGCATATCATCGACAGCTCCTGTCTCTTTGTATCTCCTGCATGTCTGAACAACATCGTTTTGCTTCACTCCAACACACCTGGACACTTCCCTTGTTGATAGCACTTCCTGGCACAAAGTAAGAATGCGGACGCGATCAAACCGCGGTATTGACCGTCTAGGCACGATGGAACTACAGACTACATGAGCCGTGTACCTCCTTCCTGGTGGAGTGACTGTATATGATTTGCTATCGGACACACTCGTCCAATGGGAGCAGCTCATGCATGGCTGTTTTAACCTTTAGGCACGTTTAGTGACCTATCTGAACAGTCAAAGTGACTATATGTGTCATACGGAATCCACAGTCAACGTCTGTCTTCAGGATTTCTGGGAACCGGAGTGATGCAAAACTTTTTTTGATGTATGTATTAGCATATGAACTGCAAGCATACATTGGCTAGAGACAACAAGGAAAAGGCCACACATGAAGACGACGAGTTGTACAATAGCAGAACATCCAACTACAGTAACTTTTCACAAGGAGGGAGGAGATGAGCCTCGGGGATTATTCCCTGGCAGTCACCTCCCAATCTATACAACTTGGGTGGCAGTAGCAGGGTCCCTAGGTAACTTGAGCTGTGCCTCAGTCTGCCAGGGGTCACTATCAAGACAAATGAAAAATCTAGCTTGGTTGTGCGACGGGTGAGAGTAATCTAATCTAGTGTTGTGTTAATGTAGTATAGTGCTGCAAAGTGTGCTGTTGTATAGTAATGCAGTCAAAAATCACAAATTACAAAATTTTTGATGTCTCAAAGCAGCATAGTACAAAAGGCAAGTAGCATGTGACTATGGATTCCAAACTAATATACGGTTAATATCTATGTGGCAAATGGCCAAATGGTAGCCGGCAGCTGTGGCCGAGCGGTTCTAGGCTCTTGAGTCCGGAACCACGCTGCTGCTACGGTCGTAGTTTTGAATCCTGCCTCAGGCATGGACGTGTGTGATGTCCTTAGATTAGTTAGGTTTAAGTAGTTCTAAGTCTAGGGGATTTATGACCTCAGATGTTAAGTTCCATAGTGCTTAGAGCCATTTGAACCATCTTTTAAGCTAAAGGTTAGAAAACAGATTTGATTTTCAAACTTATTATTTACTGAATTTCATATTTCATACAGACTTTCAATTAATATTTTATGCAGATATTTAATGTAGATTATTCCAACCTACATAAGACAATGATTAGTTACACTAACACATCTGCAATTATGTTAAAATATTACGCGCAATGTTCATGTCAATACATGTGAAACATCTGGTACACTGTTGCATTTAGGTAAAATACGAGAGAAAACACGAGATAAATCACTAAAAAACACATAAATAAGTGTCCTTTTTGTACTGTATGGAGATGAGCAAGTGGTACTCAGCACTGGCGCAGAGCCTACTCCTTCCTAATACCACCAACATGGCAGCAGTGGTTAACGTACACAGCCGCCATACGGTGGCGACAGCAGCGCCATATGCTCTCACATCGTACCACTACATAATGTTTCACTTTCTAAACCTTCAATCGTGTGTGTGTATATATGGTCTTTACTATGGAGGGTAATTCGCATTCGGGACCCAGTATTTACTATCGCATACGAATTTTAAAACTGATTTGAACCGGAACTACACAGGCTACTAGAATTTGTTCTTAGAAACTTCTCCATCGTCCTGAAACTGTCATCATTGGGAACTATAGTGCCACATCAAACTATAGCGATAGTAGACTACATGCTATTGGTTCAAATAGTTTAAAACGCTCTAAGCACTATGGGACTTAACATCTAAGGCCATAAGTCCTCTAGAACGTAGAACTACATAAACCTAACAAACCTAAGGACATCACACACATCCATGCCCGAGACAGGATTGCGACCGTAGCAGTTGCGCGGTTCCGGGCTGAAGCGCCTAGAAGCGCTAGGCCACCGCGGGCGGCCTACGTGGCATTAAGAAAAACTTATTACCCCAATTCTTCGCAAATATGGTTGCAGCTGTTCTCGTTTATAACAGCTTATATCACATCATCATCTTCACTTCTAGATTTTCAAAGAGAGATGATTAATAGATTTTACTCAAGAGGAAAACAATAATACTGAGAATGAACATTGCAGTAACTTATTTTGTATAGTTAGTACGATACTATTGTACTGTCAGAAAGGTCGTCGCTCTTTAGCTTGGGTAACAGCGGAATTTGTCAACAATGAAATATCCTAGGTCATCAGGCGAGCAGTTGCGTAGCAACATTGCGATTCTGAATCGTATTGCGTAAACACATTGTCTGTGCTTGCGTGATTTTCGTTGTGATATTCGTTTTGTTCTAGAGCGTCTTCTTGGTGAGAAAAGCTCATTAACTGAATATCTGAAGTGCTTTTCGTGAAAAGTCTTCCAACAGAAGAACTTCCAAAGCCAGCGTTGGGTGTGACGCAGTACGGAACCGTAAGTGAACATCGACATCTTTTCTTCTTCATCTCTCATCATGACTAATATCCTTTGCTGTTAATGTCACTCTAAATTACTGCTGCTGTGCGCTTTAGCACACACATGAAAACGCTTGTAGTTGATGATATTTGGATGTTTAATGACACCAGCTACATTGTAACGAAAAATGGGAAAAAAAGTTTCCAGTGATCCGACTTGAGCTTTAGCCTATGAGAGCAGTTTTGCAAAATCGTGGGCATGATTTCGGTAGCTGATGTAACCTGCTAAACTCTCTATATCCTTAAAATTCTGAAAGTTGTATATGTACATCATCAAGAGTGTTTAGGGGCTACGTGTCGGCTATATTCTGCGTCATATAACCATAATGTATCGGTTTTTATGTCCTACATGTTCTAGAGATTGCCAAGGCTCTTTATATTGTTCATAGTTGACGAGGACCAAAAAAGCGAGGTGAAAATTGATATTGTTGAAAATTTGTGCTAGGTGGTAGCAGGGACTGATATGAATATTATACTTAAAAGTCAAGATGGGCGAGATGTGCGCTACAGCGTATGGAAGGGAGATGGGATGGGATGTGGTGGGGAAGAGAGGGGTTTGGGTTCTAGATGAATTTTTTATTTATCTTAAATAAATAGAAATGAGTTGCTTCAAGCAAAAATGTATTTCTGTAATCAGTAAGCTACATTAAATTTGTTAGGAAAATTGTCCTATTCAGTACTCTGTAGCAGGGTGGTGATGGTGTGTAGATGGCACACACGTGAGGGAATGTAGTTGTCTGGTATTTGATCAAACTCTTCCCTCTTCGTTAGTCTGCAAACTGAAGCGCTACCGGCTAAACCGCCACATTTGACCACGGTTTTATTACGTCGCTTTCTGGCTCTCTATTTGTCCGTCTGTATCTCTCCCCCCCCCCCCCCTCCCCCCCATCACTCTCTCTCTCTCTCTCATACACTTACAGGCACTTCGTTGCAGAAAGAGAGCGTGGCATTTATTTAGCTAAAAAGGGCCTTGCCGCCAAAAGGCATATGCCTAGTTTCCAATCTGTCAGCGGTGAACACCATTAAAAATTTTACTTCATTATACATTCCACAGTGGATGGTACTCTGAGGGGTCGCACAGATTCCGATCAAGTGGATGAGCATGCGTTCTCCTTTACATTGTCTGTCTGTGTATCTACATTATCTGCCCACTTTGGTACAAAAGTACATTCACAGTGTAGGTAGCTCTGTGAAGTTGGTAACTGAGTAGTGAATGATGCGAAGTGAAGGCGACCAAAAATGGGTTGGACGTCGGCAGCTGACCACGTACGAGCAACGAAATGAAATGCGAAACAGATTGCAAACTTCAGAATGCAACATGGGGGCTGGACAGAGTAAAATGAAATCCATCTGCTACTAAGGAATATAACATTCTGTGTCTGTTCGCGCACATCACGTTTTGTTCCAGTAGAATCCAAGCACAAGAAACGTGTTTCGGCTGTAAATGTTTTGACAATTTTGAAGCAATCAGGGCTTTCGTGAAATCTTTTATGTTTGCAGGAAGCTATGGAAAATATTGTAAGGATAATTTGTTTAGAATGTGTTTTAGGAAGCGCATCGGTGACGTTGATGTGTGTTCCTGAAGTTTTATTACAAGGAAATGGTGCACATACGTAAGGGAATTAAGGACTCCACTATTCATATGTTGTGTGGCAGTGGAAATGAGTTACCGTTTATTGCTTCTAACCTCTAAATAAGTATGTTTCGATTTTGAATGTTGTTAGTTACATTAATTGTTCACTACTGTATAGTTAATATCTGTGATTACGTGTCACAGATTTTTACGTTTTTTGACCTTATGTTCAAAAGTATTCTCTATTGACTGATTATGTCTGACCTCTGAATGCACGAATAATATTCGAAATTTCCATTAATATGGCTCAAATATTTGGCTGCCGTTATTAATAAAATTACTCATCTTTGTCCCTCGTTTCCGAATATTTGATATACGTAACTGACCTACGAATAGTGTGGAAACCTCACGTCTCCGAGAAATTCGTATCATCACACAATATTACACGTTCTAAACATACAAACTTGTGTACATGTTCTTTAATAAGGACCTTAATGCTCTCAGGTGACGCAATATTTACTGCCCCACACGCATTACGATTTTGTTTCGAAACGCAGCTGAACCTTCTGCACGTCTGTCATTGTAATAAATGTGTCGTCTTTTAGTATTATAGTTGCCTCTTGAAATCATTGCATCTTATTTCACAGTTTCTTTCGACGATCATCGTATTCTGACTACATCTTAATTTTATTCAGGCTTTAAGAAAGGGTCATCAGCACATCGCAGCGTACCATAGACGAACTCAGGGCGTCGGTTTATAAATGTCAAAATTTCGTGTTAAGTGTCTGACGCAAACATATTTGGCTGAGCTGCTTTCCCAACGTTATTCAAACTTGAAAAGAAGTGAATATTCGGATATGTTCGCATTCATAAGTAGTTGCCACTATCATTTCACAGTACATTAAAGTATGATTTCAGGTACTCCTGTGGCTAAAGAGACACGTTGTAATCATCGAGGAAATAATTATGTGATATGTGCAAGTCAGCTGCTTGTTTTTAAACCAAACTTATTACACAGTTCTCCAGGCAAAAACGGGTAACTGATCGAAAAATTATCGGCTTCTGCCAGCATATTAGGCTCATTTTGGGATATTTTCAACATTCTCAACATTTCTCGGCCCTGTCAGCATCTGTATAAACATTTATGTTAAATTAACAACAACCTCAGATGCAATGTTTACCTAGATTTACCTTGGTTTCAGTTAGGATAACCCAATCTTCTTCAGAATAAAAGGAACTACGATTCGTCCGTAATGGACAACGTCGAAAACTAAAAACTATAATATAGTAATACATCGTCATATTGCAATAACTTATCCGTTGTTCCCGTACTATAACGATGTATTACTATTTATAGTTTTTAGTTCTTGACGTTGTCCATTATGGACAATTCGTAGTTCCTTTTATTATGAAGAAGGTTGTGTTATTCCAACTAAAGTCTAGGTAAATCCAGGTAAACATTGCAATGTAGTTTGTTGTTAATTAGAAATCAATATTTTCAGTAAATGCTATTCCTTTACCTCGCTTAATAGGCAACGAAAAATTTGAGGGTGTAAGTTTAAAGCTGAAACTAACGTGGTCATCAAGGAAAGTGACAAATTTTATAGCTTATAAGATATGCACTTCTGAACTGCAGTTGATTTGGGAATTTGTGGGCTTGGCAGATCAGACACGTATTATACGTATGGTCAGTAAACTGTCTGGATGCAGTCGGAAGTAATCGTCGCTATTTGACGTAGGTCCCAGAGGAATTTATGAACAATGAAATGTCAAACAACATTAGGTGGACAGTTGCATAGCAACATTGCGATTTCGAATCGTGTTGCGTAAACATATTGACTGTGCTTACGTGATTTTCGTAGTGCTGTTCTTTGTGCTCTAGAGCTTCTTTTCGGTGAGACAAGTTCATTAATTGAGCTTGTCGAGGAAGGTCTTCCGACAAAAAAACTTACAAAGCCAGCGTTGGATTGACGCAATACGGAACCGTATGTGATCAGTCAACACTTCTCTCGGACATCTCTTATCCACGCTAACCTTCTTTGCTGTTGATGCTCCTGTGATCTACTGCTGCTGAACGCTGTAAATCACGCCTCAGATCACTTTTATTTGGTTTTACTTTGGATGTTTAATCACACCAGCTACATTCTAACGAGAAAGACAAAAGACATCCTTTCCAATGCGACTTGAGATTCAATTATGAGAGTACTTTCACTAAATCGTGGGCATGATTTCGGTAACTCATGTAGCTTGCTGAGTTCTTTACATTCTTTAAATTCCGGAATTTTTTATTTTCATTTTCGAGATGATTTATTGACTTTGTGCCGACTTTATTCTGCATCGTATTAGCATACTGAATCATGGTATGTCTTACATCTTGTATTTACTATCAAGATTGTGTATATTGGTCACAGCCCAGCCAACGAAAAACTGATAGGTCGAATCAAGAAAGAAATTGTTATAGTTGATAATTTAACCTTAGTACGACTAGGGACTGACATGTATATTATACTAATGGTCTAGACAGGCGGACTGCTTTGAGAAGAAGTGCAATCCCAATGTTCAGTTCAGCTGCATTATAATTTCGTAAGAAAATTGTCCTGTTCAATTCTCTGGAGAAGAAATATTCTTAGTGTTGCAGCGGTTAAAAAAATCGTAGATTATTGAAAATAATAATTGGCATTGTAAAATTAATGTTTATTGTTAAACGTAGGGGATAAAGGAACTTATTAAATGGATGTCGCTCGTCAAAGTGCAATATAACGTTGTTAAGGGATAAATTATGTTCTGGTGCTGTAACAGGGTGGAGGAGTGTGGGCGGATGGTACACACGTGATGGAACGGAGGCCGCTGTCATGTCGTCTAACTCTTCCCTCTACGTTAGTCTGCAAACTGAAGCGCGGCCAGCCGTTTCTCCATTCTCTCTCTACCTTACTGTGTCACGAGTCATTACACGAAAAGCCGCCATTTTTAACGATGGTTGTATTAGGTCACTTGCTGGCTGTCTATCTGTATCTCTCTCTACAGTTACAGTTACAGTGTACCGAGCTCATAGGTGGCGTTGTGAAGTTGGTAACTGAGTGGTCAATGGAGCAAAGCGAAGACGACCAAACATCTGTCGGACGTCAGTAGCCAAGTGATAAAGAGCAACGGAAACAAAAACGAAAAACACTGCAACCTTCACAATGCAACTAAGGGCAGGAGAGGTTCAAAAAGTCCCAACTGCTACCAAATTACATGCAAGTAAAATAATGTTCATTGTCAGCTAGCGCACATCACGTTCTGTTCCAGTGGAAATCGTGTATAAGTAACGTGTTGCTGTTATAGAAGTTTTGCCCATTTTCAAGATATCAGGATTTACCTGAGATCTTTTAGGTTTGGAGGAAACTGTGGATAATTTGTTACAGAAAGTAACAAATTATGGTGGCCCCTTAACACCATCGCTTTCGTTTCTTAGTTTCTTTCGACGCTTACTCCATTTCGTCGTAATTTTATTCAAGGTCTAAAGGGACGTATTTGCATATCCTGACGACCAACAGACCAACTCAGTGCGTCGGTTCATAAATCTCAGAAGTTCTTGGGAAATGTCTGATGCAATCGTATTTCGTACAACTATTAGTTCAGTGTTACTGAAACTTCACAAGACGTGACTGATTCGTATCTGTTCATATTCACAAGTAGTTACCACTCGCATTTCACCGCATATTGAAAAAAATTATCTAAGGTGTCGGTCTGTCAAAAATATATGTTGTAGTCGTGTAGGTCGACGTCTTGCTTTGAAAGCAAATTTATTACACAATTCTGTAGGCACCTGCGGGTACTGTGTGCGGCTGCACTCAATTAAAAAGACGTCTATCAGCACATTAGCTTCGATTTGGGACGTTTTCAAATACACTTTATTCTTTTATCTTTCTTAGTAGGGAAATAATGAATCTGTTTTAGAAATGTTTAAATTGATACTAACATTATCATTGATGAAGGTTACAAAAACAGATAAGGCACGTATTACCTATGGCTAGAAAAGCGCTGCGGTACAGTGAGGAGCTATCTAAGTTTTTTAGTGTGGGTCTTAGACGATTTTTTCAACAATGAAGTATCGCACAACACGAGGGGGCAGATGAGAGGCAACATTGCGATGGCGTATCGTGTGGCATAAACATATTGTCTGTGATTGTGTGATTTTCGTAGTGCTATTTTTCGTGCTGTAGTGCTTCTTTTTGGTGAGAAAAGATCATTGACTGAATATTTGAACTGTTTTTTGAGGACCGTCTTTAGATAGGAAAACGTAATAACATAGCGTTTGGTGGGACACTATACGAAACAGTAAGTGAAGAGCCAACATCTTGTTTCCGTCATCTCTTATCCACAATATCATCATTTGCTGTTGACGTCGAGTGTAAACTAATGCTGCTCATCGCTGTGATCTCAAATTTGAAATCGTTCGTAACCACCTAGCCCAGATGTGTTTTACCGAAGGAAACGATCCTTTCCGGTAAACAGATTTGATGTTCATTCTTCGAAAGTAGTTTTACAGTATTGTCGGACATGGTTTCGGTAACTGATGTACCGCCTGAATTTTTTGCATTCGGTGAATGCCAATAGTTTTTTGTTTCCATTATCAAGTGAATTTAGTGGCTCGCTGGCGACGTTGTTCTAGGACATATTAGAATATTGTATCATGTTACGTACTGTATATAGTGTAGACCATAAAGGTTCTTTATTTTGTTCATCGTGATTCACTAGCAGCAAATATATGTACATAATTAATTTTTGCTGGTCTGGAACATGGGTGTATCCAGCGAAAGGAAGATGTGGCAGCTTTGCCTCCCTATGAAGAAATTGATACCCTGTATCGCCAGCGAGACAGAAAAAAAAGTCAGAATAAGTTTGAAGAAATGCATCACAGTTATTGGGTGCTGTGTAGTGAGTGGCATGAATTGTGAAGTGTGTTATGCCACAAACTACTATGAGTTGCGTACATCCCGTCCCCATGACCCTATTTTTGCCGACGTTCTACATACACATCTGCTCTGTAGTGTAAATAAATGATATTTGATTGTTGTGTATAAGCAGCAAACGAAGAAACAAGAATTTTGTTCATGAAATGGTTACTTCCTCGTCCAGTCGGTTTAGCTGTTGGTGAATCTTACAGCTAGTATGATCGCGGTCCATGAGACTTATTTGTCCTAGCTCTCCGTCCACAGGCAGCGTTGAACATCATTGATGCTCCCGATTCCGCTGAGGCGAGCAGACACAAGTGGTCAGTCGCGAAAATTCACCACGAACCCCTCAATAGATGTCCAACACAATTTGGAAGATACGTCAGGAACAAAAGAGTTTCACGTGCCTCGACATACGACATGGGAGGTGCGCTAGTAGCTATTTAGCATTTTATTTAACAGCGAGTACAGTTGTATGCGCTTTTTTGCTTTAGAAAAGAACTATCCTGTTTTGACAGTATGTTTTAGGGTAAGGCAACGGTTAAAGAAGATGAAAGAATTTAGAGATGCTATAATGTTCGTAGATTATGAAAATGCTTTTGAGAAATACAATAGACGAGTGATACGTTACATCCTGCAGAAAAAGGTTACTCGGTTCGTCTAATCAACTCCTTTGAAGCTGTTACAAAGGGCCAAAAATTATGATGAAGATTAAAGAACTTGTGTAAATAACTAACAATAAAACAGAGAATTAGACAAGTATGTAACCTGTCTCCAGCTCTTTTCAACTACTAAGTGGGTGACCTAGTCAATGCTTGGAAAGGCAGTATCAGCTACGGCATAAAGATCCACAGGGAGAAATGTTTTAACACTCTGCTATAAGCAGATGCTCAAATGACGAGAGTTCAGTAATGAAATTAAAAACTACGGTCCAAAATTAAACGCAAAATGATTTGAGCAGGCTAAATGAGATTTTTCCGTAGTGTTATAGCGTGAATCTGGAAATAGTGCCATATAAATGTAGAGATTAAGAATAAATTAGAAGTTGATTTAGTGTGTAAAAAAACAGACCTTAACAGCAAAAGATGGCGGAGATATGTTTGAGTACTGTTTATCTTAGCCTGCTGCAGTAAGTTGACAGCAATCCAGTTTCCAGTGATGCTGAAGTCGACTGTCAAGCACTGATTAGTAATCTCAGCTTGGGCTTTGTGGGGCAGAGATGCTGAGGGTATTACATTAGGAAATGGCACACTTAAAGTAGTAAAGAAGCTTTGCTATTTGGGGAGCAAAATAACTGATGATGGTCGAAGTAGAGAGGATATAAAATGTAGACTGGCAACGGCAAGGAAAGCGTTTCTGAAGAAGAGAAATTTGTTAACATCGAATATAAATTTAAGTGTCAGGAAGTCGTTTCTAAAAGTATTTGTATGGAGTGGAGCCATGTATGGAAGTGAAACAAGGACTACAACTAGTTTGGACAAGAAGAGAATAGAACCTTTCGAAATG
This sequence comes from Schistocerca gregaria, assembly GCF_023897955.1. Classification (NCBI taxonomy): domain Eukaryota; kingdom Metazoa; phylum Arthropoda; class Insecta; order Orthoptera; family Acrididae; genus Schistocerca; species Schistocerca gregaria. The sequence continues at coordinate 414,183,145 of NC_064925.1, read as the reverse complement.
TGGTGCTACAGAAGAATGCTAAAGATAAGGTGGATAGATCACGTAACTAATGAGGAGGTATTGAATAGGATTGGGGAGGAGATACGTTTGTGGCACAACTTGACTAGAAGAGGGGATCGGTTGGTAGGACATGTCCTGAGGCATCAATGGATCACAAATTTAGCATTGGAGGGCAGCGCGGAGGGTAAAAATCGTAGAGGGAGACCGAGAGATGAATACACTAAGCAGATTCAGAAGGATGTAGGTTGCAGTAGGTACTGGGAGATGAGGAAGCTTGCACAGGACAGAGTTGCATGGAGAGCTGCATCAAACCAGTCTCAGGACTGAAGTCAACAACAACAACGTACTTGCCAACGGCCTTATCGCAGTGGTTCCTGTCAGATCCCCGAAGTTTACTGCTGTCGAGCTGGTCTAACACTTGGATGGGTGGCCACCCGGTATGCAGAGCGCAGTTCGCAAACGGGGTGCCCTCAGCCCTTGTGAGGCAAGCTGAGGAGATACTTGATTGAGAAGCAGCGGCTCGCCGGCCAGAGTGGTCGAGTGGTTCTAGGCGTTAGAGTCTGGAAGCGCAAGACCGCCACGGTCACAAGTTCAATTCCTGCCTCGGGCATGGCTGTGTGTGTGTCCTTAGTTTAGTTAGGTTTAAGTAGTTCTAAGTTCCAGGGGACTGATAACCTCAGAAGTTAAGTCCCATAGTGCTCAGTGCCACTTGAACAAAGCAGCGACTCCGGTCTAGTAAATTGTCATACGTCCGGGAGAGCGGTGTGCTGACCACATGCCCCTCCATATCCGCTTCTAGCGACGCCTGTCGGCTGAGTATGACACGGCGGCCGGTCGGTAACTTGGTGCTTCCTGGCTTGTTCGGATGGAGTTTAGTTTTTAGACTCCTATACTTGAGTTGAGACGCGTTTATCAGCTTACTGAGTATCTGTATGTTGCGTTGAGCTCGATTCATGGTTTCTTAGGATTTACCTTTAACATTACATCACCAGAAAAGCACCACTTTCAAGCACGTTCCTGTTAGATCGCTTCCTTGTCTGTCAACCTCTTGGGTACTGGTTCCACAATTGATTCTAAATCAACTTAAATGTGACGTAGAGTCTTGAACTGTATGGGACTGTGAGAAATTATTTTACACTTTTTAGTCCTATTTAATGATGTGGTAAATTCAAAAATCACTTTTGTTTAAATAATTATTTTTGCTTATTTCTGTAGTGAATGTGTTAAATTTCTCAATCGATTTAAAAAATTGGTAAGATCATAACATGTGGCATATTCCAGGTTATTTTCGGTGTCAACTAATTTATTGCATTCCCCTAGGTATCTCGTGGTAAATCATGTGTGTACACAGAGATTATTAGACGTCCTATTACACTCTCCTCGGATATTGGGTGCTAAGATATTTTCTGTGGAATATTCTAAAAACAGTATATCGTGCTGCGTTTTATTAGTCAGAACAAAGGGTCTAGTGTCCGACTAGAAATTATACTCTGAGAGTGTCCTTTCCAAATAGAGGTAGTTACTTCTAAGTTTTGTAGGAAATAAAGGTGGATCGTTCACTCACTCGATCTCTCCCTCTCTCTCTCTCTCTCTCTCTCTCTCTCTCTCTCTGTTTCTTTCTTCTGTTCTCAATCTGCTCGACACTTATGCACCATTGCGAGTTAGGTGTACACCAGCATCGCATATTTGGTTGCATCTGCGCGTGCGTTCCTATGAGCTTGAGTGTTACGTTTAAGAGCTTTTTCGTAGCCGTAGCTGTGGATCACCTATCATTGACTGCAAGGGACGTTAATATTATTGCACTCTCTGCTGCTCCTCCTCCAAATGGAGGTCTTTTTGCTAACCTCAGAAAGAAGCAACGTTAAGCAACTCAGTTTCTAGTGAGCATACGACCCTTACAGTCTTAAAAAATTACCATGTGCGTTTGTGGCAACTCAAGTCTACTTGTTTACGTACTGGACAACAGAGAGGGAAACTGAGCATACAATTTCGTCAGGGGCGAACTGGGCAACGACGTGGCAGAAAGTCGACATTTTCGTGTCAGAAGAATTATTTCACTTTTCTCTTCAGCATGTGACTTTAGAACAACTTATGAAAATCTCTGGACTTGGCTGAACGGGTAATTTTAACTCTTTTAAAGCCATATAGAGCGCAAATAACTCAATGCTACCTCACGCAACTATTCCTTCTAGTCGATAGATCAAGCTATCCGATACATGCTTAAGATTCGTCCGTTTGCCACAAGTACCTTGTACTCTTTTGGCGCAATTTATGGGCAAATTGGTGGTAGACTCTTCTTATGTGGAAGTGGGTTTAAAATGACAGGGCAAAGAATTTGTGGAAATTTGTACAGAGAGCCAAATAAGTAGGGAAACAGTAACTAGTGGGAACCGTTGTTTGTCCTTGTGTTATCAGTTGACGTGAAGAACAGAGAAAGAAACGGAAAAGAAAAAGGAAAACGTACAGCGTTGGCAACTATAAAGCTGTGTTCTGTCCCATGAAATCATGCGTACTGTTCGTACATTGTTCTAAAATGCAATGCGAAACCCCCCACGCTTTACATCACGTATCATAATACTTGTTGGAAAACTGTGTACCTGTTTTAATTGGCACTGTAAGTCCCCACAACCCGACAAGGCTTCAATCATCGATTTGGTTCTTAGAACATGTTCGGTCTACATGTATTATTGTACTAACTGAAACCGTTACTTTGGTCAGAATTTGTAAATCATTCATGAGCTAATATTTAAATTTCCTAAAAACACTCCATTATCAGACATTTCGACGTTTCTGTAGGTTCCATCTACTAGAATACTGAGTAGTAAAATATCTTCGTAGGGACCTCTCCCTGTTCTCATTCCAATCTTTCTGAGCGTCCAACAGTCCATAATGGACACGCTGTAATTCCGTATGATCAGTACGTGACGTTATATCTATTTTCTTCTTCGCAGATGTTCCGAAGGCTTTTGGGCGTGTTCTGCCTCCGGTCTCGGCGGGAGGCAGAGGAAGACTTTTACGGAGACCTGATAGACGTCGATTTAATTGGAAAGCCAGAGGTGAGGACCACCGAGATTTATTGGAAAAACAGTAATGACTCTTAGGTGCACCCACGTTTACAAAGATAATTACTTGAGACCTCAGATTAATGTAAGGCCTTCTGGATTTAGTAAATCTATCTTAGCTACTCGTAGTTATAAATAGGTCATCTTAGAATAACAACTATTCCTTTGTGCCTTTGTTAAACGTGCTTGTAGCGCTAATAAAACGAAATATCCTTCGGCTTTCTATGCGAGTATATCCGTTTCGTAGGAACTCTGCAGCCACAGGCCTGCTCAAAATTGTACTTTGTACAAGAAGAATGTACTTTAAATAAAAAAGGAGGTTACGCAGGACATTAAGAGTCAGAAATCACTTACGTTTCTGAGTTTTAATATTAGTTGGACCTATTCGAAATCACAAGAGCTGCACAAGAATTTACGGAATGTGGAGAAATGTCTTCATAAACTGGTTGCTGTTGGTTCCAAAATCGGTACCAACGTAGTGTACATTACGTGCAACTACTGCAAGTACAGCATTTACCACTACTGAACATTCTCTATAAAATCTGATAAATTTAATGCAAGAACTGTATCTGATCTCACTTATGCATGATGATGATTCGTTAGCTGATACTGGGACCAAATGAGTAGGCGATGATTTTAGGTCCGGCTTAGCCACTTGCAGGTTTTCAAGTCGTCCGTTGTAACTGAATGTGCGTACACGTGCTCGATATTTAGAGGTCTCAAAGCAGTGAGTGGATCCATTAGCTTCTTCTGTTTTGCTTATGGAGGATGTTATGAGTGTGAGATGTTAGGTACCAATTGGAGGTAGTTTATGTGACTTTTTGTACTGCTCGTACTTGGCTGGTTCTTGTGGTCTGACGATAGAAGTTCTGAAACTAATTGGATTTTCTAGAGACTATTTCTGAGTGACTTTTTCACTATGTGTCGCCGTCACAGGAGGGTTTCAGGAGGGGCCATGTTCAACGACTTAAACGTGGCGACCCACGTTTTAGTCACGTAGTAGAGAGGTTGGATCACATCGTTTTAGCTTGTTAAACTAATTTATATGCATAAAATGTAAGCTTTCACGGCCGGTAATGTCTTCACTTGAAACCACTGGTCTGGTAGGCCGTGGCCGATTTATAAAACTCTCCCCTGACGTTTCATCTCTCACTCCTAGAGACATCCTCGGAGAATATCTGTCGCAGTCGGAGACGAAATGCCATTAGAGAGTTTTGTACACTGACCAGAGATTATCAGCCCGGATGATTTAAGCGAAGATAATTTAAAAGCAGTTTGCTTCAAACCCATTCTAAGTACAACACATTAACGATCCAGACTCAAGGTATAATACTGTCGTATTGTTACCTTATGACCGTCTGGAAAACAATCCAAGTATGTGCTACCAAAGCTAAGACCTTTCTGTCTAACTGATAAATGTTGCAAGGCTGCTGAATTTAATACACTAACAGAAGATTAATTTAACTTATGGTGCGAGTAGACGCCCACAAAATATTAGATGTTACATAAAAGATAGAAAATAAAACTGGTAATCAACAAATGGATGAATTGTGACCGTGGAAACAAATCTCCCACAGAGGATGAGCGCCGCGCGTTGGCGGCTGCGCTCAGACGAGGACGAGTTGGTTCTGCTGGCAGCGCAAGCGGAGAAGTCCCGGCCACCGCCTGCTGCCATTGATGTAGCCTGCGGCAAAGTCATCGGGAAGGTAAGGCGGCACTAAACACACAACTTCAATTATAACTCGCTGCTAAGGGTTAAGTTAGATTACATACAACATACCCTTTTCTCAGGCCAATATAAAGTGGCACAAGTATTGTTAATACTGGAAGATAATAATTATGATCCTTGTCACCGTTAATGATTTCCCCTGAAGAGCCTTCCCTTTCTTTCGATCACACACAATAATAGACAGAAGTTCTCTCTTAATGTACACTTTGTCCATACGAGTCACACTATACAATTATTGGTACTGTAGTTGCGTGAAGGAAGTCTTATGAATTTTAAAGGGAAGAATTGCTTTTGTGTGCAGGTGAACGATGGCTGGATGGTTGTGACGACTGCCGACATCCATGAGCCGGCTGTGGTGGAGTGTGACGAGGACATCCCGCCGATCCCTCGCCGCCGGAGAGGGTGTCGGAGGGTCTGGGCGGAGAGAGTCGGGGAGAAGACCGTTGTGCGCCCACCTGGGGGCCGGGCACACCGCCTCACTACCCATTAAACGTATTCATGACGAGGACATCCCACCAGTTCCTCGTCGTCAGTGTGGGTGTTGGAGGTGCTTGGTGAAGAAAAGTCAGGGACAGGGACAGGGATAATTACTCACTAACCAATAGTCATGTTCGTGAGGAACTGATTACAGTGGGTATCCCAACAATGCCTCAACGTTGGGGATGTGTTAGAGATGCTGGCCAGAGAATGTCACGGCTAAAAGTCTTGGGCAACTGCAAATTGGATGGTGACAACAGCTTTTCTACAAGCCAGGGAACATATTCATGAGGAACTTAGAACAGTGTATGAGGAGGGCATATCACCGATGCCTCATTATTGGACAGGGTGTTCGTGCTGCTAGATGGATAATGTCATGACTGGGACTCTTGCATGTCTGCAAATTGAATTGGGATACCGGCTCACTATCCAGTGAACATATTCATGTGGAACCAAGTACATTGGCTCAGAAGGACATCCCACTGATGCCATGTCATCAGTGACAGAGCTGGTGGTTTGGGCAGAGAAAATCAAGACTAAAACTATTGTTTGTCTGAAAAGTGAATGGGGACACCGACTCACAGATATTTAAAGTGAATGAATTATTAAATGAATTGATAAAATGAAACTTTAAAAGCATCCATGTAAAAGAATGTTAATGAAGCTTTAATATCATTGAACTCCATTTAAACAAGTATTGAAATAAAATTAGTAATATCTAACAAAGATGTACGATTATTTCTCTCTCTTTACACGTATGACTGCATTTAGACAAATATTTTAGAATGTTATCTTTTTTGATGCCCATCACCCACAGAAATATTATACACAGACTGCCGTAACTTTCAGTACAGAGGATATCCTTCTTCATCATTACAAATGGCACATAATAGTGAGTTCATTTGGCTTACGACCAACTAACAAACAAGTTACACACGTAGTCCATTTTACCTGTCTGCACTGATGCATAGTGCAGTTGTATTTTTACATAAATGCCTTTGTTTCTGACCTAACGGAAATGAAACAGCCATACAACAGTATAACATAGCTGTGAGTGAGAGCGCGCCATTCGCTTGAATGTCTACGACAGAAAAGAAGTGAAAACAGAGGACGATTAAACTGAACATCGATTGAAAGTTGCGAGGAACTAAAGCGAACAACGATTTTCTTAAAACTCCATTGCTCTCCTCTCAACTACAGGGATTTCATTCTACACATCAATAAAATTTTTATTCCATGCAAGTATCTAAGATAGTTTCTGATATTACAGGGTGCCTAAGGGTTACAGGAGTCACAGTTTTTAATCAATCATCAGTAAATGTAGTTTCTGGTTTGGAAGTGTCGAGCGCAAATTCCAGTGTTACTCAAGACTACTGAACATTTAATAAGGACAATATTCACACACACCATATTCTGAACACGAAAAGAGTTGACGTACACAGAAACGATCCTACAGACACATAAGTAACATCACTGCACTACGTGGCGAAATTTAATGAGTGTAAGTAGATGAATTAATGAATACACACAAAGTATAAGCTAATTATGTACAGAAAAAATATTAATGTGTTGGGAATATCCCAAGGTCACCGGCCTTATCATTATACTCAACTGCTCAACTTTAGTGTTTGCAAAGCATGAATATAAATGTTGCGAGTGGGCCAGACAACAATGAAGAGCATTCGCCGGTGACAACACCAACGCCATTTTATTCAGTAGAACATTAACACAAATTCTTCTCCCCTTACTCTTACGAAAAAACTAAATTTTTACCAAATTCTTAACAAGAAAAAGTTTCCCATATTAGCTAAACCCGTCTTTTGTTTATAATACTTTTGCAGTGACCGAAAATAACCTTTTTTGTATACTTAAAAATTCGTTAAAGCTGCTAAAATTCGCCGTAAGCTAGAAGTAAACACACAACAAATGTGTTACGCCCGTCGGTGACGTATGTTTAGAACAAAACGAAGCTATATGAATATAATTGAGACCTCGGTTATGCGGTGATAATGGAACAGACAGCATCGGTGGTGCAGCGCTGCCATCCACGACCGTACTGGTAGGTGGGCAGATCCCATACAATGTCAACTACAACAGACGCAAAACTAATCTTCAGAACTTATAACAGTGCACTCCATTTACAGCAAAGTAAGGACAAATTCTGGTACATAACAAATTGTAAGGCAACATAAATTGATAAAACCATATGCTCAACGACTACACACGAGTATAAGCAAACTATCTGCAGGCGCAACTCAGAATTGCAATGGGTTATACAGTCGTCTGCAACACCAAAATTACAGTAAAACCAGAATTACAGTAAAAGGCGAGAAGACAAGTTATCAACGCTCCAAAATTATTTTACCATATGAATAATGACGGCCTTGAAAATAGTAGCTTTTTTAAAAATGAATCTCCATATTTTTATTGGGAGACAAAATAAACATTAAATGCCCAAAAAAAGATGTACTACATCTGATCCGGAATAACTTCAATGAAAAGGGTAGTTATCCTAAATATAAACTGCACTGCTCTTAAATAGGAGACACGACAGAATTTCAATCTCCAGAAGTTTTTCATCAGTAGTTGGTGATAACAAATTAAATGAAAAAAGCAGGACCTATTAAAAAATCTTCACCAATGAAATGAGCATCAGTTATTTTGGAATGAACCGCGACAGGCAACAAGTACAGCGATACAGTTGAGGGGAACCTGGCTGTACTACCACGATGCTAGGGAGAAAAGCACGAAGTTTAACTTAACAAGCTCACTGAAATACATCATGAATTAATAGGGAAGGGCACAGAAGGTGTCATCAAACTTGGATTAGGCAAATTTATGGAGTTTACTATCACCCCAAAAGTGGCCAAAACGACGTCCTTGTACACAACAGGACCCTAGCCGCCGATAAAGAGTTTAATACGTCAGGGCTGAAAGGCGGTAGATGAATTACCTCAAGTGGGAGAAGTTTTGTGAGTGTTGGAACATTGTGAGGAATTTGCGAATGCATTAACGTTCCACAACAGTGATACTTCAGTTGACGTATTTGTTGACTATTGGTTTGTTCTGTAAGAGTGTGGCTGATGTGGTAGAGATTCCGTTAATGTTGGATGACTTAGAGAGGCAGGTTTTGTGATAAAGTTAATGGTCACGAGTTTGGGCCGAACTGGCGGTGTTCTGACGTGATGACTAATAAACTCGGTGTCACCACCAGGATTCAGTATAACATCGGTTTGATGGACGATATTCTGGTTTGCTAACGTCCATAACGGTTGCGCCACTCAAAATGAAAATTTTGTGACAGCTGATTAATGAGAGGCATCGAGTCGGTGTGATACGGGTTTTCACCTCTCCGTATGCGTCGCCCATGTTTCAGGCACCGAAGGGTCAAGCCGGTAGTTAGCGATCGGTAGTTGATTATACAATTCCTAACCAAAAGCCGTCTTAAAATCTGTATCGCTCCCGGACTTCCGTAACTGTTCTATTTCCTTTGCAGGGGGCACAGTATACTACCGTCCTCAATTTGAACAAGGTGTACCAGAAGATTTCTCTCACTGAGGACTGTAAACGTGCGACAGGGTTTGACACCGTTTGGAAGCTGTACCAGTTCGGTAGTGTTCGTTTCAGTTTATACACCGAAGCGGCAGTACTATCATTTCTCTTAGACTCTGTTTTGGGGGACGCGTGATTCAAATCAGTGTGCAGCAAAGTCCTTATTAGCCTGCAGGAAGTGGGTTTGACCGTTAAAGCATCCATGGTAAATCTGGAACTAAGGGAGCTTCCCTTTTTAGGACCTTGGTTCTCACCTAGTGTTGGTAAAATATATCAGAGAAAGAGACTAGATCTTTAGAGAAGAAGGAAATACCTCTCTTTATCCGTATCTCACATTTTTTTGTAACCTTTGTTTAGAATTTTGTCCAATTTGCAGCCACAGTAAACGGCTTGAGGAAGAAAGGGTTGAGTCTCCAGATGGGGGAAACCCAGCACGCGGTCTTTGAGACAATTATAGTATCTTTGAGTGTTCTGCATGTTTTGGATGTTACGGATTTTGAACGATCCTTCATTGTCCAAACGTGTGCTTCTAATTCTAGCGTCGTTGCTGTCGTTCCACAAAAAAACGATGGAGTGCGACCGTTTAGCTTATGGTTCCAGAGCCATGTCCCACACGTAACTGAAGTACTCCGTGTGAGTGGGAAGTCTTCTTGGTTTTGGCCTTCCAAAAGTTCAAGTTCCACTTTGAGCTTTGCCATTTGTCCTCGGAACAGACCGTCAGGCTTTGATTTGGGTGGTCGCGAGATCCAGAAAGACAGGACCAATCGCGAGGTGGGTTCGAGGTGGGCTGTGTATGTTTACACCTTTCGTTTCCTTGTCAGGCACATCCAGGGAGCAAATAATCTGGTAACAGATTCATTTAGCCGTATGTTCCAGGAGCATGCAACGGAATAACAGCTGTAACATGATTCACTGGACTCCAAATGGGTTTCAATCGTGTTCTCTGATGTACAAGAGCTCTTTGGGAAGTTGCTGGACAAATTAGAGGCAGGAACCATAGAATCAGGGGATGAGAAAAAATCCTGATACTGGGAAAGGTGTCAGGTAATGAACTGAGAGAAGAAGTATATGTTTTAAGTCTAAGAGCGTTTACCGTGATTTATTTTCAAAGAATATTCTTAAGTATTTATTTTATTTACTAGCGATTCATCAAGAACATTAGCACCCGCATCTCGTGTTCGTGCGGTAGCGTTCTCGCTTCCCACGCCACGGGTTCCCGCGTTTGTATTCCCGGCTGGGTCAGGGATTTTCTCTGCCCCGTGATGGCTGGGTGTTTTGTGCTCTCCTTAGGTTAGTTAGGTTTAAGTAGTTCGATTTTAACTTGTAAGGTGAAAGGGTGGCGACTTTATATACTAAAATGATCATTTAAATAAGAGCCCATGATATGCAATCTTATATAAAATTCTACAAGTTTGGCCAGACCATAGTTAAGATTCTCTACAGTACACAGATACCGCCTCTTAAGATCATAGGCAATAATATCAAAGTTTCCAAAGATCGAAACATATTTCAGATATTAGACCGTTACACTCCAACCAATAAATTCGTTAACACACCAAATCCGACAAACATGACGGAGGTAGTTGCTAACGTACGGTAGATTGACTGGGAGAGTACCGCCCCCAAAGCAAACGACTGGTGAATTCACAAAGAAAACATGTAGAATGTAACAAGAGTAAATCAAACAACATGTCACCAATCACTTGACTTTTAATAAACGGCGATTCCTCGAGAAGACCTGGCGCAGCACCCCCAAATCGCTCTTCCGAACCGTCCCCTGCAAGTCGCTTCAACGGACGCAGGAAGGCGCGCCGATCTCCCGTCTCACGCCGTCGCAGCTCACACCGACCAGACTCATGTCGTGGGTTGACTCCTGTTGCTCTCGTGTCGACCGCGAAGTCACTACACCGCGCTATAAGCCGCGGCCCATTGGGCTCACGTGGCGACTTCACATGCGCCAACGCTCCAGACCGACGAGTCGTCTTGTGTCTCAGTGTGCGACCGACCAACCAATCATTCCAACCGCCAATGACCATTGGCTGAGAAAACTCGAGCAGAATGGCGGCCTAACGCGCAGACTCAGATGCAGCGAAGAAGCCCCGACCGGACGACCACTCGCTGAGTTCTCTTACTGCCTAACAAACCCGGACGAGAGACACAGGAGCAAGCTGGAGACGAGAGACTGACCCAGACTGACCGAATGGCGGGCTCATAGCGCCCCTTAATTTCACGTGAAGAGGCAACCTTTCCCCTTTCCCACCAGAGGGAGACACCAAAGCTGCGATTGTCACAGCGGCGCCACCGCCACCAGAAACGGAGGGCGACTGTTTCACGCTACGCGCTGCAGCGCGCTCTTCAAAACAGCAATTTTTACCCCGGCTCAGAGCGATAGATCCTTTAAGATCTGTTCACCAGAGTAACTAGTGTTGGCCATTTTTTAGTATTTTGACAACCCCCTTATTTCCCGTCATTTGGAAGTGAATAAAACGGTTATGAAAGCTAAACATTATCTGTCTGGTCCACAACGAATAAAGATGTACGTAAATTAGTGGGTAAGTGTGAAGATTGCAAATGCGTCAAGCCCAAATATAGTTCTACAGAAGGCTTACTTAAGTCCACATGGGGAATTGATCCCATGGACAAAATGTTGATTGATGATGTCGCACCAGTCACAAGGCAAAGGGTTTGGTGCGGCCCGCAACGAATTCCACTCCTGTGCTAACCTCTTCATCTCAGAGTAGTATATCCAGCCTAAGTGTTCCGTTATTTGCTGGAAGTATTATAATCTCTGTCTTCCCCTACAACTCCCTCTAGTACTATGGAAGCATTTCTTTGATATCTTAACAGATGCCCTATCATCCCGTCTCTTCCCCTTGTCAATGTTTTCCACGTATTTTGTTCCTCACCGATTCTGCGTAGAACCTTCTCATTCCTTACCTCAGAAATTCATATAATTATCAACATTCGTCTGTACCACCACATCTCAGATGCTTCGATTCTATTCTGCTGTGATTTTCCGTAGTCCATGTATCAATGCCATACAATTCTGTGCTCCATACGTACAGTTTCAGAAATTTCTACATCAAACTAAGTCCTATGTTTGACACTAGTAGACTTCTCTTGGCCAGGAATGCCATTTTTTCCATTGCTAGTCTGTTTTTGACGTCCTTGCTCCGTTCATCATTGGTTATTTTTCTGCCTAGATAGCAGAATTTCTTAGCTTCATCTACTTCGTGAGCATCAGCGTTGATGTTATGTTTCTCGCTGTTATCATTTCTGCTACCTCTCATCGCTTTCGTCTTTCTTGGATATACTCTCTGCTCAGATCCTGTATTCAATAGATAGTTCATACCGTTTAGCATATCATGTAATCCTTCTTTAGTTTCAATCAGGATAGCAATGTCATAAACGAATCGTATCACAGAATTTTAACTCCACTCCTGAAGCTTTCCTTTATTACCATCATTGCTTCTTCGATGTACAGATTGAACAGTAGGGCGGAAAGTCTACGTCCCTACCTTACACCCTTTTTATTCCGTTTGCTTCGCTCTTAATCACCCACTCTTATTATCCCCTATGGGCTTTTGTACATATAAAATATTACCCGTCTCTCTCTATAGCTTACCCCTATTGTTCTCAGAATTTAAAACAACCTGCACCATATTATATTGTCGAAGGCTTTCTCCAACTCGACAAATCCTAAGAACAGGTCTTGGGTTTCCTATAGTCTTGCTTCCATTATCAACTGCAGTCTCAGAATTGCCTCACTGGTGGTTTTACCTTTTCTAAAGCTAAACTGATCGTCATATAATACATCCCACAATTTTCTTTTCATTTCTTCTGTATATATAAGTCTTTTCACCAACTTGGGTGCGTGATCTGTAAAGCTGACTGTGAGATAATTCTGGTTCCTTTCTGCTCTTGCACTCTTCGGAGTTGTGTGGATCATATTTTTCCGAAAATCAGTTCGTATGACACCAGACTCTACTAAACACCCATCACTTACACATACCCTTCAAAAACATGTCTGAGTTACGCAGACTCGGATAGATCTCTCAATCGCGATAGTCACGCGGAATCTTCGACGGTTTTCTGTGCCAGGCCTTTTGACAAGCATTTGGTGAGGCAATTGCTGATTGATAGGGAAGGCGGAAACAGCGGCTGAAGGCCTTTCAGTCCTGACATATTGAACTTTATCAACCCGAGAGTGGTATTTTGGTCAAATCAACGTTCTTGTATAGATCAAGTCTACATTCGTCAAGATAGAGTTTAATATGTTTTAACTGAACGCACTCACTTTTCTTTTTAATTTGAGAAACTTGCAGCTTGGTATCTTTGCCCGTGACGACATTGTGTACCAAGGGGCTGAGAGTGTTGAGCATCTGGATGTTCTAGCTTGGACCCACAAAGTGAGAGACCAACTTAGAAAATTTGGCTACTTCACCCTAGCCTTGGCCACAAAATAAGAAGTAAAAACATGAACACCAACCCTTACCCTGCATACATGGTGACCCTTATTATAGCACTGTGCCTACCTCCAATGTGTGAGCATAGTATTCTTTCTCCTTGTTTTCCATTGCTGCTGTATGACCTCAGGCGTGACTTTGCCCGGCAAAGATCGTTCAAAGACCGTAAAGTAGATAGTGGAGAATTCAGAGGGTATCTCCACGTCAGGCAGAAGGGTGTTGCCTTACGAATCTCGTGAAGACCCGTATCAAAGGCTGAGTTGAACCTTGGAATAGAGAAAGTCCACTAGTGCTGGGATTCTGTGTCATACATGATCAGTGCAGTTTTTAAATTACAGTTCATTGTTTCGGCAGTAGAACGCCGAGGGCCGTACGGTAGGGTGATGAACAGAATCGCTTAAATTGACTGGACAGAAAGGCTCAGTACTGTCACCAACCATTGTCTGAAGGAGGGCAAAAAGTGGAGAATAGTCTAGACAACTGGCGTATGGTGAAGGCAGTAGTCATTCGACTGCACGGAACCAACTTTATACACAAGGAAATAGCGTCCCTGTAGGCTAGGTGTAGCGCGCTTGTGTAGTAATCAAAACGTTCCCGGCTCCCTGTGTGAACCCGCAATGGGTTAAATTTTGATTATTAATAAATATTGGCGGCCGAAGACTTTCGGGGTAAGAAGTCCCCATCATTATGCCAACAGCCTTGTTGAAGAGGGCGGAGCAGCGGCCAGAGGTTTATAACCCCACTTGTCCTCGGGGTGGGAAATACCCCTAAAGGAGAAAGAATCAGCAGTGGCCAACGGCATGTGGATGTGAAAGGCAATGGAAACCATTGCATCAGATCATGTAACGCTTATCCAGAGGACACATGGCCTGTAACTGAACAAGTGTCTTGATGTTCTCTTCGTTGGCAAAAGATTCGGGAACAGTCCCCCCTATCCGATCTCCAGGAGGGGGCTGCCAGCACTAGGGGACCATGAGAAAAAGATTGAATACTCAGATAAGGAATAAAGATTTCGAGTCATGGCGTGGAATGTCAGAAGCTTGTTCATAGTAGGGATGGTAGAAAGTTTAAAAAGAGAAATGCAAAGGCTTAATCTACACTCAGTTATGGCCATTGTTGTGTTCTGGAAAGCAGTCATGCATTTGTGGTCATATGAGTGTAGGGTAGTATCAAGAACAGCAAAAAATAGTGTAAAGGGGGAAGGATTCAGTATAAATAGGAAGGTAGGGGACGTAGACTGTTACTGTGATATAGGCAGTACAATTGAAGAGGAATGGACATCTCTAAAACTGGAAACAAATAGGTACAAACCCGGTAACTGAGAACAAATGATGGCTAAGAAGCAAATACTTTAGCTGATCGATGAAAGAAGATACTATAAAAGTGTTTAGGGAAAGGCGGGTATACAAAGATACAAATGGCTGAGGAATTAAATAAATAGGAAGTGAAGAGAACCTAAGACAAAACTGCTGCATGAAAAACGTGAAGAAATCGGAAAATAAATGACTGTCAGAAGGACTGACCCAGCATACAGGAAAGTCAAAACAACTTTCGCTGACATTAAAAGCAATGGTGGTAACATTAAGTATGCACCGGGAACTCCACTGTTAAATGCAGAGGAGAGAGCAGTTTGGTGGAAAGAGTACATTGAAGGCCCTTACCGACTCGGAAGATTTGCCTGACGTAATAGAAGAGGAAACAGGAGTCGATTTAGAAGAGATAGGGGAAGCAGAACTAGAATCAGAAGGGCTCAGGAAAACTTAAGATCGAATAAGGCAGGAAGGATAGATAACTTTCTATTAGAATTTCTATGATCATTGGGGGAAGTGGCAACGAAAATACTGTTCACGTTGTGTTTAGTAGAGTCTGTCGACATACGACCTGACTTCGGAAAAATATGATCCATACAACTCCGAAGACTGCAAGAGCTGAGAGATGCCAGAATTATCGCACATTCAGCTTTACGCCTCACGCATCCAAATTGGTGACAGGATAATATACAGAACAAACGAAAAGAAAATTTGGGGATGTATCAGATGATTATCTGCTTAGCGTTAGGAAAATTAAAAGCACCAGAGATTCAAATCTGAGATTACAGTTGATAATGGAAGCAAGACTAAAGAAAAACCAAGACATGTTCATAGGATTTGTCGAGTTGGAGAAAGCATTCGACAATGTAATATGGTGCAGGTTTTTCGAAATTCTGAGAACAATAGGGATAAGCTATGGAGAGCGACGGGTAATATTTCATATGTACAAAAGCCCAGAGGGAATAATAAGAGGGTAACTAAAAACAAAGCGGTCGGAATAGAAAGGTGTAAGGCAGGGATGTAGAGTTTCCGCCCTACTGTTCAATCTCTACATCCATGAACAAGATCGGTGCTCCTGTTGATGGTGTCCATTATAATGAGGTATCTGTTATCATGGAGGGTCGGGAGTCGGTAACTGGATATACATGAAAGAAAAACCTTTAATGTTTAAATGAAATGGTTGCTCGATCTGTATATTTACGATAGTTGCGTAATGGATAGCAGTAGGACGTAGAAATGAAAGTTTTGCGAGAGAATAAGTGCTCTGGTAAAAATATCACACTTATTGAAGACACAACGGAACAAGCTAATAAACTAAACGATTAACAAATGGGTGATTAAATGATGACTAACTGAAATCCTCTGCTGCCGCCAGGTGTTGTTGATATACCTCGATATAGACAGCTGACAATGTTTTCCTCGACCGGGACTCGAACCCGGAATCTCTTGCTTACATGGCAGACGCTCTATCCATCTGAGCCACCGTGGACACATATGAATAGTTAGACTGCTGCGACGTATCCCGTACACGCTTCCCGTGAGAGACTTATTCCCAACTGTCCACAATTCTACATACGTAATGTACCTTATAGACATTTGCCCATTCACTGGTTACTCGCGCCCGCTTTGGCGATTCCCGTAAGAGTTTGGGCAACCTGTGCGCAATCGCACAGACGAAGGTCAGTGTCTAGGTAGCCTTTAACTAGTAAAACAGCACGCTCCTAATCAAAATTTCCACTCACCTCGCGTCTTGTGACAACACTGGCGCAGATTTCTCGAAAGCACAACAGCAAACGGCAAGCAGGCAGCAGCTAATCTAGATTTCAGTTTCAAAATGAAATTTCCAAACAATATTCAAACTGTTGCTTATCTCATGGTGGAATGTGGCTAATGATTTACAAAGTGTACAATGATGAGAGACAATTTATATAAAAATATATCAACTTAATCAATTGAAATCTTGACGTATGAGTCAAACTTATTGTGTTACAAAAAACTATTATGAAAAATTTGTATTTCTTTCACTTTTCAATGAATACATCATATTCATTATAGCTGTCCTCCTGTTGCAGCTAATCGGTCCAATCTCTGTACCTTACCGAGCTCCCCAGCAACCACCTTCCACTTCATTCCGTCATAATGTAACCCCATCTATTCTCATATATCTAATTACATTAGTGAATATCCAGAACATATTTCCTAGGGATTCAGATTAATTCTTTCCACAGACACTTTTAGTGCTCATAAGAGCTCTTTTTGCCTCGTAACCTTTATTATTTACACAGTTTCGCATCCCTCTACTTCTAGAGCTTCATCGAGATACTTGACATTCCAGTATACGATGTACGTAATGGATTTGGTTCCTCATAAATGGTGCTACATCAGTTTTCTTGGACATGACACCTAGATCCTGTTTTTTGCACCAGTTTTCCGAAGTCTGTTGAAAACTTTCTGCTGTTGCGACTTGGAAAACTTTGTCGCGGAATTTGTAAATTTTCGCAATTTTATTCGTACCGCGTCCAGGTGGTAGAGGCCAGCCCAGCCGATGCGGCAATTAAGTAAGGCACTGGACGGTATTGTTGACATTATGACAAAACAGTGCAGGCAGAGAGGCATTTGCGACACCGATCAACGGCCGAGCGCATGAAACGAAGTGTGAACAAGAGTGAAGTAATATTTTATTACATTTTATTCCTCGAGAACGTACGTGATACCAAAAAACCTCACACTTTACATATTTAACTGGGTCTAGCAACCATTTATCACTAGAGAACGAGCTACGAAAAGCTATCGGGAAAAGTAATATGAAAAAGCTACTCGTCATCCTCCTACAGGTGTACATCTGAAGCATAGCTGTAAGCCTACAAATAAACGAACTGCACTGAGTTGCAAAGGATGCACACCTGATCTGTGCAAGGACGTTGTTACGACCAAATTACCCACCCTCGTACTGATCAGGTCTCCACCCTCCGAGAAAAAGTTTAACATGTAACATGTCATGGTCGATCGGAGGTAGGCCATCCTTAGAGAGTTTGGACTTTGTATTACAGTAGGCTCACAGGCGATGGGACACAGCATCTCTGAGGTAACGATGAAATGGAGAATTTCCCTTACGACCATTTCACGAGTGTACCGTGAATATTAGGAATCCGGTAAAATATTAATGCAAAGCCTCGCCTTGTCCGTCAACAGTTGGAATGATGTTGGACCCCTGGTAAGTCTAGATACAAGTCTGACAGATGACACGTACGTAAGCATCCTGTCTGATAACATGCATCCCTCCATGTTCATTGTGAATCCCGACAAACTTGGGCAATTCCAGCAGGACAATGTGACACCCCACACGTCCAGAATTGCTACAGAGTAGCTATAGGAATACTCTTCTGAGTTTAAACACATACGCTGGCACCAACCACCCCAGACACGAACATTATTGAGCATACCTGGGACGTCTCGCAACGTACTGTTCAGAAGAGATCTCCATCCCCTCTTACTGTTACTGATTTTTGGGAAGCCTTGCAGGATTCATGGTGTCAGCTCCCTCCAGCGCTACTTCAGACATTAGTCGAGCCCATGTCGCGTCATGTTGCGGCAGTTCAGAGTGCTCCCAAGGGGCCTGCAGGATATTAAGCAGGTGTACCAGTTTCTTTTGCCCTTCAGTGTATAGGAAAGAAAAACCTCGCGCGGCTGCAGAATCGCTAGTTCACACCGGCCGCCAATTACCTGTGTAATCCAGTCATCTATTTCCAGGGATGTCGGCTGGACAGGACGTGACACGTTGTCAAAAGAAAATACCAAAGTATTCTTCCTGAGATTTGTAGCTAGGCTAAATACAGGGACGAAATTTCGGTTAAACACCCAAAATTCCAATTAACATCAGCACGACCAGAAGGAGCAAACAGATTACAAGGAATATGAGCCAACGCGGAGATGAACTGACGGATAACACTCAACGAAGCTCAAGTACAGCGATGTAAACACGGAATTGCAGAGCTGCAAAGAAAACAGCGTCCACTCGCTATCGCAGCTGAAAGTGAACTACCACTAAACCACGAGCTGCGGACAACCTCTTTGCTAACTGATATGTGCTGTATGGGACTGGCTCTTAAGCCACACTAGCAGATTACTTTTACTCTCACAGAGTTAGATATGTAATTTGTCTTTTACACTCTCATTCACGCTTTTCATTCATCAGGTTAGATGAGGAAAGGATGTATATTCCTACATACTGCACATAGATGTATTGAATATGCGTAATTGTGCTCGGACAGTTACCAAACGTTAGTAAAATGTGAAGTGAAATTAAGATTATATAGCTTGTAGCCACTAAAGACGAACTTAGCGGCTCAGTCTTTTTTATTTAGTTTACAGTTTGCGCCCACATTTCAGGTGCCAGATGTACGTACATTAAGTTAAATGTTCAGTAAAATGACGAAGAGGCTCATGTAGAGACCCTACAATTTGATATGTTTAATGCATGTAGATAAAAACAGTAATGGTCTTAGCCCACTGCTAAGCCCACGGAAACAATTCATTGTGCTGTTTCACCCCCTGTGGTTCTAGTAAATCAAACAAGTACCATTGAGAAGTGATAGAAGACTCTTCACTAGATCCTTATTACAGGCGATTTCCTCAGGCTCTATCGAGTCGAATGTTGTGTGACTTTGGCCCGCTAAAGCTTATATGTGGTGCAGTTTCATCCTCCTCACCACTTAGTCCACTCTTAGAGAGCCTTTCCTTCCGTATCCATCGTGTGTTGATGTTTTATGAAGTTCCCCGTCCAGTCATGAGTTCTACCACGAGTTTGATCTGTTTCCTGTTCAAGTTCGACATTATAGAACATCTCTTGAAATATGGATTCGGCAATATTGTTATGCCATATTTATGATTTTGAGTCTTAGATCAATATTCTACGCACCCCCTTCTGATTCAACAATGTAGTTTTGATTGTACCATCGCCTTAGGTTACGACAGGTTCCGGTCCAATAAATCGACACATCGCGCCTGTCCAGGTCTTTCTATTAGCTTGTTCATTGCCATCAGCTCCTGAGTGATCAGGGACCCCAGTAATTTTCCCCTGTTCTTTCCCCTAGTCTCCGAAGGGCTTCATTGCTTTCCGCGATGATCTTTGATATCGTTCCAGGGGGTGAAAGATATTTCATAGCTGGTTAGCAGTCTGAATACATGAGTAACAATCCCGCTGTATTTCCGTTTCTGCGGGAAACTTAGCCCTACTTTAATTTCCACTCTTAAAAAAATACTTGTTACCAAGACTATTTCTTTACAAACTGTTATCCACCTTGAGTTCGTATGATAACTTTTAACAAAGTATAACCTAATTTGATCTGAAATGTAACTGCGCTGAATACAACCTCTCTTTATATTAAATGTGCAACTGAAGTAAATAAGTGGCATGCCTGTAATCAAAATTTCCACTTACCTCACGTCTTGTGACAACACTTTTGCAGATTTCTCCAAAGTACAACAGCCAACGGCAAGCAGACAGCATCAGAGGTAGATTCCTATTTCAAAATGAAATTATCAAATTATATTCAAACTGTTGCCTACCTCTTGGTGCAATGTGAACAACGTACAAAAGAGTACAAAATTTACAGAGAATTCTTATAAAAATGAAATAACTTAATCAGTTAAAATTTTAATTCATGATCAGGGAAGTGGGGTGGTCTTTCTCTCAGCTCTGGGCAAATGCACGACTTTAACTATATGGCAATAATCATTTCTACAAATTAGTTGCGCAGTGCTGCAGTCGTATCTGAGACTCCTTCACTTTTAAAACAAAAAAATCGTATCCAAAATTTATATTCCTTTCAATTTTCATCATATACATCATACTCATCTTTGTTGTCGTTTACATTGCATCTTTCTTCATCTAAAATATACAACCCCCAGTCAACACAGTGATGTACTGTTTCTACGGGGCAATCAATAAACTATTTTCCCAACCAATTTCAATAACAAGTGACAAACAGTTATCTTTAAAGGTAATGATAAGGGAAAGGATTAATTCGCCCCAACGCTTCTCTTTAGAGTTTGCATTTATTGTCACACCCTTCAGTGTAAACAACAGAACAAGCAAAGTAACAATGAGAGAATATTTGAACTCGTAATATTTGCTATATAACTTAAGAATTATTTAATAAGCAATAGGAATCTAAGATTATTCCTATCTAACAAACATGTTTTTAAGACCATAAACGATAAAGAGCAACGGTTAAGAAAGTCCAATAAACTTGAGCAAGGATCACTTTTTCAGTCTCTAAATGAAGTCAGTACGTGACATAGGGGATAATAGGACTTACATTAAATGTTAAACCAATAAGAATGATCACTCATTAAGACTTATAAACACAAATTAAAGAAAATCCATTTAAAGCAATTAACATCAATAGCAAATAACTAAGTCACGTCTCATCAAATGTATGAAAATCAAATCTTTCAGTTCTATAACACTGTTGGATTGTGGAATACGCCGGATTACCGACACAGAAGGCTAAAGCCTACAAAACAACAATTTCTCCAAAGCCAGAACCATCTTAATAGTGTAAAATACTTAGGTTATCCAGAAATACCATAATTCGCCTTTCTTGGGCAAAACGGTGGAGTAGATAAATAACCTCTTATTTCATGCTCCTAGAACATTGAGCGGCAATAGACACTCGGGCAACTCTTATCCAGCGTGGCTCGGGAAAGAGGATGGCTCCATCAGGAGGAGGAAACATTTACCCGAACTGGAAAGGGAACTCGTCTAACACGAGCCACTAGGTTGGACGAAGACCAGACGGCGAATTTTAATCATTAATCAAAGCTTGCTGGCCAGAGGACGAAAATTACAGAGGAAAAGGTATCTTTATTTGTGCTCACAAGAACTGGTAACTTCTGCAAATGAGATTCCAGCAGACCTACCGCCGCAGTATCAATACGGGACTTCGGAGCTAAGGAGAGCAAGCCAACAACGGTCTCCACCCAATAGGCGTAACATTTCAGACAGATCGAGCAACCGACATCAGTCGTGGCTAGGCGGATTACCAAATAGAAACTCTGGCACTACCATAAATGTAATTACATAGAGCACTTAAATGCCACGGGGAATAAACTCCATAACACAAGAATATACACACAATAACAAAGACTAAAGTTAAATATACCTACGTACTAAAACACAACAAATATTGGCGAACATTAACATAATCTCGCAATTCAGACATCCATAAAATTAATTGGCTACAATCCTCTCTGTATCTCTGCCAGACAATACACGGTTATTTAATATCTTACAACGTGCTTATCCAAACAGTGACCTACGCCGTCCATGGTAAAATAACAGCTTGCAGAATGGCCACAGCCAAAAAAAATTTCCTTTTTTTTGTTTATTTCTACGCGCCCTTTAAGTCAGCATGGCGTTCAAATACACGATCATGCACGGGGCAGTAACACTCACGCAACGCAATTTCCGATCACAAACTCAAAGCAGAGAAACGTTCCACACAGTTATTAATAGCTCCCACAACACTGGAGTTTGGCCCCGCCAGACGACGACCGTTGCACTAACTAGATGAAAAATCTTACTTTCAGTGACGACACAACTTTCTGGAGGTTATTAGCAGTCGCAGACGGACTTCATAGCTTCCCCAGCCCATGAACGGAAACCAAACGTTGTCCACAGATTTACAGCCTCTTGTCTCCTCACAGCCCTGGTTTTTGGGCTCATCCAGACTTAGCGTAGAGGGACCTAGAGGGACCGAGCGCCCGACTACAGAACGGTCGTCCAAGGCTGAACACTCATCTCAACTGCCTCCTCCGCCCTCGGCACGCCACACCGCGGCTCCTCCCAGAGGGTGCGCTAGCAGCGCCCTCGCGGAGGCTCTGCAACGTCCTCTACGAGAAACTCCTAACAGGAGTAAACCAAGGGAAAAACAGGAACCGTGCCAAAAGACACGGTTCACACAGCACTACGAAATACGTCCGTCACCTACCCTACTTCAAATAACGTAGCAGAGCGCGCAGAGGCAGATACTTTGCCTCGACAATACCAAACACTGTGTAACGTAAATTGCTCTCTCTCTAAAGTGCGTGTACAAAAATGAAAACGACATGACCACCTTACAAAAATAGGTGCTACGATCTTTGTAGCACCAACGGAAATGCTCCTCCTTGTAAACCCAGAAAACGGGGAATTTCGCCTGTGGCTATCTTCCCTCGAGTTACTGCTCTCTCAGTTCTACGCTGTGCCCCGTAAATTCTGGCCCCAGAAGGTTTATTTGCTTTCGACCTTCTACCAGACCAGATTATGTCTCCTGCAAGGTATTGTGGTTCATTGTTCGACTGCTCCCTTCTTGCAGTTGTTAGAGCGAAACGTTTATGAAATAGCAAAATGTTATTGTATGGTAAGTCGGCATTTCATAGACAATTCCTATATTTATCACACTCGTTATACTGATTCTAAGTTCTCCTTATGCTAAAGGAATCAAGTTATTTCTAGTTTTTTAACTGTATGTCCATGCAGCTGCCTCCATTGTAATCAAAAGATGCAAAGGTGGCATGTCCACCATGGTCTCCATACCAGGTAGTGGGTGTGCTGCTGATTCCTCCTTTTACAGACAACCAGTCCAATGTCTGTACATTACTAAGCTGTGCTGCTGATTCCTACTTTTACAGATAACCAGTCCAATGTCTATACATTACTAAGCTCCCTAACAACCACCCTCTACTTTATTCCTCCATACTGTAGCCCCATCAGTTAGAAGCTAGTTTTTACAACTGACCATTTTAGTGCTGCAAAGAGTGCATTTTGCCCAAAAATGTTGATTCTTTACGTGAGGGACCCATGATAGTTTCGCACCCCTCTACTCGTAGAGTTTCTTCATTAACCTTGACATTCAAGTATACGATCTGTGTGATGAATTTTCTTCTTCATAAATGGTGCTACATCAGTTTTCTTGGGTCCGACACTTACATTCTCTTTTCTGCCCCATTTTTTTGAAAATGTGTAGTACACTTTGTGCTGTTGCGCTCCTTAAATGTTCGGCTTGGGATAAGTGAACTGTTAGAATTTTATTCTTACCGCCTGCAGGCAGTAGAGGCCTGCCCAGTCTATGTGATAACTAAGTAAGCCACTCGACGGTATTGTTACCACTATGATAAAACAGTCCAGGCAGAGTGGCGTTAACACCACCTGTCAACGGCCGAGTGCATGGAACAGTGTGACCAAGAGTGAAGTAATATTTTATTACTCAGGAACGTACGTGCTATCAAGAAACTCATACTTCGCAAATTTAACTGGGTATAGCAACCCGTGCTCAGTAGAGAGCCAGCTAGAAAAAGCTAACGGAACAAGTAATATAAAGAAAACCTACTCATGACGCTCCGATAAGTCTACATCAGAAGCATAGCTATAAGCTTGTAAATAATCGAACTTCGTTGCTCAAAGCATTGAGTAGTGCCGCCGTTCTGCCTGAGTTTGAACCAAACAGAATGATGTGCTTTTGAATTTCAGAGTAACCACAATACACGCTTCTTGATGAAGATCTGTTGACTAGCTGCCCAATGACTGACTCATACCCTCGTTCTTCACTTCTCGTGGGCAACTCAGCATCACGGTAGCTGCCACTCATGACTCAGGTCAACAGACGTCACCAACGGGAATGGGCGTCGACGTATTACTCGATCGGCCGTGTTTTCAAGCACAAAGCGCGTCCGTGAAGGCAGCTGGAATGCAGTATAAGGCAGCTTTCATAAAGATCTGTCAATACTACAATCGTTTGAGTATATGACCCCGCGGTAATCTGTCCACTCCCTCACCATCTCACCCATCATGAGGGGCAGAGGTCAGGAATAGGCGGTGGTGGTGGTTACGGTTTAACGTCCCGTCGACAGCGAGGTCATTAGAGACGGAGCGCAAGCTCGGGTTAGGGAAGGATGGGAAAGGAAATCGGCCGTGCGCTTTCAAAGGAACCATCCCGGCATTTGCTAGAAACGATTTAGGGAAATCACGGAAAACCTAAATCAGGATGGATGGACACGGGATAGAACAGTCGTCCTCCCGAATGCGTGTCCAGTGTGCTAACCACTGCGTCACCTCGCTCGGTCAGGTTGGTGTAATGAATTAGTCGTTCCGCTTCACGACGCGGGTTGTCTGGGGAAATGTTCTTCCAGCATACAAACCGTAGAGTTAGCCGAGAGAGGTGATTGTTCGGTAACACTTAAGCCCAAAGAACGTTTCTTGGAGTCGGGCAGTAAGACTGGGTAATTTAGTAAATTACATCCGAGCAGTGGTACTCGTCGTATCTCCATTTCACTAGCATTGGCTCATTACAATGGGGTGCGTTGAACCACACGTTGTTTATGTTTGATTCAGTATTTTTTCTCAGTTAAGAGACCCACAACGTCGAGTACTGGGTGGAATATGGTAAGGTTACGTTTGCGAATTCATGTGAATCCCTGAAGTTATCATTGTTTGTTTTGCAATTTTGCAGGACACGAATTGCCATGCACTACAGGTGTAGCAGGCAAATTTTTTACATGTACACGTGTTGATCATTTGGCTCTCCATAGTGCAGACTATAGATGGGTGACGACACATGAGAAAAGGTAACTTATAAGGTTTTTCTTCAGTAGTGAGTTACTTGTGTTTCTGGTACTGGTAGTGGTGAAATCAAGTGCTGGTATTACAACAGAATCTGTTGCTGCTATAACAGAGCAATTGCGGATGTTAACAGAAGATACGTTTTACCAAAAGTACGAGCATGAGGACCTTCTTCGTAGATTTGTGGTTTTGGAAAGCTTTGAGGTTCAGTCACAGCCTGTCGGGGGAAAATAGGTAGAGTTGGAGGTAGATTCTTCTCCTTTTGATCCAGCAGTAACCGCACCTATCAGTCTTTTTCCCAATAGAACAGGCGACTCCAAGAATTGTAGTCTGATGGTCACATCAGATCTTCCACTAAATCCGAAAGACCAGAACCTAGTTAAATCTCACTCGTGTAATGAAGAGTTGGATGTTTCACATTGTTTTGTATGCAGAAGCGTGGCTCACTGAGTAATGTTAATGGATAATATAAGGGTTTCAGTTAGCGTAAATAATTTTGGGAGAGGAGGAGTTAATCTGTCAAAAGGTATAATGACACTACTAAATATTAAAACGTCGATACGTTGAGTTTGGACACGAGTCATAAGCAAACATTACGCAAGAAGCTGTGTCACTTGTAGGCCAGTGATCGCACAAATAAGGAAAGTGTATTATAGAAATTTATCAACTTGTTTTGTACAGATGGGGTGTTACCAGCTACTCTAGTAACTCAGCACTGTATAAAATTGGGATTTTACACCAATTTACAGCAAACAGTTCGTACAGCGAGACATTTACAGACATTAGTAGAGAAGTTCATGGAACAGAAACTACGAGATTGGATCAAGAATGAAGTAGCAGGCTCTGAAGTACACATGTCGTAATCATCCCTAAGAAATCATTGGATGGAACCAAGGAATAGATGTTTTTTCTGAGATAGTAGATGATTATCCAATCGCTAACCTTACTGTAATTTTGGATAAGTGTTGAGTGCTGTTATTTTACTGCATGTCACTCAAAAGTAGTCATCAGTTGGAAGTAGCACTTGAGCATAGGCCAAAGACAGTGTTTACCACATCATGCGGACGCTATCAATAGAAGCGAATGTCAGTCGGTTTGGAAATCGCTCCTGCTACTTTTCAGGGGTTATTGGACGGAGTTTTAAGAGGGTTAAATCCTAAGGCCCGTACATGATCTATTTGAATGACTTAATAGTGTAATCTTCGGTGAAACCAGAACATGTGAGACGATTGGAGGATGCTTTTAGTAGGTTAAGTCTGCACATCTAACAAGCACATGCAGTCGTTTGTCGCTTTGAGCTATCGTAAATTCATAAGGGATTCTTGAATACAACTGAACATTTGAACACATTAGTTAGTAAGTTAGATTTATGTTCCACAGATAATTCTGTACAACAAATAGTAATGATGTGTAATCAGCCATTTCACATACACATCGCCAATTAATTTCTAAAGATGGCTACATGCTAATCATTTATAACTGTAAAATTTACAGATTTAAGCTAGTAGCTCCTGTCCATCAACTTTTACCCATTAAATATAAATTCTTTTACTGAACAGAAGTGTCAAGAAGAAACTTTTTCAGATTGTTTTTGAATTATACTTTACTGTACTGTCGCAATGCTCAGAATGCTCAACTCCTTAAACAGATGACTGTAAGATGATCATGGGTGACCGCCACATATCATTCGTACAGTAGGTTTTTGAACAATGAAGTGTTTCTTTTTTAAAGATGAATTGCCCCAGAACATTATCCCATTTGTCGTCACTGAATGAAAATATGGGGTATATAGCATGTTACTGATTTGCCTCTCCCCGAGATTTGCAATGTTTCTAATTCCAAAAGGGTCTGAGCTATGTTGTTTTAAGAGTTCCAAAATGCACTTATTCCAGTGTAAATGCTCGTCAATACTGACACATGACAATTTTGAAGTTTCAACCTGTTCGCTATTTCCTTACTAATTGTTACCTTAACACTGATGTAGTACTCATAGATATGAAGAACTGAATATATTGTGCCTTTTTAAAATTGAGTGTGAGATCATTCGCAGATAACCAATGCTACTTTTAGAAACATCGTTTATCATTTGTTCTGTTTCTTGCGTATGCTTGGACTGGTTACGCTACTATTGTTATGTCCAAAAAGAATTATTTCTGCTTGTGGCGTATCAGACCACAGATAGCTTACATGTATATAGGGAACAATAATAGGCCTAATACTGAACCTTGGGGAATCATGTCCTTGGACTCTACGGGTTGACTTATTTAGTACAACTTTTCTTATTGATTTGGTTACATATGACATTATCGTTTGATTTTCTGTGTCTCCAGTCTCATAAATCTGCAATTTATCTAGGACTGTACTGTGATTCACACTGTCAAACGCCTCAGGCAGGTCGCAGAAAATGCCAAATGGTGCTATTTATCATTTAATGCTTCTAAGATTTGGGGAGTTAACATTTATTACTCTATCGGGAACACCATCAAAACCAGATAAGATTTATGTTTTAGAGAATGTGTAATTTTCTTAACTAGGTAATTCACAAAGAGTGTAATGTTTCAGTGGACGCAGGAGTATCAGGTATCAATGGAGGAATTGGGGGAAAGAATGATTTCCGATGTAGTATTGCTATTCCAGATTTTGACAAAGAGTTCATCCCGTCTTATGATTCCTCAAATAAGGCAGTCGGCTGTATTTTGGGTCGGATGCTTTTTGGACAGGGGCACCTAGGAGTTTATGAACCGTGACGGTTTAATAAGGCGTAAAGTAATGGCTCAACAAATGAAAAGGAAATGTTAAAGGTCATATGTGATATTACACATTTCTGATGTTTTATGAATGGTAGAAAATTTAAAGTTGTGACTGATCATGCGTCATTGAACTCATTGTTTAGTCTAAATGATCCCTCTTCTCGTTTGCCACATTGGGCCCTCAAGCTAATACGTTTAATTACGAGGTTGTCGGGCATAAGACACACAAACGATGTTACATTAAGTCGCAAAACAGCCTTGTTTAATGTATTGGACAAGAGTTTATTGGAACAGCAGGGTGCATAGGCAGACGATAACGATTATCAAGCCTTTAAGTCACAGCCGTACGCTTTAATACTTGAAGATTTGTTTTACAGACTTCTGAAATTGGGGCCACGTATCGCGGTCCCGAGAGTTCTTCAAAAGGAACTGATACAACAGGCTCATGACCAGCTGTTATCAGTTGTTGATTGCCGACGGACAACAGACAAGCTTATTACAGTTATGTCTCTACCTGAGCCAGTATACGGGCCGAAAATGCCGTCCCACTTTGACGCTTTAAGTCCTAAATTATGCGCCAACAGCGAAGCAGTGAAGAAGTTTGTGAGAAGAAATCGGGAGGTGTGGAAAAACGTACAAAAGGCGAACACGAATGCCATGGACCGCCGAATAGGCTAATGGGCAGACTACCACAGTACCGTGTACGGCAGTGGGTATTGGTCGCTAATCCCAATAGGCCAGAAGGAAAGACGAAGAAAATCTTGATCAAATATCACAGACCATATCTGGTCGTGGGGATGAACACGCCGGTTAACGGAAAGGTACAGGTTCCTACCAAAATGTATGTCGTGCACATCAGGCTGGTGAAACTATTTAAGAGTATTTTGGATGCTGTGCCACAGTTACCTGTGTCCTTGGTGGGATAGTCTGGAGAAGGTAGAATGTAGGAACCTCGTCCGTTAGACAATTAGAGGCACTAGGATGCCTAATTCCTTGACGTCACGTAATTAATAATGTTGTTGGATTATTTAGTGTGGTATGTTAGTGTTAAATTTATACTTGATATTTCTCTTGTGTATACATTTTGCATTGTCTTGTCTTCGGGTGGATTTAGTGTTTCCGTATCATTGCAAGACATATTTTTCTTTTGTTACTATACTATTAATACCAGGTTCTTGTACTATTGTTTCTTCTTTCTGCTTGCCGTTAGTTCCTACCTTTGGAAGGAGAGCGTTGATAGACTGTTTCTTTCCTCAGGTGACGATTTTGTGATGTCATCCTGAATGATGGAATGGTCCTGGGTTTGTCATACATTA
The DNA here is from genome assembly GCF_023897955.1 of Schistocerca gregaria. Taxonomy (NCBI): domain Eukaryota; kingdom Metazoa; phylum Arthropoda; class Insecta; order Orthoptera; family Acrididae; genus Schistocerca; species Schistocerca gregaria. The sequence continues at coordinate 414,153,880 of NC_064925.1, read as the reverse complement.
TCGGGAGTGGAGCAGAACGCTTGGTTGTCGGTCAACAACTGGTATGATTTGTGCTGTTCTTTAGGCAATCGTATGTCTTCCTTATGAGGCATCAGCGGATATTGAAATGAGAAATGAAATTGGTAGATTGAAAGATTTTCTTTCGGAATTGTTTAAAGAGATACAGGGAAGTGACGGTTATTTCGGGACTTACAAGTGAGCTGTGTTAGTCACAGTTTATCTACGGCAAATTATGAGCATAGTTATCACAGCTGGTAGATATTGTATCACTGACTATAGTTATCAAGCGTCTGCAGAAGAATTAAACGATTTCTTCTCAACATCTGTAATCTGCCACGCAGCGACAAATTACCAGCCCCAAGATATCAATCTCTCGAGAGACAAGTTTTTCCTAAAACATGTCACTACCGGCATAGTACACAAGGCTATTATGAGAATCTCTTCCGAGGCAGTAGGAAATGATGGAGTGAGCATGGGCATGATTAAAAACGTCGTAGACACTATTATTCCAGTCAACCTGTCTCTTGTCAGTAGTATATATCCTACTGAGTGGAAGCAAAGTTTAATCCAGCCTATACCCAAGACTGGCAACTCTATGTCACCAGGTGAATACAGGCCGATCAGCATACTACCTGCAATATCTAAAGCCCTAGAATACATCGTCCATGAACAGCTGACGGATTACCTCAAAACTCATAACATCCATGACGAATATCAGTCAGACTTTCGAAAGCACCATAGTACAGCAACTGCATTAATCAAAGTAACTGATGACATTAAACTTGCTATGGACAGACGTGAAGCTACTATCCTAACACTGCTTGAATTTAGCAAGGTTATTGACACAGTTGACTTCGATATATTACTAATTAAAATGAAACAGCTGAATTTCTCAATCAGCGCAATACACTGGTTCGACAGCTACCTCAAAAACAGAAGTCAACAAGTCGTTTGTGGGTCGGAAAAGTCATCATGGAAAAGCTTGTATTCTGGAGTTCCCCAAGGCTCTGTCCTTGGTCCACTACTCTTCTCACTGTACATTAATGATATTTCTTCAGTGATTCACTCCTGCAGCTACCATCTATATGCTGACGACATCCAACTGTACATAAGTGTAAGCCCCAAAAACATGGCTGGCGCAGTAGCGAGTATGGACACAGATCTTTGCTCTGTTTCTCGCTGGGCACAGAACCTAGGTCCGAAACTAAACCCCAAGAAATCCCAGGTCACACTTATATCTCATCCAAAGTTAATCAGCCGGTACTTTCGCGAAACGGTCCCTAAAATACTCCTCAATGGTACCCAACTACCATACCAAAAAACAGTAAAAGACCTTGGAACACTCTTGGATGAACACCTAAACTGGGAAGAACAAACAGTCACAGCTTGCCGGAAATCGCTCTCCTCCCTACATGCAATTCAAAAATTTAGAAAAATATTTCCAACCCATGTTAAACAAAAATTAGTCCAAACACTAGTCTTGCCTAATCTTTACTACTGCGATGTAGTTCAACACGGCACAAATAGTGAAAATTCTAGATGTCTCGAGCTAGTGATGAATGCTTGCGTTACATACATGTGCAATATTCGGTTGTATGATATCAGCCCTTCATACTCCCAGCTAGGTTGGATACGCCCACATAAGGCACGCGATCTCCACACGATGTGCTTACTTCATCGATTTCTTAGCCACTGGTGCCCCCAATACTTATCTTCTCACATTAAACACCTATCATCATTCCACAATCGCAGTACCAGATCGGATACGTCTATCATCTTGGCTGTACCTTTACATAACACAAAATCTTTCTCCGTGTCATTCTCCATCTCAGCCATACAACTATGGAACGCACTCCCCTGTGATCTGCGTCTTATCCAGAACTACTCAACATTCAAGAGGGAACTCAAAACTTACATATTAGGGACGGTATAGCCACCATTGTTGTGCCCCTCCCATCTATTTCTTTCTCCTCTCCATCACAGCTTCGAATTTTACCATTCTTTTTCTCTTCCTCTAACCTATCTACCTCTTATATATCTCTTTCACCCCATTCTATCGTCTTATGTCTGTGCTCGATGAGAATAACTCACAAGCTGCAAGAATATAACGAGAAAATTCCCAACTAACAATGGGACTGACATTCACAAGAGAAAAGTACGTTTACTTTCATATACATAGTCACTATTATTATTATTATTATTATTATTATTGATTGTTATAATTATTTTTATTGTTATAATTATCATTGTACTACTGTTATAATCTCAATTTTTTTGTTTAACATCAATACTGCATAATACGTTAAATGTCCTTAATGTTATTTAGAAACTGTAACTCGTTCAATCTGAGTATGCCTGGTTAGGTGTAAGAGAGGGCCTGAAGGCCCTAATCATGCCAGGTAAAATAAATGCATAAATAAATAAATAAAAAATAAATAAATATTTGAAATATTATGTTGGTGTTGGATTTATTCTTCATATTTGTGTTATGGGTATTTTTTGCATTGTGTTGATTTCAGGGTATTTATTGTTTTCATGTCTTTGCCACATGTGTTTTTTATTATTGTAGTTTCATTGTCAGGTACTTGTTAATGTCGTTCTTGTTGCTATCTGTCGTTAGTTACTCGTTTCGGAAGGAGGACAGGAGTGATAGATGGTTCCTTTCCTCAGTTGGCGAACTTGTTATGACATCCTGGATGATGGGAATGGTCCTGGATTTGACATACTTCATCGGGAGTCGAGCAGAATGTTTAGCTGTCGTTCATATGTTTGTTTAAGATATATATATCACAAGGCAGTCGGATGCCTTCCTTATGAGACATCAGTGGTCATTGAAATCATCACATCAGAGAAATGAAATTTCGAGACTGCTAGATTTTGTTTCGGATTGATATACAGATTCACAGGGAAGTAACGAATTTTAGGGAGGTGCTCAAGAGTATCATAATCACAATAAATTAAGAACACACCTATCACAGCTTCTATATGTTGGCCACAACCTGTTGTTTGCAGGAAGTAGAGGAGGAGGAGTAGGAGATTAGTGTTTAACGTCCGGTCGACTATGGGGTTATTACAGACGGAGCGCAAGCTCGGGTGAGGGAAGGATGGGGAAGGAAATCGGCCGTGCCCCTTCAAAGGAACCATCCCGGCATTTGCCTGAAGCGATTTAGGGAAATCATGGAAAACCTAAATCAGGATGGCCGGAGACGGGATTGAACCGTCGTCCTTCCGGATGCGAGTCCAGTGTGCTAACCACTGCGCCACCTGGCTCGGTGTTTGTAGGAAGTGAACTTGGTTAAATGCGGGAGAAAAATTAATAAAAACGTTGTCCGCGATAGCAGAGTAGGAGAAGTTCCTAAATTAAATGATGTACTTGGTCATTTTGAAAAAGCGGTATTGCTATGAAGAGTGAGGTGCTTTGGCTTTCATCCTGGGAAGTGTTTTTGTCTTAGGTGTACACTCACTTGTGTGACTGTCAATACACTAACACGGAATTCACTGCATTGGCCGGAGGGGACATTAAGCGTGTTACACTTCCAGAATTGAGAGCACCTTGAGGCCACCCTCACCCCGGTACTTACACATTCATTACACATACTTATCGATTCACAGCAGGTGGAAATTTCAGTGGAGCGGATGTTACATTATATCCACAACATTCAATAAAATCGTCAAATCATGATTACATAGATGATTTTCAGCAACCAAGATGTCGTGTCTTTACTAGGTATTCGCATATTCCTTTTATGCAGTAATCGCAGAAGGGCACAACCTACAGATCAGCCGAGACACCAGTTGCCAGACGAGTTTTTAGCAGGCAATGGCCGTGGGAACGATTGATGGGTCGTAGAAGTTCTGTATTATGTGGTATAAACTTTACATTCAGGATTGTATTGTAGTAAGGTCCTGGTGACCTTCAATTAAGAGTCAGCTCATGCTGTAAATGGATAAGGAAGGACCCATGTGGTACATCTCAGAAATGGAAGGCTCGGTCCTGGAAGATTCTGGACGAATCTTTCGAAAGAGGGGATGTGTGTTGCACACCAAAAATTTAGATGCGCGAGTTGAGATTATCTTAAACGTGTTATTCCCACTCGCGGCTACGTAGTAGAGGCAAGCCTGTCCGAAGTGCTAACAGAGTAAGACTTTGGACTTGGACGGGCGAGCCACGTTGAACTTCAATGCTGAATCATAGTATGACCAAGAGTGAGATGATGTTTCATAAGAGACACTTGCGCACTACCGAGAAACTAACGCGTTGCAAATTTCACTGGATGTAGGAGTCCGTACTCGGGGCACAGCAAGCTAGTAAAAGCTGAAAGCCAAGTAACATGAAATAAACATACTCGTCCCCCTATAATAGTACTAAGTCGGACTCGTAGTTGTATGGTTATAAGTGATCGAGCGTAGGAACTCAAAGCATGAAGTAATGCCTCCATTCTGTCTGCTTATTAAACTGGAGAGAATGCTGTCATCTGAGTTACAGAGAAATCATGACCCAGCCTTGGTGATGGAAATCCGCTGGCAAACCTGGCAACGAGGCACACCATGTCTGTGGCGTGATGGCTGCGGGATTTGCGCGAAGTTTGATGATGTGGGGAGTTTGGGCCCAGCCAATCTCCACCCCCTGAGCTACTTTGGTCGATGGACTACCAGATGTGTACAGTCTGGCTGCGAGAGATGCTCACTCGCGCTCTCCTAGAAACCTAGACGTCTTTGGTCACCGGCGGCGCATGATTAGCTGAGTGGTGTAAGGCGCTGCAGTCTTGGGCTGTGCGGCTGTTCGCGGCTGAGGTTAGAGTCCTCCCTCGGGCATGGGTGTATGTGTTTGTCCTTAGGATAATTTAGCTTAAGTAGAGTGTAAAGTTATGGACTGATGACCTCAGCAGGGAACTGGATTTGCAATGTAGATTAGAGTTGTGGTTTTTCTACCTCCTACATAGGAGTCAATAGTTCAGATGCCATTACATGGAGTCATATCTGGAGTAGGAATAGTACCCTACAAACATGATGATATTGTAGTGTGAAAAGGACATGAGTTTGGTTAATAAAGTAGTGTTTGAAAATTAAAGTTTCCTTCTAACTACCACCTCTACACTCACCTTTGTTTGAACAGGGCGAGATTGTGAAGACGTTAGACACTTGAGTCGTTTGTGCATTGAGAGAGCATGTCGAGTATAATGGAATATAGAACAATTTATATTAAAATTATTTGTTTCATTACTATTAGTATGAATCTGGAGTGGTCATGCGGTGGATTGTGGAAAGAGGCTGTCAGCTAGGGCTGATTGTGCTTCTGTGATCATCAACGCAGTTTTTACAATGAATAATTAATGTTTGTGGAGCGATAATAGTACTACTTGTGGTATTCTGCAAAATGATACTATAGCTCCTGTTGATGGTCTATAGAGACGTAATGAAGTTTCAAAACACAATTAAAAAATGAATAATATGCTAATGTTCCAAGAATTATGGGATTGGAGTCTAATGTGAAGGGGCCTAATTAAATGTTAGCCCTAGAACTAGTGGAAAGGAACGTAGAGTGAAATTACAAACTAGTACGAATTGGTTTAATGGTAACTTGCTAGATGTTCCCAGTCAACAACGAGGCAGTCCTATTCTACTACAGAGTCGAATTCAGAATTTAGTGCAGAAGTTTGAATTCACTGTGGAAGAAATTTCAAGAAAATTTAGTGCACTTACCACTTGGTTAAGGTAAGAGCTGCAGAGAGGCTCTCTACTGTGAAAAAAATAAGAGTGGTTTCTGTAGATGAGAGTCCAGTAGTTATCATGACAAAATTACTGTTCACTTTGCAGATACAAATTATTTATCATATATAAACCAGTTGTACAGAACTGTAATCATAATCCTAAAACTGAGTTTCTACTCTACTACTCTCGAAGAACTCTCTTGAACTGTAGAGTGGATTGATTATTAACAACTTATAGAACTAACTTATACAACTTACTCCTAAAATTGCTGAATGCGGTATTGATTGGACAATATGTCAGTTTATTCAAAAAGTTCAAACAGTTTACTTTGCGAAAGTTACCTATTTTTTTGAGTCTAATCTAGGAATCTCATAGCTAACACTTGGTTCAAGAATCATAAAAGAAGATTGTATACATGGAAGAAGCCTAGAGATACTGACAAGTTTCAGGTAGGTTATGTAATGGTAAGACAGAGATTTAGCAAGCAGGTTTTAAATTATAAGACATTTCCAGGGGCAGATGTGCACACCAACCACTATCTATTGTTTATGAACTGTAAATTAAACCTGAAGAAACTGCAAAATGGTGGGAATTTAAGGAGATGGGACCTGGATAAACTGATAAACCAGAGGTTGTACAGAGTTTCAGGGAGAGCATAAGGGAACAATAGACAGGAATGGGGGAAAGAAATACAGTAGAAGAAGAATGGGTCGCTCTGAGGGATAAAGTGGTGAATGCAGCAGAGGATGAAGTAGGTAAAAAGACGAGGGTTAGTAGAAATCCTTGGGTAACAGAAGAAAAATTGAATTTAATTGATAAAAGGAGAAAATATAAAAACGCAGTTAATGAAGCAGGCAAAATGGAATACAAACGTGTCAAAAATAAGAACGACAGGAAGTGCTAAATGGCTAAGCAGGGATGGCTAGAGGTCAAATGTAAGGATGTACAGGGTTATCTCACTAGGGGTAAGATAGACACTGCCTACAGGAAAATTAAAGAGACCTTTGGAGAAAAGTGAAACCACTATTATGAATCTTAAGAGCTCAGATGCTAACCCAGTTCTAAGCAAAGAAGGGAAAGCATAAAGGTGGAATGAGTATATAGAGGGTCTACACAAGCGAAATGTACTTGAGGAAAATATTACGGAAATGGAAGAGGATGGAGATGATACTACGTGAAGAGTTTGATGGAGCACTGAAAGATCCGAGTCGAAACAAGGCAGCGGGAGTAGACAACATTCCACTAGAACTACTGACGGCCATCTGGTGAGCAAGATGTATGAGACAGGCGAAATACCCTCGGACATAAAGAAGAATGTAATAATTCCAATACCAAAGAGAGCAGGTGTTGACAGATGTGAAATTAGCGAACAATCAGTTTAATAAGTCACAGCTGCTAAATACTACCGCGAATTCTTTACAGACGAATGTAAAAACTGGTAGAAGCCGACTTCAGGGAAGATCAGTTTGGATTCCGTAAAAAATATTGGAATACGTGAAGCAATACTGACCCTACACCTTATCTTAGAAGAAAATTAAGGAAAGGCAAACCTATGATTGTAGCATTTGTGACTTAGAGAAAGCTTTTAACAATCTTGACTGGAATACTCTCGTTCAAATTCTGATGTTGGCGGGGGTAAAATACAGGGAGCGAAAAGCTATTCACAATTTGTACAGAAACCAGATGGCAGTTATAAGAGCCATGGGGCATGAAACGGAAGCAGTGGTTGGGAAGGGAGTGAGACAGGATTGTAGCCTATCCAAGATGTTATTCAATCTGTATATTGAGCAAGCGGTGAAAGAAACAAATGAAAAATTCTGAGTAGGTATTAATATCCATGGAGATGTAATGGAAACTTTGAGGTTTGCCGATGACATTGTAATTCTGTCAGAGACAGCAAAGGATTTGGAAGAGCAGTTGAACGGAATGGACACTGTGATGAAAGGAGGGAATAAGATGAACATCAACAAAAGCAATTCGAGGATAATGGAATGTAGTCGAATTAGGTCGGGTGATGCTGAGGGAATTAGATTAGGAAATGAGACACTTAAAGTAGTAAAGGAGTTTTCCAATCTGGGGAGCAAAATAACTGATGATGGTCGAATTAGAGAACAAATAAAATGTAGACTGACAATGGCAAGGAAAGCATTTCTGAAGAAGAGAAATTTGTTAACATCGAGTATAGACTTAAGTGTCAGGAAGTCGTTTCTGAAAGTATTCATATGGAGCGTAGCCATGTATGGAAGTGAAAAATGGACTAAAACTAGTTTGGACAAGAAGAGAATAGAAGCTTTCGAAAAGTGGTGCTACAGATGAATGCTGAGAGAAGAGAAGGTTGTGGCACAGCTTGACTAGAAGAAGGGATCGGTTGGTAGGACATGTTCTGAGGCATCAAGGGATCACCAGTTTATAATTGGATGGCAGCGTGGAGGGCAAAAATCGTAGAGAGAGACCAAGAGATGAATACACTAAACAGATTCAGAACGATGTAGTTGCAGTAGGTACTGGGCGATGAAGAAGCTTGCACAGGATAGTATAGCATGAAGCGCTGCATCAAACCAGTCTCAGCACTGACGACCACAACAACAACAACAATGTCAATATCGTTTGTGTTTCTGGCATCATGATAGAGTATGTTCTCTGTGGTGTCAAAATCTTCTGTGCTGTTTTCAGTGAATATAAATGACAAAAAGAGATAAAGTTTTATCATCATCACTATTTTTACCCTTGGGCTAACTTCATAATTATTTGTAGCAGCTATTTCAGAATCAGTACTACATCACAGACATGACATGAGTGACCACATAACAACAGCCCATGTGTGTGTGAAGCTAAAAAAGCCAAATTAAGCTGTGCAAATATATTTATTTCCACCTGGATCAACTAATCTCTGTATGAGGTAGGACGGCTTTAATATCTTTCTAAGGCATGATTAATGTGAAGTTGCCAATTTCGTTTGGAATCAATCTATAGTCCTAGAAACTCTCCAGACGTTTGGAGATTTGGAGAAAGTAAAATGGAGTGTAACAGGAGAATAAAGAATTATGACAGTACTTGAATGAGAGAGTTTCTAAAAGTGAAAAAAATGTTGAGGTCATTGTTACAGCAAAGGTCGTGTGCCAGATAATAGTGATTTATATTCTGTTCAAGAAGATGAATGAGATCCTGAAGCTCGTTATGAAAGGAGGAGAATTCTTCACCAACATGGTCATTTTAATCATGATGCTGGAAACTATGATATGAAGCATGGTTTTCAATATAACCATTTGTTGCCTGTTCTAAAATTTCAAGTTTTCATAATTACATTAAATAGTACTTATCCTCATGCTTGATTAGACTAGTTTGATTTTGTATTTCCTTCCACATTGCTAGCCGATCACAGAACTGATTTTGTATGTGGCTGTTTCGTGGGTGACCTTAGTACATGAAACTGTGTACCATATGACGAGTTTTATCAGATATTCCTGTTAGAAGAATGGTCTGAGCAGCGCAAGACATAATCTTTGGCATATTTGGTTATGAAAAATATTAATAATACTCATTTTATAAATCCTGCTTCATTCTTTGAATGAATGGTGTGGAAAATTAAATTTTTAACAATACTTACAATCCTACTGAACTGAATTATAATTGACGTGGTAAAATTCCTCCCAAGTTGAGCCATATTATTATTCCTGGTCAGGTAAATGGGTAGTTAGTGGGTTTTGAAATTTGCTCCAAGAATTAGAATATGACAATGCCGAAGAGAATGGATGTGGTACAAGCAACAGTAAGTTATTTATCCTAATCGGAGGCCACAGAGCAATTGGAATAATGATCAGCAGCAATGTGATACATATTGTGATAGATATGGGAACGGAAACTGGAGGAATCGGAGGAATTATGTGATTGCAATGAAAGCAACAATTTTAGGAGTGGTAATAGTGATTAGATTAGAAGACTGTTACGTCAAATCAAGATGCTGAAGAGAATGGTAGTCACTGACATTGACAAGTCCCTATTTTGTAGAATTACGCTTATTTCATCCACAGAAAAATATTCAAGTGGGTAGCCCATAGCCCCATAGCCACATAATTGAAAACTGATGTGCGTGGCTGATTTGAGTGCTGAAAGCAGATTGAAAAATGCCTGTGGGAAATTGAATATGTTGACTATTGTGTGTTTGAGTTACATATTGATAAGTGATAGACAGGAAAATCTCATTTCTCTGAAGAGTCCAACGTTTCAAATATATTTCACTTTGTGTTTAAGGTGTTCGAAGCCAGTCATCTGGGGTGAGCGAGTCAGCATTTCACAGATCTGAAGTTGTAGCTTTATGGATTATTCCTTCTTTACCGTGGACTCAAGTGAAAGGGATGATTAACAGAAAAGGAGCAGGGATGAAGGCACAAGTCAGTATTGATTTTCTTTGTCAAGGTTATAGCTTCATTCGAATTTAGTAACTGTGTGGAATTTGGCTAGTGATACGATTTTAGGGGCTGATTTCTTGTTGAAATACCAAGAAGTGATGGCCTTTGGCTGTGTTGTAGTGAGTTTTAAGTATAATTATGGTATGTTAAAGCATGAGGGAAGAGTTGCCTGTAGTGACTGAGTATGGTGTTCAAGCAGTCTTATTTCATCATTTGCCAATGCGGTCGTTGAACTTCACAATAAATATTGAGTTGGAGTGATTGTGCCGAAGTGGTAGGCAAATTACTGAAAGGCAATTTATTTAGTGTACTGTGACATAATTCTTCAATATTTTCAGTGCATCCAGGGACACAAAATTCTTTTGTGTGTGTTGTTGCATTATGGACATGATTTCCCTGGTTGTTATCATGTTTTCGATTAATTTTTGCGGTGCCCCTAGATGTCTTTTTCTACTTAGTGTTGATAAAAGGATTTTACTATGAGCCACAAGTCTAGCACAGAATTTTCGATGAAATTTTTATGTGATGTACATGTTGACACTATAAGTTTATTGATCATCTGAGGTGATGTTCACTGTGAGACCATTCATAAATACTTTAATGTGAATGGATTACATGTGGATTATGCGCTGAAGAGCCAAAGAAATTAGTACAACTGTGGAATATAGCGTAGGGCCCCGCGAGCACGCAGAACTGCTGCAACACGATGTGGTATGGAGTATGTTGAGTAATGTTCATGCGTGGGGAGTTTGGTGGTCAAAGAAGTGTTTAAACGCAGAAGAGTGCTACTGAAGGCACTATGTAGCAAATCTAGACGTGTGGGGTACCACACTGTCCTGATGGAATTGCCCAAGTCCATCGGAATGCACAATGGGCATGAATGGATTCAAGTGATCAGACAGAATGCTTATGCACTTGTCATCTGTCAGAGTCGTATAAGAGGTTCCATATCACTGTAAATGCACACATCCCACACCATTACACAAGCTTCCACCAGCTTTAACAGTCCTCTGATGACGACCAGGCATAATTTTTCCAGTGATCAACAGTCCAATGATGTCCTGATTGGTCTAGTCAGAGTGTAAAGTATTGTATAGTGCAGTCATCAGGGTACAGGAGTTGGCCTTCGCCCCCACAAGCCCATATCAATGCTGTTTCTTTGAAAGGTTCGCAAGCTGACACCTTCAAACTATATTATTGGTTTTAAGGAATTATGCTACCAGATTCCGTATATGTGTGGTGTGAGAAAAGTAATGTCGCAGACAGCATTTGAACGATCTAGCAGTGCTATGTACACTGGCGTGATCGTCGCTTTCTGACAGTCTGAGTTTTCAGTTCTTTAATGAATCACGTGATTTTTGGTAGCCCCCATCAGTGAAGTTGAGTTTTTGTTTTGTGTTTACAGTAATGGAACAGCGGAATTTAGAACGACGTTATTCAGTCACGTTTATTGTTAAACTTGGGGAATCAATGAGTGCGATCATTCAAAAGTTGAAACAGACCTATAGGAAAAAATCCTTGTTAAGAGCACATATTTTTCGCTGGCACAAATCATTTTTGGAAGGCTGATAGCCCGATGAAGATGAATCTTGCTCACGGAGGCCTTCAAAATCAAAAACCGACGAGAACGTCGAACATGTGCATGGTCTTTCGAGACCAGACGGACATTTAACAATAAAGATAATGGGTGAACTGTCAAACTTGACAACTTTCACTTTAAATCAAAAATCTGACTGAAGATTTGCACATGTGGAAGGTTTGTGCCAAAATCGTGCTGAGAAATCTCACAATTCAGAAGAACAACAATTGACGAAACACGTGTGTTGGTGTTCATGAGAAGACTGCTATTAACTGGGAATGTTTCATTAGTGTGATCATCGGTGTTGAATTGAGGATTATTGAGTATGATCCTCAGAAAATGGGGCAAAGTGAGCAGTGGCACACTGAGACACCTTCTCCACCAAAAGAAGCTCGAATGAGAAAATCAAATATAAAAAAAGCTTGTATTTACTTTTTTGACTGCAGAGACATCATGCACAATGAATTTGTTCCTTCAGGACAAACTATCAACCTTGTGTTATGCAAGGATATCCGTAAAACTCTCAGGAGAAGATTAAATCGAGTGACACCGACTGTACATGCAGACGAATGGACGCTGAATCGTGATACCGTTCCATTTAACACAACCATTTCCATCACCGATCTTGTCACCTTAAAAGGCATTCCTGTTGTCCCACAGGAATCCTAGTCACCTGATCTGTGTCCCTGTCATGCATTTTCTGTTGGCGAAACTAAGAATTTCTTCAAAGGACGTCGTTTTGGGACTCTGGAAACATACTGAAGGCCGTAGGACTCAAAGCCTTTCGGCGCTGCTGCCAAGCCTGTGAATAATGATTATACCGACGTAAATTTGCCGAAAGAAACTACTATGTAGGAACCAATTCTCGAAAAAAAACCTTGGTAGACCAAAAATCAGTCACATTACTTTCCTAATATACCGAGGATATGTCATATTTTTCATGTAATCTCAACTGAAAAATTTAAGTCTCAGTAGTAGATGTCACTTTCACAATGAAGGACGTTTCCAGTATTTCCAAGTTGAGGGCCTTAGTTACACATCTGCATCTCTTTAAAAAGTATATTGAGAGAAAACGTCAAAAACAATTACCGAAATGGTTTTTTTATATTTTTTGTGGTGTTCATAAAACCAGCATTACACCTTATCGAAAGTGTGTAGTAATTGCTAAGACTGTGCTAAAGGTATTTCCATATCTGGTCCATGATCGCATATCAGTTGGCTTTTAAAAAGCATGTTGTTAATATAGTTCAACAACAATTAACGAATTTTTTAAAAAACTTTTTCAAAGTGTTCAATGTGTCGCCCCCCATCCTCATGGTAATGCACATTATGTAAAATGTGTTGGTATTACGGGAGTTAATAAGTCTTTTAACGTAAAGTTTAGTATCTACATTCTAATAATATACCTTTTAGCACTTCTGTATGCAACGATTAAATAAAATCTATTTATATATTTACTTTCGAATAATTGTTTGAGTTGCAATGTTGTATATGTGACTTTATTGTTATTGTGGAACTAAAAAATTGGTACTCATGAATTAGATTTCTATAATGTCAAGCATGCAGTCTTCACCATGAAGTTAGCATTAATAAAACCTAACTTCAGTATTATCACACAAACTTAATATTCATTGTTAAGTGGCTTCCTTTCCTTATGTGAGTATAAAGGATATTTTTCTCTTGTTTTGCATGAGTTCATAACATCCCGAAATGAATCTTTTCAGAACACATTACAGAACTGATCACAGAATGAAATTTCAGTTAGGGATTTGGTGAGACGGCTACAGTTGTTTGCAGTGCATAGAAATACACAATGCGTTGGATACTTACATATTGTGGTGTTTACATATTTAAATTGTTTTCGTTTTCTGTCCTGCAGTGGTGATTAATTCCGGCACTGTCTAGCTTTGAGTGACATGGTATTGAAGAGCCTCAGAGATCGATTATTTTTCGTATGTTGCAACATGACTACAGGAAAGTATTTAAATTGTTCTGTCTAATGTCTTATGCACTCCGTTTTATTATCGTCGCTTGCATTTCAAGTTACTTAATGCACTGCTGGAATATGTGCAGAGAAACTTTATCTTTCTGTGATTTCTAAAAATTCGGTACAGGTTCACACTTAGTGTAGAGCCTATGTGATGTATATGTATTATTCGATTGTTTTAACCTTTTACTGTGTACTTCTCACTGTAGTATGTATTTACAGTGCGTAAGGGAATTTGTGTTATCGCTTGTGAACCCTCCTGGCATCTAGTGGAAGTTCGCTGCACCAGCTGTAGTTTTAGTTTGTTGTGAAATACAGCCTTCAGGATTGCGAGAAGTATATATCCCGACAAAAAGCGGTGTATTAATAGGTTATTCTGAATGATGGTAACCACCAATATAGTATCTGGAAGTGGCTTGGAAAGTATACTTCCTGTAAAATTAATCTGTCATTTGTGGTCCTTGGTAAGCGTACTTAGCACAAACAAAGGGGTATCCTAAAACATTTAGGAACATTTCTTACCACCTCTGTCTATTCCAGACATGTTGTGGTAGTACACTGCACAAGGTGTACTAAAACTACTACAACAATTAGTTTCTGCATGTCGTGGTATTAATACTGTTGTCAGATTACATTGCTTCCCTCCTGCAATATCCTTTATTGCATCCCTTATCAGCTCGTAGCTTTATCCAGTGACAAAGTTTCAAAGATTGTTTTCACGTTGTGGTAAGTTAACATTAATATCAGTAACAATTATTTTCAGAACAAAATAAAAACAGAAAACACTGTTTATGATTTTATTTGCGTGGAGTGGCGACACATAACAGCACTCAAAACGGAAGTGGTAAATCCATTTACAACCAAATTAAATACCTCACAAAGACGGGGTGGTCATATATGTACGAACTTAGTTTTTGGTCCTCTATCTCATAAATAAAGTTATTAAAAATAAGTACAGTACGTTTACCACATTCATAAAACAATAGCAAAATATTATGTTCGCTGAGGTGCTACAAAAAATGTGCCCGCGAAAGAGTTAACACTGTGTATCAGTTAAATTTTATGGTTACTCATTTACGCTCCTTCGGTCATTTATTTAATTTTCGTGAGTTATTTTGGAGCATGTGTTGTCTGCGCTATCTGTAGCATACCTGTAGCCAATATCCCCTTTGTGAATTTAGTGATCATGTGTGATTCAGATACTTAAATAATTCAGCTACATACTTGCTCTTTTTACTGTTATGTTTACCATAACAAGCCCCATATAGAAAATAGTATAGATGAAAATCTAATATGGTGAAGATATGATGCACGTGGTGGATACAACGAAGGCTATTGAAACACTTAGCAAGATGGACATATTTCTATATCTAGGTTCTCGACTACAGGTAAGAGGATGAACAAGCAGGAATCACAGTGATCTGAATCGATTCAGACACATCACTGATATTATTTGTGAGAACAAGATGCACATCCACATAAAATAAAAGATATAAGGCACAACGGTGAAGACAGTTGCATTATGTGATACTGAGCGTAAGCTCACACCAACGAGTTTTCAGGTTTCACTACATTATGAAAATTCGGATGCTGAGAAGACCATTAGCCATTTCCCGCTTGGCCATAGTAACAAGACAACGATATGACAACTAACTGGAGTGGCTCCAATCAACGAAAAGATCCAAAAATGGAGCGTTCGGTGGTATGGACACATTATATAGCATCTACTTTAGTCATCAGCCTAACCTATTGTCTCACTGTTGAAGACCACAACCAACGCGGAAGACCTTAACCGCATCGGATAGGTACTATAAACGTATATCTAAAATCAAGGAACATAAACCCACAGCTAGTGTTAGAACGTACGAAAAGGTGTACATTGTCCAAAAAAGCAGACCAAGGTCCAATGGGACTACGCTAATAAGGAGTAGAAGAAGATGATGATGATGTTGGAAAGAGAGCACAACAGGAGGGTCTCGATATTAATGAGTAGAACAGGGGTCTGAACTAGAGAAATCACAAAAACAGTTTGTGAACGGCCAAAGCCTCAGAGGCGCGATAACGTTCTCCCGCCGAAAAGTTTAATGACGGACAGTGAGAAGAACGAGGCAGCTGTGCGAAGAGAGATTCCCGAGGTAGCGGTACGGGTCACAACAGTAAAGGCAACTTCGGAGGTGGCTTTCGCACGTATGAACAGGGAACGGGACAACTGTAGTGCGAAGGGAGTTTAGAAGAGCGCCACCATAAATGAGGACGTTGCATGGAAAGTTTATATGCGACGAGAGGCAATACGTCACACCGAGAGGGAAGGAGGTAATGCAGCGTATAATTAGCCTCAAAATTAGTAGAGGGAGAAATTGTAACCATGGAATCAGAGTAGTTTCAGCTCCGCCCCGCAATGAAAGTAAGGTGAGGGGAAAAATATGGTGTGTTCTAGACAAAATAGAAGAAGAGCTTCTGTGCTGCCACCTGAAGGATCACAGAAATATAATAGGCGTTAATCCCCTGCAGGATGGTGTCAGGAAATGGAAAACCACCCATGATCGGTAAATCAACCAGCATATGTTGTGACCACCTCAGTGGACAAGTACGTTATAGGCACAATGACTGGTATAGCTATGGCTTCTGGTAATTTATGGTGGCGGGCCTTGTTAAAATGAATGAAGCAGATGGACTGCCTCATATGTCTCTATAACAGACTACGAGATTTTTGCACAGGCATTCAGATGCAACTGGAATGTACTTGAAACGAAATCGGGACAGCCGGCCGGAGTGGCCGAGCGGTTCTAGGCTCTACAGTCTGGAACTGCGCGACCGCTTCGATCGCAGGTTCGAATACAGCCTCGGGCATGGATGTGTGTGATGTCCTTAGGTTAGTTAGCTTTAAGTAGTTCTAAGGTCTAGGGGACTGATGACCTCACATGTTAAGTCCCATAGTGCTCAGAGCCATTTGAAACATTGGAACCAAAATCGTGACAGATATCACCAAAGGCCTGCTTGTAGGATGCTCTTTGCGTCCACAGTTCTGAGATGTTGGCATAGAGTCATTAATAAACCAGCTTCATAGTACAGCAGACACTAGAGGCTGCGTAGCCTACGGAGATGATCTCCTAATTACAGTATCTGGCAGCACAAGCGCTAAATGAGTAGAGGATTTTAGTGAAGTTCTTGAAAGACTAAGTAATTGGTGCACAGAAAACAGTTAACCGAAATCACCATACAAAAGAGATTTTATGTTAGCCCTCTAATTTTCGGATATGCGGCCGCGCAAATAAAATTTCTTCCGCCGATAGTTCTGGTGAATATTGTCCGGCCATCCAGAGAACGTGCGGTAAGGCTGACGACAATGTGCTATGCGCGTCCTTACATGCTCCACAGCGGCGGTGTTTCGTATGCGGGTCACAGACGCTGGTCAGCAGCAGTAAGATGCGCTTATATCAGCGCCGCCTGTGAAGAAAGCGTACAGAAATTCGATTCGCTTATTGATATATGTTCGGCGTAGATGAAACCATGACAACTTCTCTGCAGTTTAGTTACCCCAAGAGCAGGGTTCTATGCTTTGTCCAAACAGAAACCACTATCTCCGTTTATTAAATTATTAGCTAATCTACATCGAGTAAAGTTGCAATCTTCTTGAGATAGCCTTAACACAGTTTTTCTCAAGAATATGACGTATCTTCGAGGAGAGAGCACTCACATAGGGCAAAACAGTAATTGATCTAAAGGAATTACTATCTTCTTTCCCATCACATAGTAGGTGAATATGGATTGGGGGTAAGTAATGAAAGAGGAAGCCATCTGGTAGAATTTTGCACAGAGCATAACTTAATCATTGCTACCACTTGGTTCAAGAATCATAAAAGAAGGTTGTATATATGGAAGAATCCTGGAGATACTAGAAGGTTTCAGATAGATTATGTAATGGTGAGACAGAGATTTAGGAACCAGGTATTAAATTGTAAGACATTTCCAGGAGCACATGTGGACTCTGACAACAATCTACCGGTTATGAACTGTAGATTAAAACTGAAGAAACTGCAAAAAGGTGGGAATTTAAGTGGATGGGACCTTGATAAATTGACTACACCAGAAATTGTACAGAGTTTCGCGGATAGCATAACTGAAATATTGACAGGAATGGTGGAAAGAAATACAGTAGAAGAAGAATCGGTAGCTTTGAGGGACGAAGTGGTGAAGGCAGCAGAGGATAAAGTACGTAAAAAGACGAGGGCTAGAAGAAATACTTGGGTAACAGAGGAAATATTGAATTTAATTGATGAAAGGAGAAAATATAAAAATTCAGAAAATGAAGCGGGCAAAAAGGAATAGAAACGTCTCAAAAATGAGATCGATAGGAAGAGCAAAATGGCTAAGCAGGGATGGCTAGAAGATAAATTATAAGGATGTAGAGGCTTATCACACTAGGGGTAAGACAGATACTGCCTACAGGAAAATTAGCGAGACCTTTTGAGAAAAGAGATCACTTATATGAATTTCATGAGCTCAGATGGATCCCAGTTCTAAGCAAAGAAGGGAAAGCAGAAAGGTGGAAGGAGTACATAAGAGACTCTATACACGGGCGATGTACTTAAGGACAATATTATGGAAATGGAAGAGGATGTAGATGAAGATGTAATGGGAGATACGATACTGTGTGAAGAGTTTGCCAAAGCACTGAAAGACCTATGCCGAAACAAGGCCCCGAGAGTACACAAAATTACATTAGAACTACTGACGACCTTGTTAGAGCCAGTCATTACAAAACCCTCCATCTGGTGAGCAAGATGTGTGAGACAGCGAAATACCCTCAGCCTTCAATCCCAATGAAAACAGGTGTTGACAGATGTGAAAGTTACCAAACTACCAGTTTAATAAGTCACAGCTGCAAAATACGTGGGGCATATAAGAAAGATCCACAAGTCATAATTCTTCCCGACCAAGGAACCTACACGCTACCTAACGGGACATGGCCCATATCCTTCTTTAATGCAGAAAATACAACCAGACATTACAGGCCCTTGTGAATATGGAGCAGTTGTCACACTTGACCACATCGTGTGAGAATGTTCCACTACACAAAACGTTGCAGACTACGATAGTTGGTTATGGAATAGTCGATGACGTAACAAGGAAAGAAGAAGTGTGGCACAAGTGGCATTTGCTGACAGTGAAAATGCACACATCATGAAAAAAAATGCGTCATTTTGGTTCCCAGAATTCCGAAACTATACAGAAAATTGGAATAGAAAGCAACATAAACATTATTTCCATCCTTTTCATTTCTCATGAAACCCAAGCTTAGTACATTGTACTACTGTATAGCGAGACGTTCAGTGGTGGTGGTCCAGACTTTTGTACACACCAGTACCGCTAATACAAAGTAGCACACCCTCTTGCATTGATGCATGCCTGTAATCGTCGTGGCATACTATCCATAAGTTCATCAGCGCACTGTTTATTCAGGTTGTCGCACTCCTCAACGGCAATTTGCCGTCGATCCCTCAGAGTGGTGATGGATCACGTCATCCATCCCTTGTTAGTCTATAACCCATACATGTTTGGTAGTGTTCGTGTCTGGAGAACATGCTGTCCACTCTAATCAAGCGATTTCGTTATTCTGAAGGATGTCATCCACAAGATGTGCACGAAGGATGCGCTACTTGTAGTCCATGAAGACGAATGCCTTGTAAACATGCTGCCCATTATGGTTGCACTATTAGTCGGAGGAAGGCATTCACGTATCGTACAGCCGTTACATCGCCTTCCATGACCATGAATGCCAAACGTCGGCCCCACATAATCCACATCAAAACAGCAGGGAACCTCCACGTTCCTGTAGTCAGTGGACAATTTGTCTAAGGAGTTCAGCCTGACCAGGTTGCCTCCAAACATGACTCCGGCGATTCTCAGTTTGAAGGCTTATGCGACACACAACAGTGAAGAGAACATGATGCCAGTCTGGAGCGAACTATACGGCAAGTTATCAGGTCCATGTGTACCGCGCTGCATGGTATCGTGGTTGCAAACATGAACCTCGCGTTGGTCGTCGTGAGAGAAGTTGTGCATCATCTAGCCTATTACGCACAGTTTGAGTTGTAACACGACGTCCTGTTGCAACACGAAAAGCATTATTTAACATGGTGACATTGCTGTCAGGGTGCCCCCGTGCCATAATCCGTAGGTCGCGGTCGCGCACTGCGCTAGTAGCCCTTTCTCGGCCTGAGCGAGGCATATCATCGACAGCTCCTGTCTCCTTGTATCTCCTGCATGTCTGAACAACATCGTTTTGTTTCACTCCGACACACCTGGACACTTCCCTTGTTGATAGCACTTCCTGGCACAAAGTAAGAATGCGGACGCGATCAAACCGCGGTATTGACCGTCTAGGCACGATGGAACTACAGACTACATGAGCCGTGTACCTCCTTCCTGGCGGAGTGACTGTATATGATTTGCTATCGGACACACTTCGTCCAATGGGAGCAGCTCATGCATGGCTGTTTACACCTTTAGGCCCGTTTAGTGACCTATCTGAACAGTCAAAGTGACTATATGTGTCATATGGAATCCACAGTCAACGTCTGTCTTCAGGATTTCTGGGAACCGGAGTGATGCAAAACTTTTTGTGATGTATGTATTAGCATATGAACTGCAAGCATACACTGGCTAGAGACAACAAAGAAAAGGCCACATATGAAGACGACGAGTTGTACCATAGCAGAACATCCAACTACAGAAACTTTTCACAAGGATGGAGGAGATGGGCCTCGGGGATTATTCCCTGGCAGTCACCTCCCAATCTATACAACTTGGGTGGCAGTAGCAGGGTCCCTATGTAACCTGAGCTGTGCCTCAGTCTGCCAGGGGTCACTATCAAGACAAATGAAAAATCTAGCTTGGTTGTGCGACGGGTGAGAGTAGTCTAATCTAGTGTTGTGTTAATGTAGTATAGTGCTGCAAAGTGTACTGTTGTATAGTAATGCAGTCAAAAATCACAAATTACAAAATTTTTGATGTCTCAAAGCAGCATAGTACAAAAGGCAAGTAGCATGTAACTATGGATTCCAAACTAATATACGGTTAATATATATTTGGCAAATGGCCAAATGGTAGCTGGCAGCTGTGGCCGAACGGTTCTAGGCTCTTGAGTCCGGAAACACGCTGCTGCTACGGTCGTAGTTTTGAATCCTGCCTCAGGCATGGATATGTGTGATGTCCTTAGATTAGTTAGGTTTAAGTAGTTCTAAGTCCAAGGGATTTATGACCTCAGATGTTAAGTTCCATAGTGCTTAGAGCTATTTCTACATCTACATCTACATCCATACACCGCAAGCCACCTGACGGTGTGTGGCGGAGGGTACCCTGAGTACCTCTATCGGTTCTCCCTTCTATTCCAGTCTCGTATTGTACGTGGAAAGGATTGTCGGTATGCTTCTGTGTGGGCTCTAATCTCTCTGATTTTATCCTCATGGTCTCTTCGCGAGATATACGTAGGAGGGAGCAATATACTGCTTGGCTCTTCGGTGAAGGTATGTTCTCGAAACTTTAACAAAAGCCCGTACCGAGCTACTGAGCGTCTCTCCTGCAGAGTCTTCCACTGGAGTTTATCTATCATCTCCGTAACGCTTTCGCAATTACTAAATGATCCTGTAACGAAGCGCGCTGCTCTCCGTTGGATCTTTTCTATCTCTTCTATCAACCCTACCTGGTGCGGATCCCACACTGCTAAGCAGTATTCAAGCATTGGGCGAACAAGCGTACTGTAACCTACTTCCTTTGTTGTCGGATTGCATTTCCTTAGCATTCTTCCAATGAATCTCAGTCTGGCATCTGCTTTACCGACGATCAACTTTATATGATCATTCCATTTTAAATCACTCCTAATGCGTACTCCCATATAATTTATGGAATTAACTGCTTCCAGTTGCTGACCTGCTATTTTGTAGCTAAATGATAAGGGACCTATCTTTCTATGTATTCGCATCACATTACACTTGTCTACATTGAGATTCATTTGCCATTCCGAGCACCATGCGTAAATTCGCTGCAGATCCTCCCACATTTCAGTGCAATTTTCCATTGTTACAACCTCTCGATACACCACAGCATCATCTGCAAAAAGCCTCAGTGAACTTCCGATGTCATCCACCAGGTCATTTATGTATATTGTGAACAGCAACGGTCCTATGACACTCCACTGCGGCACACCTGAAATCACTGTTACTTCGGAAGACTTCTCTCCATTGAGAATGACATGCTGCGTTCTGTTATCTAGGAACTCTCCAATCCAATCACACAATTGATCTGATAGTCCGTATGCTCTTACTTTGTTCATTAAACGACTGTGGGGAACTGTGTCAAACGCCTTGCGGAAGTCAAGAAACACGGCATCTACCTGTGAACCCGTGTCTAAGGCCCTCTGAGTCTCGTGGACGAATAGCGCGAGCTGGGTTTCACACAACCGTCTTTTTCGAAACCCAAACTGATTCCTACAGAGTAGATTTCTAGTCTCCAGAAAAGACATTATACTCGAACATAATACGTGTTCCAAAATTCTACAACTGATCGACGTTAGAGATATAGGTCTATAGTTCTGCACATCTGTTCGACGTCCCTTCTTGAAAACGGGGATGGCCTGTGCCCTTTTCCAATCCTTTGGAACGCTTCGCTCTTCTAGAGACCTACGGTACACCGCTGCAAGAATGGGGCAAGTTCCTTCGCGTACTCTGTGTAAAATCGAACTGGTATTCCATCAGGACCAGCTGCCTTTCCTCTTTTGAGCGATTTTAATTGTTTCTCTATCCCTCTGTCGTCTACTTCGATATCTACCATTTTGTCAACTGTGCGACAATCTAGAGAGGGAAGCACAGTGCAGTCTTCCTCTGTGAAACAGCTTTGGAAGAAGACATTTAGTAATTCGGCCTTTAGTCTGTCATCCTCTGTTTCAGTACTATTTTGGTCACAGAGTGTCTGGACATTTTGTTTTGATCCTCCTACCACTTTGACATAGGACCCAAATTTCTTAGGATTTTCTGCCAAGTCAGTACATAGAACTTTACTTTCAAATTCATTGAAAGCCTCTCGCATAGCCCTCCTCACACTGCATTTCGCTTCGCGTAATTTTTGTTTGTCTGCAAGGCTTTGGCTATGTTTATGTTTGCTGTGAAGTTCCCTTTGCTTCCGCAGCAGTTTTCTAACTCGGATGTTGTACCACGGTGGCTCTTTCCCATCTCTTACGATCTTGCTTGGCACATACTCATCTAACGCATATTGTACCATGGTTTTGAACTTTGTCCACTGATCCTGAACACTATCTGCACTTGAGACAAAACTTTTGTGTGGAGCCGTCAGGTACTCTGTAATCTGCTTTTTGTCACTTTTGCTAAACACAAAAATCTTCCTACCTTTTTTAATATTTCTATTTACGGCTGAAATCATCGATGCAGTAACCGTTTTATGATCGCTGATTCCCTGTTCTGCACTAACTGATTCAAATAGTTCGGGTCTGTTTGTCACCAGAAGATCTAATATGTTATCGCCACGAGTCGGTTTTATGTTTAACTGCTCAAGGTAGGTTTCAGATAAAGCACTTATAAATATTTCACTGGATTCTTTGTCCCTGCCACCCGTTATGAACGTTTGAGTCTCCCAGTCTATATCCGGCAAATTAAAATCTCCACCCAGAACTATAACATGGTGGGGAAATCTACTCGAAATATTTTCCAAATTTTTCTTCAGGTGCTGAGCCACAACAGCTGTTGAGCCCGGTGGCCTATAGAGACATCCAATTACCATGTCTGAGCCTGCTTTAACCGTGACCTTCACCCAAATCATTTCACAATTCGAATCTCCGTCAATTTCCTTCGATACTATTGTACTTCTTATCGCTATAAACACGCCTCCCCGTTCACTGTCCAGCCTATCTCTGCGGTATACATTCCAATCAGAGTTTAGGATTTCATTACTGTTTACGTCTGGTTTCAGCCAACTTTCTGTTCCTAGTACTATATGGGCTTTGTGACCGTTTATTAATGAGAGCAGTTCTGGGACCTTTCTATAGACATTCCTGCAGTTTACTATTAGCACACTGATATTGTTATTCCTTGTTGCATTTTGCCTACTCCTGCCTTGCCGCGTCTCAGGAGGCGTCTTGTCGGGCCTAGGGAGGGAATTCTCTAACCTAAAAAAAACCCATGTGCACTCCACACGTACTCTGCTACCCTCGTAGCCGCTTCCGGCGTGTAGTGCACGCCTGACCTATTCAGGGGGACCCTACATTTCTCCACCCGATAGCGGAGGTCGAGAAATTTGCACCTCAGCTCTCCGCAGAATCGTCTCAGCCTCTGGTTTAAGCCTTCCACTCGGCTCCAAACCAGCGGACCGCGATCGGTTCTGGGAACGATACTACAAATAGTTAGCTTTTAAGCTAAAGGTTAGAAAACAGATTTGATTTTCAAACTTACTATTTACTGAATTTCATATTTCATACAGACTTTCAATTAATATTTTATGCAGATATTTAATGTAGATTATTCCAACCTACATAAGACAATGATTAGTTACACTAACACATCTGCAATTATGTTAAAATATTACGCGCAATGTTCATGTCAATACATGTGAAACATCTGGTTCACTGTTGTATTTAGGTAAAATACGAGAGAAAACACGAGATAAATCACTAAAAACACATAAATAAGTGTCCTTTTGGTACTGTATGGAGATGAGCAAGTGCTACTCAGCACTGGTGCAGAGCCTACTCCTTCCTAATACCACCAACATGGCAGCAGTGGTTAACGTACACAGCCGCCATACGGTGGCGACAGCAGCGCCATATGCTCTCACATCATACCACTACATAATGTTTCACTTTCTAAACCTTCAATCGTGTGTGTGTATATATGGTCTTTACTATGGAGGGTAATTCGCATTCGGGACCCAGTATTTACTACCGCATAAGAATTTTAAAACTGATTTGAACCGGAACTACACAGGCTACTTGAATTTGTTCTTAGAAACTTCTCCATCGTCCTGAAACTGTCATCATTGGGATCTACAGTGCCAGATCAAACTATAGCGATAGTGGACTACGTGCCATTGGTGCAAATGGTTTAAAACGCTCTAGCACTATGGGACTTAACATCTAAGGCCATAAGTCCTCTAGAACGTAGAACTACATAGACCTAACAAACCTAAGGACATCACACACATCCATGCCCGAGACAGGATTGCGACCGTAGCAGTTGCGCGGTTCCGGGCTGAAGCGCCTAGAAGCGCTAGGCCAACGCGGGCGGCCTACGTGGCATTAAGAAAAACTTATTACCCCAATTCTTCGCAAATATGGTTGCAGCTGTTCTCGTTTATAACAGCTTATATCACATCATCATCTTCACTTCTAGATTTTCAAAGAGAGATGATTAATAAATTTTACTCAAGAGGAAAACAATAATACTGAGAATGAACATTGCAGTAACTTATTTTGTGTAGTTAGTACGATACTATTGTACTGTCAGAACAGGTCGTCGCGCTTTAGCTTGGGTACCAGCGGAATTTGTCAACAATGAAGTATCCTAGGTCATCAGGCGAGCAGTTGCGTAGCAACATTGCGATTCCGAATCGTATTGCGTAAACACATTGTCTGTGCTTGCGTGATTTTCGTTGTGCTATTCGTTTTGTTCTAGAGCGTCTTCTTGGTGAGATAAGCTCATTAACTGAATATCTGAAGTGCTTTTCGTGAAAAGTCTTCCAACAGAAGAACTTCCAAACCCAGCGTTGGGTGTGACGCAGTACGGAACCGTAAGTGACCATCGATATCTTCTCTTCTTCATCTC
This sequence comes from Schistocerca gregaria, assembly GCF_023897955.1. Classification (NCBI taxonomy): domain Eukaryota; kingdom Metazoa; phylum Arthropoda; class Insecta; order Orthoptera; family Acrididae; genus Schistocerca; species Schistocerca gregaria. Next base: position 414,128,362 of record NC_064925.1, on the reverse strand, counting down.
TTATCAAGACTAATATCTTTTGCCGTTAATATCACTCTAAATTACTGCTGCTGAGCGCTTTGCACACACATGAAATCCCTTGTAGTTGATTTTATTTGGATGTTTAATCACACCAGCTACATTGTAACGAAAAATGGAAAAAGAAGTTGCCAGTGATCCGACTTGAGCTTTAGCCTATGAGAGCAGTGTTGCAAAATCGTGGGCACGATTTCGGTAGCTCATGTAACCTGCTGAACTCTCTATATCCTTCAAATTCTGAAAGGTGTATATGTACATCATCAAGAGTGTTTAGGGGCTACGTGTCGGCTACTTCTGCGTCATATTACCATAATGTATCGCTTTTTATGTCCTACATGTTCTAGAGATTGCCAAGGCTCTTTATATTGTTCATAGTCGACGAGGACAAAAAAAGCGAGGTGAAAATTGATATTGTTGAAAATTTGTGCTAGGTGGTAGCAGGGACTGATATGAATATTATACTTAAAAGTCCAGATGGGCGAGATGTGCGCTACAGCGTATTAAAGGGAGATGGGATGGGATGTGGTGGGGAAGAGAGGGATTTGGGTTCAAGATGAATTTTTTATTTATCTTAAATAAATAGAAATGAGTTGCTTCAAGCAAAAATGTATTTCTGTAATCAGTAAGCTACATTAAATTTGTTAGGAAAATTGTCCTATTCAGTACTCTGTAGCAGGGTGGTGATGGTGTGTAGATGGCACACACGTGAGGGAATGTAGTTGTCTGGTATTTGATCAAACTCTTCCCTCTTCGTTAGTCTGCAAACTGAAGCGCTACCGGCTAAACCGCCACATTTGACCACGGTTTTATTACGTCGCTTTCTGGCTCTCTATTTGTCCGTCTGTATCTCTCCCCCCCCCCTCCCCCCCATCTCTCTCTCTCTCTCTCTCATACACTTACAGGCACTTCGTTGCAGAAAGAGAGCGTGGCATTTATTTAGCTAAAAAGGGCCTTGCCGCCAAAAGGCATATGCCTAGTTTCCAATCTGTCAGCGGTGAACACCATTAAAAATTTTACTTCATTATACATTCCACAGTGGATGGTACTCTGAGGGGTCGCACAGATTCCGATCAAGTGGATGAGCATGCGTTCTCCTTTACATTGTCTGTCTGTGTATCTACATTATCTGCACACTTTGGTACAAAAGTACATTCACAGTGTAGGTAGCTCTGTGAAGTTGGTAACTGAGTAGTGAATGATGCGAAGTGAAGGCGACCAAAAATGGGTTGGACGTCGGCAGCTGACCACGTACGAGCAACGAAATGAAAAGAGAAACAGATTGTAAACTTCAGAATGCAACATGGGGGCTGGACAGAGTAAAATTAAATCCATCTGCTACAAAGGAAAATAATATTCTGTGTCTGTTCGCGCACATCACATTTTGTTCCAGTAGAATCTAAGCACAAGAAACGTGTTTCGGCTGTAAATGTTTTGACAATTTTCAAGCAATCAGGGCTTTCGTGAAATCTTTTATGTTTGCAGGAAGCTATGGAAAATATTGTAAGGATAATTTGTTTAGAATGTGTTTTAGGAAGCGCATCGGTGACGTTGATGTGTGTTCCTGAAGTTTTGTTACAAGGAAATGTTGCACATACGTAAGGGAATTAAGGACTCCACTATTCATCTGTTGTGTGACACTGGAAATGAGTTACCGTTTATTGCTTCTAACCTCTAAATAAGTATGTTTCGATTTTGAATGTTGTTAGTTACATTAATTGTTCACTACTGTATAGTTAATATCTGTGATTACGTGTCACAGATTTTTACGTTTTTCGACCTTATGTTCAAAAGTATTCTCTATTGACTGATTATGTCTGACCTCTGGATGCACGAATAATATTCGAAATTGCCATTAATATGGCTCAAATATTTGGCTGCCGTTAGTAGTAAATTTACCCCTCTTTGTCCCTCGTTTCCGAATATCTGATATACGTAACTGACCTACGAATAGTGTGGAAATCCTCACGTCTCCGAGAAATTCGTATCATCACACAATATTTCACGTTCTAAACATACAAACTTGTGTACATGTCCTTTAATAAGGACCTTAATGCTCTCAGGTTACGCAATATATACTGCCTCATGCGCATTACGATTTTGTTTCGAAACGCAGCTGAACCTTCTGCACGTCTGTCATTGTAATAAATGTGTCGTCTTTTAGTATTATAGTTGCCTCTTGAAATCATTGCATCTTACTTCACAGTTTCTTTCGACGATCGTCGTATTCTGACTACATCTTAATTTTATTCAGGCTTTAAGAAAGGGTCATCTGCACATCGCAGCGTACTATAGACGCACTCAGGGCGTCGGTTTACAAATGTCAAAATTTCGTGTTAAGTGTCTGATGCAAACATATTTCGCTGAGCTGCTTTCCCAATGTTATTCAAACTTGAAAAGATGTGAATATTCGGATATGTTCGCAATCATAAGTAGTTGCCACTATCATTTCACAGTACATTAAAGTACGATTTCAGGTACTCCTGTGGCTAAAGGACACGTTGTAATCATCGAGGAAATAATTATATGATATGTGCAAGTCAGCTGCTTGTTTTTAAACCAAATTTATTACACAGTTCTCCAGGCACAAACGGGTAGGTGATCGAAAAATTATCGGCTTCTGCCAGCATATTAAGCTCATTTTGGTATATTTTCAATATTCTCAACATTTCTCGGCTCTGTCAGCATCTGTATAAACATTTATGTTAAATTAACAACAACCTCAGATGCAATGTTTACCTAGATTTACCTTGGTTTCAGTTGGGATAACCCAGTCCTCTTCAGAATAAAAGGAACTACGATTCGTCCGTAATGGACAACGTCAGAAACTAAAAACTATAATATAGTAATACATCGTCATATGCAATAACTTATCCGTTGTTTCCGTACTATAACGATGTATTACTATTTATAGTTTTTAGTTCTTGACGTTGTCCGTTATGGACAAATCGTAGTTCCTTTTATTATGAAGAAGGTTGGGTTATCCCAACTAAAGTCTAGGTAAGTCTAGGTAATCATTGCAATGTAGGTTGTTATTAATTAGAAATCAATATTTTCAGTAAATGCTATTCCTTTACCTCGCTTAATAGGCAACGAAAAATTTGAGGGTGTAAGTTTAAAGCTGAAACTAACGTGGTCATCAAGGAAAGTGACAAATTTCATAGCTTATAAGATATGCACTTCTGAACTGCAGTTGATTTGGGAATTTGTGGGCTTGGCAGATCAGACACGTATTATACGTATGGTCAGTAAACTGTCTGGATGCAGTCGGAAGTAATCGTCGCTATTTGACGTAGGTCCCAGAGGAATTTATGAACAATGAAATGTCAAACAACATTAGGTGGACAGTTGCATAGCAACATTGCGATTTCGAATCGTGTTGCGTAAACATATTGACTGTGCTTACGTGATTTTCGTAGTGCTGTTCTTTGTGCTCTAGAGCTTCTTTTCGGTGAGACAAGTTCATTAATTGAGCTTGTCGAGAAAGGTCTTCCGCCAAAGAAACTTACAAAGCCAGCGTTGGATTGACGCAATACGGAACCGTATGTGATTAGTCAACATCTTCTCTCGGTCATCTCTTATCCCCGCTAACCTTCTTTGCTGTACATGTTACTGTAATCTACGGCTGCTGAACGCTGTAGCTCACGCCTCAGATCACTTTTATTTGGTTTTACTTTGGATGTTTAATCACACCAGCTACATTCTAACGAGAAAGACAAAAGACATCCTTTCCAATGCGACTTGAGATTCAATTCACGAGAGTACTTTGACTAAATCGTGGCCATGATTTCGGTAAGTCATGTAGCCTGCGGAGTTCTTTACATTCTTTAAATTCGGGAATTTTTTTATTTTCATTTTCGAGATGATTTATTGACTTTGTGCCGACATTATTCTGCACCGTATTAGCATACTGAATCATGGTATGTCTTAAATCTTGTATTTATTATCAAGATTGTGTATATTGGTCACAGCCCAGCCAACGAAGAACAGATAGGTCGAATCAAGAAAAAAATTGTTATAGTTGATAATTTAACCTTAGGACTAGGGACTGACATGAATATTATACTAATGGTCTAGACAGCCGGACTGCTTTGAGAAGAAGTGCAATCTAGTGTTCAGTTAAGCTGCATTATAATTTCGTAAGAAAATTGTCCTGTTCAATTCTCTGGAGAAGAAATATTCTTAGTGTTGCAGCGGTTAAAAAAATCGTAGATTATTGAAAATAATAATTGGCGTTTTAAAATTAATGTTTATTGTTAAACGGAGGGGATAAAGGAACTTATTAAATGGATGTCGCTTGTCAAAGTGCAATATAACGTTGTTAAGGGATAAATTATGTTCTGGTACTGTAACAGGGTGGAGGAGTGTGGGCGGATGCTTCTTACCACTAAATACGTATTTTTTGATTCTGGTTGCTGATAATTACATTACATACGGGTACTGTTCTATCGATAATATCTTGTGATTTCGCATCCACTAATTTATAGGTTTTCTATCATCATTTCAAAAGTATGCACCATTTATTGTTTAAGTCTTACTTTTGGGTGCATGAATAGTATTCGACATTTCCGTTAATTTGTATCGAAGATCTCCCTCGTGTTATTAGTAACTCTGCACCCAGTTTTAGCAAATTTCATGAACGTAACTGACCTAGGAACTGGCTGCACTGCCTCACGTCTGTAACACTTACGTGCCATCACGTTGTAAGTGTTCAAACATGTGTGTACATGTTCTTTAATAAGGGTCTTAATTCTCTTAGGGAACCATTATTTACTATAGTATGCGCATTTTGATTCTGTTCCGGAACACAGCTTCGCCTTCTGCATGCATTCCTCCATAATTAATTCACCGTCGTTTTGAATGTATCTTCCTTGCAAACTACGGTGGCCCCTTGACACCATCGCTTTCGTTTTTTAGTTGCTTTCGACGCTTACTCCATTCCGTCATAATTTTATTCAAGGTCTAAAGGGACGTATCTGTATATCCTGACGACCCACAGACCAACTCAGTGCGTCGGTTTATAAATCTCAGAAGTTCTGCGGAAATGTCTGATGCAATCGTATTTCGTACAACTATTAGTTCAGTGTTACTGAAACTTCACAAGACGTGACTGTTTCGTATCTGTTCATATTCACAAGTAGTTACCACTCGCATTTCACCGCATATTGAAAAAAATTATCTAAGGTATCGGTCTGTCAAAAATATATGTTGTAGTCGTGTAGGTCGACGTCTTGCTTTGAAAGCAAATTTATTACACAATTCTGTAGGCATCTGCGGGTACTGTGTGCGGCTACACTTATAAAGACTTCTATCAGCACATTAGCTTCGATTTGGGAAACTTTCAAATACACATTATTCTTTTATCTTGCTTAGTAGGGAAATAATGAATCTGATTTTAAAATGTTTAATTCGATACTAATATTATCATTGATGAAGGTTACGAAGACAGATAAGCCACGCATTACCAATGGCTAGTAAAGCGCTGCGGTACAGTGAGGAGCTATCTAAGTTTTTTAGTGTGTGTCTTAGACAATTTTTTCAAAAATGAAATATCGCACAACACGAGGGGGTCGATGAGAGGCAACATTGCGATGGTGTATCGTGTGGCATAAACATATTGTATGTGCTTGTGTGATTTTCGTAGTGCTATTTTTCGTACTGTAGTGCTTCTTCTTGGTGAGAAAAGGACATTGACTGAATATTTGAACTGTTTTTTGAGGACCGTCTTTAGATAGGGAAACGTTACAAGATAGCGTTTGGTGGGACACTATACGAAACAGTAAGTGACGAGCCAACATCTTGTTTCCGTCATCTCTTATCCGTAATATCATCATTTGCTGTTGACGTCGAGTGTAAACTAATGCTGCTAATCGCTGTGATCTCAAATTTGAAATCGTTCGTATCCACCTTTATTCAGATGTTTATTCGAGCAGGTGTGTTTTACCGAAGGAAACGATCCTTTCCGGTGATCAGATTTGATATTCATACTTCGAGAGTAGTTTCACAGTATTGTCGGGCATGGTTTCGGTAATTGATGTACCCCTGGAATTTTTTGCATTCGGTGATTGCCGATAGTTTTTTGTTTCCATTATCAAGTGAATTTAGTGGCTAGCTAGCGACGTTGATTTAGGACATATTAGAATACTACATCATGTTACGTACTGCATACTGTGTAGACCATAAAGGTTCTTTATTTTGTTCAGCGTGATTCACCAGCAGCAAATATATGTACACAATTAATTTTTGCTGGTCTGCAACATGGGTGTATCCTGCGAGAAGAAGATGCGGCAGCTTTGCCTCCCTATGAACTAACTGATACCTTGTATCGCCAGCGAGACAGAAAAAAAAGTCAGAATAAGTTTGAAGAAATGCATCACAGTTATTGGGTGCTGTGAAGTGGCAAAAATCGTGAAGTCTGTCATTCTACAAACTAATATGAGTTGCCTACATCTCGTCCCCATGGCCCTATTTTTGCAGACGTTCTACATACACATCTGCTCTGTAGTGTAAATAAATGATATTTGATTGTGGTGTATAAGCAGCAAACGAAAAAACATGAATTTCGTTCATGTAATGGTTACTTCCACGTCCAGTCGGTTTAGCTGTTGCTGAACCTTACAGCTAGTATGATCGCGGTCCATGAGACTTATTTGTCCTGGCTCTCCGTCCACAGGCAGCGTTGAACATCATTGATGCTCTCGATTCCGCTGAGGCTTGCAGACACAAGTGGTCAGTCACGAAAAGTTGCGGAACCACGAACCCCTCAATAGATGTCCAACACAATTCGGATGATACGTCAGGAACAAAAGAGTTTCACGTGCCTCGACATACGACATGGGAGGTTCGCCAGTAGCTATTTAGCATTTTATTTAACAGCGAGTACAGTTGCATGCGCTTTTTTGCTTTAGAAGAGAACTATCCTGTCTTGACAGTATATTTTAGGGTAAGGCAACGGTTAAAGAAGATGAAAGAATTTAATTAGAGATGCTATAATGTTCGTAGATTATGAAAATGCTTTTGAGAAATCCAATAGACGAGTGATACGTTACATCCTGCAAACAAAGGTTACCCGGTTCGTCTAATCAACTCTTTTGAAGCTGTTACAAATGGCCAAAAATAAACAACAATAAAACAGAATTAGACAAGTATGTAACTTGTCTCCAACTCTTTTAAACTTCTACGTGGGTGACCTAGTCAATGCTTGGAAAGGCATCAGCTACGGCATAAAGATCCACAGGGAGAAATGTTTTAATACTCTGCTATAAGCAGATGCTCAAATGACGAGAGTTCAGTAATGAAATTAAAAACTACGGTCCAAAATTACACGCAAAATAATTTGAGCAGGCTAAATGAGATTTTTCCGTAGTGTTATAGCGTGAATCTGGAAATAGTGCCTTATATGTAGAGATTAAGAATAAATTAGAAGTTGATTTAGTGGGTAAAAAAAAAAAGACCTTAACAGCAAAAGATGGCGGGGGTATATTTCAGTACTGTTTATCTTAGCCTGCTGTAGTAAGTTGACAGCAATCCAGTTTCCAGTGATGCTGAAGTCGACTGTTAAGCACTGATTAGTAATCTCAGCTTGGGCTTTCTGGGGCAGGGATTCTGAGGGTATTAGATTAGGAAATGGCACACTTAAAGTAGTAAAGAAGTTTTGCTATTTGGGGAGCAAAATAACTGATGATGGTCGAAGTAGAGAGGATATAAAATGTAGACTGGCAACGGCAAGGAAAGCGTTTCTGAAGAAGAGAAATTTGTTAACTTCGAATATAGATTTAAGTGTCAGGAAGTCGTTTCTGAAAGTATTTGTATGAAGTGTAGCCATGTATGGAAGTGAAACATGGACTACAACTAGTTTGGACAAGAAGAGAATAGAAGCTTTCGAAATGTGGTGCTACAGAAGTATGCTGAAGATAAGGTTGATAGATCATGTAACTAATGAGGAGGTATTGAATAGGATTGGGGAGGAGAGAAGTTTGTGGCACAACTTGACTAGAAGAAGGGATCGGTTGGTAGGACATGTCCTGTGGCATCAAGGGATCACAAATTTAGCATTGGAGGGCAGCGTGGAGGTTAAAAATCGTAGAGGGAGACAGAGAGATGAATTCACCAAGCAGATTCAGAAGGATGTAGGTTGCAGTAGGTACTGGCAGATGAGGAAGCTTGCACAGGATAGAGTTGCATGGAGAGCTGCATCAAACCAGTCTCCGGATGAAGGCAACAACAACAACATCATACTTGCCAAGTTCCTTGTCGTAGTGGTTCCTGTCAGATCCCCGAAGTTTACTGCTGTCGAGCTGGTCTAACACTTGGATCGGTGGCCACCCGGTATGCAGAGCGCAGTTGGCAAACGGGGTGCACTCAGCCCTTGTGAGGCAAGCTGAGGAGATACTTGATTGAGAAGGAGCGGCTCGCCGGCCAGAGTGGTCGAGTGGTTCTAGGTGTTAGAGTCTGGAAGCGCAAGACCGCCACGGTCGCAACTTCGAATCCTGCATCCGGCATGACCGTGTGTGATGTCCTTAGTTTAGTTAGGTTTAAGTAGTTCTAAGTTCTAGGGGACTGATAACCTCATAAGTTAAGTCCCATAGTGCTCAGTGCCACTTGAACAAAGCAGCGACTCCGGTCTAGTAAACTGTCATACGTCCGGGAGAGCGGTGTGCTGACCACATGCCCCTCCATATCCGCTTCTAGCGACGCCTGTCGGCTGAGTATGACACGGCGGCCGGTCGGTAACTTGGTGCTTCCTGGCCTGTTCGGATGGAGTTTAGTTTTTAGACTCCTATACTTGAGTTAAGACGCATTTATCAACTTACTGAGGATCTGCATGTTGCGTTGAGCTCGATTAATGGTTTCTTAGGATTTACCTTTAACATTACATCACCAGAAAAGCACCACTTTCAAGCACGTTCCTGTTAGATCGCTTCCTTGTCTGTCAACCTCTTCGGTACAGGTTCCACAATTGATTCTAAATCAACTTAAAGGTGACGTAGAGTCTTGAAACTTCCAGCATTGTTCAGACATACCTGGTAAAGCAATATTAGCTCACTATCTTGTCTGGCGTGTGGCGGAGGGTACTTTATATACCACTGCCATCTGCCCCTTTTTCTGACCCAGTCGCGAATGGCCCGAGGGAACGGTAGGTGGTAATCCACCGTGGGAGGTCAGATGTATCCACTTTTTTTCCCAGACGGTCATATCCTTAGGTAAACGTAGGAGAAAGCAACAGGTTTTGCAAGTAAGGTGAACATAAACTACAATAATCCTGAAATATATCATAGACTCCGTTTTAATCTCACCAAAATGTAATTTTAACTCTTTTAAAGCCATGTAGAGCGCAAATAACTCAATGCTACCTCACGCAACTATTCCTTCAAGTCGATAGGTCAAGCTATCCGATAAATGCTTTACATTCGTCCGTTTGCCACAAGTACCTTGTACTCTTTTGGCGCAATTTATGGGCAAATTGGTGGTAGACTCTTTGCATGTGGAAGTGGCTTTAAAATGGCAGGGCAAAGAATTTGTGGAAATTTGTACAGAGAGCCAGATAAGTAGGGCAACAGTAACTAGTGTGAACCGTTGTTTGTCCTTGTGTTATCAGTTGACGTGAAGAACAGAGAAAGAAACGGAAAAGAAAGAGGAAAACGTACAGCGTTGGTAACTATAAAGTTGTGTTCTGTCCCATGAAATCATGCGTACTGTTCGTACATTGTTCTAAAATGCAATGCGAAACCCGCCCCCCCCCCCCCTCTATACATCACGTATCATAATACTAGTTCGAAAACTGTGTACCTGTTTTAATTGGCACTGTAAGTCCCCACAACCCGACAAGCCTTCAATCATCGATTTGGTTCTTAGAACATGTTCGGTCTACATGTATTATTGTACTAACTGAAACCGTTACTTTGGTCAGAATTTGTAAATCATTCATGAGTTAATATTTAAATTTCCTAAAAACACTCCATTATCAGACATTTCGACGTTTCTGTAGGTTCCATCTACTAGAATACAGATTAGAAAAATATCTTCGTAGAGACCTCTCCCTGTTCTCATTCCAATCTTTCTGACCGTCCAACAGTCAATAATGGACACGCTGTAATTCCGTGTGATCAGTACGTGACGTGATATCTATTTTTTTCTTCGCAGATGTTCCGGAGGCTTTTGGGCGTGTTCTGCCTCCGGTCTCGGCGGGAGGCAGAGGAAGACTTTTACGGAGACCTGATAGACGTCGATTTAATTGGAAAGCCAGAGGTGAGGACCACCGAGATTTATTGGAAAAACAGTAACGACTCTTAGGTGCACCCACGTTTACTAAGATAATTACTTGAGACGTCTGATTACTGCAAGACCTTCTGGATTTAGTAAATCTATCTTAGCTACTCGTAGTTGTAAATAGGTCATCATAGATTAACAACTATTCCTTTGTGCCTTCGTTAAACTTGCTTGTAGCGCTAATAAAACGAAATATCCTTCGGCCTTCTATACGAGTACATCCGTTTCATAGGAACTCTGTTGCCACTGGCCCGCTCAAAATTGTACTTTGTACAAGAAGAATGTACTTTAAATAAAAAAGGAGGTTACGCAGGACATTAATAGTCAGAAATCACTTAAGTTTCTGAGATTTAATATTAGATGGAACTATTCGAAATCACAAGAGCTGCACAAGAATTTACGGAATGTGGAGAAATGTATTCATAAACTGGTTTCTGTTGGTTCCAAAATCGGTAACAACGTAGTTTACACTACGTGCAACTCCTGCTAGTACAGCATTTATCACTATTGAAGATTCACTCTAACTTCTGATAAAATTAATGCAAGAACTGTATCAGATCTCACTTGTGCATGATGATGATTCGTTAACTGATACTTGGACCAACTGAGTAGGCGATGATTTTAGGTCCGGCTTAGCCACTTGCAGGTTTCCAAGTCGACTGTTGTAACTGAATGTGCGTACACATCCTCGCAGAATATCTGTCGCAGTCGGAGACGAAATGTCATTAGAGAGTTTTGTACACCGACCAGGGACTATCAGCACGGATGATTTAAGCGAAGATAATTTAAAAGCAGTTTGCTTCAATCTCTATTCTAAGTACAACATATTAACGATCCACACCCAAGGTAAAACACTGTCGTATTGTTACCATATGACCGTCTGGAAAACAATCCAAGTATGTGCTACGAAAGCTAAGACCTTTCTGTCTAACTGATAAATGTTGCAAGGCGGCTGAATTTAATACGCTAACAGGAGAGTAATTTAACTTATGGTGCGAGTAAACGCCCACAAAATATTAGATGTTACATAAAAGATAGAAAATAAAACTGAAAATCAACAAATGGATGAATTGTGACCTTGGAAACAAATCTCCCACAGAGGATGAGCGCCGCGCGTTGGCGGCTGCGCTCAGACGTGGACGAGTTGGTTCTGCTGGCAGCGCAGGCGGAGAAGTCCCGGCCACCGCCTGCTGCCATTGATGTAGCCTGCGGCAAAGTCATCGGGAAGGTAAGGCGGCACTAAAGTCACAACTTCATTGATAACTCGCTGCTAAGGGTTAAGTTAGATTACATACAACATACCCTTTTCTCAGACCAATATAAAGTGGCACAAGTATAGTTAATACTGGAAGATAATAATTATGATCCTTGTCACCGTTAATGATTTCCCCTGAAGAGTCTTCCCTTTCTTTCGATCACACACAATAATAGAAAGATGTTCTCTCTTAATGTACACTTTGTCCATACGAGTCACACTATACAATTATTGGTACTGTAAATGCGTAAAGGAAGTCTTATGAATTTTAAAGGGAAGAATTGCTTTTGTGTGCAGGTGAACGATGGCTGGATGGTTGTGACGACTGCCGAGATCCATGAGCCGCCTGTGGTGGAGTGTGACGAGGACATCCCGCCGATCCCTCGCCGCCGGAGAGGGTGTCGGAGGTGCTGGGCGGAGAGAGTCGGGGAGAAGACCGTTGTGCGCCCACCTGGGGGCCGGGCACACCGCCTCACTACCCACTAAACGTATTCATGACGAGGACATCCCACCAGTTCCTCCTCGTCAGTGTGGGTGTTGGAGGTGCTGGGTGAAGAAACGTCAGTGCAAGAACTGTTGTGCGGGTACAAAATGGACAGGGATAATGACTCACTAACCAATAGACATGTTCGTGAGAAACTGATTACATTGGATATCCCAACAATGCCTCAACGTTGGGGATGTGTTAGAGATACTGGCCAGAGAATGTCACGGCTAAGAGTCCTGGGTGACTGCAAATTGGGTGGTGACAACAGCTTTTCTACAAGCCAGTGAACATATTCATGAGGAACTTAGAACAGTGTATGAGGAGGGCAAATCACCGATGCCTCATTATTGGACAGGGTGTTCGTGCTGCTGGATGGAGAATGTCATGACTGGGACTCTTGCATAACTGCAAAGTGGATTGGGATATCGGCTCACTAGCCAGTGAACATATTCATGTGGAACCAAGTACACTGGCTCAGAAGGACATCCCATTGATGCCTTGTCATCAGTGACAGTGCTGGTGGTTCGGGCAGATAAAATCAAGACTAAATCTCTTGTTTGTCTGAAAAGTGAATGGGGACACCGACTCACAGATATTTAAAGTGAATGAATTGTTAAATGAATTGATAAAATGAAACTTTAAAAGCATCCATGTAAAAGAATGTTAATGAAGCTTTAATATCATTGAACTCCATTTAAACAAGTAATGAAATAAAATTAATAATATCTATCAAAGATGTACGATGATTTCTCTCTCCTTACATGTATGACTGCATTTAGACAAATATTTGAGAATGTTATCTTTTTTGATGCCAATCACCCACAGAAATATTATACACAGACTGCCAAAACTATCAGTATACAGATTATCCTTCTTCATCATTACAAATGACACATAATAGTGAGTTTATTTGGCTTACGACCAACTAACAAACAAATTACACACGTAGTGCATTTTACCTGTCTGCATTGCTGCATAGTGCAGTTGTATTTTTACCTAACGGAAATGAAACAGCCATATAACATTATAACATAGCTGTGAGTGAAAGCGCGTCATTCGCTTGAATGAAAAGAAGTGAAAACAGAGTGCGATCAAACTGAACATCGATTGAAACTTGCGAGGAACTAAAGCGGGCAACGATTTGCTTAAAACTCCATTGCTCTCCTCTCAACTGCAGGGATTTGATTGTACACACCAATAAAATTTTTATTCCATACAAGTATCTAAGATAGTTTCTGATATTACAGGGTGCCTAAGGGTTACAGGAGTCACAGTTTTTAATCAATCATCAGTAAATGTAGTCTCTGGTTTGGAAGTGTCGAGCGCAACTTCCAGTGTTACTCAAGACTACTGAACATTTAATAAGGACAATATTCACACACACCATATTCTGTCACGAGAAGAGTTGACGTACACAGAAACGATCCTACAGACACATAAGTAACACTACTTCACTACGTGGCGTAATTTAATTTGTGTATGTAGATGAATTAATAAATACAAAGTACAAGCTAATTATGTACAGAAAAAATATTAATGTATTAGGAGTATCCCAAGGCCACCGGCCTTATCATTATGCTTAACTGCTCAACTTTACTGTTTGCACAGCATGGATACAAATGTTGCGAGTGGGCCAGACAACAATGAAGAGCATTCGCCGGTGACAACACCAACGCTATTTTATTCAGTAGAACATTAACACAAATTCTTCTCCCCTTACTCTTACGAAAAAACTAAATTTTTACCAAATTCTTAACAAGAAAAAGTTTCCCATATTAGCTAAACCTGTCTTTTGTTTATAATACTTTGGCAGTGATCGAAAATAACCTTTTTTTGTACACTTGAAAATCATTAAAGCTACTAAAATTCACCGTAAACTAGAAGTAAACACACAACAAATGTGTTACGCCCATCGGTGACGTATGTTTAGAATAAGACGAAGCTATATGAATAAAATTGAGACCTCGCTTATACGGTGATAATGGAACAGTCAGCATCGGTGGTGCAGCGCTGCCATCCACGACCGTACTGGTAGTGGGCAGATCCCATACAAGGTCAACTACAACAGACGCAAAACTAATCTTAAGAACTTATAACAGTGCACTCCATTTACAGCAAAGTAAGGACCAATTCTGTTACATAACAAATTGTAAGGCAACATAAATTGATAAAACCATATGCCCAATGACTACACACGATTATAAGCAAACTATCTACAGGCGCAACTCTGAATTGCAATGGGTTATACAGTCCTCTGCAACACCAAAATTACAGTAACACCAGAATTACAGTAAGAGGCGAGAAGACAAGTCATCAACGCTCCAAAATTATTTTACCATATGAATGAACATAATGACGGCCTTGAAAATAGTAGCTTTTTAAAAAATGAATCTCCATATTTTTATTGGGAGACCAAACAAACTTCAAATGCCCAAAAAAGATGTACTAAAGCTGGTCCGGAATAACTTCAATGAAAAGGGTAGCTATCCTTAAGATAAACTGAACTGCTTTTAAATAGGAGACACGACAGAATTTCAATCTCCAGAGGTTTTTCGTCAGCAGTTGGCGATAATAACTTAAATGAAAAGAGCAGGACTTATTAAAAAATCTTCACCAATGAAATGAGCAGCAGTTATTTTGGAATGAACTGTACAGGCAACAAGTACAGCGATACAGTTGAGGGGTACCTGGCTGGACTACCACGTTTATCTTAACAAGCTCACCGAAATACATCATGAATTAATAGGGAAGGGCACAGAAGGTATCATCAATCTTGGATTATTCAAATTTATGGAGTTTACTATCACCCCAAAAGTGGCCAAAACGTCGTCCTTGTACAGAACAGGACCCTAGCCGCCGATAAAGAGTTTAATACGTCAGGGCTGAAAGGCGGTAGATGAATTATCTCAAGTGGAGAAATTTTGTGAATGTTGGAACGTTGTGAGGAATTTGCGAATGCATTAACGTTCCACAACAGTGATACTTCAGTTGACGTATTTGTTGACTATTGGTTTGTTCTGTAAGAGTGTGGCTGATGTAGTAGAGATTCCGTTAATGTTGGATGACTTAGAGAGGCAGGTTTTGTGATAAAGTTAATGGTCACGAGTTAGGGCCGAACTAGCGGTTTTCTGGCGTGATGACTAATAAACTCGGAGTCACCACCAGGATTCAGTATAACATCGGTTTGATGGACGATATTCTGGTTTGCTAACGTCCATAACGGTTGCGCCACCCAAAATGAAAATTTTGTGACAGCTGATTAATGAGAGGCATCGAGTCGGCGTGATACGGGTTTTCACCTCTCCGTATGCGTCGCCCATGTTTCAGGCACCGAAGGGTCAAGCCGGTAGTTAGCGATCGGTAGTTGATTATACAATTCCTAACCAAAAAGCCGTCTTAAAATCTGTACCGCTCCCGGACTTTCGTACCTGTTCTATTTCCTTTGCAGGGGGCACAGTATACTACCGTCCTGAATTTGAACAAGGCGTTCCAGAAGATTTCTCTCATTGAGGACTGTAAACGTGCTACAGGTTTTTACACCGTTTGGAAGCTGTACCAGTTCGGTAGTGTTCCTTTCAGTTTATACACCGAAGCGGCAGTACTATCATTTCTCTTAGACTCTGTTTTGGGTGACGCGTGATTCAAATCAGTGTGCAGTAAAGTCCTTATTAGCCTGCAGGAAGTGGGTTTGACCGTTAAACCATCCATGGTAAATCTGGAACTAAGGGAGCTTCCCTTTTTAGGACCTTGGTCTCACCTAGTGTTGTTAAAATATATCAGAGAAAGAGACAAGATCTTTAGAGAAAAAGGAAATACCTCTCTTTATCCGTATCTCACATTTTTTTATAAACTGTGCTTCGAATTTTGTCCAATTTGCAGAAACAGTAAATGGCTTGAGGAAGAAAGGGTTGAGTCTCCAGATGGGAGAACCCCAGCACGCGGTCTTTGAGACAATTATAGTATCTTTGAGTATTCTGCATGTTTTGGATGTTACGGATTTTGAACGATCCTTCATTGTCCAAACGTGTGCTTCTAATTCTAGCGTCGTTGCTGTCGTTCCACAAAAAAACGATGGAGTGCGATCGTTTAGCTTATGGTTCCAGAGCCATGTCCCACACGTAACTGAAGTACTCCGTGTGAGTGGGAGGTCTTCTTTGGTTTTGGCCTTCCAAAAGTTCAAGTTCCACTTGGAGCTTTGCCATTTGTCCTCGGAACAGACCGTCAGGCTTTAATTTGGGTGGTCGCGAGATCCAGGAAGACAGGACCAATCGCGAGGTGGGTTCGAGGTGGGCTGTGTATGTTTACACCTTTCGTTTCCTTGTCAGGCACATCCAGGGAGCAAATAATCTGGTAACAGATTCATTTAGCCGTATGTTCCAGGAGCATGCAACGGAATAACAGCTGTAACATGATTCACTGGACTCCAAATGGGTTTCAATCGTGTTTTCTGAGGTACATGAGCTCTTTGGGAAGTTGCTGGACAAATTAGAGGCAGGAACCATAGAATCAGGGGATGAGACAAAATCCTGATACTGGGAAAGGTGTCAGGTAATGAACTGAGAAAAGAAGTATATGTTTTAAGTCTAAGAGAGTTTACCGTGATTTATTTTCAAAGAATATTCTTCAGAATTTAATTATATTTACTAGCGATTCATCAAGAACATTAGCACCCGCATCTCGTGTTCGTGCGGTAGCGTTCTCGCTTCATACGTAACGGGTTCCCGCGTTTGTATTCCCGGCTGGGTCAGGGATTTTCTCTTCCCCGTGATGGCTGGGTGTTTTGTGCTCTCCTTAGGTTAGTTAGGTTTAAGTAGGTCGATTTTAACTTGTAAGGTGAAAGGGTGGCGACTTTATATACTAAAATGATCATTTAAATAAGAGCCCATGATATGCAATCTTATATAGAATTCTACAAGTTTGCCAGAACATAGTTAAGATGCTCTACAGTACACAGATACCGCCTCTTAAGATCGTAGGCAATAATAACAAAGTTTCCAAAGATCGAAACATATTTCAGATATTAGACCGTAACACTCCAACCAATAAATTCGGTAACACACCAAATCCGACAAACATGACAGAGGTAGTTGCTAACGTAAGGTAGATTGACAGGGAGAGTACCGCCCCCAAAGCAAACGACTGGTGAATTCACCAAGAAAACATGTAGAATGTAACAAGAGTAAACCAAACAACATGTCACCAATCACTTAACTTTTAATAAACGGCGATTTCTCGAGAAGACCTGGCGCAGCAATCCCAAATCGCTCTCCCGAACCGTCCCCTGCCAGTCGCTTCAACGGACGCAGGAAGGCGCGCCGATCTCCCGTCTCACGGCGTCGCAGCTCACACCGACCAGACTCATGTCGTGGGTTGACTCCTGTTGCTCTCGTGTCGACCGCGAAGTCACTACACCGCGCTATAAGCCGCGGCCCATTAGGCTCACGTGGCGACCTCACATGCGCCGACGCTCCAGACCGACAAGTCGTCTTGTGTCTCAGTGTGCGACCGACCAACCAATCATTCCAACCGCCAATGACCATTGCCTGAGCAAACTCGAGCAGTCTGCCGGTCTAACGCGCAGACTCAGATGCAGCAAATAATCCCCGACCGGGCGACCACTCGCTGAGTTCTCTTACTGCCTAACAAATGCGGACGAGAGACTGACCCAGAATGACCAAATGGCGAGTTCATAGCGCCCCTTAAATTCATGTGAAGAGGCAACCTTTCCCCTTTCCCAGCAGAGGGAGACACCAAAGCTGCGATTGCCACAGCGGCGCCACCGCCACCACAAACGGAGGGCGACTGTTTCACGCTACGCGCTGCAGCGCGCTCTACAAAACAGCAATTTTTACCCCGGCTCAGAGCGACAGATCCTTTAAGATCTGTTTACCAGAGTAACTAGTGTTGGCCATTTTTAAGTATTTTGACAACCCCATTATTGCCGGTCATTTGGAAGTGAATAAAACGGTTATGAAAGCTAAACATTATCTTTCTGGGCCACAACGAATAAAGATGTACGTAAATTAGTGGGTAAGTGTGAAGATTGCAAATGCGTCAAGCCCAAAAACAGTTCTACAGAAGGCTTACTTCACTCCACGCGAGGAAGTGATCCCATGGACAAAATGTTCATCGATTATGTCGCATCAGTCCCACGGCAAAGGGATGGGAACCGTTATGGTACTGTAGTGGTGGACTCCATGTTTATTTTTTGGGTCATCAGGTTTTTCACTAGTTTGATTCGGCCTGCCACAAATTCCACTCGTGTGCTAACCTCTTCATCTCAGAGAAGTACATCCAGCCAAAGTCTTCCGTTATTTGCTGGATGTATTATAATCTCTGTCTTCCCCTACAGCTCCGTGTAGTACTATGGAAGCATTTCTTTGATATCTTAACACATGCCCTATCATCCCTTCTCTTCCCCTTGTCAATGTTTTCCACGTATTTTGTTCCTCGCCGATTCTGCATAGAACCTTCTCATTCCTTACCTGAGAAATTCATATAATTTTCAACATTCGTCTGTAGCAATACATCTCAGATGCTTCGATTCTATTCTGCTGTGATTTTCCGTAGTCCATGTATCAATGCCATACAATTCTGTGCTCCATACGTACAGTTTCAGAAATTTCTACATAAAACTACGGCCTATGTTTCACACTAGTGGACTTCTCTTGGCCAGGAATGCCATTTTTTCCATTGCTAGTCTGTTTTTGACGTCCTTGCTCCGTTCATCATTGGTTATTTTTCTGCCTAGATAGCAGAATTTCTTAGCTTCATCTACTTCGTGAGCATCAGCGTTGATGTTATGTTTCTCGCTGTTATCATTTCTGCTACCTCTCATCGCTATCGTCTTTCTTGGATATACTCTCTGTTCAGATCCTGTACTCAATAGATAGTTCATACCGTTTAGCATATCATGCAATCCTTCTTTACTTTCAATCAGGATAGCAATGTCATAAACGGATCGTATCACAGAATTTTAACTCCACTCCTGAAGATTTCCTTTATTTCCATCATTGCTTCTTCGATGTACAGATTGAACAGTAGGGCGGTAAGTCTACGTCCCTACCTTACACCCTTTTTATTCCGGCCGCTTCGCTCATAGTCAGCCACTCTTATTATCCCCTCTGGGCTTTTGTACGTATAAAATATTACCCGTCTCTCTCTATAGCTTACCCCTATTTTTCTTTAGTCTTGCTTCTATTATCAACTGTAGTCTCAGAATTGCCTCACTGGTGGTTTTACCTTTTCTAAAGCTAAACTGATCGTCATCTAATACATCCCACAATTTTCTTTTCATTTCTTCTGTATATATAAGTCTAGTCACCAACTCGGGTGCTTGACCTGTAAAGCTGACTGTGCGATAATTCTGGTTCCTCTCTGCTCTTTCACTCTTCGGAGTTGTGTGAATCATATTTTTCCGAAAATCAGGTCGTATGTCACGAGACTCTACTGAACACCCATGACTTACAGATACCCTTCAAAATCATGTCTGAGTTACGGAGGCTCGGATAGATCTCTCAATCGCGATAATCATGCGGAATCTTCGACCGTTTTCTGTGCCAGGCCTCTTGACAAGCATTTGGTGAGGCAACTGCAGATTGTTAGGGAAAGCGGAAACACCGGCTGAAGGCTCGCGTGCGGCCTATCGCCTTTCAGTCCTGACATATTGAAATTCATCAATCCGAGAGTGGTATTTTGGTCAGAGCAACGTTCTTGTATAGATCAAGTCTACATCCGTAGAGATAGAGTTTAATATGTTTTAACTGAACGCACTCACTTTTCATTTTAATTTGAGAAACTTGCAGCTTGATATCTTTGCCCGTGACGATATTGTGTAGCAACGGGCTGAGAGGGTTGAGCATCTGGATGTTCTAGCTTGGACCCACAAAGCGAGAGACCAACTTAAAAAATTTGGCTACTTCACCCTAGCCTTGGCCACGAAATTGGAAATAAAATCATGAACACCAACCCTCACCCTGCATACATGGTAACCCTTATTATAGCACTGTGCCTACCTCCAATGTCTGAGCCCAGTATTCTTTCTCCTTGTTTCCCATTGCTGCTGTATGACCTCAGAAGTGACTTTGCCCTGTGAAAGATCGTTCAAATAGCGTAAAGTAGACAGTGGAGAATTCAGAGGGTATCTCCACGTGAAGCAGAGGGGTGTTGCCTTACGTATCTCGTGAAGACCCGTATCAAAGGCTGAGTTGAACCTTGGAATAGAAAAAGTCCACTAGTGCTGAGATTCTGTGTCATACATGATCACTGCAGTTTTTAAATTACTGTTCATTGTTTCGACAATAGAACGCCGAGGGCAGTACGGTAGGGTGATGAACAGAAACGCTTAAATTGGCTGGACAGAAAAGTTCAGTACTGTCACCAACCATTGTCTGAAGGAGGGCAAAAAGTGGAGAATAGTCTAAACAACTGGCGTATGGTGAAGGCAGTAGTCATTCGACTGCATGGAACCATCTTTATACACCAGGTAATAGTGTTCCTGTAGTCTAGGTGTAACGCGCTTGTGTAGTAATCGAAACGTGCTCGGCTCCCAGTGTGAAACGCAACGGGTTAAATTTTGATTAATAATAAATATTGGCGGCCGAAGACTTTCGGGGTAAGAAGTCCCCATCATTATGCCAACGGCCTTGTTGAAGAGGGCGGAGAAGCGAACGGAGGTTTATAACCCCACTTCTCCTCGGGATGGGAAACACCCCTAAAGGAGGAAGAATCAGCAGTGGCCAATGGCATGTGGATGCGAAAGGCAATGGAAACCATTGCATCAGATCACGTAACGCTTATCCAGAGGATATTTGGCCTGTAACTGAACAAGTGTCTTGATGATCTCTTCGTTGGAAAAAGTTTCGGGAACAGTCCCCCCTCTCCGATCTCCAGGAGGGGGCTGCCAGCACTAGGTGATCATGAGAAAAAGATTGAATACTCAGATAAGGGATTAAGTTTTCGAGTCATGGCGTGGAATGTCAGAAGCTTGTTCATAGTAGGGATGGTAGAAAGTTTAAAAAGAGAAATGCAAAGGCTTAATCTACACACAGTTAGGGTCATTGTTGTGTTCTGGAAAGAAGTCATGCATTTGTGGTCATATGAATGTAGCGTAGTATCAAGAACAGCAAAAAATGGTTTAAAGGGAGAAGGATTCGGTATAAATAGGAAGGTAGGGGAGATAGACTGTTACTGTGATATAGTACTTCCTATCACCATCGACAGCAAACCAACACCGACAACGATAGTTCGGATATACATGCCAACGTTGCATACTGAAGATGAAGAGATAGAGAAAGTGTATGATGATATTCAAAGTGTAATACAGTACATAAATGGAGATGAAAATCTAATAGTCATGCGGGACTGCAATGCAGTTGTAGGGGAAGGAGTAGAAGAAAATGGTACAGGAGAAAGGTTAATGGAGTTCTGTAACAAATTTCGCCTAGTAGTTATCGAATACTCTGTTCAATAATCACAAGAGAAAGAGGTACATTTGAAAAAAGGTGGGTGGTACTGGAAGATTTAAGTTAGATTACTTCATGGTATGACAGAGATTCCGAAATGGATTGTAAGCCATACCCAGGATCAGATATAGACTCTGATCACAATGTAGCAGATACGAAGAGTAGGCTGAAGTTCAAGAGATTAGTCACGAAGAAACAACATGCAATGAAATGGGATACGGAAGTACTAAGAAATGACGAGATACGCTTGAAGTTCTCTAAGGCTATAGATTCAGCAATAAATAATTACACAGTAGACAGTACACTTGTACACTTGAAGAGGAATCGATATCTCTAAAACTGGAGACAAATAGGTACAAACACGGTAACTGAGAACAAATGATGGCTAAGAAGGAAATACTTTAGCTGATAGATGAAAGAAGAAACTATACAAGTGTTTAGGGAAAGGCAGGTATACAAAGCTACAAATGGCTGAGGAATTAAATAAATAGGAAGTGCAGAGAACATAAGACAAAACTGCTGCATGAAAAACGTGAAGAAATCGGAAAATAAATGACTGTCACAAGGACTGACCCAGCATACAGGATAGTCAAAACAACCTTCGCCGACATTAAAAGCAATGGTGGTAACATTAAGTGTGCACCGCGAACTCCACTGTTAAACGCAGAGGAGAGAGCAGTTGGGTGGAAGGAGTACATTGAAGGCCCTTACCGACTCGGAAGATTTGCCTGACGTAATAGAAGACGAAACAGGAGTCGATTTAGAAGAGATAGGGGAAGCACAACTAGAATCAGAAGGGCTCAGGAAAACTTAAGATCTGATAAGGCAGGAAGGATAGATAACTTTCTATTAGAATTTCTATGATCATTGGGGGAAGTGGCAACGAAAATACTGTTCACGTTGTGTTTAGTAGAGTCTGTCGACATACGACCTGACTTCGGAAAAATATGATCCATACAACTCCGAAGACTGCAAGAGCTGAGAGGTGCCAGAATTATCGCACATTCAGCTTTACAGCTCACGCATCCAAATTGGTGACAAGAATAATATACAGAAGGAACGAAAAGATAATTTGTGGATGTTTCAGATTATTACCAGTTTAGCGTTAGGAAAGGTGAAAGCACCAGAGAGGCAATTCTGAGACTACAGTTGATAATGGAAGCAAGACTAAAGAAAAACAAAGACATGTTCATAGGATTTGTCGAGTTGGAGAAAGCATTCGACAATGTAATATGGTGCAGGTTTTTCGAAATTCTGAGAACAATAGGGATGAGCTATGGAGAGGGACGGGTATGATTTCATATGTACAAAAGCCCAGATGGGATAATTAGAGTGGGTGACTAAGAGCGAAGCGGCCGGAATAAAAAGGGTGTGAGGTAGGGACGTAGAATTTCCGCCCTACTGCTCAATCTGTACATCCATGAACAAGATCGGTGCTCATGTTGATGGTGTCCATTATAATGAGGTATCTGTTAACATGAAGGGTGGGGAGTCGGTAACTGGATATACATGAAATAAAAACCTTTAATGTTTAAATGAAATGGTTGCTCGATCTGTATATTTACGATAGTTGCGTAATGGATAGCAGTAGGACGTAAAAAATGAAAGTTTTGCGAGAGAATACGTGCTCTGGTAAAAATATCACACTTATTGAAGACACAACGGAACAAGCTAATAAACTAAACGATTAACAAATGGGTGATTAAATGATGACTAACGGAAATCCTCTGCTGCCGCCAGGTGTTGTTGATACACCTCGATATAGACAGCTGACAATGTTTTCCCCGACCGGGACTCTATCCCGGAATCTCTTGCTTACATGGCAGACGCTCTATTCATCTGAGCCACCGTGGACACATATGAATAGTTCGACTGCTGCGACGTATCCCGTACACGCTTCCCGTGAGACACTCATTCCAACAATTCTACATACGTAATGTACCTTATAGACATTTGCCCATTCACTGGTTACTCGCGCACTCTTTGGCGTTTCCCGTAAGAGTTTGGGCAACCTGTGCGCAATCGCACAGACGAAGGTCAGTGGCTAGGTAGCCTTTAACTAGTAAAACAGCACGCTCCTAATCAAAATTTCCACTCACCTCGCGTCTTGTGTCAACACTGGCGCAGATTTCTCGAAAGCACAGCAGCAAACGGGAAGCAGGCAGCACCTAATCTAGATTTCTGTTTCAAAATGAAATTTCCAAACAATATTCAAACTGTTGCTTATCTCATGGTGGAATGTGGATAATGATTTACAAAGTGTAGAATGATGAGAGAGAATTTATATAAAAATATAACAACTTAATCAATTGAAATCTTGACGTATGAGTCAAACTTATTGTGTTACAAAAAACTATTATGAAAAATTTGTATTTCTTTCACTTTTCAATGAATACATCATATTCATTATAGCTGTCCTCCTGTTGCAGCTAATCGGTCCAATCTCTGTACCTTACCGAGCTCCCCAGCAACCACCTTCCACTTCATTCCGTCAAACTGTAACCCCATCTATTCTCATATATCAAATTACAGTAGTGAATATCCAGAACATATTCCTAGGGATTTAGATTAATTCTTTCCACAGACACTTTTAGTGCTCATAAGAGCGCTTTTTGCCTCGTAACGTTTATTATTTACACAGTTTCGCGTCCCTCTACTTCTAGAGCTTCATCGAGATACTTGACATTCCAGTATACGATGTATGTAACGGATTTGGTTCCTCATAAATGGTGCTACATCAGTTTTCTAGGACGTGACACCTAGATCCTGTTTTTTGCACCAGTTTTCCGAAGTGTGTTGAAAACTTTGTGCTGTTGCGACTTGGAAAACTTTGTCGCGGAATTTGTAAATTTTAGCAATTTTATTAGTACCGCGTCCAGGTGGTAGATGCCAGCCCAGCCTATGCGCTAATTAAGTAAGGCACTGGATGGTATTGTAGACATTATGACAAAACAGTGCAGGCACAGGGGCATTTGCGACACCGATCAACGGCCGAGCGCATGAAGCGAAGTGTGAACAAGAGTGAAGTAATATTTTATTACATTTTATTACTCGAGAACGTACGTGATACCAAAAAACCTCACATTTTACATATTTAACTGGGTCTAGCAACCATTTATCACTAGAGAACGAGCTACGAAAAGCTAACGGGAAAAGTAATATGAAATAGCTACTCGTCATCCTCCTACAGGTGTACATCTGAAGCATAGCTGTAAGCGTACAAATAATCGAACTGCACTGAGTTGCAAAGGATGCAGACCTAATCTGTGCAAGGACGTTGTTACGACCAAATTACCCACCCTCGTACGGATCAGGTCTCCACCCTCCGAGAAAAAGTTTAACATGTCATGGTCGATCGGAGGTAGGCCATCCTTAGAGAGTTTGGACTTCGTATTACAGTAAGCTTACAGGCGATGGGACACAGCATCTCTGAGGTAACGATGAAATGGAGAATTTCCCTTACGACCATTTCACGAGTGTACCGTGAATATTAGGAAGCCGGTAAAATATTAATGCAAAGCTTTACGCCTCGCCTTGTCCGTCAACAGTTGGAATGATGTGGGACCCCTGGTAAGTCTAGATACAAGTCTGACAGATGACACGTACGTAAGCATCCTGTCTGATAACATGCATCCCTCCATGTCCACTGGGAATCCCGACAAACTTGGGCAATTCCAGCAGGACAATGTGACACCCCACACGTCCAGAATTGCTACAGAGTAGGTACAGGAATACTCTTCTGAGTTTAAACACATACGCTGCGTGAAACTTAGCCCTACTTTAATTTCCACTCTTAAAAAAATACTTGTTACGAAGACAATTTCTTTACAAACTGGTATCCACATTGAGCTCGTATGCTAACTTTTAACAAAGTATAACGTAATTTGATCTTAAATGTAACTGCGCTGAATACAACCTCTCTTTATATTAAATGTGCAACTGAAGTAAATAAGTGGCATGCCTGTAATGAAAATTTCCACTTACCGCACGTCTTGTGACAACACTTTTGCAGATTTCTCCAAAGTACAACAGCCAACGGCAAGCAGACAGCATCAGAGGTAGATTCCTATTTCAAAATGAAATTATCAAATTATATGCAAACTGTTGCCTACCTCTTGGTGCAATGTGAACAACGTACAAAAGAGTACAAAATTTACAGAGAATTCTTATAAAAATGAAATAACTTGATCAGTTGAAATTTTTAATTCATGATCAGGGAAGTGGGGTGGTCTTTCTCTCAACTCTGGGCAAATGCACGACTTTAACTATCTGGCAATAATCATTTCTACAAATTAGGTGCGCAGTGCTGCAGTCGTATCTGAGACTCCTTCACTTTTAAAACAAAAAAATCGTATCCAAAATTTATATTCCTTTCAATTTTCATCATATACCTCATACTCATCTTTGTTGTCCTTTAAATTGCATCTTTCTTCATCTAAAATATACAACCACAAGTCAACACAGTGATGTACTGTTTCTACAGGGTCAATCAATAAACTATTTTCCCAACCAATTTCAATAACAAGTGACAAACAGTTATCTTTAAAGGTAATGATAAGGGAAAGGATTAATTCGCCCCAACGCTTCTCTTTAGATTTTGCATTTATTGTCACACCCTTCAGTGTAAACAACAGAACAAGCAAAGTAACAATGAGAGAATATTTGAACTCGTAATATTTCCTATATAACTTAAGAATTATTTAATAAGCAATAGGAATCTAAGATTATTCCTATCTAACAAACATGATTTTAAGACCATAAACGATAAAGATCAACGGTTAAGAAAGTCCAATAAACTTGAGCAAGGATCACTTTTTCAGTCTCTAAATGAAGTCAGTAGGTGACATAGGGGATAATAGGACTTACATTAAATGTTAAACCAATAAGAATGATCACTCATTAAGAATTATAAACACAAATTAAAGAAAATCCATTTAAAGCAATTAACATCAATAGCAAATAACTAAGTCACGTCTCATCAAATGTATGAAAATCAAATCTTTCAGTTCTATAACACTGTTGGATTGTGGCATACGCCGGATTACCGACACAGAAGGCTAAATTCAACCAAACAACAATTTCTCCAAAGCTAGAACCATCTTAATAGTGTAAAATACTTAGGTTATCCGCAAATACTATAATTCGCCTTTCTTGGGCAAAACGGTGGAGTACATAAATAACCTCTTATTTCATGCTCCTAGAACATTGAGCGGCAATAGACACTCGGGCAACTCTTATCCAGCGTGGCTCGGGAAAGAGGATGGCTCCACCAGGAGGAGGAAACATTTACCCGAACTGGAAAGGGAACTCGTCTAACACGAGCCACTAGGTTGGACGAAGACCAGACGGCGAATTTTTATCATTAATCAAAGCCTGCTGGTCAGAGGACGAAAATTACAGAGGAAAAGGTATCTTTATTTGTGCTCACAAGAACTGGTAACTTCTGCAAATGAGATTCCAGCAGAACTGCCGCCGCAGTATCAATACGGGGCTTCGAAGCTAAGGACAGCAAGTCAACAACGGTCTCCACCCAATAGGCGTAACATTTCAGATAGATCGAGCAACCGACATCAGTCGTGGCTAGGCGGATTACCAAATAGAAACTGTGGCACTACCATAAATGTAATTACATAGAGCACTTAAATGCCACGGGGAATAAACTCTTTAACACAAGAATATACACACAATAACAAAGACTAAAGTTAAATATACCTACGTACTAAAACACAACAAATATTGGCGAACATTAACATAATCTCGCAATTCAGACATCCATAGAATTAATTGGCTACAATCCTCTCTGTCTCTCCACCAAACAATACACGGTTATTTAATATCTTACAACGTGCTTATCCAAACAGTGACCTACGCCGTCCATGGTAAAATAAGGGCCACAACCAAAAAAAAATTTCCTTTTTTTTGTTTTTTTCTTCGCGCCCTTTAAGTCAGCATGGCGTTCAAATACACGATCATGCACGGGGCAGTAACACTCACGCAACGCAATTTCCGATCACAAACTCAAAGCAGAGAAACGTTCCACACAGTTATTAATAGCTCCCACAACACTGGAGTTTGCCCCGCCAGACGACGACCGTTGCACTAACTAGATGAAAAATCTTACTTTCAGTGACGACAAAACTTTCTGGAGGTTATTAGCAGTCGCAGACGGACTTCATAGCTTCCCCAGCCCATGAACGGAAACCAAACGTTGTCCACTGATTTACAGCCTCTTGTGTCCTCACAGCCTGGGTTTTACGGCTCATCCAGACTTAGCGTAGAGGGACCTACAGAGACCGAGCGTCCGGCTGCAGAACGGTCGTCCAAGGCTGAACACTCATCTCAACTGCCTCCTTCGCCCTCGGCACGGCACACCTCGGCTCCTCCCAGAGGGCGCGCTAGCAGCGCCGTCGCGGAGGCTCCGCAACGTCCTCTACGAGAAACTCCAAACAGGAGTAAACCAAGGGAAAAACAGGAACCGTGCCGAAAGACACGGTTCACACAGCACTACGAAATACGTCCTTGGACTCTACTGGTTGGCTTATTGAGTACAACTTTTCTTATTGATTTGGTTACATATGACATTATCGTTTGATTTTCTGTGTCTCCAGTCTCATAAATCTGCAATTTATCTAGGACTGTACTGTGATTCACACTGTCAAACGCCTCAGACAGGTCGCAGAAAATGCCAAATGGTGCTATTTATCATTTAATGCTTCTAAGATTTGGGGAGTTAACATTTATTACTCTATCGGGAACACCATCAAAACCAGATAAGATTTATGTTTTAGAGAATGTGTAATTTTCTTAACTAGGTAATTCACAAAGAGTGTAATGTTTCAGTGGACGCAGGAGTATCAGGTATCAATGGAGGAATTGGGGGAAAGAATGATTTCCGATGTAGTATTGCTATTCCAGATTTTGACAAAGAGTTCATCCCGTCTTATGATTCCTCAAATAAGGCAGTCGGCTGTATTTTGGGTCGGATGCTTTATGGACAGGGGCACCTAGTAGTTTATGAACCGTGATGGTTTAATAAGGCGTAAAGTATCGGCTCAACAAATGAAAAGGAAATGTTATAGGTCATATGTGATATTACACATTTCTGATGTTTTGTGAATGGTATAAAATTTAAAGTTGTGACTGATCATGCGTCATTGAACTGATTGCTTAGTCTAAATGATCCCTCTTCTCGTTTGCCACATTGGGCCCTCAAGCTAATACGTTTAATTACGAGGTTGTCGGGCATAAGACACACAAACGATGTTACATGAAGTCGCAAAACAGCCTTGGGCAAGAGTTTATTGGAACAGCAGGGTGCATAGGCAGACGATAACGATTATCAAGCCTTTAAGTCACAGCCGCACGCTTTAATACTTGAAGATTTCTTTTACAGACTTCCGAAATAAGGGGCCACGTATTGCGGTCCCGAGAGTTCTTCAAAAGGAAGTGATACAACAGGCTCATGACCAGCTGTTATCAGTTGTTGATTGCCGACGGACAAAAGACAGGCTTATTACGGAATGGTTTTGGTGGAGGAGTAGGAAGCGTGTCAAAGAATGTCTACCATGCCCTGAGGGAGAGGATATTTTGCACTAGAGAATCCCTTCGCTGAGGTCAACAGAGGTGTCGAATCCATTTTAAATGCTTGAGCTCGACATTTACTATCCACAGTACACCTGTACTCATGTGCTTATGGCTATAGAACTCTTTTGCGGGATATAGTAATGATATCAATTCCAGATCAACAGGCCAGTACAGTGGCACTAGTATTATAGTGGATATTGGAGATTTTAGTCCCCAATAACTTAATTGCCGACCAGAGAACGAGCTTAGTTTTGGAACCTACGGAGCAGATGTGTCATGTATTGCGTATTCGGAAGTTACAAAAGAGTCCGTTCCACCCGCAAACCAAAAGTTGAATGGAGCACCACCATAAGACCATTTTCAAAATGCAAAGCCTTAATGATGACTGGGATATCTATTTTCTATATATAGTTTGCACGTGCAACTCGAAGGTTGACATGGTAACAGTTATGTCTCTACCTGAGCCAGTATACGAGCCGAAAATTCCGTCCCACTTTGACGCTCTAAGTCCTAAATTAGGCGCCAACAGCGAACCAGTGAAGAAGTTTGTGAGAAGAAATCGGGAGGAGTGGAAAAACGTACAAAAGGCGAACACGAAGGCCATGAACCGCCGAATAGGCTAATGGGCAGACTACCACAGTACCGTGTACGGCAGTGGGTATTGGTCGCTAATCCCAGTACGCCAGAAGGAAAGACGAAGAAAATCTTGATCAAATATCACAGACCATATCTGGTCGTGGGGATGAACACGCCGGTTAACGGAAAGGTACAGGTTCCTACCAAAATGTATGTCGTGCACATCAGGCTGGTGAAACTATTTAAGAGTATTTTGGATGCTGTGCCACAGTTATCTGTGTCCTTAGTGGGATAGTCTGGAGAGGGTAGAATGTAGGAACCTCGTCCGTTAGACAATTAGAGGCACTAGGATGCCTAATACCTTGAGGTCACGTAATTAATAATGTTGTTGGATTATTTAGTGTCGTATGTTAGTGTTAAATTTATACTTGATATTTCTCTTATGTATACTTTTTGCATTGTCTTGTGATCGGGTGGATTTAGTGTTTTCATATCATTTCAAGATATATTTCTCTTTTATTACTATACTATTATTATCAGGTTCTTGTTACTATTGTTTCTTCTTTCTGCTTGCCGTTAGTTCCTACCTTTGGAAGGAGAGCGTTGATAGACTGTTTCTTTCCTCAGGTGACGATTTTGTGATGTCATCCTGAATGATGGAATGGTCCTTGGTTTGTCATACATTATGGGGAGTGGAGCAGAACGCTTGGTTGTCGGTCAACAACTGGTATGATTTGTGTTGTTTTCTAGGCAATCGTATGTCTTCCTTATGACGCATCAGCGGATATTGAAATGATGAATGAAATTGGTAGATTGAAAGATTTTCTTTCGGAATTGTTTAAAGAGATACAGGGAAGTGACGGTTATTTCGGGACTTACAAGTGAGCTGTGTTAGTCACAGTTTATCTACGGCAAATTATGAGCATAGTTATCACAGCTGGTAGATATTGTATCACTGACTATAGTTATCAAGCGTCTGCGCAAGAATTAAACGATTTCTTCTCAACATCTGTAATCTGCCACACAGCGACAAATTACCAGCCCCAAGATATCAATCTCTCGAGAGACAAGTTTTTCCTAAAACATGTCACTACCGGCACAGTACACAAGGCTATTATGAGAATCTCTTCCGAGGCAGTAGGAAATGATGGAGTGAGCATTGGCATGATTAAAAACGTCGTAGACACTATTATTCCAGTTATCACAGACATCTTCAACCTGTCTCTTGTCAGTAGTATATATCCTACTGAGTGGAAGCAAAGTTTAATCCAGCCTATACCCAAGACTGGCAACTCTAAGTCACCAGGTGACTACAGACCGATCAGCATACTACCTGCAATATCTAAAGCCCTAGAATACATCGTCCATGAACAGCTGACAGATTACCTCAAAACTCATAACATCAATGACGAATATCAGTTAGACTTTCGAAAGCACCATAGTACAGCAACTGCATTAATCAAAGTAACTGATGACATTAAACTTTCTATGGACAGACGTGAAGCTACTATCCTAACACTGCTTGAATTTAGCAAGGTTTTTGACACAGTTGACTTCGATATATTAATAATTAAAATGAAACAGCTGAATTTCTCAATCAGCGCAATACACTGGTTCGACCGCTACCTCAGAAACAGAAGTCAACAAGTCGTTTGTGGGTCGGAAAAGTCATCATGGAAAAGAGTGCACTCTGGAGTTCCCCAAGGCTCCGTCCTTGGTCCACTACTCTTCTCACTGTCCATTAATGATATTTCTTCAGTGATTCACTCCTGCAGCTACCATCTATATGCTGACGACATCCAACTGTACATAAGTGCAAGCCCCAAAAACATTGCTTGCGCAGTAGCGAGTCTGAACGCAGATCTTTGCTCTGTTTCTCGCTGGGCACAGAACCTAGGTCGGAAACTGAACCCCAAGAAATCCCAGGTCAACTTATATCTCATCCAAAGTTAATCAGCCGGTACTTTCGCTAAACGGTCCCTAAAATACTACTCAAATGTACCCAACTACCATACCAAAAAACAGTAAAAGACCTTGGAATAATCTTGGATGAACACCTAAACTGGGAAGAACAAACAGTCACAGCTTGCCGGAAATCGCTCTCCTCCCTACATGCAATTCAAAAATTTAGAAAAATATTTCCAACCCATGTTAAACAAAAATTAGTCCAAACACTAGTCTTGCCTAATCTTTACTACTGCGATGTAGTTCAACACGGCACAAATAGTGAAAATTCTAGATGCCTCGAGCTAGTGATGAATGCTTGCGTTAGATACGTGTGCAATATTCGGTTGTATGATCATATCAGCCCTTCATACTCCTAGCTAGGTTGGATACGCCCACATAAGGCACGCGATCTCCACACGATGTGCTTACTTCATCGATTTCTTAGCCACTGGTGCCCCCAATACTTATCTTCTCACATTAAACACCTATCATCATTCCACAATCGCAGTACTAGATCGGATACGTCTATCATCTTGGCTGTACCTTTACATAACACAAAATCTTTCTCCGTGTCATTCTCCATTTCAGCCATACAACTATGGAACACACTCCCCTGTGATCTGCGTCTTATCCAGAACTACTCAACATTCAAGAGGGAACTCAAAACTTACATATTAGGGACGGTATAGCCACCATTGTTGTGCCCCTCCCATCTATTTCTTTCTCCTCTCCATCACAGCTTCGAATTTTACCATTCTTTTTCTCTTCCTCTAACCTATCTACCTCTTATATATCTCTTTCACCCCATTCTATCGTCTTATGTCTGTGCTCGATGAGAATAACTCACAAGCTGCAAGAATATAACGAGAAAATTCCCAACTAACAATGGGACTGACAATTCACAAAAGATAAGTATGTTTAGTTTCATATACATAGTCACTATTATTATTATTATTATTATTATTATTATTATTATTATTATTATTATTATTATCATTATTATTATCATTATTATTCTTGATTGTCATAATTATTTTTATTGTTATAATTATCATTGTACTACTGTTATAATCTCAATTTTTTTGTTTAACATCAATACTGCATAATACGTTAAATGTCGTTAATGTTATTTAGAAACTGTATCTCGTTCAATCTGAGTATGCCTGGTTAGGTGTAAGAGAGGGCCTGAAGGCCCTAATCATGCCAGGTAAAATAAATGCATAAATAAATAAATAAAAAATAAATAAATATTTGAAAAATTATGTTGGTGTTGGATTTATTCTTCATATTTGTGTTATGGGTATTTTTTGCATTGTGTTGTTTTCAGGGTATTTATTGTTTTCATGTCTTTGCCACATGTGTTTTTCATTATTGTAGTTTCATTGTCAGGTACTTGTTAATGTTGTTCTTGTTGCTATCTGTCGTTAGTTACTCGTTTCGGAAGGAGGACAGGAGTGATAGATGGTTCCTTTCCTCAGTTGGCGAACTTGTTATGACATCCTGGATGATGGGATGGTCCTGGATTTGCCATACTTCATCGGGAGTCGAGCAGAATGTTTAGCTGTCGTTCATATGTTTGTTTAAGGTATATATATCACAAGGCAATCGGATGCCTTCCTTATGAGACATCAGTGGTCATTGTAATCAACACATCAGAGAAATGAAATTCCGAGACTGCTAGATTTTGTTTCGGATTGATATACAGATTCACAGGGAAGTAACGAATTTTAGGGAGGTGCTCAAGGAGTATCATAATCACAATAAATTAAGAGCACACCTATCACAGCTTGTATATGTTGGCCACAACCTGTTGTTTGTAGGAAGTAGAGGAGGAGGAGTAGGAGATTAGTGTTTAACATCCGGTCGACTACGGGGTTATTACAGACGGAGCGCAAGCTCGGGTGAGGGAAGGATGGGGAAGGAAATCGGCTGTGCCCTTTCAAAGGAACCATCCCGGCATTTGCCTGAAGCGATTTAGGGAAATCACGGAAAACCTAAATCAGGATGGCCGGAGACGGGATTGAACCGTCGTCCTTCCGGATGCGAGTCCAGTATGCTAACCACTGCGCCACCTGGCTCGGTGTTTGTAGGAAGTGAACTTGGTTAAATGCGGGAGAAAAATTAATAAAAACGTTGTCCGCGATAGCAGAGTAGGAGAAGTTCCTAAATTAAATGATGTACTTGGTCATTTTGAAAAAGCGGTATTGCTATGAAGAGTGAGGTGCTTTGGCTTTCATCCTGGGAAGGGTTTTTGTCTTAGGTGTACACTCACTTGTGTGACTGTCAATACACTAACGCGGAATTCACTGCATTGGCCAGAGGGGCCATTAAGCGTGTTACACTTACAGAATTGAGAGCACCTTGAGGCCACCCTCACCCCTGTACTTACACATTCATTACACATATTTATCGATTCACAGCAGGTGAAACTTTCAGTGGAGCGGATGTTACATTATATCCACAGCATTCAAGAAAATCGTCAAATCATGATTACATATATGATTTTCAGCAACGAAGATGTCGTGTCTTTACTAGGTATTTGCATATTTCATTTATGCAGTAATCGCAGAAGGGCACAACCTACAGATCAGCCAAGACACCAGTTGCCAGACGAGTTTTTAGCAGGCAATGGCCGTGGGAAAGATTGATGGGTCGTAGAAGTTCTGTATTATGTGGTATAAACTTTACATTCAGGATTGTATTGTAGTAAGGTCCTGGTGACCTCCCATTAAGAGTCAGCTCATGCTGTAAATGGATAAGGAAGGACCCATGTGGTACACCTCAGAAATGGAAGGCTCGGTCCTGGAAGATTCTGGACGAATCTTGCGAAAGAGGGGATGTGTGTTGCACACCAAAAATTTAGATGCGCGAGTTGAGATTATCTTAAACGTGTTATTCCCACTCGCGGCTACGCAGTAGAGGCAAGCCTGTCCGAAGTGCTAACAGAGTAAGCCTTTGGACTTGGACGGCCGAGCCACGTTGAACTTCAATGCCGAATCATAGTATGACCAAGAGTGAGCTGATGTTTCATAAGAGACAGTTGCGCACTACCGAGAAACTAACGCGTTGCTAATTTCACTGGGTGTAGGAGCCCGTACTCGGGGCACAGCAAGCTAGTAAAAGCAGAAAGCCAAGTAACAAGAAATAAACATACTCGTCCCCCTATAATAGTACTAAGTCGGACTCGTAGTTGTATGGTTATAAGTGATCGACCGTAGGAACTCAAAGCATGAACTAATGGCTCCATTCTGTCTGCTTATTAAACTGAAGAGAAAGCTGTCATCTGTGTTACAGAGAAACCATGACCCAGCCTTGGTGATGGAAATCTGCTGGCAAACCTGGCAACGAGGCACACCATGTCTGTGGCGTGATGGCTGCGGGATTTGCGCGAAGTTTGATGATGTGGGGAGTTTGGGCCCAGCCAATCTCTACCCCTTGAGCTAGTTTGGTCGATGGACTACCAGATGTCTACAGTCTGGCTGCGAGAGATATCACTCGCGGTCTCCTAGAAACCTAGACGTCTTTGGCCACCGGCGGTTCATGATTAGCTGAGTGGTCTAAGGCGCTGCAGTCATGGGCTGTGCGGCTGTTAGTGGCTGAGGGTAGAGTCCTCCCTCGGGAATTGGTGTATGTGTTTGTCCTTAGGATAATTTAGCTTAAGTAGAGTGTAAAGTTATGGACTGATGACCTCGGCAGGGAACTTGATTTGCAATGTAGATTAGAGTTGTGGTTTTTCTACCTCCTACATAGGAGTCAATAGTTCAGATGCTATTACAGGGAGTCATATCTGTAGTAGGAATAGTACCCTACAAACATGATGTCATTGTAGTGGGAAAAGGACATGAGTTTGGTTAATAAAGTAGTGTTTGAAAATTAAAGTTTCCTTCTAACTACCACCTCTACACTCACCTATGTTTGAACAGGGCGAGACTGTGAAGACGTTAGACACTTGAGTCGTTTGTGCATTGCGAGAGCATGTCGAGTATAATGGAATATAGAAAATTTATATTAAAATTATTTGTTTCATTACTATTAGTATAAATCTGGAGTGGTCATGCGGTGGATTGTGGAAAGAGGCTGTCAGCTCGGGCTGATTGTGCTTCTGTGATCATCAACGCAGTTTTTCCAATGAATAATTAATGTTTGTGGAGCGATAATGTAACTTTTAGTACATCACTCCTACAAGGATTTAATGTTTACACTGATGTGTCGATTTGATACAATTTCTGAATCTAGTACTACTTGTGGTATTCTGCAAAATGATACTATAGCTCCTGTTGATGGTCTATAGAGACGTAATTCAGTTTCAAAACACAATTAAAAATGAATAATATGCTAATATTCCAAGAATTATGGGATTTGAGTCTGATGTGAAGGGGCCTAATTAAATGTTAGCCCCAGAACTAGTGGAAAGGAACGTAGAGTGAAATTACAAACTAGTACGAATTGGTTTAATGGTAACTTGCTGGATGTTCCCAGTCAACAACGAGGCAGTGCTATTCTACTACAGAGACGAATTCAGCATTTAGTACAGAAGTTTGAATTCACTGTGGAAGACATTTCAGGAAAATTTAGTGCACTTACCACTCGGTTAAGGTAAGAGCTGCAGAGAGGCTCTCTGCTGTGAAAAAAATAAGAGTGGTTTCTGTAGATGAGAGTCCAGTAGTTATCATGACAAAATTACTGTTCACTTTGCAGATACAAATTATTTATATAAACCAGTAGTACAGAACTGTAATCATAATCCTAAAACTGAGTTTCTACTCTACTACTCTCGAAGAACTCTCTTGAACTGTAGAATGGATTGATTATTAACAACGTATCGAACTTACTTATACAACTTACTCCTAAAATTGATGAAAGCGGTATTGATTGGACAGTATGTCAGTTTATTCAAAGAGTTCAAACAGTTTACTTTGCGAAAGTTACCTATTTTTAGAGTCTAATCTAGGAATATCATAGCTAACACTTGGTTCAAGAATCATAAAAGAAGATTGTATACATGTAAGAAGCCTAGAGATACTGACAAGTTTCAGGTAGGTTATGTAATGGTAAGACAGAGATTTAGCAAGCAGGTTTTAAATTATAAGACATTTCCAGCGGCAGATGTGCACCCCAACCACTATCTATTGTTTATGACCTGTAAATTAAAACCGAAGAAACTGCAAAAATGTGGGAATTTAAGGAGATGGGACCTGGATAAACTGAAAGAACCAGAGGTTGTACAGAGTTTCAGGGAGAGCATAAGGGAACAACAGACAGGAATGGGGGAAAGAAATACAGTAGATGAAGAATGGGTCACTCTGAGGGATAAAGTGATGAATGCAGCAGAGGATGAAGTAGGTAAAAAGAAAAGGGCTAGTAGAAATCCTTGGGTAAGAGAAGAAATATTGAATTTAATTGATAAAAGGAGAAAATATAAAAACGCAGTTAATATAGCAGGCAAAAAGGAATACAAACGTGTCAAAAATAAGAACGACAGGAAGTGCAAAATGGCTAAGCAGGGATGGCTAGAGGTCAAATGTAAGGATGTACAGGGTTATCTCACTAGGGGTAAGATAGACACTGCCTACAGGAAAATTAAAGAGACCTTTGGAGAAAAGTGAAACCACTATTATGAATGTTAAGAGCTCAGATGGTAACCCAGTTCTAAGCAAAGAAGGGAAGGCAGAAAGGTGGAATGAGTATATGGAGGGTCTGCACAAGCGAAATGTACTTGAGGAAAATATTACGGAAATGGAAGAGGATGGAGATAATACTACGTGAAGAGTTTGATGGAGCACTGAAAGATCGGAGGTGAAACAAGGCAGCGGGAGTAGACAACATTCCATTAGAACTACTGACGGCCATCTGGTGAGCAAGATGTATGAGACAGGCGAAATACCCTCGGACATAAAGAAGAATGTAATAATTCCAATACCAAAGAGAGCAGGTGTTGACAGATGTGAAAATTAGCGAACAATCAGTTTAATAAGTCACAGCTGCTAAATACTAAAACGAATTCTTTACGGACGATTGTAAAAACTGGTAGAAGCCGACTTCAGGGAAGATCAGTTTGGATTCCGTAAAAAATATTGGAATACGTGAAGCAATACTGACCCTACGACTTAACTTAGAAGAAAATTAAGGAAAGGCAAACCTATGTTTGTAGCATTTGTAACTTAGAGAAAGCTTTTAACAATCTTGACTGGAATACTCTCGTTCAAATTCTGAAGTTGGCAGGGGTAAAATAAGGGAGCGAAAGGCTATTCACAATTTGTACAGAAAGCAGATGGCAGTTATAAGAGCCATGGGGCATGAAACGGAAGCAGTGGTTGGGAAGGGAGTGAGTCAGGATTGTAGCCTATCCAAGATGTTATTCAATCTGTATATTGAGCAAGCGGTGAAGGAAACAAAAGAAGAATTCTGAGTAGGTATTAATATCCATGGAGATGTAATGGAAACTTTGAGGTTTGCCGAAGACATTGTAATTCTGTCAGAGACAGCAAAGGATTTGGAAGAGCAGTTGAACGGAATGGACACTGTGATGAAAGGAGGGACTAAGATGAACATCAACAAAAGCAATACGAGGATAATGGAATGTAGTCGATTTAGGTCGGGTGATGCTGAGGGAATTAGATTAGGAAATGAGACACTTAAAGTAGTAAAGGAGTTTTCCTATCTGGGGAGCAAAATAACTGATGATGGTCGAATTAGAGAACAAATAAAATGTAGACTGACAATGGCATGGAAAGCATTTCTGAAGAAGAGAAATTTGTTAACATCGAGTATAGACTTAAGTGTCAGGAAGTCGTTTCTGAAAGTATTCGTATGGAGCGTAGCCATGTATGGAAGTGAAAAATGGACTATAACTAGTTTGGACAAGAAGAGAATAGAAGCTTTCGAAATGTGGTGCTACAGATGAATGCTGAGAGAAGAGAAGTTTGTGGCACAGCTTGACTAGAAGAAGGGATCGGTTGGTAGGACATGTTCTGAGGCATCAAGGGATCACCAGTTTATAATTGGACGGCAGCGTGGAGGGCAAAAATCGTAGAGAGAGACCAAGAGATGAATACACTAAACAGATTCAGAACGATGTAGGTTGCCGTAGGTACTGGGCGATGAAGAAACCTGCACAGGATAGTATAGCATGGAGCGCTGCATCAAACCAGTCTCAGCACTGACGACCACAACAACAACAACAATGTCAATATCGTTTTTGTTTATGGCATCATGATAGAGTATGTTCTCTGTGGTGTCAAAATCTTCTGTGCTGTTTTCAGTGAATATAAATGATAAAAAGACAAAAAGTTTTATCATCATCACTATTTATATCTTAGTGAACAAAGGGCTGCATTTTACCCTTGGGCTAATTTCATAATTATTTGTAGCAGCTATTTCAGAATCAGTACTACGTCACAGACGTGACATGAGTGACCACATAACAACAGCCCATATGTGTGTGAAGCTAAAAAAGCCAAATTAAGCTGTGCAAATATATTTATTTCCACCTGGATCAAATAATCTCTGTATGAGGTAGGACGGCTTTAATATCTTTCTAAGGCATGATTAATGTGAAGTTGCCAATTTCGTTTGGAATCAATCTATTGTCCTAGAAACTCTCCAGACGTGTGGAGATTTGGAGAAAATCAAATGGAGTGTAACAGGAGAATAAAGAATTATGTCAGTACTTGAATGAGAGAGTTTCTAAAAGTGAAAAAATGTTGAGGTCATTGTTACAGCAAAGGTCATGTGCCAGATAATAGTGATTTATATTCTGCTCAAGAAGATGAATGAGATCCTGAAGCTCGTTATGAAAGGAGGAGAATTCTTCACCAACATGGTCATTTTAATCATGATGCTGGAAACTATGAAATGAAGCATGGTTTTCAATATAACCATTTGTTGCCTGTTCTAAAATTTCAAGTTTTCATAATTACATTAAATTGTACTTATCCTCATGCTTGATTAGACTAGTTTGATTTTGTATTTCCTTCCACATTGCTAGCCGATCACAGAACTGATTTTGTATGTGGCTGTTTGGTGGGTGACCTTAGTACGTGAAACTGTGTACCATATGACGAGTTTTATCAGATATTCCTGTTAGAAGAATGGTCTGAGCAGCGCAAGACATAATCTTTCGCATATTTGGTTATGAAAAATATTAATAATACTCATTTTATAAATCCTGCTTCATTCTTTGAATGAATGGTGTGGAAAAATAAATTTTTAACAATACTTACAATCCTACTGAACTGAATTATAATTGACGTCGAAAAATTCCTCCCAAGTTGAGCCATATTATTATTCCTGGTCAGGTAAATGGGTAGTTAGTGGGTTTTGAAATTTGCTCCAAGAATTAGAATATGACAATGCTGAAGAGAATGGATGTGGTAGAAGCAACAGTAAGTTATTTATCCTAATCGGAGGCCCCAGAGCAATTGGAATAATGATCAGCAGCAATGTGATACATATTGTGATAGATATGGGAACGGAAACTGGAGGAATCGGAGGAATTATGTGATTGCAATGAAAGCAACAATTTTAGGAGTGGTAATAGTGATTAGATTAGAAGACTGTTACGTCAAATCAAGATGCTGAAGAGCATGGTAGTCACTGACATTGACATGTCCCTATTTTGTAGAAGTACGCTTATTTTATCCACAGAAAAATGTTCAAATGGGTAGCCCATACCCCATAGCCACATAATTGAAAACTGATGTGAGCGGCTGATTTGAGTGCTGAAAGCAGATTGAAAAACGCCTGTGAGAAATTGAATATGTTGACTATTGTATGTTTGAGTTACATATTGATAAGTGATAGACAGGAAAATCTCAATTCTCTGAAGAGTCCAACGTTTCAAATATATTTCACCTTGTGTTTAAGGTGTTGGAAGCCAGTCATCTGGGGTGAGCGAGTCAGCATTTCACAGATCTGAAGTTGTAGCTTAATGGACTATTCCTTCTTTACCATGGACTCAAGTGAAAGGGATGATTAACAGAAAAGGAGCAGGGATGAAGGGACAAGTCAGTATTGATTTTCTTTGTCAAGGTTATAGCTTCATTCGGATTTAGTAACTGTGTGGAATTTTTCTAGTTATACGATTTTAGGGGCTGATTTCTTATTGAAATACCAAGAAGTGATGGCCTTTGCCTGTGTTGTAGTGAGTTTTAAGTATAATGATGGTATGTTAAAGCATGAGGGGAGAGTTGCCTGTCGTGACTGACTATGGTGTTCAAGCAGTCTTATTTCATCATTTGCCAATGAGGTCGTTGAACTTCACAATAAATATTGAGTTGGAGTAAGTGTGCTGAAGTGGTAGGCAAATTACTGAAAGGCAATTTATTTAGTGTACTGCGACATAATTCTTCAGTATTTTCAGTGCATCCAAGGACACAAATTTCTTTTTTGTGTGTTGTTGCATTATGGACATGATTTCCCTGGTTGTTATCATGTTTTCGATTAATTTTTGCGGTACCGCTAGATGTCTTTTTCTACTTAGTGTTGATAAAGGGATTTTACTATGAGCCACAAGTCTAGCACAGAATTTTCGATGAAGTTTTGTGTGATGTACATGTTGACACTATAAGTTTATTGATCATCTGAGGTGATGTTCACTGTGAGTCCATTCATAAATACTTTAATGTGAATGGGTTACATGTGGATTATGCGCAGAAGAGCCAAAGAATCTAGTACAACTGTGGAATATAGCGTAGGGCCCCGCTAGCACGCAGAACTGCTGCAACACGATGTGGTATGGAGTATGTTGAGTAATGTTCATGCGTGGGGAGTTTGGTGGTCAAAGAAGTGTTTAAACGCAGAAGAGTGCTACTGGAGGCACTATGTAGCAATTCTAGACGTGTGGGGTACCACACTGTCCTGATGGAATTGCCCAAGTCCATCGGAATGCACAATGGGCATGAATGGATTCAGGTGATCAGACAGAATGCTTATGCACTTGTCATCTGTCAGAGTCGTATAAGAGGTTCCATATCACTGTAAATGCACACATCCCACACCATTACACAAGCTTCCACCAGCTTGAACAGTCCTCTGATGACGACCAGGCATAATTTTTCCAATGATCAACAGTCCAATGATGTGCTGATTGGTCTAGTCAAAGTGTAAAGTATTGTATCGTTCAGTCATCAGGGTACAGGAGTCGGCCTTCGCCTCCAGAAGCCCATATCGATGCTGTTTCTTTGAAACGTTCGCAAGCTGACACCTTCAAACTATGTTATTGTTTTTAAGGAATTATACTACCAGATTCCTTATATGTGTGGTGTGAGAAAAGTAATGTCGCAGACAGCACTTGAACGATCTAGCAGTGCTATGTACACTGGCGTGATCGTCGCTTTCTGACAGTCTGAGTTTTCAGCTATTTACATGAATCACGTGATTTTTGGTAGTCCCCATCAGTGAAGTTGACTTTTTGTTTTGTGTTTACAGTAATGGAACAGCGGAATTTAGAACGACGTTATTCAGTCACGTTTATTGTTAAACTTGGGGAATCAATGAGTGCGATCATTCAAAAGTTGAAACAGGCCTATAGGAAAAAATCCTTGTTAAGAGCACAAATTGTTCGCTGGCACAAATCATTTTTGGAAGGCTGATAGCCCGATGAAGATGAATCTTGCTCACGGAGGCCTTCAAAATCAAAAACCGACGAGAACGTCGAACGTGTGCATGGTCTTTCGAGACCAGACGGACATTTAACAATAAAGATAATGGGTGAACTGTCAAACTTGACAACTTTCATGTTAAATCAAAAATCTGACTGAAGATTTGCACATGTGGAAGGTTTGTGCCAAAATCGTGCTGAGAAATCTCACAATTCAGAAGAACAACAATTGAAGAAACATGTGTGTTGGTGTTCATGAGAAGACTGCTATTAACTGCGAATGTTTCATTAGTGTGATCATCGGTGTTGAATTGAGGATTATTGAGTATGATCCTGAGACAATGGGGCAAAGGGAGGAGTGGCACAGTGAGACATCTTCTCCACCAAAAGAAGCTCGAATGAGAAAATCAAATATAAAAAAAGCTTGTATTTACTTTTCTGACTGTAGGGACATCATGCACAATGAATTTGTTGCTTCAGGATAAACTATCAACCTTGTGTTATGCAAGGATATCCTTAAAACTCTCAGGAGAAGATTAAATCGAGTGAGACCGACTGTACATGCAGACGAATTACTCTCCTAATCTACTGAGGATATTTCATATTTTTCATGTAATCTCAACCGAAAAATTTAAGTCTCAGTAGTAGATGTCACTTTCTACAATGAAGGACGTTTCCAGTATTTCCAAGTTGAGGGCCTTAGTTACACATCAGCATCTCTTTAAAAAGTATATTGAGAGAAAACGTCAAAAACAATTACCGAAATGGCTTTTTTATATTTTTTGTGGTGTTCATAAAACCAGCATTACACCTTATCGAAAGTGTGTAGTAATTGCTAAGACTGTGCTAAAGGTATTTCCATATCTGGACCATGATCGCATATCAGTTGGCTTTTAAAAAGCATGTTGTTAATATAGTTCAACAACAATTAACGAATTTTTTTAAAATACTTTTTCAAGGTGTTCAATGTGTCGCCCCCCATCCTCATGGTAATGCACATTATGTAAAATGTGTTGGTATTACAGGAGTTAATCAGTCTTTTAACGTAAAGTTTAGTATCTACATTCTAATAATATACCTTTTAGCACTTCTGTACGCAACGATTAAATAAAATCTATTTATATATTTACCTTCGAATAATTGTTTGAGTTGCAATGTTGTATATGTGACTTTATTGTTATTGTGGAACTAAAAAATAGGTACTCATGAATTAGATTTCTATAAATAAAATCTATTTATATATTTATTCGAATAGTTGTTTGAGTTGCAATGTTGTATATGTGACTTTATTGTTATTGTGGAACTAAAAAATTGGTACTCATGAATTAGATTTCTATAATGTCAAGCATGCAGTCTTCACCATGAAGTTAGCATTCATAAAACCTAGCTTCAGTATTATCACACAAACTTAATATTAATTGCTAAGTGGCTTCCTTTCCTTATGTGAGTATAAAGGATATTTTTCTCTTGTTTTGCATGAGTTTATAACATCCCGAAATGAATCTTTTCAGAACACACTACAGAACTGATCACAGAATGAAATTCTGTTAGTGATTTGGTGAGACGGCTACAGTTGTTTGCAGTGCATAGTAATACACAATGCGTTGGATGCTTACATATTGTGATGTTTACATTTATAATTGTAATTGCTTTCTGTCCTGCAGTGGTGATTAATTCCGGCACTGTCTAGCTTTGAGTGACATGGTATTGAAGAGCCTCAGAGATCGATTATTTTTCGCATGTTGCAACATGACTACAGGAAAGTATTTAAATTGTTCTGCCTAATGTCTTATGCACTCCGTTTTATTATAGTCCCTTGCATTTCAAGTTACTTAATGCACTGCTGGAATATGTGCAGAGAAATCTTATCTTTCTGTGATTTCTAAAAATTCGGTACAGGTTCACACTTAGTGTAGAGCCTATGTGATGTATATGTATTATTCGATTGTTTTAACACTTTTAGTGTGTACTTCTCACTGTAGTATGTATTTACAGTGCGTAAGGGAATTTGTGTTATCGCTTGTGAACCCTCCTGGCATCTAGCGGATGTTCGCTGCACCAGCTATAGTTTTAGTATGTTGTGAAATACAGCCTTCAGGATTGCGAGAAGTATATATCCCGACAAAAAGCGATGTATTAATAGGTTATTCTGAATGATGGTAACCACCAATATAGTATCTGGAAGTGGCTTGGAAAGTATACTTCCTGTAAAATTTATCTGACATTTGTGGTCCTTGGTAAGCGTACTTAGCACCAAAAAAGGGGTATCCAAAAACATTTAGGAACATTTCTTACCACCTCTGTCTATGCCAGACATGTTGTGGTAGTACACAGCACAAGGTCTACTAAAACTACTACAAAAATTAGTTTCTGTATGTCGTGAGATTAATACTATTGTCAGATTACATTGCTTCCCTCCTGCAATATCCTTTATTGCATTCCTTATCAGCTCGTAGCTTT
Organism: Schistocerca gregaria; assembly: GCF_023897955.1. Classification (NCBI taxonomy): domain Eukaryota; kingdom Metazoa; phylum Arthropoda; class Insecta; order Orthoptera; family Acrididae; genus Schistocerca; species Schistocerca gregaria. Next base: position 414,083,705 of record NC_064925.1, on the reverse strand, counting down.
ATCCAGTGACAAAGTTTCAAGGATTGTTTTCACATTGTGGTAAGTTAACATTAATATCAGTAACAATTATTTTCAAACAAAATAAAAACAGAAAACACTGTTTATGATTTTATTTGCGTGGAGTGGCGACACATAAAAGCACTCAAAAGGGAAGTGGGAAATCCATTTACAACCAATTTAAATACCTCACAAAGACGGGGTGGTGATATATGTACAAACTTAGTTTTAGGTCCTCTATCTCAAAAATAAATAAAGTTATTAAAAATAAGTACAGTACGTTTACCACATTCATAAAACAATTGCAAAATATTACGTTCGCTGAGGTGCTACAAAAAATGTGCCCGCGAAAGAGTTAACACTGTGTATCAGTTAAATTTTATGGCTACTCATTTACGCTCCTTCGGTCATTTATTTAATTTTCGTGAGTTATTTTGGAGTATGTGTTGTCTGCGCTATCTGTAGCATACCTGTAGCCAATATCCTCTTTGTGAATTTAGTGATCATGTGTGATACAGATACTTAAATAATTCACCTACATACTTGCTCTTTTTACTGTTATGTTTACCATAACAAGCCCCTTATAGAAAATAGTATAGATGACAATCCAATATGGTGAAGATATGATGCACGTGGTGGATACAACGAAGGCTATTGAAACACTTAGCAAGATGGACACATTTCTATATTTAGGTTCTCGACTACAGGTAAGAGGATGAGCAAGCAGGAATCAGACTGATCTGAATCGATTCAGACACAGACTGATATTATTTGTGAGAACAAGATGCATATCCACATAAAATAAAAGATATAAGGCACAACGGTGAAGACAGTTGCATTATATGATACTTAGCGTAAGCTCAGACCAAGCAGTTATCAGGTTTCACTACATTATGAAAATTCGGATGCTGAGAAGACCATTAGCCATTTCCCGCTCGGCCTAGTAACAAGACAACAATCTGACAACTAACTGGAGTGGCTCCAATCAACGAAAAGATCCAAAAATGGAGCGTTCGGTGGTATGGACACATTATATAGTATCTACTTTAGTCATCAGCTTAGCCTATTTTCTCACTGTTGTAGACCACAACCAACGCGGAAGACCTTAACCGCATCGGATAGGTACTATAAACGTATATCTAAAATGAAGGAACATAAACCCACAGCTAGTGTTAGAACGTAAGAAAAGGTGTACATTGTCCAAAAAAGCAGACCACGCTCCAATGGGACTACGCTAAGAAGGAGTAGAAGAAGATGATGATGATGTTGGAAAGAGAGCACAACAGGAGGGTCTCGATATTAATGAGTAGAACAGGGGTCTGAACTAGAGAAATCACAAAAACAGTTTTTGAACGGCCAAAGCCTCAGAGGCGCGATAACGTTCTCCCACCGAAAAGTTTAATGGCGGACAGTGAGAAGAACGAGGCAGCTGTGCGAAGAGAGATTCCCGAGGTAGCGGTACGGGTCACAACAGTAAAGGCAACTTCGGAGGTGGCTTTCGCACGTATGAACAGGGAACGGGACAACTGTAGTGCGAAGGGAGTTTAGAAGAGCGCCAACAGAAATGAGGACGCTGCATGGAAAGTTTATATGAGACGAGAGGCAATACGTGACACCGAGAGGGAAGGAGGTAATGCAGCGTATAATTAGCCTCGAAATTAGTAGAGGGAGAAATTGTAACCAAGGAATCAGAGTAGTTTCAGCTCCGCCCCGCAATGAAAGTAAGGTGAGGGGGAAAATATGGTGTGTTCTAGACAAAATAGAAGAAGAGCTTCTGTGCTGCCACCTGAAGGATCACAGAAATATAATAGGCGTTAATCCCCTGCAGGATGGTGTCAGGAAATGGAAAATATTGTCCGGCCATCCAGAGAACGTGCGGTAAGGCTGACGACAATGTGCTATGCGCGTCCTTACATGCTCCACAGCGGCGGTGTTTCGTATGCGGGTCACAGACGCTGGTCAGCAGCATTAAGATATGCTTATATAAGCGCCGCCTGTGAAGAAAGCGTACAGAAATTCGATTCGCTTATTGATATATGTTCGGCGTAGATGAAACCATAACAACTTCTCTGCAGTTTAATTACCCCAAGAGCAGGGTTCTATGCTTTGTCCAAACAGAATCCACTATCTCCGTTTATTAAATTATTAGCTAATCTAAATCGAGTAAAGTTGCAATCTTCGTAAGATAGACGTAACACAGTTTTTCTCAAGAATTTGGCGGATCTTCGAGGAGACGCACTCACATAGGGCAAAACAGTAATTGATCTAAAGGAATTACTATCTTCTTTCCCATCACATACTAGGTGAATATGGATTGGGGGTAAGTAATGAAAGAGGAAGCCATCTGGTAGAATTTAGCACAGAGCATAACTTAATCATTGCTACCACTTGGTTCGAGAATCATAAAAGAAGGTTGTATATATGGAAGGATCCTGGAGATATTAGAAGGTATCAGATAGATTACGTAATGGTGAGACAGAGATTTAGGAACCAGGTATTAAATTGTAAGACATTTCCAGGAGCACATGTGGACTCTGACCACAATCTACTGGATATGAACTGTATATTAAAACTGAAGAAACTGCAAAAAGGTGGGAATTTAAGTGGATGGGACCTTGTTAAATTGACTACACCAGAGGCTGTACAGAGTTTTGCGGATAGCGTAAGTGAAATATTGACATGAATGGAGGAAAGAAATACAGTAGAAGAAGAATCGGTAGCTTTGAGGGACGAAGTGGTGAAGGCAGCAGAGGATAAAGTACGTAAAAAGACGAGGGCTAGAAGAAATCCTTGGGTAACAGAGTAAATATTGAATTTAATTGATGAAAGGAGAAAATATAGAAATGCAGTAAATGGAGCAGGCAAAAAGGAATAGAAACGTCTCAAAAATGAGATCGACCGGAAGTGCAAAATGGCTAAGCAGGGATAGCTAGAAGATAAATTATAAGGCTGTAGAGGCTTGTCACATTAGGGGTAAGATAGATAGTGCCTACAGGAAAATTAGCGAGAACCAATTATGAATATTTTATGAGCTCAGATGGATCCCAGTTCTAAGCAAAGAAGGGAAAGCAGAAAGGTGGAAGGAGTACATAGAGACTCTATACACGGGCGATGTACGTGAGGGCAATATTATGGAAATGGAAGGGGATTTAGATGAAGATGTAATGGGAGATACGATACTGTGTGAAGAGTTGGACAAAGCACTGAAAGACCTTTGCCGAAACAAGGCCCTGGGAGTACACAAAATTACATTAGAACTACTGACGACCTTGTTAGAGCCAGTCCATACAAAACCCTACCATCTGGTGAGCAATATGTGTGAGACAGACCCTCAGTCTTCAATTCCAATGAAAGCAGGTGTTGACCGATGTGAAAATGACCAAACTATCAGTTTAATAGGTCACAGCTGCAAAATACGTGGGGCATGTAAGAAAGATCCACGAGTCATAATTCTTCCCGACCAAGGAACCTACACGCTACCTGACGGGACATGGCCCATAACCTTCTTTAATGCAGAAAATACAACCAGACATTACAGGCCCTTCTGAATATGGAGCAGTTGTCACACTTGAACACATCGTGTGAGAATGTGCCACTACACAAAACGTTGCAGACTACGATAGTTGCATCTTCGGTTATGGAATAGTCGATGACATAACAAGGAAAAGGAAAGAAGAAGTGTGGCACAAGTAGAATTTGCTGACAGCGAAAATGCACACATCATGAAAAAAAAGAATGTGTCACTTTGGTTCCCAGAATTCCGAACCTATACAGAAAATTGGAATAGAAATCAACATAAACATTACTTCCCTCCTTTTTATTTCTCATGAAACCCAAGCTTAGTATATTGTACTACTGTATAGCGAGACGTTCAGAGGTGGTGGTCCAGACTTTTGTACACACCGGTACCTCTAATACCCAGTAGCACACCCTCTTGCATTGATGCATGCCTGTATTCGTCGTGGCATACTATCCACAAGTTCATCAGCGCACTGTTTATTCAGGTTGTCACACTCCTCAACGGCAATTTGCCGTAGATCCCTCAGAGTGGTGATGGATCACGTCAGCCATCCCTTGTTAGTCTATATCCCATACATGTTTGGTAGGGTTCATGTCTGGAGAACATGCTGTCCACTCTAATCAAGCGATTTCGTTATTCTGAAGGATGTCATTCACAAGATGTGCACGAAGGATGCGCTACTTGTAGTCTATGAAGACGAATGCCTTGTAAACATGCTGCCCATTATGGTTGCACTATTAGTCGGAGGAAGGCATTCACGTATGGTACAGCCGTTACATCTCAATCCATGACCATGAATGGCATACGTCGGCCCCACATAATCCACCTCAAAACAGCAGGGAACCTCCACGTTCCTGTAGTCAGTGGACAATGTGTCTGAGGAGTTCAGCCTGACCAGGTTGCCTCCAAACATGACTCCGGCGATTCTCAGTTTGAAGGCTTATGCGACAAACGACAGTGAAGAGAACATGATGCCAGTCTGGAGCGAACTATTCGGCAAGTTATTATTTCCATGTGTACCGCGCTGCATGGTATCGTGGTTGCAAACATGAACCTCGCGTTGGTCGTCGTGAGTGAAGTTGTGCATCATGTAGCCTATTACGCACAGTTTGAGTTGTAACACGACGTCCTGTTGCAACACGAAAAGCATTATTTAACATGGTGGCATTGCTGTCAGGGTGCCCCCGTGCCATAATCCGTAGGTCGCGGTCGCGCACTGCGCTAGTAGCCCTTTCTAGGCCTGAGCGAGGCATATTATCGACAGCTCCTGTCTCTTTGTATCTCCTGCATGTCTGAACAACATCGTTTTGTTTCACTCCGACACACCTGGACACTTCCCTTGTTGATAGCACTTCCTGGTACAAAGCAAGAATGCGGACGCGATCAAACCGCGGTATTGACCGTCTAGGCACGATGGAACTACAGACCACATGAGCCGTGTACCTCCTTACTGGTGGAGTGACTGTATATGATTTGCTAGCGGACACAATTCGTCCAATGGGAGCAGCTCATGCATGGCTGTTTACACCTTTAGGCACGTTTAGTGACCTATCTGAACAGTCAAAGTGACTATATGTGTCATACGGAATCCACAGTCAACGTCTGTCTTCAGGATTTCTGGGAACCGGAGTGATGCAAAAATTTTTTTGATGTCTGTATTAGCATATGAACTGCAAGCATACATTGGCTAGAGACAACAAGGAAAAGGCCACATATGAAGACGACGAGTTGTACCATAGCAGAACATCCAACTACAGCAACTTTTCACAAGGAGGGAGGAGATGAGCCTCGGGGACTACTCCCTGGAAGTCACCTCCCAATCTATACAACTTGGGTGGCAGTAGCAGGGTCCCTATGAAACCTGAGCTGTGCCTCAGTCTGCCAGGGGTCACTATCAAGGCAAATGAAAAATCTAGCTTGGTTGTGCGACGGACGAGAGTAGTCTAATCTAGTATTGTGTTAATGTAGTATAGTGCTGCAAAGTGTACTGTTGTATAGTAATGCAGTCAAAAATCACAAATTACAAAATTTTTGATGTCTCAAAGCAGTATAGTACAAAAGGCAAGTAGCATGTGACTATGGATTCCAAACTAATATACGGTTAATATCTATGTGGCAAATGGCCAAATGGTAGCCGGCAGCTGTGGCCGAGCGGTTCTAGGCTCTTGAGTCCGGAACCACGCTGCTGCTACGGTCGTAGTTTTCAATCCTGCCTCAGGCATGGATATGTGTGATGTCCTTAGATTAGTTAGGTTTAAGTAGTTCTAAGTCTAGGGGATTTATGACTTCAGATATTAAGTTCCATAGTGCTTAGAGCCATTTGAACCATCTTTTAAGCTAAAGGTTAGAAAACAGATTTGACTTTCAAACTTATTATTTACTGAATTTCATATTTCATACAGACTTTCAATTAATATTTTATGCAGATATTTAATGTAGATTATTCCAACCTACATAAGACAATGATTAGTTACACTAACACATCTGCATTTATGTTAAAATATTACGCGCAATGTTCATATCAATACATGTGAAACATCTGGTTTAGGTAAAATACGAGAGAAAACACGAGATAAATCACTAAAGAACACATAAATAAGTGTCCTTTTTGTACTGTATGGAGATGAGCAAGTGGTACTCAGCACTGGCGCAGAGCCTACTCCTTCCTAATACCACCAACATGGCAGCAGTGGTTAACGTACACAGCCGCCATACGGTGGCGACAGCAGCGCCATATGATCTGACATCAAACCACTACATAATGTTTCACTTTCTAAACCTTCAATCGTGTGTGTGTGTATATGGTCTTTACTATGGACGGTAATTCGCATTCGGGACCCAGTATTTACTATCGCATACGAATTTTAAAACTGATTTGAACCGGAACTACACAGCCTACTTGAATTTGTTCTTAGAAACTTCTCCATCGTCCTGAAACTGTCATCATTGGGAACCACAGTGCCAGATCAAACTATAGCGATAGTGGACTACGTGCTATTGGTTCAAATGGTTTAAAACGCTCTGAGCTCTATGGGACTTAACATCTAAGGCCATAAGTCCTCTAGAACGTAGAACTACATAAACCTAACAAACCTAAGGACATCACACACATCCATGCCCGAGACAGGATTGCGACCGTAGCCGTTGCGCGGTTCCGGGCTGAAGCGCCTAGAAGCGCTATGCCACCGCGGGCGGCCTACGTGACATTAAGAAAGACATATTACCCCAATTTTTCGCAAATATGGTTGCAGCTGTTCTCGTTTATAACAGCTGATATCACATCATCATCTTCACTTCTAGATTTTCAAAGAGAGATGATGAATAAATTTTACTCAAGAGGAAAACAATAATACTGAGAATGAACAATGCAATAGCTTATTTTGTATAGTTAGTACGATACTATTGCACTGTCAGAACAGGTAGTCGCTCTTTAGCTTGGGTACCAGCGGAATTTGTCAACAATGAAATATCCTAGGTCATCAGACGAGCAGTTGCGTAGCAACATTGCGATTCCGAATCGTACTGCGTAAACACATTGTCTGTGCTTGCGTGATTTTCGTTGTGCTATTCGTTTTGTTCTAGAGCGTCTTCTTGGTGAGAAAAGCTCATTAACTGAATATCTGAAGTGCTTTTCGTGAAAAGTCTTCCAACAGAAGAACTTCCAAAGCCAGCGTTGGGTGTGACGCAGTACGGAACCGTAAGTTGCCAAGGCTCTTTATATTGTTCATAGTCGACGAGGACCAAAAAAGCGAGGTGAAAATTGATATTGTTGATTATTTGTGCTAGGTGGTAGCAGGGACTGATATGAATATTATACTTAAAAGTCCAGATCGGCGAGATGTGCGCTAGAGCGTATGGAAGGGAGATGGCATGGGATGAGGTGGGGAAGAGAGGGGTTTGGGTTCAAGACGATTTTTTTATTTATCTTAAATAAATAGAAATGAGATGCTTCAAGCGAAAATGTATTTCTGTAATCAGTAAGCTACATTAAATTTGTTAGGAAAATTGTCCTTTTCAGTACTCTGTAGTAGGGTGGTGGTGGTGTGTAGATGGCACGTACGTGAGGGAATGTAGTTGTCCGGTATTTGATCAAACTCTTCCCTCTTAGTTAGTCTGCAAACTGAACCGCTACATTTTTCCACGGTTTTATTACGTCGTTTTCTGGCTCTCTATTTGTCCGTCTGTCTCTCCCCCTCCCCCCCCCCCCCCCTCTCTCTCTCTCTCTCTCTCTCTCTCTCTCTCTCTCTCATACACTTACAGGCACTTCGTTGCAGAATGAGAGCGTGGCATTTATGTAGCTAAAAAGGGCCTTGCCACCAAAAGGCATATGCCTAGTTTCCAATCTGTCAGCGGTGAACACCATTAAATTTGACTTCATTATACATTTCACAGTGGATGGTACTCTGAGGGGTCGCACAGATTCCGATCAAGTGGACGAGCATGTCTTCTTTAAATTGTGTGTCTGTGTATCTACATTATCTGCCCACTTTGGTACAAAAGTACATTCACAGTGTAGGTAGCTCTGTGAAGTTGGTAACTGAGTAGTGAATGATGCGATATGAAGGAGACCAAACATGGATTGGACGTCGGCAGCTGACCACGTACGAGCAATTTGTTTAGAATGTGTTTTAGGAAGCGCATCGGTGACGTTGATGTGTGTTCCTGAAGTTTAATTACAAGGAAATGGTGCACATACGTAAGGGAATTAAGGTCTCCACTATTCATCTGTTGTGTGGTAGTGGAAATGAGTTACCGTTTATTGCCTCTAACCTCTAAATAAGTATTTTTGGATTTTGAATGTTGTTAGTTACATTAATTGTTCACTACTGTAAAGTTAATATCTGTGATTACGTGTCACAGATTTTTACGTTTTTCGACCTTATGTTCAAAAGTATTCTCTATTGACTGATTATATCTGACCTCTGGATGCACGAATAATATTCGAAATTGCCATTAATATGGCTCAAATATTTGGATGCCGTTAGTAGTAAATTTACCCCTCTTTGTCCCTCGTTTCCGAATATCTGATATACGTAACTGACCTACGAATAGTGTGGAAATCCTCACGTCTCCGAGAAATTCGTATCATCACACAATATTTCACGTTCTAAACATACAAACTTGTGTACATGTTCTTTAATAAGGACCTTAATGCTCTCAGGTTACGCAATATATACTGCCTCATGCCCATTACGATTTTGTTTCGAAACGCAGCTGTACCTTCTGCACGTCTGTCATTGTAATAAATGTGTCGTCTTTTAGTATTACAGCTGCCTCTTGAAATCATTGCATCTTACTTCACAGTTTCTTTCGACGATCGTCGTATTCTGACTACATCTTAATTTTATTCAGGCTTTAAGAAAGGGTCATCTGCCCATCGCAGCGTACCATAGACGCACTCAGGGCGTCGGTTTATAAATGTCAAAATTTCGTGTTAAGTATCTGATGCAAACATATTTCGCTGAGCTGCTTTCCCAATGTTATTCAAACTTGAAAAGATGTGAATATTCGGATATGTTCGCATTCATAAGTAGTTGCCACTATCATTTCACAGTACATTAAAGTATGATTTCAGGTACTCCTGCGGCTAAAAAGACACTTTGTAATCATCGAGGAAATAATTATATGATATGTGCAAGTCAGCTGTTTGTTTTTAAACCAAATTTATTACACAGTTCTCCAGGCACAAACGGGTAGCTGATCGAGAAATTATCGTCTTCTGCCAGCATATTAGGCTCATTTTGGGATATTTTCAATATTCTCAACATGTCTCGGCTCTGTCAGCATCTGTATAAACATTTATGTTAAATTAACAACAACCTCAGATGCAATGTTTAAATACATTTACCTTGGTTTCAGTTGGGATAACCCAATCTTCTTCAGAAAAAAGGAACTACGGTTCATCCATAATGGACAACGTCAAAAACTAAAAACTATAATATAGTAATACATCGTCGTATTGAAATAACTTATCCGTTGTTGCCGTACTGCGGTCGCGAAGTGGGGTCAAAGCTGTTTCCTATGTAAGTTATGGCAATATAACGATGTATTACTATTTATAGTTTTTAGTTCTTGACGTTGTCCATTATGGACAAGTCGTAGTTCCTTTTATTATGAAGAAGGTTGTGTTATCCCAACTAAAGTCTAGGTAAATCTAGGTAAACATTGCAATTTAGGTTGTTGTTAATTAGAAATCAATATTTTCAGTAAATGCTATTAATTTACCTCGCTTAATAGGCAACGAAAAATTTGAGGGTGTAAGTTTAAAGCTGCAACTAACGTGGTCATCAAGGAAAGTGACAAATTTTATAGCTTATAAGATATGCACTTCTGAACTGCAGTTGATTTGGGAATTTGGGGGGTAGGCAGATCAGTCACGTATTATACGTATGGTCAGTAAACTGTCTGGATGCAGTCGGAAGTAATCGCCGCTATTTGACGTAGGTGGCAGAGGAATTTATGAACAATGAAATGTCAAACAACATTAGGTGGACAGTTGCATAGCAACATTGCGATTTCGAATCGTGTTGCGTAAACATATTGACTGTGCTTACGTGATTTTCGTAGTGCTGTTCTTTGTGCTCTAGAGCTTCTTTTCGGTGAGACAAGTTCATTAATTGAGCTTGTCGAGAAAGGTCTTCCGACAAAAAAACTTACAAAGCCAGCGTTGGATTGACGCAATACGGAACCGTATGTGATCAGTCAACACTTCTCTCGGACATCTCTTATCCACGCTAACCATGTTTGCTGTTGATGTTCCTGTAATCTACTGCTGCTGATCGCTGTAGCTCACGCCTCAGATCACTTTTATTTGGTTTATCTTTGGAGGTTTAATCACACCAGCTACATTCTAACGAGAAATACCAAAGAAATCCTTTCCAATGCGACTTGAGATTCAATTATGAGAGTACTTTCACTAAATCGTGGGCATGATTTCGGTAACTCATGTAGCGTGCGGAGTTCTTTATATTCTTTAAATTCCGGAATTGTTTTATTTTCATTTTCGAGATGATTTATTGACTTTGTGCCGACTTTATTCTGCATCGTATTAGCATACTAAATTATGGTATGTCTTACATCTTGTATTTACTATCAAGATTATGTATATTGGTCACAGCCCAGCCAACGAAGAACTGATAGGTCGAATCAAGAAAAAAATTGTTATAGTTGATAATTTAACCTTAGTACGACTAGGGACTGACATGTATATTATACTAATGGTCTAGACAGGCGGACTGCTTTTAGAAGAAGTGCAATCCAATGTTCAGTTAAGCTGCATTATAATTTCGTAAGAAAATTGTCCTGTTCAATTCTCTGGAGAAGAAATATTCTTAGTGTTGCAGCTGTTCAAAAAATCGTAGATTATTGAAAATAATAATTGGCGTTTTAAAATTAATGTTTATTGTTAAACGGAGGGGATAAAGGAACTTATTAAATGGATGTCGCTCGTCAAAGTGCAATCTAACGTTGTTAAGGGATAAATTATGTTCTGCTACTGTAACAGGGTGGAGGAGTGTGGGAGGATGGTACACACGTGATGGAACGGAGGCCGCTGGCATGTCGTCAAACTCTTCCCTCTACGTTAGTCAGCAAACTGAAGCGCGGCCAGCCGTTTCTCCATTCTCTCACTACCCTACTGTGTCACGAGTCATTACACTAAAAGCCGCCACTTTTAACGATGGTTGTATTAGGTCACTTGCTGGCTGTCTATCTGTAACTCTCTCTACCCTTACAGTTACAGTGTACCGAGCTCATAGGTGGCGTTGTGAAGTTGGTAACTGAGTGGTCAATGAAGCAAAGCGAAGACGACAAAACATCCGTCGGACGTCAGTAGCCAAGTGGTAAAGAGCAACGGAACCAAAAACGAAAAACACTGCAACCTTCACAATGCAACGTAAGGGCAGGAGAGGTTCAAAATGTCCCAACTGCTACCAAATTACATGGAAGTAAAATGATGTTCATTGTCAGCTGGCGCACATCACGTTCTGTTCCAGTAGAAATCGTGTATAAGAAACGTGTTGCTGTTATAGAAGTTTTGCCCATTTTCAAGAAATCAGGATTTACCTGAGATCTTTTAGGTTTTTAGGAAACTGTGGGTAGTTCGTTTCAGAATGTCTTTAAACCTGCTTCGATGAACTCGGTGTGTCTTTCTTATGGTTTTACTGCAAGAATATGGTGCAGATATGTAAGGAAATTGCTTAAGGTGTCTACTATTTACATGTCGCGTTGCAGCGGAAAGGAGTTGGGGTTTACTGCTTCTTACAACTAAATACGTATTTTTTGATTCTGGTTGCCGATAATTACTGCTTCTTACAACTAAATACGTGTTTTTTGATTCTGGTTGCTGATAATTACATTACATACGGGTACTGTTGTATGGATAATATCTTGTGATTTCGCATCCACTAATTTATAGGTTTTCTATCATCATGTCAAAAGTATGTACCATTTATTGTTTAAGTCTTACTTTTGGGTGCATGAATAGTATTCGACATTTCCGTTAATTTGGATCGAAGATCTCCCTCGTGTTATTAGTAACTCTGCACCCAGTTTGAGCAAATTTTATGAACGTAACTGACCTAGGAACTGGCTGCACTGCCTCATGTCTGTAACACTTTCGTGCCATCATGTTTTAAGTGTTCGAATATGTGTGTACATGTTCACTAGTAAGGGTCTTAATTCTCTTAGGGAACCATTATTTACTACAATATGAGCATTTTGATTCTGTTTCGAAATACAGCTTCGCCTTCTGCATGCATTCCTCCATAATTAATTCACCGTCGTTTTGAATGTGTCTTCCTTGCAAACTACGGTGGCCCCTTGACACCATCGCTTTCGTTTTTTAGTTTCTTTCGACGCTTACTCCATTCCGTCCTAATTTTATTCAAGGTCTAAAGGGACGTATCTGCATATAGTGACGACCAACAGACCAACTCAGTGCGTCGGTTCATATATCTCAGAAGTTCTTGGGAAATGTCTGATGCAATCGTATTTCGTACAACTATTAGTTCAGTGTTACTGAAACTTCACAAGACGTGACTGTTTAGTATCTGTTCATATTCACAAGTAGTTACCACTCGCATTTCACCGCATATTGAAAAAAATTATCTAAGGTATCGGTGTGTCAAAAATATATGTTGTAGTCGTGTAGGTCGACGTCTTGCTTTGAAAGCAAATTTATTACACAATTCTGTAGGCATCTGCGGGTACTGTGTGCGGCTGCACTCAATTAAAAAGACGTCTATCAGCACATTATCTTCGATTTGGGACATTTTCAAATACACATTATTCTTTTATCTTGCTTAGTAGGGAAATAATGAATCTGATTTAGAAATGTTTAATTAGATACTAACATTATCATTGATGAAAGTTACAAAGACAGATAAGGCACGTATTACCTATGGCTAGAAAAGCGCTGCGGTACAGTGAGGAGCTATGTAAGTTTTTTAGTGTGGGTCTTAGACGAGTTTTTCAACAATGAAGTATCGCACAACACGAGGGGGCAGATGAGAGGCAACGTTGCGATGGCGAATCGTGTGGCGTAAACATATTGTATGTGCTTGTGTGATTTTCGTAGTGCTATTTTTCGTGCTGTAGTGCTTCTTCGTGGTGAGAAAAGGTCATTGACTGAATATTTGAGCTGTTTTCTGAGGACCGTCTTTAGATAGGAAAACGTAATAAGATAGCGTTTGGTGGGACACTATACGAAACAGTAAGTGAAGAGACAACATCTTGTTTCCGTCATCTCTTATCCACAATATCATAATTTGCTGTTGACGTCGAGTGTAAACTAACGCTCCTGATCGCTGTGATCTCAAATTTGAAATCGTTCGTATCCACATAGCCCAGATGTGTTTTACCGAAGGAAACGATCCTTTCCGGTGATCAGATTTGATGTTCATTCTTCGAAAGTAGTTTTACAGTATTGTCGGACATGGTTTCGGTAACTGATGTACCGCCTGAAGTTTTTGCATTCGGTGAATGCCGATAGTTTTTTGTTTCCTTTATCAAGTGAATTTAGTGGTTACCTGGCGACGTTGTTCTAGGACATATTAGAATACTATATCATGTGACGTACTGCATATAGTGTAGACCATAAAGGTTCTTTATTTTGTTCAGCGTCATTCACCAACAGAAAATATATGTACATAATTAATTTTTGCTGGTCTGGAACATGGGTGTATCCTGCGAAAGGAAGATGTGGCAGCTCTGCCTCCCTATGAAGAAATTGATACCCTGTATCGCCAGCGAGACAGAAAAAAAAGTCAGAATAAGTTTGAAGAAATGCATCACAGTTATTGGGTGCTGTGTAGTGAGTGGCATGAATTGTGAAGTCTGTCATGCCACAAACTACTATGAGTTGCGTACATCCCGTCCCCATGACCCTATTTTTGCAGACGTTCTACATACACATCTGCTCTGTAGTGTAAATAAATGATATTTGCTTGTTGAGTATAAGCAGCAAACGAAGAAACAAGAATTTTGTTCATGTAATGGTTACTTCCTCGTCCAGTCGGTTTAGCTGTTGGTGAATCTTACAGCTAGTATGATCGCGGTCCATGAGACTTATTTGTCCTGGCTCTCCGTCCACAGGCAGCGTTGAACATCATTGATGCTCTCGATTCCGCTCAGGCTTGCAGACACAAGTGGTCAGTCGCGAAAAGTCGCGGAACCACGAACCCCTCAATAGATGTCCAACACAATTCGGATGATACGTCAGGAACAAAAGAGCTTCACGTGCCTCGACATACGACATGGGAGGTTCGCCAGTAGCTATTTAGCATTTTATTTAACAGCGAGTACAGTTGCATGCGCTTTTTTGCTTTAGAAGAGAACTATCCTGTCTTGACAGTATATTTTAGGGTAAGGCAACGGTTAAAGAAGATGAAAGAATTTAATTAGAGATGCTATAATGTTCGTAGATTATGAAAATGCTTTTGAGAAATACAATAACGAGTGATATGTGACATCCTGAAGAAAAAGGGTACTCGCATCGTCTAATCAACTCCTTTGAAGCTGTTACAAAGAGCCAAAAATTATGATGGAGAATAAAGATCTTGTGTAAATAAGTAACAATAAAACAGAGAATTAGACAAGTATGTAACCTGTCTCCAGCTCTCTTCAACTTCTACGTCGGTGACCTAGTCAATGCTTGGAAAGGCATCAGCTACGGCATAAAGTTCCACAGGGAGAAATGTTTTAACACTCTGCTATAAGCAGATGCTCAAATGACGAGAGTTCAGTAATGAAATTAAAACCTACGGTCCAAAATTAAACGCACAATGATTTGAGCAGGCTAAATGAGATTTTTCCGTAGTGTTATAGCGTGAATCTGGAAATAGTGCCTTATAAATGTAGAGATTAAGAATAAATTAGAAGTTGATTTAGTGTGTAAAAAAACAGACCTTAACAGCAAAAGATGGCGGGGGTATGTTTCAGTACTGTTTATCTTAGCCTGCTGTAGTACGTTGACAGCAATCCAGTTTCCAGTGATGCTGAAGTCGACTGTTAAGCACTGATTAGTAATCTCAGCTTGGGCTTTCTGGGGCAGAGATGGTGAGGGTATTACATTAGGAAATGACACACTGAAAGTAGTAAAGAAGCTTTGCTATTTGGGGAGCAAAGTAACTGATGATGGTCGAAGTAGAGAGGATATAAAATGTAGACTGGCAACGGCAAGGAAAGCGTTTCTGAAGAAGAGAAATTTGTTAACATCGAATATAGATTTAAGTGTCAGGAAGTCGTTTCTAAAAGTATTTGTATGGAGTGGAGCCATGTATGGAAGTGAAACATGGACTACAACTAGTTTGGACAAGAAGAGAATAGAAGCTTTCGAAATGTGGTGCTACAGAAGAATGCTGAAGATAAGGTGGATAGATCACGTAACTAATGAGGAGGTATTGAATAGGATTGGGGAGGAGAGACGTTTGTGGCACAACTTGACTAGAAGAGGGGATCGGTTGGTAGGACATGTCTTGAGGCATCAAGGGATCACAAATTTAGCATAGGAGGGCAGCGCGGAGGGTAAAAATCGTAGGGGGAGACCGAGAGATGAATACACTAAGCAGTTTCAGAAGGATGTAGGATGCAGTAGGTAATGGGAGATGAGGAAGCTTGCACAGGATAGAGTTGCATGGAGAGCTGCATCAAACCAGTCTCAGGACTGAAGGCAACAACAACAACAACATACTTGCCAACGGCCTTGTCGCAGTGGTTCCTGTCAGATCCCCGAAGTTTACTGCTGTCGAGCTGGTCTAACACTTGGATGGGTGGCCACCCGGTATGCAGAGCGCAGTTGGTAAACGGGGTGCCCTCAGCCCTTGTGAGGCAAGCTGAGGAGATACTTGATTGAGAAGGAGCGGTTCGCCGGCCAGAGTGGTCGAGTGGTTCTAGGCGTTAGAGTCTGGAAGCGCAAGACCGACACGGTCACAAGTTCGATTCCTGCTCGGGCATGGCCGTGTGTGTGTCCTTAGTTTAGTTAGGTTTAAGTAGTTTTAAGTTCCAGGGGACTGATAACCTCAGAAGTTAAGTCCCATAGTGCTCAGTGCCACTTGAACAAAGAAGCGGCTCCGGTCTCGTAAACTGTCATACGTCCGGGAGAGCGGTGTGCTGACCACATGCCCCTCCATATCCGCTTCTAGCGACGCCTGTCGGCTGAGTATGACACGGCGGCCGGTCGGTAACTTGGTGCTTCCTGGCCTGTTCGGATGGAGTTTAGATTTTAGACTCCTATACTTGAGTTGAGACGCGTTTATCAGCTTGCTGAGTATCTGTATGTTGCGTTGAGCTCGATTCATGGTTTCTTAGGATTTACCTTTAACATTACATCATCAGAAAAGCACCACTTACAAGCACGTTCCTGTTAGATCGCTTCCTTGTCTGTCATCCTCTTGGGTACAGGTTGCACAATTGATTCTAAATCAACTTAAAGGTGACGTAGAGTCTTGAACTATATGGGACTGTGAGAAATTATTTTACACTTTTTAGTCCTATTTAATGATGTGGTAAATTCAAAAATCACTTTTGTTTAAATAATTATTTTTTGCTTATTTCTGTAGTGAATGTGTTAAATTTTTCAATCGGTTTAAAAAATTGGTAAGATCATAACATGTGGCATATTCCAGGTTATTATCGGTGTCAACTGATTTATTGCATTCCCCTAGATATCTCGTGGTAAATCATGTGTGTAAACAGAGATTATTAGACGTCCTATTACACTCCCCTCGGAGATTGGGTGCTAAGATATTTTCTGTGGAATATTCTAAAAACAGTATATCGTGCTGCGTTTTATTAGTCAGAACAAAGGGTCTAGTGTCCGACTAGGAACATTACTCTGAGAGTGACCTTTCCAAATAGAGGTAGCTACTTCTAAGTTTTGTAGGAAATTAAAGTGGATAGTTCACTCTCTCTTTCTCTCTCCTCTCTCTCTCTCTCTCTCTCTCTCTCTCTCTCTCTCTCTCTTTTTTTTCTTTTTTCTGTTCTCAATGTGCTCGACACTTATGCACCATTGCGAGTTAGGTGTGTACACCAGCATCGCATATTTGGTTGCATCTGCGCGTGCGTTCCTATGAGCTTGAGTGTAACGTTTAAGAGCTTTTTCGTAGCCGTAGGTGTGGATCACCTATCATACAATGGAAGCTGCTAAGGACACAAACCGTTAAAAACGAGATACGTTTTGAAGCAATTTCAAGAGGGGCATGTTAAGTTTCACCTATCTGCTGATGTGAGCAACACATGCTGTCTAATGCACTCGACGTGAAATTAATGTAACCAGGCCTCTCAATGTAGATGGAGTAATCGAAAGTCATTAGCTGCTGAATGTCATCATTTCTCATTCCGTCCCAAGTGAAACAATGACTGCAAGGGACGTTAATATTATTGCACTCTCTGCTGCTCCTCCTCCAAATAGAGGTCTTTTTGCTAGCTTCAGAAAGGAGCAACGTTAAGCAACTCAGTTGCTAGTGAGCATACGAACCTTACAGTCTTAAACAATTACCATGTGAGTTTGTGGCAACTCAAGTCTACTTGTTTACGTACTGGACAACAGAGAGGGAAACTGAGCACACAATTTCGTCAGGGGCGAACTGGGCAACGACGTGGCAGAAAGTCGACATTTTCTTGTCAGAATTATTTCACTTTTCTCCTCAGAATGTGACCTTAGAACAACTTATGAAAATCTCTGGATTTGGCTGAATGGGTAATTTTAACTCCTTTAAAGCCATATAGAGCGCAAATAACTCAATGCTACCTCACGCAACTATTCCTTCTAGTCGATAGATCAAGCTATCCGATACATGCTTTACATTCGTCCGTTTGCCACAAGTACCTTGTACTCTTTTGGCGCAATTTATGGGCAAATTGGTGTAAGACTCTTTGCATGTGGAAGTGGCTTTAAAATGTCAGGGCAAAGAATTTGTAGAAATTTGTACAGAGAGCCAAATAAGTAGGGCAACAGTAACTAGTGGGAACCGTTGTTTGTCCTTGTGTTATCAGTTGACGTGAAGAACAGAGAAAGAAACGGAAAAGAAAGAGGAAAACGTACAGCGTTGGTAACTATAAAGCTGTGTTCTGTCCCATGAAATCATGCGTACTGTTCGTACATTGTTCTAAAATGCAATGCGAAACCCCCCACTCTTTACATCACGTATCATAATACTTGTTCGAAAACTGTGTACCTGTTTTAATTGGCACTGTAAGTCCCCACAACCCGACAAGTCTTCAATCATCGATTTGGTTCTTAGAACATGTTCGGTCTACATGTATTATTGTACTAACTGAAACCGTTACTTTGGTCAGAATTTGTAAATCATTCATGAGCTAATATTTAAATTTCCTAAAAACACTCCATTATCAGACATTTCGACGTTTCTGTAGGTTCCATCTACTAGAATACTGAGTAGTAAAATATCTTCGTAGGGACCTCTCCCTGTTCTCATTCCAATCCTTCTGACCGTCCAACAGTCCATAATGGACACGCAGTAACTTCCGTATGATCATTACGTGACGTTATATCTATTTTTTTCTTCGCAGATGTTCCGAAGGCTTTTGGGCGTGTTCTGCCTCCGGTCTCGGCGGGAGGCAGAGGAAGACTTTTACGGAGACCTGATAGACGTCGATTTAATTGGAAAGCCAGAGGTGAGGACCACCGAGATTTCTTGGAAAAACAGTAATGACTCTTAGGTGCACCCATGTTTACTAAGAAAATTACTTGAGACCTCTGATTAATGTAAGGCCTTCTGGATTTAGTAAATTTATCTTAGCTACTCGTAGTTATAAAGAGGTCATCATAGATTAACAACTATTCCTTTGTGCCTTTGTTAAACGTGCTTGTAGCGCTAATAAAACGAAATATCCTTCGGCTTTCTATGCGAGTACATCCGTTTCACAGGAACTCTGCAGCCACAGGCCTGCTCAAAATTGTACTTTGTACAAGAAGAATGAACTTTAAATAAAAAAGGAGGTTACGCAGGACATTAAGAGTCAGAAATCACTTACGTTTCTGAGTTTTAATATTAGTTGGAACTATTCGAAATCACAAGAGCTGCACAAGAATTTACGGAATGTGGAGAAATGTCTTCATAAACTGGTTGCTGTTGGTTCCAAAATCGGTACCAACGTAGTGTACATTACGTGCAACTACTGCAAGTACAGCATTTACCACTACTGAACATTCTCTATAAAATCTGATAAATTTAATGCAAGAACTGTATCTGATCTCACTTATGCATGATGATGATTCGTTAGCTGATACTTGGACCAAATGAGTAGGCGATGATTTTAGGTCCGGCTTAGCCACTTGCAGGTTTTCAAGTCGTCCGTTGCAACTGAATGTGCGTACACGTTCTCGATATTTAGAGGTCTCAAAGCAGTGAGTGGATCCATTAGCTTCTTCTGTTTTTCTTATGGAGGATGTTATGAGTGTGAGATGTTAGGTACCAGTTGGAGGTAGTTTATGTGACTATTTGTACTGCTCGTACTTGGCTGGTTCTTGTGGTCAGACGATAGAAGTTCTGAAACTAATTGGATTTTCTAGAGACTATTTATGAGGGACTTTTTCACTATGTGTCGCCGTCACAGGAGGGTTTCAGTAGGGGCCATGTTCAACGACTTAAACGTGGCGTCCCACGTTTTAGTCACGTAGTAGAGAGGTGGGACCACATCGTTTTAGCTTGTTAAACTAATTTATATGCATAAAATGTAAGCTTTCACGGCCGGTAATGTCTTCACTTGAAACCACTGGTCTGGTAGGCCGTGGCCGATTTATAAAACTCTCCCCTGACGTTTCATCTCTCACTCCTAGAGACATCCTCGGAGAATATCTGTCGCAGTCGGAGACGAAATGTCATTAGAGTTTTGTACACCGACCAGGGACTATCAGCCCGGATGATTTAAGCGAAGATAATTTAAAAGCAGTTTCCTTCAAACCCATTCTAAGTACAACACATTAACGATCCAGACCCAAGTTAAAATACTGTCGTATTGTTACCTTATGACCGTCCGGAAAACAATCCAATATGTGCTACCAAAGCTAAGACCTTTCTGTCTAACTGATAAATGTTGCAAGGCTGCTGAATTTAATACACTAAAAGAAGATTAATTTAACTTATGTGTGCGAATAGACGCCCACAAAATATTAGATGTTATATAAAAGATAGAAAATAAAACTGGAAATCAACAAATGGATGAACTGTGACCGTGGAAACAAATCTCCCACAGAGGATGAGCGCCGCGCGTTGGCGGCTGCGCTCAGACGTGGACGAGTTGGTTCTGCTGGCAGCGCAGGCGGAGATGTCCCGGGCACCGCCTGCTGCCATTGATGTAGCCTGCGGCAAAGTCATCGGGAAGGTAAGGCGGCACTAAACACACAACTTCATTGATAACTTGCTGCTAAGGGATAAGTTAGATTACATACAACATACTCTTTTCTCAGACCAATATAAAGTGGCACAAGTATAGTTAATACAGGAAGATGATAATTATGATCCTTGTCACCGTTAATGATTTCCCCTGAACACACTTCCCTTTCTTTCGATCACACACAATAATAGGAAGATGTTCTCTCTTAATGTACACTTTGTCCATACGAGTCACACTATACTATTATTGGTACTGTTGTTGCGTAAAGTAAGTCTTATGAATTTTAAAGGGAAGAATTGCATTGTGTGCAGGTGAACGATGGCTGGATGGTTGTGACGACTGCCGAGATCCATGAGCCGCCTGTGGTGGAGTGTGACGAGGACATCCCGCCGATCCCTCGCCGCCGGAGAGGGTGTCGGAGGTGCTGGGCGGAGAGAGTCGGGGAGAAGACCGTTGTGCGCCCACCTGGGGGCCGGGCACACCGCCTCACTACCCACTAAACGTATTCATGACGAGGACATCCCACCAGTTCCTCGTCGTCAGTGAGGGTGCTGGGTGAAGAAAAGTCAGAGACAGGGACAGGGATATTGACTCACTGATCAATAGTCATGTTCGTGAGGAACTGATTACAATGGGTATCCCAACAATGCCTCAACGTTGGGGATGTGTTAGAGATACTGGCCAGAGAATGTCACGTCTAAAAGTCTTGGGCGACTGCAAATTGGATGGTGACAACAGCTTTTCTACAAGCCAGTGAACATTTTCATGAGGAACTCAGAACAGTGCATGAGGAGGGCATATCACCGATGCCTCATTATTGGACAGGGTGTTCGTGCTGCTAGATGGAGAATGTCATGTCTGGGACTCTTGCACGTTTGCAAATTGGTTTGGGATACCGTCTCACTAGCCAGTGAACATATTCAAGTGGAACCAAGTACATTGGCTCAGAAGGACATCCTACGGATGCCATGTCATCAGTGACAGTGCTGGTGGTTCGGGCAGAGAAAATCAAGACTAAATCGCTTGTTTGTCTGAAAAGTGAATGGGGACACTGACTCACAGATATTTAAAGTGAATGAATTATTAAATGAATTGATAAAATGAAACTTTAAAAGTATCCATGTAAATGAATGTTAATGAAGCTTTAATATCATTGAACTCCATTTAAACAAGTAATGAAATAAAATTAATAATATCTATCAAAGATGTACGATTATTTCTCTCTCTTTACATGTATGACTGCATTTAGACAAATATTTGAGAATGTTATCTTTTTTGATGCCCATCTCCCACAGAAATATTATACACAGACTGCCATTACTTTCAGTACACAGATTATCCTTCTTCATCATTACAAATGACACATAATAGTGAGTTCATTTGGCTTACGACCAACTAACAAACAAATTACACACGTAGTCCATTTTACCTGTCTGCATTGATGCATAGTGCAGTTGTATTTTTACATAAATGCCTTTGTTTCTGACCTAACGGAAATGAAGCAGCCATATTACAGTATAACATAGCTGTGAGTGAGAGCGCGTCATTCGCTTGAATGTCTACTACAGAAAAGAAGTGAAAACAGAGGACGATCAAACTGAACATCGATTGAAACTTGCGAGGAACTAAAGCGGGCAACGATTTGCTTAAAACTCCATTGCTCTCCTCTCAACTACAGGGATTTCATTCTACACATCAATAAAATTTATATTCCATACAAATATCTAAGATAGTTTCTGATATTACAGGGTGCCTAAGGGTTACAGGAGTCACTATTTTTAATCAATCATCAGTAAATGTAGTTTCTGGTTTGGAAGTGTCGAGCGCAACTTCCAGTGTTACTCAAGACTACTGAACATTTAATAAGGACAATATTCACACACACCATATTCTGAACACGAGAAGAGTTGACGTACACAGAAACGATCCTACAGACACATAAGTAACATCACTGCACTACGTGGCGCAACTTAATGAGTGTAAGTAGATGAATTAATAAATACACACAAAGTATAAGCTAATTATATACAGAAAAAAATATTAATGTATTAGGAGTATCCCAAGGCCACCGGCCTTATCATTATGCTCAACTGCTCAACTTTAGTGTTTGCAAAGCATGAATATAAATGTTGCGAGTGGGCCAGACAACTATGAATTGCATTCGCCGGTGACAACACCAACGCTATTTTATTCAGTAGAACATTAACACAAATTCTTCTCCCTTTACTCTTACGAAAAAAATGTGTAGCAAATTCTTAACAAGAAAAATTTTCCCATATTAGCTAAACCTGTCTTTTGTTTATAATAGTTTGGCAGTGATCGAAAATAACCTTTTTTTGTACACTTGAAAATCATTAAAGCTACTAAAATTCACCGTAAACTAGAAGTAAACACACAACAAATGTGTTACGCCCGTCGGTGACGTATGTTTAGAATAAGACGAAGCTATATGAATAAAATTGAGACCTCGCTTATGCGGTGATAATGGAACAGACAGCATCGGTGGTGCAGCGCTGCCATCCACGACCGTACTGGTAGGTGGGCAGATCCCATACAAGGTCAACTACAACAGACGCAAAACTAATCTTAAGAACTTATAACAGTGCACTCCATTTACAGCAAAGTAAGGACAAATTCTGGTACATAACAAATCGTAAGGCAACATAAATTGATTAAACCATATGCCCAATGACTACACACGATTATAAACAAAGTATCTACAGGCGCAACTCAGAATTGCAATGGGTTATACAGTCCTCTGCAACACCAAAATTACAGTAACACCAGAATTACAGTAAAAGGCGAGAAGACAAGTCATCAACGCTCGAAAATTATTTTACCATATGAATGAAGATGATGACGGCCTTGAAAATAGTACCTTTTTTAAAAATGAATCTCCATATTTTTATTGGGAGACCAAATAAACATTAAATGCCCAAAAAAGTAGTACTAAAGCTGATCCGGAATAACTTCGATGAGGGGAACCTGGCTGGACTACCACGATGCTAGGGAGAAAAGCACGAAGTTTATCTTAACAAGCTCACCGAAATACTTCATTAATTAATACGGAAGGGCACACAAGGTATCATCAAACTTGGATTATTCAAATTTATGGAGTTTACTATCACCCCAAAAGTGGCCAAAACGACGTCCTTGTACCGAACAGGACCCTAGCCGCCGATAAAGAGTTTAATACGTCAGGGCTGAAAGGCGGTAGATGAATTACCTCAAGTGGAGAAATTTTGTGAGTGTTGGAACGTTGTGAGGAATTTGCGAATGCATTAACGTTCCACAACAGTGATACTTCAGTTGACGTATTTGTTGACTATTGGTTTGTTCTGTAAGAGTGTGGCTGATGGAGTAGAGATTCCGTTAATGTTGGATGACTTAGAGAGGCAGGTTTTGTGATAAAGTTAATGGTCACGAGTTAGGGCCGAACTGGCGGTTTTCTGACGTGATGACTAATAAGCTCGGTGTCTCCACCAGGATTCAGTATAACATCGTAAGACAGCATCGAGTCGGCGTGATACGGGTTTTCACCTCTCCGTATGCTTCGCCCATGTTTCAGGCACCGAAGGGTGAAGCCGGTAGTTAGCGATCGGTAGTTGATTATACAATTCCTAACCAAAAAGCCGTCTTAAAATCTGTACCGCTCCCGGACTTCCGTACCTGTTCTATTTCCTTTGCAGGGGGCACAGTATACTACCGTCCTGAATTTGATCAAGGCGTACCAGAAGATTTCTCTCATTGAAGACTGTAAACGTGCTGCAGGATTTTACACCATTTGGAAGCTGTACCAGTTCGGTAGTGTTCCTTTCAGTTTATACACCGAAGCGGCAGTACTATCATTTCTCTTAGACTCTCTTTTGGGTGACGCGTGATTCAAATCAGTGTGCAGCAAAGTCCTTATTAGCCTGCAGGAAGTGGGTTTGACCGTTAAACCATCCATGGTAAATCTGGAACTAAGGGAGCTTCCCTTTTTAGGACCTAGGTCTCAGCTATTGTTGTTAAAATAGATCAGAGAAAGAGATAAGATCTGTAGAGTAGAAGGAAATACCTCTCTTTATCCGTATCTCACATTTTTTTATAAACTTTGTTTCGAATTTTGTCCAATTTGCAGCCACAGTAAATGGCTTGAGGAAGAAAGGGTTGAGTCTCCAGATGGGGGAAACCCAACACGCGGTCTTTGAGACAATTATAGTATCTTCGAGTATCCTGCATGTTTTGGTTGTTACGGATTTTGAACGATCCTTCATTGTCCAAACGTGTGCTTCTAATTCTAGCGTCGTTGCTGTCGTTCCACAAAAATACAAAGGAGTGCGATCGTTTAGATTATGGTTCCAGAGCCATGTCCCACACGTAACTGAAGTACTCCGTGTGAGTGGGAAGTCTTCTTGGTTTTGGCCTTCCAAAAGTTCAAGTTCCACTTCGAGCTTTGCCATTTGTCCTCGGAACAGACCGTCAGGCTTTAATTTGGCTGCTCGCGAGATCCAGGGAGACAGGACCAATCGCGAGGTGGGTTCGAGGTGGGCTGTGTATGTTTACACCTTTCGTTTCCTTGTCAGGCACATCCAGGGAGCAAATAATCTGGTAACAGATTCATTTAGCCGTATGTTCCAGGAGCATGCAACGGAATAACAGCTGTAACATGATTCACTGGACTCCAAATGGGTTTCAATCGTGTTTTCTGAGGTACATGAGCTCTTTGGGAAGTTGCTGGACAAATTAGAGGCAGGAACCATAGAATCAGGGGATGAGACAAAATCCTGATACTGGGAAAGGTGTCAGGTAATGAACTGAGAAAAGAAGTATATGTTTTAAGTCTAAGAGAGTTTACCGTGATTTATTTTCAAAGAATATTCTTAAGAATTTATTTTATTTACTAGCGATTCATCAAGAACGTTAGCACCTGCATATCGTGATCGTGCGGTAGCGTTCTCGCTTCCCACGCCACGGGTTCCCGCGTTTGTATTCCCGGCTGGGTCAGGGATTTTCTCTGCCCCGTGATGGCTGGGAGTTTTGTGCTCTCCTTAGGTTAGTTAGGTTTAAGTAGTTCGATTTTAACTTGTAAGGTGAAAGGGTGGCGACTTTACATACTAAAATGATCATTTAAATAAGAGCCCATGATATGCAATCTTATATAGAATTCTACAAGTTTGGCCAGAACATAGTTAAGATGCTCTACAGTACACAGATACCGCCTCTTCAGATCGTAGGCAATAATAACAAAGTTTCCAAAGATCGAAACATAATTCAGATATTAGACCGTTACACTCCAACCAATAAATTCGTTAACACACCAAATCCGACAAACATGACAGATGTAGTTGCTAACGTACGGTAGATTGATAGGGAGAGTACAGCCCCCAAAGCAAACGACTGGTGAATTCACCAAGAAAATATGTAGAATGTAACAAGAGTAAATCAAACAACATGTCACCAATCACTTAACTTTTAATAAACGGCGATTTCTCGAGAGGACCTGGGTCAGCACCCCCAAATCACTCTCCCGAACCGTTCCCTGCCAGTCGCTTCAACGGACGCAGGAAGGCGCGCCGATCTCCCGTCTCACGGCGTCGCAGCTCACACCGACCAGACTCATGTCGTGGGTTGACTCCTGTTGCTCTCGTGTCGACCGCGAAGTCACTACACCGCGCTATAAGCCGCGGCCCACTGGGCTCACGTGGCGACTTCACATGCGCCGACGCTCCAGACCGACAAGTCTTCTTGTGTCTCAGTGTGCGACCGACCAACCAATCATTCCAACCGCCAATGACCATGGCCTGAGAAAACTCGAGCAGAATGGCGGCCTAACGCGCAGACTCAGATGCAGCAAAGAAGCCCCGACCGGACGACCACTCGCTGAGTTCTCTTACTGCCTAACAAACCCGGACGAAAGACACAGGACCAAGCTGGAGACGAGAGACTGACCCAGACTGACCGAATGGCGAGCTCATAGCGCCCCTTAAATTCACGTGAAGAGGCAACCTTTCCCCTTTCCCACCAGAGGGAGACACCAAAGCTGCGATTGCCACAGCGGCGCCACGATCACCAGAAACGGAGAGCGTCTGTTTCTCGCTACGCGCTGCAGCGCGCTCTTCAAAACAGCAATTTTTACCCAAGCTCAGAGCGACAGATCCTTTAAGATCTGTTCACCAGAGTAACTAATGTTGGCCATTTTTAAGTATTTTGACAACCCCCTTATTTCCCGTCATTTGGAAGTGAATAAAACGGTTATGAAAGCTAAACATTATCTGTCTGGTCCACAACGAATAAAGATGTACGTATATTAGTGGGTAAGTGTGAAGATTGCAAATACGTCAAGCCCAAATATAGTTTTACAGAAGGCTTACTTCAGTCCACGCGAGGAAGTGATCCCATGGACAAAATGTTCATTGATTATGTCGCACCAGTAACATGGCAAAGGGTTTGGTGCGGCCCGCAACGAATTCCACTCCTGTGCTAACCTCTTCGTCTCAGAGTAGTATATCCAGCCTAAGTCTTCCGTTACTTGCTGGATGTATTATAATCTCTGTCTTCCCCTACAACTCCCTCTAGTACTATGGAAGCATTTCTTTGATATCTTAACAGATGCCCTATCATCCCGTCTCTTCCCCTTGTCAATGTTTTCCACGTATTTTGTTCCTCACCGATTCTGCGTAGAACCTTCCCATTCCCTACCTCAGCAATTCATATAATTATCAACATTCGTCTGTACCACCACATCTCAGATGCTTCGATTCTATTCTGCTGTGATTTTCCGTAGTCCATGTATCAATGCCATACAATTCTCTGCTCCATATGTACAGTTTCAGAAATTTCTTCATCAAATTAAGGCCTATGTTTGACACGAGTAGACTTCTCTTGGCCAGGAATGCCATTTTTTCCATTGCTAGTCTGTTTTTGACGTCCTTGCTCCGTTCGTCATTGGTTATTTTCCTGCCTAGATAGCAGAATTTCTTAGCTTCATCTACTTCGTGAGCATCAGCGTTGATGTTATGTTTCTCGCTGTTATCATTTCTGCTACCTCTCATCGCTTTCGTCTTTCTTGGATATACTCTCTGTTCAGATCCTGTACTCAATAGATAGTTCATACCGTTTAGCATATCATGTAATCCTTCTTTACTTTCAATCAGGATAGCAATGTGATAAACGAATCGTATAACAGAATTTTAACTCCACTCCTGAAGCTTTCCTTTATTACCATCATTGCTTCTTCGATGTACAGATTGAACAGTAGGGCGGAAAGTCTACGTCCCTACCTTACACCTTTTTTATTCCGGCCGCTTCGCTCTTAGTCACCCACTCTTATTATCCCCTCTGGGCTTTTGTACATATAAAATATTACCCGTCTCTCTCTATAGCTTACCCCTATTGTTCTCAGAATTTCAAACAACCTGCACCATATTATCTTGTCGAAGGCTTTCTTCAACTCGACAAATCCTAAGAACATGTCTTGGGTTTACTTTAGTCTTTCTTCCATTATCAACTGCAGTCTCAGAATTGCCTCACTGGTGGTTTTACCTTTTCTAAAGCCAAACTGATCGTCATCTAATACATCCCACAATTTTCTTTTCATTTCTTCTGTATATATAAGTCTTGTCACCAACTTGGGTGCGTGATCTGTAAAGCTGACTGTGAGATAATTCTGGTTCCTTTCTGCTCTTGCACTCTTCGGAGTAGTGTGGATCATATTATTCCGAAAATCAGGTCGTATGTCACCAGACTCTACTAAACACCCATCACTTACAGATACCCTTCAAAAACATGTCTGAGTTACGCAGGCTCGGATAGATCTCTCAATTGCGATAGTCATGCGGAATCTTCGACGGTTTTCTGTGCCAGGTCTTTTGACAAGCATATGGTTAAGCAATTGCTGATTGATAGGGAAGGCGGAAACAGTGGCTGAATGCTCGCGCGCGGCCTATCGCCTTTCAGTACTGACATATTGAACTTTATCAACCCGAGAGTGGTATTTTGGTCAAATCAACGTTCATGTATAGATCAAGTCTACATCCGTCGAGATAGAGTTTAATATGTTTTAACTGAACGCACTCACTTTTCTTTTAATTTGAGAAACTTGCAGCTTGATATCTTTGCACGGGACGATATTGTGTACCAAGGGGATGAGAGTGTTGAGCATCTGGATGTTTTATCTAGGACCCACAAAGCAAGAGACCAACTTAGAAAATTTGGCTACTTCGCCCTAGCCTTGGCCACAAAATTGGAAATAAAAACATGAACACCAACCCTCACCCTGCATACACGGTGATCCTTATTATAGCACTGTGCCTACCTCCAATATGTGAGCCCAGTATTCTCTCTCATTGTTTTCCATTGCTGCTGTATGACCTCAGGTGTGACTTTGCCCGGTGAAAGATCGCTCAAATAGCGTAAAGTAGACAGTGGAGAATTCAGATGGTATCTCCACGTCAAGCAGAGGGGTGTTGCCTCACGTATCTCGTGAAGACCCGTATCAAAGGCTGAGTTGAACCTTGGAATAGAAAAAGTCCACTAGTGCTGAGATTCTGTGTCATACATGATCAGTGCACTTTTTAAATTACTGTTCATTGTTTTGACAATAGAACGCCGAGGGCAGTACAGTAGGGTTATGAACAGAAACGCTTAAATTGACTGGACAGACATGCTCAGTACTGTCACCAACCACTGTCTGAAGGAGGGGAAAAAGTGGAGAATAGTCTAGACAACTGGCGTATGGTGAAGGCTATAGTCATTCGACTGCACGGAACCCACTTTATACACAAGGTAATAGCGTCCCTGTAGTCTAGGTGTAGCGCGCTTGTGTAGCAATCGAAACGTTCTCGGCTCCCTGTGTGAAACCCGCAACGGGTTAAATTTTGATTAATAATAAATATTGGCGGCCGAAGACTTTCGGGGTAAGAAGATCCCCTCATTATGCCAACGGCCTTGTTGAAGACGGCAGAGGAGCGGACAGATGTTTATAACCCCACTTGTCCTCGGGGTGGGAAATACCCCTAAAGGAGGAAGAATCAGCAGTG
Source organism: Schistocerca gregaria (assembly GCF_023897955.1). Lineage (NCBI taxonomy): Eukaryota > Metazoa > Arthropoda > Insecta > Orthoptera > Acrididae > Schistocerca > Schistocerca gregaria. The sequence goes on along the minus strand of NC_064925.1, from coordinate 414,054,311 downwards.
GCCAACGGCATGTGGATGCGAAAGGCAATGGAAACCATTGCATCAGATCATGTACCGCTTATCAAGAGGACACATGGCCTGTAACTGAACAAGTGTCTTGATGATCTCTTCGTTGGAAAAAGTTTCGGGAACAGTCCCCCCTCTCCGATCTCCAGGAGGGTGCTGCCAGCACTAGGTGACCATGAGAAAAAGATAGAATACTCAGATAAGGGATAAAGTTTTCGAGTCATGGCGTGGAATGTCAGAAGCTTGTTCATAGTAGGGATAGTAGAAAGTTTAAAAAGAGAAATGCAAAGGCTTAATCTACACACAGTTAGAGCCATTGTTGTGTTCTGGAAAGAAGTCATGCATTTGTGGTCATATGAGTGTAGGGTAGTATCAAGAACAGTAAAAAATGGTTTAAAGGGAGAAGGATTCGGTATAAATAGGAAGGTAGGGGAGATAGACTGTTACTGTGATATAGTACTTCCTATCACCATCGACAGCAAACCAGCACCGACAACGATAGTTCGGATATACATGCCAACGTTGCATACTGAAGATGAAGAGATAGAGAAAGTGTATGATGATATTCAAAGTGTAATACAGTACATAAATGGAGATGAACATCTAATAGTCATGCAGGACTGCAATACAGTTGTAGGGGAAGGAGTAGAAGAAACGGGTATAGGAGAATATGAGCCTTGGTCAAGAATGAGAAAGGAGAAAGGTTAATGGAGTTCTGTAACAAATTTCGGCTAGTAGTTATCGAATACTCTGTTCAATAATCACAAGAGAAAGAGGTACATTTGGAAAAGGGCGGGTGGTACCGTAAGATTTAAGTTAGATTACTTCATGGTTTGACAGAGATTCCGAAATGGATTGTAAGCCATACCCAGTATCCGATATAGACTCTGATCACAATGTAGCAGATACGAAGAGTAGGCTGAAGTTCAAGAGATTAGTCACGAAGAAACAACATGCAATGAAATGGGATACGGAAGTATTAAGAAATGACGAGATACGCTTGAAGTTCTCTAAGGCTATAGATTCAGCAATAAATAATTACACAGTAGACATTACACTTGAAGAGGAATGGACATCTCTAAAACTGGAAACAAATAGGTACAAGCACGGTAACTGAGAACAAATGATGGCTAAGAAGGAAATACTTTATCTGATCGATGAAAGAAGAAACTATAAAAGTCTTTAGGGAGAGACAGGTATACAAAGATACAAATGGCTGAGGAATTAAATAAATAGGAAGTACAGAGAACCTAAGACAAAACTGCTGCATGAAAAACGTGAAGAAATCGGAAAATAAATGACTGTCAGAAGGACTGACCCAGCATACAGGATAGTCAAAACAACCTTCGCTGACATTAAAAGCAATGGTGGTAACATTAAGTGTGCACCGGGAACTCCACTGTTAAATGCAGAGGAGAGAGCAGTAGGGTGGAAAGAGTATATTGAAGGCCCTTAACGACTCGGAAGATTTGCCTGACGTAATAGAAGAGGAAACAGGAGTCCATTTAGAAGAGATAGGGGAAGCAGAACTAGAATCACAAGGGCTCAGGAAAACTTAAGATCAAATAAGGCAGGAAGGATAGATAACTTTCTATTAGAATTTCTATGATCATTGGGGGAAGTGGCAACGAAAATACTGTTCACGTTGTGTTTAGTAGAGTCTGTCGACATACGACCTGACTTCGGAAAAATATGATCCATACAACTCCGAAGACTGCAAGAGCTGAGAGATGCCAGAATTATCGCACATTCAGCTTCACGCCTCACGCATCCAAATTGGTGACAAGAATAATATACAGAAGAAACGAAAAGAAAATTTGGGGATGTATCAGATGATTATCAGTTTAACGTTAGGAAAATTAAAAGCACCAGAGATGCAAATCTGAGATTACAGTTGATAATGGAAGCAAGACGAAAGAAAAACCAAGACATGTTCATAGGATTTGTCGAGATGGAAAAGCATTCGACAATGTAAAATGGTGCAGGTTCTTTCGAAATTCTGAGAAGAATAGGTATAAGCTATGGAGAGGGACGGGTATTATTTCATATGTACAAAAGCCCAGAGGGGATAATAAGAGGGTAACTAAAAACGAAGGGGTCGGAATAGAAAGGTGTAAGGCAGGGATGTAGACTTTCCGCCCTACTGTTCAATCTGTACATCCATGAACAAGATCGGTGCTCCTGTTGATGGTGTCCATTATAATGAGGTATCTGTTAACATGGAGGGTGGGGAGTCGGTAACTGGATATACATGAAATAAAAACCTTTAATGTTTAAATGAAATGGTTGCTCGATCTGTATATTTACGATAGTTGCGTAATGGATAGCAGTAGGACGTAAAAATGAAAGTTTTGCGAGAGAATACGTGCTCTGGTAAAAGTATCACACTTATTGAAGACACAACGGAACAAGCTAATAAACTAAATGATTAACAAATGGGTGATTAAATGATGACTAACTGAAATCCTCTGCTGCCACCAGGTGTTCTTGATACACCTCGATATAGACAGCTGACAATGTTTTCCTCGACCGGGACTCTATCCCGGAATCTCTTGCTTACATGGCAGACGCTCTATCCATCTGAGCCACCGTGGACACATATGAATAGTTCGACTGCTGCGACGTATCCCGTACACGCTTCCCGTGAGACACTCATTCCAACTGTCCACAATTCTACATACGTAATGTACCTTATAGACATTTGCCCATTCACTGGTTACTCGCACACGCCTTCTACATCTACATCTACATCTACATCCGTACTCCGCAAGCCACCTGACGGTGTGTGGCGGAGGGTACCCTGAGTACCTCTATCGGTTCTCCCTTCTATTCCAGTCTCGTATTGTACGTGGAAAGAAGGACTGTCGGTATGCTTCTGTGTGGGCTCTAATCTCTCTGATTTTATCCTCATGGTCTCTTCGCGAGATATACGAAGGAGGGAGCAATATACTGCTCGACTCCTCGGTGAAGGCATGTTCTCGAAACTTAAACAAAAGCCCGTACCGAGCTACTGAGCGTCTCTCCTGCAGAGTCTTCCACTGGAGTTTATCTATCATCTCCGTAACGCTTTCGCAATCACCAAACGATCCCGTAACGAAGCGCGCTGCTCTCCGTTGGATCTTCTCTATCTCCTCTATCAACCCCACCTGGTGCGGATCCCACACTGCTGAGCAGTATTCAAGCATTGGGCGAACAAGCGTACTGTAACCTACTTCCTTTGTTGTCGGATTGCATTTCCTTAGGATTCTTCCAATGAATCTCAGTCTGGCATCTGCTTTACCGACGATCAACTTTATATGATCATTCCATTTTAAATCACTCCTAATGCGTACTCCCAGATAATTTATGGAATTAACTGCTTCCAGTTGCTGACCTGCTATTTTGTAGCTAAATGATAAGGGACCTATCTTTCTATGTATTCGCATCACATTACACTTCGCTACATTGAGATTCAATTGCCATTCCGTGCACCATGCGTCAATTCGCTGCAGATCCTCCTGCATTTCAGTACAATTTTCCATTGTTGCAACCTCTCGATACACCACAGCATCATCTGCAAAAAGCCTCAGTGAACTTCCGATGTCATCCACCAGGTCATTTATGTATATTGTGAATAGCAACGGTCCTATGACACTCCCCTGCGGCACACCTGAAATCACTCTTACTTCGGAAGACTTCTCTCCATTGAGAATGACGTGCTGCGTTCTGTTATCTAGGAACTCCTCAATCCAATCACACAATTGATCTGATAGTCCGTATGCTCTTACTTTGTTCATTAAACGACTATGGGGAACTGTGTCAAACGCCTTGCGGAAGTCAAGAAACACGGCATCTACCTGTGAACCCGTGTCTAAGGCCCTCTGAGTCTCGTGGACGAATAGCGCGAGCTGGGTTTCACACGATCGTCTTTTTCGAAACCCATGCTGATTCCTACAGAGTAGATTTCTAGTCTCCAGAAAAGACATTATACTCGAACATAATACGTGTTCCAAAATTCTACAACTGATCGACGTTAGAGATATAGGTCTATAGTTCTGCACATCTGTTCGACGTCCCTTCTTGAGAACGGGGATGACCTGTGCCCTTTTCCAATCCTTTGGAAAGCTTCGCTCTTCTAGAGACCTACGGTACACCGCTGCAAGAAGGGGGGCAAGTTCCTTCGCGTACTCTGTGTAAAATCGAACTGGTATCCCATCAGGACCAGCGGCCTTTCCTCTTTTGAGCGATTTTAATTGTTTCTCTATCCCTCTGTCGTCTACTTCGATATCTACCATTTTGTCAACTGTGCGACAATCTAGAGAAGGAAGCACAGTGCAGTCTTCCTCTGTGAAACAGCTTTGGAAGAAGACATTTAGTATTTCGGCCTTTAGTCTGTCATCCTCTGTTTCAGTACCATTTTGGTCACAGAGTGTCTGGACATTTTGTTTTGATCCACCTACCGCTTTGACATAGGACCAAAATTTCTTAGGATTTTCTGCCAAGTCAGTACATAGAACGTTACTTTCGAATTCATTGAAAGCCTCTCGCATAGCCCTCCTCACACTACATTTCGCTTCGCGTAATTTTTGTTTGTCTGCAAGGCTTTGGCTATGTTTATGTTTGCTGTGAAGTTCCCTTTGCTTCCGCAGCAGTTTTCTAACTCGGTTGTTGTACCACGGTGGCTCTTTTCCATCTCTTACGATCTTGCTTGGCACATACTCATCTAACGCATATTGTACCATGGTTTTGAACTTTGTCCACTGATCCTCAACACTATCTGCACTTGAGACAAAACTTTTGTGTTGAGCCGTCAGGTACTCTGTAATCTGCTTTTTGTCACTTTTGCTAAACAGAAAAATCTTCCTACCTTTTTTAATATTTCTATTTACGGCTGAAATCATCGACGCAGTAACCGCTTTATGATCGCTGATTCCCTGTTCTGCATTAACTGATTCAAATAGTTCGGGTCTGTTTGTCACCAGAAGGTCTAATATATTATCGCCACGAGTCGGTTTTCTGTTTAACTGCTCAAGGTAGTTTTCAGATAAAGCACTTAAAAATATTTCACTGGATTCTTTGTCCCTGCCACCCGTTATGAACGTTTGAGTCTCCCAGTCTATATCCGGCAAATTAAAATCTCCACCCAGAACTATAACATGGTGGGGAAATCTACTCGAAATATTTTCCAAATTATTCTTCAGGTGCTGAGCCACAACAGCTGCTGAGCCCGGGGGCCTATAGAGACATCCAATTACCATGTCTGAGCCTGCTTTAACCGTGACCTTCACCCAAATCATTTCACAATTCGAATCTCCGTCAATTTCCTTCGATACTATTGCACTTCTTATCGCTATAAACACGCCTCCCCCTTCACTGTCCAGCCTATCTCTGCGGTATACATTCCAATCAGAGTTTAGGATTTCATTACTGTTTACGTCTGGTTTCAGCCAACTTTCTGTTCCTAGTACTATATGGGCGTTGTGACCGTTTATTAATGAGAGCAGTTCTGGGACCTTTCTATAGACGCTTCTGCAGTTTACTATTAGCACATTAATATTGTTATTCCTTGTTGCATTTTGCCTACTCCTGCCTTGCCGCGTCTCAGGAGGCGTCTTGTCGGGCCTAGGGAGGGAATTCTCTAACCTAAAAAAACCCCATGTGCACTCCACACGTACTCCGCTACCCTCGTAGCCGCTTCCGGCGTGTAGTGCACGCCTGACCTATTCAGGGGGACCCTACATTTCTCCACCCGATAGCGGAGGTCGAGAAATTTGCACCCCAGCTCTCCGCAGAATCGTCTGAGCCTCTGGTTTAAGCCTTCCACTCGGCTCCAAACCAGAGGACCGCGATCGGTTCTCGGAACGATACTACAAATAGTTAGCTCTGATTCCACCCCGCGAGCGAGGCTTTCCACCTTCACCAACTCCGCCAACCGCCTGTACGAACTGAGGATGACCTCTGAACCCAGACGGCAAGAGTCATTGGTGCCGACATGAGCAACAATTTGCAGTCGGGTGCACCCAGTGCTCTCTATCGCCGCCGGTAGGGCCTCCTCCACATCTCGGATGAGACCCCCCGGCAAGCAGACAGAGTGAACACTGGCCTTCTTCCCCGACCTTTCCGCTATTTTCCTAAGGGGCTCCATCACCCGCCTAACGTTGGAGCTCCCAATAACTAATAAACCCCTCCCCCCGTGTGCCTGCTCGGACCTTGCTGAAGGAGCAGCCACATGTCCACTCACAGGCAGAGCGGGCGATGCCACACGGCCAGCCTCCACATTGACCCTCCGCCTCGTGCGCCGCGAACGCCGCTGAACCCGCCACTCCCCTTGGGGAGAGGGTGGCCCAACCGCGCCCGGTACCCGCGAAGATGTCTCGACAGCAGGGACAGTGGGTGAAGCATCTAACACCTGGGGTGCACCATGCGACGCACCAGACTCCCCACTGCCGCTACACTCCGAGGCAGCAGCCTGAAGACGGCTGACCGCAGCCATCAACACGCTCAGCTGTTCGCGAAGAGTGGCCAGCTCCTCCTGCGTCCGTACACAGCAGCCACACATCCTAGCCATCCTAAGAAATCAATTTACTATAGAGTGTTAATCGGCTTTTAACTAGACTGCTAATTCACTAAAGGCGGTTGATTATTGACTAAACTGTGATTGCTAACCACTTCTTGTAGAAACAAGGAAAATAGCACTACCTGTCTCTGGACGGTATTGAAAACAAACACTAGCACTACGAGCACTATGGCTGACTAAAGGGACTCTCTGACTGTATTCGAAACACACACGAGATCTATGGAACACTTAATAGCACTCTACTATTAAAGCTTCCTAAAAGCAAAAACACGCAGAAGAAGAAGTGACAAGTAAGAAAAATACAGATAATACTTAAATTAAGATAGCTCGCTGCACAGCAGACGTGAAGCAGACGGCGGTTAGGGCCTTGGCGATTCCCGTAAGAGTTTGGGCAACCTGTGCGCAATCGCACAGACGAAGGTCAGTGGCTAGGTAGCCTTTAACTAGTAAAACAGCACGCTCCTAATCAAAATTTCCACTCACTTCGCGTCTTGTGACAACACTGACACAGATTTCCCGAAAGTACAACAGCAAACGTCAAGCAGGCAGCAGCTAATCTAGATTTCTGTTTCAAAATGAAACTTCCAAACAATATTCAAACTGTTGCTTATCTCATGATGGAAGGTGGATAATGATTCACAAAGTGTACAATGATGAGAGAGAATTTATATAAAAATATAACAACTTAACCAATTGAAATCTTGACGTATGAGTCAAACTTATTGTGTTACAAAAAACTATTATGAAAAATTTGTATTTCTTTCACTTTTCAATGAATACATCATATTCATTATAGCTGTCCTCCTGTTGCAGCTAAGCGGTCCAATCTCTGTACCTTACCGAGTTCCCCAGCAACCACCTTCCACTTCATTCCGTCATAATGTAACCCCATCTATTCTCATATATCTAATTACAGTAGTGAATATCCAGAACATATTCCTAGGGATTTAGATTAATTCTTTCCACAGACACTTTTAGTGCTCATAGAAGCGCTTTTTGCCTCGTAACGTTTATTATTTACACAGTTTCGCGTCCATCTACTTCTAGAGCTTCATCGAGATACTTGACATTCCAGTATACGATGTATGTAACGGATTTGGTTCCTCATAAATCGTGCTACATCAGTTTTCTTGGACCTGACAACTAGATCCTGTTTTTTGCACCAGTTTTCCGAAGTGTGTTGAAAACTATCTGCTGTTGCGACTTGGAAAACTTTGTCGCGGAATTTGTAAATTTTCGCAATTTTGTTCGTACCGCGTCCAGGTGGTAGAGGCCAGCCCAGGTTATGCGGCAATTAAGTAAGGCACTGGGCGGTATTGTTGACATTATGACAAAACAGTGCAGGCAGAGGGGCATTTGCGACACCGATCAACGGCCGAGCGCAGGAAACGAAGTGTGAACAAGAGTGAAGTAATATTTTATTACATTTTATTACTCGAGAACGTACGTGATACCAAAAAACCTCACACTTTACATATTTAACTGGGTCTAGCAACCATTTCTCACTAGAGAACGAGCTATGAACAGCTAACGGGAAAAGTAATATGAAAAAACTACTCGTCATCCTCCAACAGGTGTACATCGGATGCATAGCTGTAAGCGTACAAATAATCGAACTGCACTGAGTTGCAAAGGATGCAGACCTGATCTGTGCAAGGACGTTGTTTCGACCAAATTACCCACCCTCGTACTGATCAGGTCTCCACCCTCCGAGAAAAAGTTTAACATGTCATGGTCGATCGGAGGTAGGCCATCCTTAGAGAGTTTGGTCTTTGTATTACAGTAAGCTCACAGGCGATGGGACACAGCATCTCTGAGGTAACGATGAAATGGAGAATTTCCCTTACGACCATTTCACGAGTGTAGTGTGAATATTAGGAATCCGGTAAAATATTAATGCAAAGCTTCACGCATCGTCTTGTCCGTCAACAGTTGGAATGATGTGGGACCCCTGGTGAGTCTAGATACAAGTCTGACAGATGACACGTACGTAAGCATACTGTCTGATAACATACATCCCTCCATGTCCATTGTGAATCCCGACAAACTTGGGCAATTCCAGCAGGACAATGTGACACCCCACACGTCCAGAATTGCTACAGAGTAGCTACAGGAATACTCTTCTGAGTTTAAACACATTCGCTGGCACCAACCACCCCAGACACGAACATTTTTGAGTATACTTAGGACGGCTTGCAACGTGCTGTTCAGAAGAGATATCCATCCCCTGTTACTGTTATTGATTTTTGGGAAGTCTTGCAGGATTCATGGTGTCAGCTCCCTCCAGCGCTACTTCAGACATTAGTCGAGTCCATGTCGCGTCATGTTGCAGCAGTTCAGAGTGCTCCCAAGGGGCCTGCAGGATATTAAGCAGGTGTACCAGTTTCTTTTGCTCTTCAGTGTATAGGAAAGAAAAACCTCGCGCGGTTCCAGAGTGAAGCGCCTAGAATCGCTAGTTCACACCGGCCGCCAATTACCTGTGTAATCCAGTCATCTATTTCCAGGGATGTCGGCTGGACAGGACGTGACACGTTGTCAAAAGAAAATACCAAAGTATTCTTCCTGAGATTTGTAGCTAGGCTTAATACAGGGACGAAATTTCGGTTAAACACCCAAAATTCCAATTAACATCATCACGACCAGAAGGAGCAAACAGATTACAAGGAATATGAGCCAACGCGGAGATGAACTGACGGATAACACTCAACGAAGCTCAAGTACAGCGATGTAAACACGGAATTGCAGAGCAGCAAAGAAAACAGTGTCCACTCGCTATCGCAGCTGAAAGTGAACTACCACTATACCACGAGCTGCGGACAACCTCTTTGCTAAGTGATATGTGCTGTATGGGACTGGCTCTTAAGCCACACTAGCAAATTACTTTTACTCTCACAGAGTTAGATATGAAATTTGTCTTGTACACTCTCATTCACGCTTTTCATTCATCAGGTTAGATGAGGAAAAGATGTATATACCTACATACTGCACATAGATGTATTGAATATGCGTAATCGTGCTCGGATAGTTACCAAACGTTAGTTAAATGTGAAGTGAAATTAAGATTATATACATTGTAGCCACTAAAGACGCACTTAGCGGCTCAGTCTTTTTTATTTAGTTTACAGTTTGCTCCCACATTTCAGGAGCCAGATGTACGTACATTAAGTTAAATGTTAAGTAAAATGACGAAGAGGCTCATGTAGAGACCCTACAATTTGATATGTTTAATGCATGTAGATAAAAACAGTAATGGTCTTAGCCCACTGCTAAACCCACGGAAACAATTCATTGTGCTGTTTCACCCCCTGTGGTTCTAGTAAATCAAACAAGTACCATTAAGAAGTGATACAAGACTCTTCACTAGATCCTTATTACAGGCGATTTCCTCAGGCTCTATCGAGTCGAATGTTGTGTGACTTTTGCCCGATAAAGCTCATATGTGGTGCAGTTTCATCCTCCCCACCACTTAGTCCACTCTCAGAGAGCCTTTCCTTCCGTATCCATCGTGAGTTGATGTTTTATGAAGTTCCCCGTCCAGTCATGAGTTCTACCACGAGTTTGATCTGTTTCCTGTTCAATTTCGACATTATAGAACATCTCTTGAAATATGGATTCAGCAATATTGTTATGCCGTATTTCTGATTTTGAGTCTACGCACCGTATTTCTGATTTTGAGTCTACGCACCCCTTCTGATTCAACAATGTAGTTTTGATTGTACCATCGCCTTAGGTTATGACAGGTTCCGGTCCAATAAATCGACAAATCGCGCCTGTCCTGGTCTTTCTATTAGCTTGTTCATTGCCATCAGCTCCTGAGTGACCAGGGATCCCAGTAATTTTCCCCTGTTCTTTCCCCTAGTCTCCGAAGGGCTTCATTGCTTTCTGCGATGATCTTTGATATCGTTCCAGGGGCTGAAAGGTATTTCACAGCTGGTTAGCAGTCTGAATACATGAGTAACATTCCCACTGTATCTCCGTTTCTGCGTGAAACTTAGCCATACTTTAATTTCCAATCTTAAAAAAAATACTTGTTACCAACACTATTTCTTTACAAACTGTTATCCACCTTGAGCTCGAATGCTAACTTTTTACAAAGTATAACGTAATTTGATCTGAAATGTAACTGCGCTGAATACAACCTCTCTTTATATTAAATGTGCAACTGAAGTAAATAAGTGGCATGCCTGTAATCAAAATTTAAACTTACCGCACGTCTTGTGACAACACTTTTGCAGATTTCTCGAAAGTACAACAGCCAACGGCAAGCAGACAGCAGCTGAGGTAGATTCCTATTTCAAAATGAAGTTATCAAATTATATTCAAACTGTTACCTACCTCTTGGTGCAATGTGAACAACGTACAAAAGAGTACAAAATTTACAGAGAATTCTTATAAAAATGAAATAACTTAATCAGTTGAAATTTTAATTCATGATCAGGGAAGTTGGGTGGTCTTTCTCTCAGCTCTGGGCAAATGCACGACTTTAACTATCTGGCAATAATCATTTCTACAAATTAGTTGCGGAGTGCTGCAGTCGTATCTGAGACTCCTTCACTTTTAAAACAAAAAAATCGTATCCACAATTTATATTCCATTCAATTTTCATCATATACATCATACTCATCTTTGTTGTCCTTTACATTGCATCTTTCTTCATCTAAAATATACAACCACAAGTCAACACAGTGATGTACTGTTTCTACGGGGTCAATCAATAAACTATTTTCCCAACCAATTTCAATAACAAGTGACAAACAGTTATCTTTAAAGGTAATGATAAGGGAAAGGATTAATTCTCCTCAACGCTTCTCTTCAGATTTTGCATTTATTGTCACAGCCTTCAGTGTAAACAACAGAACAAGCAAAGTAACAATGAGAGAATATTTGAACTCGTAATATTTGCTATATAACTTAAGAATTATTTAATAAGCAATAGGAATCTATGATTATTCCTATCTCTAACAAACATGTTTTTAAGACCATAAACGATAAAGATCAACGGTTAAGAAAGTCCAATAGACTTGAGCAAGGATCATTTTTTCAGTCTCTAAATGAAGTCAGTAGGTGACATAGGGGATAATAGGACTTACATTAAATGTTAAACCAATAAGAATGATCACTCATTAAGAATTATAAACACAAATTAAAGAAAATCCATTTAAAACAATTAACATCAATAGCAAATAACTAAGTCACGTCTCATCAAATGTATGAAAATCAAATCTTTCAGTTCCATAACACTGTTGGTTTGTGGAATACGCCGGATTACCGACACAGAAGGCTAAAGTCTACCAAACAACAATTTCTCCAAAGCTGGAACCATCTTAATAGTGTAAAATACTTAGGTTATCCAGAAATACTATAATTCGCCTTTATTGGGCAAAACGGTGGAGTTGATAAATAACCTCTTATTTCAAGGCTCCTAGAACATTGAGCGGCAATAGACACTCGGGCAACTCTTATCCAGCGTGGCTCGGGAAAGAGGATGGCTCCACCAGCAGGAGGAAACATTTACCCGAACTGGAAAGGGAACTCGTCTAACACGAGCCACTAGGTTGGACGAAGACCAGACGGCGAATTTTAATCATTAATCAAAGCTTGCTGGCCAGAGGACGAAAATTACAGAGGCAAAGGTATCTTTATTTGTGCTCACAAGAACTGGTAACTTCTGAAAATGAGATTCCAGCAGAACTACCGCCGCAGTATCAATACGGGACTTCGGAGCTAAGGAGAGCAAGTCATAACGGTCTCCACCCAATAGGCGTAACATTTCAGACAGATCGAGCAACCGACATCAGTCGTGGCTAGGCGGATTACCAAATAGAAACTGTGGCACTACCATAAATGTAATTACATAGAGCACTTAAATGCCACGGGGTATAAACTCCTTAACACAAGAATATACGCACAATAACAAAGACTAAAGTTAAATATACCTACGTACTAAAACACAACAAATATTGGCGAACATTAACATAATCTCGCAATTCAGACATCCATATAATTAATTGGCTACAATCCTCTCTGTCTCTCCGCCAGACAATACACGGTTATTTAATATCTTACAACGTGCTTATCCAAACAGTGACCTACGCCGTCCATGGTAAAATAACAGCTTGCAGGAGGGCCACAGCCAAAAAAATTTCCTTTTTTTTTTGGTTTTTTTCTACGCGCGCTTGAAGTCAGTATTGCGTTCAAATACACGATCATGCACGGGGCAGTAACACTCACGCAACGCAATTTCCGATCACAAACTCAAAGCAGAGAAACGTTCCACACAGTTATTAATAGCTCCGACAACACGGGAGTTTGGCCCCGCCAGACGACGACCGTTGCACTAACTAGATGAAAAATCTTACTTTCAGTGACGACACAACTTTCTGGAGGTTATTAGCAGTCGCTGACGGACTTCATAGCTTCCCCAGCCCATGAACGGAAACCAAACGTTGTCCACAGATTTCCAGCCTCTTGTGTCCTCACAGCCCTGGTTTTTGGGCTCATACAGACTTAGCGTAGAGGGACCTAGAGGGACCGAGCGTCCGGCCACAGAACAGTCGTCCAAGGCTGAACACTCATCTCAACTGCCTCCTCCGCCCTCGGCACGGCACACCGCGGCTCCTCCTAGAGGGCGCGCTAGCAGCGCCCTCGCGGAGGCTCCGCAACGTCCTCTACGAGAAACTCCAAACAGGAGTAAATCAAGGGAAAAACAGGAACCGTGCCAAAGACACAGTTCACACAGCACTACGAAATACGTCCCTCACCTACCCTACTTCAAATAACGTAGCAGAGCGCGCTGAGCCAAATACTTTGCCACTACAATACCAAACATTGTTTAACGTAAATTGCTCTCTCTCTAAAGTGCGTATACAAAAATGAAAACGACATGACCACCTTACAAAAATAGGTGCTACGATCTTTGTAGCACCAACGGAAATGCTCCTCCTTGTAAACCCAGAAAACGGGAAATTTCGCCTGTGGCTATCTCCCCTCGAGATACTGCTCTCTCTGTTCTACGCTGTGCCCCGTAAATTCTGGCTCCAGAAGGTTTATCTGTTTGCGACCTTCTACCAGACCAGATTATGTCTCCTGCAAGGTATTGTGGTTCATTCTTCGACTGCTCCCTTCTTGCAGTTGTTAGAGCGAAACGTTTATGAAATAGCAAAATGTTATTGTATGGTAAGTCGGCATTTCATAGACAATTCCTATATTTATCACACTCGTTATACTGATTCGAAGTTCTCCTTATGCTAAAGGAATCAAGTTATTTCTAGTTTTTTAACTGTATGTCCCTGCAGCTGCCTCCATTGTAATCAAAAGATGCAAAGGTGGCATGTCCACCACGGTCTCCATACCAGGTAGTGGGTGTGCTGCTGATTCCTGCTTTTACAGATAACCAGTCCAATGTCTGTACATTACTAAGCTGTGCTGCTGATTCCTCCTTTTACAGATAACCAGTCCAATGTCTGAACATTACTAAGCTCCCTAACAACCACCCTCTACTTTATTCCTCCATACTGTAGCCCCATCAGTTAGAAGCTAGTTTTTACAACTGGCCATTTTAGTGCTGCAAAGAGTGCATTTTGCGCAAAAATGTTGATTCTTTACGTGAGGGACCCGTGATAGTTTCGCATCCCTCTACTCGTAGAGTTTCATCATTAACCTTGACATTCAAGTATACGATCTGTGTGATGAATTTTCTTCTTCATAAATGGTGCTACATCAGTTTTCGTGGGTCCGACACTTACATTCTCTTTTCTGCCCCATTTTTTTCGAAATGTGTAGTACACTTTGTGCTGCTGCGCTCCTTAAATGTTCGGCTTGGGATATGTGAACTGTTAGAATTTTATTCCTACCGCCTGCAGGCAGTAGAGGCCTGCCCAGTCTATGTGATAACTAAGTAAGCCACTCGACGGTATTGTTACCACTATGATAAAACAGTCCAGGCAGAGGGGCGTTTACGCCACCTATTAACGGCCGAGTGCATGGAACAGTGTGACCAAGAGTGAAGTAATATTTTATTACTCAGGAACGTACGTGCTACCAAGAAACTCATACTTCGCAAATTTAACTGGGTATAGCAACCCGTGCTCAGTAGAGAGCGAGCTAGAAAAAGCTAACGGAACAAGTAATATAAAGAAAACCTACTCATAACGCTCCGATAAGTCTACATCAGAAGCATAGCTATAAGCTTGTAAATAATTGAACTTCGTTGCTCAAAGCATTGAGTAGTGCCGCCGTTCTGCCTGAGTTTGAACCTAACAGAATGATGTGCTTTTGAATTTCAGAGTAACCACAACACACGCTTCTTGATGAAGATCTGTTGACTAGCTGCCCAATGACTGACTCATACCCTCGTTCTTCACTTCTCGTGGGCAACTCAGCATCACGGTAGCTGCCACTCATGACTCAGGTCAACAGACGTCACCAACGGGAATGGGCGTCGAAGTATTACTCGATCTTCCGTGTTTTCAAGCACAAAACGCGTCCGTGAAGACAGCTGGAATGCAGTATAAGGCTGCTTTCATAAAGATCTGTCAATACTACAATCGTTTGAGTATACGACCCCGGGGTAATCTGCCCTCTCCCTCACCATCTCACCCATCATGAGGGGCAGAGGTCAGGAATAGGCGGTGGTGGTGGTTACGGTTTAACGTCCCGTCGACAGCGAGGTCATTAGAGATGGAGCGCAAGCTCGGGTTAGGGAAGGATGGGAAAGGAAATCGGCCGTGCCCTTTCAAAGGAACCATCCCGGCATTTGCCAGAAACGATTTAGGGAAATCACGGAAAACCTAAATCAGGATGGCTGGACACGGGATTGAACAGTCGTCCTCCCGAATGCGTGTCCAGTGTGCTAACCACTGCGCCACCTCGCTCGGTCAGGAATAGGCCCAACTGTTACAGTTGGTGTCATGAATTAGTCGTTCTGCTTCACGACGCGGGTTGTCTGGGGAAATGTTCTTCCAGCGTACAAACCGTAGAGTTAGCCGAGAGAGGTGATTGTTCGGTAACACTTAAGCCCAAATAACGTTTCTTGGAGTCGGGCAGTAAGACTGGGTAATTTAGTAAATTACATCCGAGCAGTGGTACTCGTCGTATCTCCAATTCACTAGCATTGGCTCAGTACAATGGGGTGGGTTGAACCACACGTTGTTTATGTTTGATTCAGTATTTTTCTTAGTTAAGAGACCCACAACGTCGAGTACTGGATGGAACTTGATAAGGTTACGTTTGCGAATTCATGTGAATCCCTGAACTTATCATTGTTTGTTTTGCAATTTTACAGGGCACGAATTGCCATGCACTACGGGTGTAGGAGGCACATTTTTTACATGTACACGTGTTGATCATTTGGCTCTCCATAGTGCAGACTATAGATGGGTGACGACACATGAGAAAAGGTAACTTATAAGGTTTTTCATCAGTAGTGGGTTACTTGTGTTTCTGGTACTGGTAGTGGTGAAATCAAGTGCTGGTATTAGAACAGAATCTGTTGCTGCTATAACAGAGCAATTGCGGATGTTAACAGAAGAAACGTTTTACCAAAAGTACGAGGATGAGGACCTTCTTCGTAGAGTTGTGGCTGTGGAAACCTTTGAGGTTCAGTCACAGCCTGTCGGGGGAAAATAGGCAGAGTTGGAGGTATATTCTTCTCCTTTTGATCCAGCAGTAACAGCACCTATCAGTCCTTTTCCCAATAGAACAGGCAACTCCAAGAATTTTAGTCTGATGGTCCCATCGGATCTTACACTAAATCCGAAAGACCAGAACCAAGTTGAATCTCACTCGTGTAATGAAGAGTTGTATGTTTCACATTGTTTTGTATGCAGAAGCGTGGCTCACTGAGTAATGTTAATGGATAATATAAGGGTTTCAGTTAGCGTAAATAATTTTGGGAGAGGAGGAGTTAATCTGTCAAAAAGTATAATGACACTACTAAATATGAAAACGTCGATACGTTGAGTTTGGACAGGAGTCATAAGCAAACATTACGCAAGAACCTGTGTCAGTTGTAGGCCAGTGATCGCACAAATATGGAAAGTGTATTATTGAAATTTATCAACTTGTTTTGTAGATATGGGGTGTTACCAGCTACTCTAGTAACTCAGCACTGTATAAAATTGTGATTTTACACCAATTTACAGCAAACAGTTCGTACAGCGAGACATTTACAGACATTAATAGAGAAGTTCATGGAACAGAAACTACGTGATTGGATCAATAATGAAGTAGTAGTCTCTGAAGTACACATGTCGTAATCATCCCTAAGAAATCATTGGATGGAACCAAGGAATAGATGTTTTTTCTGAGATAGTAGATGATCATCCAATCGCTAATTTTACTGAAATTTTGGATAAGTGATGAGTGCCGTTACTTTACTGCATGTCACTCAAAAGTTGTCATCAGTTGGAAGTAGCACTTGAGCATATGCCAAAGACAGCGTTAACCGCATCATGCGGACATTATCAATAGAAGCGAATGTCATTTGGTTTGGAAATCGCTCCTGCTACTTTTCAGGGGTTATTGGACGGAGTTTTAAGAGGGTTAAATCCTAAGGCCCATACATGATCTATTTGAACGAGTTAATAGTGTATTCTTCGGTTAAACCAGAACATGTGAGACGATTTGTGGATGCTTTTAGTAGGTTAAGTCTGCACATATGACAAGCAGATGCAGTCGTTTGTCGCTTCGAGCTATCGTAAATTCATAAGGGATTTCTTGAATACAACTGAACATTTGAACAAATTAGTTAGTAAGTTAGATTTATGTTCCATAGATAATTCTGTACAACAAATAGTAATGATGTGTAATCAGCCATTTCACATACACTTCGCCAATTAATTTGTAAAGATGGCTACATGCTAATCATTTATAACTGTAAAATTTACAGATTTAAGCTAGTAGCTCCTGTCCACCAACTTTTACCCATTAAATATAAATTCTTTTACTGAACAGAAGTGTCAAGAAGAAACTTTTTCAGATTGTTTTTGAATTATACTTTACTGTACTGTCGGAGTGCTCAGAATGCTCAATTCCTTAAACAGATGACTGTAAGATGATCATGGGTGACCGCCACATATCATTCGTACAGTAGGTTTTTGAACAATGAAGTGTTTCTTTTTTAAAGATGAATTGCCCCAGAACATTATCCCATTTGTCGTCACTGAATGAAAATATGGGGTATATAGCATGTTACTGATTTGCCTCTCCCCGAGATTTGCAATGTTTCTAATTCCAAAAGTGTCTGAACTGTGTTGTTTTAGGAGTTCCAAAATGCACTTATTCCAGTGTAAATGCTCGTCAATACTGACACATGACAATTTTGAAGTTTCACCCTATTCGCTATTTCCTTACTACTTGTTACCTTAACACTGATGTAGTACTCATAGATATATTGTGCCTTTTTAAAATTGAGTGTGTGATCATTCGCAGATAATCAGTGCTACTTTTAGAAACATCGTTTATCATTTGTTCTTTTTCTTGTGTATGCTTGGACTGGTTACACTACTAGTGTTATGTGCAAAAAGAATTATTTCTGCTTGTGGCGTATCTGACCACAGATCGGTTACATATATATAGGGAACAATAGTAGGCCTAATACTGAACCTTGGGGAATCATGTCCTTGGACTATACTGGTTGACTTATTTAGTACAACTTTTCGTATTGATTTGGTTACATATGACATTATCGATTGATTTTCTGTGTCTCCAGTCTCATAAATCTGCAATATATCTAGGACTGTACTGTGATTCACACTGTCAAACGCCTCAAACAGGTCGCAAGAAATGCCAAATGGTGCTATTTATCATTTAATGCTTCTTAAATTTGGGGAGTTAACGTGTAAATGGCGTTCTCAGTAGAGTAAGTCCACTGAAAGCCATACTGTGATTTGCTAGGGATATGATTATTTCTAAGGTGAGATATTATTTCACAGCAAATCACCTAATGTAAGCAGCGAAACAGGTCGGTACCTACTGACATCTCTCTTATCATATTTCTTAAAGAGGAGCTTAAGAACGCGATATTTCAGTCTCTCTGGAAAAATGTCTTGAGTTAGTGTCGCATTGCATATTTCAGATAAGGCCGAACTCATTATAGGGAAAAAATCTTTATTACTCTATCGGGAACACCATCAAAACCAGATAAGATTTATGTTTTAGAGAATGTATAATTTTCTTAATAGGTAATTCACAAAGAGAGTAATGTTTCAGTGGACGCGGGGCATAAGACACACAAATGATGTTACATTAAGATGCAAAACAGCCTTGTTTAGTGTTTTGGGCAAGAGTTTATTGGAACAGCAGGGTGTACAGGCAGACGATAACGATTATCAAGCCTTTAAGTTACAGCCGCACGCTTTAATACTTGAAGATTTGTTGTACAGACTTCCGAAATAGGGGCCACCTATTGCGGTCCCGAGAGTTCTTCAAAAGGAGCTGATATAACAGGCTCATGACCAGCTGTTATCAGTTGTTGATTGCCGACGGACAACAGACAGGCTTATTACGGAATGGTTTTGGTGGAGGAATAGGAAGCGTGTCAAAGAATGTCTCCCATGCCCTGAGGGAGGGGATATTTTGCACTAGAGAATCCCTTGGCTTAGGTCAACAGAGGCGTCGAATCCATTTTAAATGCTTCAGCTCGACATTTACTATCCACAGTACACCTGTACGCATGTGCTTACGGCTATAGACCTCTTTTGCGGGATATAGTAATAATATCAATTCCAGATCAACAGGCCAGTACAGTGGCACTAGTATTATATTGGATATTGGAGATTTTAGTTCCCAATAATTAATTGCCGACCAGAGAACGAGCTTAGTTTTGGAACCTACGAAGCAGATGTGTCATGTATTGCGTATTCGGATGTTACGAAAGAGCCCCTTCCACCCGCAAACCAAAAGTTGAATGGATCACCACCGTAAGACCATTTTCAAAATGCAAAGCCTTAATGATGACTGGGATATCTATTTGCAACTCGAAGGTCCACATGGTAACAGTCATGTCTCTACCTGAGCCAGTATACGGGCCGAAAATTCCGTCCCACTTTGAGGCTTTAAGTCCTAAATTAGGCGCCAACAGCGAACCAGTGAAGAAGTTTGTGAGAAGAAGTCGGGAGGTGTGGAAAAACGTACAAAAGGCGAACACGAAGGCCATGGACCGCCGAATAGGCCAATGGGCAGACTACCACGGTACCGTGTACGGCAGTGGGAATTGGTCGCTAATCCCAGTACACCAGAAGGAAAGACGAAGAAAATCTTGATCAAATATCGTAGACCATATCTGGTGGTGGGGATGAACACGCCGGTTAACGGAAAGGTACAGGTTCCTACCAAAATGTATGTCGTGCACATCAGGCTGGTGAAACTATTTGAAAGTATTTTGGATACTGTGCCACAGTTACCTGTGTCCTTGGTGGGATAGTCTGGAGAAGGCAGAAAGTAGGAACCTCGTCCGTTAGACAATTCGAAGCACTAGGATGCCTAATACCTTGAGGTCACGTAATTAATAATGTTGTTGGATTATTTAGTGTGGTATGTTAGTGTTAAATTTATACTTGATATTTCTCTTATGTATACTTTTTGCATTGTCTTGTGTTCGGGTGGATTTAGTGTTTTCGTATCATTGCAAGATATATTTTTCTTTTATTACTATACTATTATTGTCAGGTAGTTGTTACTATTGTTTTTTCTTTCTGCTTGCCGTTAGTTCTTGTCTTTGGAAGGAGAGCGATGATAGACTGTTTCTTTCCTCAGGTGACGATTTTGTGATGTCATCCTGAATGATGGAATGGTCCTGGGTATGTCATACATTATCGGGAGTGGAGCAGAACGCTTGGTTGACGGTCAACAACTGGTATGATTTGTGTTGTTCTCTAGGCAATCGGATGTCTTCCTTATGAGGTATCAGCGGATATTGAAATGTGGAATGAAATTCGTAGATTGAAAGATTTTCTTTCGGAATTGTTTAAAGAGATACAGAGAAGTGACGGTTATTTTGGGACTTACAAGGGAGCTGTGTTAGTCACAGTTTATCTACGGTAAATTATGAGCATAGTTATCACAGCTGGCAGATATTGTATCACTTACTATAGTTAAGAGGAAAAGAGGTTGGTTAATTGGGGGAGATTATTAATAAAAATATTGTTTTTCACACTAGAAGAGGCGGATGTTCCGAAATTGAATTATTCACTTGGTCATATTCAAAAAGCGGCCGATTCCAATGACGAGTGCCGTGGAATGGAACTCAACTCGGGGCGGATTTCCCTCTTCCGTTTACACTCACTGGTATGACTGTCATGACACTGACGCGGAATTACTGTATTGGCCGGAAGAGCCATTAAGGGCATTACCCTTCGGGAATTTAGCTCACCTTAATGCCTCCCTCAACCCTGAACTTACGCGTTCGTTAGACAAATTTATGGAATGACAGGAGGTGTAAATTTTAATAGAGGTGATATACAAAATCGTAAGCACGAGGTTATATCGATAATTATTTCATTTACCAGTTGTGCCTGCTTCTACTAGGTATTTGTCTACTTTATTTCTGTAGCAAATGCAGAAGGGGACACAGTTTACAGACAACCGCCACACCAGATTCCAGCCAAATGGTTAACCGTCATAGGCCATGGAACAACTGACGGGAGTAGAATCTCTATACTAGGAAGCATAAACATTAGACTGAGGACTGTATTGTAGTTAGGTCCTCGAAATCGCACTTTGAGAGTTAGTATATAAAGGAGAAACTCACATAGATCATCTCAGGACTGCATCTGGGTGTTGCAATCAGCACAGCACAGAATTCTTTTGGTTAACGCTAATTTTAATTGAAGATTCGTCTTGCAAGACACGGGAGCTCTTTCGAAAGAAAGTAGGTGTGTAGCAGCCGAAAAAAAAGTTCGGTACCCCAATTGTGAATATTTTAAACGTTTTATTTTAACAAGCGGCCAGTCTGTAGAGGCCAGCCCTGCCAATGTGCTAATCGAGTAAGCTTTTAGACAGCACTTTTGAAATTATGCTAAGACTTTCTGGAAAAAAGGCTTGACACACTAGACTTAGGGGAGTCACATTGAACCGTAAAATCCTCAAAACGTCGTGACCACCAGTAAAATGATGTATTATATCTACATCTACATCTACATGGATACTCTGCAAATCACATTCAAGCTGGCACAGGGTTCATCGAACCACCTTTACAATTTCAATTTTGTATAGCGCGCGAAAAGAATGAACGCCTATATCTTTCCGTACGAGTTCTGCTTAAAGGCGTTGACAAACGTCAACAGGGACAGATGAAAATTTGTACCGCGACTGGGACTTCAACCCGAGATCTTCTGCTTCTAAGGCAGATGCTCTATCCATCTGAGCCACCGAGGACACATAGGATAGGGCGAATGCAGTGATTTATCTTTGGAACGCCTCCCGAGAATCGCACATTTTCACATAATTTTCCCACACTTCATTCGTAGTGTCCCCTACTTTTATACTCATTATTCGTGGCGCGTTGCCGATTCTCGTAAAAGTTCGAGTATTGTTCTTGCATCCGCGCAGAGGAAGAAGATGGTCAAGTGGCCAGTGAGACTTAACTATATATATACTAAGATGCTGTAGATTCTTCCAAATTTGTGATATTTCTCCTTCACTATGTGACTGTCAATACAATTTCAATCACAGCTTTATCTAACACTGGACTAAGTGCCACTGAACAGGAAACAATAAAGAATCAAAGGGAAATGAACCAATGTTGAGATAATTGTTGATGTCAACCCTGAGAAATGGAATGTCCATGTGTTCTAAGGTCACGTAATGCTATTATTTCTGGAGTAAGGCGATCGTTATGGGAAGTCGCATCTGCTACCAAGCGGGGGAGACCTTATGACCAACTCCCTTAAACGTAAGGTTTCCGATTAAGCGTAAACGAAAAAACGTAAAACAATCATAGAATCTGGACGAAGACTGCATTTAAGAAAGTAAATATTTTCTTACGAAATTTGGAAGATTAAAGTACCTGAATAGGTATCAATATATTCAAAAGGTGGGCATTAAGTTCCGCTCCCCTCTCTCCACCTCCCTTGGTATCGCATGGGTTAATGATGTTACAGCTACTGCAGCACTGAGGGGTCAATCAGACGAAGAAATACATTGTGTGACTGAATTTGTGTTTAACATGAGAGGCCAGTTCGTATGTGGCATACCATGAGATCCATAGTAAGGCACAGTCGTTTCAGCAGTTGGTTGCTGGATTACGCCAGAGTTACAAAAAGAAAATACCATAGAAATTTTTCGCGAGGACATCAATACTTTTGATTTGAACTGTGATAAGTCCATGGAAATAGTAGTTAAAACTTCCGGGCTGAGAGGCCGTGGTCGAACAGTAGAACTTCTTCTCCCTGACGTTTCGTTGCCAGCTGCGGACAACATCTTCCGAGGCGAGTCTACGACTGGCTACCAAGCCGCGGAGGTCCTGTATATATAGAGCGGGTAGAAGGCACCACCACTCGTCACGTGATGTCAACAGTAAAACTAACTCTGACTGGCGTCATTACTCTCGATCGAAGGTAATCGATTGTCACATATTTGATGCAAGGTTGATCGCCATATTTTATCTAACTTCAAACCTTCTTCTTTCTTGTTAAAATTAATGTGGTGTTTAAAAATCTCTATCGCCTCTCTATACATACGTGCATGATAATGCGATGTCTTAGCTAGCACGCTTGTTTCGCTAAATTTTATCTCATGGTCTCCGTCTTCGAAAAGATGTTCTGCTAAAGCTGACTTATCCGTGTGTCCCAATCGGCAGTTCCTCTTGTGTTCAGTCAGGCGAGTATTGATACTTCTTTTAGTTGTTCCAATGTAAACTTTCCCACAACTACACGGAATTTTGTAAACACCCGGAGTAGCTAAAGGGTGTCGTGCATCCTTCGCCGATCTTAAACATTCACTAATCTTCTTAGTTGGTCCGTAGATTGTTTCAGTTCTAAACTTGGCTAGCACTTTTCCGAAAATATTAGCAGCGACTGGACTTTTTATGGAATTTTTTGAGCAACAGGCACTTCAGTCAGCCAGAAAAAGTCCTTTGAAGTGGCATCGGTATGTGGACGATACTTTTGTGATATGGAATCACGGAGAAGAGCAACTGAACGAATTTCTGAAGCATTTGAACAGCATTAATTCAAAAATTCAATTTACCATGGAGACAGAGAGTAATGGACAGATTAATTTTCTGGACGTTTCAGTAATTAAACGAGCAGATGGTACTCTTGGTCACAAAGTATACAGAAAAGATACGCATACCGACCGTTATCTTCATAAGACTTCAAATCATCATCCCAGGCAGAAGAGAGGTGTCATCAAAACACTGGTGGACAGGGCCAATAGAATTTGTGAGCCAGCGTATTTACAAGAGGAACTAAATCATTTGTGTACAATTTTTCGGAAAAATGGATATACTGCTAATGAGATAGATCGTGCACTCCATCCTAGAAATAAAATGTCCGAAAACATGGAAAAAAACAACCTTCAGCACGGAAAGTTTTTCTTCCTTACATCCATAATATTACGGACCGTATCGGAAAAGTGCTAGCCAAGTTTAGAACTGAAACAATCTACAGACCAACTAAGAAGATTAGTGAATGTTTAAGATCGGCGAAGGATGCACGACACCCTTTAGCTACTCCGGGTGTTTACAAAATTCCGTGTAGTTGTGGGAAAGTTTGCATTGGAACAACTAAAAGAAGTATAAATACTCGCCTGACTGAACACAAGAGGAACTGCCGATTGGGACACACGGATAAGTCAGCTTTAGCAGAACATGTTTTCGAAGACGGAGACCATGAGATAAAATTTAGAGAGACAAGCGTGCTCGCTAAGACATCGCATTATCATGCACGTATGTATAGAGAGGCGATAGAGATTTTTAAACACCACAATAATTTTAACAAGAAAGAAGAAGGTTTGAAGTTAGATAAAATATGGCGATCAACCTTGCATCAAAGATGTGACAATCGATTACCTTCGATCGAGAGTAATGACGCCAGTCAGAGTTAGTTTTACTGTTGACATCACGTGACGAGTGGTGGTGTCCTCTACCCGCTCTATATATACAGGACCTCCGCGGCTTGGTAGCCAGTCGTAGACTCGCCTCGGAAGATGTTGTCCGCAGCTGGCAACGAAACGTCAGGGATAAGAAGTTCTACTGTTTGACCACGGCCTCTCAGCCCGGAAGTTTTAACTACTGACGATGCCGGCCGTGAAAGCCTACACGCTATGATCCATGGAAATATTTTCAGGTAGGATTTGCGAAGTTAATCCTCAACATATGTTCGTTCCAAAAAAGCAGGAGCCAACGACGTGTTATCGCAGGAGGCTGCAGCTCTTAGGACTGTGGCGCAATTTGAGGAAATATATTTTGTCATGAAGCAATAAGTAGCTCACTGATTTATCCCTTCTGAGGTGAGGTGCTACAGCTGTGGGCGCAAGGGCCATACACAGAAATAGTGGATAATTGGTTCAAATGACTCTAACAACTATGGGTCCTAACATCTGAGGTCATCAGTCCCCTAGACTTAGAACTCCTTAAACCTAACTAACCTGAGTACATCACATACGTCCATGCCCGAGGGAGGATTCAAACCTGCGACCGTAGCAGCAGCGCGGTTCTGGACTATAACCGCTATAACCGCACGGTCACAACGGCTGGCGAAAGATTGGAAGCAATTAGAGGGTGGGAATGTAGGCTACCGAGTATCTGTATGATGGTAGAGGAAGAACAGGAAGCATCATTGTGGTAAACAGCTGCTGAAGAGAAACGGGAAAACTTTGATTATCGGAAGGCAGTCCTGATAGATTGTAACACTACAAAAGTTAGTGCCCAGTCGGAAAGATGCTTAGTGGGTGTAGTGGGTGGTGTGGAACAGAGGATTCTTGTAGACACGAGTGCACACGTTATCAGTATGAACATGGTAAACAGGGGGCGGAGGGACCACAACAATGTAAGTTACATGGGGTTGGTTCAAATGGCTCTGAGCACTATGGCCCTTAACATCTGTAGTCATCAGACCCCTAGAACATCACACTGATTTTGGTACCGTTGTCGTCTGCTACCAGACCTAATTCTGTTTGTTGTATATTAGATCAAAGACCGTTTATATATGTGGGGAACATTAGCAGACCCAAGTCTGATCGTTGGGGATTCATGTCCCTGGACTATAACACTTGAATTACTAAGTACAACATTCTGCATTTACTTCGATATATATGACATTATCCACTGGTTGACTGTACAATCAGTCTCACAAAATTTCTATTAATCTAGAAGAATATTGTGATTCATACGGTCAGAAGCTATAAGAAGGTTGCAGGAAATACCAACCGATGCTACTTCATAATTTAATCATTGTTAAACTTGGCGAGTTAACATGTAAATGGCTTTCTCAATAGAGCACCACTTTTGAAAACCTACCTGTGATTTTCTGAGGATATTTTCAATGCTAAGGTGAGATACTACCCTACAAAAAATCTCCTTCTCAGACATTTTTTTCAAATCATGTCAGCAGTGAAACAGGTCTATAGCTGAGTTAGTGATGCAATACGTAGTTCGGATAAGAAAGGATTTATTAAATTGGAAACAAATACGTAATACAGTGGAAGAAGGAGAGTCAGGTACTATCAGAGAAACTGTACGAAGCAATGAGTTCCGATACAGTATTGGTTATTTCAGATATTTGAAAATGGTTCATATTCTCTAATGAAGTTTGTAATGGACAGTCGGATGTATTCTGTGTCAAATGCAGTAAAATAATGCGTAAAGTAACCACAGAATAACCGAAAGCCAGCGAGAATGGCCGAGCGGTTATAGGCGCTGCTGCTACGGTCGCAGGTTCGAATCAT
This sequence comes from Schistocerca gregaria, assembly GCF_023897955.1. Lineage (NCBI taxonomy): Eukaryota > Metazoa > Arthropoda > Insecta > Orthoptera > Acrididae > Schistocerca > Schistocerca gregaria. The sequence goes on along the minus strand of NC_064925.1, from coordinate 414,027,862 downwards.
GCCTCGGGCATAATTGTGTGTGATGTCCTTAGGTTAGTTAGATTTAAGTAGTTCTAAGTTCTGGGGGACTGATGACCTCAAATGTTAAGTCCCATAGTGCTCAGAGAAACTTGAACCATCAACCGAAGCGTTAACGGCCATATGCGATATTATACATTTCAGGTGTTTCATGTCTGGTAGACGATTTAAAGTTTAGGCTGATCTGAGTCAATTAAATGGTTGTTTTGTCTAAGAGACTCATCTTCTGGTTTGCCTCAGTGCCTTCTCAAGTTCAGGGAGTATGATTACGAGGTTGTCTACACAAATGCAGATAAATTAAGTCGCAAAGTAGCCATTCTGAGTACTCTGGACAAGATTATACTGAAAGAGCAGAAAGCGAAGGCAGATAGTAAAGGGTGATAGGCTTTTAAGTCAAACTGCACTTTATCATGCACGAGGATATTAGGTACACAATTCCAAAAGTAAGTGTTAAGTGTTACAACGTGCTCATCAGCATGTTACTTCAGATCGTGGCGACCTACGATCAACAGATAGGACTATTGCGGAATGGTTTCGGTTTGGAACAGGAAGAGTGGCTTGGTGAAATATGTGAAAGACTGTGCACCATGTGCTCAGGGAGTGAATACTTTGCACTAGAAAATCCCTTCGCAGAGGTTACCAGAGGCGTCGATGTCAATTTAAATGCTTATTCTAGACATTTGCTAACCATAGCCAGAACACCTGTAAACAATACGTATGTGCTTACGATCATCAATGTTTCTCACGATATCTAGTAATGATAGCAGTTCCAGATAAAAAGGCCAGTACAGTAGCACAAGTATTTATTAACAATTGGACACTGAAGATTGAAGTGCCTGATAACTTAGATATAGACCGGGGGTACGAACTTATTTTCAGTACCTACATCCAGCTGTGCTGTATATAGCATATTAGGAAGTTATGAACGAGCGCTTTCTATCCAGAAGCCGGCCGCGGTGGTGTAGCGGTGCTAGGCGCTCAGTCCGGAACCGCGAGATTGCTACGGTCGTAGGTTCGAATCCTGCCTCGGACATGGATGGAAAGTGAGAATAAGACCATTTCTTAACTACTAAGATTTTAGTTGAATGCCAGACACGACGACTGGGATACCCATTTTGCATTACTAGCGAACAACTTAAAGCTTTATATGGGAACTGTCAAGTCACTATGTGAAATGCGGGATGGAAATGCATACTCAATTTGACTTTTTGGGTTCCTAAATTACTATCGAATAGCGAACCAATGAATAAGAGAAGTAAGGTGCAAAACCCGTACACAAAGGTTCTGGATCGCCAGGAACAGCGAAATAGGCGCACTGGTAGCCTGCCTCAGTATCGTAGAGGGCAATGTGTGTTAATTACTAGCCCCTATATACCAAAGAGGAAGACAAATAATTTCTTGACTAAATATGATGATCCGCACCACGTCGTTGTATGACCTCAACTGTTAACGGGAAGGTACAGTCTCCTATCAAAACGTACAATGTCTATACTGCACGTCTGTCTGGTTAAACAGTTGAAGAGTACTTTGGACGCTTTGACCGGCCTGGTAAGATTAGGTGAAGCTGGTGCAAAGGAGAAACGTAATCGTCTAGTCAGCTTCAAGCACATGGCATGCCTATGGTCTGACGTCACTGTTGTTGTATTATTTGAAATATTATGTTGGTGTTGGATTTATTCTTGATATCTGTGTTATGGGTATTTCTTGATTTGTGTTGTTTTCATGTCTTTGCCACACGTGTTTTTTATTATTGTAGTTTCATTGTCAGGCACTTGTTACTGTTGTTCTTGTTGCTATCTGTCGTTAGTTACTCGTTTCGGAAGGAGGACGGGGGTGATAGATGGTTCCTTCCCTGAGTAGGTGACTTTGTTATGATATCCTGGATGATGGGAATGGTCCTGGGTTTGCCATACATCATCGGGAGTGGAGCAGAATGCTTAGCTGTCTTTCAGATGTTTGTTTCAGGTATATATTTCTCTAGGCAGTTGGATACCTTCCATATGAGACATCAGTGGACATTGAAATCAACACATCAGAGAAATGACATTCCGAGACTACTAGATTTTGTTTCGGATTGATATACAGATGCACAGGGAAGTAACGTTTTTTAGGGAGGTGCTCAAGGAGTATCATAATCACAGTAAATTAAGAGCACACTTATCACAGCTTGAATATGTTGGCCACAACCTGTTGTTTGTAGAAAGTGAACTTGGTTAAATGCGGGAGAAAAATTAATAAAAACGTTGTCTGCGATAGCAGAGTAGGAGAAGTTCCGAAATTAAATGATGTACTTGATCATTTTCAAAAAGCGGTGACTGCTGTGAAGAGTGAGGTGCTATGGCTTTCATCCTGGGGAGGGTTTCTGTCTTAGGTGTACACTCACTTGTGTGACTGTCAATACACTAACGCGGAATTCACTGCATTGGCCAAAGGGGCCATTAAGCGTGTTACACTTCCAGAATTGAGAGCATCTTGAGGCCACCCTCAACCCTGTACTTACACATTCATTACACATATTTATCGATTCACAGCATGTGCAAATTTCAGTGGAGCGGATGTTACATTATATCCACACCATTCAAGAAAATCGTGAAATCATGATTACATAGATATTTTTCAGCAACCACGATGTCGTGTCTTTACTAGGTATTTGCATATTAAATTTATGCAGTAATCGCAGAAGGGCACAACCTACAGATCAGCCGAGACACCAGTTGCCAGACGAGTTTTTAGCAGGCAATGGCCGTGGGAACGATTGATGGAAGTAGAAGTTCTGTATTAGGTGGTACAAACTTTACATTCAGGATTGTATTGTAGTATGGTCCTGGAGACCTCCCATTAAGAGTCAGCTCATGCTGTAAATGGGTAAGGAAGGACCCATGTGGTACAACTCAGGAATGGAAGGCTCGGTCCTGGAATATTCTGGACGAATCTTTCGAGAGAGATTATCTTAAACGTGTTATTCCCACTCGCGGCTACACAGTAGAGACAAGCCTGTCCGAAGTGCTAACAGAGTAAGCCTTTGGACTTGGACGGGCGAGCCACGTTGAACTACAATGCCGAGTCATAGTATGACCAAGAGTGAGGTGATGTTTTATAAGAGACACTTGCGCACTACCGAGAAACTAACGCGTTGCAAATTTCACTGGATGTAGGAGCCCGTACTCGGGGCACAGCAAGCTAGTAAAAGCTGAAAGCCAAGTAACATGAAATAAACATACTCGTCCCCCTATAATAGTACTAAGTCGGACTCGTAGTTGTATGGTTATAAGTGATCGAGCGTAGGAACTCAAATCATGAAGTAATGCCTCCATTCTGTCTGCTTATTAAACTGAAGAGAATGCTGTCATCTGTGTTATAGAGAAACCATGACCCAGCCTTGGTGATGGAAATCTGCTGGCAAACCTGGCAACGAGGCACACCATGTCTGTAGCGTGATGGCTGCGGGATTTGTGGGAAGTTTGATGATGTGGGGAGTTTGGGCTTAGTCAATCTCCACCCCCTGAGCTACTTTGGTCGATGGACTACCAGATGTCTACCGTCCCGCTGCGAGAGATGCTCACTCGCGTTCTCCTAAAAACCTAGACGTCTTTGGCCATTGGCGGCGCAGGATTAGGTGAGTGGTCTAACGCGCTGCAGTCATGGGCTGTGCGGCTGTTCGCGGGTGAGGTTAGAGTCCTCCCTCGGGCATGGGCGTATGTGTTTGTCCTTAGGTTAATTTAGCTTAAGTAGAGTTTAAAGTTATGGACTGATGACCTCAGCAGTTAAGTCCAATTAGATTTCACAGACATTTGAATATTTGGCCACCGTCTTCGTCTATCTCTGGCGAGTGACTAGGGCATCGCTGGTCATCATCAGGACATCTATCGTCATCTGCCACACACTAGCGCACGAGTGGAGACAACGAGTACGGGGGGCTGCTTAGCCGACACACTCCGGAGGGCCTGGACAGCCAGCGCTCATCTTTGTCGCTGGCGGCAACCACGGCGGCCCAAGATAACAGGTGTCAGCGCATTCTGCGTTCGGCTGAGTTTTCAAGCACATAATGCGACACTGAGGCTAGATAGAGTGCTGTGCATGGCTGCTTCAACAGATCTGTGTCGGTGCTATGACTGTTTCACTGCAAGTTCGGATTTGAATCTGTCCGCTCCTTCCCCATTTTTCTCACCCGACCTGATAGATAGCGACGAGGGATTGGCCGGGTCAATTCAGTACAGAGATCACAGTTTTCCTTGTTCTGATGAGGAGGTTTCTCTTTTACGTTTTTGACGTATATTTCAGCATAAAGGATATTTTTTTTTGTTTTATTTTTGAAGCCTTTACTCTTGTTACATGTAACAAATTAATTTGTTAATTCGTGTACACAGTTGTCTGGGATTTACGCTTCATAATGTTTTTGCTTATTCATTGGAACTGGATTTGCAATATAGAGTTGTGGTTTTTCTGCCTCCGATATAGGAGTCAATAGTTCAGATACTATTACAGGGAGTCATATCTGGAGTAGGAATAGTACCCTACAAACATGATGTCATTTTAGTGTAAAAAGGACATGAGTTTGCTTAATAAATTAGTGTTTGAAAATTAAAGTTTTCTTCAAACTACCACATCTACACTCACCTTTGTTTGAACAGGGTGAGATTGTGAAGAAGTTAGGGTCTTGAGTCGTTTGTGGATTGAGGGAGCATGTCCAGTATAATGGAATATAGGACAATTCACGTTAAAATTATTTGTTTAATTACTATTAGTGTGAATCTGTATTTGAAAAAATTATATATATGGAGTGGGCATGCGGTAGATTGTGGAAAGAGGCTGTCAGCTAGGGCTGATTGTGCTTCTGCAATCATCAATGCAGCTTTTCCAATGAATAATTAATGTTTGTGGAGCGATAATGTAACTTTTAGTACATCATTCCTACAAAGATTTAATGTTTTCACTGATGTGTTTAATTTGATACAATTTCTGAATCTAGTACTACTTGTGGTATTCTGCAAAATGATACTATAGCTCCTGTTGATGGTCTATAGAGACGTAATTCAGTTTCAAAACACAATTAAAAAATGAATAATATGCTAATGTTCCAAGAATTATGTGATTTGAGTCTAATGTGAAGGGGCCTAATTAAATGTTAGCCCCAGAACTAGTAGAAAGGAACGTAGAGTGAAATTACAAACTAGTACGAATTGGTTTAATGGTAACTTGCTGGATGTTCCCAGTCAACAACGAGGCAGTGCTATTCTACTACAGAGACGAATTCAGAATTTAGTGCATAAGTTTTTAATTCACTGTGGAAGACACTTCATGAAAATTTAGTGCACTTACCACTCGGTTAAGGTAAGAGCTGCAGAGAGGCTCTCTGCTGTGAAAAAAATAAGAGTGGTTTCTGTAGATGAGAGTCCAGTAGTTATCATGACAAAATTACTGTTCACTTTGCAGATACAAGTTATTTATCCTATATCAACCAGTTGTACAGAACTGTAATCATAATCCTAAAACTCAGTTTCTACTCTACTACTCTCGAAGAACTCTCTTGAACAGTAGAATGGATTGATTATTAACAACTTACAGAACTTACTTATACAACTAACTTATAAAATTGCTTAAGGCTGTTTTGATTGGACAGTATGTCAGTTTATTCAAAAAGTTCAAACAGTTTACTTTGCGAAAGTTACCTATTTTTGTGAGTCTAATCTAGGAATATCATAGCTAACACTTGGTTCAAGAATCATAAAATAAGTTTGTATACATGGAAGAAGCCTAGAGATACTGACAGGTTTCAGGTGGTAAGACAGAGATTTAGCAAGCAGGTTTTAAATTAGAAGACTTTTCCAGGGTCTGATTTGAACCCCGACCACTATCTATTGGTTATGAACTGTAAATTAAAACTGAAGAAACTGCAAAATGGTGGGAATTTAAGGAGATGGGACCTGGATAAGCTGAAAGAACCAGAGGTTGTACAGAGTCTCAGGGAGAGCATAAGGGAACAATAGACAGGAATGGGGGAAAGAAATATAGTAGAAGAAGAATGGGTAGCACTGAGGGATGAAGTGGTGAGGGCAGGGATAAAGGGAAAAGTCAGTATTGATTTTCTTTGTCAAGGTTATAGCTTCATCCGAATTTAGTAATTGTGTGGAATTTGGCTGGTGATGCGACTTTAGGGGCTGATTTCTTGTTGAAATACCAAGAAGTGATGGCCTTGGGCTGTGCTGTAGTGAGTTTTAAGTATAATTATGGTATGTTAAAGCATGAGGGAAGAGTTGCATTTCGCGACTGAGTATGGTGTTCAAGCATTCTTATTGCATCATTTGCCAATGAAATCGTTGAACTTCACAAGAAATATGGAGTTGGAGTATCTGTGCTGAAATGGTAGGCGAATTGCTGAAAGCCAATTTATTTAGTGTACTGCGACATAATTCTTCAATGTTTTCAGTGCATCCACAGACACAAAATTCTTTTGTGTGTGTTGTTGCATTATGGACATGATTTCCCTGGTTGTTATCATGTTTTCGATTAATTTTTGCGGTACTGCTAGCTCTCTTTTTCTACTTAGTGTCGATAAAGGGATTTTACTATGAGCCATCAGTTTAGCTCAGAATTTTCGATGAAGTTTTGTGTATCAATAAAAAATTCTCAGGCATAAAAAGTGGAACGAATGTACTAAAAGTGGAAATGAAGATTATAAAGATGTTCAGATTATGGGACGTGCTCAGAAGTAAAAGTGATATTTGAAAAACCTAACGACAGGTATGTAAATAGTGTGATGATTATCTCTTCATGCACTCAGCATTTAGCATGAATTGTTGTTTAGAAAGTGATGTACATGTTGACACTATAAGTTTATTGAACATCTGAGGTGATGTATAATGTGAGTCCATTCATAAATATTTTAATGTGAATGGATTAGATGTGGATTATGCGCTGAAGAGCCAAAGAAACTAGTACAAATGTGGAATATAGTGTAGGGCCCCGTGAGCACGCAGAAGTGCTGCAACACGATGTGGTATGGACTCGGCTAATGTCTGAAGTAGTGCTGCATGGAATTGACATTATGAATTATGCTGGACTGTCCATAAATCCGTAAGAGTATGATAGGTGGAGATCTCTTCTGAACAGCTCGTTGGAAAGCATCCTAGATACGTTCAGTAATGTTCACGCGTGGGGAGTTTGGTGGTCAAAGAAGTGTTTAAACGCAGAAGAATGCTCCTGGAGGCACTATGTAGCAATTCTAGACGTGTGGGGTACCACACTGTCCTGCTGGAATTGCCCAAGTCCATCGGAATGCACAATGGGCATGGATGGATTCAGGTGATCAAACATATTGCTTATGCACTTGTCATCTGTCAGAGTCGTATATGAGGTTCCATATCACTGCAAATGCACACATCCCACACCATTACACAAGCTTCCACCAGCTTGGACAGTCCTCTGATGACGACCAGGCATAATTTTTCCCGTGATCAACAGTCCAATGATGTGTTGATTGGTCTAGCCAAAGTGTAAAGTATTGTATCGTGCAGTCATCAGGGTACAGGAGTCGGCCTTAGCCTCCAGAAGCCCATATCGATGCTGTTTCTTTGAAAGGTTCGCAAGCTGACACCTTCAAACTATATTATTGTTTTTAAGGAATTATACTACCAGATTCCGTATATGTATGGTGTGAGGAAAGTAATGTCGCAGACAGCACTCGAACGATCTAGCAGTGCTATGTACACTGGCGTGATCGTTGCTTTCTGACAGTCTGAGTTTTCAGCTCTTTACATGAATCACGTGATTTTTGGTAGCCTCCATCAGTGAAGTTGAGTTTTTGTTTTGAGTTTACAGTAATGGAACAGAGGAATTTAGAACGATGTTATTCAGTCACGTTTATTGTTAAACTTGGGTATTCAATGAGTGTGACCATTCAAAAGTTGGAACAGGGCTATGGGAATCATTCCTTGTTAAGAGCACAAATTGTTCGCTGGCACAAATCATTCTTGGAAGGCTGATAGCCTGGTGAAGATGAATCTCGCTAACGGAGGTCTTTAAAATCAAAAACCGACCAGAACGTCGAACGTGTGCATGGTCTTTCGAGACCAGACGGACATTTAACAATAATGATAATGGGTGAGCTGTCAAACTTGGCACCTTTCACCTTAAATCAAAGATCTGACTGAAGATTTGCACATGTGGTAGGTTTGTGCCAAAATCGTGCTGAGAAATCTCACAATTCAGAAGAACAACAATTGAAGAAACACGTGTGTTGGTGTTCTTGAGAAGACTGCCATTAACTGCGAATGTTTCATTAGTGTGATCATCGGTGTTGAATTGACGATTATAGAGTATGATCCTGAGACAATGGGGCAAAGTGAGGAGCGGTATAGTGAGACATCTTCTCCACCAAAAGAAGCTCGAATGAGAAAATCAAATATAAAAAAAGCTTGTATTTACTTTTTTGACTGTAGGGACATCATGCACAATGAATTTGTTCCTTCAGGACGAACTGTCAACCTTGTGTTATGCAAGGATATCCTTAAAACTCTCAGGAGAAGATTAAATCGAGTGAGACCGACTGTACATACAGACGAAAGGACGCTGAATCATGATAGCGTTCCATTTAACACAACCATTTCCATCACGGATCTTGTCACCACAAAAGGTATTTCTGTTGTCCAACAGGAAACCTAATCACCTGATCTGAGTCCCTGTCATGCATTCTCTGTTCGCGAAACTAAGAATTTCTTCAAAGGACGTCGTTTTGGGAGTCTGGAAACATACTGAAGGCCCTAGGAATTAAAGCGTTTCGGCGCTGCTGCCAAGCCTGGGAACAACGATTATACCGACGTAAATTTGGCGAAGGAGACTACTGTGTAGGAACCAATGATCGAAAAAAAACCCTGGTAGAAAAAAAATCAGACACATTACTTTCCTAATATACCGAGGATGTTTCAATTTTTATTCATTTAATCTCAACCGAAAAATTTAAGTCTCAGTAGTAGATATCACTTCACTTTCTACAATGAAGGTCGTTTCCAGTATTTCCAAGTTGAGGGCCTGAGTTACACATCAGCATCTCTTTAAAAAGTATATTGAGAGAAAACGTCAAATACAATTACCGAAATGGCTTTTTTATATTTTTTGTGGTGTTCATAAAACCAGCATTACACCTTATTGAAAGTGTGTAGTAATTGCTAAGACTGTGCTAAAGGTATTTCTAATTTCCGGACCCTGATCGCATATCAGTTGGCTTTTAAAAAAACATGTTGTTAATATTGTTCAACAACAATTAACGAATTTTTAAAAAAAACTTATTCAGGGTGTTCAAAGTGTCGCCCCCCCCCTCCTCATGGTAATGCACATTATGTAAAATGTGTTGGCATTACGGGAGTTAATCAGTCTTTTAACGTAAACTTTAGTATCTACATTCTGATAATATACCTTTTAGGAATTCTGCATGTAACGATTAATAAAATCTTATTAGATATTTACCTTCGAATAATTGTTTGTGTTGCAATGTTCTATATGTGGCTTTATTGTTATTGTGGAACTAAAAAATTTATACTCATGAATTAGATTTCTATAATGTCAAGCATGCAGTTTTCCCCATGCCGTTACCATTAATAAAACCTAGCTTCAGTAGTATCACACAAACTTAATGTTCATTGCTAAGTGGCTTCCTTCCCTGATGTGAGTGTAAAGGATATTTCTCTCTTGTTTTGCATATGTTTATAACATCCCGAAATGTATCATTTCAGAACACATTGCAGAACTGATCACAGAATGAAATTTCAGTTAGGGATTTGGTGAGACGGCTACAGTTGTTTGCAGTGCATAGTCATTCACAACGCATTGCATACTTACATATTGTGATGATTACATATTTAAATTGTAATTGTTTTCTGTCCTGCAGTGGTGATTAATTCCGGCACGGTCTAGCGTTGAGTGACATGGTATTGAGGAGCCTCAGAGATCGATTATTTTTCGCACGTTGCAACATGACTACAGGATAGTATTTCAATTGTTCTGACTGATGTTTTATGCACTCCGTTTTATTATTGTCCCGTGCATTTCAAGTTACTTAATGCACTGCTGGAATATGTGCAGAGAAACCTTATCTTTCAGTGAATTCTAAAAATTTGGTAGAGGTTCACACTTAGTGTAGAGCCTATGTGGTGTATATGTAATATTCGATTATTTTAACCCTTTTAGGGTGTACTTCCCACTGTTGTATGTATTTACAGTGCGTAAGGGAATTTGTGTTATCGCTTGTGAACCCTCTTGGCATCTAGTGGAAGTTCACTTCACCAGCTGTAGTTTCAGTTTGTTGTGAAGTACAGCCTTCAGGACTGCGAGAGGTATATATCCCGACAAAAAGCGATGTATTAATAGATTATTCTGAATGATGGTAACCTCCAGTATAGTATCTGGAAGTGGCTTGGGAAGTATACTTCCTGTAAATTTAATCTGTCATTTGTGGTCCTTGGTAGCGTACTTAGCACCAAAAAAGGGGTATCCAAAAACATTTAGGAACATTTCTTACCACCTCTGTCTATGCCAGACATGTTGTGGTAGTACACTGCACAAGGTGTACTAAAACTACTACAACAATTAATTTCTGTATGTCGTGGGATTAATACTGTTGTCAGAATTCATTGCTTCCCTCCTGCAATATCCTTTATTGCATCACTTATCAGGTCGTAGCTTTATCCAGTGACAATGTTTCAAGGATTGTTTTCACATTGTGGTAAGTTAACATTAATATCGGTTACAAATATTTTCAAAACAAAATAAAAATAGAAAACATTGTTCATGATTTTATTTGCGTGTAGTGGCAACACATAACAGCACTCAAAAGGGAAGTGGAAAATCCATTTACAACCAATTTAAATACCTCACAAAGACGGGGTGGTGATATATGTACGAACATAGTTTTTGGTCCTCTATCTCAAAAATAAAGTTATTACAAAATAAATACAGTACGTTTACCACATTCATGAAACGATAGCAAAATATTATATTCGCTGAGGTGCTACAAAAAATGTGCCCGCGAAAGAGATAACACTGTGTATCAGTTAAATTTTATGGCTACTCATATAAGTTCCTTCGGTCAATTATTTAATTTTCGGGAATTATTTTGGAGCATGTGATGTCTGCGCTATCTGCAGCATACCTGTAGCCAATACCCACTTTGTGAATATAGTGATCATGTGTGATACAGATAATTAAATAATTCAGGTACATACTTGCTCTTTTTACTGTTATGTTTACCATTTCCTTTCAGATTACGCTGATACTATAGCTCCCTACTTAGCACTCATATACAACCGCTCGCTCACCGATAGATCTGTACCTACAGATTGGAAAATTGCGCAGGTCGCACCAGTGTTCAAGAAGGGTAGTAGGAGTAATCCATTTAACTACAGACCTATATCATTGACGTCGGTTTGCAGTAGGGTTTTGGAGCATATACTGTATTCAAACATTATGAATCACCTCGAAGGGAACGATCTATTGACACGTAATCAGCATGGCTTCAGAAAACATCGCTCTTGTGCAACGCAGCTAGCTCTATATTCGCACGAAGTAATGGCCGCTATCGACAGGGGATCTCAAGTTGATTCCGTATTTCTAGATTTCCGGAAAGCTTTTGACACCGTTCGTGACAAGCGACTTCTAATCAAGCTGCGGAGCTATGGGGTATCGTCTCAGTTGTGCGACTGGATTCGTGATTTCCTGTCAGGAAGGTCGCAGTTCGTAGTAATAGACGGCAAATCATCGAGTAAAACTGAAGTGATATCAGGTGTTCCCCAGGGAAGCGTCCTTGGACCTCTACTGTTCCTGATCTATATAAATGACCTGGGTGACAATCTGAGCAGTTCTCTTAGACTGTTCGCAGATGATGCTGTAATTTACCGTCTAGTAAGGTCATCCGAAGACCAGTATCAGCTGCAAAGCGATTTAGAAAAGATTGCTGTATGGTGTGTCAGGTGGCAGTTGACGCTAAATAACGTAAAGTGTGAGATGATCCACATGAGTTCCAAAAGAAATCCGTTGGAATTCGATTACTCGATAAATAGTACAATTCTCAAGGCTGTCAATTCAACTAAGTACCTGGGTGTTAAAATTACTAACAACTTCAGTTGGAAGGACCACATAGATAATATTGTCGGGAAGGCGAGCAAAAGGTTGCGTTTCATTGGCAGGACACTTAGAAGATGCAAGAAGTCCACTAAAGAGACAGCTTACACTACACTCGTTCGTCCTCTGTTAGAATATTGCTGCGCGGTGTGGGATCCTTACCAGGTGGGATTGACGGAGGACATCGAGAGGGTGCAAAGAAGGGCAGCTCGTTTTGTATTATCGCGTTATAGGGGAGAGAGTGTGGCAGATATGATACACGAGTTGGGATGGAAGTCATTACAGCATAGACGTTTTTCGTCGCGGCGAGAGCTTTTTACGAAATTTCAGTCACCAACTTTCTCTTCCGAATGCGAAAATATTTTGTTGAGCCCAACCTACATAGGTAGGAATGATCATCAAAATACAATAAGAGAAATCAGAGCTCGAACAGAAAGGTTTAGGTGTTCGTTTTTCCCGCTCGCTGTTCGGGAGTGGAATAGTAGAGAGATAGTATGATTGTGGTTCGATGAACCCTCTGCCAAGCACTTAAATGTGAATTGCAGAGTAGTCATGTAGATGTAGATGTAGATGTAGATAACAAGCCCCTTATAGAAAATAGTATAGATGACAATCCAATATGGTGAAGATATGATGCACGTGGTGGATACAAGGAAGGCTATTGAAACACTTACCAAGAGGGACACATTTTTGTATCTAGGTTCTCGACTACAGGTAAATGAATGACCAAGCATGAATCACAGTGATCTGGAACGATTCAGACACATCACTGATATTATTTGTGAAAACTAAATGCACATCCACGTAAATAAAGGATATAAGGCACAACGGTGAAGACAGTTGCATTATGTGATACTGAGCGTAAGCTCACACCAACGAGTTTTCAGGTTTCACTACATTATGAAAATTCGGATGCTGAGAAGACCATTAGCCACTTCCCGCTCGGCCACAGTAACACGACAACGATCTGACAACTAACTGGAGTGGCTCCAATCAACGAAAAGATCCAAAAATGGAGCGTTCGGTGGTATGGACACATTATATAGCACCTACTTTAGTCATCAGCTTAGCCTACCGTCTCACTGTTGAAGACCACAACCAACGCGGAAGACCTTAACCGCATCGCATAGGTACTATAAACGTATATCTAAACTCAAGGAACATAAACCCACAGGTAGTGTTAGAACGTAAGAGAAGGTGTACATTGTCCAAAAAAGCAGATCACGCTCCAATGGGACTACACTAAGAAGGAGTAGAAGAAGATGATGATGATGTTGGAAAGAGAGCACAACAGGATGGTCTCCATATTAATGAGTAGAACAGGGTCTGAACTAGAGAAATCACAAAAACAGTTTGTGAACGGCCAAAGCCTCAGAGGCGCGATAACGTTCTCCCACCGAAAAGTTTAATGACGGACAGTGAGAAGAACGAGGCAGCTGTGCGAAATGAGATTCCCGAGGTAGCGGTACGGGTCACAATAGTAAAGGCAACTTCGGAGGTGGCTTTCGCACGTATGAACAGGAGACGGGACAACTGTAGTGCGAAGGGAGTTTAGAAGAGCGCCACCAGAAATGAGGACGCTGCGTGGAAAGTTTATATGCGACGAGAGGCAATACGTGACACCGAGAGGGAAGGAAGTAATGCAGCGTATAATTAGCCTCGAAATTAGTTAAGGGAGAAATTGTAACCAAGGAATCAGAGTAGTTTCAGCTCCGCCCCGCAATGAAAGTAAGGTGAGGGGGAAAATATGGTGTGTTATAGACAACATACAAGAAGAGCTTCTGTGCTGCCACCTGAAGGATCACAGAAATATAATAGACGTTAATCCCCTGCAGGATGGTGTCAGGAAATGGAAAACCACCCATGATCGGTAAATCAACCAGTACATCCTGTGACCACCTCAGTCGCCAAGTACGTTATAGGCACCATGATATGTACATCTATGGCTTCTGATAATTTGTGGTGGTGTGCCCTGTTAAAATGAATGAAGCAGATGGACTGCCTCATATGTCTCTATAACAGACTACGAAATTGTTGGACAAACATTCAGATGCAACTGGAATGTACTTGAGAGAAAATCGGGACAGCCTGCCGGAGTGGCCGAGCGGTTCTAGGCTCTACAGTCTGGAACTGCGCGACCGCTTCGGTCGCAGGTTCGAATACTGCCTCGGGCATGGATGTGTGTGATGTCCTTAGGTTATTTAGGTTTAAGTAGTTCTAAGTTATAGGGGACTGATGACCTCAGATTTTAAGTTACTTAGTGCTCAGAGCCATTTGAAACATTTGAACCAAAATCGTGACAGATATCACCAAAGGCCTGCCTGAAGGATGCTCTTTGCGTCCACAGTTCTGAAATGTTGGCATAGAGTCATTAATAAACCAGCTTCATAGTACAGCCGACACTAGAGGCTGCGTAGCCTACGGAGTTGATCTCCTAATTGCAGTATCTGCCAGCACAAGCGCTAAATGAGAAGAGGATTTCAGTGAAGTTCTTGAAAGACTAAGTAATTGGTGCACACAAAACAGTTAACCGAAATCACCATACAAAAGAGATTTTATGTTAGCCCTCTAAATTTCGGACATGCGGCCGCTCATAAAATTTCTTCCGCCGATAGTTCGGGTGAATATTGTCCGGCCGTCCATAGAACGTGCGGTAAGGCTGACGACAATGTGCTATGCTCCACAGTGGCGGTGTTTCGTATGCGGGTCACAGACGCTGGTCAGCAGCATTAAGACACGCTTATATCAGCGCCCCTTCTGAGGAAGGCGTACAGAAATTCGATTCGCTTATTGGTATATGTTCGGCGTAGATGAAACCATGACGACTTCTCTGCAGTTTAGTTACCCCAAGAGCAGGGTTCTATGCTTTGTCCAAACAGAAACCACTATCTCCGTTTATTAAATTATTAGCTAATCTACATCGAGTAAAGCTGCAATCTTCGTGAGATAGGCTTAACACAGTTTTTCTCAAGAATATGACGGATTTCGAGGAAAGAGCACTCACATAGGGCAAAACAGTAATTGATCTAAAGGAATTACGATCTTCTTTCCCATTACATAGTAGGTGAATATGGATTGGGGGTAAGTAATGAAAGAGGAAGCCATCTGTTAGAATTTTGCACAGAGCATAACTTAATCATTGCTAACACTTGCTTCAAGAATCATAAAAGAAGGTTGTGTACATGGAAGAATCCTGGAGATACTAGAAGGTTTCAGATAGATTATGTAATGGTGAGACAGAGATTTAGGAACCAGGTTTTAAATTGTAAGATATTTCCAGGAGCACATGTGGATTCTGACCACAATCTACGGGTTATGAACTGTAGATTAAAACTGAAGAAACTGCAAAAAGGTGGGAATTTAAGTGGATGAGACCTTGATAAATTGACTACACCAGAGGTTGTACAGAGTTTCGCGGATAGCATAAGTGTACACACCGATATATCTAATACCCTGTAGCACATCCTCTTGCATTGATTCATGCCTGTAATTGTCGTGGCTACTATCCACAAGATCATCAAAGCACTGTTGATTCAGGTTGTCGCACTCCTCAACGGAAATTTGCCGTAGATCCCTCAGAGTGTTGATGTATCACGTCATTCAGAAACAGCCCTTTTTAGCCTATCCCAGGCATGTTCGGTAGGGTTCATGTCTGGAGAACATGCTGGCCATTCTAGTCAAGCGATTTCGTTATTCTGAAGGATGTCATTCACAAGATGTGCACGAAGGAGGGGCTACTTGTCGTCCATGAAGACGAATGCCTTGTAAATATGCTGCCCATAATTATGGTTGCACTATCCGTCGGAGGAAGGTTTTCACGTATCGTACAGCCGTTACATCGCCTTCCATGACCATCAATGGCATACGTCGGCCTCACATAATCCACCTCAAAACTACAGGGAACCTCCACGTTGCTGTAGTCAGTGGACAATGTGTCTAAGGAGTTCAGCCTGACCAGGTTGCCTCCAAACATGACTCCGACGATTCTCAGTTTGAAGGCTTACGCGATACACAACAGTGAAGAGAACATGATGCCAGTCTTGAGCGGTCTATTCGGCAAGTTGTTGGGTCCATGTGTACCGCGCTGCATGGTGTCGTGGTTGCAAACATGAACCTCGCGTTGGTCGTCGTGACTGAAGTTGTGCATCATGTAGCCTATTACGCACAGTTTGAGTTGTAACACGACGTCCTGTGGCAGCACGAAAAGCAGTATTTAACATGGTGGCATTGCTGTCAGGGTACCCCCGAGCCATGATCCGTACGTCGCGGTCGTCCACTGCAGTAGTAGCCCTTGCTCGACCTGAGCAACGCATATCATCGACAACTCCTGTCTCTCTGTATCTCCTGCATGTTTGGACAACATCGTTTTGTTTCACTCTGACACACCTGGACACTCCCCTTGTTGATAGCACTTCCTGGCACACAGTAAGAATGCGGACACGATCAAACCGCAGTATTGACCGCCTAGGCACGATGGATCTACAGACCACATGAGCCGTGTACCTCCTTCCTGATGGAGTGAATGGATCTGAACGGCTATCGGACAGTCTTCGTCTAATGGGAGCAGCTCATGCATGGCTGTTTACACCTTTAGGCACGTTTAGTGACCTATCTGAACAGTCAAAGTGACTATTTGTGTCATACGGAATCCACACTCAACGTCTGTCTTCAGGATTTCTGGTAAACGGAGTGATGCAAAACTTTTTTTGATGTATGTATTAGCATATGAACTGCAAGCATACATTGGCTAGAGACAACAAGGAAAAGGCCACATATGAAGACGACGAGTTGCACCATAGCAGAACATCCAGCTATAGCAACTTTTCACAAGGAGAAAGGAGATGAGCCTCGGGGATTATTCCCTTGCAGTCACCTCCCAATCTATACAACTTGGGTGGCAGTATCAGGGTCCCTATGAAACCTGAGCTGTGCCTCAGTCTGCCAGTGGTTACTATCAAGACAAATGAAAAATCTAGCTTGGTTGTATGACCGGTTAGAGTAGTCTAATCTAGTGTGGTGTTAATGTGGTATAGTGCTGCGAAGTGTACTGTTGTATAGTAATGCAGTAAAAAATCACAAATTACAAAATTTTTCAGGCCTCAAAGCAGCATAGTACAAAAGGCAAGTAGCATGTGAGTATGGATTCCAAACTAATATACGGTTAATATCTATGTAGCAAATGGCCAAATGGTAGCCGGCAGCTGTGGCCGAGCGGTTCTAGGCTCTTGAGTCCGGAACCACGCTGCTGCTACGGTCGTAGTTTTGAATCCTGCCTCAGGCACGGATATGTGTGATGTCCTTAGATTAGTTAGGTTTAAGTAGTTCTAAGTCTAGGGGATTGATGACCTCAGATGTTAAGTGACATAGTGCTTAGAGGTATTTTAACCATGTTTTAAGCCAAAGGTTAGAAAACAGATTTGAATTTCAAACTTATGATTTACTGACTTTCATATTTCATACAGACTTTCAATTAATATTTTATGCAGATTTTTTATGTAGATTATTCCAACCTACATACGACAATGATTTGTTACACCAACGCATCTGAAATTATGTTAAAATATTACGCGCTATGTTAATGTCAATTCATGTGCAACATTTGGTTCACTGTTGTATGTAGATAAAAGAGTAAAGGAAAATACGAGATAAATCAGTAAAAACAAATAAATAAGTGTCATCATTGTACTGTATGGAGATGAGCAAGTGGTACTCGGCACTGGTGGAGAGCCTACTCCTTCCTAATACCACCAACATGTTAGCAGTGGTTAACGTACCCAACCGCCATACGGTGGCGACCACAGCGCCATATGCTCTCACTTCATACCACTACATAATGTTTCACTATCCAAACCTTCAATCGTGTGTGTGTGTGTATATGGTCTTTACTATAGAGGGTAATTCGGGACCCAGTATGTACTACCGCATATGAATTTTGAAACTGTTTTGAACCGTAACTACACAGGCTACTTGAATTTGTTCTTACAATCTTCTCCATCGTCCTGAAACTGTCATCATTGGGAACTACAGTGCCACTTCAAACCATTACAGCCATTTCTTAGTCTCTTTTGACGCCCGAGTGATTCGGACATTATACTGATTCTTTCAAGATCTATAAGAAGCATCTACACACCGGAAAAAACCACAGATGCACAAAGTGCGTCGGCCAACAAATCTAAAAATGTCGTGGGAAATGTCTGATGCAAATATATTTCATCGAACTAGAAATTAAGTGTTATCAAAACTTCAAAAGAAGCAGATGTTTCAGATATGTGCATTTTCATAAGTAGCCCCCACCATCACTACACAGCTCATTACAAAATTATCTACCGTAACAGTAAGGTAAGCCAAAACGACGTCCTGTAGTCAGCGAAAAATATAACTATAGCGATAGTGGACTACGTGCCATTGGTTCAAATGGTTTAAAAGGCTCTGAGCACTATGGGACTTAACATCTAAGGCCATAAGTCCTCTAGAATGTAGAACTACATAAACCTAACAAAGCTAAGGACATCACACACATCCATGCCCGAGACTGGATTGCGACCGTAGCAGTTGCGCGGTTCCGGACTGAAGCGCCTAGAAGCGCTAGGCCACCGCGGGCGGTCTACGTGGCATTAAGAAAAACTTATTACCCCAATTCTTCGCAAATATGGTTGCAGATCTTCTCGTTTATAACAGCTTATACCACCTCATCATCTTCACTTCTAGGATTTTCAAAGAGATATGATTAGTAAATTTTACTAAAGAGGAAAACAATAATACTGAGAATGAACATTGCAGTAACTTATTTTGTATAGTTAGTACGATACTATTGTACTGTCAGAACAGGCCGTCGCTCTTTAGCTTGGGTACCAGCGGAATTTGTCAACAATGAAATATCCTAGGTCATCAGGCGAGCAGTTGCGTAGCTACATTGCGATTCCGAATCGTATTGCGTAAACACATTGTCTGTGCTTGCGTGATTTTTGTTGTGCTATTCGTTTTGTTCTAGAGCGTCTTCTTGGTGAGAAAAGCTCATTAACTGAATATCTGAAGCGCTTTCCGTGAACAGTCTTCCAACAGAAGAACTTCCAAAGCCAGCGTTGGGTGTGACGCAGTACGGAACCGTAAGTGAACATCGACATCTTTTCTTCTTCATCTCTTATCAAGACTAATATCCTTTGCCGTTAATGTCACTCTACATTACTGCTGCTGAGCGCTTTAGCACACACATGAAATCGCTTGCAGTTGATTTTATTTGGATGTTTAATGACACCAGCTACATTGTAATGAAAAATGGAAAAAAAAGTTTCCAGTGAACCGACTTGAGCTTTAGCCTATGAGAACAGTTTTGCAAGATCGTGGGCATGATTTCGGTAGCTGATGTAACCTGCTGAACTCTCTATATTCTTTAAATTGCGAAAGGTGTATATGTACATCATCAAGAGTGTTTAGGGGCTACGTGTCGGCTACTTCTGCGTCATATTACCATAATGTATCACGTTTTATGTCCTACATGTTCTAGAGTTTGCCAAGGTTCATTATATTGTTCATAGTCGACGAGAACCAAAAAAGCGAGGTGAAAATTGATATTGTTGAAAATTTGTGCTTGGTGGTAGCAGGGACTGATATGAATATTATACTTAAAAGTCCAGACCGGCGAGATGTGAGCTAGAGCGTATGGGAGGGAGATGGCATGCGATGTGGTGGGGAAGAGAGGGGTTTGGGTTCAAGATGAATTATCTTAAATAAATCGAAATGAGTTGCTTCAAGCAAAAATGTATTTCTGTAATCAGTAAGCTACATTAAATTTGTTAGGAAAATAGTCCTATTCAGTACTCTGTAGCAGGGTGGTGGTGGGTGTGTTAATGGCACACACGTGAGGGGATGCAGTTGTCTGGTATTTGATCAAACTCTTCCCTCTTCGTTAGTCTGCAAACTGAAGCGCTACCAGGTAATCCGCCACATTTGACCACGGTTTTATTACATCGCTTTCTGGCTCTGTATTTGCCCGTCTCTCTCTCTCTCTCTCTCTCTCTCTCTCTCTCTCTCTCTCTAATACACTTACAGGCACTTCGTTGCAGAATGAGAGCGAGGCATTTATTTAGCTAAAAGAGGCCTTGCCGCCAAAAGGCATATACCTAGTTTCTAATTTGTCAGCACAGATTCCGATCAAGTGGACGAGCATGTTTTCTCCTTTAAATAGTCTGTCTGTGTATCTTCATTACCTGCCCACTTTGGTACAAAAATACATTCACAGTGTAGGTAGCTCTGTGAAGGTGGTAACTGAGTAGTGAATGATGCGAAGTGAAGGCGACCAAACATGGGTTGGACGTCGACAATTGACATCGTACGAACAACGAAACGAAAAGGGAAACAGATTGCAAACTTCACAACGCAACATAGAGGCTGGAAAGAGTAAAATGAAATCCATCTGCTACTAAGGAAAATAATATTCTGTGTCTGTTCGCATACATCACGTTTTGTTCCAGTAGAATCCAAGCACAAGAAACGTGTTTCTGCTGTAAATGTTTTGACAATTTTCAAGCAATCAGGGCTTTCGTGAAATCTTTTATGTTTGCACGAAGCTGTGGAAAATATTGTATGGATAATTTGTTTAGAATGTGTTTTAGGAAGCGCATCGGTGACGTTGATGTGTGTTCCTGAAGTTTTATTACAAGGAAATGGTGTACATTCGTAAGGGAATTAAGGACTCCACTATTCATCTGTTGTGTAGCAGTGGAAATGAGTTGCAATTTATTGCTTCTAAGCTCTAAATAAGTATTTTTGGATTTTGAATGGTGTTAGTTACATTACTTGTTCACTACTGTATAGCTAATATCTGTGTTACGTGTCACAGATTTTTACGTTTTTTGACCTTATGTTCAAAAGTATTCTCTACTGACTGATTATGTCTGACCTCTGTATGCACGAATAATATTCGAAATATCCATTAATATGGATCAAACATTTGGCTGCCGTTATTAATATATTTACCCCATTTTGTCCCTCGTTTCCGAATATTTGATATACGTAACTGACCTACGAATAGTGTGGAAATCGTCAAGTCTCTGAGAAATTCGTGTCATCACACAATATTTCACGTTCTAAACATACAAACTTGTGTATATGTGTTTTAATAAGGACCTTAATGCTCTCAGGTGACGCAATATTTACTGCCCCACACGCATTACGATTTTGTTTCGAAACGCAGCTGAACATTTTGCACGTCTGTCATTGTATTAGATGTGTCGTCTTTTAGTATTATAGTTGCGTCTTGAAGTCATTGCATCTTATTTCACAGTTTCTTTTGACGATCATCGTATTCTGACTCCATCTTAATTTTATTCAGGCTTTAAGAAAGGGTCATCTGCACATCGCAGCGTACCATAGATGCACTCAGGGCGTCGGTTTATAAATGTCAAAATTTCGTGTTAAGCGTCTGACGCAAACATATTTGGCTGAGCTGCTTTCCCAACGTTATTCAAACTTGAAAAGAAGTTAATATTCGGATATGTTCGCATTCATAAGTACTTGCCACTATCATTTCACAGTACATTAAAGTATGATTTCAGGTACTCCTGTGGCTAAAGAGACACGTTGTAATCATCGAGGAAATAATTATGTGATATGTGCAAGTCAGCTGCTTGTTTTTAAACCAAACTTATTACACAGTTCTCCAGGCACAAACGGGTAGCTGATCGAAAAATATCGGCTTCTGCCAGCATATTAAGCTCAATTTTGGACATTTTCAATATTCTCAACATTTCTCGGCCCTGTCAGCAACAGTATAAATATTTACGGTAAATTAACAACAACCTCAGATGCAATGTTTGCCTAGATTTATCTAGGTTTCAGTTGGGATAACCCAACCTTCTTCAGAATAAAAGGAACTACGATTCGTCCGTAATGGACAACGTCAGAAACTAAAAACTATAATATAGTAATACATCGTCATATTGCAATAACATATTCGTTGTTGCCGTACTGCGGTCGCGAACTGCGGCCAAGGCTATTTCCTATATAAGTTATGGCAATATAACGATTAATTACTATTATAGTTTTTAGTTTTTGACGTTGTCCATTATGGACATGTCGTAGTTCCTTTTAATTCTGAAGAAGGTAGAGTTATACCAACTGAAGTCTAGTTAAATCTAAGTAAACATTGCAATGTAGGCTGTTGTTAATTAGAAATCAATATTTTCACTAAATGCTATTCCTTTACCTCGCTTAATAGGCAACGAAAAATTTGAGGGTGTAAGTTTAAAGCTCAAACTAACGTGGTCAGCAAGGAAAGTGATAAATTTCATAGCTTATAGGATATGCACTTTTGAACTGCAGTTGATATGGGAATTTGTGGGCTTGGCAGATCAGTCACGTATTATACGTATGGTCCGTAAACTCTCTGGATGCAGTCGGAAGTAATCGTCGCTATTGGACGTAGGTCCCAGAGTATTTTGTAAACAATGATATGTCAAACAACCACAGGTGAACAGTTGCATAGCAACATTGCGATTGCGAATCGTGTTGCGTAAACATATTGACTGTGCTTATGTGATTTTCGTAGTGTTGTTCTTTGTGCTCTAGAGCTTCTTTTTGGCGAGACAAGTTCATTAATTGAATATCTGAAGAGCTTGTCGAGAAGGGTCTTCCGACCAAACAAAGCCAGCGTTGGATTGTCGCAATACGGAACCGTATGTGATCAGTCTACATCTTCTGTCGGTCATCTCTTATCCAGGCTAAACGTCTTTGCTGTTAATGTTACTGTAATCTACTGCTGCTGAACGCTGTAGCTCACGCCTCAGATCACTTTTATTTGGTTTTACTTTGGATGTTTAATCACAGCAGCTACATTCTGACGAGAAAGGCAAAAGAAATCCTTTCCAATGCGACTTGAGGTTCAATTTACGAGAGTACTTTCACTAAATCGTGGGCATGATTTCGGTAACTCATGTAGCCTGCTGAGTTCTTTATATTCTTTAAATTCCGGAATTTTTTTAATTTCATTTTCGAGATGATTTATTGACTCTGTGCGGACTTTATTCTGCATCGTATTAGCATAGTGAATCATGGTATGTTTTACATCATATATTTATTATCAAGATTGTGTTTATTGGTCACAGCCCAGCCAACGAAGAACAGATATATCGAATGAAGAAAATAATAGTTATAGTTGATAATTTAACCTTAGTAGGACTAGGGACTGACATGAATATTATACTAATGGTCTAGACAGGTGCAATCCAATGTTCAGTTAAGCTGCATTATAAATTCCTAAGAAAATGGTCCTGTTCAGTTCCCCGGAGAAGAAATACTCGTAGTGTTGCAGCGGTTCAAAAAATCGTAGATAATTGAAAATAATAATTGGAGTTGTGAAATTAATGTTTATTGTTAAACGTAGGGGATAAAGGAACTTATTAAATGGATGTCGCTCGTCAAAGTGCAATATAACGTTGTTAAGTGATAAATTATGTTCTGGTACTGTAACAGGGTGGAGGAATGTGGGCGGATGGTACACACGCGAGGGAACGGAGGCCGCTGGCATGTGGTCAAACTCTTCCCTCTTCGTTAGTCTGCAAACTGAAGCGCGGCCAGCCGTTTCCCCATTCTCTCTCTACCCTACTATGTCACGAGTCATTACAGTAAAGGCCGCCACTTTTAACGATGGTTGTATTAGGTCGCTTCTACATCTACATCTACATCCGTACTCCGCAAGCCACCTGACGGTGTGTGGCGGAGGTTACCCTGAGTACCTCTATCGGTTCTCCCTTCCATTCCAGTCTCGTATTGTACGTGGAAAGAAGGATTGTCGGTATGCTTCTGTGTGGGCTCTAATCTCTCTGATTTTATCCTCATGGTCTCTTCTCGAGATATACGTAGGAGGGAGCAATATACTGCTTGACTCTTCGGTGAAGGTATGTTCTCGAAATTTCACCAAAAGCCCGTACCGAACTACTGAGCGTCTCTCCTGCAGAGTCTTCCACTGGAGTTTATCTATCATCTCCGTAACGCTTTCGCAATTACTAAATGATCCTGTAACGAAGCGCGCTGCTCTCCGTTGGATCTTCTCTATCTGTTCTATCAACCCTACCTGGTGCGGATCCCATACTGCTGAGCAGTATTCAAGCATTGGGCGAACAAGCGTACTGTAACCTACTTCCTTTGTTGTCGGATTGCATTTCCTTAGGATTCTTCCAATGAATCTCAGTCTGGCATCTGCTTTACCGACGATCAACTTTATATGATCATTCCATTTTAAACCACTCCTAATGCGTACTCCCAGATAATTTATGGAATTAACTGCTTCCAGTTGCTGACCTGCTATTTTGTAGCTAAATGATAAGGGACCTATCTTTCTATGTATTCGCATCACATTACACTTCGCTACATTGAGATTCAATTGCCATTCCGTGCACCATGCGTCAATTCACTGCAGATCCTCCAGCATTTCAGTACAATTTTCCATTGTTGCAACCTCTCGATACACCACAGCATCATCTGCAAAAAGCCTCAGTGAACTTCCGATGTCATCCACCAGGTCATTTATGTATATTGTGAATAGCAACGGTCCTATGACACTCCCCTGCGGCGCACCTGAAATCACTCTTACTTCGGAAGACTTCTCTCCATTGAGAATGACGTGCTGCGTTCTGTTATCTAGGAACTCCTCAATCCAATCACACAATTGATCTGATAGTCCGTATGCTCTTACTTTGTTCATTAAACGACTGTGGGGAACTGTGTCAAACGCCTTGCGGAAGTCAAGAAACACGGCATCTACCTGTGAACCCGTGTCTGAGGCCCTGTGAGTCTCGTGGACGAATAGCGCGAGCTGGGTTTCACACGATCGTCTTTTTCGAAACCCATGCTGATTCCTACAGAGTAGATTTCTAGTCTCCAGAAAAGACATTATACTCGAGCATAATACGTGTTCCAAAATTCTACAACTGATCGACGTTAGAGATATAGGTCTATAGTTCTGCACATCTGTTCGACGTCCCTTCTTGAGAACGGGGATGACCTGTGCCCTTTTCCAATCCTTTGGAACGCTTCGCTCTTCTAGAAACCTACGGTACACCGCTGCAAGAAGGGGGGCAAGTTCCTTCGCGTACTCTGTGTAAAATCGAACTGGTATTCCATCAGGACCAGCTGCCTTTCCTCTTTTGAGCGATTTTAATTGTTTCTCTATCCCTCTGTCGTCTACT
Source organism: Schistocerca gregaria (assembly GCF_023897955.1). NCBI lineage: Eukaryota > Metazoa > Arthropoda > Insecta > Orthoptera > Acrididae > Schistocerca > Schistocerca gregaria. The sequence goes on along the minus strand of NC_064925.1, from coordinate 414,002,549 downwards.
TCGATATCTACCATTTTGTCAACTGTGCGACAATCTAGAGAGGGAAGCACAGTGCAGTCTTCCTCTGTGAAACAGCTTTGGAAGAAGATATTTAGTATTTCGGACTTTAGTCTGTCATCCTCTGTTTCAGTACCATTTTGGTCACAGAGTGTCTGGACATTTTGTTTTGATCCACCTACCGCTTTGACATAGGACCAAAATTTCTTAGGATTTTCTGCCAAGTCAGTACATAGAACTTTACTTTCGAATTCATTGAAAGCCTCTCGCATAGCCTTCCTCACACTACTTTTCGCTTCGCGTAATTTTTGTTTGTCTGCAAGGCTTTGGCTATGTTTATGTTTGCTGTGAAGTTCCCTTTGCTTCCGCAGCAGTTTTCTAACTCGGTTGTTGTACCACGGTGGCTCTTTTCCATCTCTTACGATCTTGCTTGGCACATACTCATCTAACGCATATTGTACCATGGTTTTGAACTTTGTCCACTGATCCTCAACACTATCTGCACTTGAGACAAAACTTTTGTGTTGAGCCGTCAGGTACTCTGTAATCTGCTTTTTGTCACTTTTGCTAAACACAAAAATCTTCCTACCTTTTTCAATACTTCTATTTACGGCTGAAATCATCGATGCAGTAACCGCTTTATGATCGCTGATTCCCTGTTCTGCACTAACTGATTCAAATAGTTCGGGTCTGTTTGTCACTAGATCTAATATGTTATCGCCACGAGTCGGTTTTCTGTTTAACTGCTCAAGGTAGTTTTCAGATAAAGCACTTAAAAATATTTCACTTGATGCTTGCTGACTGTCTATTTGTATCTCTCTCTCTCTCTCTCTCTCTCTCTCTCTCTCTCTCTCTCTCTCTCTCTCTCTCTCCCCCTCTCTCTCTCTCATACACTTACATATCTATGCAGAATGAAAACTTCGTCCTCGGTTTTACACCCTTTCCCACTGACGCTAAGGCAGTTAAGCATTTATTTGACTAAAATGAGCCTGGTCGCCAAAAGGCATATATCTGGGAATGCATATGTCAGCAATACACAGATTTAAGACTTGTTGCTTTATTTTATATTTACATACTCCTTGCAAGTGTAGTATGTCCCTGAAGTTCCGATAAAGAGGACGAGGATGTGGTCCCCTTTAAGGGTTTGTCTGTGTATCTAGATTATGTAGCCTCTTTTGCGTCTTTTGCATACAAATACTGTTACAGTTTACTGAGCTCATAGGTGGCGTTGTGAAGTTGGTAACTGAGTGGTCAATGAAGCAAAGCAAAGACGACCAAACATATGTCGGACGTCAGTAGCCAAGTGGTAAAGAGCAACGGAAACAAAAACGAAAAACACTGCAACCTTCACAATGCAACGTAAGAGCAGGAGAGGTTCAAAAAGTACCAACTGCTACCAAATCACATGCAAGCAAAATAATGTTCATTGTCAGCTAGGGCACATCACGTTCTTTTCCAGTAGAAATCGTGTATAAGAAACGTGTTGCTGTTATAGAAGTTTTGCCCATTTTCAAAAAATCTGGATTTACGTGAGATCTTTTAGGTTTTTAGGAAACTGTGGGTAATTTGTTTCAGAATGTTTTTAGACGTGCTTATGAACTCGGTGTGTCTTTCTTGTGGTTTTACTGCAAGAATATGGTGCAGATATGTAAGGGAATTGCTTAAGGTGTCTACTATTTACATGTCGTGTTGCAGCGCAAAGGGCTTGTGGTTTACTGCTTCTTACCACTAAATACATATTTTTTTATTGCGCTTGCCAATAATTACATTACATACTGGTACTATTGTATGGATAATATCTTGTGATTTCGCATCCACAAATTTATAGGTTTTCTATCATTATGTCAAAAGTATGCACCATTTATTAAGTCTCACTTTTGGGTGCATGAATAGTATTCGACATTTCCGTTAATTTGTATCGAATATCTCCCTCGTGTTATTAGTAACTCTGCACCTAGTTTCAGCAAATTTCATGAACTTAACTGACCTAGGAACTGACTCCACTGCCTCATGTCTGTAACACTTTCGTGTCATCACGTTGTAAGTGTTCAAACATGTGTGTACATGTTCTCTAGTAAGAGTCTTAATTCTCTTAGGGAACCATTATTTACTACAGTATGCGCATTTTGATTCTGTTTCGAAATACAGCTTCACCTTCTGCATGCATTCCTCCATAATTAATTCACCGTCGTTTTGAATGTGTCTTCCTTGCAAACTACGGTGGCCCCTTGACACCATCGCTTTCGTTTTTTAGTTTCTTTCGACGCTTACTCCATTCCGTCCTAATTTTATTCAAGGTCTAAAGGGACGTATTGGCATATCCTGACGACCCACAGACCCACTCAGTGCGTCGGTTCATAAATCTCAGAAGTTCTTGGAAAATGTCTGATTCAAACGTATTTCGTACAACTATAAGTTCAGCGTTACTGAAACTTCACAAGACGTGACTGTTTCGTATATGTTCATATTCACAAGTAGTAACCACTCTAATTTCACCGCATATTATAAAATTATCTAAGGTTTCGGTCTGTCAAAAATATATGTTGTAGTTGTGTAGGTCGACGTCTTGCTTTGAAAGCAAATGTATTACACAATTCTGTAGGCATCTGCGGGTACTATGTGCGGTTGCACTCAATTATAGGGACTTCTATCAGCACATTAGCTTCGATTTGGGACATTTTCAAATACACTTTATTCTTTTATCTTGCTTAGTAGGGAAATAATGAATCTGATTTTGAAATGTTTATTTCGATACTAACTTTATGATTGATGAAGGTTACAAAGACAGATAAGCCACGTATTACCTATGGCTAGTAAAGCGCTGCGTTCCAGTCAGGAGCTATCTAAGTTTTTTAGTGTGGGTCTTAGACGATTTTTTCAACAATGAAATATCGCACAACACGAGGGGGCAGATGAGTAGCAACATTGCGATGGCGGATCGTGTGATTTTTGTAGTGCTATTTTTCGTGCTGTAGTGCTTCTTCTTGGTGAGAAAAGGTCATTGACTGAATATTTGAACTGTTTTTTGAGGACGGTCTTTAGGCAGAAAAACGTAATACAATAGCGTTTGGTGGGACACTATACGAAACAGTAAGTGACGAGCCAACATCTAGTTTCCGTCATCTCTTACCCACAATAACATCAATTGCTGTTGACGTCTGGTGTAAACTAATGCTGCTGATTGCTTTGATCTCACATTTGAAATCGTTCGTATCCACCTTTATTCAGATGTTTATTCGACCAGATGTGTTTTACCGAAGGAACGATCCTTTCAGGTGATCAGATTTGATGTTCATTCTTCGAGAGTTGTTTTACAGTATTGTTGGACATGGTGTCGGTAACTGATGTACCGTGCTGAATTTTTTGCAATCGGTGAGTGCCGATAGTTTGTTTCCATTATCAAGTGAATTTAGTGGCTAGATGGCGACGTTGTTCTAGGACATATTAGAATACTATATCATGTTACGTACTGCATATAGTGTAGACCATAAAGGTTCTTTATTTTGTTCAGCGTGATTTACCAACAGCAAATATATGTACAAAATTAATTTTTTCTGGTCTGGAACATGGGTGTATCCTGCGAGAAGTAGATGGGGCAGCTTTGCCTCCCTATGAAGTAATTGATACCCTGTATCGCCAGCGAGACAGAAAAAAAAATTCTGAAAAAGTTTGAAGAAATACAGAACAGTTATTGGGTGCTGTGTAGTGAAGTCTGTCATGCCACAAACTACTATGAGTTGCCTACATCCCGTCCCCATGACCCTATTTTTGCAGACGTTCTACATACACATCTGTTGTGTAGTGTAAATAAATGATATTTGATTGTTGTGTACATGCAGCAAACGAAGAAACAAGGATTTTGTTCATGTAATGGTTACTTCCACGTCCAGACGGTTTAGCTGTTGCTGAATCTTACACCTTGTATGATCGCGGTCCATGAGACTTATCTGTCCTGGCTCTTAGTCCACAGGCAGCGTTAACATCAATGATGCTCCCGATTCCGCTGAGGCTTGCAGACACAAGTGGTCAGTCGCGAAAAGTCGCGGAACCACGAACCCCTCAATAGTTGTCCAACACAATTAGGAAGAAACGTAAGGAACAAAAGAGTTTCATGTGCATCGACATACAACATGGCATGTGTGCCAGTAGCTATTTACCATTTTATTTTACAGCGAGTACAGTTGCATGCGCTTTTTAGCTTTAGTAGAGAACTATCCTGTCTTGACAGTATATTTTAGTGGAAGGCAACGGTTAAAGAAGATGAAAGAATTTAATTAGAGATGCTATAATGTTCGTAGATTATGAAAATGCTTTTGATAAAGACAATACACGAGTGATATGTTACATCCTGTAAAAAAAGGCTACCCGGTTCGTCTAATTAACTCTTTTGAAGATGTTACAAAGGGCCAAAAATTATGATGGAGAATAAAGAACTTGTGTAAATAAGTAACTTCTACGTGGGTGACCTAGTCAATGCTTGGAAAGGCAGTATCAGCTAGGGCATAAAGATCAACAGGGAGAAATGTTTTAATACTCTGCTATTAACAGATGCTCAAATGACGAGAGTTCAGTAATGAAATTAAAAACTACGGTCCTAAATTAAACGCAAAATTATTTGAGCAAGCTAAATGAGATTTTTCCGTAGTGTTATAGCGTGAATCTAGAAATAGTGCCTTATAAATGTAGAGATTAAGAATAAATTACAAGTTGATTTAGTGTGTAAAAAAACAGACCTTGACAGCAAAAGATGGCGGGGTATGTTTCAGTACTGTTTATCTTAGCCTGATGTAGTAAGTTGACAGCAATCCAGTTTCCAGTTATGCTGAAGTCGACTGTTAAGCACTGACTAATAATCTCAGCTTGGGCTTTCTGGGGCAGAGATGCTGAGGGTATTAGATTAGGAAATGACACGCTTAAAGTAGTAAAGAAGCTTTGCTATTTGCGGAGCAAAATAACTGATGATGGTCGAAGTAGAGAAGATATAAAATGTAGACAGGCAACGGCAAGGAAAGGGTTTCAGAAGAAGAGAAATTTGTTAACATCGAATATAGATTTAAGTGTCAGGAAGTCGTTTCTGAAAGTATTTGTATGGAGTGGAGCCATGTATGGAAGTGAAACATGGACTATAACTAGTTTGGACAAGAAGAGAATAGAAGCTTTCGAAATGTGGTGCTACAGAAGAATGCTGAAGATAAGGTGGATAGATCACGTAACTAATGAGGAGGTATTGAATAGGATTGGGGAGGAGATACGTTTGTGGCACAACTTGACTAGAAGAGGGGATCGGTTGGTAGGACATGTCCTGAGGCATCAATGGATCACAAATTTAGCATTGGAGGGCAGTGCGGAGGGTAAAAATCGTAGAGGGAGACCGAGAGATGAATACACTAAGCAGATTCAGAAGGATGTAGGTTGCAGTAGGTACTGGGAGATGAGGAAGCTTGCACAGGACAGAGTTGCATGGAGAGCTGCATCAAACCAGTCTCAGGACTGAATTCAACAACAACAACGTACTTGCCAACGGCCTTATCGCAGTGGTTCCTGTCAGATACCCGAAGTTTACTGCTGTCGAGCTGGTCTAACACTTGGATGGGTGGCCACCCGGTATGCAGAGCGCAGTTCGCAAACGGGGTGCACTCAGCCCTTGTGAGGCAAGCTGAGGAGATACTTGATTGAGAAGCAGCGGCTCGCCGGCCAGAGTGGTCGAGTGGTTCTAGGCGTTAGAGTCTGGAAGCGCAAGACCGCCACGGTCACAAGTTCGAATCCTGCCTCGGGCATGACCGTGTGTGATGTCCTTAGTTCAGTTAGGTTTAAGTAGTTCTAAGTTCTAGGGGACTGATAACCTCAGAAGTTAAGTCCCATATGCTCAGTGCCACTTGAACAAAGCAGCGGCTCCGGTCTCGTAAACTGACATACGTCCAGGAGAGCGGTGTGCTGACCACATGTCCCCTCCATATCCGCTTCTAGCGACGCCTGTCGGCTGGGTGTGACACGGCGGCCCGTCGTTGACTTGGTGCTTCCTGGCCTGTTCGGATGGAGTTTAGTTTTTAGACCCCTATACTTGAATTGAGACGCGTTTATCAACTTATTGAGTATCTGAATGTTGAGTTTAGCTCTATTCATGGTTTCTTATGATTTACCTTTAACATCACATCACCAGAAAAGCACCACTTTCAAGCACGTTCCTGTTAGATCGCTTCCTTGTCTGTCAACCTCTTGGGTACAGGTTCCACAATTGATTCTAAATCAACTTAAAGGTGACGTAGAGTCTTGAACTGTATGGGACTGTGAGAAATTATTTTACACTTTTTAGTCCTATTTAATGATGTGGTAAATTCAAAAATCACTTTTGTTTAAATAATTATTTTTTGCTTATTTCCTAGTGCATGTGTTAAATTTTTGAATCGATTTAAGAAATTGGTAAGATCATAACATGTGGTATATTCCGGGTTATTTACATTGTCAACTAATTTATAGCATTCCCCTAAATATCTTGTGATAAATCATGTGTGTACACAGAGATTATTAGACGTCCTATTACACTCCCTTCGGATATTGGGTGCTAAGGTATTTTCATTGGAATGTTCTAAAAACAGTATATCGTGCTGCGTTTTGTTAGTCAGAACAAAGGGTCTAGTGTCCGACTAGCAATTTTACTCTGGGAGTGTCCTTTCCATCCGGCCTCGGTGGTCTCGCGGTTCTAGGCGCGCAGTTGGGAACTGCGAGACTGCTACGGACGCAGGATCGAATCCTGCCTCGGGCATGGATGGGTGTGATGTCTTTAGGTTAGTTAGGTTTAATTAGTTCTAAGTTCTATGGCACTGATGACCTCAGCTCTCCCATAGTGCTCAGAGCCATTAGAACCATTTTTTGTCCTTTCCAAATAGAGGTAGCTACTTCTAAGTTTGCAGGAAATAAAGGTGGATCGTTCACCCTCTCTCTCTCTCTCACTCTCTCTCTCTCTCTCTCTCTCTCTCTTTCTTTCTTCTGTTCTCAATCTGCTCGACACTTATGCAGCATTGCGAGTTAGGTGTACGTCAGCATCGCATATTTGGTTGCATCTGCGCGTGCATTCCTATGAGCATGAGTGTTACGTTTAAGAGCTTTTTCGTAGCCGTAGCTGTGGATCACCTATCATTCAATGGAAGCTGCTAAGGACACAAACCGTTAAAAACGAGATTCGTTTTGAAGCAATTTGAAAAGGGGCATGTTAAGTTTCACCTAGCTGCTGATGTGAGCATCACATGCTGTCTAATGCACTCGACGTGAAATTAATGTAACCAGGCCTCTCAATGTAGATGGAATAATCGAAAGTCATTAGCTGCTGAACGTCAGCCCTTCTCATTCCGTCCCAAGTGAAACAATGACTGCAAGGGACGTTAATATTATTGCACTCTCTGCTGCTCCTCCTCCAAATGGAGGTCTTTTTGCTAGCTTCAGAAAGGAGCAACGTTAAGCAACTAAGTTGCTAGTGAGCATACGACCCTTACAGTCTTAAACAATTACCATGTGAGTTTCTGGCAACTCAAGTCTACTTGTTTACGTACTGGACAACAGGGAGGGAAACTGAGCATACAATTTCGTCAGGGGCGAACTGGGTAACGACGTGGCATAAAGTCGACATTTTCTTTTCAGAAGAGTTATTTCAAATTTCTCCTCAGCAAGTGACTTCAGAACAACTTATGAAAATCTCTGGACTTGGCTGAACGGGTAATTTTAACTCTTTTAAAGCCATATAGAGCGCAAATAACTCAATACTACTTCACGCAACTATTCCTTCTAGTCGATAGATCAAGCTATCCGATACATGCTTTACATTCGGCCGTTTGCCACAAGTACCTTGCACTCCTTTGGCGCAATTTATGGGCAAATTGGTGGTAGACTCTTTACATGTGGAAGTGGCTTTAAAATGGCAGGGTAAAGAATTTGTGGAAATTTGCACAGAGAGCGCAAATAAGTAGGGCAACAGTAACTAGTGGGAACCGTTGTTTCTCCTTGTGTTATCAGTTGACGTGAATAACAGAGAAAGAAACGGAAAAGAAGAAGAAAAACGTACCACGTTGGTAAACTATAAAGGTGTGTTCTGTCCCATGATATCATGTGTACTCTACGTACATTGTTCTCAAATGCAATGCGAAACCCCTCACTCTTTACATCACGTATGATAACACTTGTTCGAAAACTGTGTACCTGTTTCAATTTGCACTGTAAGTCCCCATAACCCGACAAGGCTTCAATCATCAATTTGGTTCTTAGAACATGTTGGGTGTACATGTATTATTTTACTAACTAAAACCGTTACTTTGGTCAGAATTTGTAAATCATTCAAGAGCTAATATTTAAATTTCCTAAAAACACTCCATTATCAGACATTTTGACGTTTCTGTAGGTTTCATCTACTAGAATACTAATTAGTAAAACATCTTCGTAGGGACCTCTCCCTGTTCTCATTCCAATCATTCTGACTGTCCAACAGTCCATAATGGACGCGCTGTAATTCCGTATGATCAGTACGTGACGTGATATCAATTTTTTTCTTCACAGATGTTCCGAAGGCTTTTGGGCGTGTTCTGCCTCCGGTCTCGGCGGAAGACAGAGCAAGACTTTTACGGAGACCTGATAGACGTCGATTTAATTGGAAAGCCAGAGGTGAGAACCACCGAGATTTATTGGATAAACACTAATGACTCTAAGGTGCACCCACGTTTACTAAGATAATAACTTGAGACCTCTGATTAATGTAAGGCCTTCTCGATTTAGTAAATCTATCTTAGCTACTCGTAGTTATAAATAGGCCATCATAGAATAACAACTATTCCTTGGTGCCTTCGTTAAACGTGCTTGTAGCGCTAATAAAACGAAATATCCTTCGGCTTTCTATACGAGTACATCCGTTTCATAGGAACTCAGTAGCCACTGTCCCGCTAAAAATTGCACTTTGTACAAGAAGAATGTACTTGAAATAAAAAGGTAACGCATTGTAACAATAGTCAGAAATCGCTTAAGTTACTGAGTTTTAATAGTAGATGGAACTATTCGTAATCACAAGAGCTGGACAAGAATTTACGGAATGTCGAGAAATGTCTTCATAAAATGTTTTCTGTTGGTTCCAAAATCGGTAACAAGGTAGTTTACACTACGTGCAACTCCTGCTAGTACAGCATTTACCACTACTGAACATTCTCTATAAAATCTGATAAGTTTAATGCAAGAACTGTATCAGATCTCACTTATGCATGATGATGATTCGTTAGCTGATACCTGGACAAACTAAGTAGGCGATGATTTTAGGTCCGGCTTAGCCACTGGCAGGTTTTCAAGTCAACCGTTGTAACTGAATGTGCGTACATGTTCTCGGTATTTAGAGGTCTCAAATCAGTGAGTGGATCCATTAGCTTATTCTGTTTTGCTTATGGAGGATGTTATGAGTGTGAGATGTTAGGTACCAGTTGGAGGTAGTTTATGTGACTATTTGTACTGCTCGTACTTGGCTGGTTCTTGTGGTCAGACGATAGAAGTTCTTAAACTAATTGGATTTTCTACAGACTATTAATGAGGGACTTTTTCACTATGTGTCGCCGTCACAGGAGGGTTTCAGTAGGGGCCATGTTCAACGACTTAAACGTGGCCTCTCACGTTTTAGTCACGTAGTAGAGAGGTGGGACCACATCGTTTTAACTTGTTAAACTAATTTATATGCATAAAATGTAAGCTTTCATGGGCGGTATTGTCTTCACTTAAAACCACTGGTCTGGTAGGCCGTGGCCGATTTATAAAACTCTCCCCTGACGTTTCATCTCCCACTGCTAGAGACATCCTCGGAGGATATCTGTCGCAGTCGGAGACGAAATGTCATTAGAGAATTTTGTACAACGACCAGGGATTATCAGCCCGGATGATTTAAGCGAAGATAATTTAAAAACAGTTTGCTTCACTCCCTATTCTAAGTACAACACATTAACGATCCAGACCGAAGGTAAAATACCGACGTATTGTTACCTTACAACCGTCTGGAAAACCTTCCAAGTATGTGCTACCAAAGCTAAGACATTTCTGTCAAACTGAATAATGTTGTAAGGCTGCTGAATTTAATACACTAATATAAGATTAATTTAGTTTATGCTGCGATTAAACGCCCACAATATATTAGATGTTACATAAAAGAAAGAAAAATAAAACTAAAAATCAACAAATTAATGAATTGTGACGATGGACACAAACTTCCCACACAGGATGAGCGCCGCGCGTTGGCGGGTGCGCTCAGACGTGGACGAGTTGGTTCTGCTGGCAGCGCAGGCGGCGAAGTCCCGGCCACCGCCTGCTGCCATTGATGTAGCATGCGGCAAAGTCATCGGGAAGGTAAGGCGGCACTAAACACACAACTTCATTGATAACTTGCTGCTATGGGATAAGTTAGATTACATACAACGTACCCTTTTCTCAGACCAATATAAAGTGGCACAAGTTTAGTTAATACTGGAATATAATAATTATGATCCTTGTCACCGTTAATGGTTTCGCCTGAAGACCCTTCCCTTTCTTTCGATCACACACAATAATAGAAAGATGTTCTCTCTTAATGTACACTTTGTCCATAGAGTCACACTATACAATTATTGGTACTGTAGTTGCGTAAAGTAAGTCTTATGAATTTTAAAGGGAAGAATTGCATTGTGTGCAGGTGAACGATGGCTGGATGGTTGTGACGACTGCCGAGATCCATGAGCCGCCTGTGGTGGAGTGTGACGAGGACATCCCGCCGATCCCTCGCCGCCGGAGAGGGTGTCGGAGGTGCTGGGCGGAGAGAGTCGGGGAGAAGACCGTTGTGCGCCCACCTGGGGGCCGGGCACACCGCCTCACTACCCATTAAACGTATTCATGACGAGGACATCCCACCAGTTCCTCGTCGTCAGTGTGGGCGTTGGAGCTGCTGGGTGAAGAAAAGTCAGAGACAGGGTCAGGGATAATGACTCACTAACCAGTTGTCATGTTCGTGAGGAACTGATTACAGTGGGTATCCAAACAATGCCTCAACGTTGGAGATGTGTTAGAGATACTGGCCAGGGAATGTCACGGCTATGAGTCTTGGGTGACTGCAAATTGGATGGTGACAACAGCTTTTCTACAAGTCAGTGAACATATTCATGAGGAACTTAGAACAGTGTATGAGGAGGGCATATCACCGATGCCTCATATTGGACAGGGTGTTCGTCCTGCTGGATGGAGAATGTCATGACTGGGACTCTTGCATGTCTGCAACATGGATTAGGATACCGGCTCAATAGCCAGTGCACATATTCATGTGGAACCAAGTACATTGGCTCAGAAGGACATCCCACTGATGCCATGTCATCAGTGACAGTGCTGGTGGTTCGGGCAGAGAAAATCAGGACTAAATCTCTTGTTTGTCTGAAAGGTGAATGGGGACACCGACTCACAGATTTTGAAAGTGAATGAATTATTAAATGAATTGATAAAATGAAACTTTAAATGTATCCATGTAAAAGAATGTTAATGAAGCTCCAATATCATTGAACTCCATTTAAACAAATAATGAAATAAAGTTAAAAATATCTATAAAATATGTACGATTATTTCTATCTCTTTACATGTATGACTGCCTTTAGACAAATATTTGAGAATGTTATCTTTTTAGATGTCCATCTCCCACAGAAATATTATACACAGACATCCATACCTTTCAGTACATAGGATATCCTTCTTCATTATGAGAAATGACACATAATAGTGAGTTCATTTGGCTTACGACCAACTAACAAACAAATTACACACGTAGTCCATTTTACCTGTCTGCATTGATGCATAGTGCCGTTGTATTTTTACATAAATGCCTTTGTCTCTTACCTAATGGTAATGAAACAGCCATATAACATTATAACATAGCTGTGAGTGAAAGCGCGTCATTCGCTAGAATTCCAACGACAGAAAAGAAGTGAAAACAGAGGACGATCATATTGATCATCGATTGAAACTTGCGAGGAACTAAAGCGGGCAACGATTGGCTTAAAACACAATTGCTCTCCTCTCAACTAAAAGGGATTTGATTCTACATGTCAATAAAATTAATATTCCATACAAGTATCTAATGATAGTCTCTGATATTACACGGTGCCTAAGGGTTACAGGAGTCACATTTTTTAAACAATCATCAGTAAATGTAGTTTCTGGTTTGGAAGTGTGGGGCGCAACTTCCAGTTTTACTCAAGACTACTGAACATGTAATAAGGACAATATTCACACACACCATATTCTGAACACGAGAAGAGTTGACGTACACACAAACGATCCTACAGACACATAAGTAACACCACTGCACTACGTGGCGAAATTTAATAAGTGTAAGTAGATGAATTAATAAATACACACAAAGTATAAGCTAATTATGTACAGAAAAAATATTCATGTATTAGGAGTATTCCAAGGCCACCGGCCTTATCATTATACTCAACTGCTCAACTTTACTGCTTGCACAGCATGGATATAAATGTTGCGAGTGGGCCAGACAACTATGAAAAGCATTCGCCGGTGACAACACCAATGCTATTTTATTCAGTAGAACATTAACACAAATTCTTCTCCCCTTATTCTTACGAAAAAACTAAATTTTACCAAATTCTTAACAAGAAAAAGTTTCCCATATTAGCTAAACCATTGTTTTGTTTATAATACTTTGGCAGTGACCGAAAATAACATTTTTTTGTAGACTTAAAAATTCGTTAAAGCTACTAAAATTCACCGTAAACTAGAAGTAAACACACAACAAATGAGTTACGCCCGTCGGTGACGTAAGTTTAGAATAAGACGAAGCTATATGAATACAACTGAGACCTAGCTTATGCGGTGATAATGGAACAGACAGCATCGGTGGTGCAGCGCTGCCATCCACGACCGTACTGGTAGGTGGGCAGATCCCATACAATGTCAACTACAACAGACGCAAAACTAATATTAAGAACTTATAACAGTGCACTCCATTTACAGCAAAGTAAGGACAAATTCTGGTACATAACAAATTGTAAGGCAACATAAATTGATAAAACCATATCCCCAATGACTACACACGATAATAAGCAAACTATCTGCAGGCGCAACTCAGAATTGCAATGGGTTATACAGTCCTCTGCAACACCAAAATTACAGTAACACCAAAATTACAGTAAAAGGCGAGAAGACAAGTCTTCAACGCTCCAAAATTATTTTACTATATGAATGAACATAATGACGGCCTTGAAAATAGTAGCTTTTTTAAAAATGAATCTCCTTATTTTTATTGGGAGACCAGACAAACTTAAAATGCCCAAAAAAGATGTACTAAAGCTGGTCCGGAATAACTTCAATGAAAAGGGTAGCTATCCTTAAGATAAACTGCACTGCTTTTAAATAGGAGACACGACAGAATTTCAATCTCCAGAAGTTTTTCATCAGTAGTTGGCGATAATAACTTAAATGAAAAAAGCAGGACCTATTAAAAAATCTTCACCAATGAAATGAGCGTAAGTTATTTTGGAATGAACCGCGACAGGCAACAAGTACAGCGATACAGTTGAGGGGAACCTGGCAGGACTACCACGATTGTAGGGCGAAAAGCACGAAGTTTATCTTAACAAGCTCACCGAAATACTTCATTAATTAATACGGAAGGGCACACAAGGTATCATCAAACTTGGATTATTCAAATTTATGGAGTTTACTATCACCCAAAAGTGGCCAAAACGACGTCCTTGTACGGAACAGGACCCTAGCCGCCGATAAAGAGTTTAATACGTCAGGGCTGAAAGGCAGTAGATGAATTACCTCAAGTGGGAGAAGTTTTGTGAGTGTTGGAACATTGTGAGGAATTTGCGAATGCATTGACGTTCCACAACAGTGATACTTCAGTTGACGTATTTGTTGGCTAATGGTCTGTTCTGTAAGAGTGTGCCTGATGTAGTAGAGATTCCGTTAATGTTGGATGACTTAGAGAGGCAGGTTTTGTGATAAAGTTAATGGTCACGAGTTAGGGCCGAACTAGCGGTTTTCTGGCGTGATGACTAATAAACTCGGAGTCACCACCAGGATTCAGTATAAGATCGGTTTGATGGACGATATTCTGGTTTGCTAACGTCCATAACGGTTGCACCACCCAAAAAGAAAAATTTGTGACAGCTGATTAATTAGAGGCATCGAGTCGGCGTGATATGGGTTTTCACCTCTCCGTATGCGTCACCCATGTTTCAGGCATCGAAGGGTCTAGCATGTAGTTAGCGATCAGTAGTTGATTATACAATTCGTAACCAAAAAGCCGTCTTAAAATCTGTACCTCTCCTGGACTTCCGTACCTGTTCTATTTTCTTTGCAGGGGGCACAGTATACTACCGTCCTGAATTTGAACAAGGCGTAACAGAAGATTTCTCTCACTGAGGACTGTAAACGTGGTACAAGGTTTGACACCGTTTGGAACTGTACCAGTTCGGTAGTGTTCCTTTCAGTTTATACACCGAGACGGCATTACTATCATTTCTCTTAGACTCTGTTTTGGGTGAGGAGTGATTCAAATCAGTGTGCAGCAAAGTCCTTATTAGCGTGCAGGAAGTGGGTTTGGCCGTTAAACCTTCCATGGTAAGTCTGAAACAAAGGAAGCTTCCCTTTTTAGGACCTTGGTCTCAGGCAGTGTTGTTAAAATAGATCAGGGAAAGAGACGAGATTTTTAGAGAAGAGGGAAGTACCTCGCTTTATCAGTGTCTCACATTTTTTATAAGCTTTGTTTCGAATTTTGTCCAATTAGCAGCCACAGTAAATGGCTTGAGGAAGAAAGGGTTGAGTCTCCAGATGGGGGAAACGCAGCACGGGGTCTTTGAGACAATTATAGTATCTTTCAGTATTCTGCAGGTTTAGGATGTTCCGGATTTAGAACGAAACTTCATTGTGCAAACGTGTGCTTCTAATTCTAGCGTTTTTGCTGTCGTTCCACAAAAAAACGATGGAGTGCGATCGTTTAGCTTATGCTTCCAGAGCCATATCCCACACGTAACTGAAGTACTCCGTGTGAGTGGGAGGTCTTCTTGGTTTTGCTTCAAGTTCCACTTGGAGCTTTGCCATTTATTCTGGAAACAGACAATCAGGCTTTAATTTGGTGCTCGCGAGATCCACGAAGACAGGTCAAATCGCGAGGTGGGTTCGAGGTGGGCTGTGTATGTTTCCACCTTTCGCTTCCTTGTCAGGCAAATCCAGGGAGCAAATAATCAGGTAACGGTTTCACTTAGCCGTATGTTCCAGGAGCATGCAACGGAATAACAGCTGTAACATGATTCACTGGACACCAAATGGGTTTCAATCGTGTTTTCTGAGGTACATGAGCTTTTTGGGAAGTTTCTGGACAAATAGAGGCAGGAACCATAGATTCAGGGGATGAGACAAAATCCTGATACTGGGAAAGGTGTCAGGTAATGAACTGTGAAAAGAAGTATATGTTTTAAGACTAAGAGCGTTTACCGTGATTTTTTTTGAAAGAATATTCTTAAGAATTTATTTTATTCACTAGCGATTCATCAAGAACATTAGCACCCGCATCTCGTGGTCGTGCGGTAGCGTTCTCGCTTCCCAAGCCCAGGTTCCCAGTTCCATTCCCGGCGGGGTCAGGGATTTACTCTGCCTCGTGTTGGCTGGGTGTTGTGTGCTGTCCTTAGGTTAGTTGGGTTTAAGTAGTTCTAAGTTCTAGGATACTGATGACCGTAGATGTTAAGTCCCATAGTGCTCAGAGCCATTTGAACTAAGAACATTAAGTCATTTAATCGCACTACGTGAACATGTAAGTAGATGCCAGGCAGTAACTGATGACATGATAAACAAATTCCTTTTAACAAATGGCGATTTTTATACACTTTAATTGTTCCTAAAAGCATTTTGATTAAAGAAACAAATTTAAAATTATTATCAGAAAGCACCCTGTAAGTATCAAAGTTACAATTTATTCAGAGGCACAAAGAAACAAGTTTTGGCTGTATGACCTTTCGGACAGAGAACCTTGCCGCTCCCTTTTGACACAGCCGTAGTTACTACCGCTTACAACAGCCTCTGAAGACTACACTAGTGCAAATCTGCAGCACACCAGATAACTTTAAACTAAGAGTTTAAACAATTTACACACGCACACAAACTATGGACCCCCGTAGGAGAGATGGAAATGGTACAAAACCCTAACAACTAAAATATTAACCTTGCAACCGAAGGTGCAACTCTATTTTAACTTGGAAGGTGAAAGTGTGGCGACTTTATATACTAAAATGATCATTTAAATAAGAGCCCATGATATGCAATCTTATATAAAATTCTACAAGTCTGGCCAGACCATAGTTAAGATGCTCTACAGTACACAGATACCGCCTCTTAAGATCATAGGCAATAATATCAAAGTTTCCAAAGATCGAAACATATTTCAGATATTGGACCGTTACACTCCAACCAATAAATTCGTTAACACACCAAATCCGACAAACATGACAGAGGTAGTTGCTGACGTACGGTAGCTTGATTGGGAGAGTACCGCCCCCAAAGCAAACGACTGGTGAATTCACCAAGACAACATGTAGAATGTAACAAGAGTAAATCAAACAACATGTCACCAATCACTTAACTTTTAATAAACGGCGATTTCTCGAGAGGACCTGGCGCAGCACCCCCAAATCGCTCTCCCGAACCGTCCGCTGCCAGTCGCTTCAACGGACGCAGGAAGGCGCGCCGATCTCCCGTCTCACGGCGTCGCAGCTCACACCGACCAGACTCATGTCGTGGGTCGACTCCTGTTGCTCTCGTGTCGACCGCGAAATCACTACCCCTCGCTATACGCCGCGGCCCACTGGGCTCACATGGCGACCTCACATGCGCCGACGCTATAGACGGCAAGTCGTCTTGTGTCTCAGTGCACGACTGACGAACCGATCAGTCCAACCGCCAATTACCATTGCCTGAGCAAACTCGAGCAGACTGGCGGCCTAACGCGCAGACTCAGATGCAGCAAATAAGCCCCGACCGGACGACCACTCGCTGAGTTCTCTTACTGCCTAACAAACCCGGACGAGAGACACAGTGGCAAGCTGGAGACGAGAGACTGACCCAGACCCACGGAATGGCGAGCTCACAGCGCCCCTTAAATTCACGTGAAGAGGCAACTTTTCCCCTTTCCCACCAGAGGGAGACACCAAAGCTGCGATTGTCACAGCGGCGCCGCCGCCACCAGAAACGGAGGGCGACTGTTTCACACTACGCGCTGCAGCGCGCTCTTCAAAACAGCAATTTTTACCCCAGCTCAGAGCGACAGATCCTTTAAGATCTGTTTACCAGAGTAACTAGTATTGGCCATTTTTAAGTATTTTTACAACCCCCTTATTGTCGGTTATTTTGAAGTGAATAAAACCATTATGAATGCTTAAGATTATCTGTCTGGTCCACAACGAATAAAGATGTACGTAAATTTGTGGGTAGGTGTGAAGATTGCAAATGCGTCAAGCTCAAAAACAGTTTTACAGACGGCTTACTTCAGTCCACGCGAGGAAGTGATCCCATGGAGAAAATGTTCATTGATTACGTCGCACCAGTCATACGGCATAGGGATGGGAACCGTTATGGTTTTGTAGTGGTGGAGTCCATTTTTATTTTTAAGGTCATCAGGTTTTTCACTGGTTTGATGCGGCTCGCAACGAATTCCTCTCCTGTGCTTACCTCTTCATCTCAGAGTAGTATATCCAGCTTAAGTCTTCCGTTATTTGCTGGATGTATTGTAATCTCTGTCTTCCCCTACAGCTCCCTCTAGTACTATGATATCTTAACAGATGTCCTATCATCCCGTCTCTTCCCCTTGTCAACGTTTTCCACGTATTTTGTTCCTCACCGATTATGCGTAGAACCTTCTCATTCCTTACCTGAGCAATTCATATAATTTTCAACATTCGTCTGTAGCAATACATCTCAGATGCTTCGATTCTATTCTGTTGTGATTTTCCGTAGTCCATGTATCAATGCCATACAATTCTGTGCTCCATACGTACAGTTTCAGAAATTTCTTCATCAAATTAAGGCCTATGTTTGACTCTAGTAGACTTCTCTTGGCCAGGAATGCCATTTTTTCCATTGCTAGTCTGTTTTTGACGTCCTTGCTCCGTTCATCATTGGTTATTTTTTTGCCTAGATAGCAGAATTTCTTAGCTTCATCTACTTCGTGAGCATCAACGTTGATGTTATGTTTCTCGCTGTTATCATTTCTGCTACCTCTCATAGCTTTCGTCTTTCTTGGATATACTCTCTGTTCAGATCCTGTACTCAATAGATAGTTCATACCGTTTAGCATAACATGTAATCCTTCTTTACTTTCAATCAGGATATCAATGTCATAAACGAATCGTATCACAGAATTTTAACTCCACTCCTGAAGCTTTCCTTTATTACCAACATTGCTTCTTCGATGTACAGATAGAACAGTAGGCCGGAAAGTCTACGTCCCTACCTTACACTCCTTTTATTTCGGCCGTTTCGCTCTTAGTCACCCACTCATATTATTCCCTCTGGGCTTTTGTACATATAAAATATTACCCGTCCCTCTCTATAGCTTACCCCTATTGTTCTCAGAACTTCTAACAAGCTGCACCGTATTACATTGTCGAAGGCTTTCTCCAACTCGACAAATCCTAAGAACATGTCTTGGTTTTGCTTTAGTCTTGCTTCCATTATCAACTGTAGTCTCACAATTTCCGCACTGGTGCTTTTACCTTTTCTAAAGCTAAACTGATCGTCATCTAATACATCCCACAATTTTCTTTCCGTTTCTTCTGTATATATAAGTCTTGTCACCAACTTCAGTGCGTGATCTGTAAAGCTGACTGTGCGATAATTCTGGCATCTCTCAGCTCTTGCAGTCTTCGGAGTTGTGTGGATCATATTTTTCCGAAAATCAGGTCGTATGTCGCCAGACTCTACTAAACACCCATCATGTACAGATACCCTTCAAAATCATGTCTGAGTTACGGAGGCTCGGATAGATCTCTCAATCACGATAGCCACGCGGAATCTTCGACGGTTTTCCGTGCCAGGCCCTTTGACAAGCATTTGGTGAGACAATTGCAGATTGAAAGGGAAGATGGAAACAGCGGCTGAAGGCGCGCGCGTGGGCTACCGCCTTCCAGTCCTGATATATTGAACTTTGTCAGTCCGAGAGTGGTATTTTGGTCAAAACAACGTCCTTGTATAGATCAAGTCTACATCCGACGAGATAGAGTTTAATATGTTTTAACTGAACGCACTCATTTTTCTTTTTAGTTTTAGAAAGTTGCAGCTTGGTATCTTTGCCCATGACGATATTGTGTACCAAGGGGCTGAGAGGGTTGAGCATCTGGATTTTCTAGCTTGGACCCACAAAGCGTGAGACCAACTTAGAAAATTTGGCTTCTTCACCCTAAACTTGGCCACAAAACTGGAAAGAAAAATATGAACACCAACCCTCACCCTTCATACATGGTGACCCTTATTATAGCGCTGTGCCTACCTCCAATGTGTGAGCCCAGTATTCTTTCCCCTTGTCTTCCATTGCTGCTGTGTGACCTCAGGTGTGACTTTTCCCTGCGAAACATCATTCATAGACCGTAAAGTAGGCAGTGGAGAATTCAGAGGGTAACTCCACGTCAAGCAGAGGGGTGTTGCCTGACGAATCTCGTGAAGACCCATATCAAAGGCTGAGTTGAACCACGGAATAGAAAAAGTCCACTAGTGCTGAGATTCTGCGTCATACATGATCAGTGTAGTTTTTAAATTACTGTTCATTGTTTTGGCAATCAAACGCCGAGGGCAGTACGGTAGGATGATGAACAGAACCGCTTAAAGTGACTAGACAAAAAGGCTTAGTACTGTTACCAACCTCTGTCTGAAGGAGGGCAAAAAGTGGAGAATAGTCTAGAAAACAGGAGTATGGTGAAGGTCGTAGTCATTCGACTGCACGGAACCAACTTTGTACACCAGGTAATAGCGTCCGCGTAGTCTAGGTGTAGCGTACTTGTGTAGTAATCGAAACGTCCTCGGCTCATGTGTGAAACCCGCAACGGGTTAAATTTTGATTAATAATAAATACTGGCGGCCGAAAACTTTCGGGGTAAGAATACCTCCTCATTATGCCAACGGTCTTGTTGAAGAGGGCGGAGGAGCGGATAGAGGTTTATCCCCCCACTTGTCTTTTGGAGGGGGGGGGGGGGGGGAGGAGGGAATGCTCCTAAAGGAGGAAGAAACAGCAATGGCCAACGGCATATGGATGCGTAAGGCAATGGAAACCATTGCATTAGATCACGTAACACTTATCCAGGGGACATTTGGCCTGTAACTGAACAAGTGTCTTGATGATCTATTCATCGGAAAAAGATTCTGGAACAGTCCCCCCTCTCCGATATCCAGGAGGGGGCTGCCAGCACTAGGTGACCATGAAAAAAAGATTGAATACTCTGATAAGGGATAAAGTTTTCGAATCGCGGCGTGGAATGTCAGAAGCTTGTTTGTAGTAGGGATGGTAGAAAGTTTAAAAAGAGAAATACAAATTCTTAATCTACACAGTTAGGGTCATTGTTGTGTTCTGGAAAGAAGTCATACATTTGTGGTCATATGAGTGTAGTGTATTATCAAGAACAGGAAAAAATGGTTTAAAGGGAGAAGGATTCGGTATAAATAAGAAGGTAGGGCAGATAGACTGTTACTGTGATATAGTACTTCTTATCAGAATCGACAGCAAACCGACACCGACAACGATAGTTAGGATATACATGCCAACGTTGCATACTGAAGATGAAGAGAGAGAGAAAGTGAATGATGATATTCAAAGCGTAATACAGTACATAAATGGAGATGAAAATCTAATAGTCATGCGGGGCTGCAATGCAGTTGTAGGGGAAGGAGTAGAAGAAAAGGGTACAGGAGAATATGAGCCTCGGTCAAGAATGAGAAAGGAGAAAGGTTAATGGAGTTCTGAAAAAATTTGAGCTGTAATATCGAATACTCTGTTCAATAATCACAAGAGAAAGAGGTACATTTGGAGAAGGGTGGGTGGTACCGGAAGATTTAAGTTAGATTACTTCATGGTTTGACAGAGCTTCCGAAATGGATTGTAAGGCGTACCCAGGATCAGATATAGACTCTGATCACAATGTAGCAGATACGAAGAGTAGGCTGAAGTTCAAGAGATTAGTCACGAAGAAACAATACGTAAGGGAGTGGGATACGGAAGTACTAAGAAATGACGAGATACGCTTGAAGTTCTCTAAGGCTATAGATTCAGCAATAAATAATTACACAGTGGGTAGTACACTTGAAGAGGAATTGACATCTCTAAAACTGGAAAAAAATAGGTACAAACACGGTAACTGAGAACAAATGATGGCTAAGAAGGAAATACTTTAGCTGATCGATGAAAGAAGAAACTATAAGAGTGTTTAGGGAAAGGCAGGTATACAAAGATACAAATGGCTGAAGAATTAAATAAATAGGAAGTGCTGAGAACCTAAGACAAAACTGCTGCATGAAAAACGTGAAGAAATCGGAAAAGAAATGACTGTCAGAAGGACTGACCCAGCATACAGAATAGTCAAATCAACCTTCGCTGACATTAAAAGCAATGGTGGTAACATTAAGTGTGCACCGGGAACTCCACTGTTAAATGCAGAGGAGAGAGCAGTTGGGTGGAAAGAGTACATTGAAGGCTCTTAACGAGGCGGAAGATTTGCCTGACGTAATAGAAGAGGAAACAGATGTCGATTTAGAAGAGATACGGGATCCGGTACTAGAATCAGAAGAGCTTTTGAAAACTGAAGACCAAATAAGGCAGAAGGGATAGATAACTTTCTATTAGAATTTCTATGATCATTGGGAGATGTGGCAACGAAAATACTCTTCACGTTGTGTTTAGTAGAGTCTGTCAACATACGACCTGACTTCGGAAAAATATGATCCACACAAGTCCGAAGACTGCAAGAGCTGAGAGATGCCAGAATTATCGCACATTCAGCTTTACAGCTCACGCATCCAAATTGGTGACAAGAATAATATGCAGAAGAAAGGAAAAGAAATTTGGGGGATGTATTTGAAAAGGTTAGAAAAGGTAAAAGCACCAGAGAGGAAATTCTGAGACTACAGTTGATAATGGAAGCAAGACTAAAGAAAAACCAAGACATGTTCATAGGATTTGTCGAGTTGGAGAAACCATTCGACAATGTAATATGGTGTTGGTTTTTCGAAATTCTGAGAACAACAGGGGTAAGCTATAGAGAGGGACGGGTAATATTTCATATGTACAAAAGCCCAGAGGGAATAATAAGAGTAGGTAAGTAAGAACGAAGGGGTCGGAATAAAATGGGTGTAAGGCAGGGATGTAGACTTTCCGCCCTACTGTTCAATCTGTACATCTATGAACAAGATCGGTGCTCTTGTTGATGGTGTCCATTATAATGAGGTATCTGTTAATATGGAGGGTGGGAACTCGGTAACTGGATTTACATGAAAGAAAAACCTTTAATGTTTAAATGAAATAGTTGCTGGATCTGTACATTTACGATAGTTGTATAAATATTAAATAACTTGGCCATATTTATCTGTTGCACAATGGATAGCAGTAGGACGTAAAAATGAGAGTTTTGCGAGAGAATACGTGCTCTGGTAAAAATATCACACTTATTGAAGACACAACGGAACAGCTAATAAACTAAACGATTAACAAATGGGTGATTAAATGATGACTAACTGAAAACCTCAGCTGCCGATAGGTGTTGTTGATAAACCTCGATGGGTACAGCTGAAAATGTGCGCCCCAACCGGGACTCGAAATCGGGATGACCTTTGATCTCGATGCAGGGGCTGATGGATATTTCACAGCTGCGTAGCAATGTGAATAAATGAGTAATATTCCCACTATATTTTTATTTCTGTATGAAATTTAGCCTTTTTTTATCTTCCACTCTATAAGAAATAGAAATTGAACCGTAACTTGTTTGAATACAATTTCTCTTTACACTACATTTTATAACTGTAGTAAAACAGCAAGCTCCTAATCAAAATTTCCACTCACCCCGCGTCTTGTGACAACACTGGCGCAGATTTCTCGGAAGCACAACAATAAACGGCAAGCAGGCAGCAGATAATCTAGATTTCTGTTTCAAAATGAAATTTCAAACAATATTCAAACTGTTGATTATCTCATGATGGAATGTGGATGATGATTTACAACGTGTACAATGATGAGAGAGAATTTATATAAAAATATAACTGCTTAATCAATTGAAATCTTGACGTATGAGTCAGGGAAGTGGGGTAGTCATTCTCTCAGCTCTCGGCATGTAAACAAAGTTAACTTGCTGCCAATAATCATTACTACAAGTTACGTGAACAGTGCTGCAGCTTTTCTCAAACTTATTGTGTTACAAAAAGCTATTATGAAAATTTATATTCCTTTCACTTTTCTATGAATACGTCATATTCATTATCGCTGTCCTGCAGTTGCAGTTAAGCGGTCCAATCTCTGTACCTTACCGAGCTCCCCAGCAACCTCCTTCTTCTTCATTCCGTCATATTGTAACCCCATCTATTTTCATATATCTAATTACAGTAGTGAATATCCAGAACATATTCCTAGTGATTTAGATTAATTCTTTCAACAGACACTTTTAGTGCTCCCAAGAGTGCTTTTTGCCTCGTAACGTTTATTATTTACACAGTTTCGCATCCCCCTAGTTCTAGAGCTTCAACGAGACACTTGACATTCCAGTATACGATGTATGTAATGGATTTGGTTCCTCATAAATGGTGCTATATCAGTTTTCTTGGATCTCACACCTAGATACTGTTGTCTGCATCGGTATTCTGAAGTGTGTTGTACACTTTCTGCTGTTGCGACTTGGAAAACTTTGTCGCGGAATTTGTAAATTTTCGCAGTTTTATTCGTACCGCGTCCAGGTGGTAGATGCCAGCCCAGCCGATGCGCTAATTAAGTAAGGCACTGGACAGTATTGTTGACATTATGACAAAACCGTGCAGGCACAGGGGCATTTACGACACCGATCAACGGCCGAGCGCATGAAATGATGTGTGACTAAGATTCAAGTAATATTTTATTATATTTTGTTACTCGAGAACGCACACTTTACAGATTAAACTGGGTCTATCAACCATTTCTCACTAGAGAACGAGCTACAAAAATCTAACGGGAAAAGTAATATGAAAAAACTATTCGTCATCCTCCTACAGGTATACTTCGGAAGCATAGCTGTCAGTGTACAAATAATCGAACTGCACTGAGTTGCAAAGGATGCACACCTGATCTGTGCAAGAATGTTGTTACGACCAAATTACCCACCCTATTACTGATCAGGTCCCCACCCTCCGAGATAAAGTATACAACATGTCAGGGTCGATCGGAGGTACTCCATCCTTAGAGAGTTTGGACTTTGTGTTAGAGTAAGCGCACAGGCGATGGAACACAGCATCTCCGAGGTAACGATGAAATGGAGAATTTCCCTTACGACCATTTCACGAGTGTACCGTGAATATTAGGAATCCGGTAAAATATTAATGCAAAGCTTTACGCCTCGCCTTGTCCATCAACAGTTGGAGTGATGTGGGACCCCTGGTAAGTCTAGATACATATCTGACAGATGCCACGCACGTAAGCAGCCTGTCTGATAACGTGCATCCCTCCATGTCCATTGTGAATCCCAAAAAACTTGGGCAATTCCAGCAGGACAATGTGACTCCCCACACTTCCAGAATTGCTACAGAGTAGCTACAGGAATACTCTTCTTAGTTTAAACACATCCGCTGGCACCAACCACCCCAGACACGAACATTATTGAGCATACCTGGGACGTCTCGCAACGTACTGTTCAGAAGAGATCTCCATCCCCTCTTACTGTTACTGATTTTTGGGAAGCCTTGCAGGATTCATGGTGTCAGCTCCCTCCAGCGCTACTTCAGGCTTTAGTCTAGTCCATGTCGCGTCAAGTTACGGCAGTTCCAGAGTGCTCACAAGGGGCCTGCAGAATTTTAAGCAGGTGTACCAGTTTCTTTTGCTCTTCAGGGTATAGGAAAGATAAACCTCGCGCGGTTCCAGACTGAAGCGCCTAGAACTGCTAGTTCACACCGGACGGATATTACCTGTGTAATCCAATCATCTAATTCCAGGGATGTCGGCTGAACATGACGTGACACATTTTCAAAAGAAAATACCAAAGTTTTTTTCCTGAGATTTATAGCTATGCTTAATACAGCGACGAAATTTCGGTTAAACACCCAAAATTCCAATTAACATCAGCACGACCAGAAGGAGCAATCAGATTACAAGGAATATGAGCGAACGCGGAGATAAACTGACGGATAACACTCAACGAAGATCAAGTACAGCGATGTAAACACGGAATTGCAGATCAGCAAAGAAAACAACGTCCACTCGCTAGCGCAGCTGAAAGTGAACTACCACTAGACCACGAGCTGCGGACTACCTCTTTGCTATCTGATATGCGCTTTATGGGACTGGCTATTCAGCCACACAAGCAGATTACTTTTACTCTCACAGAGTTAGATATGAAATTTGTCTTGTACACTCTCATTCACGCTTTTCATTGATCAGGTTAGATGAGGAAAGGATGTATATACCTACATACTGCACATAGATGTATTGAATATGCGTAATCTTGCTCGGACAGTTACCAAACGTTAGTAAAATTTGAAGTGAAATTAAGATTATATACCTTGTAGCCACTAAAGACGCACTTAGCGGCTCAGTCTTTTTTATTTAGTTTACAGTTTGCGCCCACATTTCAGGTGCCAGATGTACGTACATTAAGTTATATGTTAAGTAACATGACGAATGTTTTATGAAGTTCCCCGTCCAGTCATGAGTTCTACCACGAGTTTTATCTGTTTCCTGTTCAAGTTCGATATTATAGAACTTCTCTCGAAATATGGATTCGGCAATATTGTTATGCCATATTTTTAATTTTGAGTCTTTGATCAATATTCTACGCACCGCCTTCTGATTCAACTATGTAGTTTTGACTATAAAATCACCTTAGGTTTTGACAGGTTCCGGTCCAATAAATCGACACATCGCGCTGTCCTGGTCATTCTATTAGATTGTTCATTGCCATCAGCTCCTGAGTGACCAGGGACCCCAGTAATTTTCCCCTGTTCTTTCCCCTAGTCTCCGAAGGGCTTCATTGCTTTCTGCGATGATCTTTGATATCGTTCCAGGGGCTGAAAGATATTTCATAGCTGGTTAGCAGTCTGAATACATGAGTAACATTCCCGCTGTATTTCCGTTTCTGCGTGAAACTTAGCCCTACTTTAATTTCCACTCTTAAAAAAATACTTGTTACCAAGACTATTTCTTTACAAACTGTTATCCACCTTGAGCTCGTATGCTAACTTTTAACAAAGTATAACGTAATTTGATCTGAAATGTAACTGCGCTGAATACAACCTCTCTTTATATTAAATGTGCAACTGAAGTAAATAAGTGGCATGCCTGTAATCAAAATTTCCACTTACCTCATGCCTTGTGACAACACTTTTGCAGATTTCTCGAAAGTACAACAGCCAACGGCAAGCAGGCAGCAGCTGAGGTAGATTCCTGTTTCAAAAAGAAATTATAAAATTATATTCAAACTATTGCCTACCTCCTGGTGCAATGTGAAGAACGCACAAAGGAGTACAAAAACTGCAGAGAATTCATATAAAAATGAAATAACTTAATCAGTTGAAATTTTAATTCATGATCAGGGAAGTGGGGTGATCTTTCTCTCAGCTCTGGGCAAATGAACGACTTTAACTATCTGGCAATGATCATTTCTACAAATTAGGTGCGCAGTGCTGCAGTCGTATCTGAGGCTCCTTCACTTTCAAAGCAAAAAAAATCGTATTCAAAATTTATATTCCTTTCAATTTTCATCATATACATCAAACTCATCTTTGTTGTCATTTACATTGCATTTTTTTTCATCTAAAATGTACAATCACAAGTCAACACAGTGATGTACTCTTTCTACAGGGTCAATCAATAAACTATTCTCCCAACCAATTTCAATAACAAGTGACAAACAGTTATCTTTAAAGGTAATGATAAGGAAAAGGATTAATTCGCCCCAACGCTTCACTTTAGATTTTGCATTTACTGTCACACCCTTCAGTGTAAACAACAGAACAAGCAAAGTAACAATGAGAGAATATTTGAACTCGTAATATTTGCTGTATAACTTTAGAATTATTTAATAAGCAATAGGAATCTAAGATTATTCCTATCTAACAAACATGTTTTTAAGACCATAAACGATAAAGATCAAAGGTTAAGAAAGTCCAATGAACTTGAGCAAGTATCTCTTTTTCAGTCTCTAAATGAAGTCAGTAGGTGACATAGGGGATAATAGGACGTACAATTAAATGTTACACGAATAAGAACGATCACTCAATAAGAATTATAAACACAAATTAAAGAAGATCCATTTAAAGCAATTAACATCAATTGCAAATAACTAAGTCACGTGTCATCAAATGTATGAAAATCAAATCTTTCAGCTCTATAACAATGTTGGATTGTGGAATCAGCCGGATTACCAACACAGAAGGCTAAAGTCTACCAAACAACAATTTCTCCAAAGCTAGAACCATCTTAATAGTGTAAAATATTTAGGTTATCCTGAAATATTATAATTCGCCTTTCTTGGGCAAAACGGTGGACTATATAAATAACCTCTTATTTCATGCTCCTAGAACATTGAGCGGCAATAGACACTCGGACAACTCTTATCCAGCGTGGCTCGGGAAAGAGGATGGCTCCACCAGGAGGAGGAAACATTTACCAGAACTGGAAAGGGAACTCGTCTAACACGAGCCACTAGGTTGGAGGAATTTTAATCATTAACCAAAGCTTGCTAGCCAGAGGACGAAAATTACATAGGCAAAGATATCTTTATTTGTGCTCACAAGAACTAATAATTTCTGCAAATGAGATTCCAGGAGAACTACCGCCGTAGCATAAATACGGGACTTCGGAGCTAAGGAGAGCAAGTCAACAACGGTCTCCACCCAATAGGCGTAACATTTCAGACAGATCGAGCAACCGACATCAGTCGTGGCTAGGCGGATTACCAAATAGAAACTCTGGCACTACCTTAAATGTAATTAAATAGAGCACTTAAATGCCACGGGGAATAAACTCCTTAACACAAGAGTATACACACAATAACAACGGCTAAAGTTAAATATACCTACGTACTAAAACACAACAGATATTGGCTAACATTAACATAATCTCGCAGTTCAGACATCCATAAAATTAATTAGCTACAATCCTCTCTCCGCCAGACAGTACACGGTTATTTAATATCTTACAACGCTCTTATCCAAACAGTTACCTACGCCGTCCATGGTAAAATAACAACTTGCAGATGGTCCACAGCCAAAAAAATTTTCTTTTTTTTTTGTTTCTTTTCTACGCGCGCTTTATGTCAGCATGGCGTTCAAATACACGATCATGCAAGGGGCAGTAACACAGACGCAACGCAATTTCCGATCGTAAACTCAAAGCAGAGAAACGTTCCACACAGTTATCAATAGCTCCCACAACACCGGGAGTTTGGCCCCGCCAGACGACGACCGTTGCACTAAATAGATGATGAATGCTACTTTCAGTGACGCCACCACCTTCTGGAGGTTATTAGCAGTCGCATACGGACATCACAGCTTCCCCAGCCCATGAACTAAAACCAAACGTTGTCCACAGATTTGCAGCCTGTTGTATTCTCACAGCCCGGTTTTTTGGGCTCTTCCAGACTTAGCGTAGAGGGACCTAGAGGGACCGAGCGTCCGGCCACAGAACAGTCGTCCAAGGCTGAACACTCATCTCAACTGCCTCCTCCGCCCTCGGCACGGCACACCGCGGCTCCTCCCAGAGGGCGCGCTAGCAGCGCTCTCGCGGAGGCTCCACAACGTCCTCTACGAGAAACTCCAAACAGGAGTAAACCAAGAGAAAAACAGGAACCGTGCCAAAAGACACGCTTCACACAGCACTACGAAATACGTCCCTCACCTACCCTACTTCAAATGCTGTAGCAGGGCGCGCTGAGCCAAATACTTTGCCACGACAAGACCCAATATTGTATAACGTAAATTATTCTCTCTCTAAAATGCGTATACAAAAATGAAAACGACATGACCACCTTACAAAAATAGGTGCTACGATCTTTGTAGCACCTACGGAAATGCTCCTCCTAGTAAATCCCGAAAGCGGGGAATTTCGCCTATGACTATCTTCCCTCGAGATACTGCTCTCTCTGTTCTACGCTGTACCCCGTAAATTCTGGCTCCATAAGATTGATCTGTTTTCGACCTTCCACCAGACCAGATTATATCTCCTGCAAGGTATTGTGGTTCATTCTTCGACTGCTCCCTTCTTGCAGTTGTTAGAGCGAAGGGTTTATGAAATAGCAAAATGTGAGCGAGCAAGAAAAAGCTAACGGAACAAGTAATATAAAGAAAACCTACTCATCACGCTCCGATAAGTCTACATCAGAAGCATAGGTATAAGCTTCGTTGCTCAAAGCATTGAATAGTGCCGCCGTTCTGCCTGAGTTTGAACCAAACAGAATGATGTGCTTTTGAATTTCAGAGTAACCACAACACGCGCTTCTTGATGAAGATCTGTTGACTACCTGCCCTCGTTCTTCACTTCTCGTGGGCAACTCTGCATCACGGTAGCTGCCACTCATGACTCAGGTCAACAGACGTCACCAACGGAAATGGGCGTCGACGTATTACTCTAACGGCGGTGTTTTCAAGCACAAAGCGCGTCCGTGAAGACAGCTGGAATGCAGTATAAGGCTGTTTTCATAAAGATCTGTCAATACTACAATCGTTTGAGTATACGACCCCTCGGTAATCTGCCCTCTCCCTCACCATCTCACTCATCATGAGGGGCAGAGGTCAGGAATAGGCGGTGGTGGTGTTTATGGTTTAACGTCCCGTCGACAGCGAGGTCATTAGAGACGGAGCGCAAGCTCGGGTTAGGGAAGGATGGGAAAGGAAATCGGCCGTGCCCTTTCAAAGGAACCATCCCGGCATTTGCAAGAAACGATTTAGGGAAATCACGGAAAACCTAAATCAGGATGCTGGAGACGGGATTGAACAGTCGTCCTCCCGAATGCGTGTCCAGTGTGCTAACCACTGCGCCACCTGGCTCGGTCAGGTATAGGCCCAACTGTTACAGTTGGTGTCATGAATTAGTCGTTCCGCTTCACGACGCGGGTTGTCTGGGGAAATGTTCTTCCAGCATACAAACCGTAAAGTTAGCCGAGAGAAGTGTTTGTTCGGTAACACTTAAGCCCAAAGAACGTGTCTTGGAGTCGGGCAGTAAGACTGGGTAATTTATTAAATTACATCCGAGCAGTGGTACTCGTGGTATCTCCATTTCATTAGCATTGGCTCATTACAATGGGGTGCGTTGAACCACACGTTGTTTATGTTTGATTCAGTATTTTTTCTCAGTTAAGAGACCCACAACGTCGAGTACTGGGTGGAATATGATAAGGTTACGTTTGAGAATTCATGTGAATCCCTGAACTTATCATTGTTTGTTTTGCAATTTTACAGGGCACGAATTGCCATGCACTACGGGTGTAGGAGGCACATTTTTTACATGTACACGTGTTGATCATTTGGCTCTCCATAGTGCAGACTATAGATGGGTGACGACACATGAGAAAAGGTAACTTATAAGGTTTTTCTTCAGTAGTGAGTTATTTGTGTTTCTGGTACTGGTAGTGATGAAGTAAAGTGCTGGTATTACAACAGAATCTGTTGCTGCTATAACAGAGCAATTGCGAATGTTAACAGAAGAAACGTTTTACCAAAAGTACGAGCATGAGGACCTTTTTCGTAGATTTGTGGTTTTGGAAACCTTTGAGGTTGAGAATTTTAGTCTGATGGTCACATCGGATATTCCACTAAATCCGAAAGACCAGAACCTAGTTAAATCTCACTCGTGTAATGAAGAGTTGGATGTTTCACATTGTTTTGTATGCAGAAGCGTGGCTCACTGAGTAATGTTAATGGATAATATAAGGGTTTCAGTAAGCGTAAATAATTTTGGGAGAGGAGAAGTTAATTTGTCAAAAGGTATAATAACACTACTAAAGATGAAAACGTCGATACGTTGAGTTTGGACAGGAGTCATAAGCAAACATTACGCAAGAAGCTGTGTCACTTGTAGGCCAGTGATCGCACAAATATGGAAAGTGTATTATTGAAATTTATCAACTTGTTTTGTAGAGATGGGGTGTTACAAGCTTTTCTAGTAACTCAGCACTGTATAAAATTGGGATTTTACACCGATTTACAGCAAACATTACGTACAGCGAGACATTTACAGACATTAATAGAGAAGTTCGTGGAAGAGAAAGTTCGAGATTGGATCAAGAATGAAGTAGCAATCTCTGAAGTACACATGTCGTAATCATTCCTAAGAAATCACTGGATGGAACCAAGGAATACATGTTTTTTCTGAGATAGTAGATGATTATCCAATCGCTAATTTGACTGAAATTTTGGATAAGTGTTGAGTGCCGTTATTTTACTGCATGTCACTCAAAAGTTGTCATCAGTTGGAAGTAGCACTTGAGCATAGGCCAAAGACACCGTTTACCGCATCATGCGGACATTATCAATAGAAGCGAATGTCATTCCGTTTGGAAATCGCTCCTGCTACTTTTCAGGGGTTATTGGACGGAGTTTTAAGAGGGTTAAATCCTAAGGCCCATACATGATCTATTTGAATGACTTAATAGTGTATTCTTCGGTTAAACCAGAACATGTGAGACGATTGGAGGATGCTTTTAGTAGGTTGATTCTGCACATCTGACAAGCAGATGCAGTCGTTTGTCGCTTTGAGATATCGTAAATTCATAAGGGATTTCTTGAAAACAACTGAACATTTGAACAAATTAGTTAGTAAGTTAGATTTACGTTCCATAGATAATTCTGTACAACAAATAGTAATGATGTGTAATCAGCCATTTCACATACACATCGCCAATTAATTTGTAAAGATGGCTACATGCTAATCATTTATAACTGTAAAATTTAAAGATTTCATCTAGTAGCTCCTCTACACCAACTTTTACCCATTAAATAGAAATTCTTTTACTGAACAGAAGTGTCAAGAAGAAACTTTTTCAGATTGTTTTTGAATTTTACTTTACTGTCCTGTCGGAATGCTCAGAATGCTCAACTCCTTAAACAGATGACTGTAAGATGATCATGGGTGACCGCCACATATCATTCGTACAGTAGGTTTTTGAACAATGAAGTGTTTCTTTTTTAAATATGAATTGCCCCAGAACATTATCCCATTTGACGTCACTGAATGAAAATATGGGGTATATAGCATGTTACGGATTTGCGTCTCCCCGAGATTTGCAATGTTTCTAATTCCAAAAGTGTCTGAACTATGTTGTTTTAGGAGTTCCAAAATGCACTTATTCCAGTGTAAATGCTCGTCAATACTGACACATGACAATTTTGAAGTTTCACCCTATTCGCTATTTCCTTACTACTTGTTACCTTAACACTGATGTAGTACTCATAGATATGAAGAACTGATAATATTGTGCCTTTTTAAAATTGAGTGTGAGATCATATGCAGATAACCAATGCTACTTTTAGAAACATCGTTTATCATTTGTTCTGTTTCTTGCGTATGTTTGGACTGGTTACACTACAATTGTTATGTGCAAAAAGAATTATTTCTGCTTGTGGCGTATCAGACCACAGATCGGTTACATATACATAGGGAACAAAACTAGGCCTAATACTGAACCTTGGGGAATCATGTCCTTGGACTCTACTGGTTGACTTATGTAGTACAACTTTTATTATTGATTTGGTTACATATGACATTATCGTTTGATTTTCTGTGTCTCCAGTCTCATAAATCTGCAATTTATCTAGGACTGTACTGTGATTCACACTGTCAAACGCCTCAGACAGGTCGCAGAAAAAGCCAAATGGTGCTATTTATCATTTAATGCTTCTAAGATTTGGGGAGTTAACATTTATTACTCTATCGGGAACACCTTCAAAACCAGATAAGATTTATGTTTTAGAGAATGTATAATTTTCTTAATAGGTAATTCACAAAGAGTGTAATGTTTCAGTGGACGCAGGAGTATGAGGTATCAATGGAGCAATTGGGGGAAACAATGATTTCCGATGTAGTATTGCTATTCCAGATTTTGACAAAGAGTTCATCCCGTCTTATGATTCCTCAAATAAGGCAGTCGGCAGTATTTTGGGTCGGATGCTTTATGGACAGGGGCATCTAGTAGTTTATGAACCGTGACGGTTTAATAAGGCGTAAAGTAACGGCTCAACAAATGAAAAGGAAATGTTAAAGGTCCTATGTGATATTACACATTTCTGATGTTTTGTGAATGGTAGAAAATTTAAAGTTGTGACTGATCATGCGTCATTGAACTGATTGTTTAGTCTAAATGATCCCTCTTCTCGTTTGCC
Source organism: Schistocerca gregaria (assembly GCF_023897955.1). Classification (NCBI taxonomy): domain Eukaryota; kingdom Metazoa; phylum Arthropoda; class Insecta; order Orthoptera; family Acrididae; genus Schistocerca; species Schistocerca gregaria. Next base: position 413,968,979 of record NC_064925.1, on the reverse strand, counting down.
ACATTGGGCCCTCAAGCTAATACGTTTAATTACGAGGTTGTCGGGCATAAGACACACAAACGATGTTACATTAAGTCGCAAAACAGCCTTGTTTAGTGTATTGGGCAAGAGTTTATTGGAACAGCAGGGTGCATAGGCAGACGATAACGATTATCAAGCCTTTAAGTCACAGCCGCACGCTTTAATACTTGAAGATTTGTTTTACAGACTTCCGAAATTGGGGCCACGTATCGCAGTTCCAAGAGTTCTTCAAAAGGAACTGATACAACAGGCTCATGACCAGCTGTCATCAGTTGTTGATTGCCGACGGACAACAGACAGGCTTATTACGGAATGGTTTTGGTGGAGGAATAGGAAGCGTGTCAAAGAATGTCTACCATGCCCTGAGGGAGAGGATATTTTGCACTAGAGAATCCCTTCGCTGAGGTCAACAGAGGAGACGAAGCCATTTTAAATGCTTGAGCTCGACATTTACTATCCACAGTACACCTGTACGCATGTACTTATGGCTATAGAACTCTTTTGCGGCATATAGTAATGATATCAATACCAGATCAACAGTCCAGTACAGTGGCACTAGTATTATATTGGATATTGGAGATTTTAGTCCCCAATAACTTAATTGCCGACCAGAGAACGAGCTTAGTTTTGGAACCTACGGAGCAGATGTGTCATGTATTGCGTATTCGGAAGTTACAAAAGAGTCCGTTCCACCCGCAAACCAAAAGTTGAATTGAGCACCACCATAAGACCATTTTCAAAATGCATACCCTTAATGATGACTGTGATATCTATTTTCTATATATAGTTTGCACGTGCAACTCGAAGGTTGACATGGTAGCAGTTATGTCTCTACCTGAGCCAGTATACGGGTCGAAAATTCCGTCCCACTTTGACGCTTTAAGTCCTAAATTAGGCGCCAACAGCGAAGCAGTGAAGAAGTTTGTGAGAAGAAATCGGGAGGTGTGGAAAGACGTACAAAAGGCGAACACGAAGGCCATGGACCGCCGAATAGGCTAATGGGCAGACTACCACAGTACCGTGTACGGCAGAGGGTATTGGTCGCTAATCCCAGTACGCCAGAAGGAAAGACGAAGAAAATCTTGATCAAATATCACAGACCATATCTGGTCGTGGGGATGAACACGCCGGTTAACGGAAAGGTACAGGTTCCTACCAAAATGTATGTCGTGCACATCAGGCTGGTGAAACTATTTAAGAGTATTTTGGATGCTGTGCCACAGTTACCTGTGTCCTTAGTGGGATAATCTGGAGAAGGCAGAATGTAGGAACCTCGTCCGTTAGACAATTCGAGGCACTAGGATGCCTAATACCTTGAGGTCACGTAATTAATAATGTTGTTGGATTATTTAGTGTGGTATGTTAGTGCTAAATTTATACTTGATATTTCTCTTATGTATACTTTTTGCATTGTCTTGTGATCGGGTGGATTTAGTGTTTTCGTATCATTGCAAGATATATTTTTCTTTTATTACTATACTATTATTATCAGGTTCTTGTTACTATTGTTTCTTCTTTCTGCTTGCCGTTAGTTCCTATCTTTGGAAGGAGAGCGTTGATAGACTGTTTCTTTCCTCAGGTGACGATTTTGTGATGTCATCCTGAATGATGGAATGGTCCTTGGTTTGTCATACATTATCGGGAGAGGAGCAGAACGCTTGGTTGTCGGTCAACAACTGGTATGATTTGGGTTGTTCTCTAGGCAATCGTATGTCTTCCTTATGAGGCATCAGCGGATATTTAAATGATGAATGAAATTGGTATTTTGAAAGATTTTCTTTCGGAATTGTTTAAAGAGATACAGGGAAGTGACGGTTATTTCGGGACTTACAAGTGAGCTGTGATAGTCACAGTTTATCTACGGTAAATTATGAGCGTAGTTACCACAGCTGGTAGATATTGTATCACTTACTATAGTTAAGAGGAAAAGAGATTGGTTAATTGGGGGAGATTATTAATAAAAATATTGTCCTTCACACCAGATGAGGCGGATGTTCCGAAATTGAATTATTCACTTGGTCATATTCAAAATGCGGCCGATTCCTATGATGAGTGCCGTGGAATGGAACTCAACTCGGGGCGGATTTCCCTCTTCCGTTTACACTCACTGGTATGACTGTCATGACACTGACGCGGAATTACTGTATTGGCCGGAAGGGCCATTAAGGGAATTACCCTTCGGGAATTTAGCTCAACTTAATGCCACCCTCAACCCTGAACTTACGCGTTCGTTAGACAAATTTATGTAATGACAGGAGGTGAAAATTTTAATGGAGGTGATATACAAAATCGTAAGCACGAGGTTATATCGATAATTATTTCATCTACCAGTGCCTGCTTCTACTAGGTATTTGTCTATTTTATTTCTGTAATAAATGCAGAAGGGGACAGAGTTTACAGAACAACCGGCACACCAGTTTCCAGCCAAATGGTTAACCGTCATAGGCCATGGAACAACTGACGGGAGTAGAGTCTCTATACTAGGTAGCATAAACATTAGACTGAAGACTGTATTGTAGTTAGGTTCTCGAAATCGCACTTTGAGAATTAGTATATCAAGGAGAAACAAACATAGGTCATCTCAGGGCTGCAATCTGGGTGTTGCAATCAGCACAGCACAGATTTCTTTTGGTTAACGCTAATTTTAATTAAAGATTCGTCTTGGAAGACACGGGAGATCTTTCGAAAGAAAGGAGGTGTGTAGCAGCCGGAAAAAAGTTCGGTGCCCCAATTGTGAATATTTTAAACGTTTTATTTTAACAAGCGGCTAGTCTGTAGAGGCCAGCCCTGCTGATGTGCTAATCGAGTAAGCTTTTAGATTGCACTTTTGAAATTATGCTAAGACTTTCTGGAAAAAAGGCTTGACACACTAGACATAGGGGAGTCACATAGAACCGTAAAATCCTCAAAACGTCGTGACCACCAGTAAAATGATGTATTATATCTACATCTACATCTACATGGATACTCTGCAAATCACATTCAAGTGCCTGGCACAGGATTCATCGAACCACCTTTACAATTTCAATCTTGTATAGCGCGCGGAAAGAATGGACGCCAATATCTTTCCGTACGAGTTCTGCTTAAAGGCGTTGACAAACGTCAACAGGGACAGATGAAAATTTGTACCCCGACTGGGACTTCAACCCGAGATGATCTGCTTCTAATCAGATGCTCTATCCATCTGAGCCACCGAGGACACATAGGATAGGGCGAATGCAGTGATTTACCTATAGAACGCCTCCCGAGAATCGCACATTTTCACATTATTTTCCCGCACTTCATTCGTAGTGTCCCCACCCTTTATACTCATTATTCGTGGCGCGTTGCCGATTCCCGTAAAAGTTCGGGTATTGTTTTTGCATCCGCGCAGAGGAAGAAGATGGTCAAGTGGCCAGTGAGACTTAACTATATATATACTAAGATGCTGTAGATTCTTCCAAATTTGTGATATATCTCCTTCAGTATGTGACTGTCAGTACAATTTCAATCACAGCTTTATCTAACACTGGACTGAGTGCCACTGAACAGGAAACAATAAAGAATCAAAGGGAAATGAATCAATGTTGAGGTAATTGTTGATGTCAACCCTGAGAAATAGAACGTCCATGTGTTCTAAGGTCACGTAATGCTATTATTTCTGGAGTAAGGCGATCGTTATGGGAAGTCGTATCTGCTACCAAGCGGGGGAGACCTTATGACCAACTCCCTTAAACGTAAACTTTCCGATTTAGCTTAAACGAAAATACGTAAAAAAATCATAGAATCTGGAAGAAGACTGCATTTAAGAAAGTAAATATTTTCTTAGGAAATTTGAAAGTATAAAGTACCTGAATAGGTATCAATATTTTCAAAAGGTGGGCATTAAGTTCCGCTCCCCTCTGTCCACCTCCCTTGGTATCCCATGGGTTAATGATGTTACAGCTACTGCAGCACTGAGGGGTCAATCAGACGAAGAAGTACTTTGTGTGACTGAATATGTGTTTAACATGAGAGGCCAGTTCGTATGTGGCATACCATGAGATCCAAAGTAAAGCACAGTCGTTTTAGCAGTTGGTTGCTGGATTACGCCAGTGTTACAAAAAGAAAATACCATAGGAATTTTTCGCGAGGAGCTCAATACTTTTAATTTGAACTGTGATAAGTCCATGGAAATATTTTCAGGCAGGATTTGCGAAGTTAACCCTCAACATATGTGCGTTCCAAAAAAGCAGGAGCCAACAACGTGTTATCGCAGGAGGCTGCAGCTCTTAGGACTGTGGCGCAATTTGAGGAAATATATTTTGTCATGAAGCAATAGGTAGCTCACTGATTTATCCCTTCTGAGGTGAGGTGCTACAGGTGTGTTCGCAAGGGCCATAGGAGGAAATAGTGGATAATTGGTTCAAATGACTCTAACCACTATGGGACCTAACATCTGAGGTCATCAGTCCCCTAGACTTAGAACTACTTAAACGTAACTAACCTTAGGACATCACACACATCCATGCCCGAGGCAGGATTCGAACCTGCGACCGTTGCAGTCGCGCGGTTCCGGACTGAGCGCCTTAACCGCGAGACCACCGCGGCCGGCGACGGTACGTGAGTTTACCATTACGGAAACCAAGTTTGAAGTGCATGTGGATGTTTTACCACGTTTGGGTTAACTTTGGAAAAACTCTTCAGTTCACTGAAAATTTGTTTCACTTGGGTAATACACTTGCAAACGAAGCGACATAGGAAGGCTTACGTGTCATGAAGGTGATGCCAGCTAAAATGCAGGCGAGTTCGTTAAAGATTGATCAGCAGGTATGGAAATGAAAGCGTTTTTAAGTTTTCACGTTATTTATTATTTCCTTACTGTGTATTACCGGTATCATTGGTGTAGTACCTCTAGATACGCAGAACTCAATATGCTGTGTATTTTTAAAATGAAGGGCGAGGTTACTCGCAGCAAACGAGTCAAAGAAACTTTTAAAAATATTGTATACCATTTGTCCTCTTTCTGTATGTATGCTTGGACTGATTTTGGTACCGGTGTCGTCTGCTACCAGACCTAATTCTGTTTGTTGTATATTAGACCAAAGATCCTTTACATATGTGGGGATCATTAGCAGACCCAAGTCTGATCGTTGGGGATTCATGTCCCTGGACTATAACACTTGAATTACTAAGTACAACATTCTGCATTTACTTCGATATATATGACATTATCCACTGGTTGACTGTACAATCAGTTTCACAAAATTTCTATATATCTAGAAGAATATTGGGATTCATACGGTCAGAAGCCTTAAGTAGGTTGCAGGAAATACCAACCTATGCTACTTCATAATTTAATCATTGTTAAACTTGGCGAGTTAACATGTAAATGGCTTCCTCAATAGAGCACCACTTTTGAAACCCTACCTGTGATTTTCTGAGGATATTTTCAATGCTAAGGTGAGATACTACTCTACAAAAAATCTCCTTCTCAGTTATTTTTTCAAATCATGTCAGCAGTGAAACAGGTCTATAGCTGAGTTAGTGATGCAATACGTAGTTCGGATAAGACAGGATATATTAAATGGAAACAAATACGTAATACAGTGGAAGAAGGAGAGTCAGGTAGTATCAGAGAAACTGTAGGAGGCAATGAGTTCCGATACAGTATTGGTTATTTCAGATATTTGAAAATGGTTCATATTCTCTAACGAAGCTTGTAATGGACAGTCGGATGTATTCTGTGTCAAACGCAGTAAAATAATGCGTAAAGTAACCACTGAAGAACCGAATGCCAGTGAGAGTGGCCGAGCGGTTGTAGGCGCTGCTCCAACGGTCGCAGGTTCGAATCATGCCTCGGGCATAATTGTGTGTGATGTCCTTATGTTAGTTAGGTTTAAGTAGTTCTAAGTTCTGGGGGACTGATGACCTCAAATGTTAAGTCCGATAGTGCTCAGAGCCATTTGGACCATTAACCGAAGCGTTAACGGCCATATGCGATATTATACATTTCTGGTGTTTCATGTCTGGTAGACGATTTAAAGTTTAGGCTGATCTGAGTCAATTAAATGGTTGATTTGTCTAAGAGACTCATCTACTGGTTTGCTTCAGTGCCTTCTCAAGTTCAGTGAGTATGATTACGAGGTTGTCTACACAAATGCAGATAAATTAAGTGGCAAAGTAGCCATTCTGAGTACTCTGGACAAGATTATATTGAAAGACCAGAAAGCGCAGGCAGATAGTAAAGGGTGATAGGCTTTTAAGTCAAACTGCACTTTATCATGCATGAGGATATTCGGTACACAATTCCAAAAGAAAGTGTTAAGTGTTACAACGGGCTAATGAGCGTGTTATTTCAGATCGTGGCGAACTACGATCAACAGATAGGCTTACTGCGGAATGGTTTCGGTTTGGAACAGGAAGAGTGGCTTGGTGAAATATTTGAAAGACTGTGTACCATGTGCTCAGAGAGTGAATACTTTGCACTAGAAAATCCCTTCGCAAAGGTTACCAGAGGCGTCGATGTCAATTTAAATGCTTATTCAAGACATTTGATAACCATAGCCAGAACACCAGTAAACAATACGTATGTGCTTACGATCATCAATGTTTCTCACGGTATCTAGTAATAATAGCAATTCCAGATAAAAAGGCCAGTACTGTAACACAAGTATTTATTAACAATTGGACACTGAAGATTGGAGTGCCTGATAACTTAGCTATAGACCGGGGTACGAACTTATTTTCAGTATCTACATCCAGCTGTGCTGTATATAGCATATTAGGAAGTTATGAACGAGCCCTTTCTATCCAGAAGCCGGCCGCGGTGCTAGGCGCTTAGTCCGGAACCGCGAGACTGCTACGGACGCAGGTTCGAATCCTGCCTCGGGCATGGATGGAAAGTGAGAATAAGACCATTTCCTAACTATGAAGATTTTAGTTGAATGCCAGACACGACGACTGGGATACCCATTTTGCATTACTAGCGAACAACTTAAAGGTTCAAATTGGAACTGTCATGTCACTATGTGAGATGCGGGATTAAATTGGATACTCAATTTGACTTTTTGGGGTCCTAAATTACTATCGAATAGCGAACCAATGAATAAGAGAAGTAAGGTGCAAAACCCGTACACAAAGGTTCTGGAACGCCAGGAACAGCGAAATAGGCGCACTGGTAGCCTGCCTCAGTGTCGCAGAGGGCAATGTGTGTTAACTACTAGCCCCTATAAACCAAAGAGGAAGACAAATAATTTCTTGACTAAACATCGCGAGCCGTACCACGTCGTTGATATGACCTCAACTGTTAACGGAAAGGTACAGTCTCCTACCAAATTTACAATGTCTATCCTGCACGTTGGACTGGTTAAACAGTTTAAGAGTGCTTTGGACGCTTTGACCGACCCGGTAAGATTAGGTGAAGCTGGTGCAAAGGAGAAACGTAATCGTCTAGACAGCGTAAAGCACATGGCATGCCTACGGTCTGGCGTCGTTGTTGTTGCATTATTTGAAATATTATGTTGGTGTTGGATTTATTCTTGATATTTGTGTTATGGGTATTTTGTGCATTGTTTTGTTTTCAGGGTATTTATTGTTTTCATGTCTTTGCCACATGTGTTTTTTATTACTGTAGTTTCATTGTCAGGTACTTGTTACTGTTGTTCTTGTTGCTATCTGTCGTTAGTTACTCGTTTCGGAAGGAGGACACTAGTGATAGATTGTTCCTTTCCTCAGTTGGCGAACTTGTTATGACATCCTCGATGATGGGAATGGTCCTGGATTTGCCATACTTCATCGGGAATGGCGCAGAATGTTTAGCTGTCGCACATATGTTTGTTTAAGATATATATATCATAAGGCAGTCGGATGCCTTCCTTATGAGACATCAGTGGTCATTGAAATCAACACATCAGAGAAATAAAATTCCGAGACTGCTAGATTTTGTTTCGGATTGATATACAGATGCACTGGGAAGTAACGTTTTTTAGGGAGGTGCTCAAGGAGTATCATAATCACAGTAAATTAAGAGCACACTTATCACAGCTTGTATATGTTGGCCACAACCTGTTATCTGTAGGAAGTAGAGGAGGAGGAGTAGGAGATTAGTGTTTAACGTCCCGTCGACTACGGGGTTATTACAGACGGAGCGCAAGCTCGGGTGAGGGAAGGATGGGGAAGGAAATCGTCCGTGCCCTTTCAAAGGAACCATCCCACCATTTGCCTGAAGCGATTTAGGGAAACCACGGAAAACCTAAATCAGGATGGCTGGAGACGGGATTGAACCGTCGTCATTCCGGATGCGAGTCCAGTGTGCTAACCACTGCGCCACCTGGCTCGGTGTTTGTAGGAAGTGAACTTGGTTAAATGCAGGAGAAAAATTAATAAAAACCTTGTCCGCGATAGCAGAGTAGGAGAAGTTCCTAAATTAAACGATGTGCTTGGTCATTTTGAAAAAGCGGTATTGCTATGAGAAGTGAGGTGCTTTGGCTTTCATCCTGGGAAGGGTTTCTGTCTTAGGTGTACACTCACTTGTGTGACTGCCAATACACTAACGCGGAATTCACTGCATTGGCCAGAGGGGCCATTAAGCGTGTTACACTTCCAGAATTGAGAGCACCTTGAGGCCACCCTCACCCCTGTACTTACACATTCATTACACATATTTATCGATTCATAGCAGGTGGAAATTTCAGTGGAGCGGATGTTACATTATATCCACAACATTCAAGAAAATCGTCAAATCATGATTAAATAGATGATTTTCAGCAACGAAGATGTCGTGTCTTTACTAGGTATTTGCATATTTCATTTATGCAGTAATCGCAGAAGGGCACAACCTACAGATCAGCCGAGACACCAGTTGCCAGACGAGTTTTTAGCAGGCAATGGCCGTGGGAACGATTGATGTACGTAGAAGTTCTGTATGAGGTGGTATAATCTTTACATTCAGGATTGTATTGCTGTAAGGTCCAGGTCCCCTCCCATTAAGAGTCAGCTCATGCTGTAAATGGATAAGGAAGGACCCATGTGGTACACCTCAGGAATGGAAGGCTCGGTCCTGGAAGATTCTGGACGAATCTTTCGAAAGAGGGGATGTGTGTTGCACACCAAAAATTTAGCTGCGCGAGTTGAGATTATCTTAAACGTGTTATTCCCACTCGCGGCTACGCAGTAGAGGCAAGCCTGTCCGAAGTGCTAACAGGGTAAGCCTTTTGACTTGGACGGGCGAGCCACGTTGAACTTCAATGCCGAATCATAGTATGACCAAGAGTGAGCTGATGTTTCATAAGAGACACTTGCGCACTACCGAGAAACTAACGCGTTGCAAATTTCACTGGATGTAGGAGCCTGTACTCGGGGCACAGCGAGCAAGTAAAAGCTGAAAGCCAAGTAACATGAAATAAACATACTCGTCCCCCTATAATAGTACCAAGTCGGACTCGTAGTTGTATGGTTATAAGTGATCGAGCGTAGGAATTCAAAGCATGACGCAATGCCTCCATTCTGTCTGCTTATTAAACTGGAGAGAATGCTGTCATCTGTCTTACAGAGAAACTATGACCCAGCCTTGGTGATGGAAATCTGTTGGCAAACCTGGCAACGAGGCACACCATGTCTGTGGCGTGATGGCTGCGGGATTTGCGCGAAGTTTGATGATGTGGGGAGTTTGGGCCCAGCCAATCTCCACCCCCTGAGATACTTTGGTCGATGGACTACCAGATGTCTACAGTCTCGCTGCGAGAGATGCTCACTCGCGGTCTCCTAGAAACCTAGACGTCTTTGGCCACCGGCGGTGCATGATTAGCTGAGTGGTCTAAGGCGCTGCAGTCATGGGCTGTGCGGCTGTTCGCGGATGAGGTTAAAGTCCTCCCTCGGGCATGGGTGTATGTGTTTGTCCTTACGATAATTTAGCTTAACTAGAGTGAAAAGTTATGGACTGATGACCTCAGCAGGTAACTGGATTTGCAATGTAGATTAGAGTTGTGGTTTTTCTACGTCCTACATAGAAGTCAATAGTTCACATGCTATTACAGGGAGTCATATCTGGAGTAGGAATAGTACCCTACAAACATGATGTCATTGTAGTGGAAAAAGGACATGAGTTTGGTTAATAAAGTTGTGTTTGAAAATTAAAGTTTCCTTCAAACTACCACCTCTACAATCACCTTTGTTTGAACAGAGAGATTGTTAAGAAGTTAGAGACTCGAGTCGTTTGTGCATTGAGAGAGCATGTCGAGTATAATGGAATATAGAACAATTTATATTAAAATTATTTGTTTCATTACTATTAGTAAGAATCTGGATTTTAAAAAAATATATATATTTGGAGTGGGCATGCGGTGGATTGTGGAAAGAGGCTGTCAGCTAGAGCTGATTGTGCTCCTGTGATCATCAACACAGTTTTTCCAATGAATAATTAATGTTTGTGGAGCGATAATGTAACTTTTAGTACATGACTCCTACAAGGATTTAATGTTTACACTGATGTGTCGATTTGATACAATTTCTGAATCTAGTACTACTTGTGGTATTCTGCAAAATGATACTATAGCTCCTGTTGATGGTCTATAGAGACGTAATTCAGTTTCAAAACAAAATTAAAAAATGAATAATATGCTAATGTTCCAAGAATTATGGGATTTGAGTCTAATGTGAAGGGGCCTAATTAAATGTTAGCCCCAGAACTAGTAGAAAGGAACGTAGAGTGAAATTACAAACTAGTACGAATTGGTTTAATGGTAACTTGCTGGATGTTCCCAGTCAACAACGAGGCAGTGCTATTCTACTACAGAGACGAATTCAGAATTTAGTGCAGAAGTTTGAATTCACTGTGGAAGACATTTCAAGAAAACTTAGTGCATTACCACTCGATTAAGGTAAGAGCTGCAGAGAGGCTCTCTGCTGTGAAAAAAATAAGAGTGGTTTCTGTAGATGAGAGTCCAGTAGCTATCATGACAAAATTACTGTTCACTTTGCAGATACAAATTATTTATCATATATAAAACAGTTGTACAGAACTGCAATCATAATTCTATAACTGAGTTTCTACTCTACTACTCTCGAAGAACTCTCTTGAACTGTAGAGTGGATCGATTATTAACAACTTATAGAACTTACTTATACAACTTACTCCTAAAATTGTTGAAAGCGGTATTGATTGGACAATATGTCAGTTTATTCAAAAAGTTCAAACAGTTTACTTTACAAAAGTTACCTATTTTTAGAGTCTAATCTAGGAATATCATAGCTAACACTTGGTTCAAGAATCATAAAAGAAGATTGTATACATGGAAGATGCCTAGGGATACTGACAAGTTTCAGGTAGGTTATATAATGGTAAGACAGAGATTTAGCAAGCAGGTTTTAAATTATAAGACATTTCCAGGGGCAGATGTGCACCCCGACGACTATATTTTGGTTATGAACTGCAAATTAAACCTGAAAGAACTGCAAAATGGTGGGAATTTAAGGAGATGGGACCTGGATACACTGATAAACCAGAGGTTGTACAGAGTTTCAGGGAGAGCATAACGTACATTAGACAGGAATGGGAGAAAGAGATACAGTAGAAGAAGAATGGGTCGCTCTGAGGGATAAAGAGGTGAATGCAGCAGAGGATGAAGTAGGTAAAAGAAGAGGGCTAGTAGAAATCCTTGGGTAAGAGAAGAAATATTGAATTTAATTGATAAAAGGAGAAAATATAAAAACGCAGTTAATATAGCAGGCAAAAAGGAATACAAACGTGTCAAAAATAAGATCGACAGGAAGTGCAAAATGGCTAAGCAGGGATGGTTAGAGGACAAATGTAAGGATGTACAGAGTTATCTCACTAGGGGTAAGATAGACACTGCCTACAGGAAAATTAAAGAGACCTTTGGAGAAAAGTGAAACCACTATTATGAATGTCAAGAGCTCAGATGGTAACCCAGTTCTAAGCAAAGAAGGGAAAGCAGAAAGGTGGAATGAGTATATAGAGGGTCTACACAAGGGAAATGTACTTGAGGAAAATATTATGGAAATGGAAACGGATGGAGATGATACAACGTGAAGAGTTTGATGGAGCACTGAAAGATCCGAGTCGAAACAAGGCAGCGGGAGTAGGCAACATTCCATTAGAACTACTGACGGCTATCTGGTGAGCAAGATGTATGAGACAAGCGAAATACCCTCGGACATAAAGAAGAATGTAATAATTCGAATCCCAAAGAAAGCAGGTGTTGACAGATATGAAAATTAGCGAACAATCAGTTTAATAAGTCACAGCTGCATAATACTACCGCGAATTCTTAACAGACGAATGTAAAAAATGTTAGAAGCCAACTTCGGGGAAAATCGGTTTGGAATCCGTAAAAAATATTGGAACACGTGAAGCAATACTGACCCTACGACTTATCTTAGAAGAAAATTAAGGAAAGGCAAACCTATGTTTGTATCATTTGTAACTTAGAGAAAGCTGTTAACAATCTTGACCGGAATACTCTCGTTCAAATTCTGAAGTTGGCAGGGGTAAAATACAGGGAGCGAAAGGGTATTCACAATTTGTACAGAAACCAGATGGCAGTTATAAGAGCCATGGGTCATGAAACGGAAGCAGTGGTTGGGGAGGGAGTGAGACAGGATTGTAGCCTATCCAAGATGTTATTCAATCTGTATATTGAGCAAGCGGTGAAGGATACAAAAGAAAAATTCTGAGTAGGTATTAATATACATGGAGATGTAATAGAAGCTTTGAGGTTTGTCGATGACATTGTAATTCTGTCAGAGACAGCAAAGGATTTGGAAGAGCAGTTGAACGGAATGGACACTGTAATGAAAGGAGGGAATAAGATGAACATCAAAAAAAGCAATAGGAGGATAATGGAATGTAGTCGAATTAAGTCCGGTGATGCTGAGGGAATTAGATTAGGAAATGAGACACTTAAAGTAGGAAAGGAGTTTCCCTATCTGGGGAGCAAAATAACTGATGATGGTCGAATTAGAGAACAAATAAAATGTAGACTGACAATGGCAAGGATAGCATTTCTGAAGAAGAGAAATTTGTTAACATCGGGTATAGATATAAGTGTCAGGAAGCCGTTTCTGAAAGTATTCGTACGGAGGCCTGTCGTGTCAAAATCTTCTGGGCTGTTTTCAGTGAATATAAATGACAAAAAGAGATAAAGTTTTATCATCATCACTATTTTTGTCTTAGTGAACAAAGGGCTGCATTTTACCCTTGGGCTAATTTCAAAACTATTTGTAGCAGCTATTTCAGAATCAGTACTACGTCACAGACATGACATGAGTGACCACATAACAACAGCCCATGTGTGTGTGAAGCTAAAAAAGCCAAATTAAGCTGTGCAAATATATTTATTTCCACCTGGATCAAATAATCTCTTTATGAGGTAGGACGGCTTTAATATCTTTCTAAGGCATGATTAATGTGAAGTTGCCAATTTCGATTGGAATCAATCTATTGTCCTAGAAACTCTCCAGACGTTTGGAGATTTGGAGAAAATCAAATGGAGTGTAACAGGAGAATAAAGAATTATGACAGTACTTGAATGAGAGAGTTTCTAAAAGTGAAAAAATGTTGAGGTCATTGTTACAGCAAAGGTCGTGTGCCAGATAATAGTGATTTATATTCTGTTCAAGCATATGAATGAGATCCTGTAGCTCGTTATGAAAGGAGGAGAATTCTTCACCAACATGGTCATTTTAATCATGATGCTGGAAACTATGAAATGAAGCATGGTTTTCAATATAACCATTTGTTGCCTGTTCTAAAATTTCAAGTTTTCATAATTACATTAAATAGTACTTATCCTCATGCTTGATTAGACTAGTTTGATTTTGTATTTCCTTCCACATTTCTAGCCGATCACAGAACTGATTTTGTACGTGGCTGTTTGGTAGGTGACCTTAGTACGTGAAACTGTGAACCATATGACTAGTTTTATCAGATATTCCTGTTAGAAGATTGGTCTGAAGCAGCGCAAGACATAATCTTTGGCACACTTGGTTATGAAAAATATTAATAATACTCATTTTATAAATCCTGCTTCATTCTTTGAATGAATAGTGTGGAAAAATAAATTTTTAACAATACTTACAATCCTATTGAACTGAATTATAATTGACGTGGAAAATTTCCTCCCAAGTTGAGCCATATTATTATTCCTGGTCAGGTAAATGGGTAGTTAGTGGGTTTTGAAATTTGCTCCAAGAATTAGAATATGACAATGCTGAAGAGAATGGATGTGGTAGAAGCAACAGTAAGTTATTTATCCTCATCTGAGGCCACAGAGCAGTTGGAATAATGATCAGCAACAATGTGATACATATTGTGATAGGTATGGGAACGGAAACTGGAGGAATCGGAGGAATTATGTGATTGCAATGAAAGCAACAATTTTAGGAGTGGTAATAGTGATTAGATTAGAAGACTGTTACGTCAAATCAAGATGCTGAAGAGAATAGTAGTCACTGACATTGACAAGTCCCTATTTTGTAGAAGTACGCTTATTTTATCCACAGAAAAATGTTCGAGTGGGTAGCCCATAGACCCATAGCCACATAACAGAAAACTGATGTGCGCGGCTGATATGAGTGCTGAAAGCAGATTGAAAAATGCCTGTGAGAAATTGAATATGTTGACTATTCTATGTTTGAGTTACCTATTGATAAGTGATAGACAGGAAAATCTCAATTCTCTAAAGAGTCCAACGTTTCAAATATATTTCACCTTGTGTTTAAGGTGTTGGAAGCCAGTCATCTGGGATGAGCGAGTCAGCATTTCACAGATCTGAAGTTGTAGCTTTATGGACTATTCCTTCTTTACCTTGGGCTCAAGTGAAAGGAATGATTAACAGAAAAGGAGCAGGGATGAAGGGACAAGTCAGTATTGATTTTCTTTGTCAAGGTTATAGCTTCATCCGAATTTAGTAACTGTGTGAAATTTGGCTAGTGATACGATTTTAGGGGCTGATAACTTGTTGAAATACCAAGAAGTGATGGCCTTTGGCTGTGTTGTAGTGAGTTTTATGTATAATGATGGTATGTTAAAGCATGAGGGAAGAGTTGCCTGATGTGACTGAGTATGGTGTTCAAGCAGTCTTATTTCATCATTTGCAATGAGGTCGTTGAACTTCACAATAAATATTGAGTTGGAGTAAGTGTGCTGAAGTGGTAGGCGAATTACTGAAAAGCCATTTATTTAGTGTACTGCGACATAATTCTTCAATATTTTCAGTGCATCCAGGGACAGTTGTTGCATTATGGACATGATTTCCCTGGTTGTTATCATGTTTTCGATTAATTTTTGCGGTACGGCTAGATGTCTTTTTCTACTTAGTGTTGATAAAGGGATTTTACTATGAGCCACAAGTCTAGCACCGATTTTTCGATGAAGTTTTGTGTGATGTACATGTTGACACAATAAGTTTATTGATCATCTGAGGTGATGTTCACTGTGAGTCCATTCATAAATACTTTAATGTGAATGGATTACATGTGAATTATGCGCAGAAGAGCCAAATAAACTAGTACAACTGTGGAATATAGCGTAGGGCCCCGCGAGCACGCAGAACTGCTGCAACACTATGTGGTATGGAGTATGTTGAGTAATGTTCATGCGTGGGGATTTTTTAGGTCAAAGAAGTGTTTAAACACAGAAGAGTGCTACTGAAGGCACTATGTAGCAATTCTAGACGTGTGGGGTACCACACTGTCCTGATGGATTTGCCCAAGTCGATCGGAATGCACAGTGGGCATGAATGGATTCAGGTGATCAGACAGAATGCTTATGCACTTGTCATCCGTCAGAGTCGTATAAGAGGTTCCATATCACTGTAAATGCACACATCCCACACCATTACACAAGCTTCCACCAGTTTGAACAGTCCTCTGATGGCGACCAGGCATAATTTTTCCAGTGATCAACAGTCCAATGATGTGCTGATGGTCTAGTCAAAGTGTAAAGTATTGTATCGTGCAGTCATCAGGGTACAGGAGTCGGCCTTCGCCTCCAGAAGCCCATATCGATGCTGTTTCTTTGAAAGGTTCGCAAGCTGACACCTTCAAACTATATTATTGTTTTTAAGGAATTATACTACCAGATTCCGTATATGTGTGGTGTGAGAAAAGTAATGTCGCAGACAGCACTTGAACGATCTAGCAGTGCTATGTACACTGGCGTGATCGTCGCTTTCTGACAGTCTGAGTTTTCAGCTCCTTACATGAATCATGTGATTTTTGGTAGCCCCCATCAGTGAAGTTAAGTTTTTGTTTTGTGTTTACAGTAATGGAACAGCGGAATTTAGAACGACGTTATTCAGTCACGTTTATTGTTAAACTTGGGGAATCAATGAGTGCGATCATTCAAAAGTTGAAACAGGCCTGTAGGAAAAAAATCCTTGTTAAGAGCACAAATTGTTCGCTGGCAAAAATCATTTTTGGAAGGCTGATAGCCCGATGAAGATGAATCTCGCTTACCGAGGCCTTCAAAATCAAAAACCGACGAGAACGTCGAACGTGTGCATGGTCTTTCGAGACCAGACGGATATTTAACAATAAAGATAATGGGTGAACTGTCAAACTTGACAACTTTCACGTTAAATAAAAAATCTGACAAGATTTGCACATGTGGAAGGTTTGTGCCAAAATCGTGCTGAGAAATCTCACAATTCAGAAGAACAACAATTGAAGAAACACGTGTGTTGGTGGTCATGAGAAGACTGCTATTAACTGCGAATGTTTCATTAGTGTAATCATCGGTGTTGAATTGAGGATTATTGAGTATGATCCTGAGACAATGGGGCAAAGGGAGGAGTGGCACACTGAGACACCTTCTCCACCAAAGGAAGCTCGAATGAGAAAATCAAAAATAAAAAAAAGCTTGTATTAACTTTTCTGACTGTAGGGAAATCATGCACAATGAATTTGTTCCTTCAGGACAAACTGTCAACCTTGTGTTATGCAAGGATATCCTTAAAACTCTCAGGAGAAGATTAAATCGAGTGAGACCGACTGTACATGCAGACGAATGGACTCTGAATCGTGATAGCGTTTCATTTAACACAACCATTTCCTTCACGGATCTTGTCACCACAAAAGGCATTCCTTCTGTCCCACAGGAACCCTAGTCACCTGATCTGTGTCCCTGTCATGCATTTTCTGTTGGCGAAACTAAGAATTTCTTCAAAGGACGTCGTTTTGGGACTCTGGAAAAATACTGAAGGCCGTAGGACTCAAAGCCTTTCGGCGCTGCTGCCAAGCCTGGGAAGAATGATTATACCGACGTAAATTTACCGAAAGAAACTACTGTGTAGGAACCAATTCTCGAAAAAAAACTTGGTACACCAAAAATCAGTCACATTACTTTCCTAATATACCGAGGATATTTCATATTTTTTATGTTATCTCAACCGAAAAATTTAAGTCTCAGTAGTAGATGTCACTTTCTACAATGAAGGACGTTTCCAGTATTTCCAAGTTGAGGGCCTTAGTTACACATCAGCATCTCTTTAAAAAGTATATTGAGAGAAAACGTCAAAAACAATTACGGAAATGGCTTTTTTATATTTTTTGTGGTGTTCATAAAACCAGCATTACACCTTATCGAAAGTGTGTAGTAATTGCTAAGACTGTGCTAAAGGTATTTCCAAATCTGGACCATGATCGCATATCAGTTGGCTTTTAAAAATTATCTTGTTAATATAGTTCAACAACAATTAACGACTTTTTCAAAAACTTTTTCAGGGTGTTCAATGTGTCGCCCCCCATCCTCATGGTAATGCACATTATGTAAAATGTGTTGGCATTACGGGAGTTAATCAGTCTTTTAACGTAAAGTTTAGTATCTACATTCTAATAATATACCTTTTAGCAGTTCTGTATGCAACGATTAAATAAAATCTTTTTAGATATTTACCTTCGAATAATTGTTGGTGTTGCAATATTGTATATGTGGCTTTATTGTTATTGTGGAACTAAAAAAATTGATACTCATGAATTAGATTTCTATAATGTCAAGCATGTAGTCTTCACCATGAAGTTAGCATTAATAAAACCTAGCTTCAGTATTATCACACAAACTTAATATTCATTGCTAAGTGGCTTCCTTTCCTTATGTGAGTATAAAGGATATTTTTCTCTTGTTTTGCATGAGTTTATAACGTCCCGAAATGAATCTTTTCAGAACACGTTACAGAACTGATCACAGAATGAAATTTCAGTTAGGGATTTGGTGAGACGGCTACAGTTGTTTGCAGTGCATAGTAATACACAATGCGTTGGATACTTACATATTGTGATGTTTACATATTTAAATTGTAATTGTTTTCTGTCCTGCAGTGGTGATTAATTCCGGCACGGTCTAGCGTTGAGTGACATGGTATTGAAGAGCCTCAGAGATCGATTATTTTTCGCATTTTGCAACATGACTACAGGAAAGTATTTAAATTGTTCTGTCTAATGGTTTATGCACTCCGTTTATTATTGTCCCTTGCATTTCAAGTTACTTTATTCACTGCTGGAATATCTGCAGAGAAACCTTATCTTTCTATGATTTCTAAAAATTCCGTAGAGGTTCACACTTAGTGTAGAGCCTATGTGATGTATATGTATTATTCGATTGTTTTAACCCTTTTAGTGTGTACTTCTCACTTTAGTATGTATTTACAGTGCGTAAGGGAATTTGTGTTATCGCTTGTGAACCCTCCTGGCATCTAGTGGAAGTTCGCTGCACCAGCTGTAGTTTTAGTTTGTTGTGAAATACAGACTTCAGGATTGCGAGAAGTATATATCCCGACAAAAAGCGGTGTATTAATAGTTTATTCTGAATGATGGTAACCACCAATATAGTATCTGTAAGTGGCTTGGAAAGTATACTTCCTGTAAAGTTTTTCTGTCATTTGTGGTCCTTGGTAAGCGTACTTAGCACCAACAAAGGGGTATCCAAAAACATTTAGGAACATTTCTTACCACCTCTGTCTATGCCAGACATGTTGTGGTAGTACACGGCACAAGGTGTACTAAAACTACTACAACAATTAGTTTCTGTATGTCCTGGGATTAATACTGTTGTCACATTACATTGCTTCCCTCCTGCAATATCCTTTATTGCATCCCTTATCAGCTCGTAGCTTTATCCAGTGACAAAGTGTCAAGGATTGTTTTCACCTTGTGGTAAGTAAACATTAATATCAGTAACAATTATTTTCAGAACAAAATAAAAACAGAAAACACTGTTTAAGATTTTATTTGCGTAGAGTGGCGACACATAACAGCACTCAAAAGGGAAGTGGGAAATCCATTTACAACCAATTTAAATGTGATATATGTATGAACTTAGTTTTTGGTCCTCTATCTCAAAAATAAATAAAGTTATTAAAAATAAGTACAGTACGTTTTCCACATTCATAAAACAATTGCAAAATGTTACGTTCGCTGAGGTGCTACAAAAAATGTGCCCGCGAAAGAGTTAACACTGTGTATCAGTTAAATTTTATGGCTACTCATTTACGCTCCTTCGGTCATTTATATAATTTTCGTGAGTTATTTTGGAGCATGTGTTGTCTGCGCTATCTGTAGCATACCTGTAGCCAATATCCCCTTTGTGAATTTAGTGATCATGTGTGATACAGATACTTAAATAATTCAGCTACATACTTGTTCTTTTTACTGTTATGTTTACCATAACAAGTCCCTTATAGAAAATAGTATAGATGACAATCCAATATGGTGAAGATATGATGCACGTGGTGGATACAACGAAGGCTACTGAAACACTTAGCAAGATGGACACATTTCTATATTTAGGTTCTCGACTACAGGTAAGAGGATGAGCAAGCAGGAATCACACTGATCTGAACCGATTCAGACACATCACTGATATTATTTGTGAGAACAAGATGCATATCCACATAAAATAAAAGATATAAGGCACAACGGTGAAGACAGTTGCATTATATGATACTGAGCGTAAGCTCACACCAAGAAGTTTTCAGGTTTCACTACATTATGAAAATTCGGATGCTGAGAAGACCATTAGCCATTTCCAGCTCGGCCTAGTAACAAGACAACGATCTGACAACTAACTGGAGTGGCTCCAATCAACGAAAAGATCCAAAAATGGAGCGTTCGGTGGTATGGACACATTATATAGTATCTACATTAGTCATCAGCTTAGCCTATTGTCTCACTGTTGAAGACCACAACCAACGCGGAAGACCTTAACCGCATCGGATAGGTACTATAAACGTATATCTAAAATGAAGGAACATAAACCCACAGCTAGTGTTAGAACGTAACTAAAGGTGCACATTGTCCAAAAAAGCAGACCACGCTCCAATGGGACTACGCTAAGAAGGAGTAGAAGAAGATGATGATGATGTTGGAAAGAGAGCACAACAGGAGGGTCTCGATATTAATGAGTAGAACAGGGGTCTGAACTAGAGAAATCACAAAAACAGTTTTTGAACGGCCAAAGCCTCAGAGGCGCGATAACGTTCTCCCACCGAAAAGTTTAATGGCGGACAGTGAGAAGAACGAGGCAGCTGTGCGAAGAGAGATTCCCGAGGTAGCGGTACGGGTCACAACAGTAAAGGCAACTTCGGAGGTGGCTTTCGCACGTATGAACAGGGGACGGGACAACTGTAGTGCGAAGGGAGGTTAGGAGAGCGCCAACAGAAATGAGGACGCTGCATGGAAAGTTTATATGCGACGAGAGGCAATACGTCACACCGAGAGGGAAGGGGGTAATGCAGCGTATAATTAGCCTCGAAATTAGTAGAGGGAGAAACTGTAAACAAGGAATCAGAGTAGTTTCAGCTCCGCCCCGCAATGGAAGTAAGGTGAGTGGGGAAAATATGGTGTGTTCTAGACAAAATACAAGAAGAGCTTCTGTGCTGCCACCTGAAGGATCACAGGATGGTGTCAGGAAAAAGAAAACCACCCATGATAGGTTAATCAACCAGCATATGTTGTGACCACCTTAGTCGACAAGTACGTTATAGTCACAATGACTGGTATAGCTATGGCTTCTGGTAATTTATGGTGGCGGGCCCTGTTAAAATGAATGAAGCAGATGGACTGCCTCATATGTCTCTGTAACAGACTACGAAATTTTTGCACAGACATTCAGATGCAACTGGAATGTACTTGAAACAAAATCGGGACAGCCGGCCGGAGTGGCCGAGCGGTTCTAGGTTCTACAGTCTGGAACTGCGCGACCGCTTTGGTCGCAGGTTCGAATACTGCCTCGGGAATGGATGTGTGTGATGTCCTTAGGTTAGTTAGGTTTAAGTAGTTCTAAGGTCTAGGGGACTGATGACCTCACATGTTAAGGGCCATAGTGCTCAGAGCCATTTGAAACATTGGAACCAAAATCGTGACAGATATCACCAAAGGCCTGCTTGTAGGATGCTCTTTGCGTCCACAGTTCTGAGATGTTTGCCATAGAGTCATTAATAAACCAGCTTCATAGTACAGCAGACACTAGAGGCCGTGTAGCCTACGGAGATGATCTCCTAATTACAGTATCTGGCAGCACAAGCGCTAAATGAGTAGAGGATTTTAGTGAAGTTCTTGAAAGACTAAGTAGTTGGTGCACAGAAAACAGTTAACCGAAATCACCATACAAAAGAGATTTTATGTTAGCCCTCTAATTTTCGGACATGCGGCCGCGCAAATAAAATTTCTTCCGCCGAGAGTTCGGGTGAATATTGTCCGGCCGTCCATAGAACGTGCGGTAAGGCTGACGACAATGTGCTATGCGCGTCCTTACATGCTCCACAGCGGCGGTGTTTCGTATGCGGGTCACAGACGCTGGTCAGCAGCATTAAGATGCGCTTATATAAGCGCCGCCTGTGAAGAAAGCGTACAGAAATTCGATTCGCTTATTGATATATGTTCGGCGTAGATGAAACCATGACAACTTCTCTGCAGTTTAGTTACCCTAAGAGCAGGGTTCTATGCTTTGTCCAAACAGAAACCACTATCTCCGTTTATTACATTATCAGCTAATCTACATCGAGTAATGTTGCAATCTTCGTAAGATAGCCTTAACACAGTTTTTCTCAAGAATATGACGGATCTTCGAGGAGAGAGCACTCACATAGGGCAAAACAGTAATTGATCTAAAGGAATTACTATCTTTTTTCCCATCACATAGTAGGTGAATAAGGATTGGGGTATGTAATGAAAGAGAAAGCCATCTGGTAGAATTTTGCACAGAGCATAACTTAATCATTGCTACCACTTGGTTCAAGAATCATAAAAAAAGGTTATATATATGGAAGAATCCTGGAGATACTAGAAGGTATCAGATAGATTATGTAATGGTGAGACAGAGATTTAGGAAAAAGGTATTAAATTATAAGACATTTCCAGGAGCACATTTGGACTCTGACCACAATCTACTGGTTACGAACTGTAGATTAAAACTGAAGAAACTGCAAAAAGGTGGGAATTTAAGTGGATGGGACCTTGATAAATTGACTACACCAGAGGTTGTAAAGAGTTTCGCGTAATGCATCAGTGAAATATTGACAGTAATGGAGGAAAGAAATACAGTAGAAGAAGAATCGGTAGGTTTGAGGGACGAAGTGGTGAAGGCAGCAGAGGATAAAGTACGTAAAAAGACGAGGGCTAGAAGAAATCCTTGGGTAACAGAGGAAATATTGAATTTAATTGATGAAAGGAGAAAATATAAAAATGCAGTAAATGAAGAAGGCAAAAATATAAAAATGCAGTAAATGAAGAAGGCAAAAATGAGATCGACAGGAAGTGCAAAATGGCTAAGCAGGGATGGCTAGAAGATAAATTATAAGGATGTAGAGGCTTATCACAGTAGGGGTAAGATAGATATTGCCTACAGGAAAAGTAGCGAGACCTTTGGAGAAAAGAGAGCCACTTATATGAATTTCATGAGCTCAGATGGAAACCCAGTTCTAAGCAAAGAAGGGAAAGCAGAAAGGTGGAAGGAGTACATAGAGACTCTATACACGGGCGATGTACTTGAGGACAATATTATGGAAATGGAAGAGGATGTCGATGCAGATGTAATGGGAGATACGAGACTGTGTTAAGAGTTTGTCAAAGCACTGAAAAACCTATACCGAAACAAGGCCCCGGGAGTACACAACATTACATCAGAACTGCTGACGACCTTGTTAGAACCAGTCCTTACAAAACCCTACCATCTGGTGAGGAAGATGTATGAGATAGCGAAATACCCCCAGTCTTCAATCCCAATGAAAGCAGGTGCTGACATATGTTATGGAATAGTCGATGACATAACAAGGAAAGAAGAAGTGTGGCACAAGTGGAATTTGCTGACAGCGAAAATGCAAACATCATGGAAAAAAAATGCGTCACTTTGGTTCCCAGAATTCCGAACCTATACAGAAAATCGGAATAGAAATCAACAAAACATTATTTCCCTCCTTTTTATTTCTCATGAAACACAAGCTTACTGTATTGTACTACTGTATAGCGAGACGTTCAGAGGTGGTGGTCCAGACTTTTGTACACACCGGTACTCTAATACCCAGTAGCACACACTCTTGCATTGATGCATGCCTGTATTCGTCGTGGCATACTATCCACAAGTTCATCAGCGCACTGTTTATTCAGGTTGTCGCACTCCTCAACGGAAATTTGCCGTAGATCCCTCAGAGTGGTGATGGATCACGTCATCCATCCCTTGTTAGTCTATATCCCATACATGTTTGGTAGGGTTCATGTCTGGAGAACGTGCTGTCCACTCTAATGAAGCGATTTCGTTATTCTGAAGGATGTCATTCACAAGATATGCACGAAGGATGCGCTACTTGTAGTCCATGAAGACGAATGCCTTGTAAACATGCTGCCCATTATGGTTGCACTATTAGGCGGAGGAAGGCATTCACGTATCGTACAGCCGTTACATCGCCTTCCATGACCATGAATGGCATACGTCGGCCCCACATAATCCACCTCAAAACAGCAGGAACCTCCACGTCCCTGTAGTCAGTGGACAATGTGTCTAAGGAGTTCAGCCTGACCAGGTTGCCTCCAAACATGACTCCGGCGATTCTCAGTTTGAAGGCTTAAGCGACACACAACAGTGAAGAGAACATGATGCCAGTCTGGAGCGAACTATTCGGCAAGTAATCAGGTCCATGTGTACCGTGCTGCATGGTATCGTGGTTGCAAACATGAACCTCGCGTTGGTCGTCGTGAGTGAAGTTGTGCATCATGTAGCCTATTACGCACAGTTTGAGTTGTAACACGACGTCCTGTTGCAACACGAAAAGCATTATTTAACATGGTGGCATTGCTGTCAGGGTGCCCCCGTGCCATAATCCGTACGTCGCGGTCGCGCACTGCACTAGTAGCCCTTTCTCGGCCTGAGCGAGGCATATCATCGACAGCTCCTGTCTCTTTGTATCTCCTGCATGTCTGAACAACATAGTTTTGTTTCACTCCGACATCTGGACACTTCCCTTGTTGATAGCGCTTCCTGGCACAAAGTAAGAATTCGGACGCGATCAAACCGCGGTATTGACCGTCTAGGCACGATGGAACTACAGACTACATGAGCCGTGTACCTCTTTCCTGGTGGAGTGACTGTATATGATCTGCTATCGGACACACTTCGTCCAATGGGAGCAGCTCATGCATGGCTGTTTACACCTTTAGGCACGTTTAGTGACCTATCTGAACAGTCAAAGTGACTATATGTGTCATACGGAATCCACAGTTAACGTCTGTCTTCAGGATTTCTGGGAACCGGAGTGATGCAACACATTTTTTGAGAGTATGTATTAGCATATGAACTGCAAGCATACATTGGCTAGAGACAACAAGGAAAAGGCCACATATGAAGACGACGAGTTGTACCATGGCAGAACATCCAGCTACAGCAACTATTCACAAGGAGGGAGGAGATGAGCCTCGGGGATTATTCCCTGGCAGTCACCTCCCAATCTATACAACTTGGGTGGCTGTAGCAGGGTCCCTATGAAACCTGAGCTGTGCCTCAGTCTGCCAGGGGACACTATCAAGACAAATGAAAAATCTAGCTTGGTTGTATGACCGGTTAGAGTAGTCTAATCTAGTGTTGTGTTAATGCAGTCAAAAATCACAAATTACAAAATTTTTGATGTCTCAAAGCAGCATAGTACAAAAGGCAAGTAGCATGTGACTATGGATTCCAAACTAATATACGGTTAATATCTATGTGGCAAATGGCCAAATGGTAGCCGGCAGCTGTGGTCGAGCGGTTCTAGGCTCTTGAGTCCGGAACCACGATGCTGCTACGGCCGTAGTTTTGAATCCTGCCTCAGGCATGGCTATGTGTGATGTCCTTAGATTAGTTAGGTTTAAGTAGTTCTAAGTCCAAGGGATTTATGACCTCAGATGTTAAGTTCCATAGTGCTTAGAGCCATTCGAACCATCTTTTAAGCTAAAGGTTAGAAAACAGATTTGATTTTCAAACTTATTATTTACTGAATTTCATATTTCATACAGATTTTCAATTAATATTTTATGCAGATATTTGATGTAGATTATTCCAACCTACATAAGACAATGATTAGTTACACTAACACATCTGCAATTATGTTAAAATATTACGCGCAATCTTCATGTCAATACATGAAAAAAAAAAGGTTCACTGTTGTATTTAGGTAAAATAAGAGAGAAAACACGAGATAAATCACTAAGAACGCATAAATAAGTGTCCTTTTTGTACTGTATGGAGAGTGGTACTCAGCACTGGTGCAGAGCCTACTCCATCCTAATACCACCAACATGGCAGCAGTGGTTAACGTACACAGCCGCCATACGGTGGCGACAGCAGCGCCATATGCTCTCACATCATACCACTATATAATGTTTCACTTTCTAAACATTCAATCGTGTGTGTGTGTGTGTGTGTGTGTGTGTGTGTGTGTGTGTGTGTGTGTGTGTGTATGGCCTTTACTATGGAGGGTAATTCGCATTCGGGACACAGTATTTACTACCGCATACGAATTTTGAAGCTGATTTGAACCAGAACTACACAGGCTACTTGAATTTGTTCTTAGAAACTTCTCCATCGTCCTGAAACTGTCATCATTGGGAACTACAGTGCCACATCAAACTATAGCGATAGTGGACTACGTGCCATTGGTTCAAATGGTTTAAAACGCTCTGAGCACTATGGGACTTAACATCTAAGGCCATAAGTCCTCTAGAACGTAGAACTACATAGACCTAACAAACCTAAGGACATCACACACATCCATGCCCGAGACAGGATTGCGACCGTAGCAGTTGCGCGGTTCCGGGCTGAAGCGCCTAGTAGCGCTAGGCCACCGCGGGCGGTCTACGTGGCATTAAGAAAAACTTATTACCCCAATTCTTCGCAAATATGGTTGCAGCTGTTCTCGTTTATAACAGCTTATATCACATCATCATCTTCACTTCTAGATTTTCAAAGAGAGATGATTAATAAATTTTACTCAAGAGGAAAACAATAATACTGAGAATGAACATTGTAGTAACTAATTTTGTATAGTTAGTACGATACTATTGTACTGTCAGAACAGGTCGTCGCTCTTTAGCTTGGGTACCAGCGGAATTTGTCAACAATGAAATATCCTAGGTCATCAGGCGAGTAGTTGCGTAGCAACATTGCGATTCCGAATCGTATTGCGTAAACACATTGTCTGTGCTTGCGTGATTTTCGTTGTGCTATTCGTTTTGTTCTAGAGCGTCTTCTTGGTGAGAAAAGCTCATTAACTGAATATCTGAAGCGCTTTTCGTGAAAAGTCTTCCAACAGAAGAACTTCCAAAGCCAGCGTTGGGTGTGACGCAGTACGGAACCGTAAGTGAACATCGACATCTTTCCTTCTTCATCTCTTATTAAAACTAATATCCTTTGCCGTTAATGTCACTCTAAATTACTGCTGCTGAGCGCTTTAGCACACACATGAAATCGCTTGTAGTTGATTTTATTTGGTTGTTTAATGACACCAGCTACATTGTAACGAAAATGGAAAAAAAAAAGTTTCCAGTGATCCGACTTGAGCTTTAGCCTGTGAGAGCAGTTTTGCTAAATCGTGGGCACGATTTCGGTAGCTGGTGTAACCTGCTGAACTCTCTGTATCCTTCAAATTCTGAAAGGTGTATGTGTACATCATCAACAGTGTTTAGGGGCTACGTGTCTGCTATATTCTGCGTCATATTACCATAAGGTATCGCTTTTTATGTCCTACATGTTCTAGAGATTGCCAAAGCTTTTTATATTGTTCGTAGTCGACGAGGACCAAAAAAGCGAAGTGAAAATTGATATTGTTGAAAATTTGTGGTAGGTGGTAGCAGGGACTGATAAAAATATTATACTTAAAAGTCGAGATCGGCGGGATGTGCGCTAGAGCGTATGGAAGGGAGATGGTGGGGAAGAGAGTGGTTTGGGTTCAAGACGAATTTTTTATTTATCTTAAATAAATTTGTTAGGAAAATTGTCCTATTCAGTACTCTGTAGTAGGGTGGTGGTGGTGTGTAAATGGCACACACGTGAGGGTATGTAGTTGTCTGGTATTTGATCAAACTCTTCCCTCTTAGTTAGTCTGCAAACAGAAGCGCTACATTTGACTACGGTTTTATTACGTCGTTTTCTGGCTCTCTATTTGTCCGTCTGTCTCTTCCCCTCCCCCCCCCCCCCCTCTCTCTCTCTCTCTCTCTCTCTCTCTCTCTCTCTCTCTCTCTCATACACTTACAGGCACTTCGTTGCAGAATGAGAGCGTGGCATTTATTTAGCTAAAAAGGGCCTTGCTGCCAAAAGGCATATGCCTAGTTTCCAATCTGTCAGCGGTGAACACCATTAATAATTTGACTTCATTATACATTTCACAGTGGATGGTACTCTGAGGGGTCGCACAGATTCCGATCAAGTGGACGAGCATGTGTTCTCCTTTACATTGTCTGTCTGTGTATCTCTATTATCTGCCCACTTTGGTACAAAGGTACATTCACAGTGTAGGTAGCTCTGTGAAGTTGGTAACTGAGTAGTGAATGATGCGAAGTGAAGGCGACCAAACATGGGTTGGACGTCGGCAGCTGACCACGTACGAGCAACGAAATCAAAAGCGAAACAGATTGCAAACTTCAGAATGCTACATGGGGGCTGGACAGAGTAAAATGAAATCCATCTGCTACAACGGAAAATAACATTCTGTGTCTGTTCGCGCACATCACATTTTGTTCCAGTAGAATCCAAGCACAAGAAA
The DNA here is from genome assembly GCF_023897955.1 of Schistocerca gregaria. Lineage (NCBI taxonomy): Eukaryota > Metazoa > Arthropoda > Insecta > Orthoptera > Acrididae > Schistocerca > Schistocerca gregaria. Next base: position 413,940,756 of record NC_064925.1, on the reverse strand, counting down.
CGTGTTTCGGCTGTAAATGTTTTGACAATTTTCAAGCAATCAGGGCTTTCGTGAAATCTTTTATGTTAGCAGGAGGCTATGGAAAATATTGTATGGATAATTTGTTTAGAATGTGTTTTAGGAAGCGCATCGGTGACATTGATGTGTGTTCCTGAAGTTTTATTACAAGGAAATGGTGCACATACGTAAGGGAATTAAGGACTCCACTATTCATCTGTTGTGTGGCAGTGGAAATGAGTTACCGTTTATTGCTTCTAACCTCTAAATAAGTATGTTTCGATTTTGAATGTTGTTAGTTACATTAATTGTTCACTACTGTATAGTTAATATCTGTGATTACGTGTCACAGAGTTTTACGTTTTTTGACCTTATGTTCAAAAGTATTCTCTATTGACTGATAATGTCTGACCTCAGGATGCACGAATAATATTCGAAATTTCCATTAATATGGCTCAAATATTTGGCTGCCGTTATTAATAAAATTACTCATCTTTGTCCCTCGTTTCCGAATATTTGATATACGTAACTGACCTACTAATAGCGTGGAAATCCTCACGTCTCCGAGAATTTCGTATCATCACACAATATTTCACGTTCTAAACATACAAACTTGTGTACATGTTCTTTAATAAGGACCCTAATGCTCTCAGGTGACGCAATATTTACTGCCCCACACGCATTACGATTTTGTTTCGAAACGCAGCTGAACCTTCTGCACGTCTGTCATTGTAATAAATGTGTCGTCTTTTAGTATTATAGTTGCCTCTTGAAATCATTGCATCTTATTTCACAGTTTCTTTCGATGATCGTCGTATTCTGACTACATCTTAATTATATTCAGGCTTTAAGAAAGGGTCATCTGCACATCGCAACGTACCATAGACGCACTCAGGGCGTCGGTTTATAAATGTCAAAATTTCGTGTTAAGTGTCTGACGCAAACATATTTGGCTGAGCTGCTTTCCCAACGTTATTCAAACTTGAAAAGAAGTTAATATTCGGATATGTTCGCATTCATAAGTACTTGCCACTATCATTTCACAGTACATTAAAGTATGATTTCAGGTACTCCTGTGGCTAAAGAGACACGTTGTAATCATCGAGGAAATAATTATATGATATGTGCAAGTCAGCTGCTTGTTTTTAAACCAAACATATTACACAGTTCCCCGGGCACAAACGGATAGCTGATCGAAACATTATCGGCTCCTGCCAGCATATTAGGCTCATTTTGGGATATTTTCAATATTCTCAACATTTCTCGGCCCTGTCAGCATCTTTATAAACATTTATGTTAAATTAACAACAACCTCAGATGCAATGTTTACCTAGATTTACCTTGGTTTCAGTTGGGATAACCCAATGTTCTTCAGAATAAAAGGAACTACGATTCATCCGTAATGGACAAAGTCAAAAACTAAAAACTATAACAGAGTAATACATCGTCTTATTGCAATAACTTATCCGTTGTTCCCATTCTGCGGTCGCGAAGTGGGGTCAAGGCTGTTTCCTATGTAAGTTATGGCAATATAACGATGTATTACTATTTATAGTTTTTAGTTCTTGACGTTGTCCATTATGGACAAGTCGTAGTTCCTTTTATTATGAAGAAGGTTGTGTTATCCCAACTAAAGTCTAGGTAAATCTAGGTAAACATTGCAATGTAGGTTGTTGTTAATTAGAAATCAATATTTTCAGTAAATGCTATTCCTTTACCTCGCAAAATAGGCAACGAAAAATTTGAGGGTGTAAGTTTAAAGCTGAAACTAACGTGGTCATCAAGGAAAGTTGCAAATTTTATAGCTTATATGATATGCACTTCTGAACTGCAGTTGATTTGGGAATTTGTGGGCTTGGCAGATCAGTCACGTATTATACGTATGGTCAGTAAACTGTCTGGATGCAGTCGGAAGTAATCGCCGCTATTTGACGTAGGTCCCAGAGGAATTTATGAACAATGAAATGTCAAACAACATTAGGTGGACAGTTGCATAGCAACATTGCGATTTCGAATCGTGTTGCGTAAACATATTGACTGTCCTTACGTGATTTTCGTAGTGCTGTTCTTTGTGCTCTAGAGCTTCTTTTCGGTGAGACAAGTTCATTAATTGAGCTTGTCGAGAAAGGTCTTCCGATAAAAAAACTTACAAAGCCAGCGTTGGATTGACGCAATACGGAACCGTATGTGACTCGGACATCTCTTATCCACGCTAACCTTCTTTGCTGTTGATGTTCCTGTAATCTACTGCTGCTGAACGCAGTAGCTCACGCCTCAGATCACTTTTATTTGGTTTTACTTTGGATGTTTAATCACACCAGCTACATTCTAACGAGAAAGACAAAAGAAACCCTTTCCAATGCGACTTGAGATTCAATTATGAGAGTACTTTCACAAAATCGTGGGCATGATTTCGGTAACTCATGTAGCCTGCTGAGTTCTTTACATTCTTTAAATTCCGCAATTGTTTATTTTCATTTTCGAGATGATTTATTGACTTTGTGCCGACTTTATTCTGCATCGTATTAGCATACTGAATCATGGTATGTCTTACATCTTGTATTTACTATCAAGATTGTGTATATTGGTCACAGCCCAGCCAACGAAGAACTGATATTTCGAATCAAGAAAAAAATAGTTATAGTTGATAATTTAACCTTAGTAGGACTAGGGACTGACTTGAATATTATACTAATGGTCTAGACAGGCGGACTGCTTTGAGAAGAAGTGCAATCCAATGTTCAGTTAAGCTGCATTATAAGTTCTTAAGAAAATTGTGCTGTTCAATTCTGTGGAGAAGAAATGTTCTTAGTGTTGCAGCGGTTCAAAAAATCGTAGATTATTGAAAATAATAATTGGCATTGTAAAATTAACGTTTATTGTTAAACGTAGGGGATAAAGGAACTTATTAAATTGATGTCGGTCGTCAAAGTGCAATATAACGTTGTTAAGGGATAAATTATGTTCTGGTACTGTAACAGGGTGGAGGAGTGTGGGCGGATGGTACACACGTGATGGAACGGAGGCCGCTGGCATGCCGGTCAAACTCTTCCCTCTATGTTAGTCTGCAAACTGAAGCGCGACCAGCTGTTTCTCCATTCTCTCTCTACCCTACTGTGTCACGAGTCATTACACGAAAAGCCGCCACTTTTAACGATGGTTGTATTAGGTCACTAGCTGTCTGTCTATCTGTATCTCTCTCTACAGTTACAGTTACAGTGTACCGAGCTCATAGGTGGCGTTGTGAAGTTGGTAACTGAGTGGTCAATGAAGCAAAGCGAAGACGACCAAACGTCTGTCGGACGTCAGTAGCCAAGTGGTAAAGAGCAACGGAAACAAAAACGGAAAACACTGCAACCTTCACAATGCAACGTAAGGGCAGGAGAGGTTCAAAAAATCCCAACTGCTACCAAATTACATGCAAGTAAAATAATGTTCATTGTCAGCTGGCGCACATCACGTTCTGTTCCAGTCGAAATCGTGTATAAGAAACGTGTTGCTGTTATAGAAGTTTTGCCCATTTTCAAGAAATCAGGATTTACCTGAGATCTTTTAGGTTTTTAGGAAACTGTGGGTAATTTGTTTCAGAATGTCTTTAGACGTGCTTCGATGAACTCGGTGTGTCTTTCTTATGGTTTTACTGCAAGAATATGGTGCAGATACGTAAGGGAATTGCTTAAGGTATCTACTATTTACATGTCGCGTTGAAGCGGAAAGGAGTTGGGGTTTACTGCTTCTTACCACTAAATACGTATTTTTTGATTCTGGTTGCTGATAATTACATTACATACGGGTACTGTTGTATGGATAATATCTTGTGATTTCGCATCCACTAATTTATATTTTTTCTATCATCATGTCAAAAGTATGCACCATTTATTGTTTAAGTCTTACTTTTGGGTGCATGAATAGTATTCGACATTTCCGTTAATTTGTATCGAAGATCTCCCTCGTGTTATTAGAAACTCTGCACCCAGTTTGAGCAAATTTTATGAACCTAACTGACCAAGGAACTGGCTGCACTGCCTCATGTCTGTAACACTTTCGTGCCATCACGTTGTAAGTGTTCGAATATGTGTGTACATGTTCTCTAGTAAGGGTCTTAATTCTCTTAGGGAACCATTATTTACTACAGTATGAGCATTTTGATTCTGTTTCGAAATACAGCTTCGCCTTCTGCATGCATTCCTCCATAATTAATTCACCGTCGTTTTGAATGTGTCTTCCTTGCAAACTATGGTGGCCCCTTGACACCATCGCTTTCGTTTTTTAGTTTCTTTCGACGCTTACTCCATTCCGTCCTAATTTTATTCAAGGTCTAAAGGGACGTATCTGCATATCCTGACGACCAACAGACCAACTCAGTGCCTCGGTTCATAAATCTCAGAAGTTATTGGGAAATGTCTGATGCAATCGTATTTCGTACAACTATTAGTTCAGTGTTACTGAAACTTCAAAATACGTGACTGTTTCGTATCTGTTCATATTAACAAGTAGTTACCACTCGCATTTCACCGCATATTGAAAAAAATTATCTAAGGTATCGGTGTGTCAAAAATATACACTCCTGGAAATTGAAATAAGAACACCGTGAATTCATTGTCCCAGGAAGGGTAAACTTTATTGACACATTCCTGGGGTCAGATACATCACATGACCACACTGACAGAACCACAGGCACATAGACACAGGCAACAGAGCATGCACAATGTCGGCACTAGTACAGTGTATATCCACCTTCCGCAGCAATGCAGGCTGCTCTTCTCCCATGGAGACGATCGCAGAGATGCTGGATGTAGTCCTGTGGAACGGCTTGCCATGCCATTTCCACCTGGCGCCTCAGTTGGACCAGCGTTCGTGCTGGACGTGCAGACCGCGTGAGTCGACGCTTCATCCAGTCCCAAACATGCTCAATGGGGGACAGATCCGGAGATCTTGCTGGCCAGGGTAGTTGACTTAGACCTTCTAGAGCACGTTGGGTGGCACGGGATATATGCGGACGTGCATTGTCCTGTTGGAAAAGCAAGTTCCCTTGCCGGTCTAGGAATGGTAGAACGATGGGTTCGATGACGGTTTGGATGTACCGTGCACTATTCAGTGTCCCCTCGACGATCACCAGAGGTGTACGGCCAGTGTAGGAGATGGCTCCCCACACCATGATGCCAGGTGTTGGCCCTGTGTGCCTCGGTCGTATGCAGTCCTGATTGTGGCGCTCACCTGCACGGCGCCAAACACGCATTCGACCATCATTGGCACCAAGGCAGAAGCGACTCTCATCGCTGAAGACGACACGTCTCCATTCGTCCCTCCATTCACGCCTGTCGCGACACCACTGGAGGCGGGCTGCACGATGTTGGAGTGTGAGCGGAAGACGGCCTAACGGAGTGCGGGACCGTAGCCCAGCTTCATGGAGACGGTTGCGAATGGTCCTCGCCGATACCCCAGGAGCAACAGTGTCCCTAATTTGCTGGGAAGTGGCGGTGCGGTCCCCTACGGCACTGCGTAGGATCCTACGGTCTTGGCGTGCATTCGTGCGTCGCTGCGGTCCGGTCCCAGGTCGACGGGCACGTGCACCTTTCGCCGACCACTGGCGACAACATCGATGTACTGTGGAGACCTCACGCCCCACGTGTTGAGCAATTCGGCGGTACGTCCACCCGGCCTCCCGCATGCCCACTATACGCCCTCCCTCAAAGTCCGTCAACTGCACATACGATTCACGTCCACGCTGTCGCGGCATGCTACCAGTGTTAAAGACTGCGATGGAGCTCCGTATGCCACGGTAAACTGGCTGACACTGACGGCGGCGGTGCACAAATGCTGCGCAGCTAGCGCCATTCGACGGCCAACACCGCGGTTCCTGGTGTGTCCGCTGTGCCGTGCGTGTGATCATTGCTTGTACAGCCCTCTCGCAGTGTCCGGAGCAAGTATGGTGGGTCTGACACACCGGTGTCAATGTGTTCTTTTTTCCATTTCCAGGAGTGTATGTTGTAGTCGTGTAGGTCGACGTCTTGCTTTGAAAGCAAATTTATTACACAATTCTGTAGGCACCTGCGGGTACTGTGTGCGGCTGCACTCAATTAAACAGACGTCTATCAGCACATTAGCTTCGATTTGGGACATTTTCAAATACACTTTATTCTTTTATCTTGCTGAGTAGGGAAATAACGAATCTGATTTTGAAATGTTTAATTAGATACTAACATTATCATTGATGAAGGATACAAAGACATATAAGGCACGTATTACCTATGGCTAGAAAAGCGCTGCGGTACAGTGAGGAGCTATCTAAGTTTTTTAGTGTGGGTCTTAGACGTTTTTTCAACAATGAAGTATCTCACAACACGAGGGGGCAGATGAGAGGCAACATTGCGATGGCGAATCGTGTGGCGTAAACATATTGTATGTGCTTGTGTGATTTTCGTTGTGCTATTTTTCGTGCTGTAGTGCTTCTTCTTGGTGAGAATATTTGAACAGTTTTTTGAGGACCGTCTTTAGATAGGAAAACGTAATAACATAGCGTTTGGTGGGACACTATACGAAACAGTAAGTGAAGAGCCAACATCTTGTTTCCGTCATCTCTTATCCACAATATCATCATTTGCTGTTGACGTCGAGTGTATACTAATGCTGCTGATAGCCGTGATCTCAAATTTGAAATCGTTCGTATCCACCTAGCCCAGATGTGTTTTACCGAAGGAAACGATCCTTTCCGGTGATCATTCTTCGAAAGTGATGTAGTAATGGAAAGTCATTAGCTGCTGAACGTCATCATTTCTCATTCCGTCCCAAGTGAAACAATGACTGCAAGGGACGTTAATATTATTGCACTCTCTGCTGCTACTCCTCCAAATGGAGGCCTTTTCGCCAGCTTCAGAAAGGAGCAACGTTAAGCAACTCAGTTGCTAGTGAGCATACGACCCTTACATCTGAAACAATTACCATGTGAGTTTGTGGCAACTCAAGTCTACTTGTTTACGTACTGGACAACAGAGAGGGAAACTGAGCATACAATTTCGTCAGGGGCGAACTGGGCAACGACGTGGCAGAAAGTCGACATTTTCTTTTTAGAAGAATTATTTCACTTTTCTCCTCAGCATCCGACTTTAGAACAACTTATGAAAATCTCTGGACTTGGCTGAACGGGTAATTTTAACTCTTTTAAAGCCATATAGAGCGCAAATAACTCAATGCTACCTCACGCAACTATTCCTTCTAGTCGATAGATCAAGCTATCCGATACATGCTTTACATTCGTCCGTTTGCCACAAGTACCTTGTACTCTTTTGGCGCAATTTATGGGCAAATTGGTGGTAGACTCTTTGCATGTGGAAGTGGCTTTAAAATGGCAAGGCAAAGAATTTGTGGAAATTTGTACAGAGAGCCAAATAAGTAGGGCAGCAGTAACTAGTGGGAACCGTTGTTTGTCCTTGTGTTACCAGTTGACGTGAAGAACAGAGAAAGAAACGGAAAAGAAAAAGGAAAACGTACAGCGTTGATAAATATAAGGCTGTGTTCTGTCCCATGAAATCATGCGTACAGTTCGTACATTGTTCTAAAATGCAATGCGAAACTCCCCACTCTTTATACCACGTATCATAATACTTGTTCGAAAACTGTGTACCTGTTTTAATTGGCACTGTAAGTCCCCACAACCCGACAAGGCTTCAATCATCGATTTGGTTCTTAGAACATGTTCGGTCTACATGTATTATTGTACTAACTGAAAGCGTTACTTAGGTCAGAATTTGTAAATCATTCATGAGCTAATATTTACATTTCCTAAAAACACTCCATTATTAGACATTTCGACGTTTTTGTAGGTTCCATCTATTAGAATACTGAGTAGTAAAATATCTTCGTAGGGACCTCTCCCTGTTCTCATTCCAATTTTTCTGACCGTCCAACAGTCCATAATGGACACGCTGTAATTCCGTATGATCAGTACGTGACGTTATATCTATTTTTTTCTTCGCAGATGTTCCGAAGGCTTTTGGGCGTGTTCTGCCTCCGGTCTCGGCGGGAGGCAGAGGAAGACTTTTACGGAGACCTGATAGACGTCGATTTAATTGGAAAGCCAGAGGTGAGGACCACCGAGATTTCTTGGAAAAACAGTAATGACTCTTAGGTACACCCAAGTTTACTAAGATAATTACTTGAGACCTCTGATTAATGTATGGCCTTCTGGATTTAGTAAATCTATCTTAGCTACTCGTACTTATAAATAGGCCATCATAGAATAACAACTATTCCTTTGTGCCTTTGTTAAACGTGCTTGTAGCGCTAATAAAACGAAATATCCTTCGGCTTTCTATGCGAGTACATCCGTTTCATAGGAACTCTGCAGCCACAGGCCTGCTCAAAATTGTACTTTGTACAAGAAGAATGTACTTTAAATAAAAAAGGAGGTTACGCAGGACATTAATAGTCAGAAATCACTTAAGTTTCTGAGATTTAATATTAGATGGAACTATTCGAAATCACAAGAGCTGCACAAGAATTTACGAAATGTGGAGAAATGTATTCATAAACTGGTTTCTGTTGGTTCCAAAATCGGTAACAACGTAGTGTACATTACGTGCAACTACTGCTAGTACAGCATTTACCACTACTGAACATTCTCTATAAAATCTGATTAATTTAATGCAAGAACTGTATCTGATCTCATTTATGCTTGATGATGATTCGTTAGCTGATACTTGGATCAAATGGGTAGGCGATGATTTTAGGTCCGGCTTAGCCACTTGCAGGTTTTGAAGTCGTCCGTTGTAACTGAATGTGCGTACACGTGCGCGATATTTAGAGGTCTCAAAGCAGTGAGTGGATCCATTAGCTTCTTCTGTTTTGCTTATGGAGGATGTTATGAGTTTGAGATGTTAGGTACCAGTTGAAGGTAGTTTATGTGACTATTTGTACTGCTCGTACTTGGCTGGTTCTTGTGGTCAGACGATAGAAGTTCTGAAACTAATTGGATTTTCTAGAGACTATTTCTGAGGGACTTTTTCACTATGTGTCGCCGTCACATGAGGGTTTCAGTAGGGGCCATGTTCAACGACTTAAACGTGGCGACACACGTTTTAGTCACGTAGTAGAGAGGTGGTACCACATCGTTTTAGCTTGTTAAACTAATTTATATGCATAAAATGTTAGCTTTAACGGCCGGTAATGTCTTCACTTGAAACCACTGATCTGGTAGGCCGTGGCCGATTTATAAAACTCTCCCCTGACGTTTCATCTCTCACTCCTACAGACATCCTCGGAGAATATCTGTCGCAGTCGGAGACGAAATGCCATTAGAGAGTTTTGTACACTGACCAGGGACTATCAGCTCGGATGATTTAAGCGAAGATAATTTAAAAGCAGTTTGCTTCAAACCCATTCTAAGTACAACACATTAACGATCCAGACCCAAGGTAAAATAATGTCGTATTGTTACCTTATGACCGTCAGGAAAACAATCCAAGTATGTGCTACCAAAGCTAAGACCTTTCTGTCTAACTTATAAATGTTTGCAAGGCTGCTGAATTTAATACACTAACAGGAGAGTAATTTAACTTATGGTGCGAGTAAACGCCCACAAAAAACTAGATGTTACATAAAAGATAGAAAATAAAACTGAAAATCAACAAATGGATGAATTGTGACCGTGGAAACAAATCTCCCACAGAGGATGAGCGTCGCGCGTTGGCGGCTGCGCTCAGACGTGGACGAGTTGGTTCTGCTGGCAGCGCAGGCGGAGAAGTCCCGGCCACCGCCTGCTGCCATTGATGTCGCCTGCGGCAAAGTCATCGGGAAGGTAAGGCGGCACTAAACACACAACTTCATTGATAACTTTCTGCTATGGGATAAGTTAGATTACATACAACGTACCCTTTTCTCAGACCAATATAAAGTGGCACAAGTTTAGTTAATACTGGAATATAATAATTATGATCCTTGTCACCGTTAATGGTTTCGCCTGAAGACCCTTCCCTTTCTTTCGATCACACACAATAATAGAAAGATGTTCTCTCTTAATGTACACTTTGTCCATAAGAGTCACACTATACAATTATTGGTACTGTTGTTGCGTAAAGTAAGTCTTATGAATTTTAAAGGGAAGAATTGCATTGTGTGCAGGTGAACGATGGCTGGATGGTTGTGACGACTGCCGAGATCCATGAGCCGCCTGTGGTGGAGTGTGACGAGGACATCCCGCCGATCCCTCGCCGCCGGAGAGGGTGTCGGAGGTGCTGGGCGGGGAGAGTCGCGGAGAAGACCGTTGTGCGTCCACCAGGGGGCCGGGCACACCGCCTCACTACCCACTAAACGTATTCATGACGAGGACATCCCACCAGTTCCTCGTCGTCAGTGTGGGTGTTGGAGCTGCTGGGTGAGGAAAAGTCAGAGACAGGGTCAGGGATAATGACTCACTAACCAGTTGTCATGTTCGTGAGGAACTGATTACAGTGGGTATCCCAACAGTGCCTCAACGTTGGGGATGTGTTAGAGATACTGGCCAGAGAATATCACGGCTAAAAGTCTTGGGCGACTGCAAATTGGATGGTGACAACAGCTTTTCTACAAGCCAGTGAACATATTCATGAGGAACTTAGAACAGTGTATGAGAAGGGCATATCACCGATGCCTCATTATTAGTCAGGGTGTTCGTGCTGATAGATGGAGAATGTCATGACTGGGACTCTTGCATGTCTGCAAATTGGATTGGGATACCGGCTCACTATCCAGTGAACTTATTCATGTGGAACCAAGTACATTGGCTCAGAAGGACACCCCACTGATGCCATGTCATCAGTGACAGTGCTGGTGGTTCGTGCAGAGAAAATCAAGACTAAATCTCTTGTTTGTCTGAAAAGTGAATGGGGACACCGACTCACAGATATTTAAAGTGAATGAATTATTAAATGAATTGATAAAATGAAACTTTAAAAGTATCCATGTAAAAGAATATTAATGAAGCTTTAATATCATTGAACTCCATTTAAACAAGTAATGAAATAAAATTAATAATATCTCTCAAAGAAGTACGATTATTTCTCTCTCTTTACATGTATGACTGCATTTAGACAAATATCTTAGAATGTTATCTTTTTTGATGCCCATCTCCCACAGAAATATTATACACAGACTGCCATAACTTACATTACAGAGGTTATCCTTCTTCATCATTACAAATGGCACATAATAGTGAGTTCATTTGGCTTACGACCAACTAACAAACAAATTACACACGTAATCCATTTTAGCTGTCTGCATTGACGCATAGTGCAGTTGTATTTTTACATAAATGCCTTTGTTTCTGACCTAACGGAAATGAAACAGGCATATAACATTATAACATAGCTGTGAGTGAAAGCGTGTCATTCGCTTGAATGTCTACGACAGAAAAGAAGTGAAAACAGAGGACGATCAAACTGAACATCGATTGAAACTTCCGAGGAACTAAAGCGGGCAACGATTTGCTTAAAACTCCATTGCTCTCCTCTCAACTACAGGGATTTCATTCTACACATCAATAAAAATTTTATTCCATACAAGTATCTAAGATAGTTTCTGATATTACACGGTGCCTAAGGGTTACAGGAGTCACATTTTTTAATCAATCATCAGTAAATGTAGTTTCTGGTTTGGAAGTGTCGAGCGCAACTTCCAGTGTTACTCAAGACTACTGAACATTTAATAAGGACAATATTCACACACACCATATTCTGAACACGAGAAGAGTTGACGTACACAGAAACGATCGTACAGACACATAAGTAACATCACTGCACTACGTGGCGCAATTTAATGAGTGTAAGTAGATGAATTAATAAATACACTCAAAGTATAAGCTAATTATGTATAGAAAAATATATTAATGTATTAGAAGTATCCCAAAGCCACCGGCCTTATCATTATGCTCAACTGCTCAACATTACTGTTTGCACAGCATGAATATAAATGTTGCGAGTGGGCCAGACAACAATGAAGAGCATTCGCCGGTGACAACACCAACGCTATTTTATTCAGTAGAACATTAACACAAATTCTTCTCCCCTTACTCTTACGAAAAAACTAAATTTTTACCAAATTCTTAACAAGAAAAAGTTTCCCATATTAGCTAAACCTGTCTTTTGTTTATAATACTTTGGCAGTGACCGAAAATAACATTTTTTTGTAGACTTAAAAATTCGTTAAAGCTACTAAAATTCGCCGCAAACTAGAAGTAAACACCCAACAAATGTGTTACGCCCGTCGGTGACGTATGTTTAGAATAAGACGAAGCTATATGAATACAATTGAGAACTCGCTTATGCGGTGATAATGGAACAGACAGCATCGGTGGTGCAGCGCTGCCATCCACGACCGTACTGGTAGGTGGGCAGATCCCATACAAGGTCAACTACAACAGACGCAAAACTAATCTTAAGAACTTATAACAGTGCACTCCATTTACAGCAAAGTAAGGACGAATTCTGGTACATAACAAATTGTAAGGCAACATAAATTGATAAAACCATATGCCCAATGACTACACACGATTATAACAAACTATCTGCAGGCGCAACTCAGAATTGCAATGGGTTATACAGTCCTATGCAACACCAAAATTACAGTAACACCAGAATTACAGTAAAAGGCGAGAAGACAAGTCATCAACGCTCCAAAATTATTTTACCATATGAATGAACATAATGACGGCCTTGAAAATAGTAGCTTTTTTAAAAATGAGTCTCCATATTTTTATTGGGAGACCAAACAAACTTTAAATGCTCAAAAAAGATGTACTAAAGCTGGTCCGGAATAACTTCAATGAAAAGGGTAGCTATCCTTAAGATAAACTGCACTGCTTTTAAATAGGAGACACGACAGAATTTCATTCTCCAGAAGTTTTTCATCAGTAGTTGGCGATAATAACTTAAATGAAAAGAGCAGGACTTATTAAAAAATCTTCACCAATGAAATGAGCAGCAGTTATTTTGGAATGAACCGTACAGGCAACCAGTACAGCGATACAGTTGAGGGGTACCTGGCTGGACTACCACAATGATAGGGCGAAAAGCACGAAGTTTATCTTAACAAGCTCACCGAAATACATCATGAATTAATAGGGAACGGCACACAACGTATCATCAAACTTGGATTATTCAAATTTATGGAGTTTACTATCACCCCAAAAGTGGTCAAAACGACGTCCTTGTACAGAACAGGACCCTAGCCGCCGATAAAGAGTTTAATACGTCAGGGCTGAAAGGCGGTAGATGAATTACCTCAAGTGGGAGAAGTTTTGTGAGTGTTGGAACATTGTGAGGAATTTGCGAATGCATTAATGTTCCACAACAGTGATACTTCAGTTGTCGTATTTGTTGACTATTGGTTTGTTCTGTAAGAGTGTGGCTGATGTGGTAGAGATTCCGTTAATGTTGGATGACAGAGAGGCAGGTTTTGTGATAAAGTTAATGGTCACGAGTTTGGGCCGAACTGGCGGTGTTCTGACGTGATGACTAATAAACTCGGTGTCACCACCAGGATTCAGTATAACATCGGTTTGATGGACGATATTCTGGTTTGCTAACGTCCATAACGGTTGCGCCACTCAAAATGAAAATTTTATGACAGCTGATAATGAGAGGCATCGAGTCGGCGTGATACGGGTTTTCACCTCTCCGTATGCGTCGCTCATGTTTCAGGCACCGAAGGGTCAAGCCGGTAGTTAGCGATCGATAGTTGATTATACAATTCCTAACAAAAAAGCCGTCTTAAAATCTGTACCGCTCCCGGACTTCCGTACCAGTTCTATTCCATTGCAGGGGGCACAATATACTACCGTCCTGAATTTGAACAAGGCGTACCAGAAGATTTCTCTCATTGAGGACTGTAAACGTGCTACAGGATTTTACACCGTTTGGAAGCTGTACCAGTTCGGTAGTGTTCCTTTCAGCTTATACACCGAAGCGGCAGTACTATCATTTGTCTTAGACTCTGTTTTGGGAGACGCGTGATTCAAATCAGTGTGCAGCAAAGTCCTTATTAGCCTGCAGGAAGTGGGTTTGACCGTTAAACCATCCATAGTAAATCTGGAACTAAGGGAGCTTCCCTTTTTAGGACCTTGGTCTCACCTAGTGTTGTTAAAATATATCAGAAAAAGAGACTAGATCTCTAGAGAAGAAGGAAATACCTCTCTTTATCCGTATCTCACATTTTTTTTGTAAACTTTGTTTCGAATTTTGTCCAATTTGCAGCCACAGTAAATGGCTTGAGGAAGAAAGGGTTTAGTCTCCAGATGGGGGAAACCCAGCACGCGGTCTTTGAGACAATTATAGTATCTTTGAGTATTCTGCATGTTTTGGATGTTACGGATTATGAACGATCCTTCATTGTCCAAACGTGTGCTTCTAATTCTAGCGTCGTAGCTGTCGTTCCACAAAAAAACGATGGAGTGCGATCGTTTAGCTTATGGTTCCAGAGCCATGTCCCACACGTACCTGAAGTACTCCGTGAGAGTGGGAAGTCTTCTTGGTTTTGGCCTTCCAAAAGTTCAAGTTCCACTTGGAGTTTTGCTATTTGTCCTCGGAACAGACCGTCAGGCTTTAATTTGGGTGCTCGCAGGATCCAGGAAGACAGGACCAGTTGCGAGGTGGGTTCGAGGTGGGCTGTGTATGTTTACACCTTTCTTTTCCTTGTCAGGCACATCCAGGGAGCAAATAATCTGGTAACAGATTCATTTAGCCGTATGTTCCAGGAGCATGCAACGGAATAACAGCTGTAACATGATTCACTGGACTCCAAATGGGTTTCAATCGTGTTTTCTGAGGTACATGAGCTCTTTGGGAAGTTGCTGGGAAATTAGACGCAGGAACCATAGAATCAGGGCATGAGACAAAATCCTGATACTGGGAAAGGTGTCAGGTAATGAACTGAGAAAAGAAGTATATGTTTTAAGTCTAAGAGCGTTTACCGTGATTTATTTTTAAAGAATATTCTTAAGAATTTATTTTATTTACTAGCGATTCATCAATAACATTAGCACCCGCATCTCGTGGTCGTGCGGTAGCGTTCTCGCTTCCCACGCCACGGGTTCCCGCGTTTGTATTCCCGGCTGGGTCAGGGATTCTCTCTTCCCCGTGATGGCTGGGTGTTTTGTGCTCTCCTTAGGTTAGTTTGGTTTAAGTAGTTCGTTTTTAACTTGTAAAGTGAAAGGGTGGCGACTTTATATACTAAAATGATCATTTAAATAAGAGCCCATGATATGCAAACTTATATAAAATTCTACACGTTTGGCCAGACCATAGTTAAGATGCTGTACAGTACACAGATACCGCCTCTTAAGATCATAGGCAATAATATCAAAGTATCCAAAGATCGAAACATATTTCAGATATTAGGCCGTTACACTCCAACCAATAAATTCGTTAACACACCAAATCCGACAAACATGACAGAGGTAGTTGCTAACGTACGGTAGATTGATAGGGAGAGTACCGCCCCCAAAGCAAACGACTGGTGAATTCACCAAGAAAACATGTAGAATGTAACAAGAGTAAACCAAACAACATGTCACCAATCACTTAACTTTTAATAAACGGCGATTTCCCGAGAAGACCTGGCGCAGCATCCCCAAATCGCTCTCTCCGAACCGTCCCCTGCCAGTCGCTTCAACGGTGGCAGGAATGCGCGCCGATCTCACGTCTCACGGCGTCGCAGCCCACACCGACCAGACCCATGTCGTGGGTTGACTCCTGTTGCTCTCGTGTCGACCGCGAAGTCACTACACCGCGCTATAAGCCGTGGCGACCTCACATGCGCCGACGCTCCAGACCGACAAATCGTCTTGTGTCTTATTCCTTACCTCATCAATTCATATAATTATCAACATTTGTCTGTACCACCACATCTCAGATGCTTCGATTCTATTCTGCTGTGATTTTCCGTAGTCCATGTATCAATGCCATAAAATTCTGTGCTCCATATGTACAGTTTCAGAAATTTCTTCATCAAATTAAGGCCTATGTTTGACACTAGTAGACTTCTCTTGGCCAGGAATGCCATTTTTTCCATTGATAGTCTGTTTTTGACGTTCTAGCTCCGTTCATCATTGGTTACTTTCCTGCCTAGATAGCAGAATTTCTTAGCTTCATCTACTTCGTGAGCATCAACGTTGATGTTATGTTTCTCGCTGTTATCATTTCTGCTACCTCTCATCGCTTCCGTCTTTTTTGGATATACTCTCTGTTCAGATCCTGTACTCAATAGATAGTTCATACCGTTTAGCATATCATGTAATCCTTCTTTAGTTTCAATCAGGATAGCAATGTCATAAACGAATCGTATCACAGAATTTTAACTCCACTCCTGAAGCTTTCCTTTATTACCATCATTGCTTCTTCGATGTACAGATTGAACAGTAGGGCGGAAAGTCTACGTCCCTACCTTACACCCTTTTTATTCCGTTTGCTTCGCTCTTAATCACCCACTCTTATTATCCCCTCTGGGCTTTTTTACGTATAAAATATTACCCGTCTCTCTCTATAGCTTACCCCTATTGTTCTCAGAATTTCAAACAACCTGCACCATATTATATTGTCGAAGGCATTCTCCAATTCGACAAATTCTAAGAACATGTCTTGGGTTTTCTTTAGTATTGCTTCCATTATCAACTGCAGTCTCAGAATTGCCTCACTGATGGTTTTACCTTTTCTAAAGCTAAACTGATTGTCATCTAATACATCCCACAATTTTCTTTTCAATTCTTCTGTATATATAAGTCTTGTCACCAACTTGGGTGCGTGATCTGTAAAGCTGACTGTGAGATAATTCTGGTTCCTCTCTGCTCTTGCACTCTTCGGAGTTGTGTGGATCATATTTTTCCGAAAATCAGGTCGTATGTCACCAGACTCTACTAAACACCCATCACTTACACATACCCTTCAAAAACATGTCTGAGTTACGCAGGCTCGGATAGATCTCTCAATCGCGATAGTCATTCGGAATCTTCGACGGTTTTCTGTGCCAGGCCTTTTGACAAGCATTTGGTGAGGCAATTGCAGATTGATAGGGAAGGCGGAAACAGCGGCTGAAGGCTCGTGCGCTGCCTATCGCCTTTCAGTCCTGACATATTGAACTTTATCAACCCGAGAGTGGTATTTTGGTCAAATCAACGTTCTTGTATAGACCAAGTCTACAAGAGTCGAGATAGAGTTTAATATGTTTTAACTGAACGCACTCACTTTTCTTTTTAATTTGAGAAACTTGCAGCTTGGTATCTTTGCCCGTGACGATATTGTGTACCAAGGGGCTGAGAGTGTTGAGCATCTGGATGTTCTAGCTTGGACCCACAAAGTGAGAGACCAACTTAGAAAATTTGGCTACTTCACCCTAGCCTTGGCCACAAAATAGGAAGTAAAAACATGAACACCAACCCTCACCCTGCATACATGGTGACCCTTATTATAGCACTGTGCCTACCTCCAATGTGTGAGCCCAGTATTCTTTCTCCTTGTTTTCCATTGCTGCTGTATGACCTCAGGTGTGACTTTGCCCGGCGAAAGATCGTTCAAAGACCGTAAAGTAGATAGTGGAGAATTAAGAGGGTATCTCCACGTCAAGCAGAGGGGTGTTGCCTTACGAATCTCGTGAAGAGCCGTATCAAAGGCTGAGTTGAACCTTGGAATAGAAAAAGTCCACTAGTGCTGGGATTCTGTGTCATACATGATCAGTGCAGTTTTTATATTAATGTTCATTGTTTCGGCAGTAGAACGCCGAGGGCTGTACGGTAGGGTGATGAACAGAAACGCTTAAATTGACTGGACTGAAAGGCTCAGTTCTTCACCAACCACTGTCTGAAGGAGGGCAAAAATGGAGAATAGTCTAGACAACTGGCGTATGGTGAAGGCCGTAGTCATTCGACTGCACGGAACCAACTTTATACACCAGGTAATAGCGTCCCTGTAGTCTAGGTGTAGCGCGCTTGTGTAGTAATCGAAACGTTCTCGGCTCCCTGTATGAAACCCGCAATGGGTTAAATTTTGATTAATAATAAATATTGGCGGCCGAAGACTTTCGGGGTAAGAAGTCCCCCTCATTATGCCAACGGCCTTGTTGAAGAGGGCAGAGGAGCGGGCAGAGGTTTATAACCCCACTTGTCCTCGGGGTGGGAAATACCCCTAAAGGAGGAAGAATCAGCATTGGCAAATGGCATGTGGATGCGAAAGGCAATGGAACCCATTGCATCTGATCATGTAACGCTTATCCAGAGGACACATGACCTGTAAGTGAACAAGTGTCTTGATTATCTCTTCGTTGGAAAAAGATTCGGGAACAGTCCCCCCTCTCCGATCTCCAGGAGGGGGCTGCCAGCACTAGGTGACCATGAGAAAAAGATTGAATACTCAGATAAGGGATAAAGTTTTCGAGTCATGGCGTGGAATGTCAGAAGCTTGTTCATAGTAGGGATGGTAGAAAGTTTAAAAAGAGAAATGCAAAGGCTTAATCAACACACAGTTAATGCCATTGTTGTGTTCTGGAAAGAAGTCAAGCATTTGTGGTCATATGAGTGTAGGGTAGTATCAAGAACAGCAAAAAATGTTTCAAAGGGAGAAGGATTCGGTATAAATAGGAAGGTAGGTGAGATAGACTGTTACTGTGATATAGTACTTCCTATCACCATCGACAGCAAACCAACACCGACAACGATAGTTCGGATATACATGCCAACGTTGTATACTGAAGATGAAGAGATAGAGAAAGTGTATGATGATATTCAAAGTGTAATACAGTACATAAATGGAGATGAAATTCTAATAGTCATGCGGGACTGCAATGCAATGCAGTTGTAGGGGAAGGAGTAGAAGAAAAGGGTACAGGAGAATTTGAGCCTTGGTCAAGAATGAGAAAGGAGAAAGGTTAATGGAGGTTTGTAACAAATTTCGGCTAGTAGTTATCGAATACTCTGTTCAATAATCACAAGAGAAGAGGTACATTTAGAAAAGGGCGGGTGGTACGGGAAGATTTAAGTTAGATTACTTCATGGTTTGACAGAGATTCCAAAATGGATTGTAAGCCATACCCAGGATTAGATATCGACTCTGATCACAATGTAGCAGATACGAAGAGTAGGCTGAAGTTCAAGAGATTAGTCACGAAGAAACAACATGCAATGAAATGGGATACGGAAGCACTAAGAAATGACAAGATTCGCTTGAAGTACTCTAAGGCTATAGATTCAGCAATAAATAATTACACAGTAGGCAGTACACTTGAAGAGGAATGGACATCTCTAAAACTGGAAACAAATAGGTACAAACCCGGTAACTGAGAACAAATGATAGCTAAGAAGGAAATACTTTAGCTGATCGATGAAAGAAAAACTATAAAAGTGTTTAGGGAAAATCAGGTATACAAAGATACAAATGGCTGAGGAATTAAATAAATAGGAAGTGAAGTGAACCTAAGACAAAACTGCTGCAACGAAAATACTGTTCACCTTGTGTTTAGTAGAGACTGTCGACATACGACCTGACTTCGGAAAAATATGATCCATACAACTCCGAAGACTGCAAAAGCTGAGAGGTGCCAGAACTATCGCACATTCAGCTTTACGCCTCACGCATCCAAATTGGGGACAAGAATAATATACAGAAGAAACGAAAAGAAAATTTGGGGATGTATCAGATGATTATCAGCTTTGCGTTAGGAAAATTAAAAGCACCAGAGATTCAAATCTGAGATTACAGTTGATAATGGAAGCAAGACTAAAGAAAAACCAAGACATGTTCATAGGATTTGTCGAGTTGGAGAAAGCATTCGACAATGTAATATGGTGCAGGTTTTTCGAAATTCTGAGAACAATAGGGATAAGCTATGGAGAGGGACGGGTAATATTTCATATGTACAAGAGCCCAGAGATAATAATAAGAGGGTAACTAAAAGCAAAGCGGTCGGAATAGAAAGGTGTAAGGCAGGGATGTAGACTTTCCATCCCTACTGTTCAATCTGTACATCCATGAACAAGATCGGTGCTCCTGTTGATGGTGTCCATTATAATGAGGTATCTGTTAACATGGAGGGTGGGGAGTCGGTAACTGGATATACATGAAATAAAAACCTTTAATGTTTAAATGAAATGGTTGCTCGATCTGTATATTTACGATAGTTGCGTAATGGATAGCAGTAGGACGTAAAAATGAAAGTTTTGCGAGAGAATACGTGCTCTGGTAAAAATATCACACTTATTGAAGACACAACGGAACAAGCTAATAAACTAAACGATTAACAATTGGGTGATTAATTGATAACTGAAACCCTCTGCTGCCGCCAGGTGTTGTTGATATACCTCGATATAGACAGCTGACAATGTTTTCCTCGACCGGGACTCGAACCCGGAATCTCTTGCTTACATGGCAGACGCTGTATCCATCTGAGCCACCGTGGAGACATATGAATAGTTAGACTGCTGCGACGTATCCCGTACACGCTTCCCGTGAGAGACTCATTCCCAACTGTCCACAATTCTGCAAACGTATTGTACCTTATAGACATTTGCCCATTCACTGGTTACTCGCGCACGCTTTGGCGATTCCCGTAAGAGTTTGGGCAACCTGTGCGCAATCGCACAGACGAAGGTCAGTGGCTAGGTAGCCTTTAACTAGTAAAATAGCACGCTCCTAATCAAAATTTCCACTCACCTCGCGTCTTGTGACAACACTGGCGCAGATTTCTCGAAAGCACAACAGCAAACGGCAAGCAGGCAGCAGGTAATCTAGATTTCAGTTTCAAAATGAAATTTCCAAACAATATTCAAACTGTTGCTTATCTCATGGTGGAATGTGGATAATGATTTACAAAGTGTACAATGATGAGAGAGAATTTATATAAAAATATAACAACTTAATCAATTGAAATATGACGTATGAGACAAACTTATTGTGTTGCAAAAAACTATTATGAAAAATTTATATTTCTTTCACTTTTCAATGAATACATCATATTCATTATAGCTATCCTCCTGTAGCAGCTAAGCGTTCCAATCTCTGTACCTTACCGAGCTCCCCTGCAACCACCTTCCACTTCTTTCCGTCATACTGTAACCCCATCTATTCTCATATATCTAATTACAGTAGTGAATATCCTGAACATATTCCTAGAGATTTAGATTAATTCTTTCCACAAACACTTTTAGTGCTCATAAGAGCGCTTTTTGCCTCGTAACGTTTATTATTTACACAGTTTCGCATCCCTCTACTTCTAGAGCTTCATCCAGATACTTGACATTCCAGTATACGATGTATGTAACGGATTTGGTTCCTCATAAATAGTGCTACATCAGTTTTCTTGGACCTGACACCTAGTTCCTGTTTTTTGCACCAGTTTTCCGAAGTGTGTTGAAAACTTTCTGCTGTTGCGACTTGGAAAACTTTTTCGCGGAATTTGTAAATTTTCGCAATTTTATGCGTACCGCGTCCAGGTGGTAGAGGCCAGCACAGCCGATGCGGCAATTAAGTAAGGCACTGGGCGGTATTGTTTACATTATGACAAAACAGTGCAGGCAGAGGGGCATTTGCGACATCGATCAACGGCCGAGCGCATGAAGCGAAGTGTGAAGAAGAGTGATGTAATATTTTATTACATTTTATTCCTCGAGAACGTACGTGATACCAAAAAACCTCACACTTTACATATTTAACTGGGTCTAGCAACCGTTTATCACTAGAGAACGAGCTACGAAAAGCTATTGGGAAAAGTAATTTGAAAAAGCTACTCGTCATCCTCCTACAGGTGTACATCTGAAGCATAGCTGTAAGCGTACAAATAAACGAACTGCACTGAGTTGCAAAGGATGCGCACCTGATCTGTGCAAGGACGTTGTTACGACCAAATTACCCACCCTCGTACTTATCAGGTCTCCACCCTCCGAGAAAAAGTTTAACATGTCATGGTCGATCGGAGGTAGGCCATCCTTAGAGAGTTTGGACTTTGTATTACAGTAGGCTCACAGGCGATGGGACACAGCATCTCTGAGGTAACGATGAAATGGAGAATTTCCCTTACGACCATTTCACGAGTGTACCGTGAATATTAGGAATCCGGTAAAATATTAATGCAAAGCTTTACGCCTCGCCTTGTCCGTCAACAGTTGGAATGATGTGGGACCCCTGGTAAGTCTAGATACAAGTCTGACAGATGACACGTACGTAAGCATCCTGTCTGATAACATGCATCCCTCCATGCCCATTGTGAATCCCGACAAACTTGGGCAATTCCAACTGGACAATGTGACACCCCACGCGTCCAGAAATGCTACAGAGTAGCTACAGGAATACTCTTCTGAGTTTAAACACATACGCTGCGTGAAACTTAGCCCTACTTTAATTTCCACTCTTAAAAAAATACTTGTTACCAAGACTATTTCTTTACAAACTGTTATCCACCTTGAGCTCGTATGATAACTTTTAACAAAGTATAACCTAATTTGATCTGAAATGTAACTGCGCTGAATACAACCTCTCTTTATATTAAATGTGCAACTGAAGTAAATACGTGGCATGCCTGTAATCAAAATTTCCACTTACCGCACGTCTTGTGACAACACTTTTGCTGATTTCTCCAAAGTACAACAGCCAACGGCAAGCAGACAGCATCAGAGGTAGATTCCTATTTCAAAATGAAATTATCAAATTATATTCAAACTGTTGCCTACCTCTTGGTGCAACGTGAACAACGTACAAAAGAGGACAAAATTTACAGAGAATTCTTATAAAAATGAAATAACTTGATCAGTTGAAATTTTAATTCATGATCAGGGAAGTGGGGTGGTCTTTCTCTCTTCTCTGGGCAAATGCACGACTTTAACTATCTGGCAATAATCATTTCTACAAGTTAGGTGCGCAGTGCTGCAGTCGTATCTGAGACTCCTTCACTTTTAAAACAAAAAAATCGTATCCAAAATTTATATTCCTTTCAATTTTCATCATATACCTCATACTCATCTTTGTTGTCCTTTAAATTGCATCTTTCTTCATCTAAAATATACAACCACAAGTCAACACAGTGATGTATTGTTTCTACAGGGTCAATCAATAAACTATTTTCCCAACCAATTTCAATAACAAGTGACAAACAGTTATCTTTAAAGGTAATGATAAGGGAAAGGATTAATTCGCCCCAACGCTTCTCTTTAGATTTTGCATTTATTGTCACACCCTTCAGTGTAAACAACAGAACAAGCAAAGTAACAATGAGAGAGTATTTGAACTCGTAATATTTCCTATATAACTTAAGAATTATTTAATAAGCAATAGGAATCTAAGATTATTCCTATCTACCAAACATGACTTTAAGACCATAAACGATAAAGATCAACGGTTAAGAAAGTCCAATAAACTTGAGCAAGGATCACTTTTTCAGTCTCTAAATGAAGTCAGTAAGTGACATAGGGGATAATAGGACTTACATTAAATGTTAAACCAATAAGAATGATCACTCATTAAGAATTATAAACACAAATTAAAGAATATCCATTTCAAGCAATTAACATCAATAGCAAATAACTAAGTCACATCTCATCAAATGTATGAAAATCAAATCTTTCAGTTTTTTAACACTGTTGGATTGTGGAATACGCCGGATTACCGACACAGAAGGCTAAAGTCTACCAAACAACAATTTCTCCAAAGCTAGAACCATCTTAATAGTGTAAAATACTTAGGTTATCCAGAAATACTATAATTCGCCTTTCTTGGGCAAAACGGTGGAGTAGATAAATAACCTCTTATTTCATGCTCCTAGAACATTGAGCGGCAATAGACACTCGGGCAACTCTTATCCAGCGTGGCTCGGGAAAGAGGATGGCTCCATCAGGAGGAGGAAACATTTACCCGAACTGGAAAGGGAACTCGTCTACCACGAGCCACTAGGTTGGACGAAGACCAGACGGCGAATTTTAATCATTAATCAAAGTTTCAGTTAGCGTAAATAATTTTGGGAGAGGAGAGGTTAATCTGTCAAAAGGTATAATGACACTACTAAATATGAAAACGTCGATACGTTGAGTTTGGACAGGAGTCATAAGAAAATATTACGCAAGAAGCTGTGTCACTTGTAGGCCAGTGATCGCACAAATATGGAAAGTGTATTATTGAAATTTATCAACTTGTTTTGTAGAGATGGGGTGTTACCAGCTAATCTAGTAACTCAGCACTGTATAAAATTGGGATTTTACACCAATTTACAGCAAACAGTTCGTACAACGAGACATTTACAGACATTAATAGAGAAGTTCATGGAACAGAAACTACGAGATCGGATCAATAATGAAGTAGCAGTCTCTGAAGTACACATGTCGTAATCATCCCTAAGAAATCATTGGATGGAACCAAGGAATACATGTTTTTTCTGAGATAGGAAATAGCTCCTGCTTCTTTTCAGGGGTTATTTGACGGAGTTTTAAGAGGGTTAAATCCTAAGGCCCATACATGATCTATTTGAATGACTTAATAGTGTATTCTTCGGTTAAACCAGAACCTGTGAGACGATTGGAGGATGCTTTTAGTAGGTTAAGTCTGCACATCTGACAAGCAGATGCAGTCGTTTGTCGCTTCGAGCTATCGTAAATTCATAAGGGATTTCTTGAAAACAACTGAACATTTGAACAAATTAGTTAGTAAGTTAGATTTATGTTCCATAGATAATTCTGTACAACAAATAGTAATGATGTGTAATCAGCCATTTCACATACACATCGCAAATTAATTTGTAAAGATGGCTACATGCTAATCATTTATAACTGTAAAATTTAGTGATTTAAGCTAGTAGCCCCTGTCCAACAACTTTTACCCATCAAATAGAAATTCCTTTACTGAACAGAAGTGTCAAGAAGAAACTTTTTCAGATTGTTTTTGAATTTTACTTTACTGTCTGTCGGAATGCTCAGAATGCTCAACTCCTTAAACAGATGACTGTAAGATGATCATGGGTGACCGCCACATATCATTCGTACAGTAGGTTTTTGAACAATGACGTGTTTCTTTTTTAAAGATGAATTACCCCAGAACATTATCCCATTTGACGTCACTGAATGAAAATATGGGGAATATAGCATGTTACTGATTTGCCTCTCCCCGAGATTTGCAATGTTTCTAATTCCAAAAGTGTCTGAACTATGTTGGTTTAGGAGTTCCAACATGCACTTATTCCAGTGGAAATGCTCGTCAATACTGACACATGACAATTTTGAAGTTTCACCCTATTCGCTATTTCCTTACTACTTGTTACCTTAACACTGATGTAGTACTCATAGATATATTGTGCCTTTTTAAAATTGAGTGTGAGTTCATTCGCAGATAACCAATGCTACTTTTAGAAACATCGTTTATCATTTGTTCTGTTTCTTGTGTATGCTTGGACTGGTTACACTACTAGTGTTATGCGCAACAAGAATTATTTCTGCTTGTGGCGTATCAGACCACAGATCGGTTACATATATATAGGGAACAATACTAGGCCTAATACTGAACCTTGGGGAATCATGTCCTTGGAGTATACTGGTTGACTTATTTAGTACAACTTTTCGTATTGATTTGGTTACATATGACATTATCGATTGATTTTCTGTGTCTCCAGTCTCATAAATCTGCAATTTATCTAGGACTGTACTGTGATTCACACTGTCAAACGCCTCAGACAGGTCGCAGAATATGCCAAATGGTGCTATTTATCATTTAATGGTTCTAAAATTTGGGGAGTTTACATGTAAATGGCGTTCTCAGTAGAGTAACTCCACTGAAAGCCGTACTGTGATTTGCTTAGGATATGATTATTGCTAAGGTGAGATATTATTTCACAGCAAATTACCTAATGTAAGCAGCAAAACAGGTCGGTACCTACTGACATCTCTCTTATCATATTTCTTAAAGAGTCTTATGTCGCATTGCATATTTCAGATAAGGCCGAACTTATTATAGGGAAAAAAAATTTATTACTCTATCGGGAACACCATTAAAACCAGATGAGATTTATGTTTTATAGAAAGTATAATTTTCTTAATAGGTAATTAACAAAGAGTGTAATGTTTCAGTGGACGCAGGAGTATCAGGTATCAATGGAGCAATTGGGGGAAACAATGATTTCCGATGTAGTATTGCTATTCCAGATTTTGACAAAGAGTTCATCTCGCCTTATGATTCCTCAAATAAGGCAGTCGGCTGTATTTTGGGTCGGATGCTTTATGGACAGGGGCACCTAGTAGTTTATGAACCGTGACGGTTTAATAAGGCGTAAAGTAACGGCTCAATAAATGAAAAGGAAATGTTAAAGGTCATATGTGATATTACACATATCTGATGTTTTGTGAATGGTAGAAAATTTAAAGTTGTGACTGATCATGCGTCATTGAACTGATTGTTTAGTCTAAATGTTCCCTCTTCTCGTTTGCCACGTTGGGCCCTCAAGCTAATACGTTTAATTACGAGGTTGTCGGGCATAAGACACACAAACGATGTTACATTAAGTCGCAAAACTCCCTTGTTTAGTGTATTTGGCAAGAGTTTATTGGAACAGCAGGGTGCATAGGCAGACGATAACGATTATCAAGCCTTTAAGTCACAGCCGCACGCTTTAATACTTGAAGATTTGTTGTACAAACTTCCGAAATAGGGGCCACGTATCGCGGCCCCGAGAGTTCTTCAAAAGGAACTGATACAACAGGCTCATGACCAGCTGTTATCAGTTGTTGATTGCCGACGGACAACAGACAGGCTTATTACGGAATGGTTTCGGTGGAGGAATAGGAAGCGTGTCAAAGAATGTCTCCAATGCCCTGAGGCAGAGGATATTTGGCACTAGAGAATCTCTTCGCTGAGGTCAACAGAGGCGTCGAATCCATTTTAAATGCTTGAGCTCGACATTTACTATCCACAGTACACCTGTACGCATGTGCTTACGGCTATAGACCTCTTTTGCTGGATATAGTAATGATATCAATTCCAGAATAACAGGCCAGTAAAGTGGCACTAGTATTATATTGGATATTGGAGATTTTAGTCCCCAATAACTTAATTGCCGACCAGAGAACGAGCTTAGTTTTGGAACCTACGGAGCAGATGTGTCATGTATTGCGTATTCGGAAGTTACGAAAGAGCCCGTTCCACCCGCAAACCAAAAGTTGAAAGGAGCACCACCGTAAGACCATTTTTAAAATGCAAAGTCTTAATGATGACTGGGATATCTATTTTCTATACATAGTTTGCACGTGCAACTCGAAGGTCCACATGGTAACAGTTATGTCTCTACCTGAGCCAGTATACGGGCCGAAAATGCCGTCCCACTTTGACGCTTTAAGTCCTAAATTAGGCGCCAATAGCGAAGCAGTGAAGAAGTTTGTGAGAAGAAATCGGGAGGTGTGGAAAAACGTACAAAAGGCGAACACGAAGGCCATGGACCGCCGAATAGGCTAATGGGCAGACTACCACAGTACCGTGTACGGCAGTGGGTATTGGTCGCTAATCCCAGTACGCCAGAAGGAAAGACGAAGGAAATCTTGATCAAATATCACAGACCATATCTGGTCTTGGGGATGAACACGCCGATTAACGGAAAGGTACAGGTTCTTACCAAAATGTATGTCGTGCACATCAGGCTGATGAAACTATTTAAAAGTATTTTGGATGCTGTGCCACAGTTACCTGTGTCCTTGGTGCGATAGTCTGGAGAAGGCAGAATGTAGGAACCTCGTCCGTTAGACAATTCGAGGCACTAGGATGCCTAATACCTTGAGGTCACGTAATTAATAATGTTGTATTAATTAGTGTGATATGTTAGTGTTTAATTTATACTTGATATTTCTCTTATGTACACTTTTTGCATTGTCTTGTGTTCGGGTGTATTTAGTGTTTTCGTATCATTGCAAGATATATTTTTCTTTTATTACTATACTATTATTATCAGGTTCTTGTTACTATTGTTTCTTCTTTCTGCTTGCCGTTAGTTCCTGTCTTTGGAAGGAGAGCGATGATAGACTGTTTCTTTCCTCAGGAGGCGATTTTGTGATGTCATCCTGAATGATGGAATGGTCCTGGGTTTGTCATACATTATCGGGAGTGGAGCAGAACGCTTGGTTGTCGGTCAACAACTGGTATGATTTGGGTTGTTCTCTAGGCAATCGTATGTCTTCCTTATGAGGCATCAGCGGATATTGAAATGAGGAATGAAATTGGTAGATTGCAAGATTGTCTTTCGGAATTGTTTAAAGAGATACAGGGATGTGACGGTTATTTCGGGACTTACAAGGGAGCTGTGTTAGTCACAGTTTATCTACGGCAAATTATGAGCATAGTTATCACAACTGGTAGATATTGTATCACTGACTATAGTGAAGAGGAAAAGAGGTTGGTTAATTGGGGGAGATTATTAACAAAAATATTGTTCTTCACACCAGATGAGGCGGATATTCCGAAATTGAATTATTCACTTGGTCATATTCAAAATGCGGCCGATTCCTATGACGAGTGCCGTGGAATGGAACTCAACTCGTGGCGGATTTCCCTCTTCCGTTTACACTTACTGGTATGACTGTCATGACACTGACGCGGAACTACTGTATTGGCCGGAAGGGCCATTAAGGGAATTACCCTTCGGGAATTTAGCTCACCTTAATGCCACCCTCAACCATGAACTTACGCGTTCGTTAGACAAATTTATGGAATGACAGGGGGTGAAAATTTTAATGGAGGTGATATACAAAATCGTAAGCACGAGGTTATATCGATAATTATTTCGTCTATCAGTTGTGTCTGCTTCTACTAGCTATTTGACTATTTTATTTCTGTAATAAATGCAGAAGGGGACAGAGTTTACAGAACAACCGGCACACCAGTTTCCAGCCAAATGGTTAACCGGCATAGGCCATGGAACAACTGACGGGAGTAGAATCTCTATACTAGGTAGCATAAACATTAGACTGAGGATTGTATTGTAGTTAGGTCCTCGAAATCGCACTTTGAGAGTACGTATATAAAGGAGAAACTCACATAGGTCATCTCAGGGTTGTAGCTGGATGTTGCCATCAGCACAGCACAGAATTCTTTTGGTTAACGCTAATTTTAATTAAAGATTCGTCTTGGAAGACACGGGAGCTATTTCGAAAGAAAGGAGGTGTGTAGCAGCCGGAAAAATTTTCGGTACCCCAATTGTGAAAATTTTAAACGTTTTATTTTAACAAGCGGCCAGTCTGTAGAGGCCAGCCCTGCCGATGTGCTAATCGAGTAAGCTTTTAGATTGCACTTTTGACATTACGCTAAAACTTTCTCTCCAAAAAGGCTTAACACACTAGACTTAGGGGAGTCACATAGAACCGTAAAATCCTCAAAACGTCGTGACCATCAGTAAAATGATGTATTATATCTATATCTACATCTACATGGATACTCTGCAAATCACATTCAAGTGACTGGCACAGGGTTCATCGAACCACCTTTACAAAGTTCTGCTTAAAGGCGTTGAGAAACGTCAACAGGGGCAGATGAAAATTTGTACTCCGACTGGGACTTCAACCCGAGATGATCTGCTTCTAATCAGATGCTCTATCCATCTGAGCCACCGAGGACACATAGGATAGGGCGAATGCAGTGATTTACCTATAGAACGCCTCCCGAGAATCGCACATTTTCACATTATTTTCCCGCACTTCATTCGTAGTGTCCCCACCCTTTATACTCATTATTCGTGGCGCGTTGCCGATTCCCGTAAAAGTTCGGGTATTGTTTTTGCATCCGCGCAGAGGAAGAAGATGGTCAAGTGGCCAGTGAGACTTAACTATATATATACTAAGATGCTGTAGATTCTTCCAAATTTGTGATATTTCTCCTTCAGTATGTGACTGTCAGTACAATTTCAATCACAGCTTTGTCTAACACTGGACTGAGTGCCACTGAACAGGAAACTATAAAGAATCAGAGGGAAATGAACAAATGTTGAGATAATTGTTGATGTCAACCCTGAGAAATAGAATGTCCATGTGTTCTAAGGTCACGTAATGCTATTTTTTCTGGAGTAAGGCGATAGTTATGGGAAGTCGCCTCTGCTACCAAGCGGGGGAGACCTTATGACCAACTCCCTTAAACGTAAATTTTCCGATTAAGCGTAAACGAAAAAACGTAAAACAATCATAGAATCTGGAAGAAGACTGCATTTAAGAAAGTAAATATTTTCTTAGGAAATTTGAAAGTATAAAGTACCTGAATAGGTATCAATATTTTCAAAAGGTGGGCATTAAATTCCGCTCCCCTCTGTCCACCTCCCTTGGTATCGTATGGGTTAATGATGTTACAGCTACTGCAGCACTGACGGGTCAATCAGACGAAGAAATACTTTGTGTAATTGAATTTGTGTTTAACATGAGAGGCCAGTTCGTATGTGGCATACCATGAGATCCAAAGTAAAGCACAGTCGTTTCAGCAGTTGGTTGCTGGATTACACCAGTGTTACAAAAAGAAAATACCATAGGAATTTTTCGCGAGGAGCTCAATGCTTTTAATTTGAACTGTGATAAGTCCATGGAAATATTTTCAGGCAGGATTTGCGAAGTTAATCCTCAACATATGTGCGTTCCAAAAAAGCAGGAGCCAACAACGTGTTATCGCAGGAGCTGCAGCTCTTAGGACTATTGGCGCAATTTGAGGAAATATATTTTGTCATGAAGCAATAGGTAGCTCACTGATTTATCCCTTCTGAGGTGAGGTGCTACAGGTGTGGCCGCAAGGGCCATACGAGGAAATAGTGGATGATTGGTTCAATTGACTCTAACCACTACAGGACCTAACATCTGTTGTCATCAGTCCCCTAGATTTAGAACTACTTAAACCTAACTAACCTAAGGTCATCACACACGTCCATGCCCGAGGCAGGATTCGAACCTGCGACCGTAGCAGTCGCGCGGTTCCGGACTGAGCGCCTTAACCGCGAGACCACCGAGGCCGGCGACGGTACGTGAGTTTACCATTACAGAAACTAAGTTCGAAGTGCATATGGATGTTTTACCACGTGTGGGTTAACTTTGGAAAAAGGCTTCAGCTCACTGAAAATTTGTTGCACTTGGCTAATACACTTGCAAACGAAGCGACATCGGAAGGCTTACGTGTCATGAAGGTGATGCCAGCTAAACTGCAGGCGAGTTCGTTAAAGATTGATCAGCAGGTATGGGAATGAAAGCGTTTTTAAGTTTTCACGTTATTTATTATTTCCTTACTGTGTATTACCGTTATCATTGGTCTAGTACTGAAACGTCGCCTCTGAAATATTATACACGATTGTGCTTAAACTGACACACAATAGTTTTTAGCGCAACGCAATCTGACTTCCAAAAATCCCTACGAAAGAATGGTCCTGACTAACATTAACCTATACGTTTCACAAATCACTTACGTCACAAAAATCTTCGTTACTCAAGCTACTGCAATACAGCGAGCGCCACTACTGCCAGATAAATAAAAGATTCTAACTACTGAAAGCACTAACTACTGATAGGCATAGTTAGCAAATGAAAGATTTTAATACAGAACAAACAATGTATTTACCTTAATAGTCATTATATATATATATATATATATATATATATATATATATATATAAATTCATGACAACAATTCTTACAAATTTCAAAACTCCGCCATCTCTCTCCCCTCGTCCACCACCGCTGGCGGCTCACCTCCAACTGCGCAACGCTACGCGCTGTTAGCATCCAGCTGCCGCTGCCCAACACTACAATGGCAAACAACAATGCAAACTAGCCACAGACTGCGCACAGCACAACCAGTGATTTTTCATACAGAGCGCTACGTGGCGGCGGCGTTACCAATAAAAAAACTTAAACAGCATACTTACATAGCCCCGATGCTCACCACCAAAAAAAAAAATTACAAATTTTTTGGGCAGTGGCCAATACAGATTTAAAAAAAATTTTCATAATTACAATGACAAATAAATGAAATGCACACACTTATCGATACAATGTTGGTCAAAAGCTAAAATTTTCTCATAGTCTGAGCAATAAAAGTGATTGCACTTGGAATTAGTGGATTTCTCAGCAGTCTTGAAGAAGTAGTGTTGTCCTTCCAACGGAAAGACAGTGCTGACTCTTGACATGCAGACAGGTAATGGGCCACAACAGAGCAAACCCACAGCAGAGTCAGTCGAAGTTTTTAAGAATATTGGTAGGTAGGTCATCACAGAGTAGACCCTTTGTAGTCCTGGTAGAGATTAGTATTCGTGGGCCACCAGAGGTGCAGACCCACTGCAGTCCTTGTAGAAATAATGGTATTGGTGGGTCATCAAAGGTTCTGACCCACTGCAGTCCTTGTAGAAATAATGGTATTCATGGGTCATCAAAGGTGCTGACCCACTGCAGTCCTTGTAGAAATAATGGTATTCATGGGTCATCAAAGGTGCAGACCCACTGTAGTCCTTGTAGAGACGGCCAGCAGCCATCTGTTGCAACTGTGCAGGTGCACAATCACCATTGAAGAGTCTTGCTGAGAATACAGCAAGTCCATAAACCACCACTTGTCCACTCACAAAGAATTTGTTTGAAATGTCCTTAGAACCAGCAATGCTGTTATCCAGTCCCTTGCAGTATTATTAACACACGAGCAAACACTAATAGTCCCTACTTCTCACATATTGTCCATATACTATGACCAACAGAAACGTATGCAGTGAAATGTAATTTACCAGTTACTTAATTTGATGAACTGGTGTCAATTACAATTTTATAACATAAGAATACAATAACAAAAGTACAAAATACATCTTTAAAGAACATAACAATACAGATAACATTTGCAGTAGTATAGGCTTTACAAAAGAATCGAAATAGCAAATACATCAGTGTTACACAAATTATAAGTACATACATAAAAGATCAGAATAACTTTTGAAACATCAACTTCACACATGAGCATTAGAACAAAACAGAATAAACAATGTGTAAACATCTTATGAAGTAAATAACATGTTATTAATGCAAATTATATTTGAGGATAACAGTATTCCTCATTATAGTTCATGTAGCTTAGTATTAGCAGAGAAAAAATTCTATGAAACAGTACACAGAGACAGGAAGAAAACAAATACACAAGGGTACACAAACATATAGTGGGATACACAAAAGGAAAGGAAAGGGTTTGTTTTCAGAGTAACATTTGGTACTGCAGTTCAACTCAAAACTTCATTCTGTAGATCTTTCGTCATATCTCAACATTTGTTTCCTCTAAAAAAATCCTATCCAAGTATACTTTCTGTATTCCGTTCACATCCTCTTTCAAAAATAGTTTATCTCCACTGTACACTAATTTTTTGGCCATACCATTTTCTTATAGCTTGTCAATGCTTTTCTTCCAATTCATCATAGTTAGATTCTTATATAATCTACCCCCTCTTAAGCTAACTTAAATCTACTGAGCTCAGATGCTAAACTAAGGGACGAGGCAAAGGAGCAGCACAAAACAAAGTAATACAAACAGCAATGTCCCAAAAAAATGGAAATTGGTAAAGCAATTGCAATATTACAACTAATATAAGGCGCTGTGCAGCAAACAACATAAACAAATCCCTAGTAAAACTGGCTTAACAGAGTAATACAAAGTCAAATTCAGTAACATTACGTCTGGCACACAGCAGCAGCAAATGCAATAGCTTATAACTAAACATGACAAAGCTCAAGCAGAAAAAATATTACAGTAAAGACAACAATGCAGAAAAGGGAAATGTCTATCCACATTTCAATATCTATGTCATTAAAGTGGTGCACCACAAGAAGTTATCCTACCATAAAAATTACCAAGTACTTGAAAAGAAAATTACGTATGCAGTTCCTGTGAAGGGAAGTCTTTTTGTGCTCCTTCGTTTTTTTTTAAGTACATCGTAAAGTTATTATTTACTGCATCTTAATAATCATAATATATATGTATCAGTTCATGACATCAATTCTTACAAATTTCAAAACTCCGCCATCTCTCTCCCCACGTCCACCATTGCTGGCGGCTCACCTCCAACTGCGCAACGCTACGCGCTGTTAGCATCCAGCTGCCGCTGCCCAACACTACAATGGCAGACAACAATGCAAACTAGCCACAGACTGCGCACAGCACAACCAGTGATTTTTCATACAGAGCGCTACGTGGCGGCGGCGTTACCAATAAAAAAAACTTAAACAGCCTACTTACAGTACCTCTAGATACGCAGAACTCAATATGCTGTGTATTTTTAAAATGAAGGGCGAGATTACTCGCAGAAAACCAGTCAAAGAAACTTTTAAAAATATTGTATACCATTTGTCCTCTTTCTGTATGTATGCTTGGACTGATTTTGGTACCGGTGTCGTCTGCTACCAGACCTAATTCTGTTTGTTGTATATTAGACCAAAGATCGTTTACATATATGGCGAACATTAGCAGACCCAAGTCTGATCGTT
Source organism: Schistocerca gregaria (assembly GCF_023897955.1). Classification (NCBI taxonomy): domain Eukaryota; kingdom Metazoa; phylum Arthropoda; class Insecta; order Orthoptera; family Acrididae; genus Schistocerca; species Schistocerca gregaria. The sequence continues at coordinate 413,906,318 of NC_064925.1, read as the reverse complement.
GGGGATTCATGTCCTTGGACTATAACACTTGAATTACTAAGTACAACATTCTGCATTTACTTGGATATATATGACATTATCCACTGGTTGGCTGTACAATCAGTCTCACAAAATTAATATTTATCTAGAAGAATATTGGGATTCATACGGTCAGAAGCCTTAAGTAGGTTGCAGGAAATACCAACCGATGCTACTTCATAATTTAATCATTGTTACACTTGGCGAGTTAACATGTAAATGGCTTTCTCAATAGAGCACCACTTTTGAAACCGTACCTGTGATTTTCTGAGGATATTTTAAATCCTAAGGTGAGATACTATTCTACAAAAATCACCTTCTCAGATATTTTTTTCAAATCATGTCAGCAGTGAAACAGGTCTATAGCTGAGTTAGTGATGCAATACGTAGTTCGAATAAGACAGAATTTATTAAATGGAAACAAATACGTAATACAGTGGAAGAAGGAGAGTCAGGTAATATCAGAGAAACTGTAGGAGGCAATGAGTTCCGATACAGTATTGGTTATTTCAGATATTTGAAAATGGTTCATTGTCTGTAACGAAGCTTGTAATGGACAGTCGGATGTATTCTGTGTCAAATGCAGTAAAATAATGCGTAAAGTAACCACTGAAGAACCGAATGCCAGTGAGTGTGGCCGAGCGGTTGTAGGCGCTGCTGCTATGGTCGCAGGTTCGAAACATTCCTCGGGCATAATAGTGTGTGATGTACTTAGGTTAGTTAGGTTTAAGTAGTTCTAAGTTCTGGGGGACTGAAGACTTCAGATGTTAAGTCCCATAGTGCTCAGAGCCATTTGAACCATCAACCGAAGCGTTAACGGCCATATGCGATATTATACATTTCTGGTGTTTCATGTCTGGTAGACGATTTAACGTTTAGGCTGATCCGAGTCAATTAAATGGTTGTTTTGTCTAAGAGACTCATCTTCTGGTTTGCCTCAGAGCCTTCTCAAGTTCAGTGAGTATGATTACGAGGTTGTCTACACAAATGCAGATAAATTAAGTGGCAAAGTAGCCATTCTGAGTACTCTGGACAAGATTATATTGAAAGACCAGAAAGCGCAGGCAGATAGTGAAGGGTGATAGGATTTTAAGTCAAACTGAACTTTACCATGCACGAGGATATTCGGTACACAATTCCAAAAGAAAGTGTTAAGTGTTACAACGGGCTCATGAGCATGTTATTTCAGATCGTGGCGACCTACGATCAACAGATCGCTTACTGCGGAATGGTTTCAGTTTGGAACAGGATGAGTGGCTTGGTGAAATATGTGAAAGACTGTGTACCATGTGCTCAGAGAGTGAATACTTTGCACTAGAAAATCCCTTCGCAGAGGTTACCAGAGGCGTCGATGTCAATTTAAATGCTTATTCTAGACATTTGCTAACCATAGCCATAACACCTGTAAACAATACGCATGTGCTTACGATCATCAATGTTTCTCACGGTATCTAGTAATGATAGCAATTCCAGATAAAAAGGCCACTACTGTAGCACAAGTATTTATTAAGAATTGGACACTGAAGATTGGAGTGCCTGATAACTTAGCTATAGACCGGGGGTACGAACTTATTTTCAGTACCTATATCCAGCTGTGCCGTATACAGCATATTAGGAAGTTATGAACGAGCCCTTTCTATCCAGAAGCCGGCCGCGGTGGTCTAGAGGTGCTAGGCGCTCAGTCCGGAACCGCGAGACTGCTACGGTCGCAGGTTCGAATCCTGCCTCGGGCATGGATGGAAAGTGAGAATAAGACCATTTCTTAACTACTAAGATTTTAGTTGAATGCCAGACACGACGACTGGGATACCTATTTCGCATTAATAGCGAACAAATTAAAGGTTCATATTGGAACTGTGATGGCGCTATGTGAGATGCGGGTTGAAAATGCATGAAAGGTACGGTCTCCTTCCAAAACTTACAATGTCTATCGTTCACGTTGGTGTAGTTAAACAGTTTAAGAGTGCTTTGAACGCTTTGACCGACCCGGTAAGATTAGGTGAGGCTGGTGCAAAGGAGAAACATGATCGTCTAGACAGCGTAAAGCACATGGCATGCCAATGGTCTGACGTCACTGTTGTTGCATTATTTGAAATATTATGTTGGTGTTGGATTTATACTTGATATTCGTGTTATGGGTATTTTTTGCATTGTGTTGTTTTCAGGGTATTTATGGTTTTCATGTCTTAGCCACATGTGTTTTTTATTATTGTAGTTTCATTGTCAGGTACTTGTTAATGTTGTTCTTGTTGCTATCCGTCGTTAGTTACTCGTTTCTGAAGGAGGACAGGAGTGATAGAGGGTTCCTTTCCCCAGTTGGCGAACTTGTTATGACATCCTGGATGATGGGAATGGTCCTGGATTTGCCATACTTCATCGGGTGTGAAGCAGAATGTTTAGCTGTCTATCATATGTTTGTTTAAGATATATATATCACAAGGCAGTCGGATGCCTTCCTTATGAGACATCAGTGGTCATTGAAATCAACACATCAGAGAAATGAAATTCCGAGACTGCTAGATTTTGTTTCTGATTGATATACAGACTAACAGGGAAGTAACGAATTTTAGGGGGGTGCTCAAGGAGTATCATAATCACAGTAAATTAAGAGCACACTTATCACAGCTTGTATATGTTGGCCACAACCTGTTGTTTGCAGGAAGTAGAGGAGGAGGAGTAGGAGATTAGTGTTTAACGTCCCGTCGACTACGGGGTTATTACAGACGGAGCGCAAGTTCTGGTGAGGGAAGGATGGGGAAGGAAATCGGCCGTGCCCTTTCAAAGGAACCATCCCGGCATTTGCCTGAAGCGATTCAGGAAATCACGGAAAACCTAAATCAGGATGGCCGGAGACGGGATTGAACCGTCGTCCTTCCGGATGCGAGTCCAGTGTGCTAACCACTGCGCCACCTGACTCAGTGTTTGTAGGAAGTGAACTTGGTTAAATGTGGGAGTAAAATTAATAAAAACGTTGTCCGCGATAGCAGAGTAGGAGAAGTTCCTAAATTAAATAATGTACTCGGTCATTTTGAAAAAGCGGTATTGCTATGAAGAGTGAGGTGCTTTGGCTTTCATCCTGGGAAGGGTTTCTGTCTTAGGTGTACACTCACTTGTGTGACTGTCAATACACTAACGCGGAATTCACTGCTTTGTCCAGAGGGGCCATTAAGCGTGTTACACTTCCAGAATTGAGAGCACCTTGAGGCCATCCTCACCCCTGTGCTTACACATTCATTACACATATTTATCGATTCACAGCAGGTGGGAATTTCAGTGGAGCGGATGTTACATTATATCCACAACATTCAATAAAATCGTCAAATCATGATTACATAGATGATTTTCAGCAACCAAGATGTCGTGTCTTTACTAGGTAATTGCTTATTTCATTTATGCAGTAATCGCAGAAGGGCACAACCTACAGATCAGCCGAGACACCAGTTGCCAGACGAGTTTTTAGCAGCCAATGGCCGTGGGAATGATTGATGGGTCGTAGAAGTTTTGTATTATGTGGTATAAACTTTACATTCACCATTGTATTGCAGTAAGGGTCCTGGTGGCCTCCCATTAAGAGTCAGCTCATGCTGTAAATGGATAAGGAAGGACCCATGTGGTACATCTCAGGAATGGAAGACTCGGTCCTGGAAGATTCTGGACGAATCTTTCGAAAGAGGGGATGTGTGTTGCACACCAAAGATTTAGATGCGCGAGTTGAGATTATCTTAAACGTGTTATTCCCACTCGCGGCTACGCAGTAGAGGCAAGCCTGTCCGAAGTGCTAACAGAGTAAGCCTTTTGACTTGGACGGGCGAGCCACGTTGAACTTCAATGCCGAATCATAGTATGACCAAGAGTGAGCTGATGTTTCATAAGAGACACTTGCGCACTACCGAGAAACTAACGCGTTGCAAATTTCACTGGACGTAGGAGTCCGTATTCGGGGCACAGCGAGCTAGTAAAAGCTGAAAGCCAAGTAAAATGAAATAAGCATACTCGTCCCCCTATAATAGTACTATGTCGGACTCGTAGTTGTTTGGTTATAAGTGATCGAGCGTAGGAACTCAATGCATGAAGTAATGCCTCCATTCTGTCTGCTTATTAAACTGGAGAGAATGCTGTCATATGTGTTACAGAGAATCCATGACCCAGCCTTGGTGATGGAAATCCGCTGGCAAACCTGGCAACGAGGCACACCATGTCTGTGGCGTGATGGCTGGGGGATTTGCGCGAAGTTTGATGATGTGGGGAGTTTGGGCCCAGCCAATCTCCACCCCCTGAACTACTTTGGTCGATGGACTACCAGACGTGTACAGTCTGGCTGCGAGAGATGCTCACTCGCGCTCTCCTTGAAACGTAGACGTCTTTGGCCACCTGCGGCGCATGATTAGCTGAGTCGTTTAGACTGCAGTCATGGGCTGTGCGGCTGTTCGTGGCTGAGGTTAGAGTCCTCCCTCGGGCATGGGTGTATGTGTTTGTCCTTAGGATAATTTAGCTTAAGTAGAGTGTAAAGTTATGGACTGATGACCTCATCAGGGAACTGGATTTGCAATGTACATTAGAGTTGTGGTTTTTCTACCTCCTACATAGGAGTCAATAGTTCAGATGCTATTACAGGGAAACATATCTGGAGTAGGAATAGTACCCTACAAACATGATGTCATTGTAGTGGAAAAAGGACATGAGTTTGCTTAATAAATTAGTGTTTGAAAATTAAAGTTGCCTTCTAACTACCACCTCTACAATCACCTTTGTTTGAACAGGGCGAGATTGTTAAGAAGTTAGAGACTCGAGTCGTTTGTGCATTGAGAGAGCATGTCGAGTATAATGGAATATAGAACAATTTATATTAAAATTATTTGTTTCATTACTATGAGTATGAATCTGGATTTTTAAAAATATATATATATCTGGAGTGGTCATGCGGTGGATTGTGGAAAGAGGCTGTCAGCCAGGGCTGATTGTGCTTCTGTGATCATCAACGCAGTTTTTCCAATGAATAATTAATGTATATGGAGCGATAATGTAACTTTTAGTACATCACTCCTACATGGATTTAATGTTTACACTGATGTGTCGATTTGTTACAATTTCTGTATCTAGTACTACTTGTGGTATTCTGCAAAATGATACTATAACTCCTGTTGATGGTCTATAGAGATGTAATTCAGTTTCAAAACACAATTAAAAAATGAATAATATGCTAATGTTCCAAGAATTATGGGATTTGAGTCTAATGTGAAGGGGCCTAATTAAATGTTAGCCCCAGAACTAGTAGAAAGGAACGTAGAGTGAAATTACAAACTAGTACGAATTGGTTTAATGGTAACTTGCTGGATGTTCCCAGTCAACAACGAGGCAGTGCTATTCTACTACAGAGACGAATTCAGAATTTAGTGCAGAAGTTTGAATTCACTGTGGAAGACATTTCAAGAAAATTTAGTGCACTTACCACTCGGTTAAGGTAAGAGCTGCAGAGAGGCTCTCTGTTGTGAAAAAAATAAGAGTGGTTTCTGTAGATGAGAGTCCAGTAGCTATCATGACAAAATTACTGTTCACTTTGCAGATACAAATTATTTATCATATATAAACCAGTAGTACAGAATTGTAATCATAATCCTAAAACTGGGTTTCTACTCTACTACTCTCGAAGAACTCTCTTGAACTGTAGAGTGGATTGATTATTAACAACTTATAGAACTTACTTATACAACTTACTCCTAAAATTGTTGAAAGTGGTATTGATTGGACAATATGTCAGTTTATTCAAAAAGTTCAAACAGTTTACTTTGCGAAAGTTACCTATTTTTTAGTCTAATCTAGGAACATCATAGCTAACACTTGGTTCAAGAATCATACAAGAAGATTGTATACATGGAAGAAGCCTAGAGATACTGACAAGTTTCAGGTAGGTTATGTAATGGTAAGACAGAGATTTAGCAAGCAGGTTTTAAATAATAAGACATTTCCAGGGGCAGATGTGCACACCAACCACTATCAATTGATTATGAACTGTAAATGAAACCTGAAGAAACTGCAAAATGTTGGGAATTTAAGGAGATGGGAGCTGGATAAACTGATAAACCAGAGGTTGTACAGAGTTTCAGGGAGAGCATAAGGTACATTAGACAGGAATGGGGGAAAGAAATACAGTAGAAGAAGAATGGGTCGCTCTGGGGGATAAAGTGGTGAATGCAGCAGAGGAAGAAATAGGTAAAAAGACGAGGCTAGTAGAAATCCTTGGGTAACAGAAGTAATATTGAATTTAATTGATAAAAGGAGAAAATATAAAAACGCAGTTAATGAAGCAGGCAAAAAGGAATACAAACGTGTCAAAAATAAGATCGACAGGAAGTGCAAAATGGCTAAGCAGGGATGGTTAGAGGACAAATGTAAGGATGTACAGGGTTGTCTCACTAGGGGTAAGATAGACACTGCCTACAGGAAAATTAAAGAGACCTTTGGAGAAAAGTGAAACCACTATTATGAATGTCAAGAGCTCAGATGGTAACCCAGTTCTAAGCAAAGAAGGGAAACCAGAAAGGTGGAATGAGTATATAGAGGGTCTACACAAGCGAAATGTACTTGAGGAAAATATTACGGAAATGGAAGAGGATGGAGATGATACTACGTGAAGAGTTTGATGGAGCACTGAAAGATCGGAGTCGAAACAAGGCAGCGGGAGTAGACAACATACCATTAGAACTACTGACGGCTATCTGGTGAGCAAGATGTATGAGACAGGCGAAATACCCTCGGACATAAAGAAGAATGTAATAATTCCAATCCCAAAGAAAGCAGGTGTTGACAGATGTGAAAATTAGCGAACAATCAGTTTAATAAGTCACAGCTGCTAAATACTACCGCGAATTCTTTACAGACGAATGTAAAAACTGGCAGAAGCCGACTTCGGGGAAGATCAATTTGGATTCCGTAAAAAATATTGGAATACGTGAAGCAATACTGACCCTACGACTTATCTTAGAACAAAATTAAGGAAACGCTAACGCAAACCTATGTTTGTAACTCAGAGAAAGCTTTTTACAATCTTGACTGGAATACTCTCGTTCAAATTCTGAAGTTGGCAGAGGTAAAATACAGGGAGCGAAAGGCTATTCACAATTTGTACAGAAACCATATGGCAGTTATAAGAGCCATGGGGCATGAAACGGAAACAGTGGTTGGGAAGGGAGTGAGACAGGGCTGTAGCCTCTCCCCGATGTTATTCAATCTGTATATTGAGCAAGCAGTAAAGGAAACAAAAGAAAAATTTGGAGTAGGTATTAAAATTCATGGAGACGAAGTAAAAACTTTGAGGTTCGCCGATGACATTGAAATTCTGTCAGAGACAGCAAAGGACTTGGAAGAGCAGTTGAACGGAATGGACAGTGTCTTGAAAGGAGGATATAAGATGAACATTAACAAAAGCAAAACGAGGATAATGGAATGTAGTCAAATTAAAACGGGTGATGCTGAAGGAATTAGATTAGGAAATGAGACACTTAAAGTAGTAAAGGAGTTTTGCTCTTTAGGAAGTAAAATAACTGATGATGGTCGAAGTAGAGAGGATATAAAATGTAGACTGGCAATGGCAAGGAAAGCGTTTCTGAAGAAGAGAAATTTGGTAACATCGAATATAGATTTATGTATCAGGAAGTCGTTTCTGAAAGTATTTGTTTGGAGTGTAGCCATGTATGGAAGTGAAACATGGACGATAACTAGTTTGGACAAGAAGAGAATAGAAGCTTTCGAAATGTGGTGCTACAGAAGAATACTGAAGATAAGGTGGATAGATCACGTAACTAATGAGGAGGTATTGAATAGGATTGGGGAGAAGAGAAGTTTGTGGCACAACTTGACTAGAAGAAGGGATCGGTTGGTAGGACATGTTTTGTGGCATCAAGGGATCACAAATTTAGCATTGGAGGGCAGCGTGGAGGGTAAAAATCGTAGAGGGACACCGAGAGATGAGTACACTAAGCAGATTCAGAAGGATGTAGGTTGCAGTAGGTACTGGGAGATGAAGCAGCTTGCACAGGATAGAGTAGCATGGAGAGCTGAATCAAACCAGTCTCAGGACTGAAGACAACAACAACAACTGGAAACTATGAAATGAAGCATGGATTTCAATATAACCATTTGTGGCCTGTTCTAAAATTTCAAGTTTTCATAATTACATTAAATAGTACTTATCCTCATGCTTGATTAGACTAGTTTGATTTTGTATTTCCTTCCACATGGCTAGCCGATCACAGAACTGATTTTGTATGTGGCTGTTTGGTGGGTGACCTTAGTATGTGCAACTGTGAACCATATGACGAGTTTTATCAGATATTCCTGTTAGAAGAATGGTCTGAGCAGCGCAAGACGTAATCTTTGGCATACTTGGTTATGAAAAATATTAATAATACTCATTTTATAAATCCTGCTTCGTTCTTTGAATGAACGGTGTGGAAAAATAAATCTTTAACAATATTTACAATCCTACTGAACTGAATTATAATTGACGTGGAAAATTTCCTCCCAAGTTGAGCCATATTATTATTCTTGGTCAGGTAAATGGGTAGTTAGTTGGTTTTGAAATTTGCTCCAAGAATTAGAATATGACAATGCTGAAGAGAATGTATGTGGTAGAAGCAACAGTAAGTTATTTATCCTAATCTGAGGCCACAGAGCAATTGGAATAATGATCAGCAGCAATGTGATACATATTGTGATAGATATGGGAACGGAAACTGGACGAATCGGAGGAATTATGTGATTGCAATGAAAGCAACAATTTTAGGAGTGGTAATAGTGATTAGCTTAGAAGACTGTTACGTCAAATCAAGATGCTGAAGAGAATGGTAGTCACTGACATTGACAAGTCCCTATTTTGTAGAAGTACGCTTATTTTATCCACAGAAAAATGTTCAAGTGGGTAGCCCATAGCCCCATAGCCACATAATTGAAAACTGATGTGCGTGGCTGATTTGAATGCTGAAAGGAGATTGAAAAATGCCTGTGAGAAATTGAATATGTTGACTATTCTATGTTTGAGTTACCTATTGAAAAGTGATTGACAGGAAAATATCAATTCTCTGAAGAGTCCAACGTTTCAAATATATTTCACCTTGTGTTTAAGGTGTTGGAAGCCAGTCATCTGGGGTGAGCGAGTCAGCATTTCACAGATCTGAAGTTGTAGCTTTATGGACTATTCCTTCTTTACCGTGGGCTCAAGTGAAAGGGATCATTAACATAAAAGGGGCAGGGATGAAGGGACAAGTCAGTATTGATTTTCTTTGTCAAGGTTATAGCTTCATCCGAATTTAGTAACTGTGTGGAATTTGGCTAGTGATACGATTTTAGGGGCTGATTTCTTGTTGAAATACCAAGAAGTGATGGCCTTTGGCTGTGTTGTAGTGAGTTTTAAGTATAATGATGGTATGTTACAGCATGAGCAAAGAGTTGCCTGTCGTGACTGAGTATGGTGTTCAAGCAGTCTTATTTCATCATTTGCCAATGAGGTCGTTGAACTTCACAATAAATATTGAGTTGGAGTAAGTATGCTGAAGTGGTAGGCGAATTACTGAAAGGCAATTTATTTAGTGTACTGCGACATAATTCTTCAATGTTTTCAGTGCATCCAGACACAAAATTCTTTTGTGTGTGTTGTTGCATTATGGACATGATTTCCCTGGTTGTTATCATGTTTTCGATTAATTTTTGTGGTACTGCTAGATGTCTTTTTGTACTTAGTGTTGATAAAGGGATTTTATATGAGCCACAAGTCTAGCACAGAATTTTCGATGAAGTTTTGTCTGATGTACATGTTGACACTATAAGTTTATTGATCATCTGAGGTGATGTTCGCTGTGAGTCCATTCATAAATACTTTAATGTGAATGGATTACATGTGGATTATGCGCTGAAGAGCCACAGAAACTAGTACAACTGTGGAATATAGCGTAGGTCCCCGCGAGCACGCAGAACTGCTGCAACACGATGTGGTATGGAGTATGTTGAGTAATGTTCATGCGTGGGGAGTTTGGTGGTCAAAGAAGTGTTTAAACGCAGAAGAGTGCTACTGGAGGCACTATGTAGCAATTCTAGACGTGTGGGGTACCACACTGTCCTGATGGAATTGCCCAAGTCCATCGGAATGAACAATGGGCATGAATGGATTCAGGTGATCAGACAGAATGCTTATGCACTTGTCATCTGTCAGAGTCGTATAAGAGGTTCCATATCACTGTAAATGCACACATCCCACACCATTACACAAGCTTCCACCAGCTTGAACAGTCCTCTGATGACGACCAGGCATAATTTTTCCAGTGATCAACAGTCCAATGATGTGCTGATTGGTCTAGTCAAAGTGTAAAGTATTGTATCGTGCAGTCATCAGGGTACAGGAGTCGGCCTTCGCCTCCAGAAGCCCATATCGATACTGTTTCTTTGAAAGGTACGCAAGCTGACACCTTCAAACTATATTATTGTTTTTAAGGAATTATACTACCAGATTCCGTATATGTGTGGTGTGAGAAATGTAATGTAGCAGACAGCACTTGAACGATCTAGCAGTGCTATGTACACTGGCGTGATCGTCGCTTTCTGACAGTCTGAGTTTTCAGCTCTTTAATGAATCGCATGATTTTTGGTAGCCCCCATCAGTGAACTTGAGTTTTTGTTTTGTGTTTACAGTAATGGAACAGCGGAATTTAGAACGACGTTATTCAGTCAAGTTTATTGTTAAACTTGGGGAATCAATGAGTGCGATCATTCAAAAGTTGAAACAGGCCTATAGGAAAAAATCCTTGTTAAGAGCACAAATTGTTCTCTGGCACAAATCATTTTTGGAAGGCTGATAGCCCGATGAAGATGAATCTCGCTCACGGAGGCCTTCAAAATCAAAAACCGACGAGAACATCGAACGTGTGCATGGTCTTTCGAGACCAGACGGACATTTAACAATAAAGATAATGGGTGAACTGTCAAACTTGACAACTTTCACGTTAAATCAAAAATATGACTGAAGATTTGTGCCAAAATCGTGCTGAGAAATCTCACAATTCAGAAGAACAACAATTGAAGAAACACGTTTGTTGGTGGTCATGAGAAGACTGCTATTAACTGCGAATGTTTCATTAGTGTAATCATCGGTGTTGAATTGGGGATTATTGAGTATGATCCTGAGACAATGGGGCAAAGTTTGGAGTGGCACACTGAGACACCTTCTCCACCAAAGGAAGCTCGAATGAGAAAATAAAAAATAAAAAAAAGCTTCTTTTTACTTTTTTGACTGTAGGGACATCATGCACAATGAATTTGTTCCTTCAGGACAAACTGACAACCTTGTGTTATGCCAGGATATCCTTAAAACTCTCAGGAGAAGATTAAATCGAGTGACACCGACTGTACATGCGGACGAATGGACGCTGAATCGTGATAGCGTTCCATTTAACACAACCATTTCCTTCACGGATCTTGTCACCACAAAAGGCATTCCTGTTGTCCCACAGGAACCCTAGTCACCTGATCTGTGTCCCTGTCATGCATTTTCTGTTGGCGAAACTAAGAATTTCTTCAAAGGACGTCGTTTTGGGACTCTGGAAACATACTGAAGGCCGTAGGACTCAAAGCCTTTCGGCGCTGCTGCCAAGCCTGGGAAGAATGATTATACCGACGTAAATTTGCCGAAAGAAACTACTGTGTAGGAACCAATTCTCGAAAAAAAACTTGGTAGACCAAAAATCAGTCACATTACTTTCCTAATATACCGAGGATATTTCATATTTTTCATGTAATCTCAACCGAAAAATGTAAGTCTCAGTAGTAGATGTCACTTTCTACAATGAAGGCCGTTTCCAGTATTTCCAAGTTGAGGGCCTTAGCTACACATCAGCATCTCTTTAAAAAGTATATTGAGAGGAAACGTCAAAAACAATTACCGAAATGGCTTTTTTATGTTTTTTGTGATGTTCATGAAACCAGCATTACACCTTATCGAAAGTGTGTAGTAATTGCTAAGACTGTGCTAAAGGTATTTCCAAATCTGGACCATGATCGCATATCAGTTGGCTTTTAAAAAGCATGTTGTTGATATAGTTCAACAACAATTAACGACTTTTTAAAAAAACTTTTTCAGGGTGTTCAATGTGTCGCCCTCCATCCTCATGGTAATGCACATTATGTAAAATGTGTTTCATTACGGGAGTTAATCAGTGTTTTAACATAAAGTTTAGTATCTACATTCTAATAATAAACCTTTTAGCAGTTCTGTATGCAACGATTAAATAAAATCTTTTTAGATATTTACCTTCGAATAATTGTTTGTGTTGCAATGTTGTATATGTGGCTTTATTGTTATTGTGGAACTAAAAAAATTGGTACTCATGAATTAGATTTCTATAATGTCAAGCATGCAGTCTTCACCATGAAGTTAGCATTAATAAAACCTAGCTTCAGTATTATCACACAAACTTAATATTCATTGCTAAGTGGGTTCCTTTCCTTATGTGAGTATAAAGGATATTTTTCTCTTGTTTTGCATGAGTTTATAACGTCCCGAAATGAATCTTTTCAGAACACATTACAGAACTGATCACAGAATGAAATTTCAGTTAGGGATTTGGTGAGAAGGCTACAGTTGTTTGCAGTGCATAGTAATACACAATGCGTTGGATACTTACATATTGTGATATTTACATATTTAAATTCTAATTGTTTTCTGTCCTGCAGTGGTGATTAATTCCGGCACGGTCTAGCGTTGAGTGACATGGTATTGAAGAGCCTCAGAGATCGATTATTTTTCGTATGTTGCAACATGACTACATGAAAGTATTTAAATTGTTCTGTCTAATGTCTTATGCACTCCGTTTTATTATTGTCCCTTGCATTTCAAGTTGCTTAATTCACTGCTGGAATATGTGCAGAGAAACCTTATCTTTCTGTGATTTCTAAAAATTCGATAGAGGTTCACACTTAGTGTAGAGCCTATGTGATGTATATGTATTATTCGATTATTTTAACCCTTTTAGTGTGTACCTCTCACTGTAGCATGTATTTACAGTGCGTAAGGGAATTTGTGTTATCGCCTGTGAACCCTCCTGGCATCTAGTGGAAGTTCGCTGCACCTGCTGCAGCTTTAGTTTCTTGAGAAATACAGCCTTCAGGTTTGCGAGAAGTATATATCCCGACAAAAAGCGGTGTATTAATAGGTTATTCAGAATGATGGTAGCCACCAATATAGTATCTGGAAGTGGCTTGGAAAGTATACTTCCTGTAAAATTAATCTGTCATTTGTGGTCCTTGGTAAGCATACTTAGCACCAACAAAGGGGTATCCAAAAACATTTAGGAACATTTCTTACCACCTCTGTCTATTCCAGACATGTTGTGGTAGTACACTGCACAAGGTGTACTAAAACTACTACAACAATTAGTTTCTGTATGTCGTGGGATTAATACTGTTGTCAGATTACATTGCTTCCCTCCTGCAATATCCTTTATTGCATCCCTTATCAGCTCGTAGCTGTATCCAGTGACAAAGTTTCAAGGATTGTTTTCACGTTGTGGTAAGTTAACATTAATATCAGTAACAATTATTTTCAGAACAAAATAAAAACAGAAAACACTGTTTATGATTTTATTTGCGTGGAGTGGCGACACATAACAGCACTCAAAAGGGAAGTGGGAAATCCATTTACAACCAATTTAAATACCTCACAAAGACGGAGTGGTGATAGATGTACGAACTTATTTTTTGGTCCTTTGTCTCAAAAATAAAGTTATTAAAAATAAGTACAGTACGTTTACCACATTCATAAAACGATAGCAAAATATTATGTTCGCTGAGGTGCTACAAAAAATGTGCCCGCGAAAGTGTTAACACTGTGTATCAGTTAAATTTTATGGCTACTCATTTACGATCCTTCGGTCATTTATTTAATTTCGGTGAGTTATTTTGGAGCATGTGTTGTCTGTGCTATCTGTAGCATACCTGTAGCCAATATCCCCTTTGTGAATTTAGTGATTATGTGTGATACAGATACTTAAATAATTCAGCTACATACTTGTTCTTTTTACTGTTGTGTTTACCATAACAAGCCCCTTACAGAAAATAGTATAGATGACAATCCAATATGGTGAAGATATGATGCACGTGGTGGATACAACGAAGGCTATTGAAACCCTTAGCAAGATGGACACATTTCTATATCCAGGTTCTCGACTACAGGTAAGGGGATGAGCAAGCAGGAATCACAGTTATCTGGATCGATTCAGCCACATCACTGATATTATGTGTGAGGACAAGATGCACATCCACATAAAATGAAAGATATAAGGCACAACGGTGAAGACAGTTGCATTATATGATACTGAGCGTAAGCTCACACCAAGGAGTTTTCAGGTTTCACTACATTATGAAAATTCGGATGCTGAGAAGACCATTAGCCATTTCCCGCTCGGCCTAGTAACAAGACAACGATCTGACAACTAACTGGAGTGGCTCCAATCAACGAAAAGATCCAAAAATGGAGCGTTCGGTGGTATGGACACATTATATAGAACCTACTTTAGTCATCAGCTTAGCCTACCGACTCGCTGTTGAAGACCACAACCAACGCGGAAGACCTTAACCGCATCGGATAGGTACTATAAACGTATATCTAAAATAAAGAAATATAAACCCACAGGTAGTGTTAGAACGTAAGAAAAGGTGTACATTGTCCAAAAAAGCAGACCACGCTCCAATGGGACTACGCTAAGAAGGAGTAGAAGAAGAAGATGATGATGTTGGAAAGAGAGCACAACAGGATGGTCTCGATATTAATGAGTAGAACAGGGGTCTGAACTAGAGAAATCACAAAAACAGTTTGTGAACGGCCAAAGCCTCAGAGGCGCGATAACGTTCTCCCACCGAAAAGTTTAATGACGGACAGTGAGAAGAACGAGGCAGCTGTGCGAAGAGAGATTCCCGAGGTAGCGGTACGGATCACAATAGAAAAGGCAACTTCGGAGGTGACTTTCGCACGTATGAACAGGGAACGGGACAACTGTAGTGCGAAGGGAGTTTAGAAGAGCGCCACCAGAAATGAGGACATTGCATGGAAAGTTTATATGCGACGAGAGGCAATACGTCACACCGAGAGGGAAGGAGGTAATGCAGCGTATAATTAGCCTCGAAATTAGTAGAGGGAGAAATTGTAACCAAGGAATCAGAGTAGTTTCAGCTCCGCCCCGCAATGAAAGTAAGGTGAGGGGGAAAATATGGTGTGTTCTAGACAAAATACCAGAAGAGCTTCTGTGCTGCCACCCGAAGGATCACAGAAATATAATAGGCGTTAATCCCCCGCAGGATGGTGTCAGGAAATGTGAAACCACCCATGATCGGTAAATCAACCAGCATATGTTGTGACCACCTCAGTGGACAAGTACGTTATAGGCACAATGACTGGTATAGCTATGGCTTCTGGTAATTTATGGTGGCGGGCCCTGTTAAAATGAATGAAGCAGATGGACTGCCTCATATGTCTCTATAACAGACTACGAAATTTTTGCACAGACATTCAGATGCAACTGGAATGTACTTGAAATAAAATCGGGACAGCCGCCTGGAGTGGCCGAGCGGTTCTACGCTCTACAGTCTGGAACTGCGCGACCGCTTTGTTCGCATGTTCGAATACTGCCTCGCGAATGGATGTGTGTGATGTCCTTAGGTTAGTTAGCTTTAAGTAGTTCTAAGGTCTAGGGGACTGATGACCTCACATGTTACGTCCCATAGTGCTCAGAGCCATTTGAAACAGTGGAACCAAAATCGTGACAGATATCACCAAAGGCCTGCTTGTAGGATGCTGTTTGCGTCCACAGTTCTGAGATGTTGGCATAGAGTCATTAATAAACCAGCTTCATAGTACAGCAGATACTAGAGGCTGTGTAGCCTACGGAGATGATCTCCTAATTACAGTATCTGGCAGCACAAGCGCTAAATGAGTAGAGGATTTTAGTGAAGTTCTTGAAAGACTAAGTAGTTGGTGCACAGAAAACAGTTAACCGAAATCACCTTACAAAAGAGATTTTATGTTAGCCCTCTAATTTTCGGACATGCGGCCGCGCAAATAAAATTTCTTCCGCCGATAGATCGGGTGAATATTGTCCGGCCGCCCATAGAACGTGCGGTAAGTCAGACGACAATGTGCTATGCGCGTCCTTACATGCTCCACAGCGGCGGTGTTTCGTATGCGGGTCACAGACGCTGGTCAGCAGCATTAAGATGCGCTTATACACTCCTGGAAATTGAAATAAGAACACCGTGAATACATTGTCCCAGGAAGGGGAAACTTCATTGACACATTCCTGGGGTCAGATACATCACATGATCACACTGACAGAACCACTGGCACATAGACACAGGCAACAGTGCATGCACAATGTCGGCACTAGTACAGTGTATATCCACCTTTAGCAGCGATGCAGGCTGCTATTCACCCATGGAGATGATCGTAGAGATGCTGGATGTAGTCCTGTGGAACGGCTTGGCATACCATTTCCACCTGGGGCCTCAGTTGGACCAGCGTTCGTGCTGGACGTGCAGACGGCGTGAGACGACGCTCCATCCAGTCCCAAACATGCTCAATGGGAGACAGATCAGGAGATCTTGCTGGCCAGGGTATTTGACTTACACTTTCTAGAGCACGTTGGGTGGCACGGGATACATGCGGACGTGCATTGTCCTGTTGGAACAGCAAGTTCCCTTGCCGGTCTAGGAATGGTAGAGCGATGGGTTCGATGACGGTTTGGATGTACCGTGCACTATTCAGTGTCCCCTCGACGATCACCAGAGGTGTACAGCCAGTGTAGGACATCGCTCCCCACACCATGATGCCGGGTGTTGGCCCTGTGCGCCTCGGTCGTATGCAGTCCTGATTGTGGCTCTCACCTGCACGGCGCCAAACACGCATACGACCATCATTGGCACCAAGGCAGAAGCGACTCTCATCGCTGAAGACGACACGTCTCCATTCGTCCCTCCATCCACGCCTGTCGCGACACCACTGGAGGCGGGCTGCACGATGTTGGGGCGTGAGTGGAAGACGGCCTAACGGTGTGCGGGACCGTAGCCCAGCTTCATGGAGACGGTTGCGAATGGGCCTCGCCGATACCCCAGGAGCAACAGTGTCCCTAATTTGCTGGAAAGTGGCAGTGCGGTCCCCTACGGCACTGCGTAGGATCCTACGGTCTTGGCGTGCATCCGTGCGTCGCTGCGGTCCGGTCCCAGGTCGACGGGCACGTGCACCTTCCGCCGGCCACTGGCGACAACATCGATGTACTGTGGAGACCTCACGCCCCACGTGTTGAGCAATTCGTCGGTACGTCCACCCGGCCTCCCGCATGCCCACTATACGCCCTCGCTCAAAGTCCGTCAACTGCACATAAGGTTCACGTCCACGCTGTCGCGGCATGCTACCAGTGTTAAAGACTGCGATGGAGCTCCGTATGCCACGGCAAACTGGCTGACACTGTCGGCGGCGGTGCACAAATGCTGCGCACCTAGCGCCATTCGACGGCCAACACCGCGGTTCCTGGTGTGTCCGCTGTGCCGTGCGTGTGATCATTGCTCTCGCAGTGTCCGGAGCAAGTATGGCGTGTGACTCACAGGTGTCAATGTGTTCTTTTTTCCATTTCCAGGAGTGTATAAGCGCCGACTGTGAAGAAAGCGAACAGAAATTCGATTTGCTTATTGATATATGTTCGGCGTAGATGAAACCATGACCACTTCTCTGCAGTTTAGTTACTCCTAGAGCGGGGTTCTATGATTTGTCCAAACAGGAACAACTATCTCCGTTTATTAAATTATTAGCTAATCTACATCGATTAAAGTTGCAATCTTCGTGAGGTAGCCTTAACACAGTTTTTCTCAAGAATATGACGGATCTTCGAGGAGAGAGCACCCACATAGGGCAAAACAGTAATTAGGAATTACTATCTTCTTTCCCATCACATAGTAGGTGAATATGGATTGGGGGTAAGTAATGAAAGAGGAAGCCATCTGGTAGAATTTTGCACAGAGCATAACTTAATCATTGCTACCACTTGGTTCAAGAATCATAAAAGAAGGTTGTATATATGGAAGAATCCTGGAGACACTAGAAGGTATCAGATAGAATATGTAAGGGTGAGAAAGAGATTTAGGAACCAGGTATTAAATTGTAAGACATTTCCAGGAGCACATGTGGACTCTGACCACAATTTACTGGTTATGAACTGTAGATTAAAACTGAAGAAACTGCAAAAAGGTGGGAATTTAAGTGGATGGGACCTTGATAAATTGACTACACCAGAGGCTGTACAGAGTTTCGCGGATAGCATAAGTGAAATATTGACATGAATGGAGGAAAGAAATACAGTAGAAGAAGAATCGGTAGCTTTGAGGGACGAAGTGGTGAAGGCAGCAGAGGATAAAGTACGTAAAAAGACGAGGGCTAGAAGAAATCCTTGGGTAACAGAGGAAATATTGAATTTAATTGATGAAAGGAGAGAATATAAAAATGCAGTAAATGAAGCAGGTAAAAAGGAACAGAAACGTCTCAAAAATGAGATCGACAGGAAGTGCAAAATGGCTAAGCAGGAATGGCTAGAGGACAAATGGAAGGATGTAGAGGCTTTTCTCACTTGGGGTAAGATAGATACTGCCTACAGGAAAATTAGCGAGACCTTTGGAGAAAAGAGAACCATTTATATGAATATCATGAGCTCAGATGGATCCCAGTTCTAAGCAAAGAAGGGAAAGCAGAAAGGTGGAAGGAGTACATAGAGACTCTATACACGGGCGAAGTACGTGAGGACAATATTATGGAAATGGAAGAGGATATAGATGAAGATGTAATGGGAGATACGATACTGTGTGAAGAGTTTGCCAAAGCACTGAAAGACCTATGCCTAAACAAGGCCCCGGGAGTACACAAAATTACATTAGAACTACTGACGACCTTGTTAGAGCCAGTCCTTACAAAACCCTAACGTCTGGTGAGCAAGATGTGTGAGACAGCGAAATACCCTCAGTCTTCAATCCCAATGAAAGCAGGTGTTGACAGATGTGAAAATTACCAAACTATCAGTTTAATAAGTCACAGCTGCAAAATACGTGGGGCATATAAGAAAGATCCACAAGTCATAATTCTTCCCGACCAAGGAACCTACACACCACCTGACGGGACATGGCCCCTATCCTTCTTTAATGCAGAAAATACAACCAGACATTACAGACCCTTGTGAATATGGAGCAGTTGTCGCACTTGAACACATCGTGTGAGAATGTGCCACTACACAAAACGTTGCAGACTACGATAGTTGCATCTTTGGTTATGGAATAGTCGATGACATAACAAGGAAAGAAGAAGTGTGGTACAAGTGGAATTTGCTGACAGCGAAAATGCACACATCATGAAAAAAAAAGAATGCGTCACTTCGGTTCCCAGAATTCCGAACCTATACAGAAAATCGGAATAGATATCAACATAAACATTATTTCCCTCCTTTTTATTTCTCATGAAACCCAAGCTTAGTATATTGTACTACTGTATAGCGAGACGTCCAGTGGTGGTGGTCCAGACTTTTGTACACACCGGTACCTCTAATACAAAGTAGCACACCCTCTTGCATTGATGCATGCCTGTATTCGTCGTGGCATACTATCCACAAGTTCATCAGCGCACTGTTTATTCAGGTTGTCGCACTCCTCAACGGCAATTTGCCGTAGATCCCTCAGAGTGGTGATGGATCACGTCATCCATCCTTTGTTAGTCTATATCCCATACATGTTTGGTAGGGTTCATGTCTGGAGAACATGCTGTCGACTCTAATCAAGCGATTTCGTTATTCTGAAGGATGTCATTCACAAGATGTGCACGAAGGATGCGCTACTTGTAGTCCATGAAGACGACTGCCTTGTAAACATGCTGCCCATTATGATTGCACTATTAGTCGGAGGAAGGCATTCACGTATCGTACAGCCGTTACATCGCCTTCCATGACCATGAATGGCATACGTCGGCCCCTCATATTCCACCTCAAAACAGCAGGGAACCTCCACGTTCCTGTAGTCAGTGGACAATGTGTCTAAGGAGTTCAGCCTGACCAGGTTGCCTCCAAACATGACTCCGGCGATTCTCAGTTTGAAGGCTTATGCGACACACAACAGTTAAGAGAACGTGATGCCAGTCTGGAGAGAACTATTCGGCAAGTTATGAGGTCCATGTGTACCGCGCTGCATGGTATCGTGGTTGCAGACATGAACCTCGCGTTGGTCGTCGTGAGTGAAGTTGTGCATCATGTAGCGTATTACGCACAGTTTGAGTTGTAACACGACGTCCTGTTGCAACACGAAAAGCATTATTGAATATGGTGGCGTTGTTGTCAGGGTTCCCCCGAGCCATAATCCGTAGGTCGCGGTCGTCCACTGCAGTAGTAGCCATAGCTCGGCGTGAGCGAGGCATATCATCGACAGCTCCTGTCTCTTTGTATCTCCTGCATGTCTGAACAACATCGTTTTGTTTCACTCCGACACACCTGGACACTTCCCTTGTTGATAGCACTTCCTGGCACAAAGTAAGAATGCGGACGCGATCAAACCGCGGTATTGACCGTCTAGGCACGATGGAACTACAGACTACATGAGCCGTGTACCTCCTTCCTGGTGGAGTGACTGTATATGATTTGCTATCGGACACACTTCGTCCAATGGGAGCAGCTCATGCATGGCTGTTTACACCTTTAGGCACGTTTAGTGACCTATCTGAACAGTCAAAGTGACTATATGTGTCATACGGAATCCACAGTCAACGTCTGTCTTCAGGATTTCTGGGAACCGGAGTGATGCAAAACTTTTTTTGATGTATGTATTAGCATATGAACTGCAAGCATACATTGGCTAGAGACAACAAGGAAAAGGCCACACATGAAGACGACGAGTTGTACCATAGCAGAACATCCAACTACAGTAACTTTTCACAAGGAGGGAGGAGATGGGCCTCGGGGATTATTCCCTGGCAGTCACCTCCCAATCTATACAACTTGGGTGGCAGTAGCAGGGTCCCTATGTAACCTGAGCTGTGCCTCAGTCTGCCAGGGGTCACTATCAAGACAAATGAAAAATCTAACTTGGTTGTGCGACGGGTGAGAGTAGTCTAATCTAGTGTTGTGTTAATGTAGTATAGTGCTGCAAAGTGTACTGTTGTATAGAAATGCAATCAAAAATCACAAATTACAAAATTTTTGATGTCTCAAAGCAGCATAGTACAAAAGGCAAGTAGCATGTGACTATGGATTCCAAACTAATATACGGTTAATATGTATGTGCCAAATGGCCAAATGGTAGCCGGCAGCTGTGGCCGAGCGGTTCTAGGCTCTTGAGTCCGGAACCACGCTCCTGCTACGGTCGTAGTTTTGAATCCTGCCTCAGGCATGGATGTGTGATGTCCTTAGATTAGTTAGGTTTAAGTAGTTCTAAGTCTAGGGGATTTATGACCTCAGATGTTAAGTTCCATAGTGCTTAGAGCCATTTGAACCATCTTTTAAGCTAAAGGTTAGAAAACAGATTGGATTTTCAAACTTATTATTAACTGAATTTCATATTTCATACAGACTTTCTATTAATATTTTATGCAGATATTTAATGTAGATTATTCCAACCTACATAAGACAATGATTAGTCACACTAACACATCTGCAACTATGTTAAAATATTACGCGCAATGTTCATGTCAATACATGTGATACATCTGGTTCACTGTTGTATTTAGGTAAAATACGAGAGAAAACACGAGATAAATCACTAAAAACACATAAATAAGTGTCCTTTTTGTACTGTATGGAGATGAGCAAGTGGTACTCAGCACTGGTGCAGAGCCTACTCCTTCCTAATACCACCAACATGGCAGCAGTGGTTAACGTACACAGCCGCCATATGGTGGCGACAGCAGCGCCATATGCTCTCACATCATACCACTACATAATGTTTCACTTTCTAAACCTTCAATCGTGTGTGTGTGTGGTCTTTACTATGGAGGGTAATTCGCATTCGGGACCCAGTATTCACTACCGCATACGAATTTTGAAACAGATTTGAACCGGAAGTACACAGGCTACTTGAATTTGTTCTTAGAAACTTCCTCATCGTCCTGAAACTGTCATCATTGGGAACTATAGTGCCACATCAAACTATAGCGATAGTGGACTACATGCTATTGGTTCAAATGGTTTAAAACGCTCTAAGCACTATGGGACTTAACATCTAAGGCCATAAGTCCTCTAGAACGTAGAACTACATAAACCTAACAAACCTAAGGACATCACACACATCCATGCCCGAGACAGGATTGCGACCGTAGCAGTTGCGCGGTTCCGGGCTGAAGCGCCTAGAAGCGCTAGGCCACCGCGGGCGGCCTACGTGGCATTAAGAAAAACTTATTACCCCAATTCTTCGCAAATATGGTTGCAGCTGTTCTCGTTTATAACAGCTTATATCACATCATCATCTTCACTTCTAGATTTTCAAAGAGAGATGATTAATAGATTTTACTCAAGAGGAAAACAATAATACTGAGAATGAACACTGCAGTAACTTATTTTGTATATTTAGTACGATACTATTGTACTGTCAGAACAGGTCGTGGCTCTTTAGCTTGGGTAACAGCGGAATTTGTCAACAATGAAATATCCTAGGTCATTAGGCGAGCAGTTGCGTAGCAACATTGCGATTCCGAATCGTATTGCGTAAACACATTGTCTGTGCTTGCGTGATTTACGTTGTGCTATTCGTTTTGTTCTAGAGCGTCTTCTTGGTGAGAAAAGCTCATTAACTGAATATCTGAAGTGCTTTTTGTGAAAAGTCTTCCAACAGAAGAACTTCCAAAGCCAGCGTTGGGTGTGACGCAGTACGGAACCGTAAGTGAACATCGACATCTTTTCTTCTTCATCTCTTATCAAGACTAATATCCTTTGCCGTTAATGTCACTCTAAATTACTGCTGCTGAGTGCTTTGCACACACATGAAATCCCTTGTAGTTGATTTTATTTGGATGTTTAATCACACCAGCTACATTGTAACGAAAAATGGGAAAAAAAAGGTTCCAGTGATCCGACTTGAGCTTTAGCCTATGAGAGCAGTGTTGCAAAATCGTGGGCACGATTTCGGTAGCTGATGTAACCTGCTGAACTCTCTATATCCTTCAAAATCTGAAAGGTGTATATGTACATCATCAAGAGTGTTTAGGGGCTACGTGTCGGCTATATTCTGCGTCATATTACCATAATGTATCGCTTTTTATGTCCTACATGTTCTAGAGATTGCCAAGGCTCTTTATATTGTTCATAGTCGACGAGGACAAAAAATGCGAGGTGAAAATTGATATTGTTGAAAATTTGTGCTAGGTGGTAGCAGGGACTGATATGAATATTATACTTAAAAGTCCAGATGGGCGAGATGTGCGCTACAGCGTATGGAAGGGAGATGGCATGGGATGTGGTGGGGAAGAGAGGGGTTTGGGTTCAAGAGGAATTTTTTATTTATCTTAAATAAATAGAAATGAGTTGCTTCAAGCAAAAATGTATTTCTGTAATCAGTAAGCTACATTAAATATGTTAGGAAAATTGTCCTATTCAGTACTCTGTAGCAGGGTGGTGGTCGTGTGTAGACGGCACACACGTGAGGGAATGTAGTTGTCTGGTATTTGATCAAACTCTTCCCTCTTCGTGGAAATTTGTGGAAATTTGTACAGAGAGCCAAATAAGTATCGCAACAGTAACTAGTGAGAACCGTTATTTGTGAAGAACAGTGAAGAACGTGAAGAACAGAGAAAGAAACGGAAAAGAAAAAGGAAAACGTACAGCGTTGGCAACTATAAAGCTGTGTTCTGTCCCATGAAATCATGCGTACTGTTCGTACATTGTTCTAAAATGCAATGCGAAACCCCCCACGCTTTACATCACGTATCATAATACTTGTTGGAAAACTGTGTACCTGTTTTAATTGGCACTGTAAGTCCCCACAACCCGACAAGGCTTCAATCATCGATTTGGTTCTTAGAACATGTTCGGTCTACATGTATTATTGTACTAACTGAAACCGTTACTTTGGTCAGAATTTGTAAATCATTCATGAGCTAATATTTAAATTTCCTAAAAACACTCCATTATCAGACATTTCGACGTTTCTGTAGGTTCCATCTACTAGAATACTGAGTAGTAAAATATCTTCGTAGGGACCTCTCCCTGTTCTCATTCCAATTTTTCTGACCGTCCAACAGTCCATAATGGACACGCTGTAATTCCGTATGATCATTACGTGACGTTATATCTATTTTTTTCTTCGCAGATGTTCCGAAGGCTTTTGGGCGTGTTCTGCCTCCGGTCTCGGCGGGAGGCAGAGGAAGACTTTTACGGAGACCTGATAGACGTCGATTTAATTGGAAAGCCAGAGGTGAGGACCACCGAGATTTATTGGAAAAACAGTAATGACTCTTAGATGCACCCACGTTTACAAAGATAATTACTTGAGACCTCAGATTAATGTAAGGCCTTCTGGATTTAGTAAATCTATCTTAGCTACTCGTAGTTATAAATAGGTCATCTTAGAATAACAACTATTCCTTTGTGCCTTTGTTAAACGTGCTTGTAGCGCTAATAAAACGAAATATCCTTCGGCTTTCTATGCGAGTATATCCGTTTCGTAGGAACTCTGCAGCCACAGGCCTGCTCAAAATTGTACTTTGTACAAGAAGAATGTACTTTAAATAAAAAAGGAGGTTACGCAGGACATTAAGAGTCAGAAATCACTTACGTTTCTGAGTTTTAATATTAGTTGGACCTATTCGAAATCACAAGAGCTGCACAAGAATTTACGGAATGTGGAGAAATGTCTTCATAAACTGGTTGCTGTTGGTTCCAAAATCGGTAACAACGTAGTGTACATTACGTGCAACTACTGCAAGTACAGCATTTACCACTACTGAACATTCTCTATAAAATCTGATAAATTTAATGCAAGAACTGTATCTGATCTCACTTATGCATGATGATGATTCGTTAGCTGATACTGGGACCAAATGAGTAGGCGATGATTTTAGGTCCGGCTTAGCCACTGGCAGGTTTTGAAGTCGTCCGTTGTAACTGAATGTGCGTACACGTGCTCGATATTTAGAGGTCTCAAAGCAGTGAGTGGATCCATTAGCTTCTTCTGTTTTGCTTATGGAGGATGTTATGAGTGTGAGATGTTAGGTTCCAATTGGAGGTAGTTTGTGACTTTTTGTACTGCTCGTACTTGGCTGGTTCTTGTGGTCTGACGATAGAAGTTCTGAAACTAATTGGCTTTTCTAGAGACTATTTCTGAGGGACTTTTTCACTATGTGTCGCCGTCACATGAGGGTTTCAGTAGGGGCCATGTTCAACGACTTAAACGTGGCGACCCACGTTTTAGTCACGTAGTAGAGAGGTGGGACCACATCGTTTTAGCTTGTTTAACTAATTTATATGCATAAAATGTAAGCTTTCACGGCCGGTAATGTCTTCACTTGAAACCACTGGTCTGGTAGGCCGTGGCCGATTTATAAAACTCTCCCCTGACGTTTCATCTCTCACTCCTAGAGACATCCTCGGAGAATATCTGTCGCAGTCAGAGACGAAATGTCATTAGAGAGTTTTGTACACTGACCAGGGACTATCAGCCCGGATGATTTAAGCAAAGATAATTTAAAAGCAGTTTGCTTCAAACCCATTCTAAGTACAACACATTAACGATCCAGACCCAAGGTAAAATAATGTCGTATTGTTACCTTATGACCGTCAGGAAAGCAATCCAAGTATGTGCTACCAAAGCTAAGACCTTTCTGTCTAACTTATAAATGTTGCAAGGCTGCTGAATTTAATACACTAACAGGAGAGTAATTTAACTTATGGTGCAAGTAGACGCCCACAAAATATTAGATGTTACATAAAAGATAGAAAATAAAACTGGAAATCAACAAATGGATGAATTGTGACCGTGGAAACAAATCTCCCACAGAGGATGAGCGCCGCGCGATGGCGGCTGCGCTCAGACGAGGACGAGTTGGTTCTGCTGGCAGCGCCAGCGGAGAAGTCCCGGCCACCGCCTGCTGCCATTGATGTAGCGTGCGGCAAAGTCATCGGGAAGGTAAGGCGGCACTAAACACACAACTTCATTGATAACTCGCTGCTAAGGGTAAGTGAGATTACATACAACATACCCTTTTCTCAGACCAATATAAAGTGGCACAAGTATAGTTAATACTGGAAGATAATAATTATGATCCTTGTCACCGTTAATGATTTCCCCTCAACACTCTTCCCTTTCTTTCGATCACACACAATAATAGAAAGATGTTCTCTCTTAATGTACACTTTGTCCATACGAGTCAACTATACAATTATTGGTACTGTAGTTGCGTAAAGGAAGTCTTATGAATTTTAAAGGGAAGAATTGCTTTTGTGTGCAGGTGAACGATGGCTGGATGGTTGTGACGACTGCCGAGATCCATGAGCCGGCTGTGGTGGAGTGTGACGAGGACATCCCGCCGATCCCTCGCCGCCGGAGAGGGTGTCGGAGGGTCTGGGCGGAGAGAGTCGGGGAGACCGTTGTGCGCCCACCTGGGGGCCGGGCACACCTCCTCACTACCCATTAAACGTATTCATGACGAAGACATCCCACCAGTTCCTCGTCGTCAGTGTGGGTGTTGGAGGTGCTTGGTGAAGAAAAGTCAGGGACAGGGAGAGGGATAATGACTCACTAACCAATAGTCATGTTCGTGAGGAACTGATTACAGTGGGTATCCCAACAATGCCTCAACGTTGGGGATGTGTTAGAGATACTGGCCAGAGAATGTCACGGCTAAAAGTGTTGGGCAACTGCAAATTGGATGGTGACAACAGCTTTTCTACAAGCCAGTGAACATATTCATGAGGAACTTAGAACAGTGTATGAGGAGGGCATATCACCGATGCCTCATTATTGGACAGGGTGTTCGTGCTGCTAGATGGAGAATGTCATGACTGGGACTCTTGCATAACTGCAAATTGGATTGGGATACCGGGTCACTATCCAGTGAACATATTCATGTGGAACCAAGTACATTGGCTCAGAAGGACATCCCACTGATGCCATGTCATCAGTGACAGTGCTGGTGGTTTGGGCTGAGAAAATCAAGACTAAAACTATTGTTTGTCTGAAAAGTGAATGGGGACACCGACTCACAGATATTTAAAGTGAATGAATTATTAAATGAATTGATAAAATGAAACTTTAAAAGAATCCATGTAAAAGAATGTTAATGAAGCTTTAATATCATTGAACTCCATTTAAACAAGTAATGAAATAAAATTAATAATATCTATCAAAGATGTACGATTATTTCTCTCTCTTTACATGTATGACTGCATTTAGACAAATATTTTAGAATGTTATCTTTTTTGATGCCCATCACCCACAGAAATATTATACACAGACTGCCGTAACTTTCAGTACAGAGGATATCCTTCTTCATCATTACAAATGGCACATAATAGTGAGTTCATTTGGCTTACGACCAACTAACAAACAAATTACACACGTAGTCCATTTTACCTGTCTGCATTGATGCATAGTGCAGTTGTATTTTTACATAAATGCCTTTGTTTCTGACCTAACGGAAATGAAACAGCCATACAACAGTATAACATAGCTGGGAGTGAGAGCGCGTCATTCGCTTGAATGTCTACGACAGAAAAGAAGTGAAAACAGAGAACGATCAAACTGAACATCGATTGAAACCTTCGAGGAACTAAAGCGGGCAACGATTTGCTTAAAACTCCATTGCTCTCCTCTCAACTACAGGGATTTCATTCTACACATCAATAAAATTTTTATTCCATGCAAGTATCTAAGATAGTTTCCGATATTACAGGGTGCCTAAGGGTTACAGGAGTCACAGTTTTTAATCAATCATCAGTAAATGTAGTTTCTGGTTTGGAAGTGTCGAGCGCAAATTCCAGTGTTACTCATGACTACTGAACATTTAATAAGGACAATATTCACACACACCATATTCTGAACACGAAAAGAGTTGACGTACACAGAAACGATCCTACAGACACATAAGTAATATCACTGCACTACGTGGCGCAATTTAATGAGTGTAAGTAGATGAATTAATGAATACACACAAAGTATAAGCTAATTATGTACAGAAAAAATATTAATGTATTGGGAGTATCCCAAGGCCACCGGCCTTATCATTTTACTCAACTGCTCAACTTTAGTGTTTGCAAAGCATGAATATAAATGTTGCGAGTGGGCCAGACAACAATGAAGAGCATTCGCCGGTGACAACACCAACGCTATTTTATTCAGTAGAACATTAACACAAATTCTTCTCCCCTTACTCTTACGATAAAACTAATTTTTTACCAAATTCTTAACAAGAAAAAGTTTCCCATATTAGCTAAACCCGTCTTTTGTTTATAATACTTTGGCAGTGACCGAAAATAACCTTTTTTGTATACTTAAAAATTCGTTAAAGCTGCTAAAATTCGCCGTAAGCTAGAAGTAAACACACAACAAATGTGTTACGCCCGTCGGTGACGTATGTTTAGAATAAGACGAAGCTATATGAATAAAATTGAGACCTCGCTTATTCGGTGATAATGGAACAGACAGC
Source organism: Schistocerca gregaria (assembly GCF_023897955.1). NCBI lineage: Eukaryota > Metazoa > Arthropoda > Insecta > Orthoptera > Acrididae > Schistocerca > Schistocerca gregaria. Next base: position 413,877,616 of record NC_064925.1, on the reverse strand, counting down.
ATCGGTGGTGCAGCGCTACCATCCACGACCGTACTGGTAGGTGGGCAGATCCCATACAATGTCAACTACAACAGACGCAAAACTAATCTTAAGAACTTATAACAGTGCACTCCATTTACAGCAAAATAAGGACAAATTCTGGTACATAACAAATTGTAAGGCAACATAAATTGATAAAACCATATGCTCAACGACTACACACGAGTATAAGCAAATTATCTGCAGGCGCAACTCAGAATTGCAATGGGTTATACAGTCGTCTGCAACACCAAAATTACAGTAAAACCAGAATTACAGTAAAAGGCGAGAAGACAAGTCATCAACGCTCCAAAATTATTTTACCATATGAATGAACATAATGACGGCCTTGAAAATAGTAGCTTTTTTAAAAATGAATCTCCATATTTTTATTGGGAGACCAAACGAACTTTAAATGCCCAAAAAAGATGTACTAAAGCTGGTCCGGAATAACTTCAATGAAAGGGGTAGCTATCCTTAAGATAAACTGCACTGCTTTTAAATAGGAGACACGACAGAATTTCAATCTCCAGAAGTTTTTCATCAGTAGTTGGTGATAATTAATTAAATGAAAAAAGCAGGACCTATTAAAAAATCTTCACCAATGAAATGAGCATCAGTTATTTTGGAATGAACGGCGACATGTAACAAGTACAGCGATACAGTTGAGGGGAACCTGGCTGTACTACCACGATGCTAGGGAGAAAAGCACGAAGTTTAACTTAACAAGCTCACTGAAATACATCATGAATTAATAGGGAAGGGCACACAAGGTATCATCAAACTTGGATTAGGCAAATTTATGGAGTTTACTATCACCCCAAAAGTGGCCAAAACGACGTCCTTGTACAGAACAGGACCCTAGCCGCCGATAAAGAGTTTAATACGTCAGGGCTGAAAGGCGGTAGATGAATCACCTCAAGTTTGAGAAGTTTTGTGAGTGTTGGAACATTGTGAGGAATTTGCGAATGCATTGACGTTCCAAAACAGTGATACTTCAGTTGACGTATTTGTTGTCTATTGGTTTGTTCTGTAAGAGTGTGGCTGATGTGGTAGAGATTCCGTTAATGTTGGATGGCATAGAGAGGCAGGTTTTGTGTAAAGTTAATGGTCACGATTTAGGGCCGAACTGGCGGTTTTCTGACGTGATGACTAATAAACTCGGTGTCACCACCATGATTCGGTATAACATCGGTTTGATGGACGATATTCTGGTTTGCTAACGTCCATAACGGTTGCGCCACTCAAAATGAAAATTTTGTGACAGCTGATTAATGAGAGGCATCGAGTCGGCGTGATACGGGTTTTCACCTCTCCGTATGCGTCGCCCATGTTTCAGGTCACCGAAGGGTCAAGCCGGTAGTTAGCGATCGGTAGTTGATTATACAATTCCTAACCAAAAAGCCGTCTTAAAATCTGTACCGCTCCCGGACTTCCGTACCTGTTCTATTTCCTTTGCACGAGGCACAGTATACTACCGTCCTGACTTTGAACATGGCATACCAGAAGATTTCTCTCATTGAGGACTGTAAACGTGCTACAGGATTTTACACCGTTTCGAAGCTGTACCAGTTCGGTAGTGTTCCTTTCAGTTTATACACCGAAGCGGCAGTACTATCATTTCTCTTAGACTCTGTTTTGGGTGACGCGCGATTCAAATCAGTGTGCAGCAAAGTCCTTATTAGCCTGCAGGAAGTGGGTTTGACCGTTAAACCATCCATGGTAAATCTGGAACTAAGGGAGCTTCCCTTTTTAGGACCTTGGTCTCAGCTAGTGTCGTTAAAATAGATTAGAGAAAGAGTCAAGATCTTTAGAAAAGAAGGAAATACCTCTCTTTATCCGTATCTCACATTTTTTTATAAAATTTGTTTCGAACTTTGTCCAATTTGCAGCCACAGTAAATGGCTTGAGGAAGAAAGGGTTGAGTCTCCAGATGGGATAAACCCAGCACGCGGTCTTTCAGACAATTATAGTATCTTTGAGTATTCTGCATGTTTTGTATGTTACGGATTTTGAACGATCCTTCATTGTCCAAACGTTTGCTTCTAATTCTAGCGTCGTTGCTGTCGTTCCACAAAAAAACGATGGAGTGCGACCGTTTAGCTTATGGTTCCAGAGCCATGTCCCACACGTAACTGAAGTACTCCGTGTGAGTGGGAAGTCTTCTTTGTTTTGGCCTTCCAAAAGTTCAAGTTCCACTTGGAGCTTTGCCATTTGTCCTCGGAACAGACCGTCAGGCTTTAATTTGTGTGCTCGCGAGATCCAGGAAGACAGGACCAATCGCGAGGTGGGTTCGAGGTGGGCTGTGTATGTTTACACCTTTCGTTTCCTTGTCAGGCACATCCAGGTAGCAAATAATCTGGTAACAGATTCATTTAGCCGTATGTTCCAGGAGCATGCAACGGAATAACAGCTGTAGCATGATTCACTGGACTCCAAATGGGTTTCAATCGTGTTCTCTGATGTACAAGAGCTCTTTGGGAAGTTGCTGGACAAATTAGAGGCAGGAACCATAGAATCAGGGGATGAGACAAAATCCTGATACTGGGAAAGGTGTCAGGTAATGAACTGAGAAAAGAAGTATATGTTTTAAGTCTAAGAGCGTTTACCATGATTTATTTTCAAAGAATATTCTTAAGAATTTATTTTATTTAGTAGCGATTCATCAAGAACATTAGCACCCGCATCTCGTGGTCGTGCGGTAGCGTTCTCGCTTCCCACGCCACGGGTTCCCGCGTTTGTATTCCCGGCTGGGTCAGGGATTTTCTCTGCCCCGTGATGGCTGGGTGTTTTGTGCTCTCCTTAGGTTAGTTAGGTTTAAGTAGTTCGATTTTAACTTGTAAGGTGAAAGGGTGGCGACTTTATATACTAAAATGATCATTTAAATAAGAGCGAATGATATGCAATCTTATATAAAATTCTACAAATTTGGCCAGACCATAGTTAAGATGCTCTACAGTACACAGATACCGCCTCTTAAGATCATAGGCAATAATATCAAAGTTTCCAAAGATCGAAACATATTTCAGATATTAGACCGTTACACTCCAACCAATAAATTCGTTAACACACCAAATCCGACAAACATGACAGAGGTAGTTGCTAACGTACGGTAGATTGACTGGGAGAGTACCGCACCCAAAGCAAACGACTGGTGAATTCACCAAGAAAACATGTAGAATGTAACAAGAGTAAATCAAACAACGTGTCATCAATCACTTAAATTTTAATAAACGGCGATTCCTCGAGAAGACCTGGCGCAGCACCCCCAAAACGCTCTTCCGAACCGTCCCCTGCCAGTCGCTTCAACGGACGCAGGAAGGCGCGCCGATCTCCCGTCTCACGGCGTCGCAGCTCACACCGACCAGACTCATGTCGTGGGTTGACTCCTGTTGCTCTCGTGTCGACCGCGAAGTCACTACACCGCGCTATACGCCGCGGCCCATTGGGCTCACGTGGCGACTTCACATGCGCCGACGCTCCAGACGGACAAGTCGTCTTGTGTCTCAGTGTGCGACTGACCAACCAATCATTCCAACCGCCAATGACCACTGGCTGAGAAAACTCGAGCAGAATGGCGACCTAACGCGCAGACTCAGATGCAGCGAAGAAGCCCCGACCGTACGACCACTCGCTGAGTTCTCTTACTGCCTAACAAACCCGGACGAGAGACACAGGAGCAAGCTGGAGACGAGAGACTGACCCAGACTGACCGAATGGCGGGCTCATAGCGCCCCTTAATTTCACGTGAAGAGGCAACCTTTCCCCTTTTCCAACAGAGGGAGACACCAAAGCTGCGACTGCCACAGCGGCGCCACCACCACCAGAAACGGAGAGCGACTGTTTCACGCTACGCGCTGCAGCGCGCTCTTCAAAACAGCAATTTTTGCCCCGGCTCAGAGCGACAGATCCTTTAAGATCTGTTTACCAGAGTAACTAGTGTTGGCCATTTTTAAGTATTTTGACAACCCCCTTATTTCCCGTCATTTGGAAGTGAATAAAACGATTATGAAAGCTAAACATTATCTGTCTGGTCCACAACGAATAAAGATGTACGTAAATTAGTGGGTAAGTGTGATGATTGCAAATGCGTCAAGCCCAAATATAGTTCTACAGAAGGCTTACTTAAGTCCACATGGGGAAGTAATCCCATGGACAAAATGTTCATTGATGATGTCGCACCAGTCACAAGGCAAAGGGTTTGGTGCGGCCCGCCACGAATTCCACTCCTGTGCTAACCTCTTCGTCTCAGAGTAGTATATCCAGCCTAAGTCTTCCGTTACTTGCTGGATGTATTATAATCTCTGTCTTCCCCTACAACTCCCTCTAGTACTATGGAATATCATGTAATCCTTCTTTACTTTCAATCAGGATAGCAATGTCATAAACGAATCGTATCACAGAATTTTAACTCCACTCCTGAAGCTTTCCTTTATTACCATCATTGCTTCTTCGATGTACAGATTGAACAGTAGGGCGGAAAGTCTACGTCCCTACCTTACACCCTTTTTATTCCGTTTGCTTCGCTCTTAATCACCCACTCTAATTCTCCCCTCTGGGCTTTTGTACATATAAAATATTACCCGTCTCTCTCTATAGCTTACCCCTATTGTTCTCAGAATTTCAAACAACCTGCACCATATTATATTGTCGAAGGCTTTCTCCAACTCGACAAATCCTCAGAACAGGTCTTGGGTTTTCTTTAGTATTGCTTCCATTATCAACTGCAGTCTCAGAATTGCCTCACTGGTGGTTTTACCTTTTCTAAAGCTAAACTGATCGTCATCTAATACATCCCACAATTTTCTTTTCATTTCTTCTGTATATATAAGTCTTGTCACCAACTTGGGTGCGTGATCTGTAAAGCTGACTGTGAGATAATTCTGGTTCCTTTCTGCTCTTGCACTCTTCGGAGTTGTGTGGATCATATTTTTTCCGAAAATCAGTTCGTATGTCACCAGACTCTACTAAACACCCATCACTTACACATACCCTTCAAAAACATGTCTGAGTTACGCAGGCTCGGATAGATCTCTCAATCGCGATAGTCACGCGGAATCTTCGACGGTTTTCTGTGCCAGGCCTTTTGACAAGCATTTGGTGAGGCAATTGCTGATTGATAGGGAAGGCGGAAACAGCGGCTGAAGACTCGCGCGCGGCCTATCGCCTTTCAGTCCTGACATATTGAACTTTATCAATCCGAGAGTGGTATTTTGGCATAGGAACGTTCTTGTATAGATCAAGTCTACATTCGTTAAGATAGAGTTTAATATATTTTCACTGAACGCACTCACTTTTCTTCTTAATTTGAGAAACTTGCAGCTTGGTATCTTTGCCCGTGACGATATTGTGTAGCAAGGGGCTGAGAGGTTGAGCATCTGGATGTTCTAGCTTGGACCCACAAAGTGAGAGACCAACTTAGAAAATATGGCTACTTCACCCTAGCCTTGGCCACAAAATAGGAAGTAAAAACATGAACACCAACCCTCACCCTGCATACATGGTGACCCTTATTATAGCACTGTGCCTACCTCCAATGTGTGAGCCCAGTATTCTTTCTCCTTGTTTTCCATTGCTGCTTTATGACCTCAGGCGTGACTTTGCCCGGCAAAGATCGTTCAAAGACCGTAAAGTAGATAGTGGAGAATTCAGAGGGTATCTCCACGTCAAGCAGAGGGGTGTTGCCTTACGAATCTCGTGAAGAGCCGTATCAAAGGCTGAGTTGAACCTTGGAATAGAGAAAGTCCACTAGTGCTGGGATTCTGTGTCATACATGATCAGTGCAGTTTTTAAATTACTGTTCATTGTTTCGGCAGTAGAACGCCGAGGGTCGTACGGTAGGGTGATGAACAGAAACGCTTAAATTGGCTGGACAGAAAAGTTCAGTACTGTCACCAACCATTGTCTGAAGGAGGGCAAAAAGTGGAGAATAGTCTAGACAACTGGCGTATGGTAAAGGCAGTAGTCATTCGACTGCACGGAACCAACTTTATACACCAGGTAATAGTGTCCCTATAGTCTAAGTGTAGCGCGCTTGTGTAGTAATCAAAACGTTCCCCGCTCCCTGTGTGAATCCCGCAACGGGTTAAATTTTGATTATTAATAAATATTGGCGGCCGAAGACTTTCGGGGTAAGAAGATCCCCTCATTATGCCAACGGCCTTGTTTAAGAGGGCAGAGGAGCGGCCAGAGGTTTATAACCCCACTTGTTCTCGGGGTGGGAAATACCCCTAAAGGAGGAAGAATCAGCAGTGGCCAACGGCATGTGGATGTGAAAGGCAATGGAAACCACTGCATCAGATCATGTAACGCTTATCCAGAGGACACATGGCCTGTAACTGAACAAGTGTCTTGATGTTCTCTTCGTTGGAAAAAAGATTCGGGAACAGTCCCCCCTATCCGATCTCCAGGAGGGGGCTGGCAGCACTAGGGGACCATGAGAAAAAGATTGAATACTCAGATAAGGGATAAAGTTTTCGAGTCATGGCGTGGAATGTCAGAAGCTTGTTCATAGTAGGAATGGTAGAAAGTTTAAAAAGAGAAATGCAAAGGCTTAATCTACACTCAGTTATTGCCATTGTTGTGTTCTGGAAAGAAGTCATGCATTTGTGGTCATATGAGTGTAGGGTAGTATCAAGAACAGCAAAAAATAGTGTAAAGGGGGAAGGATTCAGTATAAATAGGAAGGTAAGGGACGTAGACTGTTACTGTGATATAGTACTTCCTATCACCATCGACAGCAAACCCACACCGACAACGATAGTTCGGATATACATGCCAACGTTGTATACTGAAGATGAAGAGATAGAGAAAGTGTATGAAGATATTAAAAGTGTAATACAGTACATAAATGGAGATGAAAATCTAATATTCATGCGGGACTGCAATGCAGTTGTAGGGGAAGGAGTAGAAGAAAAAGGTATAGGAGAATATGAGCCTTGGTCAAGAATGAGAAAGGAGAAAGGTTAATGGAGTTCTGTAACAAATATCGGCTAGTAGTTATCGAATACTGTGTTCAATAATCACAAGAGGAAGAGGTACGTTTGGAAAAGGGCTGGTGGTACCGGAAGATTTAAGTTAGATTACTTCATGGTTTGATAGAGATTCCGAAATGGATTGTAAGCCATACCCAGGATCAGATATAGACTCTGATCACAATGTAGCAGATACGAAGAGTAGGCTGAAGTTCAAGAGATTAGTCACGAAGAAACAACATGCAATGAAATGGGATACGGAAGTACTAAGAAATGACGAATACGCTTGAAGTTCTCTAAGGCTATAGATTCAGCAATAAATAACTACACAGTACGCAGTACAATTGAAGAGGAATGGACATCTCTAAAACTGGAAACAAATGGGTACAAACACGGTAACTGAGAACAAATTATGGCTAAGAAGGAAATACTTTAGCTGATCGATGAAAGAAGAAACTGTAAAAGTGTTTAGGGAAAATCAGGTATACAAAGATACAAATGGCTGAGGAATTAAATAAATAGGAAGTGCAGAGAACCTAAGACAAAACTGCTGCATGAAAAACGTGAAGAAATCGGAAAATAAATGACTGTCAGAAGGACTGACCCAGCATACAGGATAGTAAAAACAACCTTCGCTGACATTAAAAGCAATGGTGGTAACATTAAGTGTGCACCGGGAACTCCACTGTTAAATGCAGAGGAGAGAGCAGTTGGGTGGAAAGAGTACATTGAAGGCCCTTAACGACTATGAAGATTTGCCTGACATAATAGAAGAGGAAACAGGTGTCGATTTAGAAGAGATAGGGGAAGCAGAACTAGAATCAGAAGGGCTCAGGAAAACTTAAGATCGAATAAGGCAGGAAGGATAGATAACTTTCTATTAGAATTTCTATGATCATTGGGGGAAGTGGCAACCAAAATACTGTTCACGTTGTGTTTAGTAGAGTTTGTCGACATACGACCTGACTTCGGAAAAATATGATCCATACAACTCCGAAGACTGCAAGAGCTGAGAGGTGCCAGAATTATCGCACATTCAGCTTTACAGCTCACGCATCCAAATTGGTGACAAGAATAATATACAGAAGAAACGAAAAGAAAATTTGGGGATGTATCAGATGATTATCAGCTTAGCGTTAGGAAAATTAAAAGCACCAGAGATTCAAATCTGAGATTACAGTTGATAATGGAAGCAAGACTAAAGAAAAACCAAGACATGTTCATAGGATTTGTCGAGTTGGAGAAAGCATTCGACAATGTAATATGGTGCAGGTTTTTCGAAATTCTGAGAACAATAGGGATAAGCTATGGAGAGGGACGGGTAATATTTCATATGTACAAAAGCCCAGAGGGAATAATAAGAGGGTAACTAAAAACAAAGCGGTCGGAATAGAAAGGTGTAAGGCAGGGATGTAGAGTTTCCGCCCTATTGTTCAATCTGTACATCCATGAACAAGATCGGTGCTCCTGTTGATGCTGTCCATTATAATGAGGTATCTGTTAACATGGAGGGTGGGGAGTCGGTAACTGGATATACATGAAAGAAAAACCTTTAATGTTTAAATGAAATGGTTGCTCGATCTGTATATTTACGATAGTTGCGTAATGGATAGCAGTAGGACGTAAAAATGAAAGTTTTGCGAGAGAATACGTGCTCTGGTAAAAATATCACACTTATTGAAGACACAACGCAACAAGCTAATAAACTAAACGATTACGAAATGGGTGATTAATTGATAACTGAAATCCTCTGCTGCCGCCAGGTGTTGTTGATATACCTCGATATAGACAGCTGACAATGTTTTCCTCGACCGGGACTCGAACCCGGAATCTCTTGCTTACATGGCAGACGCTCTATCCATCTGAGCCACCGTGGACACATATGGATAGTTCGACTGCTGCGACGTATCCCGTACACGCTTCCCGTGAGACACTCATCCCAACAATTCTACATACGTAATGTACCTTATAGACATTTGCCCATTCACTGGTTACTCGCGCACGCTTTGGCGATTCCCGTAAGAGTTTGGGCAACCTGTGCGCAATCGCACAGACGAAGGTCAGTGGCTAGGTAGCCTTTAACTAGTAAAACAGCACGCTCCTAATCAAAATATCCACTCACCTCGCGTCTTGTGTCAACACTGGCGCAGATTTCTCGAAAGCACAACAGAAAACGGGAAGCAGGCAGCAGCTAATCTAGATTTCAGTTTCAAAATGAAATTTCCAAACAATATTCAAACTGTTGCTTATCTCATGGTGGAATGTGGATAATGATTTACAAAGTGTACAATGATGAGAGACAATTTATATAAAAATATAACAACTTAATCAATTGAAATCTTGACGTATGAGTGAAACTTATTGTGTTACATAAAACTATTATCAAAAATTTGTATTTCTTTCACTTTTCAATGAATACATCATATTCATTATAGCTATCCTCCTGTTGCAGCTAAGCGGTCCAATCTCTGTACCTTACCGAGCTCCCCAGCAACCACCTTCCACTTCATTCCGTCATACTGTAACCCCATCTATTCTCATATATCTAATTACATTAGTGAATATCCAGAACATATTCCTAGGGATTTAGATTAATTCTTTCCACAAACACTTTTAGTGCTCATAAGAGCGCTTTTTGCCTCGTAACGTTTATTATTTACACAGTTTCGCATCCCTCTACTTCTAGAGCTTCATCCAGATACTTGACATTCCAGTATACGATGTACGTAACGGATTTGGTTCCTCATAAATGGTGCTACATCAGTTTTCTTGGACATGACACCTAGATCCTGTTTTTTGCACCAGTTTTCAGAAGTCTGTTGAAAACTTTCTGCTGTTGCGACTTGGAAAACTTTGTCGCGGAATTTGTAAATTTTCGCAATTTTATTCGTACCGCGTCCAGGTGGTAGAGGCCAGCCCAGCCGATGCGGCAATTAAGTAAGGTACTGGGCGGTATTGTTGACATTATGACAAAACAGTGCAGGCAGAGAGGCATTTGCGACACCGATCAACGGCCGAGCGCATGAAACCAAGTGTGAAAAAGAGTGAAGTAATATTTTATTACATTTATTTCCTCGAGAACGTACGTGATACCAAAAAAACTCACACTTTACATATTTAACTGGGTCTAGCAACCATTTATCACTAGAGAACGAGCTACGAAAAGCTATCGGGAAAAGTAATATGAAAAAGCTACTCGTCATCCTCCTACAGGTGTACATCTGAAGCATAGCTGTAAGCGTACAAATAAACGAACTGCACTGAGTTGCAAAGGATGCAGACCTGATCTGTGCAAGGACGTTGTTACGACCAAATTACCCACTCTCGTACTGATCAGGTCTCCACCCTCCGAGAAAAAGTTTAACATGTCATGGTCGATCGGAGGTAGGCCATCCTTAGAGAGTTTGGACTTTGTATTACAGTAGGCTCACAGGCGATGGGACACAGCATCTCTGAGGTAACGATGAAATGGAGAATTTCCCTTACGACCATTTCACGAGTGTATCGTGAATATTAGGAATCCGGTAAAATATTAATGCAAAGCTTTACGCCTCGCCTTGTCCGTCAACAGTTGGAATGATGTGGGACCCCTGGTAAGTCTAGATACAAGTCTGACAGATGACACGTACGTAAGCATCCTGTCTGATAACATGCATCCCTCCATGTCCACTGTGAATCCCGACAAACTTGGGCAATTCCAGCAGGACAATGTGACATCCCACGCGTCCAGAATTGCTACAGAGTAGCTACAGGAATACTCTTCTGAGTTTAAACACATACGCTGGCACCAACCACCCCAGACACGAACATTATTGAGCATACCTGGGACGCCTCGCAACGTGCTGTTCAGAAGAGATCTCCATCCCCTCTTACTGTTATTGATTTATGGGAAGCCTTGCAGGATTCATGGTGTCAGCTCCCTCCAGCGCTACTTCAGACATTAGTCGAGTCCATGTCGCGTCATGTTGCGGCAGTTCAGAGTGCTCCCAAGGGGCCTGCAGGATATTAAGCAGGTGTACCAGTTTCTTTTGCCCTTCAGTGTATAGGAAAGAAAAACCTTGCGTGGTTCCAGAGTGAAGCGCCTAGAATCGCTAGTTCACACCGGCCGCCAATTACCTGTGTAATCCAGTCATCTATTTCCAGGGATGTCGGCTGAACAGGACGTGACACGTTGTCAAAAGAAAATAGCAAAGTATTCTTCCTGAGATTTGTAGCTAGGCTTAATACAGGGACGAAATTTCGGTTAAACACCCAAAATTCAAATTAACATCAGCACGACCAGAAGGAGCAATCAGATTACAAGGAATATGAGCAAACGCGGAGATGAACTGACGGATAACACTCAACGAAGCTCAAGTACAGCGATGTAAACACGGAATTGCAGAGCAGCAAAGAAAACAGCGTCCACTCGCTATCGCAGCTGAAAGTGAACTACCACTAAACCACGAGCTGCGGACAACCTCTTTGCTAACTGATATGTGCTGTATGGGACTGGCTCTTAAGCCACACTAGCAGATTACTTTTACTCTCACAGAGTTAGATATGAAATTTGTCTTGTACACTCTCATTCACGCTTCTCATTCATCAGGTTAGATGAGTAATGGATGTATACACCTACATACTGCACATAGATGTATTGAATATGCGTAATCGTGCTCGGACAGTTACCAAACGTTAGTAAAATGTGAAGTGAAATTAAGATTATATACCTTGTAGCCACTAAAGACGCACTTAGCGGCTCAGTCTTTTTTATTTAGTTTACAGTTTGCGCCCACATTTCAGGTGCCAGATGTACGTACATTAAGTTATATGTTAAGTAAAATGACGAAGAGGCTCATGTAGAGACCCTACAATTTGATATGTTTAATGCATGTAGATAAAAACAGTAATGGTATTAGCCCACTGCTAAGCCCACGGAAACAATTCATTGTGCTGTTTTGCTGTTTCACCCACTGTGGTTCTAGTAAATCAAACAAGTACCATTAAGAAGTGATAGAAGACTCTTCACTAGATCCTTATTACAGGCGATTTCCTCAGGCTCTATCGAGTCGAATGTTGTGTGACTTTTGCCCGCTAAAGCTTATATGTGGTGCAGTTTCATCCTCCTCAACACTTAGTCCACTCTGAGAGAGCCTTTCCTTCCGTATCCATCGTGTGTTGATGTTTTATGAAGTTCCTCGTCCAGTCATGAGTTCTACCACGAGTTTGATCTGTTTCCTGTTCAAGTTCGACATTATAGAACATCTCTTGAAATATGGATTCGGCAATATTGTTATGCCATATTTCTGATTTTGAGTCTTAGATCAATATTCTACGCACCCCCTTCTGATTCAACAATGTAGTTTTGATTGTACCATCGCCTTAGGTTACGACAGGTTTCGGTCCAATAAATCGACACATCGCGCCTGTCCAGGTCTTTCTATTAGCTTGTTCATTGCCATCAGCTCCTGAGTGACCAGGGACCCCAGTAATTTTCCCCTGTTCTTTCCCCTAGTCTCCGAAGGGCTTCATTGCTTTCTGCGATGATCTTTGATATCGTTCCAGGGGCTGAAAGATATTTCATAGCTGGTTAGCAGTCTGAATACATGAGTAACAATCCCGCTGTATTTCCGTTTCTGCGGGAAAATTAGCCCTACTTAAATTTCCACTCTTAAAAAAGTACTTGTTACCAAGACTATTTCTTTACAAACTGTTATCCACCTTGACCTCGTATGCTAACTTTTAACAAAGTATAACCTAATTTGATCTGAAATGTAACTGAGCTGAATACAATTTCTCTTTATATTAAATGTGCAACTGAAGTAAATAAGTGGCATGCCTGTAATCAAAATTTCCACTTACCTCACGTCTTGTGACAACACTTTTGCAGATTTCTCCAAAGTACAACAACCAACGGCAAGCAGACAGCAGCTGAGGTAGATTCCTATTTCAAAATGAAATTATCAAATTATATTCAAACTGTTGCCTACCTCTTGGTGCAATGTGAACAACGTACAAAAGAGTACAAAATTTACAGAGAATTCTTATAAAAATGAAATAACTTGATCAGTTGAAATTTTAATTCATGATCAGGGAATTGGGGTGGTCTTTCTCTCAGCTCTGGGCAAATGCACGACTTTAACTATATGGCAATAATCATTCTACAAATTAGGTGCGCAGTGCTGCAGTCGTATCTGAGACTCCTTCACTTTTAAAACAAAAAAATCGTATCCAAAATTAATATTCCTTTCAATTTTCATCATATACTTCATACTCATCTTTGTTGTCGTTTACATTGCATCTTTCTTCATCTAAAATATACAACCACAAGTCAACACAGTGATGTACTGTTTCTACGGGGCAATCAATAAACTATTTTCCCAACCAATTTCAATAACAAGTGACAAACAGTTATCTTTAAAGGTAATGATAAGGGAAAGGATTAATTCGCCCCAACGCTTCTCTTTAAAGTTTGCATTTATTGTCACACCCTTCAGTGTAAACAACAGAACAAGCAAAGTAACAATCAGAGAATATTTGAACTCGTAATATTTGCTATATAACTTAAGAATTATTTAATAAGCAATAGGAATCTAAGATTATTATTATCTAACAAACATGTTTTTAAGACCATAAACGATAAAGATCAACGATTAAGAAAGTCCAATAAACTTGAGCAAGGATAACTTTTTCAGTCTCTAAATGAAGTCAGTAGGTGACATAGGGGATAATAGGACTTACATTAAATGTTAAACCAATAAGAATGATCACTCATTAAGAACTATAAACACAAATTAAAGAAAAACCATTTAAAGCAATTAACATCAAAAGCAAATAACTAAGTCACGTCTCATCAAATGTATGAAAATCAAATCTTTCAGTTCTTTAACACTGTTGGATTGTGGAATACGCCGGATTACCGACACAGAAGGCTAAAACCTACAAAACAACAATTTCTCCAAAGCTAGAACCACCTTAATAGTGTAAAATACTTAGGTTATCCAGAAATACCACAATTCGCCTTTCTTGGGCAAAACGGTGGAGTAGATAAATAACCTCTTATTTCATGCTCCTAGAACATTGAGCGGCAATAGACACTCGGCCAACTCTTATCCAGCGTGGCTCGGGAAAGAGGATGGCTCCATCAGGAGGAGGAAACATTTACCCGAACTGGAAAGGGAACTCGTCTACCACGAGCCACTAGGTTGGACGAAGACCAGACGGCGAATTTTAATCATTAATCAAAGGCTGGCCAGACGACGAAAATTACAGAGGAAAAGGTATCTTTATTTGTGCTCACAAGAACTGGTAACTTCTGCAAATGAGATTCCAGCAGAACTACCGCCGCAGTATCAATACGGGACTTCGGAGCTAAGGAGAGCAAGCCAACAACGGTCTCCACCCAATAGGCGTAACATTTCAGACAGATCGAGCAACCGACATCAGTCGTGGCTAGGCGGATTACCAAATAGAAACTGTGGCACTACCATAAATGTAATTACATAGAGCACTTAAATGCCACGGGGAATAAACTCCTTAACACAAGAATATACACACAATAACAAAGACTAAAGTTAAATATACCTACGTACTAAAACACAACAAATATTGGCGAACATTAACATAATCTCGCAATTCAGACATCCATAAAATTAATTGGCTACAATCCTCTCTGTATCTCCGCCAGACAATACACGGTTATTTAATATCTTACAACGTGCTTATCCAAACAGTGACCTACGCCGTCCATGGTAAAATAACAGCTTGCAGAAGGGCCACAGCCAAAAAAATTTTACTTTTTTTTGTTTATTTCTTCGCGCCCTTTAAGTCAGCATGGCGTTCAAATACACGATCATGCACGGGGCAGTAACACTCACGCAACGCAATTTCCGTTCACAAACTCAAAGCAGAGAAACGTTCCACACAGTTATTAATAGCTCCCACCACACTGGAGTTTGGCCCCGCCAGACGACGACCGTTGCACTAACTAGATGAAAAATCTTGTGGGTGTGCTGCTGATTCCTCCTTTTACAGATAACCAGTCCAATGTCTGTACATTACTAAGCTGTGCTGCTGATTCCTACTTTTACAGATAACCAGTCCAATGTCTATACATTACTAAGCTCCCTAACAACCACCCTCTACTTTATTCCTCTATACTGTAGCCCCATCAGTTAGAAGCTAGTTTTTACAACTGGCCATTTTAGTGCTGCAAAGAGTGCATTTTGCCCAAAAATGTTGATTCTTTACGTGAGGGACGATGATAGTTTCGCACCCCTCTACTCGTAGAGTTTCTTCATTAACCTTGACATTCAAGTATACGATCTGTGTGATGAATTTTCTTCTTCATAAATGGTGCTACATCAGTTTTCTTGGGTCCGACACTTACATTTTCTTTTCTGCCCCATTTTTTTCAAAATGTGTAGTACACTTTGTGCTATTGCGCTTCTTAAATGTTCGGCTTGCGATATGTGAACTGTTAGAATTTTATTCCTACCGCCTGCAGGCAGTAGAGGCCTGCCCAGTCTATGTGATAACTAAGTAAGCCACTTGACGGTATTGTTACCACTATGATAAAACAGTCCAGGCAGAGTGGCGTTTACACCACCTGTCAACGGCCGAGTGCATGGAACAGTGTGACCAAGAGTGAAGTAATATTTTATTACTCAGGAACGTACGTGCTACTAAGAAACTCATACTTCGCAAATTTAACTGGGTATAGCAACCCGTGCTCAGTAGAGAGCGAGCTAGAAAAAGCTAACGGAACAAGTAATATAAAGAAAACCTACTCATGACGCTCCGATAAGTCTACATCAGAAGCATAGCTATAAGCTTGTAAATAATCGAACTTCGTTGCTCAAAGCATTGAGTAGTGCCGCCGTTCTGCCTGAGTTTGAACCAAACAGAATGATGTGCTTTTGAATTTCAGAGTAACCACAATACACGCTTCTTGATGAAGATCTGTTGACTAGCTGCCCAATGACTGACTCATACCCTCGTTCTTCACTTCTCATGGGCAACTCAGCATCATGGTAGCTGCCACTCATGACTCAGGTCAACAGACGTCACCAACGGGAATGGGCGTCGACGTAATACTCGATCGGCCGTGTTTTCAAGCACAAAGCGCGTCCGTGAAGGCAGCTGGAATGCAGTATAAGGCTGCTTTCGTAAAGATCTGTCAATACTACAATCGTTTGAGTATATAACCCCGCGGTAATCTGCCCTCTCCCTCACCATCTCACCCATCATGAGGGGCAGACGTCCCGTCGACAGCGAGGTCATTAGACACGGAGCGCAAGCTCGGGTTAGGGAAGGATGGGAAAGGAAATCGGCCGTGCCCTTTCAAAGGAACCATCCCGGCATTTGCTAGAAACGATTTAGGGAACTCACGGAAAACCTAAATCAGGATGGCTGGACACGGGATTGAACAGTCGTCCACCCGAATGCGTGTCCAGTGTGCTAACCACTGCGCCACCTCGCTCGGTCAGGTATAGGCCCAACTGTTACAGTTGGTGTCATGAATTAGTCGTTCCGCTTCACGACGCGGGTTGTCTGGGGAAATGTTCTTCCAGCATACAAACCGTAGAGTTAGCCTAGAGAGGTGATTGTTCGGTAACACTTAAGCCCAAAGAACGTTTCTTGGAGTCGGGCAGTAAGACTGGGTAATTTAGTAAATTACATCCGTGCAGTAGTACTCGTCGTATCTCCATTTCACTAGCATTGGCTCATTACAATGGGGTGCGTTGAACCACACGTTGTTTATGTTTGATTCAGTATTTTTTCTCACTTAAGAGACCCACAACGTCGAGTACTGGGTGGAATATGATAAGGTTACGTTTGCGAATTTTTGTGAATCCCTGAACTTATCATTGTTTGTTTTGCAATTTTGCAGGGCACGAATTGCCATGCACTACGGATGTAGCAGGCACATTTTTTACATGTACACGTGTTTATCATATGGCTCTCCATAGTGCAGACTATAGATGGGTGACGACACATGAGAAAAGGTAACTTATAAGGTTTTTCTTCAGTAGTGAGTTACTTGTGTTTCTGGTACTGGTAGTGGTGAAATCAAGTGCTGGTATTACAACAGAATCTGTTGCTGCTATAACAGAGCAATTGCGGATGTTAACAGAGGAAACGTTTTACCAAAAGTACGAGCATAAGGACCTTTTTCGTAGATTTGTGGTTTTGGAAAGCTTTGAGATTCAGTCACAGCCTGTCGGGGGAAAATAGGCAGAGTTGGAGGTAGATTCTTCTCCTTTTGATCCAGCAGTAACCGCACCTATCAGTCTTTTTCCCAATAGAACAGGCGACTCCAAGAATTGTAGTCTGATGGTCACATCAGATCTTCCACTAAATCCGAAAGACCAAAACCTAGTTAAATCTCACTCGCGTAATGAAGTGTTGGATGTTTCACATTGTTTTGTATGCAGAAGCGTGGCTCACTGAGTAATGATAATGGATAATATAAGGGTTTCAGTTAGCGTAAATAATTTTGGGAGAGGAGGAGTTAATCTGTCAAAAGGTATAATGACAATACTAAATATTAAAACGTCGATACGTTGAGTTTGGACACGAGTCATAAGCAAACATTACGCAAGAAGCTGTGTCACTTGTAGGCCAGTGATCGCACAAATAAGGAAAGTGTATTATTGAAATTTATCAACTTGTTTTGTAGAGATGGGGTGTTACCAGCTACTCTAGTAACTCAGCACTGTATAAAATTGTGATTTTACACCAATTTACAGCAAACAGTTCGTACAGCGAGACATTTACAGACATTAGTAGAGAAGTTCATGGAACAGAAACTACGAGATTGGATCAAGAATGAAGTTGCAGTCTCTGAAGTAGACATGTCGTAATCATCCCTAAGAAATCATTGGATGGAACCAAGGAATACATGTTTTTTCTGAGATAGTAGATGATTATCCAAGTGTTGAGTGCCGTTATTTTACTGCATGTCACTCAAAAGTTGTCATCAGTTGGAAGTAGCACTTGAGCATAGGCCAAAGACAGCGTTTACCACATCATGCGGACGCTATCAATAGAAGCGAATGTCATTCGGTTTGGAAATCGCTCCTGCTACTTTTCAGGGGTTATTGGACGGAGTTTTAAGAGGGTTAAATCCTAAGGCCCATTCATGATCTATTTGAATGACTTAATAGTGTATTCTTCGGTTAAACCGGAACATGTGAGATGATTGGAGGATGCTTTTAGTAGGTTAGGTCTGCACATCTAACAAGCACATGCAGTCGTTTGTCGCTTTGAGCTATCGTAAATTCATAAGCGATTTCTTGAATACAACTGAACATTTGAACAAATTAGTTACTAAGTTAGATTTATGTTCCATAGATAATTCTGTACAACAAATAGTAATGATGTGTAATCAGCCATTTCACATACACATCGCCAATTAATTTGTAAAGATGGCTACATGCTAATCATTTATAACTGTAAAATTTACAGATTTAAGCTAGTAGCTCCTGTCCATTAACTTTTACCCATTAAATATAAATTCTTTTACTGAACAGAAGTGTCAAGAAGAAACATTTTCAGATTCTTTTTGAATTATACTTTACTGTACTGTCGGAATGCTCAGAATGCTCAACTCCTTAAACAGATGACAGTAAGATGATCATGGGTGACCGCCACATATCATTCGTACAGTAGGTTTTTGAACAATGAAGTGTTTCTTTTTTAAAGATGAATTGCCCTAGAACATTATCCCATTTGTCGTCACTGAATGAAAATATGGGGTATATAGCATGTTACATTAAGTCGCAAAACAGCCTTGTTTAGTGTATTGGGCAAGAGTTTATTGGAACAGCAGGGTGCATAGGCAGACGATAACGATTATCAATCCTTTAAGTCACAGCCGCACGCTTTAATACTTGAAGATTTGTTTTACAGACTTCCGAAATTGGGGCCACGTATCGAGGTCCCAAGAGTTCTTCAAAAGGAACTGATACAACAGGCTCATGACCAGCTGTTATCAGTTGTTGATTGCCGACGGACAACAGACAGGCTTATTACGGAATGGTTTTGGTGGAGGAATAGGAAGCGTGTCAAAGAATGTCTACCATGCCCTGAGGGAGAGGATATTTTGCACTAGAGAATCCCTTCGCTGAGGTCAACAGAGGCGTTGAAGCCATTTTAAATGCTTGAGCTCGACATTTACTATCCACAGTACACCTGTACGCATGTGCTTATGGCTATAGAACTCTTTTGCGGGACATAGTAATGATATCAATTCCAGATCAACAGGCCAGTACAGTGGCACTAGTATTATATTGGATATTGGAGATTTTAGTCCCCAATAACTTAATTGCCGACCAGAGAACGAGCTTAGTTTTAGAACCTACGGAGCAGATGTGTCATTTATTGCGTATTCGGAAGTTACAAAAGAGTCCGTTCCACCCGCAAAACAAAAGTTGAATGGAGCACCACCGTAAGACCATTTTCAAAATGCAAAGCCTTAATGATGACTGGGATATCTATTTTCTATATATAGTTTGCACGTGCAACTCGAAGGTCCACATGGTAACAGTTATGTCTCTACCTGAGCCAGTATACGAGCCGAAAATGCTGTCCCACTTTGACGCTTTAAGTCCTAAATTATGCGCCAACAGCGAAGCAGTGAAGAAGTTTGTGAGAAGAAATCGGGAGGTGTGGAAAAACGTACAAAAGGCGAACACGAATGCCATGGACCGCCGAATAGGCTAATGGGCAGACTACCACAGTACCGTGTACGGCAGTGGGTATTGGTCGCTAATCCCAGTACGCCAGAAGGAAAGACGAAGAAAATCTTGATCAAATATCACAGACCATATCTGGTCGTGGGGATGAACACGCCGGTTAACGGAAAGGTACAGGTTCCTACCAAAATGTATGTCGTGCACATCAGGCTGGTGAAACTATTTAAGAGTATTTTGGATGCTGTGCCACAGTTACCTGTGTCCTTAGTGGGATAGTCTGGATAAGGTAGAATGTAGGAACCTCGTCCGTTAGACAATTAGAGGCACTAGGATGCCTAATACCTTGACGTCACGTAATTAATAATGTTGTTGGATTATTTAGTGTGGTATGTTAGTGTTAAATTTATACTTGATATTTCTCTTATGTATACTTTTTGCATTGTCTTGTGTTCGGGTGGATTTAATGTTTTCGTATCATTGCAAGATATATTTTTCTTTTATTACTATACTATTATTATCAGGTTCTTGTTACTATTGTTTCTTCTTTCTGCTTGCCGTTAGTTCCTGTCTTTGGAAGGAGAGCGTTGATAGACTGTTTCTTTCCTCAGGTGACGATTTTGTGATGTCATCCTGAATGATGGAATGGTCCTGGGTATTTCATACATTATCGGGAGTGGAGCAGAACGCTTGGTTGTCGGTCAACAACTGGTATGATTTGTGTTGTTCTCTAGGCAATCGTATGTCTTCCTTATGAGGCATCAGTGGATATTGAAATGACGAATGAAATTGGTAGATTGAAAGATTTTCTTTCGGAATTGTTTAAAGAGATACAGGGAAGTGACGGTTATTTCGGGACTTACAAGTGAGCTGTGTTAGTCACAGTTTATCTACGGTAAATTATGAGCATAGTTATCACAGCTGGCAGATATTGTATCACTTACTGTAGTTAAGAGGAAAAGAGGTTGGTTAATTGGGGGAGATTATTAATAAAAATATTGTTTTTCACACTAGAAGAGGCGGATGTTCCGAAATTGAATTATTCACTTGGTCATATTCAAAAAGCGGCCGATTCCAATGACGAGTGCCGTGGAATGGAACTCAACTCGGGGCGGATTATGAGCAAATTATGAGCATAGTTATCACAGCTGGTAGATATTGTATCACTGACTATAGTTATCAAGCGTCTGCAGAAGAATTAAACGATTTCTTCTCAACATCTGTAATCTGCCACGCAGCGACAAATTACCAGCCCCAAGATATCAATCTCTCGAGAGACAAGTTTTTCCTAAAACATGTCACTACCGGCACAGTACACAAGGCAATTATGAGAATATCTTCCGAGGCAGTAGTAAATGATGGAGTGAGCATGGGCATGATTAAAAACGTCGTAGACACTATTATTCCAGTTATCACAGACATCTTCAACCTGTCTCTTGTCAGTAGTATATATCCTACTGAGTGGAAGCAAAGTTTAATCCAGCCTATACCCAAGACTGGCAACTCTAAGTCACCAGGTGACTACAGGCCGATCAGCATACTACCTGCAATATCTAAAGCCCTAGAATACATCGTCCATGAACAGCTGACGGATTACCGCAAAACTCATAACATCCATGACGAATATCAGTCAGACTTTCGAAAGCACCATAGTACAGCAACTGCATTAATCAAAGTAACTGATGACATTAAACTTGCTATGGACAGACGTGAAGCTACTATCCTAACACTGCTTGAATTTAGCAAGGTTATTGACACAGTTGACTTCGATATATTACTAATTAAAATGAAACAGCTGAATTTCTCAATCAGCGCAATACACTGGTTCGACAGCTACCTCAAAAACAGAAGTCAACAAGTCGTTTGTGGGTCGGAAAAGTCATCATGGAAAAGCTTGTATTCTGGAGTTCCCCAAGGCTCTGTCCTTGGTCCACTACTCTTCTCACTGTACATTAATGATATTTCTTCAGTGATTCACTCCTGCAGCTACCATCTATATGCTGACGACATCCAACTGTACATAAGTGTAAGCCCCAAAAACATGGCTGGCGCAGTAGCGAGTATGGACACAGATCTTTGCTCTGTTTCTCGCTGGGCACAGAACCTAGGTCCGAAACTAAACCCCAAGAAATCCCAGGTCACACTTATATCTCATCCAAAGTTAATCAGCCGGTACTTTCGCGAAACGGTCCCTAAAATACTCCTCAATGGTACCCAACTACAATACCAAAAAACAATAAAAGACCTTCGAATAGTCTTGGATGAACACCTAAACTGGGAAGAACAAACAGTCACAGCTTGCCGGAAATCGCTCTCCTCCCTACATGCAATTCAAAAATTTAGAAAAATATTTCCAACCCATGTTAAACAAAAATTAGTCCAAACACTAGTCTTGCCTAATCTTTACTACTGCGATGTAGTTCAACACGACACAAATAGTGAAAATTCTAGATGCCTCGAGCTAGTGATGAATGCTTGCGTTAGATACGTGTGCAATATTCGGTTGTATGATATCAGCCCTTCATACTCCCAGCTAAGTTGGATACGCCCACATAAGGCACGCGATCTCCACACGATATGCTTACTTCATCGATTTCTCAGCCACTGGTGCCCCCAATACTTATCTTCTCACATTAAACACCTATCATCATTCCACAATCGCAGTACCAGATCAGATACGTCTATCATCTTGGCTGTACCTTTACATAACACAAAATCTTTCTCCGTGTCATTCTCCATCTCAGGCATACAACTATGGAAAGCACTCCCCTGTGATCTGCGTCTTATCCAGAACTACTCAACATTCAAGAGGGAACTCAAAACTTACATATTAGGGACGGTATAGCCACCATTGTTGTGCCCCTCCCATCTATTTCTTTCTCCTCTCCATCACAGCTTCGAATTTTACCATTCTTTTTCTCTTCCTCTAACCTATCTACCTCTTATATATCTCTTTCACCCCATTCTATCGTCTTATGTCTGTGATCGATGAGAATAACTCACAAGCTGCAAGAATATAACGAGAGAATTCCCAACTAACAATGGGACTGACATTCACAAAAGAAAAGTATGTTTACTTTCATATACATAGTCACTATTATTATCATTATTATTATCATTATTATTATTATCATTTTTATTATCATTATTATTCTTGATTGTCATAATTATTTTTATTGTTATAATTATCATTGTACTACTGTTATAATCTCAATTTTTTGTTTAACATCAATACTGCATAATACGTTAAATGTCCTTAATGTTATTTAGAAACTGTAACTCGTTCAATCTGAGTATGCCTGGTTAGGTGTAAGAGAGGGCCTGAAGGCCCTAATCTTGCCAGGTAAAATAAATGCATAAATAAATAAATAAAAAATAAATAAATATTTGAAATATTATGTTGGTGTTGGATTTATTCTACATATTTGTGTTATGGGTATTTTTTGCATTGTGTTGATTTCAGGGTATTTATTGTTTTTATGTCTTTGCCACATGTGTTTTTTATTATTGTAGTTTCATTGTCAGGTACTTGTTAATGTTGTTCTTGTTGCTATCTGTCGTTAGTTACTCGTTTCGGAAAGGAGGCCAGGAGTGATAGATGGTTCCTTTCCTCAGTTGGCGAACTTATTATGACATCCTGGATGATGGGAATGGTCCTGGATTTGCCATACTTCATCAGGAGTCGAGCAGAATGTTTAGCTGTCGTTCATATGTTTGTTTAAGATATATATATCACAAGGCAGTCGGATGCCTTCCTTATGAGACATCAGTGGTCATTGAAATCATCACATCAGAGAAATGAAATTTCGAGACTGCTAGATTTTGTTTCTGATTGATATACAGATTCACAGGGAAGTAACGAATTTTAGGGAGTTGCTCAAGAGTATCATAATAACAATAAATTAAGAACACACCTATCACAGCTTGTATATGTTGGCCACAACCTGTTGTTTGTAGGAAGTAGAGGAGGAGGAGTAGGAGATTAGTGTTTAACGTCCGGTCGACTACGGGGTTATTACAGACGGAGCGCAAGCTCGGGTGAGGGAAGGATGGGGAAGGAAATCGACCGTGCCCTTTCAAAGGAACCATCCCGGCATTTGCCTGAAGCAATTTAGGGAAATCACGGAAAACCTAAATCAGGATGGCCAGAGACGGGATTGAACCGTCGTCCTTCCGGATGCGAGTCCAGTGTTCTAACCACTGCGCCACCTGGCTCGGTGTTTGTAGGAAGTGCACTTGGTTAAATGCGGGAGAAAAATTAATAAAAACGTTGTCCGCGATAGCAGAGTAGGAGAAGTTCCTAAATTAAATGATGTACTTGGTCATTTTGAAAAAGCGGTATTGCTATGAAGAGTAAGGTGCTTTGGCTTTCATCCTGGGAAGAGTTTTTGTCTTAGGTGTACACTCACTTGTGTGACTGTCAATACAATAACGCGGAATTCACTGCATTGGCCAGAGGGGACATTAAGCGTGTTACACTTCCAGAATTGAGAGCACCTTGAGGCCACCCTCACCCCTGTACTTACACATTCATTACACATATTTATCGATTCACAGCAGGTGGAAATTTCAGTGGAGCGGATGTTACATTATATCCACAACATTCAAGAAAATCGTCAAATCATGATTACATAGACGATTTTCAGCAACCAAGATATCGTGTCTTTACTAGGTATTTGCATATTCCTTTTATGCAGTACTCGCAGAAGGGCACAACCTACAGATCAGCCGAGACACCAGTTGCCAGACGAGTTTTTAGCAGGCAATGGCCGTGGGAACGATTGGTGGGTCGTAGAAGTTCTGTATTATGTGGTATAAACTTTACATTCAGGATTGTATTGTAGTAAGGTCCTGGTGACCTGCCATTAAGGGTCGCTCATGCTGTAAATGGATAAGGAAGGACCCATGTGGTACATCTCAGGAATGGAAGGCTCGGTCCTGGAAGATTCTGGACGAATCTTTCGAAAGAGGGGATGTGTGTTGCACACCAAAAATTTAGATGCGCGAGTTGAGATTATCTTAAACGTGTTATTCCCACTCGCGGCTACGTAGTAGAGGCAAGCCTGTCCGAAGTGCTAACAGAGTAAGCCTTTGGACTTGGACGGGCGAGCCACGTTGAACTTCAATGCCGAATCATAGTATGACCAAGAGTGAGCTGATGTTTCATAAGAGACAGTTGCGCACTACCGAGAAACTAACGCGTTGCAAATTTCACTGTATGTAGGAGCCCGTACTCGGGGCACAGAAGCTAGTAAAAGCTGAAAGCCAAGTAACATGAAATAAACATACTCGTCCCCCTATAATAGTACTAAGTCGCACTCGTAGTTGTATGGTTATAAGTGATCGAGCGTAGGAACTCAAAGCATGAAGTAATGCCTCCATTCTGTCTGCTTATTAAACTGAAGAGAATGCTGTCATCTGTGTTATAGAGAAACCATGACCCACCCTTGGTGATGGAAATCTGCTGGCAAACGTGGCAACGAGGCACACCATGTCTGTGCCGTGATGGCTGGGGGATTTGCGCGAAGTTTGATGATGTGGGGAGTTTGGGCCCAGCCAATCTCCACCCCCTGAGCTACTTTGGTCGATGGACTACCAGATGTCTACAGGCTGGCTGCGAGAGATGCTCACTCGCGGTCTCCTAGAAACCTAGACATCTTTGGCCACCGGCGGCGCATGATTAGCTGAGTGGTCTAAGGCGCAGCAGTCTTGGGCTGTGCGGCTGTTCGCGGCTGAGGTTAGAGTCCTCCCTCGGGCATGGGTGTATGTGTTTGTCCTTAGGATAATTTAGCTTAAGTAGAGTGTAAAGTTATGGACTGATGACCTCAGCAGGGAACTGGATTTGCAATGCAGATTAGAGTTTTGGTTTTTCTACCTCCTACACAGGAGTCAATAGTTCAGATGCTATTACATGGAGTCATATCTGGATTAGGAATAGTACCCTACAAACATGATGATATTGTAGTGTGAAAAGGACATGAGATTGGTTACTAAAGTAGTGTTTGAATATTAAAGTTTCCTTCTAACTACCACCTCTACACTCACCTTTGTTTGAACAGGGCGAGATTGTGAAGACGTTAGACACTTGAGTCGTTTGTGCATTGAGAGAGCATGTCGAGTATAATGGAATATAGAACAATTTATATTAAAATTATTTGTTTCACTACTATTAGTATGAATCAGGAGTGGCCATGCGGTGGATTGTGGAAAGAAGCTGTCAGCTAGGGCTGATTGTGCTTCTGTGATCATCAACGCAGTTTTTACAATGAATAATTAATGTTTGTGGAGCGATAATGTAACTTTTAGTACATCACTCCTACAAGGATTTAATGTTTACACTGATGTGTCGATTTGATACAATTTCTGAATCTAGTACTACTTGTGGTATTCTGCAAAATGATACTATAGCTCCTGTTGATGGTCTATTGAGACGTAATTCAGTTTCAAAACACAATTAAAAGATGAATAATATGGTAATGTTCCAAGAATTATGGGATTTGAGTCTACTGTGAAGGGGCCTAAATAAATGTTAGCCCCAGAACTAGTGGAAAGGAACGTAGAGTGAAATTACAAACTAGTACGAATTGGTTTAATGGTAACTTGCTGGATGTTCCCAGTCAACAACGAGGCAGTGCTATTCTACTACAGAGACGAATTCAGCATTTAGTGCAGAAGTTTGAATTCACTGTGGAAGACATTTCAAGAAAATTTAGTGCACTTACCACTCGGTTAAGGTAAGAGCTGCAGAGAGGCTCTCTGCTGTGAAAAAAATAAGAGTGGTTTCTGTAGATGAGGGTCCAGTAGTTATCATGACAAAATTACTGTTCACTTTGCAGATACAAATTATTTATCATATATAAACCAGTTGTACAGAACTGTAATCATAATCCTAAAACTGAGTTTCTACTCTACTACTCTCGAAGAACTCTCTTGAACTGTAGAGTGGATTGATTATTAACAACTTATAGAACTTACTTATACAACTTACTCCTAAAATTGTTGAAAGTGGTATTGATTGGACAATATGTCAGTTTATTCAAAAAGTTCAAACAGTTTACTTTGCGAAAGTTACCTATTTTTTTGAGTCTAATCTAGGAATATCATAGCTAACACTTGGTTCAAGAATCATAAAAGAAGATTGTATACATGGAAGAAGCCTAGAGATACTGACAAGTTTCAGGTAGGTTATGTAATGGTAAGACAGAGATTTAGCAAACAGGTTTTAAATTATAAGACATTTCCAGGGGCAGATGTGCACCCCAACCACTATCTATTGTTTATGATCTGTAAATGAAACCTGAAGAAACTGCAAAATTGTGGGAATTTAAGGAGATGGGACCTGGATAAACTGATAAACCAGAGGTTGTACAGAGTTTCAGGGAGAGCATAAGGGAACAATAGACAGGAATGGGGGAAAGAAATACAGTAGAACAAGAATGGGTCGCTCTGAGGGATAAAGTGGTGAATGCAGCAGAGGATGAAGTAGGTAAAAAGACGAGGGCTAGTAGAAATCCTTGGGTAACAGAAGAAAAATTGAATTTAATTGATAAAAGGAGAAAATATAAAAACGTAGTTAATGAAGCAGGCAAAAAGGAATACAAACGTGTCAAAAATAAGAACGACAGGAAGTGCAAAATGGCTAAGCAGGGATAGCTAGAGGTCAAATGTAAGGATGTACAGGGTTATCTCACTAGGGGTAAGATAGACACTGCCTACAGGAAAATTAAAGAGACCTTTGGAGAAAAGTGAAACCACTATTATGAATGTTAAGAGCTCAGATGCTAACCCAGTTCTAAGCAAAGAAGGGAAAGCATAAAGGTGGAATGAGTATATAGAGGGTCTACACAAGGGAAATGTACTTGAGGAAAATATTACGGAAATGGAAGAGGATGGAGATGATACTACGTGAAGAGTTTGATGGAGCACTGAAAGATCGGAGTCGAAACAAGGCAGCGGGAGTAGACAACATTCCATTAGAACTACTGACGGCTATCTGGTGAGCAAGATGTATGAGACAGGCGAAATACCCTCGGACATAAAGAAGAATGTAATAATTCCAATACCAAAGAGAGCAGGTGTTGACAGATGTGAAAATTAGCGAACAATCAGTTTAATAAGTCACAGCTGCAAAATACTACCGGGAATTCTTTACAGACGAATGTAAAAACTGGTAGAAGCCGACTTCGGGGAAGATCGGTTTGGATTCCGTAAAAAAAAAAATATTGGAATTACGTGAAGCAATACTGACCCTACGCCTTATCTTAGAAGAAAGTTAAGGAAAGGCAAACCTATGTTTGTAGCATTTGTAACTTAGAGAAAGCTTTTAACAATCTTGACTGGAATACTCTCGTTCAAATTCTGAAGTTGGCAGGGGTAAAATAAGGGAGCGAAAGGCTATTCACAATTTGTACAGAAACCAGATGGCCGTTATAAGAGCCATGGGGCATGAAACGGAAGCAGTGGTTGGGAAGGGTGTGAGACAGGATTGTAGCCTATCCAAGATGTTATTCAATCTGTATATTGAGCAAGCGGTGAAGGAAACAAATGAAAAATTCTGAGTAGGTATTAATATCCATGGAGATGTAATGGAAACATTGAGGTTTGCCGATGACATTGTAATTCTGTCAGAGACAGCAAAGGATTTGGAAGAGCAGTTGAACGGAATGGACACTGTGATGAAAGGAGGGAATAAGATGAACATCAACAAAAGAAATACGAGGATAATGGAATGTAGTCGAATTAGGTCGGGTGATGCTGAGGGAATTAGATTAGGAAATGAGATACTTAAAGTAGTAAAGGAGTTTTCCTATCTGGGGAGCAAAATATCTGATGATGGTCGAATTAGAGAACAAATAAAATGTAGTCTGACAATGGCAAGGAAAGCATTTCTGAAGAAGACAAATTTGTTAACATCGAGTATAGACTTAAGTGTCAGGAAGTCGTTTCCGAAAGTATTCGTATGGAGCGTAGCCATGTATGGAAGTGAAAAATGGACTATAACTAGTTTGGACAAGAAGAGAATAGAAGCTTTCGAAACGTGGTGCTACAGATGAATGCTGAGAGAAGAGAAGTTTGTGGCACAGCTTGACTAGAAGAAGGGATCGGTTGGTAGGACATGTTCTGAGGCATCAAGGGATCACCAGTTTATAATTGGAGGGCAGTGTGGAGGGCAAATATCGTAGAGAGAGACCAAGAGATGAATACACTAAACAGATTCAGAACGATGTAGGTTGCAGTAGGTACTGGGCGATGAAGAAGCTTGCACAGGATAGTATAGCATGGAGCGCTGCGTCAAACCAGTCTCAGCATTGACGACCACAACAACAACAACAACAATGTCAATATCGTTTGTGTTTCTGGCATCATGATAGAGTATGTTCTCTGTGGTGTCAAAATCTTCTGTGCTGTTTTCAGTGAATATAAATGACAAAAAGACATAAAGTTTTATCATCATCACTATTTTTAACTTAGTGAACAAAGGGCTGCATTTTACCCTTGGGCTAATTTCATAATTATTTGTAGCAGCTATTTCAGAATCAGTACTATGTCACAGACATGACATGAGTGACCACATAACAAAAGCCCATATGTGTGTGAAGCTAAAAAAGCCAAATTAAGCTGTGCAAATATATTTATTTCCACCTAGATCAAATAATCTCTGTATGAGGTAGGACGGCTTTAATATCTTTCTAAGGCATGATTAATGTGAAGTTGCCAATTTCGTTTGGAATCAATCTATTGTCCTAGAAACTCTCCAGACGTTTGGAGATTTGGAGAAAGTACAATGGAGTGTAACAGGAGAATAAAGAATTATGACAGTACTTGAATGAGAGAGTTTCTAAAAGTGAAAAAATGTTGAGGTCATTGTTATAGCAAAGGTCGTGTGCCAGATAATAGTTATTTAAATTCTGTTCAAGAAGATGAATGAGATCCTGAAGCTCGTTATGAAAGGAGGAGAATTCTTCACCAACATGGTCATTTTAATCATGATGCTGGAAACTATGAAATGAAGCATGGTTTTCAATATAACCATTTGTTGCCTGTTCTAAAATTTCAAGTTTTCATAATTACATTAAATAGTACTTATCCTCATGCTTGATTAGACTAGTTTGATTTTGTATTTCCTTCCACATTGCTAGCCGATCACAGAACAGATTTTGTATGTGGCTGTTTCGTGGGTGACCTTAGTACGTGAAACTGTGTACCATATGACGAGTTTTATCAGATATTCCTGTTAGAAGAATGGTCTGAGCAGCGCAAGACATAATCTTTGGCATATTTGGTTATGAAAAATATTAATAATACTAATTTTATAAATCCTGCTTCATTCTTTGAATGAATGGTGTGGAAAAATAAATTTTTAACAATATTTACAATCCTACTGAACTGAATTATAATTGACGTGGAAAAATTCCTCCCAAGTTGAGCCATATTATTATTCCTGGTCAGGTAAATGGGTAGTTAGTGGGTTTTGAAATTTGCTCCAAGAATTAGAATATGACAATGCTGAAGGGAATGGATGTGGTAGAAGCAACAGTAAGTTATTTATCCTAATCGGAGGCCACAGAGCAATTGGAATAATGATCAGCAGCAATGTGATACATATTGTGATAGATATGGGAAAGGAAACTGGAGGAATCGGAGGAATTATGAGACTGCAATGAAAGCAACAATTTTAGGAGTGGTAATAGTGATTACCTTAGAAGACTGTTACGTCAGATCGAGATGCTGAAGAGAATGGTAGTCACTGACATTGACAAGTCCCTATTTTGTAGAAGTACGCTTATTTTATCCACAGAAGAATGTTGAAGTGGGTAGCCCACAGCCCCATAGCCACATAATTGAAAACTGATGTGCGCGGCTGATTTGAGTGCTGAAAGGAGATTGAAAAATGCCTGTGAGAAATTGAATATGTTGACTTTGTATGTTTGAGTTACCTATTGAAAAGTGACTGAGAGGAAAATATCAATTCTCTGAAGAGTCCAACGTTTCAAATATATTTCACCTGGTGTTTAAGGTGTTGGAAGCCAGTCATCTGGGGTGAGCGAGTCAGCATTTCACAGATCTGAAGTTGTAGCTTTTTGGACTATTCCTTCTTTACCATGGGCTCAAGTGAAAGGGATGATTAACAGAAAAGGAGCAGGAATGAAGGGACAAGTCAGTATTGATTTTCTTTGTCAAGGTTATAGCTTCATTCGAATTTAGTAACTGTGTGGAATTTGGCTAGTTATACGATTTTAGGGGCTGATTTCTTGTTGAAATACCAAGAAGTGATGGCCTTTGGCTGTGTTGTAGTGAGTTTTATGTATAATGATGGTATGTTAAAGCATGAGGGAAGAGTTGCCTGTAGTGACTGAGTATGGTGTTCAAGCAGTCTTATTTCATCATTTGCCAATGAGGTCGTTGAACTTCACAATAAATATTGAGTTGGAGTAAGTATGCTGAAGTGGTAGGCGAATTACTGAAAGGCAATTTATTTAGTGTACTGCGACATAATTCTTCAATATTTTCAGTGCATCCAGGGACACAAAATTCTTTTGTGTGTGCTGTTGCATTATGGACATCATTTCCCTGGTTGTTATCATGTTTCCGATTAATTTTTGCGGTACGGCTAGATGTCTTTTTCTATTTAGTGCTGATAACGGGATTTTACTATAAGCCACAAGTCTAGCACAGAATTTTCGATGAAATTTTTGTGTGATGTACATGTTGACACTATAAGTTTATTGATCATCTGAGGTGATGTTCACTGTGAGACCATTCATAAATACTTTAATGTGAATGGATTACATGTGGATTATGCGCTGAAGAGCCAAAGAAACTAGTACAACTGTGGAATATAGCGTAGGGCCCCGAGAGCACGCAGAACTGCTGCAACACGATGTGGTATGGAGTATGTTGAGTAATGTTCATGCGTGGGGAATTTGGTGGTCAAAGAAGTGTTTAAACGCAGAAGAGTGCTACTGGAGGCACTATGAAGCAATTCTAGACGTGTGGGGTACCACACTGTCCTGATGGAATTGCCCAAGTCCATCGGAATGCACAATGGGCATGAATGGATTCAGGTGATCAGACAGAATGCTTATGCACTTGTCATTTGTCAGAGTCGTATAAGAGGTTCCATATCACTGTAAATGCACACATCCCACACCATTACACAAGCTTCCACCAGCTTGAACAGTCCTCTGACGACGACCAGGCATAATTTTTCCAGTGATCAACAGTCCAATGATGTGCTGATTGGTCTAGTCAAAGTGTAAAGTATTGTATCGTGCAGTCATCAGGGTACAGGAGTCGGCCTTCGCCTCCAGAAGCCCATATCGATGCTGTTTCTTTGAAAGGTTCGCAAGCTGATACCTTCAAACTATATTATTGTTATTAAGGAATTATACTACCAGATTCCGTATATGTGTGGTGTGAGAAAAGTAATGTCGCAGACAGCATTTGAACGATCTAGCAGTGCTATGTACACTGGCGTGATCGTCGCTTTCTGACAGTCTGAGTTTTCAGCTCTTTAATGAATCGCATGATTTTTGGTAGCCCCCATCAGTGAACTTGAGTTTTTGTTTTGTGTTTACAGTAATGGAACAGCGGAATTTAGAACGACGTTATTCAGTCACGTTTATTGTTAAACTTGGGGAATCAATGAGTGCGATCATTCAAAAGTTGAAACAGGCCTATAGGAAAAAATCCTTGTTAAGAGCACAAATTTTTCGCTGGCAAAAATCATTTTTGGAAGGCTGATAGCCCGATGAAGATGAATCTTGCTCCCGGAGGCCTTCAAAATCAAAAACCGACGAGAACGTCGAACGTGTGCATGGTCTTTCGAGACCAGACGGACATTTAACAATAAAGATAATGGGTGAACTGTCAAACTTGACAACTTTCACGTTAAATCAAAAATCTGACTGAAGATTTGCACACGTGGAAGGTTTGTGCCAAAATCGTGCTGAGAAATCTCACAATTCAGAAGAACAACAATTGAAGAAACACGTGTGTTGGTGTTCATGAGAATACTGCTATTAACTGCGAATGTTTCATTAGTGTGATCATCGGTGTTGAATTGAGGATTATTGAGTATGATCCTCAGACAATGGGGCAAAGTGAGGAGTGGCACACTGAGACATCTTCTCCACCAAAAGAAGCTCGAATGAGAAAATCAAATATAAAAAAAGCTTGTATTTACTTTTTTGACTGCAGGGACATCATGAACAATGAATTTCTTCCATCAGGACAAACTATCAACCTTGCGTTATGCAAGGATATCCTTAAAACTCTCAGGAGAAGATTAAATCGAGTGACACCGACTGTACATGTAGACGAATGGACGCTGAATCGTGATAGCGTTCCATTTAACACAACCATTTCCATCACGGATCTTGTCACCACAAAGGGCATTCCTGTTGTCCCACAGGAACCCTAGTCACCTGATCTGTGTCCCTGTCATGCATTTTCTGTTGGCGAAACTAAGAATTTCTTCAAAGGACGTCGTTTTGGGACTCTGGAAACATACTGAAGGCCGTAGGACTCAAAGCCTTTCGGCGCTGCTGCCAAGCCTGGGAAGAATGATTATACCGACGTAAATTTGCCGAAAGAAACTACTGTGTAGGAACCAATTCTCGAAAAAAAACTTGGTACACCAAAAATCAGTCACATTACTTTCCTAATATACCGAGGATATTTCATATTTTTCATGTTATGTCAACCGAAAAATTTAAGTCTCAGTAGTAGATGTAACTTTCTACAATGAAGGACATTTCCAGTATTTCCAAGTTGAGGGCCTTAGTTACACATCTGCATCTCTTTAAAAAGTATATTGAGAGAAAACCGAAATGGCTTTTTTATATTTTTTGTGGTGTTCATAAAACCAGCATTACACCTTATCGAAAGTGTGTAGTAATTGCTAAGACTGTGCTAAAGGTATTTCCATATCTGGACCATGATCGCATATGAGTTGGCTTTTAAAAAGCATGTTGTTAATATAGTTCAACAACAATTAACGAATTTTTTAAAAAAACTTTTTCAGGGTGTTCAATGTGTCGCCCTCCATCCTCATGGTAATGCACATAATGTAAAATGTGTTTCATTACGGGAGTTAATCAGTGTTTTAACATAAAGTTTAGTATCTACATTCTAATAATAAACCTTTTAGCAGTTCTGTATGCAACGATTAAATAAAATCTTTTTAGATATTTACCTTCGAATAATTGTTTGTGTTGCAATGTTGTATATGTGGCTTTATTGTTATTGTGGAACTAAAAAAATTGGTACTCATGAATTAGATTTCTATAATGTCAAGCATGCAGTCTTCACCATGAAGTTAGCATTAATAAAACCTAGCTTCAGTATTATCACACAAACTTAATATTCATTGCTAAGTGGCTTCCTTTCCTTATGTGAGTATAAAGGATATTATTCTCTTGTTTTGCATAAGTTTACAACGTCCCGAAATGAATCTTTTCAGAACACATTACAGAACTGATCACAGAATGAAATTTCAGTTAGGGATTTGGTGAGAAGGCTACAGTTGCTTGCAGTGCATAGTAATACACAATGCGTTGGATACTTACATATTGTGATGTTTACATATTTAAATTCTAATTGTTTTCTGTCCTGCAGTGGTGATTAATTCCGGCACGGTCTAGCGTTGAGTGACATGGTATTGAAGAGCCTCAGAGATCGATTATTTTTCGTATGTTGCAACATGACTACAGGAAAGTATTTAAATTGTTCTGTCTAAGGTCTTATGCACTCCGTTTTATTATCGTCGCTTGCATTTCAAGTTACTTAATGCACTGCTGGAATATGTGCAGAGAAACTTTATCTTTCCGTGATATCTGAAAATTCGGTACAGGTTCACACTTAGTGTAGAGCCTATGTGATGTATATGTATTATTCGATTGTTTTAACCCTTTTAGTGTGTACTTCTCACTGTAGTATGTATTTACAGTGCGTAAGGGAATTTGTGTTATCAATTGTGAACCCTCCTGGCATCTAGTGGAAGTTCGCTGCACCAGCTGTAGTTTTAGTTTGTTGTGAAATACAGCCTTCAGGATTGCGAGAAGTATATATCCCGACAAAAAGCGGTGTATTAATAGGTTATTCTGAATGATGGTAACCACCAATATAGTATCTGGAAGTGGCTTGGAAAGTATACTTCCTGTAAAATTAATCTGTCATTTGTGGTCCTTGGTAAGCATACTTAGCACCAACAAAGGGGTATCCAACAACATTTAGGAACATTTCTTACCACCTCTGTCTATTCCAGACATGTTGTGGTAGTACACTGCACAAGGTGTACTAAAACTACTACAACAATTAGTTTCTGCATGTCGTGGGATTAATACTGTTGTCAGATTACATTGCTTCCCTCCTGCAATATCCTTTATTGCATCCCTTATCAGCTCGTAGCTTTATCCAGTGACAAAGTTTCAAGGATTGTTTTCACGTTGTGGTAAGTTAACATTAATATCAGTAACAATTATTTTCAGAACAAAATAAAAACAGAAAACACTGTTTATGATTTTATTTGCGTGGAGTGGCGACACATAACAGCACTCAAAACGGAAGTGGGAAATCCATTTACAACCAATTTAAATACCTCACAAAGACGGGGTGGTGATATATGTACGAACTTAGTTCTTGGTCCTCTATCTCAAAAATAAAGTTATTAAAAATAAGTACAGTACGATTACCACATTCATAAAACGAAAACAAACTATTATGTTCGCTGAGGTGCTACAAAAAATGTGCCCGCGGAAGAGTTAACACTGTGTATCAGTTAAATTTTATGGCTACTCATTTACGCTCCATCGGTCATTTATTTAATTTTCGTGAGTTATTTTAGAGCATGTGTTGTCTGCGCTATCTGTAGCATACCTGTAGCCAATATCCCCTTTGTGAATTTAGTGATCGTGTGTGATTCAGATACTTAAATAATTCAGCTACATACTTGCTCTTTTTACTGTTATGTTTACCATAACAAGCCCATTATAGAAAATAGTATAGATGACAATCCAATATGGTGAAGATATGATGCACGTGGTGGATACAACGAAGGCTATTGAAACACTTAGCAAGATGGGCACATTTCTATATCTAGGTTCTCGACTACAGGTAAGAGGATGAGCAAGCAGGAATCACAGTGATCTGAATCGATTCAGACACATCACTGATATTATTTGTGAGAACATGATGCACATCCACATAAAATAAAAGATATAAGGCACAACGGTGAAGACAGTTGCATTATGTGATACTGAGCGTAAGCTCACACCAAGGAGTTTTCAGGTTTCACTACATTATGAAAATTCGGATCCTGAGAAGACCATTAGCCATTTCCCGCTCGGCCACAGTAACAAGACAACGATCTGACAACTAACTGGAGTGGCTCCAATCAACGAAAAGATCCGAAAATGGAGCGTTCGGTGGTATGGACACATTATATAGCACCTACTTTAGTCATCAGCTTAGCCTATCGTCTCACTGTTGAAGACCACAACCAACGCGGAAGACCTTAACCGCATCGGATAGGTATTATAAACGTATACCTAAAATCAAGGAACATAAACCCACAGCTAGTGTTAGAACGTACGAAAAGGTGTACATTGTCCAAAAAAGCAGACCACGCTCCAATGGGACTACGCTAAGAAGGAGTAGAAGAAGATGATGATGATGATGATGTTGAAAAGAGAGCACAACAGGAGGGTCTCGATATTAATGAGTAGAACAAGGGTCTGAACTAGAGAAATCACAAAAACAGTTTGTGAACGGCGAAAGCCTCAGAGGCGCGATAACGTTCTCCCGCCGAAAAGTTTAATGACGGACAGTGAGAAGAACGAGGCAGCTGTGCGAAGAGAGATTCCCGAGGTAGCGGTACGGGTCACAACAGTAAAGGCAACTTCGGAGGTGGCTTTCGCACGTATGAACAGGGAACAGGACAACTGTAGTGCGAAGGGAGTTTAGAAGAGCGCCACCATAAATGAGGACGTTGCATTTAAAGTTTATATGCGACAAGAGGCAATACGTCACACCGAGAGGGAAGGAGGTAATGCAGCGTATAATTAGCCTCAAAATTAGTAGAGGGAGAAATTGTAACCAAGGAATCAGAGTAGTTTCAGCTCCGCCCCGCAATGAAAGTAAGGTGAGGGGGAAAATATGGTGTGTTCTAGACAAAATAGAAGAAGAGCTTCTGTGCTGCCACCTGAAGGATCACAGAAATATAATAGGCGTTAATCCCCTGCAGGATGGTGTCAGGAAACGGAAAACCACCCATGATCGGTAAATCAACCAGCATATGTTGTGACCACCTCAGTGGACAAGTACGTTATAGGCACAATGACTGGTATAGCTATGGCTTCTGGTAATTTATGGTGGCGGGCCCTGTTAAAATGAATGAAGCAGATGGACTGCCTCATATGTCTCTATAACAGACTACGAAATTTTTGCACAGACATTCAGATGCAACTGGAATGTACTTGAAACAAAATCGGGACAGCCGGCCGGAGTGGCCGAGCGTTTCTAGGCTCTACAGTCTGGAACTGCGCGACCGCTTCGATCGCAGGTTCGAATACTGCCTCGGGCATGGATGTGTGTGATGTCCTTAGGTTAGTTAGGTTTAAGTAGTTCTAAGTTCTAGGGGACTGATGACCTCACATGTTAAGTCCCATAGTGCTCAGAGCCATTTGAAACATTGGAACCAAAATCGTGACAGATATCACCAAAGGCCAGCTTGTAGGATGCTCTTTGCGTCCACAGTTCTGAGATGTTGGCATAGAGTCATTAATAAACCAGCTTCATAGTACAGCAGACACTAGAGGCTGCGTAACCTACGGAGATGATCTCCTAATTACAGTATCTGGCAGCACAAGCGCTAAATGAGTAGAGGATTTTAGTGAAGTTCTTGAAAGACTAAGTAATTGGTGCAAAGAAAACAGTTAACCGAAATCACCATACACTAGCCCTCAAATTTTCGGACATGCGGCCGCGCAAATAAAATTTCTTCCGCCGATAGTTCTGGTGAATATTGTCCGGCCATCCATAGAACGTGCGGTAAGGCTGACGACAATGTGCTATGTGCGTCCTTACATGCTCCACAGCGGCGGTGTTTCGTATGCGGGTCACAGACGCTGGTCAGCAGCATTAAGATGCGCTTATATAAGCGCCGCCTGTGAAGAAAGCGTACAGAAATTCGATTCGCTTATTGATATATGTTCGGCGTAGATGAAACCATGACAACTTCTCTGCAGTTTAGTTACCCCAAGATCAGGGTTCTATGCTTTGTCCTAACAGAAACCACTATATCCGTTTATTAAATTATTAGCTAATCTACATCGAGTAAAGTTGCAATCTTCGTAAGATAGC
Organism: Schistocerca gregaria; assembly: GCF_023897955.1. Classification (NCBI taxonomy): domain Eukaryota; kingdom Metazoa; phylum Arthropoda; class Insecta; order Orthoptera; family Acrididae; genus Schistocerca; species Schistocerca gregaria. Next base: position 413,839,587 of record NC_064925.1, on the reverse strand, counting down.
CTTAACACAGTTTTTCTCAAGAATATGACGGATCTTCGAGGAGAGAGCACTCACATAGGGCAAAACAGTAATTGATCTAAAGGAATTACTATCTTTTTGCCAATCATATAGTAGGTGAATAAGGTTTGGGGTAAGTAATGAAAGACAAAGCCATCTGGTAGAATTTTGCACAGAGCATAACTTAATCATTGCTACCACTTGGTTCAAGAATCATAAAAAAAGGTTATATACATGGAGGAATCCTGGAGATACTAGAAGGTTTCAGATAGATTATGTAATTGTGAGACAGATATTTAGGAACCAGGTATTAAATTGTAGGACATTTCCAGGAGCACATGTGGACTCTGACCACAATCTACTGGTTATGAACTGTATATTAAAACTGAAGAAACTGCAAAAAGGTGGGAATTTAATTGGATGGGACCTTGATGAATTGACTACACCAGAAATTGTACAGAGTTTCGCGGATAGCATAAGTGAAATATTGACAGGAATGGAGGAAAGAAATACAGTAGAAGAAGAATCGGCAGCTTAGAGGGACGAAGTGGTGAAGGCAGCAGAGGATAAAGTACGTAAAAGGGCGAGGGCTGGAAGAAATCCTTGGGTAACAAAGGAAATATTGAATTTAATTGATGAAAGGAGAAAATATAAAAATTCAGTAAATGAAGCAGGCAAAAAGGAATAGAAACGTCTCAAAAATGAGATCGATAGGAAGTGCAAAATGGCTAAGCAGGAATGGCTAGAAGATAAATTATAAGGATGTAGAGGCTTATCACACTAGGGGTAAGATAGATACTGCCTACAGGAAAATTAGCGAGACCTTTGGAGAAAAGAGAACCACTTATATGAATTTCATGAGCTCAGATGGATCCCAGTTCTAAGCAAAGAAGGGAAAGCAGAAAGGTGGAAGGAGTACATAGAGACTCTATACACGGACGATGTACTTGAGGACAATATTATGGAAATGGAAGAGGATGTAGATGAAGATGTAATGGGAGATACGATACTGTGTGAAGAATTTGCCAAAGCACTGAAAGACCTATGCCGAAACAAGGCCCCGAGAGTACACAAAATTACATTAGAACTACTGACGACCTTGTTATAGCCAGTCATTACAAAACCCTACCATCTGGTGAGCAAGATGTGTGAGACAGCGAAATACCCTCAGTCTTCAATCCCAATGAAAGCAGGTGTTGACAGATGTGAAAGTTACCAAACTACCTGTTTAATAAGTCACAGCTGCAAAATACGTGGGGCATATAAGAAAGATCCACAAGTCATAATTCTTCCCGACCAAGGAACCTACACGCTACCTGACGGGACATGGCCCATATCCTTCTTTAATGCAGAAAATACAACCAGACATTACACGCCCTTGTGAATATGGAGCAGTTGTCACACTTGAACGCATCGTGTGAGAATGTGCCACTACACAAAACGTTGCAGACTACGATAGTTGGTTATGGAATAGTCGATGACATAACAAGGAAAGAAGAAGTGTGGCACAAGTGGCATTTGCTGACAGTGAAAATGCACACATCATGAAAAAAAAGCGTCATTTTGGTTAACAGAATTCCCAACCTATACAGAAAATTGGAATAGAAATCAACATAAACATTATTTCCATCCTTTTTATTTCTCATGAAACCCAAGCTTAGTATATTGAACTACTGTATAGCGAGACGTTCAGTGGTGGTGGTCCAGACTTTTGTACACACCGATACCTCTAATACAAAGTAGCACACCCTCTTGCATTAATGCATGCCTGTATTCGTCGTGGCATACTATCCATAAGTTCATCAGCGCACTGTTTATTCAGGTTGTCGCACTCCTCAACGGCAATTTGCCGTCGATCCCTCAGAGTGGTGATGGATCACGTCATCCATCCCTTGCTAGTCTATAACCCATACATGTTTGGTAGTGTTCATGTCTGGAGAACATGCTGTCCACTCTAATCAAGCGATTTCGTTATTATGAAGGATGTTTTCCACAAGATGTGCACGAAGGATGCGCTACTTGTAGTCCATGAAGACGAATGCCTTGTAAACATGCTGCCCATTATGGTTGCACTATTAGTCGGAGGAAGGCATTCACGTATCGTACAGCCGTTACATCGCCTTCCATGACCATGAATGCCATACGTCGGCCCCACATAATCCACCTCAAAACAGCAGGGAACCTCCACGTTCCTGTAGTCAGTGGACAATGTGTCTAAGGAGTTCAGCCTGACCAGGTAGCCTCCAAACATGACTCCGGCGATTCTCAGTTTGAAGGCTTATGCGACACACAACAGTGAAGAGAACATGATGCCAGTCTAAAGCGAACTATTCGGCAAGTTATGAGGTCCATGTGTACCGCGCTGCATGGTATCGTGGATGCTAACATGAACCTCGCGTTGGTCGTCGTGAGAGAAGTTGTGCATCATCTAGCCTATTACGCACAGTTTGAGTTGTAACACGACGTCCTGTTGCAACACGAAAAGCATTATTTAACATGGTGGCATTGCTGTCAGGGTGCCCCCGTGCCATAATCTGTAGGTCGCGGTCGCGCACTGCGCTAGTAGCCCTTTCTCGGCCTGAGCGAGGCATATCATCGACAGCTCCTGTCTCCTGGTATCTCCTGCATGTCTGAACAACATCGTTTTGTTTCACTCCGACACACCTGCACACTTCCCTTGTTGATAGCACTTCCTGGCACAAAGTAAGAATGCGGACGCGATCAAACCGCGGTATTGACCGTCTAGGCACGATGGAACTACAGACTACATGAGCCGTGTACCTCCTTCCTGGCGGAGTGACTGTATATGATTTGCTATCGGACACACTTCGTCCAATGGGAGCAGCTCATGCATGGCTGTTTACACCTTTAGGCACGTTTAGTGACCTATCTGAACAGTCAAAGTGACTATATGTGTCATACGGAATCCACAGTCAACGTCTATCTTCAGGATTTCTGGGAACCGGAGTGATGCAAAACTTTTTTTGATGTATGTATTAGCATATGAACTGCAAGCATGCACTGGCTAGAGAGAACAAGGAAAAGGCCACATATGAAGACGACGAGTTGTACCATAGCAGAACATCCAACTACAGCAACTTTTCACAAGGATGGAGGAGATGACCCTCGGGGATTATTCCCTGGCAGTCACCTCCCAATCTATACAACTTGGGTGGCAGTAGCAGGGTCCCTATGAAACCTGAGCTGTGCCTCAGTCTGCCAGGGGTCACTATCAAGACAAATGAAAAATCTAGCTTGGTTGTGCGACGGGTGAGAGTAGTCTAATCTAGTGTTGTGTTAAGGTAGTATAGTGCTGCCAAGTGTACTGTTGTATAGTAATGCAGTCAAAAATCACAAATTACAAAATTTTTCATGTCTCAAAGCAGCACAGTACAAAAGGCAAGTAGCATGTAACTATGGATTCCAAAGTAATATACGGTTAATATCTATGTGGCAAATGGCCAAATGGTAGCCGGCAGCTGTGGCCGAACGGTTCTAGGCTCTTGAGTCCGGAACCACGCTGCTGCTACGGTCGTAGTTTTGAATCCTGCCTCAGGCATGGATATGTGTGATGTCCTTAGATTAGTTAGGTTTAAGTAGTTCTAAGTCCAAGGGATTTATGACCTCAGATGTTAAGTTCCATAGTGCTTAGAGCTATTTCTACATCTACCTCTACATCCATACACCGCAAGCCACCAGACAGTGTGTGGCGGAGGGTACCCTGAGTACCTCTATCGGTTCTCCCTTCTATTCCAGTCTCGTATTGTACGTGGAAAGAAGGATTGTCGGTATGCTTCTGTGTGGGCTCTAATCTCTCTGATTTTATCCTCATGGTCTCTTCGCGAAACTTTAACAAAAGCCCGTACCGAGCTACTGAGCGTCTCTCCTGCAGAGTCTTCCACTGGAGTTTATCTATCATCTCCGTAACGCTTTCGCAATTACTAAATGATCCTGTAACGAAGCGCGCTGCTCTCCGTTGGATCTCCTCTATCTCTTCTATCAACCCTACCTGGTGCGGATCACACACTGCTGAGCAGTATTCAAGCATTGGGCGAACAAGCGTACTGTAACCTACTTCCTTTGTTGTCGGATTGCATTTCCTTAGCATTCTTCCAATGAATCTCAGTCTGGCATCTGCTTTACCGACGATCAACTTTATATGATCATTCCATTTTAAATCACTCCAAATGCGTACTCCCAGATAATTTATGGAATTAACTGCTTCCAGTTGCTGATCTGCTATTTTGTAGCTAAATGATAAGGGACCTATCTTTCTATGTATTCGCATCAACTTACACTTGTCTACATTGAGATTCAATTGCCATTCCGTGCACCATGCGTCAATTCGCTGCAGATCCTCCTGCATTTCAGTACAATTTTCCATTGTTGCAACCTCTCGATACACCACAGCATCATCTGCAAAAAGCCTCAGCGAACTTCCGATGTCATCCACCAGGTCATTTATGTATATTGTGAACAGCAACGGTCCTATGACACTCCCCTGCGGCACACCTGAAATCACTCTTACTTCGGAAGACTTCTCTCCATTGAGAATGACATGCTGCGTTCTGTTATCTAGGAACTCCTCAATCCAATATCACAATTGATCTGATAGTCCGTATGCTCTTACTTTGTTCATTAAACGACTGTGGGGAACTGTGTCAAACGCCTTGCGGAAGTCAAGAAACACGGCATCTACCTGTGAACCCGTGTCTAAGGCCCTCTGAGTCTCGTGGACGAATAGCGCGAGCTGGGTTTCACACGACCGTCTTTTTCGAAACCCATGCTGATTCCTACAGAGTAGATTTCTAGTCTCCAGAAAAGACATTATACTCGAACATAATACGTGTTCCAAAATTCTACAACTGATCGACGTTAGAGATATAGGTCTATAGTTCTGCACATCTGTTCGACGTCCCTTCTTGAAAACGGGGATGACCTGTGCCCTTTTCCAATCCTTTGGAACGCTTCGCTCTTCTAGAGACCTACGGTACACCGCTGCAAGAAGGGGGGCAAGTTCCTTCGCGTACTCTGTGTAAAATCGAACTGGTATTCCATCAGGACCAGCGGCCTTTCCTCTTTTGATCGATTTTAATTGTTTCTCTATCCCTCTGTCGTCTACTTCGATATCTACCATTTTGTCAACTGTGCGACAATCTAGAGAGGGAAGCACAGTGCAGTCTTCCTCTGTGAAACAGCTTTGGAAGAAGACATTTAGTAATTCGGCCTTTAGTCTGTCATCCTCTGTTTCAGTACCATTTTGGTCACAGAGTGTCTGGACATTTTGTTTTGATCCACCTACCGCTTTGACATAGGACGAAAATTTCTTAGGAATTTCTGCCAAGTCAGTACACAGAACTTTACTTTCAAATTCATTGAAAGCCTCTCGCATAGCCCTCCTCACACTGCATTTCGCTTCGCGTAATTTTTGTTTGTCTGCAAGGCTTTGGCTATGTTTATGTTTGCTGTGAAGTTCCCTTTGCTTCCGCAGCAGTTTCCTAACTCGGATGTTGTACCACGGTTGCTCTTTCCCATCTCTTACGATCTTGCTTGGCACATACTCATCTAACGCATATTGTACCATGGTTTTGAACTTTGTCCACTGATCCTGAACACTATCTGCACTTGAGACAAAACTTTTGTGTTGAGCCGTCAGGTACTCTGTAATCTGCTTTTTGTAACTTTTGCTAAACACAAAAATCTTCCTACCTTTTTTAATACTTCTATTTACGGCTGAAATCATCGATGCAGTAACCGCTTTATGATCGCTGATTCCCTGTTCTGCACTAACTGATTCAAATAGTTCGGGTCTGTTTGTCACTAGATCTAATATGTTATCGCCACGAGTCGGTTTTCTGTTTAACTGCTCAAGGTAGTTTTCAGATAAAGCACTTAAAAATATTTCACTGGATTCTTTGTCCCTGCCACCCGTTATGAACGTTTGAGTCTCCCAGTCTATATCCGGCAAATTAAAATCTCCACCCAGAACTATAACATGGTGGGGAAATCTACTCGAAATATTTTCCAAATTTTTCTTCAGGTGCTGAGCCACAACAGCTGTTGAGCCCGGGGGCCTATAGAGACATCCAATTACCACGTCTGAGCGTGCTTTAACCGTGACCTTCACCCAAATCATTTCACAATTCGAATCTCCGTCAATTTCCTTCGATACTATTGTACTTCTTATCGCTATAAACACGCCTCCCCCTTCATTGTCCAGCCTATCTCTGCGGTATACATTCCAATCGGAGTTTAGGATTTCATTACTGTTTACGTCTGGTTTCAGCCAACTTTCTGTTCCTAGTACTATATGGGTTTTGTGACCGTTTATTAATGAGAGCAGTTCTGGGACCTTTCTATAGACGCTCCTGCAGTTTACTATTAGCACATTGATATTGTTATTCCTTGTTGCATTTTGCCTACTCCTGCCTTGCCGCGTCTCTGGAGGCGTCTTGTCGGGCCTAGGGAGGGAATTCTCTAACCTAAAAAAAACCCATGTGCACTCCACACGTACTCCACTACCCTCGTAGCCGCTTCCGGCGTGTAGTGCACGCCTGACCTATTCAGGGGGACCCTACATTTCTCCACCCGATAGCGGAGGTCGAGAAATTTGCACCCCAGCTCTCCGCAGAATCGTCTGAGCCTCTGGTTTAAGCCTTCCACTCGGCTCCAAACCAGCGGACCGCGATCGGTTCTGGGAACGATACTACAAATAGTTAGCGTTTAAGCTAAAGGTTAGAAAACAGATTTGATTTTCAAACTTACTATTTACTGAATTTCATATTTCATACAGACTTTCAATTAATATTTTATGCAGATATTTCATGTAGATTATTTCAACCTACATAAGACAATGATTAGTTACACTAACACATCTGCAATTATGTTAAAATATTACGCGCAATGTTCATGTCAATACATGTGAAACATCTGGTTCACTGTTGTATTTAGGTAAAATACGAGAGAAAACAGGAGATAAATCACTAAAAACACATAAATAAGTGTCCTTTTTGTACTGTATGGAGATGAGCAAGTGGTACTCAGCACTGGTGCAGAGCCTACTCCTTCCTAATACCACCAACATGGCAGCAGTGGTTAACGTACACAGCCGCCATACGGTGGCGACAGCAGCGCCATATGCTCTCACATCATACCACTACATTATGTTTCACTTTCTAAACCTTCAATCGTGTGTGTGTGTATATATGGTATTTACTATGGAGGGTAATTCGCATTCGGGACCGAGTATTTACTACCGCATACGAATTTTAAAACTGATTTGACCCGGAACTACACAGGCTACTTGAATTTGTTCTTAGAAACTTCTCCATCGTCCTAAAACTGTCATCATTGGGATCTACAGTGCCAGATCAAACTATAGCGATAGTGGACTACGTGCCATTGGTGCAAATGGTTTAAAACGCTCTAAGCACTATGGGACTTAACATCTAAGGCCATAAGTCCTCTAGAACGTAGAACTACATAGACCTAACAAACCTAAGGACATCACACACATCCATGCCCGAGACAGGATTGCGACCGAAGCAGTTGCGCGGTTCCGGGCTGAAGCGCCTAGGAGCGCTAGGCCACCGCGGGCGGCCTACGTGGCATTAAGAAAAACTTATTACCCCAATTCTTCGCAAATATGGTTGCAGCTGTTCTCGTTTATAACAGCTTATATCACATCATCATCTTCACTTCTAGATTTTCAAAGAGAGATGATTAATAAATTTTACTCACGAGGAAAACAATAATACTGAGAATGAACATTGCAGTAACTTATTTTGTATAGTTAGTACGATACTATTGTACTGTCAGAACAGGTCGTCGCTCTTTAGCTTGGGTACCAGCGGAATTTGTCAACAATGAAGTATCCTAGGTCATCAGGCGAGCAGTTGCGTAGCAACATTGCGATTCCGAATCGTATTGCGTAAACACATTGTCTGTGCTTGCGTGATTTTCGTTGTGCTATTCGTTTTGTTCTAGAGCGTCTTCTTGGTGAGAAAAGCTCATTAACTGATTATCTGAAGTGCTTTTCGTGAAAAGTCTTCCAACAGAAGAACTTCGAAACCCAGCGTTGGGTGTGACGCAGTACGGAACCGTAAGTGACCATCGATATCTTTTCTTCTTCATCTCTTATCAAGACTAATATCTTTTGCCGTTAATGTCACTCTAAATTACTGCTGCTGAGCGCTTTGCACAAACATGAAATCCCTTGTAGTTGGTTTTATTTGGATGTTTAATCACACCAACTACATTGTAACGAAAAATGGGAAAAAAATGTTTCCAGTGATCCGACTTGAGCTTTAGCCTATGAGAGCAGAGTTGCAAAATCGTGGGCACGATTTCGGTAGCTCATGTAACCTGCCGAACTCTCTATATCCTTCAAATTCTAAAAGGTGTATATGTACATCATCAAGAGTGTTTAGGGGCTACGTGTCGGCTATATTCTGCGTCATATTACCATAATGTATCGCTTTTTATGTCCTACATGTTCTAGAGATTGCCAAGGCTCTTTATATTGTTCATAGTCGACGAGGACAAAAAAAGCGAGGTGAAAATTGATATTGTTGATAATTTGTGCTAGGTGGTAGCAGGGACTGATATGAATATTATACTTAAAAGTCCAGATGGGCGAGATGTGCGCTACAGCGTATGGAAGGGAGATGGCATGGGATGTGGTGGGGAAAAGAGGGGTTTGGGTTCAAGATGAATTTTTTATTTATCTTAAATAAATAGAAATGAGTTGCTTCAAGCAAAAATGTTTTTCTGTAATCAGTAAGCTACATTAAATTTGTTAGGAAAATTGTCCTATTCAGTACTCTGTAGCAGGGTGGTGGTGGTGTGTAGATGGCACACACGTGAGGGAATGTAGTTGTCTGGTATTTGATCAAACTCTTCCCTCTTCGTTAGTCTGCAAACTGAAGCGCTACCGGCTAAACAGCCACATTTGACCACGGTTTTATTACGTCGCTTTCTGGCTCTCTATTTGTCCGTGTGTATCTCTCCCCTCCTCCCCCCCCCCCCCATCACCCTCCCTCTCTCTCTCTCATACACTTACAGGCACTTCGTTGCAGAATGAGAGCGTGGCATTTATTTAGCTAAAAAGGGCCTTGCCGCCAAAAGGCATATGCCTAGTTTCCAATCTGTCAGCGGTGAACACCATTAAAAATTTGACTTCATTATACATTCCACAGTGGATGGTACTCTGAGGGGTCGCACAGATTCCGATCAAGTGGACGAGCATGTGTTCTCCTTTAAATTGTCTGTCTGTGTATCTACATTATCTGCCCACTTTGGTACAAAAGTACATTCACAGTGTAGGTAGCTCTGTGAAGTTGGTAACTGAGTAGTGAATGATGCGAAGTGAAGGCGACCAAACATGGGTTGGACGTCGGCAGCTGACCACGTACGAGCAACGAAATCAAAAGCGAAACAGATTGTAAACTTCAGAATGCAACATGGGGGCTGGACAGAGTAAAATGAAATCCATCTGCTACAAAGGAAAATAATATTCTGTGTCTGTTCGCGCACATCACATTTTGTTCCAGTAGAATCTAGCACAAGAAACGTGTTTCGGCTGTAAATGTTTTGACACTTTTCAAGCAATCAGGGCTTTCGTGAAATCTTTTATGTTTGCAGGAAGCTATGGAAAATATTGTAAGGATAATTTGTTTAGAATGTGTTTTAGGAAGCGCATCGGTGACGTTGATGTGTGTTCCTGAAGTTTTGTTACAAGGAAATGTTGCACATACTTAAGGGAATTAAGGACTCCACTATTCATCTGTTGTGTGGCACTGGAAATGAGTTACCATTTATTGCTTCTAACCTCTAAATAAGTATGTTTGGATTTTGAATGTTGTTAGTTACATTAATTGTTCACTACTGTATAGTTAATATCTGTGATTACGTGTCACAGATTTTTACGTTTTTCGACCTTATGTTCAAAAGTATTCTCTATTGACTGATTATGTCTGACCTCTGGATGCACGAATAATATTCGAAATTGCCATTAATATGGCTCAAATATTTGGCTGCCGTTAGTAGTAAATTTACCCCTCTTTGTCCCTCGTTTCCGAATATCTGATGTACGTAACTGACCTACGAATAGTGTGTAAATCCTCACGTCTCCGAGAAATTCGTATCATCACACAATATTTCACGTTCTAAACATACAAATTTGTGTACATGTTCTTTAATAAGGACCTTAATGCTCTCAGGTTACGCAATATATACTGCCTCATGCGAATTACGATTTTGTTTCGAAACGCAGCTGAACCTTCTGCACGTCTGTCATTGTAATAAATGTGTCGTCTTTTAGTATTATAGTTGCTTCTTGAAATCATTGCATCTTACTTCACAGTTTCTTTCGACGATCGTCGTATTCTGACTACATCTTAATTATATTCAGGCTTTAAGAAAGGGTCATCTGCCCATCGCAGCGTACCATAGACGCACTCAGGGCGTCGGTTTATAAATGTCAAAATTTCGTGTTAAGTGTCTGATGCAAACATATTTCGCTGAGCTGCTTTCCCAATGTTATTCAAACTTGAAAAGATGTGAATATTCGGATATGTTCGCATTCATAAGTAGTTGCCACTATCATTTCACAGTACATTAAAGTATGATTTCAGGTACTCCTGTGGCTAAAGGACACGTTGTAATCATCGAGGAAATAATTATATGATATGTGCAAGTCAGCTGCTTGTTTTTAAAACAAATTCATTACACAGTTCTCCAGGCACAAACGGGTATGTGATCGAAAAATTATCGGCTTCTGCCAGCATATTAAGCTCATTTTGGGATATTTTCAATATTCTCAACATTCCTCGGCTCTGTCAGCATCTGTATAAACATTTATGTTAAATTAACAACAACCTCAGATGCAATGTTTACCTAGATTTACCTTGGTTTCAGTTGGGATAACCCAATCTTCTTCAGAATAAAAGGACCTACGATTCGTCCGTAATGGACAACGTCAAAAACTAAAAACAATAATATAGTAATACATCGTCATATTGCAATAACTTATCCGTTGTTTCCGTACTATAACGATGTATTACTATTTATAGTTTTTAGTTCTTGACGTTGTCCGTTATGGACAAGTCGTAGTTCCTTTTATTATGAAGAAGGTTGGGTTATCCCAACTAAAGTCTAGGTAATCATTGCAATGTAGGTTGTTATTAATTAGAAATCAATATTTTCAGTAAATGCTATTCCTTCACCTCGATTAATAGGCAACGAAAAATTTGAGGGTGTAAGTTTAAAGCTGAAACTAACGTGGTCATCAAGGAAAGTGACAAATTTCATAGCTTATAAGATATGCACTTCTGAACTGCAGTTGATTTGAGAATTTGTGGGCTTGGCAGATCAGACACGTATTATACGTATGGTCAGTAAACTATCTGGATGCAGTCGGAAGTAATCGTCGTTATTTGACGTAGGTCCCAGAGGCATTTATAAACAATGAAATGTCAAACAACATTAGGTGGACAGTTGCATAGCAACATTGCGATTTCGAATCGTGTTGCGTAAACATATTGACTGTGCTTACGTGATTTTCGTAGTGCTGTTCTTTGTGCTCTAGAGCTTCTTTTCGGTGAGACAAGTTCATTAATTGAGCTTGTCGAGAAAGGTCTTCCGCCAAAGAAACTTACAAAGCCAGCGTTGAATTGACGCAATACGGAACCGTATGTGATTAGTCAACATCTTCTCTCGGTCATCTCTTATCCCCGCTAACCTTCTTTGCTGTACATGTTACTGTAATCTACTGCTGCTGAACGCTGTAGCTCACGCCTCAGATCACTTTTATTTGGTTTTACTTTGGATGTTTAATCACACCAGCTACATTCTAACGAGAAAGAGAAAAGAAATTCTTTCCAATGCGACTTGAGATTCAATTCACGAGAGTACTTTGACTAAATCGTGGCCATGATTTCGGTAAGTCATGTAGCCTGCGGAGTTCTTTACATTCTTTAAATTCCGGAATTTTTTATTTTCATTTTCGAGATGATTTATTGACTTTGTGCCGACATTATTCTGCACCGTATTAGCATACTGAATCATGGTATGTCTTAAATCTTGTATTTATTATCAAGATTGTGTATATTGGTCACAGCCCAGCCAACGAAGAACAGATAGGTCGAATCAAGAAAAAATTGTTATAGTTGATAATTTAACCTTAGGACTAGGGACTGACATGAATATTATACTAATGGTCTAGACAGGCGGACTGCTTTGAGAAAAAGTGCAATCTAGTGTTCAGTTAAGCTGCATTATAATTTCGTAAGAAAATTGTCCTGTTCAATTCTCTGGAGAAGGAATATTCTTAATGTTGCAGCGGTTAAAAAAATCGTAGATTATTGAAAATAATAATTGGCGTTTTAAAATTAATGTTTATTGTTAAACGGAGGGGATAAAGGAACTTATTAAATGGATGTCGCTTGTCAAAGTGCAATATAACGTTGTTAAGGGATAAATTATGTTCTGGGACTGTAACAGGGTGGAGGAGTGTGGGCGGATGCTACACACGTGAGGGAACGGAGGCCGCTGGCATGTCGTCAAACTCCTCCGTCTTCGTTAGTCTGCATACTGAAGCGCGGCCAGTCGTTTCTCCATTCTCTCTCTACCCTACTATGTCACGAGTCATTACACTAAAAGCCGCCACTTTTAACGATGGTTGTATTAGGTCACTTGCTGGCTGTCTATCTGTATCTCTCTCTACAGTTACAGTTACAGTGTACCAAGCTCATAGGTGGCGTTGTGAAGTTGGTAACTGAGTGGTCAATGAAGCAAAGCGAAGACGACCAAACATCTGTCGGACGTCAGTAGCCAAGTGGTAAAGAGCAACGGAAACCAAAACGAAAAACACTGCAACCTTCACAATGCAACGTAAGAGCAGGAGAGGTTCAAAAAGTCCCAACTGCTACCAAATTACATGGAAGTAAAATGATGTTCATTGTCAGCTGGCGCACATCACGATCTGTTCCAGTAGAAATCGTGTATAAGAAACATGTTGCTGTTACAGAAGTTTTGCCCATTTGGAAGAATTCAGGATATACCTGAGATCTTTTAGGTTTGGTGGAAACTGTGGATAATTTGTTACAGAAAGTTTTTAGACGTGCTTATGAACTCGGTGTGTCTTTCTTATTGTTTTACTGCAAGAATATGGTGTAGATATGTAAGGGAATTGCTTAAGGTGTCTACTATTTACATGTCGCGTTGCAGCGGAAAGGAGTTGGGGTTTACTGATTCTTACCACTAAATACGTATTTTTTGATTCTGGTTGCTGATAATTACATTACATACGGGTACTATTGTATGGAAAATATCTTGTGATTTCGCATCAACTAATTTATAGGTTTTCTATCATCATGTCAAAAGTATGCACCATTTATTGTTTAGGTCTTACTTTTGGGTGCATGAATAGTATTCGACATTTCCGTTAATTTGTATCGAAGATCTCCCTCGTGTTATTAGTAACTCTGCACCCAATTTTAGCAAATTTCATGAACGTAACTGACCTAGGAACTGGCTGCACTGCCTCACGTCTGTAACACTTTCGTGCCATCACGTTGTAAGTGTTCAAACATGTGTGTACATGCTCTTTAATAAGGGTCTTAATTCTCTTAGGGAACCATTATTTACTACAGTATGCGCATTTTGATTCTGTTCCGGAACACAGCTTCGCCTTCTGCATGCATTCCTCCATAATTAATTCACCGTCGCTTTGAATGTGTCTTCCTTGCTAACTACGGTGGCCCCTTGACACCATCGCTTTCGTTTTTTAGTTTCTTTCGACGCTTACTCCATTCCGTCCTAATTTTATTCAAGGTCTAAAGGGACGTATCTGCATATCCTGACGACCCACAGACCAACTCAGTGCGTCGGTTTATAAATCTCAGAAGTTCTTGGGAAATGTCTGATGCAATCGTATTTCGTACAACTATTAGTTCAGTGTTACTGAAACTTCACAAGACGTGACTGTTTCGTATCTGTTCATATTCACAAGTAGTTACCACTCGCATTTCACCGCATATTGAAAAAAATTATCTAAGGTATCGGTCTGTCAAAAATATATGTTGTAGTCGTGTAGGTCGACGTCTTGCTTTGAAAGCAAATTTATTACACAATTCTGTAGGCATCTGCGGGTACTGTGTGCGGCTACACTCAATTATAAAGACTTCAATCAGCACATTAGCTTCGATTTGGGAATTTTCAAATACACATTACTCTTTTATCTTGCTTAGTAGGGAAATAATGAATCTGATTTTAAAATGTTTAATTCGATACTAATATTATCATTGATGAAGGTTACGAAGACAGATAAGCCACGTATTACCAATGGCTAGTAAAGCTCTGCGGTACAGTGAGGAGCTATCTAAGTTTTTTAGTGTGGGTCTTAGACAATTTTTTCAAAAATGAAATATCGCACAACACGAGGGGTTCGATGAGAGGCAACATTGCGATGGCGTATCGTGTGGCATAAACATATTGTATGTGATTTTGTGATTTTCGTAGTGCTATTTTTCGTACTGTAGTGCTTCTTCTTGGTGAGAAAAGGACATTGACTGAATATTTGAACTGTTTTTTGAGGACCGTCTTAAGATAGGGAAACGTAACAAGATAGCGTTTGGTGGGACACTATACGAAACAGTAGGTGACGAGCCAACATCTTGTTTCCGTCATCTCTTATCCGTAATATCATCATTTGCTGTTGACGTCGAGTGTAAACTAATGCTGCTAATCGCTGTGATCTCAAATTTGAAATCGTTCGTATCTATCTTTATTCAGATGTTTATTCGAGCAGGTGTGTTTTACCGAAGGAAACGATCCTTTCCGGTGATCAGATTTGATATTCATACTTCGAGAGTAGTTTCACAGTATTGTCGGGCATGCTTTCGGTAATTGATGTACCCTGGAATTTTTTTGCATTCGGTGAATGCCGATAGTTTTTTGTTTCCATTATCAAGTGAATTTAGTGGCTTGCTAGCGACGTTGTTTTAGGACATATGAGAATACTACATCATGTTACGTACTGCATACAGTGTAGACCATAAAGGTTCTTTATTTTGTTCAGCGTGATTCACCAGCAGCAAATATATGTACACAATTAATTTTTGCTGGTCTGCAACATGGGTGTATCCTGCGAGAAGAAGATGCGGCAGCTTTGCCTCCCTATGAACTAACTGATACCTTGTATCGCCAGCGAGACAGAAAAAAAAGTCAGAATAAGTTTGAAGAAATGCATCACAGTTATTGGGTGCTGTGAAGTGGCATGAATCGTGAAGTCTGTCATTCTACAAACTAATATGAGTTGCCTACATCTCGTCCCCATGGCCCTATTTTTGCAGACGTTCTACATACACATCTGCTCTGTAGTGTAAATAAATGATATTTGATTGTGGTGTATCAGCAGCAAACGAAAAAACATGAATTTTGTTCATGTAATGGTTACATCCACGTCCAGTCGGTTTAGCTGTTGCTGAATCTTACAGCTAGTATGATCGCGGTCCATGAGACTTATTTGTCCTGGCTCTCCGTTCACAGGCAGCGTTGAACATCATTGATGCTCTCGATTCCGCTGAGGCTTGCAGACACAAGTGGTCAGTCGCGAAAAGTCGCGGAACCACGAACCCCTCAATAGATGTCCAACACAATTCGGAAGATACGTCAGGAACAAAAGAGTTTCACGTGCCTCGACATACGACATGGGAGGTTCGCCAGTAGCTATTTAGCATTTTATTTAACAGCGAGTACAGTTGCATGCGCTTTTTTGCTTTAGAAGAGAACTATCCTGTCTTGACAGTATATTTTAGGGCAAGGCAACGGTTAAAGAAGATTAAAGAATTTAATAAGAGATGCTATAATGTTCGTAGATTATGAAAATGCTTTTGAGAAATACAATAGACGAGTGATACGTTACATCCTGCAAACAAAGGTTACCCGGTTCGTCTAATCAACTCTTTTGAAGCTGTTACAAATGGCCAAAAATTATGATGGAGAATAAAGAACTTGTGTAAGTAAACAACAATAAAACAGAATTAGACAAGTATGTAACCTGTCTCCAGCTCTTTTCAACTTCTACGTGGGTGACCTAGTCAATGCTTGGAAAAGCATCAGCTACGGCATAATGATCCACAGGGAGAAATGTTTTAATACTCTACTATAAGCAGATGCTCAAATGACGAGTGTTCAGTAATGAAATTAAAAACTACGGTCCAAAATTAAACGCAAAATAATCTGAGCAGGCTAAATGATATTTTTCCGTAGTGTTATAGCGTGAATCTGGAAATAGTGCCTTATATGTAGAGATTAAGAATAAATTAGAAGTTGATTTAGTGTGTAAAAAAGAAGACCTTAAAAGCAAAAGATGGCGGGGGTGTATTTCAGTACTGTTTATCTTAGCCTGCTGTAGTAAGTTGACAGCAATCCAGTTTCCAGTGATGCTGAAGTCGACTGTTAAGCACTGATTAGTAATCTCAGCTTGGGCTTTCTGGGGCAGGGATTCTGAGGGTATTAGATTAGGAAATGGCACCCTTAAAGTAGTAAAGAAGTTTTCCTATTTGGGGAGCAAAATAACTGATGATGGTCGAAGTAGAGAGGATATAAAATGTAGACTGGCAACGGCAAGGAAAGCGTTTCTGAAGAAGAGAAATTTGTTAACATCGAATATAGGAAGTCGTTTCTGAAAGTATTTGTATGTAGTGTAGCCATGTATGGAAGTGAAACATGGACTACAACTAGTTTGGACTAGAAGAGAATAGAAGCTTTCGAAATGTGGTGCTACAGAAGTATGCTGAAGATAAGGTGGATAGATCACGTAACTAATGAGGAGGTATTGAATAGGATTGGGGAGGAGAGAAGTTTGTGGCACAACTTGACTAGAAGAAGGGATAGGTTGGTAGGACATGTCCTGTGGCATCAAGGGATCACAAATTTAGCATTGGAGGGCAGCGTGGAGGTTAAAAATCGTAGAGGGAGACAGAGATATGAATTCACCAAGCAGATTCAGAAGGATGTAGGTTGCAGTAGGTACTGGCAGATGAGGAAGCTTGCACAGGATAGAGTTGCATGGAGAGCTGCATCAAACCAGTCTCCGGATGAAGGCAACAACAACAACATCATACTTGCCAAGTTCCTTGTCGCAGTGGTTCCTGTCAGATCCCCGAAGTTTACTGCTGTCGAGCTGGTCTAACACTTGGATCGGTGGCCACCCGGTATGCAGAGCGCAGTTGGCAAACGGGGTGCACTCAGCCCTTGTGAGGCAAGCTGAGGAGATACTTGATTGAGAAGCAGCGGCTCGCCGGCCAGAGTGGTCGAGTGGTTCTAGGCGTTAGAGTCTGGAAGCGCAAGACCGCCACGGTCGCAACTTCGAATCCTGCCTCGGGCATGACCGTGTGTGATGTCCTTAGTTTAGTTAGGTATAAGTAGTTCTAAGTTCTAGGGGACTGATAACCTCATAAGTTAAGTCCCATAGTGTTCAGTGCCACTTGAACAAAGCAGCGACTCCGGTCTAGTAAACTGTCATACGTCCGGGAGAGCGGTGTGCTGACCACACGCCCTTCCATATCCGCTTCTAGCGACGCCTGTCGGCTGAGTATGACACGGCGGCCGGTCGGTAACTTGGTGCTTCCTGGCCTGTCCCGATGGAGTTTAGTTTTTAGACTCCTATACTTGAGTTAAGACGCATTTATCAACTTACTGAGGATCTGCATGTTGCGTTGAGCTCGATTCATGGTTTCTTAGGATTTACCTTTAACATTACATCACCAGAAAAGCACCACTTTCAAGCACCTTCCTGTTAGATCACTTCCTTGTCTGTCAACCTCTTCGGTACAGGTTCCACAATTGATTCTAAATCAACTTAAAGGTGACGTAGAGTCTTGAAATTTCCAGCATTGTTCAGACATATCTGGTAAAGCAATATTAGATCACTATCTTGTCTGGCGTGTGGCGGAGGGTACTTTATATACCACTGCCATCTGCCCCTTTTTCTGACCCAGTCGCGAATGGCCCGAGGGAACGGTAGGTGGTAATCCACCGTAGGAGGTCAGATGTATCCACTTTTTTTCCCACACGGTCATATCCTTAGGTAAACGTAGGAGAAAGCAACAGGTTTTGCAAGTAAGGTGAACATAAACTACAATAATCCTGAAATATATCATAGACTCCGTTTAAATTTCACCAAAATGTAATTTTAACTCTTTTAAAGCCATGTAGAGCGCAAATAACTCAATGCTACCTCACGCAACTATTCCTTCTAGTCGATAGATCAAGCTATCCGATAAATGCTTTACATTCGTCCGTTTGCCACAAGTGCCTTGTACTCTTTTGGCGCGATTTATGGGCAAATTGGTGGTAGACTCTTTGCATGTGGAAGTGGCTTTAAAATGGCAGGGCAAAGAATTTGTGGAAATTTGTACAGACAGCCAGACAAGTAGGGCAACAGTAACTAGTGGGAACCGTTGTTTGTCCTTGTGTTATCAGTCGACGTGAAGAACAGAGAAAGAAACGGACAAAAAAGAAAAACGTACAGCTTTGGTAACTATAAAGTTGTGTTCTGTCCCATGAAATCATGCGTACTGTTCGTACATTGTTCTAAAATGCAATGCGAAACCAGACCCCCCCCCCCCCCAACCTATACATCACGTATCATAATACTAGTTCGAAAACTGTGTACCTGTTTTAATTGGCACTGTAAGTCCCCACAACCCGACAAGGCTTCAATCATCGATTTGGTTCTTAGAACATGTTCGGTCTACATGTATTATTGTACTAACTGAAACCGTTACTTTGGTCAGAATTTAAAAATCATTCATGAGCTAATATTTAAATTTCCTAAAAACACTCCATTATCAGACATTTCGACGTTTCTGTAGGTTCCATCTACTAGAATACTGATTAGAAAAATATCTTCGTAGAGACCTCTCCCTGTTCTCATTCCAATCTTTCTGACCGTCCAACAGTCAATAATGGACACGCTGTAGTTCCGTGTGATCAGTACGTGACGTGATATCTATTTTTTTCTTCGCAGATGTTCCGGAGGCTTTTGGGCGTGTTCTGCCTCCGGTCTCGGCGGGAGGCAGAGGAAGACTTTTACGGAGACCTGATAGACGTCGATTTAATTGGAAAGCCTGAGGTGAGGACCACCGAGGTTTATTGGAAAAACAGTAATGACTCTAAGGTGCACCCACGTTTACTAAGATAATTACTTGAGACGTCTGATTACTGCAAGACCTTCTGGATTTAGTAAATCTATCTTAGCTACTCGTAGTTGTAAATAGGTCATCATAGAATAACAACTATTCCTTTGTGCCTTCGTTAAACTTGCTTGTAGCGCTAATAAAACGAAATATCCTTCGGCTTTCTACACGAGTACATCCGTTTCATAGGAACTCTGTTGCCACTGGTCCGCTCAAAATTGTACTTTGTACAAGAAGAATGTACTTTAAATAAAAAAGGAGTTTACGCAGGACATTAATAGTCAGAAATCACTTAAGTTTCTGAGATTTAATATTAGATGGAACTATTCGAAATCACAAGAGCTGCACAAGAATTTACGGAATGTGGAGAAATGTATTCATAAACTGGTTTCTGTTGGTTCCAAAATCGGTAACAACGTAGTTTACACCGTGCAACTCCTGCTAGTACAGCATTTATCAGTATAGAAGATTCACTCTAACTTCTGATAAAATTAATGCAAGAACTGTATCAGATCTCACTTGTGCATGATGATGATTCGTTAACTGATACTTGGACCAACTGAGTAGGCGATGATTTTAGGTCCGGCTTAGCCACTTGCAGGTTTCCAAGTCGACTGTTGTAACTGAATGTGCGTACACATCCTCGGAGAATATCTGTCGCAGTCGGAGACGAAATGTCATTAGAGAGTTTTGTACACCGACTAGGGACTATCAGCACGGATGATTTAAGCGAAGATAATTTAAAAGCAGTTTGCTTCAATCCCATTCTAAGTACAACATATTAACGATCCAGACCCAAGGTAAAATACTGTCGTATTGTAACCATATGACCGTCTGCGGAACAATCCAAGTATGTGCTACCAAAGCTAAGACCTTCCTGTCTAACTGATAAATGTTGCAAGGCGGCTGAATTTAATACACTAACAGGAGAGTAATTTAACTTATGGTGCGAGTAAACGCCCACGAAATATTAGATGTTACATAAAAGATAGAAAATAAAACTGAAAATCAACAAATGGATGAATTGTAACCTTGGAAACAAATCTCCCACAGAGGATGAGCGCCGCGTGTTGGTGGCTGCGCTCCGACGTGGACGAGTTGGTTCTGCTGGCAGCGCAGGCGGAGAAGTCCCGGCCACCGCCTGCTGCCATTGATGTAGCCTGCGGCAAAGTCATCGGGAAGGTAAGGCGGCACTAAAGTCACAACTTCATTGATAACTTGCTGCTATGGGATAAGTTAGATTACATACAACGTACCCTTTTCTCAGACCAATATAAAGTGGCACAAGTTTAGTTAATACTGGAAGATAATAATTATGATCCTTGTCACCGTTAATGGTTTCGCCTGAAGACCATTCCCTTTCTTTCGATCACACACAATAATAGATAGATGTTCTCTCTTAATGTACACTTTGTCCATACGAGTCACACTATACAATTATTGGTACTGTAGTTGCGTAAAGGAAGTCTTATGAATTTTAAAGGGAAGAATTGCTTTTGTGTGCAGGTGAACGATGGCTGGATGGTTGTGACGACTGCCGAGATCCATGAGCCGCCTGTGGTGGAGTGTGACGAGGACATCCCGCCGATCCCTCGCCGCCGGAGAGGGTGTCGGAGGTGCTGGGCGGAGAGAGTCGGGGAGAAGACCGTTGTGCGCCCACCTGGGGGCCGGGCACACCGCCTCACTACCCACTAAACGTATTCATGACGAGGACATCCCACCAGTTCCTCCTCGTCAGTGTGGGTGTTGGAGGTGCTGGGTGAAGAAAAGTCAGTGCAAGAACTGTTGTGCGGGTACAAAATGGACAGGGATAATGACTCACTAACCAGTAGACATGTTCGTGAGAAACTGATTACATTGGATATCCCAACAATGCCTCAACTTTGGGGATGTGTTAGAGATACTGGCCAGAGAATGTCACGGCTAAGAGTCTTGGGTGACTGCAAATTGGGTGGTGACAACAGCTTTTCTACAAGCCAGTGAACATATTCATGAGGAACTTAGAACAGTGTATGAGGAGGGCAAATCACCGATGCCTCATTATTGGACAGAGTGTTCGTGCTGCTGGATGGAGAATGTCATGACTGGGACTCTTGCATAAGTACAAAGTGGATTGGGATATCGGTTCACTAGCCAGTGAACATATTTATGTGGAACCAAGTACACTGGCTCAGAAGGACATCCCATTGATGCCATGTCATCAGTGACAGTGCTGGTGGTTCGGGCAGATAAAATCAAGACTAAATCTCTTGTTTGTCTGAAAAGTGAATGGGGACACCGACTCACAGATATTTAAAGTGAATGTATTATTAAATGAATTGATAAAATGAAACTTTAAAAGCATCCATGTAAAAGAATGTTAATGAAGCTTTAATATCATTGAACTCCATTTAAACAAGTAATGAAATAAAATTAATAATATCTATCAAAGATGTACGATTATTTCTCTCTCTTTACATGTATGACTGCATTTAGACAAATATTTGAGAATGTTATCTTTTTTGATGCCCATCACCCACAGAAATATTATACACAGACTGCCATAACTATCAGTACACAGATTATCCTTCTTCATCATTACAAATGACACATAATAGTGAGTTCATTTGGCTTACGACCAACTAACAAACAAATTACACACGTAGTGCATTTTACCTGTCTGCATTGCTGCATAGTGCAGTTGTATTTTTACCTAACGGAAATGAAACAGCCATATAACATTACAACATAGCTGTGAGTGAAAGCGCGTCATTCGCTTGAATGAAAAGAAGTGAAAACAGAGGGCGATCAAACTGAACATCGATTGAAACTTGCGAGGAACTAAAGCGGGCAACAATTTGCTTAAAACTCCATTGCTCTCCTCTCAACTGCAGGGATTTGATTCTACACACCAAAAAAATTTTTATTCTATACAAGTATCTAAGATAGTTTCTGATATTACAGGGTGCCTAAGGGTTACAGGAGTCACAGTTTTTAATGAATCATCAGTAAATGTAGTTTCTGGTTTGGAAGTGTCGAGCGCAACTTCCAGTGTTACTCAAGACTACTGAACATTTAATAAGGACAATATTCACACACACCATATTCTGTCACGAGAAGAGTTGACGTACACAGAAACGATCCTACAGACACATAAGTAACACCGCTTCACTACGTGGCGTAATTTAATTTGTGTATGTAGATGAATTAATAAATACACACAAAGAATAAGCTAATTATGTACAGAAAAAATATTAATGTATTAGGAGTATCCCAAGGCCACCGGCCTTATCATTATGCTTAACTGCTCAACTTTACTGTTTGCACAGCATGGATACAAATGTTGCGAGTGGGCCAGACAACAATGAAGAGCATTCGCCGGTGACAACACCAACGCTATTTTATTCAGTAGAACATTAACACAAATTCTTCTCCCCTTACTCTTACGAAAAAACTAAATTTTTACCAAATTCTTAACAAAAAAACGTTTACCATATTAGCTAAACCTGTCTTTTGTTTATAATACTTTGGCAGTGATCGAAAATAACCTTTTTTTGTAGACTTAAAAATTCGTTAAAGCTACTAAAATTCACCGTAAACTAGAAGTAAACACACAACAAATGTGTTACGCCCGTCGGTGACGTATGTTTAGAATAAGACGAAGCTATATGAATAAAATTGAGACCTCGCTTATGCGGTGATAATGGAACAGACAGCATCGGTGGTGCAGCGCTGCCATCCACGACCGTACTGGTAGGTGGGCAGATCCCATACAAGGTCAACTACAACAGACGCAAAACTAATCTTAAGAACTTATAACAGTGCACTCCATTTACAGCAAAGTAAGGACCAATTCTGGTACATAACAAATTGTAAGGCAACATAAATTGATAAAACCATATGTCCAATGACTACACACGATTGTAAACAAAGTATCTACAGGCGCAACTCTGAATTGCAATGGGTTATACAGTCCTCTGCAACACCAAAATTACAGTAACACCAGAATTACAGTAAAAGGCGAGAAGACAAGTCATCAACGCTCCAAAATTATTTTACCATATGAATGAACATAATGACGGCCTTGAAAATAGTAGCTTTTTTAAAAATGAATCTCCATATTTTTATTGGGAGACCAAACAAACTTTAAATGCCCAAAAAAGATGTACTACAGCTGGTCCGGAATAACTTCAATGAAAAGGGTAGCTATCCTTAAGATAAACCGCAGTGCTTTTAAATAGGAGACACGACAGAATTTCAATCTCCATAAGTTTTTCCATCAGTAGTTGGCGATAATAACTTAAATGAAAAAAGCAGGACCTATTAAAAAATCTTCACCAATGAAATGAGCATCAGTTATTTTGGAATGAACCGCGACAGGCAACAAGTACAGCGATACAGTTGAGGGGAACCTGGCTGGACTACCACGATGCTAGGGAGAAAAGCACGAAGTTTATCTTAACAAGCTCACCGAAATACATCATGAATTAATAGGGAAGGGCACACAAGGTATCATCAATCTTGGATTATTCAAATTTATGGAGTTTACTATCACCCCAAAAGTGGCAAAAGCGACGTCCTTGTACAGAACAGGACCCTAGCCGCCGATAAAGAGTGTAATACGTCAGGGCCGAAAGGCGGTAGATGAATTACCTCAAGAGGAGAAATTTTGTGAGTGTTGGAACGTTGTGAGGAATTTGCGAATGCATTAACGTTCCACAATAGTGATACTTCAGATGACGTATTTGTTGACTATTGGTTTGTTCTGTAAGAGTGTGGCTGATGTAGTAGAGATTCCGTTAATGTTGGATGACATAGAGAGGCAGGTTTTGTTAATGGTCACGAGTTAGGGCCGAACTGGCGGTTTTCTGACGTGATGACTAATAAACTCGGTGTCACCACCAGGGTTCAGTATAACATCGGTTTGATGGACGATATTCTGGTTTGCTAACGTCCATAACGGTTGCGCCACCCTAAATGAAAATTTTGTGACAGCTGATTAATGAGAGGCATCGAGTCGGCGTGATACGGGTTTCCACCTCTCCGTATGCGTCGCCCATGTTTCAGGCACCGAAGGGTGAAGCCGGTAGTTAGCGATCGGTAGTTGATTATACAATTCTAACCAAAAAGTCGTCTTAAAATCTGTACCGCTCCTGGACTTCCGTACCTGTTCTATTTCCTTTGCAGGGGGCACAGTATACTACCGTCCTGAATTTGAACAAGGCGTTCCAGAAGATTTCTCTCATTGAGGACTGTAAACGTGCTACAGGTTTTTACACCGTTTGGAAGCTGTACCAGTTCGGTAGTGTTCCTTTCAGTTTATACACCGAAGCGGCAGTACTATCATTTCTCTTAGACTCTGTTTTGGGTGACGCGTGATTCAAATCAGTGTGCAGCAAAGTCCTTATTAGCCTGCAGGAAGTGGGTTTGACCGTTAAACCATCCATGGTAAATCTGGAACTAAGGGAGCTTCCCTTTTTAGGACTTTGGTCTCACCTAGTGTTGTTAAAATATATCAGAGAAAGAGACAAGATCTTTCGAGAAGAAGGAAATACCTATCTTTATCCGTATCTCACATTTTTTTTTATAAACTGTGCTTCGAATTTTGTCCAATTTGCAGCCACAGTAAATGGCTTGACGAAGAAAGGGTTGAGTCTCCAGATGGGGGAAACCCAGCACGCGGTCTTTGAGACAATTATAGTATCTTTGAGTATTCTGCATGTTTTGGATGTTACGGATTTTGAACGATCCTTCATTGTCCAAACGTGTGCTTCTAATTCTAGCGTCGTTGCTGTCGCTCCACAAAAAAACGATGGAGTGCGATCGTTTAGCTTATGGTTCCAGAGCCATGTCCCACACGTACCTGAAGTACTCCGTGAGAGTGGGAAGTCTTCTTGGTTTTGGCCTTCCAAAAGTTCAAGTTCCACTTGGAGTTTTGCTATTTGTCCTCGGAACAGACCGTCAGGCTTTGATTTGGGTGCTCGCAGGATCCAGGAAGACAGGACCAGTTGCGAGGTGGGTTCGAGGTGGGCTGTGTATGTTTACACCTTTCGTTTCCTTGTCAGGCACATCCAGGGAGCAAATAATCTGGTAACAGATTCATTTAGCCGTATGTTCCAGGAGCATGCAACGGAATAACGGCTGTAACATGATTCACTGGACTCCAAATGGGTTTCAATCGTGTTTTCTGAGGTACATGAGCTCTTTGGGAAGTTGCTGGACAAATTAGAGGCAGGAACCATAGAATCAGGGGATGAGACAAAATCCTGATACT
The DNA here is from genome assembly GCF_023897955.1 of Schistocerca gregaria. Taxonomy (NCBI): domain Eukaryota; kingdom Metazoa; phylum Arthropoda; class Insecta; order Orthoptera; family Acrididae; genus Schistocerca; species Schistocerca gregaria. Next base: position 413,814,132 of record NC_064925.1, on the reverse strand, counting down.
GGGAAAGGTGTCAGTTAATGAACTGAGAAAAGAAGTATATGTTTTAAGTCTAAGAGCGTTTACCGTGATTTATTTTCAAAGAATATTCTTAAGAATTAATTTTATTTACTAGCGATTCATCAAGAACATTAGCAACCGCATCTCGTGTTCGTGCGGTAGCGTTCTCGCTTCCCACGTAACGGGTTCCCGCGTTTGTATTCCCGGCTGGGTCAGGGATATTCTCTGCCCCGTGATGGCTGGGTGTTTTGTGCTCTCCTTAGGTTAGTTAGGTTTAAGTAGTTCGATTTTAACTTGTAAGGTGAAAGGGGGGCGACTTTATATACTAAAATGATCATTTAAATAAGAGCCCATGATATGCAATCTTATATAGAATTCTACAAGTTTGGCCAGAAAATAGTTAAGATGCTCTACAGTACACAGATACCGCCTCTTAAGATCGTAGGCAATAATAACAAAGTTTCCAAAGATCGAAACATATTTCAGATATTAGACCGTTACACTCCAACCAATAAATTCGTTAACACACCAAATCCGACAAACATGACAGAGGTAGTTGCTAACGTACGGTAGATTGACAGGGAGAGTACCGCCCCCAAAGAAAACGACTGGTGAATTCACCAAGAAAACATGTAGAATGTAACAAGAGTAAACCAAACAACATGTCACCAATCACTTAACTTTTAATAAACGGCGATTTCTCGAGAAGACCTGGCGCAGCACCCCCAAATCGCTCTCCGGAACCGTCCCCTGCCAGTCGCTACAACGGACGCAGGAAGGCGCGCCGATCTCCCGTCTCACGGCGTCGCAGCTCACACCGACCAGACTCATGTCGTGGGTTGACTCCTGTTGCTCTCGTGTCGACCGCGAAGTCACTACACCGCGCTATAAGCCGCGGCCCATTGGGCTCACGTGGCGACCTCACATGCGCCGACGCTCCAGACCGACAAGTCGTCTTGTGTCTCAGTGTGCGACCGACCAACCAATCATTCCAACCGCCAATGACCATTGCCTGAGCAAACTCGAGCAGACTGCCGGTCTAACGCGCAGACTCAGATGGAGCAAATAATCCCCGACCGGGCGACCACTCGCTGAGTTCTCTTACTGCCTAACAAATGCGGACGAGAGACTGACCCAGGATGACCAAATGGCGAGTTCATAGCGCCCCTTAAATTCACGTGAAGAGGCAACCTTTCCCCTTTCCCAGCAGAGGGAGACACCAAAGCTGCGATTGCCACAGCGGCGCCACCGCCACCACAAACGGAGGGCGACTGTTTCACGCTACGCGCTGCAGCGCGCTCTTTAAAACAGCAATTTTTACCCCGGCTCAGAGCGACAGATCCTTTAAGATCTGTTTACCAGAGCAACTGGTGTTGGCCATTTTTAAGTATTTTGACAACCCCCTTATTGCCCATCATTATCAAGTGAATAAAACGATTATGAAAGCTAAACATTATCTGTCTGGTCCACAACGAATAAAGATTTTCGTAAATTAGTGGGTAAGTGTGAAGATTGCAAATGCGTCAAGCCCAAAAACAGTTCTACAGAAGGCTTACTTCAGTCCGCGCGAGGAAGTGATCCCATGGACAAAATGTTCATTGATTATGTCGCACCAGTCCCACGGCAAAGGGATGGGAACCGTTATGGTACTGTAGTGGTGGACTCCATGTTTATTTTGTGGGTCATCAGGTTTTTCACTAGTTTGATTCGGCCCGCCACAAATTCCACTCGTGTGCTAACCTCTTCATCTCAGAGAAGTACATCCAGCCAAAAACTTCCGTTATTTGCTGGATGTATTATAATCTCTGTCTTCCCCTACAGCTCCGTGTAGTACTATGGAAGCATTTCTTTGATATCTTAACAGATGCCCTATCATCCCTTCTCTTCCCCTTGTCAATGTTTTCCACGTATTTTGTTCCTCGCGGATTCTGCGAAGAACCTTCTCATTCCTTACCTGAGAAATTCATATAATTTTCAACATTCGTCTGTAGCAATACATCTGAGATGCTTCGATTCTATTCTGCTGTAATTTTCCGTAGTCCATGTATAAATGCCATACAATTCTGTGCTCCATACGTACAGTTTCAGAAATTTCTACATCAAACTAAGGCCTATGTTTGACACTAGTGGACTTCTCTTGGCCAGGAATGCCATTTTTTCCATTGCTAGTCTGTTTTTGACGTCCTTGCTCCGTTCATCATTGGTTATTTTTCTGCCTAGGTAGTAGAATTTCTTAGCTTCATCTACTTCGTGAGCATCAACGTTGATGTTATGTTTCTCGCTGTTATCATTTCTGCTACCTCTCATCGCTTTCGTCTTTCTTGGATATAATCTCTGTTCAGATCCTGTACTCAATAGATAGTTCATAAAGTTTAGCATATCATGCAATCCTTCTTTACTTTCAATCAGGATAGCAATGTCATAAACGGATCGTATCACAGAATTTTAACTCCACTCCTGAAGATTTCCTATAATTCCATCATTGCTTCTTCGATGTACAGATGGAACAGTAGGGCGGAAAGTCTACGTCCCTACCTTACACCCTTTTTATTCCGGCCGCTTCGCTCATAGTCACCCACTCATATTATCCCCTCTGGGCTTTTGTACGTATAAAATATTACCCGTCTCTCTCTATAGCTTACCCCTATTTTTCTTTAGTCTTGCTTCTATTATCAACTGTAGTCTCAGAATTGCCTCACTGGTGGTTTTACCTTTTCTAAAGCTAAACTGATCGTCATCTAATACATCCCATAATTTTCTTTTCATTTCTTCTGTATATATAAGTCTAGTCACCAACTCGGGTGCGTGACCTGTAAAGCTGACCGTGCGATAATTCTGGTTCCTCTCTGCTCTTGCACTCTTCGGAGTTGTGTGAATCATATTTTTCCGAATATCAGTTCGTATGTCACCAGACTCTACTAAACACCCATCACTTACACATACCCTTCAAAAACATGTCTGAGTTACGCAGGCTCGGATAGATCTCTCAATCGCGATAGTCACGCGGAATCTTCGACGGTTTTCTGTGCCAGGCCTTTTGACAAGCATTTGGTGAGGCAATTGCTGATTGATAGGGAAGGCGGAAACAGCGGCTGAAGGCTCGTGCGCGGCCTATCGCCTTTCAGTCCTGACATATTGAACTTTATCAACCCGAGAGTGGTATTTTGGTCAAATCAACGTTCTTGTATAGATCAAGTCTACATTCGTCAAGATAGAGTTTAATATGTTTTCACTGAACGCACTCACTTTTCTTCTTAATTTGAGAAACTTGCAGCTTGGTATCTTTGCCCGTGACGATATTGTGTAGCAAGGGGCTGAGAGGTTGAGCATCTGGATGTTCTAGCTTGGACCCACAAAGTGAGAGACCAACTTAGAAAATTTGGCTACTTCACCCTAGCCTTGGCCACAAAATAGGAAGTAAAAACATGAACACCAACCCTCACGCTGCATACATGGTGACCCTTATTATAGCACTGTGCCTACCTCCAATGTGTGAGCCCAGTATTCTTTCTCTTTGTTTTCCATTGCTGCTGTATGACCTCAGAAGTGACTTTGCCCGTTGAAAGATCGTTCAAATAGCGTAAAGTAGACAGTGGAGAATTCAGAGTGTATCTCCACGTCAAGCAGAGGGGTGTTGCCTTACGTATCTCGTGAAGACCCGTATCAAAGGCTGAGTTGAACCTTGGAATAGAAAAAGTCCACTAGTGCTGAGATTCTGTGTCATACATGATCAGTGCAGTTATTAAATTACTGTTCATTGTTTCGACAATAGAACGCCGAGGGCAGTACGGTAGGGTGATGAACAGAAACGCTTAAATTGGCTTGACAGAAAAGTTCAGTACTGTCACCAACCATTGTCTGAAGGAGGGCAAAAAGTGGAGAATAGTCTAGACAACTGGCGTATGGTGAAGGCAGTAGTCATTCGACTGCATGGAACCAACTTTATACACCAGGTAATAGTGTAACTGTAGTCTATGTGTAACGCGCTTGTGTAGTAATCGAAACGTTCTCGGCTCCCTGTGTGAAACCCGCAACTGGTTAAATTTTGATTAATAATAAATATTGGCGGCCGAAGACTTTCGGGGTAAGAAGTCCCCATCATTATGCCAACGGCCTTGTTGAAGGGGGCGGAGGAGCGAACGGAGGTTTATAACCCCACTTCTCCTCGGGATGGGAAACACCCCTAAAGGAGGAAGAATCAGCAGTGGCCAATGGCATGTGGATGCGAAAGGCAATGGAAACCATTCCATCAGATCACGTAACGCTTATCCAGAGGCCATTTGGCCTGTAACTGAACAAGTGTCTTGATGATCTCTTCGTTGGAAAAAGTTTCGGGAACAGTCCCCCCTCTCCGATCTTCAGGAGGGGGCTGCCAGCACTAGGTGACCATGAGAAAAAGAATGAATACTCAGATAAGGGATAAAGTTTTCGAGTCATGGCGTGGAGTGTCAGAAGCTTGTTCATAGTAGGGATGGTAGAAAGTTTAAAAAGAGAAATGCAAAGGCTTAATCTACACTCAGTTATTGCCATTGTTGTGTTCTGGAAAGAAGTCATGCATTTGTGGTCATATGAGTGTAGGGTAGTATCAAGAACAGCAAAAAATAGTGTAAAGGGGGAAGGATTCAGTATAAATAGGAAGGTAAGGGACGTAGACTGTTACTGTGATATAGTACTTCCTATCACCATCGACAGCTAACCAGCACAGACAACGATAGTTTAGATATACATGCCAACGTTGCATACTGAAGATGAAGAGATAGAGAAAGTGTATGATGATATTCAAAGTGTAATACAGTACATAAATGGAGATGAAAATCTAATAGTCATGCGGGACTGCAATGCAGTTGTAGGGGAAGGAGTAGAGGAAAAGGGTACAGGAGAATATGAGCCTGGGTCAAGAATGAGAAAGGAGAAAGGTCAATGGAGTTCTGTAACAAATTTCGCCTAGTAGTTATCGAATACTCTGTTCAATAATCACAAGAGAAAGAGGTACATTTGGAGAAAGGCGGGTGGTACCGGAAGATTTAAGTTAGATTACTTCATGGTATGACAGAGATTCCGAAATGGATTGTAAGCCATACCCAGGATCAGATATAGACTCTGATCACAATGTAGCAGATACGAAGAGTAGGCTGAAGTTCAAGAGATTAGTCAAGAAGAAACAACATGCAATGAAATGGGATACGGAAGTACTAAGGAATGACGAGATACGCTTGAAGTTCTCTAAGGCTATAGATTCAGCAATAAATAATCACACAGTAGGCAGTACACTTGAAGAGGAATGGACATCTCTGAAACTGGAAACAAATAGGTACAAACACGGTAACTGAGAACAAATGATGGCTAAGAAGGAAATACTTTAGCTGATCGATGAAAGAAGAAACTATAAAAGTGTTTAGGGAAAGGCAGGAATACAAAGCTACAAATGGCTGAGGAATTAAATAAATAGGAAGTGCAGAGAACATAAGACAAAACTGCTGCATGAAAAACGTGAAGAAATCGGAAAATAAATGACTGTCAGAAGGACTGACCCAGCATACAGGATAGTCAAAACAACCTTCGCTGACATTAAAAGCAATGGTGGTAACATTAAGTGCGCACCGGGAACTCCACTGTTAAATGCAGAGGAGAGAGCAGTTGGGTGGAAGGAGTACATTGAAGGCCCTTACCGACTCGGAAGATTTGCCTGACGTAATAGAAGACGAAACAGGAGTCGATTTAGAAGAGATAGGGGAAGCAGAACTAGGATCAGAAGGGCTCAGGAAAACTTAAGATCGAATATGGCAGGAAGGATAGATAAATTTCTATTAGAATTTCTATGATCATTGGGGGAAGTGGCAACGAAAATACTGTTCACGTTGTGTTTAGTAGAGTTTGTCGACATACGACTTGACTTCGGAAAAATATGATCCATACAACTCCGAAGACTGCAAGAGCTGAGAGGTGCCAGAATTATCGCACATTCAGCTTTACAGTTCACGCATCCAAATTGGTGACAAGAATAATATACAGAAGGAACGAAAAGATAATTTGTCGATGTTTCAGATGATTACCAGTTTAGCGTTAGGAAAGGTAAAAGCACCAGAGAGGCAATTCTGAGACTACAGTTGATAATGGAAGCAAGACTAAAGAAAAACCAAGACATGTTCATAGGATTTGTCGAGTTGGAGAAAGCATTCGACAATGTAATATAGTGCAGGTTTTTCGAAATTCTGAGAACAATAGGGATGAGCTATGGAGAGGGACGGGTAATATTTCATATGTACAAAAGCCCAGATGGGATAATTAGAGTGGGTGACTAAGAGCGAAGCGGCCGGAATAAAAAGGGTGTAATGTAGGGACGTAGACTTTCCGCCCTACTGTTCAATCTGTACATCCATGAACAAGATCGGTGCTCATGTTGATGGTGTCCATTATAATGAGGTATCTGTTAACATAAAGAGTGGGGAGTCGGTAACTGGATATACATGAAATAAAAACCTTTAATGTTTAAATGAAATGGTTGCTCGATCTGTATATTTACGATAGTTGCGTAATGGATAGCAGTAGGACGTAAAAATGAAAGTTTTGCGAGAGAATACGTGCTCTGGTAAAAATATCACACTTATTGAAGACACAACGGAACAAGCTAATAAACTAAACGATTAACAAATGGGTGATTAATCGATAACTGAAATCCTCTGCTGCCGCCAGGTGTTGTTGATATACCTCGATATAGAAAGCTGACAATGTTTTCCCCGACCGGGACTCTATCCCGGAATCTCTTGCTTACATGGCACACGCTCTATCCATCTGAGCCACCGTGGACACATATGAATAGTTCGACTGCTGCGACGTATCCCGTACACGCTTCCCGTGAGACACTCATCCCAACAATTCTACATACGTAATGTACCTTATAGACATTTGCCCATTCACTGGTTACTCGCGCACGCTTTGGCGATTCCCGTAAGAGTTTGGGCAACCTGTGCGCAATCGCACAGACGAAGGTCAGTGGCTAGGTAGCCTTTAACTAGTAAAACAGCACGCTCCTAATCAAAATATCCACTCACCTCGCGTCTTGTGTCAACACTGGCGCAGATTTCTCGAAAGCACAACAGCAAAAGGGAAGCAGGCAGCAGCTAATCTAGATTTCAGTTTCAAAATGAAATTTCCAAACAATATTCAAACTGTTGCTTATCTCATGGTGGAATGTGGATAATGATTTACTAAGTGTACAATGATGAGAGAGAATTTATATAAAAATATAACAACTTAATCAATTGAAATCTTGACGTATGAGTCAAACTTCTTGTGTTACAAAAAACTATTATGAAAAATTTATATTTCTTTCACTTTTCAGTGAATACATCATATTCATTATAGCTGTCCTCCTGTTGCAGCTAAGCGGTCCAATTTCTGTACCTTCCCGAGCTCCCCAGCAACCACCTTCCACTTCATTCCGTCATACTGTAACCCTATCTATTCTCATATATCTAATTACAGTCGTGAATATCCAGAACATATTCCTAGGGATTTAGATTAATTCTTTCCACAGACACTTTTAGTGCTCATAAGAGCGCTTTTTGCCTCGTAACGTTTATTATTTACACAGTTTCGCGTCCCTCTACTTCTAGAGCTACATCGAGATACTTGACATTCCAGTATACGATGTATGTAACGGATTTGGTTCCTCATAAATGGTGCTACATCAGTTTTCTAGGACCTGACACCTAGATCCTGTTTTTTGCACCAGTTTTCCGAAGTGTGTTGAAAACTTTCTGCTGTTGCGACTTGGAAAACTTTGTCGTGGAGTTTGTAAATTTTAGCAATTTTATTAGTACCGCGTCCAGGTGGTAGATGCCAGCCCAGCCTATGCGCTAATTAAGTAAGGGACTGGATGGTATTGTAGACATTATGACAAAACAGTGCAGGCACAGGGGCATTTGCGACACCGATCAACGGCCGAGCGCATGAAGCGAAGTGTGAACAAGAGTGAAGTAATATTTTATTACATTTTATTACTCGAGAACGTACGTGATACCAAAAAACCTCACATTTTACATATTTAACTGGGTCTAGCAACCATTTATCACTAGAGAACGAGCTACGAAAAGCTAACGGGAAAAGTAATATGAAATAGCTACTCGTCATCCTCCTACAGGTGTACATCTGAAGCATAGCTGTAAGCGTACAAATAATCGAACTGCACTGAGTTGCAAAGGATGCAGACCTGATCTGTGCAAGGACGTTGTTACGACCAAATTACCCACCCTCGTACTGATCAGGTCTCCACCCTCCGAGAAAAAGTTTAACATGTCATGGTCGATCGGAGGTAGGCCATCCTTAGAGAGTTTGGACTTTGTATTACAGTAGGCTCACAGGCGATGGGACACAGCATCTCTGAGGTAATGATGAAATGGAGAATTTCCCTTACGACCATTTCACGAGTGTACCGTGAATATTAGGAATCCGGTAAAATATTAATGCAAAGCTTTACGCCTCGCCTTGTCCGTCAACAGTTGGAATGATGTGGGACCCCTGGTAAGTCTAGATACAAGTCTGACAGATGACACGTACGTAAGCATCCTGTCTGATAACATGCATCCCTCCATGTCCACTGTGAATCCCGACAAACTTGGACAATTCCAGCAGGACAATGTGACACCCCACACGTCGAGAATTGCTGCAGAGTAGGTACAGGAATACTCTTCTGAGTTTAAACACATACGCTGCGTGAAACTTAGCCCTACTTTAATTTCCACTCTTAAAAAAATAGTTGTTACGAAGACTATTTCTTTACAAACTGTTATCCATCTTGAGCTCGTATGCTAACTTTTAACAAAGTAAAACGTAATTTGATCTGAAATGTAACTTCGCTGAATAGAACCTCTCTTTATATTAAATGTGCAACTGAAGTAAATAAGTGGCATGCCTGTAATCAAAATTTCCACTTACCGCACGTCTTGTGACAACACTTTTGCAGATTTCTCCAAAGTACAACAGCCAACGGCAAGCAGACAGCATCAGAGGTAGATTCCTATTTCAAAATGAAATTATCAAATTATATTCAAACTGTTGCCTACCTCTTGGTGCAATGTGAACAACGTACAAAAGAGTACAAAATTTACAGAGAATTCTTATAAAAATGAAATAACTTGATCAGTTGAAATTTTAATTCATGATCAGGGAAGTGGGGTGGTCTTTCTCTCAGCTCTGGGCAAATGCACGACTTTAACTATATGGCAATAATCATTCTACAAATTAGGTGGGCAGTGCTGCAGTCGTATCTGAGACTCCTTCACTTTCAAAACAAAAAAATCGTATCCAAAATTTATATTCCTTTCAATTTTCATCATATACATCATACTCATCTTTGTTGTCGTTTACATTGCATCTTTCGTTATCTAAAATATATAACCACAAGTCAACACAATGATGTACTGTTTCTACAGGGTCAATCAATAAACTATTTTCCCAACCAATTTCAATAACAAGTGACAAACAGTTATCTTAAAAGGTAATGATAAGGGAAAGGATTAATTCGCCCCAACGCTTCTCTTTAGATTTTGCATTTATTGTCACACCCTTCAGTGTAAACAATAGAACAAGCAAAGTAACAATGAGAGAATATTTGAACTCGTAATATTTCCTATATAACTTAAGAATTATTTAATAAGCAATAGGAATCTAAGATTATTCCTATCTAACAAACATGATTTTCAGACCATAAACGATAAAGATCAAAGGTTAAGAAAGTCCAATAAACTTGAGCAAGGATCACTTTTTCAGTCTCTAAATGAAGTCAGTAGGTGACATAGGGGATAATAGGACTTACATTAAATGTTAAACCAATAAGAATGATCACTCATTAAGAATTATAAACACAAATTAAAGAATATCCATTTAAAGCAATTAACATCAACAGCAAATAACTAAGACACGTCTCATCAAATGTATGAAAATCGAATCTATCAGTTCATTAACACTGTTGGATTGTGGAATACGCCGGATTACCGACACAGAAGGCTAAAGTCTACCAAACAACAATTTCTCCAAAGCTAGAACCATCTTAATAGTGTAAAATACTTAGGTTATCCGCAAATACTATAATCGCCTTTCTTGGGCAAAACGGTGGAGTAGATAAATAACCTCTTATTTCATGCTCCTAGAACATTGAGCGGCAATAGACACTCGGGCAACTCTTATCCAGCGTGGCTCGGGAAAGAGGATGGCTCCACCAGGAGGAGGAAACATTTAGCCGAACTGGAAAGGGAACTCGTCTAACACGAGCCACTAGGTTGGACGAAGACCAGATGGCGAATTTTAATCATTAATCAAAGCTTGCTGGCCAGAGGACGAAAATTACAGAGGCATAGGTATCTTTATTTGTGCTCACAAGAACTGGTAACTTCTGCAAATGAGATTCCAGCACAACTACCGCCGCAGTATCAATACGGGACTTCGGAGCTAAGGAGAGTAAGTCAACAACGGCCTCCACCCAATAGGTGTAACATTTCAGACAGATCGAGGAAACCGACATCAGTCGTGGCTAGGCGGATTACCAAATAGAAACTGTGGCACTACCATAAATGTAATTACATAGAGCACTTAAATGCCACGGGGAATAAACTCCTTAACACAAGAATATACACACAATAACAAAGACTAAAGTTAAATATACCTACGTACTAAAACACAACAAATATTGGCGAACATTAACATAATCTCGCAATTCAGACATCCATAAAATTAATTGGCTACAATCCTCTCTGTCTCTCCGCCAGACAATACACGCTTATTTAATATCTTACAACGTGCTTATCCAAACAGTGACCTACGCCGTCCATGGTAAAATAACAGCTTGCAGAAGGGCCACAGCCAAAAAAATTTTCCTTTTTTTTGTTTTTATCTACGCGCGCTTTAAGTCAGCATGTCGTTCAAATACACGATCATGCACGGGGCAGTAACACTCACGCAACGCAATTTCCGATCACAAACTCAAAGCTGGGAAACGTTCCACACAGTTATTAATAGCTCCCACAACACTGGAGTTTGGCCCCGCCAGACGATGACCGTTGTACTAACTAGATGAAAAATATTACTTTCAGTGACGACACAAATTTCTGGAGGTTATTAGCAGTCGCAGACGGACTTCATAGCTTCCCCAGCCCATGAACGGAAACCACATCTACATCTACATGACTACTCTGCAATTCACATTTAAGTGCTTGGCAGAGGGTTCATCGAACCACAATCATACTATCTCTCTACTATTCCACTCCCGAACAGCGAGCGGGAAAAACGAACACCTAAACCTTTCTGTTCGAGCTCTGATTTCTCTTATTTTATTTTGATGATCATTCCTACCTATGTAGGTTGGGCTCAACAAAATATTTTCGCATTCGGAAGAGAAAGTTGGTGACTGAAATTTCGTAAAAAGACGAAAAACGTCTATGCTGTAATGACTTCCATCCCAACTCGTGTATCATATCTGCCACACTCTCTCCCCTATAACGCGATAATACAAAACGAGCTGCCCTTCTTTGCACCCTCTCGATGTCCTCCGTCAATCCCACCTGGTAAGGATCCCACACCGCGCAGCAATATTCTAACAGAGGACGAACGAGTGTAGTGTAAGCTGTCTCTTTAGTGGACTTGTTGCATCTTCTAAGTGTCCTGCCAATGAAACGCAACCTTTGGCTCGCCTTCCCGACAATATTATCTATGTGGTCCTTCCAACTGAAGTTGTTCGTAATTATAACACCCAGGTACTTAGTTGAATTGACAGCCTTGAGAATTGTACTATTTATCGAGTAATCGAATTCCAACGGATTTCTTTTCGAACTCACGTGGATCATCTCACACTTTTCGTTATTTAGCGTCAACTGCCACCTGACACACCATACAGCAATCTTTTCTAAATCGCTTTGCAGCTGATACAGGTCTTCGGATGACCTTACTAGACGGTAAATTACAGCATCATCTGCGAACTACCTAAGAGAACTGCTCAGATTGTCACCCAGGTCATTTATATAGATCAGGAACAGTAGAGGTCCCAGGACGCTTCCCTGGGGAACATCTGATATCACTTCAGTTTTACTCGATGATTTTCCGTCTATTACTACGAACTGCGACCTTCCTGACAGGAAATCACGAATCCAGTCGCACAACTGAGACGATACCCCATAGCTCCGCAGCTTGATTAGAAGTCGCTTGTGAGGAACGGTGTCAAAAGCTTTCCGGAAACCAAACGTTGTCCACAGTTTTACAGCCTCTTGTGTCCTCACAGCCCAGGTTTTTGGGCTCATCCAGACTTAGCGTAGAGGGACCTAGAGAGACCGAGCGTCCGGCTACAGAACTGTCGTCCAAGGCTGAACACTCATCTCAACTGCCTCCTCCGCCCTCGGCACGGCACACCGCGGCTCCTCCCAGAGGGCGCGCTAGCAGCGCCCTCGCGGAGGCTCTGCAACGTCCTCTACGAGAAACTCCAAACAGGAGTAAACCAAGGGAAAAACAGGAACCGTGCCAAAAGACACGGTTCACAAAGCACTACGAAATACGTCCGTCACCTACCCTACTTCAAATAACGTAGCAGAGCGCGCAGAGGCAAATACTTTGCCACGACAATACCAAACATTGTTTAACGTAAATTGCTCTCTCTCTAAAGTGCGTGTACAAAAATGAAAACGACATGACCACCTTACAAAAATAGGTGCTACGATCTTTGTAGCACCAACGGAAATGCTCCTTCTTGTAAACCCAGAAAACGGGGAATTTCGCCTGTGGCTATCTTCCCTCGAGATACTGCTCTCTTTGTTCTACGCTGTGCCCCGTAAATTCTGGCCCCAGAAGGTTTATCTGTTTTCGACCTTCTACCAGACCAGATTATGTCTCCTGCAAGGTATTGTGGTTCATTCTTCGACTGCTCCCTTCTTGCAGTTGTTAGAGCGAAACGTTTATGAAATAGCAAAATGTTATTGTATGGTAAGTGGGCATTTCATAGACAATTCCTATATTTATCACACTCGTTATACTGATTCGAAGTTCTCCTTATGCTAAAGGAATCAAGTTATTTCTAGTTTTTTAACTGTATGTCCCTGCTGCTGCCTCCATTGTAATCAAAAGATGCAAAGGTGGCATGTCCACCATGGTCTCCATACCAGGTAGTGGATGTGCTGCTGATTCCTCCTTTTACAGATAACCAGTCCAATGTCTGTACATTACTAAGCTGTGCTGCTGATCCCTACTTTTACAGTTAACCAGTCCAATGTCTGTACATTACTAAGCTCCCTAACAACCACCTTCTACTTTATTCCTCCACACTGTAGCCCCATCAGTTAGAAGCTAGTTTTTACAACTGGCCATTTTAGTGCTGCAAAGAGTGCATTTTGCCCAAAAATGTTGATACTTTACGTGAGGGACCCATGATAGTTTCGCATCCCTCTACTCGTAGAGTTTCATCATTAACCTTGACATTCAAGTATACGATCTGTGTGATGAATTTTCTTCTTCATAAATGGTGCTACATCAGTTTTCTTGGGTCCGACACTTACATTCTCTTTTCTGCCCCATTTTTTTCAAAATGTGTTGTACACATTGTGCTGTTGCGCTCCTTAAATGTTCGGCTTCGGATATGTGAACTGTTAGAATTTTATTCCTACCGCCTGCATGCAGTAGAGGCCTGCCCAGTCTATGTGATAACTAAGTAAGCCACTCGACGGTATTGTTACCACTATGATAAAACAGTCCAGGCAGAGTGGCGTTTACACCACCTGTCAACGGCCGAGTGCATGGAACAGTGTGACCAAGAGTGAAGTAATATTTTATTACTTAGGAACGTACGTGCTACCAAGAAACTCATACTTCGCAAATTTAACTGGGTATAGCAACCCGTGCTCAGTAGAGAGCGAGCTACAAAAAGCTAACGGAACAAGTAATATAAAGAAAACCTACTCATGACGCTCCGATAAGTCTACATCAGAAGCATAGCTATAAGCTCGGCCGTGTTTTCAAGCACAAAGCGCGTCCGTGAAGACAGCTGGAATGCAGTATAAGGCTGCTTTCATAAAGATCTCTCAATACTACAATCGTTTGAGTATATGACCCCGCGGTAATCTGCCCTCTCCCTCACCATCTCACCCATCATGAGGGGCAGAGGTCAGGAATAGGCGGTGGTGGTGGTTACGGTTCAGCGTCCCGTCGACAGCGAGGTCATTAGAGACGGAGCGCAAGCTCGGGTTAGGGAAGGATGGGAAAGGAAATCGGCCGTGCCCTTTCAAAGGAACCATCCCGGCATTTGCCAGAAACGATTTAGGGAAATCACGGAAAACCTAAATCAGGATGGCTGGACACGGGATTGAACAGTCGTCCTCCCGAATGCGTGTCCAGTGTGGTAACCACTGCGCCACCTCGCTCGGTCAGGAATAGGCCCAACTGTTACAGTTGGTGTCATGAATTAGTCGTTCCGCTTCACGACGCGGGTTGTCTGGGGAAATGTTCTTCCAGCATACAAACCGTAGAGTTACCCGAGAGAGGTGATTGTTCGGTAACACTTAAGCCCAAAGAACGTTTCTTGGAGTCGGGCAGTAAGACTGGGTAATTTAGTAAATTACATCCGAGCAGTGGTACTCGTCGTATCTCCATTTCACTATCATTGGCTCATTACAATGGGGTACGTTGAACCACACGTTGTTTATGTTTGATTCAGTATTTTTTCTCAGTTAAGAGACCCACAACGTCGAGTACTGGACGGAATATGATAATGTTACGTTTGCGTATTCATGTGAATCCTTGAACTTATCATTGTTTGTTTTGCAATCTTGCAGGGCACGAATTGCCATGCACTACAGGTGTAGCAGGCTCATTTTTTACATGTACACGCGTTGATCATTTGGCTCTCCATAGTGCAGACTATAGATGGGTGACGACACATGAGAAAAGGTAACTTATAAGGTTTTTCTTCAGTAGTGAGTTACTTGTGTTTCTGGTACTGGTAGTGGTGAAATCAAGTGCTGGTATTACAACAGAATCTGCTGCTGCTATAACAGAGCAATTGCGGATGTTAACAGAGGAAACGTTTTACCAAAAGTACGAGCATAAGGACCTTTTTCGTAGATTTGTGGTTTTGGAAAGCTTTGAGGTTCAGTCACAGCCTGTCGGGGAAAAATAGGCAGAGTGGGAGGTAGATTCTTCTCCTTTTGATCCAGCAGTAACCGCACCTATCAGTCTTATTTTACTGCATGTCACTCAAAAGTTGTCATCAGTTGGAACTAGCACTTGAGCATAGGCCAAATACAGCGTTTACCACATCATGCGGACGCTATCAATAGAAGCGAATGTCATTCGGTTTGGAAATCGCTCCTGCTACTTTTCAGGGGTTATTGGACGGAGTTTTAAGAGGGTTAAATCCTAAGGCCCATACACGATCTATTTGAATGACTTAATAGTGTATTCTTCAGTTAAACCGGAACATGTGAGACGATTGGAGGATGCTTTTAGTAGGTTAAGTCTGCACATCTAACAAGCACATGCAGTCGTTTGTCGCTTTGAGCTATCGTAAATTCATAAGGGATTTCTTGAATACAACTGAACATTTGAACAAATTAGTTAGTAAGTTAGATTTATGTTCCACAGATAATTCTGTACAACAAATAGTAATGATGTGTAATCAGCCATTTCCCATACACAGCGCCAATTAATTTGTAAAGATGGCTACATGCTAATCATTTATAACTGTAAAATTTAGAGATTTAAGCTAGTAGCTCCTGTCCACCAACTTTTACCCATTAAATATAAATTCTTTTACTGAACAGAAGTGTCAAGAAGAAACTTTTTCAGATTGTTTTTGAATTTTACTTTACTGTCCTGTCGGAATGCTCAGAATGCTCAACTCCTTAAACAGATGACTGTAAGATGATCATGGGTGACCGCCACATATCATTCGTGCAGCAGGTTTTTGAACAATGAAGTGTTTCTTTTTTAAAGATGAATTGCCCCAGAACATTATCCCATTTGTCGTCACTGAAGGAAAATGTGGGGTATATAGCATGTTACTGATTTGCCTCTCCCCGAGATTTGCAATGTTTCTAATTCCAAAAGGGTCTGAACTATGTTGTTTTAGGAGTTCGAAAATGCACTTATTCCAGTGTAAATGCTCGTCAATACTGACACATGACAATTTTGAAGTTTCACCCTATTCGCTATTTCCTTACTACTTGTTACCTTAACACTGATGTAGTACTCATAGATATGAAGAACTGAATATATTGTGCCTTTTTAAAATTGAGTGTGAGATCATTCGCAGATAACCAATGCTACTTTTAGAAACATCGTTTATCATTTGTTCTGTTTCTTGCGTATGCTTGGACTGGTTACGCTATTGTTGTTATGTGCAAAAAGAATTATTTCTGCTTGTGGCGTATCAGACCACAGATCGGTTACATATATATAGGGAACAATAATAGGCCTAATACTGAGCCTTGGGGAATCATGTCCTTGGACTCTACTGGTTGACTTATTTAGTACAACTTTTCTTATTGATTTGGTTAAATATGACATTATCGTTTGATTTTCTGTGTCTCCAGTCTCATAAATCTGCAATTTATCTAGGACTGTACTGTGATTCACACTGTCAAACGCCTCAGACAGGTCGCAGAAAATGCCAAATGGTGCTATTTATCATTTAATGCTTCTAAGATTTGGGGAGTTAACATTTATTACTCTATCGGGAACACCATCAAAAGCAGATAAGATTTATGTTTTAGAGAATGTGAAATTTTCTTAACTAGGTAATTCACAAAGAGTGTAATGTTTCAGTGGACGCAGGAGTATCAGGTATCAATGGAGGAATTGGGGGAAAGAATGATTTCCGATGTAGTATTGCTATTACAGATTTTGACAAAGAGTTCATCCCGTCCTATGATTCCTCAAATAAGGCAGTCGGCTGTATTTTGGGTCGGATGCTTTATGGACAGGGGCATCTAGTAGTTTATGAACCGTGACGGTTTAATAAGGCGTAAAGTAACGGCTCAACAAATGAAAAGGAAATGTTAAAGGTCATATGTGATATTACACATTTCTGATGTTTTGTGAATGGTAGAAAATTTAAAGTTGTGACTGATCATGCGTCATTGAACTGATTGTTTAGTCTAAATGATCCCTCTTCTCGTTTGCCACATTGGGCCCTCAAGCTAATACGTTTAATTACGAGGTTGTCGGGCATAAGACACACAAACAATGTTACATTAAGTAGCGAAACAGCCTTGTTTAGTGTATTGGGCAAGAGTTTATTGGAACAGCAGGGTGCATAGGCAGACGATAACGATTATCAAGCCTTTAAGTCACAGCCGCACGCTTTAATACTTGAAGATTTGTTTTACAGACTTCCGAAATTGGCACCACGTATAGCGATCCCGAGAGTTCTTCAAAAGGAACTGATACAACAGGCTCATGACCAGCTGTCATCAGTTGTTGATTGCCGACGGACAACAGACAGGCTTATTACGGAATGGTTTTGGTGGAGGAATAGGAAGCGTGTCATAGAATGTCTACCATGCCCTGAGGGAGAGGATATTTAGCACTAGAGAATCCCTTCACTGAGGTCAACAGAGGCGTGGAAGCCATTTTAAATGCTTGAGCTCGACATTTACTATCCACAGTACACCTGTACGCATGTGCTTATGGCTATAGAACTCTTTTGCGGGATATAGTAATGATATCAATTCCAGATCAACAGGCCAGTACAGTGGCACTAGTATAATATTGGATATTGGAGATTTTAGTCCCCAATAACTTAATTGCCGACCAGACAACGAGCTTAGTTTTGGAACCTACGGAGCAGATGTGTCATGTATTGCGTATTCGGAAGTTACAAAAGAGCCCGTTCCACCCGCAAAATAAAAGTTGAATGGAGCATCACCGTAAGACCATTTTCAAAATGCAAAGCCTTAATGATGACTGGGATATCTATTTTCTATATATAGTTTGCACGTGCAACTCGAAGGTCCACATGGTAACAGTTATGTCTCTACCTGAGCCAGTATACGAGCCGAAAATGCTGTCCCACTTTGACGCTTTAAGTCCTAAATTATGCGCCAACAGCGAAGCAGTGAAGAAGTTTGTGAGAAGAAATCGGGAGGTGTGGAAAAACGTACAAAAGGCGAACACGAATGCCATGGACCGCCGAATAGGCTAATGGGCAGACTACCACAGTACCGTGTACGACAGTGGGTATTGGTCGCTAATCCCAGTACGCCAGAAGGAAAGACGAAGATAATCTTGATCAAATATCACAGACCATATCTGGTCGTGGGGATGAACACGCCGGTTAACGGAAAGGTACAGGTTCCTACCAAAATGTATGTCGTGCACATCAGGTTGGTGAAACTATTTAAGAGTATTTTGGATGCTGTGCCACAGTTACCTGTGTCCTTGGTGGGATAGTCTGGAGAAGGTAGAATGTAGGAACCTCGTCCGTTAGACAATTAGAGGCACTAGGATGCCTAATACCTTGACGTCACGTAATTAATAATGTTGTTGGATTATTTAGTGTGGTATGTTAGTGTTAAATTTATACTTGATATTTCTCTGATGTATACTTTTCGCTTTGACTTGTGTTCGGGTGGATTTAGTGTTTTCGTATCATTGCAAGACATATTTTTCTTTTATTACTATACTATTAATATCAGGTTCTTGTTACTATTGTTTCTTCTTTCTGCTTGCCGTTAGTTCCTGTCTTTGGAAGGAGAGCGTTGATAGACTGTTTCTTTCCTCAGGTGACGATTTTGTGATGTCATCCTGAATGATGGAATGGTCCTGGGTTTGTCATACATTATCGGGAGTGGAGCAGAACGCTTGGTTGTCGGTCAACAACTGGTATGATTTGTGTTGATCTCTAGGCAATCGTATGTCTTCCTTATGAGGCATCAGCGGATATTGAAATGAGGAATGAAATTCGTAGATTGAAAGATTTTCTTTCGGAATTGCTTAAAGAGATACAGGGAAGTGACGGTTATTTCGGGACTTACAAGTGAGCTGTGTTAGTTACAATTTATCTACGCAAATTATGAGCATAGTTATCACAGTTGGTAGATATTGTATCACTGACTATAGTTATCAAGCGTCTTCAGAAGAATTAAACGATTTCTTCTCAACATCTGTAATCTGCCACGCAGCGACAAATTACCAGCCCCAAGATATCAATCTCTCGAGAGACAAGTTTTTCCTAAAACATGTCACTACCGGCACAGTACACAAGGCAATTATGAGAATATCTTCCGAGGCAGTAGGAAATGATGGAGTGGGCATGGGCATGATTAAAAACGTCGTAGACACTATTATTCCACTTATCACAGACATCTTCAACCTGTCTCTTGTCAGTAGTATATATCCTACTGAGTGGAA
Source organism: Schistocerca gregaria (assembly GCF_023897955.1). Classification (NCBI taxonomy): domain Eukaryota; kingdom Metazoa; phylum Arthropoda; class Insecta; order Orthoptera; family Acrididae; genus Schistocerca; species Schistocerca gregaria. The sequence continues at coordinate 413,794,752 of NC_064925.1, read as the reverse complement.
GCAAAGTTTAATCCAGCCTATACCCAAGACTGATAACTCTACGTCACCAGGTGACTACAGGCCGATCAGCATACTACCTGCAATATCTTAAGCCCTAGAATACTTCGTTCATGAACAGCTGACAGATTACCTCAAAACTCATAACATCCATGACGAATATCAGTTAGACTTTCGAAAGCACCATAGTACAGCAACTGCATTAATCAAAGTAACTGATGACATTAAACTTGCTATGGACAGACGTGAAGCTACTATCCTAACACGGCTTGAATTTAGCAAGGATTTTGACACAGTTGACTTCGATATATTACTAATTAAATTGAAACAGCTGAATTTCTCAATCAGCGCAATATACTGGTTCGACAGCTGCGTCAAAAACAGAAGTCAACAAGTCGTTTGTGGGTCGGAAAAGTCATCATGGAAAAGCGTGCACTCTGGAGTTCCCCAAGCCTCCGTCCTTGGTCCACTACTCTTCTCACTGTACATTAATGATATTTCTTCAGAGATTCACTCCTGTAGCTACCATCTATATGCTGACGACATCCAACTGTACAAGCCCCAAAAACATGGCTGGCGCAGTAGCGAGTATGAACGCAGATCTTTGCTCTGTTTCTCGCTGGGCACAGAACCTAGGTCTGAAACTAAACCCCAAGAAATCCCAGGTCACACTTATATCTCATCCAAAATTAATCAGCCGGTACTTTCGCGAAACGGTCCCTAAAATACTCCTCAATGGTACCCAACTACCATACCAAAAAACAGTAAAAGACCTTGGAATAATCTTGGATGAACACCTAAACTGGGAAGAACAAACAGTCACAGCTTGCTGGAAATCGCTCTCTTCCCTACATGCAATTCAAAAATTTAGAAAAATATTTCCAACCCATGTTAAACAAAAATTAGTCCAAACACTAGTCTTGCCTAATCTTTACTACTGCGATGTAGTTCAACATGGCACAAATAGTGAAAATTCTAGATGCCTCGAGCTAGTGATGAATGCTTGCGTTAGATACATGTGCAATATTCGGTTGTATGATATCAGCCCTTCATACTCCCAGCTAAGTTGGATACGCCCACATAAATCACGCGATCTCCACACGATGTGCTTACTTCATCGATTTCTTAGCGACTGGTGCCCCCAATACTTATCTTCTCACATTAAACACCTATCATCATTCCACAATCGCAATACCAGATCGGATTCGTCTATCATCTTGGCTGTACCTTTACATAACACAAAATCTTTCTCCGTGTCATTCTCCATCTCACCCATACAACTATGGAACGCACTCCCCTGTGATCTGCATCTTATCCAGAACTACTCAACATTCAAGAGGGAACTCAAAACTTACATATTAGGGACGGTATAGCCACCATTGTTGTGCACCTCCCATCTATTTCTTTCTCCTCTCCATCACCGCTTCGAATTTTACCATTCTTTTTCTCTTCCTCTAACCTATCTACCTCTTATATATCTCTTTCACCCCATTCTATCGTCTTATGTCTGTGCTCGATGAGAATAACTCACAAGCTGCAAGAATATAACGAGAAATTTCCCAACTAACAATGGGACTGACATTCATAAAAGTATGTTTACTTTCATATACATAGTCACTATTATTATTATTATTATTATTATCATTATTATTCTTGATTGTTATAATTACTTTTATTGTTATAGTTATCATTGTACTACTGTTATAATGTCAATTTTTTGTTTAACATCAATACCGCATAATACGTTAAATGTCCTTAATGTTATTGAGAAACTGTAACTCGTTCAATCTGAGTATGCCTGGTTAGGTGTAAGAGAGGGCCTGAAGGCCCTAATCTTGCCAGGTAAAATAAATGCATAAATAAATAAATAAAAAATAAATAAATATTTGAATTATTATGTTGGTGTTGGATTTATTCTTCATATTTGTGTTATGGGTATTTTTTGCATTGTGTTGTTTTCAGGGTATTTATGGTTTTCATGTCTTAGCCACATGTGTTTTTTATTATTGTAGTTTCATTGTCAGGTACTTGTTAATGTTGTTCTTGTTGCTATCCGTCGTTAGTTACTCGTTTCTGAAGGAGGACAGGAGTGATAGAGGATTCCTTTCCCCAGTTGGCGAACTTGTTATGACATCCTGGATGATGGGAATGGTCCTGGATTTGCCATACTTCATCGGGTGTGAAGCAGAATGTTTAGCTGTCTATCATATGTTTGTTTAAGATATATATATCACAAGGCAGTCGGATGCCTTCCTTATGACACATCAGTGGTCATTGAAATCAACACATCAGAGAAATGAAATTCCGAGACTGCTAGATTTTGTTTCTGATTGATATACAGATTAACAGGGAAGTAACGAATTTTAGGGAGGTGCTCAAGGAGTATCATAATCACAGTAAATTAAGACCACTCTTATCACGGCTTGTATATGTGGGCCACAACGTGTTGTTTGAAGGAAGTAGAGGAGGAGGAGTAGGTGATTAGTGTTTAACGTCCGGTCGACTACGGGGTTATTACAGACGGAGCGCAAGTTCTGGTGAGGGAAGGATGGGGAAGGAAATTGGCCGTGCCCTTTCAAAGGAACCATCCAAGCATTTGCCTGAAGCGATTTAGGGAAATCACGGAAAACCTAAATCAGGATGGCCGGAGACGGGATTGAACCGTCGTCCTTCCGGATGCGAGTCCAGTGTGCTAATCACTGCGCCACCTGACTCAGTGTTTGTAGGAAGTGAACTTCGTTAAATGCGGGAGAAAAATTAATAAAAACGTTGTCTGCGATAGCAGAGTAGGAGAAGTTCCTAAATTAAATGATGTACTTGGTCATTTTGAAAAAGCGGTATTGCTATGAAGAGTGAGGTGCTTTGGCTTTCATCCTGGGAAGGGTTTTCGTCTTAGGTGTACACTCACTTGTGTGACTGTCAATACACTAACGCGGAATTCACTGCATTGGCCAGAGGGGTCATTAAGCGTGTTACACTTCCAGAATTGAGAGCACCTTGATGCCACCCTCACCCCTGTACTTACACATTCATTACACATATTTATCGATTCACAGCAGGCGGAAATTTCAGTGGAGCTGATGTTACATTATATCCACAACATTCAAGAAAATCGTCAAATCATGAATAAATAGATGATTTTCAGCAACCAAGATATCGTGTCTTTACTAGGTATTTGCATATTTCATTTATGCAGTAATCCTAGAAGGGCACAACCTACAGATCAGCCGAGACACCAGTTGCCAGACGAGTTTTTAGCAGCCAATGGCCGTGGGAAAGGTTGATGGACGTAGAAGTTCTGTATTAGGTGGTATAAACTTTACATTCAGGATTGTATTGTAGTAAGGTCCTGGTGACCTCCCATTAAGAGTCAGCTCATGCTGTAAATGGATAAGGAAGGACCCATGTGGTACACCTCAGGAATGGAAGGCTCGGTCCTGGAAGATTCTGGACGAATCTTTCGAAAGAGAGGATGTGTGTTGCACACCAAAAATTTAGATGCGCGAGTTGAGATTATCTTAAACGTGTTATTCCCACTCGCGACTACGCAGTAGAGGCAAGCCTGTCCGAAGTGCTAACAGGGTAAGCCTTTTGACTTGGACGGGCGAGCCACATTGAACTTCAATGCCGAATCATAGTACGACCAAGAGTGAGCTGATGTTTTGTAAGAGACACTTGCGCACTACCGAGAAAGTAACGCGTTGCAAATTTCATTGGATGTAGGAGTCCCTACTCGGGGCAAAGCGAGCTAGTAAAAGCTGAAAGCCAAGTAACATGAAATAAACATACTCGTCCCCCTATAATAGTCCTAAGTCGCACTCGTAGTTGTATGGTTATAAGTGATCGAGCGTAGGAACTCAAAGCATGAAGTAATGCCTCCATTCTGTCTGCTTATTAAACTGAAGAGAATGCTGTCATCTGTGTTATAGAGAAACCATGACCCAGCCTTGGTGATGGAAATCCGCTGGCAAACCTGGCAACGAGGCACACCATGTCTGTGGCGTGATGGCTGTGTGATTTGCGCGAAGTTTGATGATGTGGGGAGTTTGGGCCCAGCCAATCTCCACCCCTGAGCTACTTTGGTCGATGGACTACCAGATGTCTACAGTCTAGCTGCGAGAGATGCTCACTCGCGGTCTCCTAGAAACCTAGACGTGTTTGGCCACCGGCGGCGCATGATTAGCTGAGTGGTCTAAGGCGCTGCAGTAATGGTCTGTGCGGCTGTTCGCGGCTGAGGTTAGAGTCCTCCCTGGGGCATGGGTGTATGTATTTGTCCTTAGGATAATTTAGCTTAAGTAGAGTGTAAAGTTATGGACTGATGACTTCAGCAGGGAAATGGATTTGCAATGTAGATTAGAGTTGTGGTTTTTCTACCTCCTACATAGGAGTCAATAGTTCAGATGCTATTACAGGGAGTCATATCTGGAGTAGGAATAGTACCCAACAAACATGATGTCATTGTAGTAGAAAAAGGACATGAGTTTGCTTAATAAATTAGTGTTTGAAAATTAAAGTTGCCTTCTAACTACCACCTCTACACTCACCTTTGTTTGAATAGGGCGAGATTGTGAAGAAGTTAGAGACTTAAGTCGTTTGTGCATTGAGAGAGCATGTCGAGTATAATGGAATTTGAACAATTTATATTAAAATTATTTGTTTCATTACTATTAGTATGAATCTGGATTTAAATATATATATATATATATATATATATATATATATATATATATATATATATATATATGTATATATATATATCTGGAGTGGTCATGCGGTGGATTGTGGAAAGAGGCTGTCAGCTTGGGCTGATTGTGCTTCTGTGATCATCAACACAGTTTTTCCAATGAATAATTAATGTTTGCGATAATGTAACTTTTAGTACATCACTCCTACAAGGATGTAATGTTTACAATAATGTGTCAATTTGATACAATTTCTGAATCTAGTACTACTTGTGGTATTCTGCAAAATGATACTATAGCTCCTGTTGATGATCTATAGGGATGTAATTCAGTTTCAAAACACAATTAAAAAATGAATAATATGCTAATGTTCCAAGAATTATGGGATTTGAGTCTAATGTAAGGGGCCTAATGAAATGTTAGCCCGAGAACTAGTGGAAAGGAACATAAAGTGAAATTACATACTAGTACGAATTGGTTTAATGGTAACTTGCTGGATGTTCCCAGTCAACAACGAGGCAGTGCTATTCTACTACAGAGACGAATTCAGAATTTAGTGCAGAAGTTTGAATTCACTGTGGAAGACATTTCAAGAAAATTTAGTGCACTTACCACTCGGTTAAGGTAAGAGCTGCAGAGAGGCTCTCTGCTGTGAAAAAAATAAGAGTGGTTTCTGTAGATGAGAGTTCAGTAGTTATCATGACAAAATTACTGTTCACTTTGCAGATACAAATTATTTATCATATATAAACCAGTTGTACAGAACTGTAATCATAATCCTAAAACTGAGTTTCTACTCTACTACTCTCGAAGAACTCTCTTGAACTGTAGAGTGGATTGATTATTAACAACTTATAGAACTTACATATACAATTTACTCCTAAAATTGTTGAAAGCGGTATTGACTGGACAACATGTCAGTTTATTCAAAAAGTTCAAACAGTTTACTTTGCGAAAGTTACCTATTTTTTTGAGTCTAATCTAGGAATATCATAGCTAACACTTGGTTCAAGAATCATAAAAGAAGATTGTATACATGGAAGAAGCCTAGAGATACTGACAAGTTTCAGGTATGGATAAAGTGGTGAATGCAGCAGAGGATGAAGTAGGTAAAAAGACGAGGGCTAGTAGAAATCCTTGGGTAACAGAAGAAAAATTGAATTTAATTGATAAAAGGAGAAAATATAAAAACGCAGTTAATGAAGCAGGCAAAAAGGAATACAAACGTGTCAAAAATGAGAACGACAGGAAGTGCAAAATGGCTAAGCAGGGATGGCTAGAGGTCAAATGTAAGGATGTACAGGGTTATCTCACTAGGGGTAAGATAGACACTGCCTACAGGAAAATTAAAGAGACCTTTGGAGAAAAGTGAAACCACTATTATGAATGTTAAGAGCTCAGATGGTAACCCAGTTCTAAGCAAAGAAGGGAAAGCATAAAGGTGGAATGAGTATATAGAGGGACTACACAAGCGAAATGTACTTGAGGAAAATATTACGGAAATGGAAGAGGATGGAGATGATACTACGTAAAGAGTTTGATGGAGCACTGAAAGATCGGAGTCGAAACAAGGCAGCGGGAGTAGACAACATTCCATTAGAACTACTGACAGCCATCTGGTGAGCAAGATGTATGAGGCAGGCGAAATACCCTCGGACATAAAGAAGAATGTAATAATTCCAATACCAAAGAGAGCAGGTGTTGACAGATGTGAAAATTAGCGAACAATCAGTTTAATAAGTCACAGCTGCTAAATACTACCGCGAATTCTTTACAGACTGGTAGAAGCCGACTTCGGGGAAGATCGGTTTGGAATCCGTAAAAAATATTGGAACACGTGAAGCAATACTGACCCTACGACTTAACTTAGAAGAAAATTAAGGAAAGGCAAACCTACGTTTGTAGCATTAGTAACTTAGAGAAAGCTTTTAAGAAAATTACTGGAATAGTCTCGTTCAAATTCTGAAGTTGGCAGGGGTAAAATAAGGGAGCGAAAGGCTATTCACAATTTGTACAGAAACCAGATGGCCGTTATAAGAGCCATGGGGCATGAAACGGAAGCAGTGGTTGGGAAGGGAGTGAGACAGGATTGTAGCCTATCCAAGATGTTATTCAATCTGTATATTGAGCAAGCGGTGAAGGAAACAAATGAAAAATTCTGAGTAGGTATTAATATCCATGGAGATGTAATGGAAACATTGAGGTTTGCCGATGACATTGTAATTCTGTCAGAGACAGCAAAGGATTTGGAAGAGCAGTTGAACGGAATGGACACTGTGATGAAAGGAGGGAATAAGATGAACATCAACAAAAGAAATACGAGGATAATGGAATGTAGTCGAATTAGGTCGGGTGATGCTGAGGGAATTAGATTAGGAAATGAGATACTTAAAGTAGTAAAGGAGTTTTCCTATCTGTGGAGCAAAATAACTGATGATGGTCGAATTAGAGAACAAATAAAATGTTGACTGACAATGGCAAGGGTAGCATTTCTGAAGAAGAGAAATTTGTTAACATCGAGTATAGACTTAAGTGTCAGGAAGTCGTTTCTGAAAGTATTCGTACAGAGCGTAGCCATGTATGGAAGTGAAAAATGGACTATAACTAGTTTGGACAAGAAAAGAATAGAAGCTTTCGAAATGTGGTGCTACAGATGAATGCTGAGAGAAGAGAAGTTTGTGGCACAGCTTGACTAGAAGACACGATTGGTTGGTAGGACATGTTCTGAGGCATCAAGGGATCACCAATTATAATTGGAATGCAGCGTGGAGGGCAAAAATCGTAGAGAGAGACCAAGAGATGAATACACTAAACAGATTCAGAACGATGTAGGTTGCAGTAGGTACTGGGCGATGAAGAAGCTTGCACAGGATAGTATAGCATGGAGCGCTGCATCAAACCAGTCTCAGCACTGACGACCACAACAACAACAACAATGTCAATATCGTTTTGTTTCTGGCATCATGATAGAGTATGTTCTCTGTGGTGTCAAAATCTTCTGTGCTGTTTTCAGTGAATATAAATGACAAAAAGACATGAAGTTTTATCATCATCACTATTTTTATCTTAGTGAAGAAAGGGCTGCATTTTACCCTTGGGCTAATTTCATAATTATTTGTAGCAGCTATTTCAGAATCAGTACTACATCACAGACATGACATGAGTGACCACATAACAACAGCCCATATGTGTGTGAAGCTAAAAAAGCCAAATTAAACTGTGCAAATATATTTATTTCCACCTGGATCAAATAATCTCTGTATGAGGTAGGACGGCTTTAATATCTTTCTAAGGCATGATTAATGTGAAGTTGCCAATTTCGTTTGGAATCAATCTATTGTCCTAGAAACTCTCCAGACGTTTGGAGATTTGGAGAAAGTACAATGGAGTGTAACAGGAGAATAAAGAATTATGACAGTACTTGAATGAGAGAGTTTCTAAAAGTGAAAAAATGTTGAGGTCATTGTTATAGCAAAGGTCGTGTGCCAGATAATAGTTATTTAAATTCTGTTCAAGAAGATGAATGAGATCCTGAAGCTCGTTATGAAAGGAGGAGAATTCTTCACCAACATGGTCATTTTAATCATGATGCTGGAAACTATGAAATGAAGCATGGTTTTCACTATAACCATTTGTTGCCTGTTCTAAAATTTCAAGTTTTCATAATTACATTAAATAGTACTTATCCTCATGCTTGATTAGACTAGTTTGATTTTGTATTTCCTTCCACATGTCTAGCCGATCACAGAACTGATTTTGTATGTGGCTGTTTGGTGGGTGACCTTAGTACGTGAAACTGTGTACCATATGACTAGTTTTATCAGATATTCCTGTTAGAAGAATGGTCTGAGCAGCGCAAGACATAATCTTTGGCATATTTGGTTATGAAAAATATTAATAATACTCATTTTATAAATCCTGCTTTATTCTTTGAATGAATGGTGTGGAAAAATAAATTTTTAACAATACTTACAATCCTACTGAACTGAATTATAATTGACGTGGAAAAATTCCTCCCAAGTTGAGTCATATTATTATTCCTGGTTAGGTAAATGGGTAGTTAGTGGGTTTTGAAATTTGCTCCAAGAATTAGAATATGACAATGCTGAAGAGAATGGATGTGGTAGAAGCAACAGTAAGTTATTTATCCTAATCGGAGGCCACAGAGCAATTGGAATAATGATCAGCAGCAATGTGATACATATTGTGATAGATATGGGAACGGAAACTGGAGGAATCGGAGGAATTATGTGATTTCAATGAAAGCAACAATTTTAGGAGTGGTAATAGTGATTAGATTAGAAGACTGTTACGTCAAATCAAGATGCTGAAGAGAATGGTAGTCATTGACATTGACAAGTCCCTATTTTGTAGAATTACGCTTATTTCACCAACAGAAAAATATTCAAGTGGGTAGCCCATAGCCCCATAGCCACATAATTGAAAACTGATGTGCGCGGCTGATTTGAGTGCTGAAAGCAGATTGAAAAATGCCTGTGAGAAATTGAATATGTTGACTATTGTATGTTTGAGTTACATATTGATAAGTGATAGACAGGAAAATCTCAATTCTCTGAAGAGTCCAACGTTTCAAATATATTTCACCTTGTGTTTAAGGTGTTGGAAGCCAGTCATCTGGGGTGAGCGAGTCAGCATTTCTCAGATCTGAAGTTGTAGCTTTATGGATTATTCCTTCTTTACCGTGGACTCAAGTGAAAGGGATGATTAACAGAAAAGGAGCAGGGATGAAGGGACAAGTCAGTATTGATTTTCTTTGTCAAGGTTATAGCTTCATTCGAATTTAGTAACTGTGTGGAATTTGGCTAGTGATACCATTTTAGGGGCTGATTTCTTGTTGAAATACCAAGAAGTGATGGCCTTTGGCTGTGTTGTAGTGAGTTTTAAGTATAATGATGGTATGTTAAAGCATCAGGGAAGAGTTGCCTGTATTGACTGAGTATGGTGTTCAAGCAGTCTTATTTCATCATTTGCCAATGAGGTCGTTGAACTTCACAATAAATACTGAGTTGGAGTAAGTATGCTGAAGTGGTAGGCGAATTACTGAAAGGCAATTTATTTAGTGTACTGCGACATAATTCTTCAATACTTTCAGTGCATCCAGTGACACAAAATTCTTTTGTGTGTGTTGTTGCATTATGGACATGATTTCCCTGGTTGTTATCATGTTTTCGATTAATTTTTGCGGTACCGCTAGATGTCTTTTTCTACTTAGTGTTGATAAAGGAATTTTACTATGAGCCGCAAGTCTAGCACAGACTTTTCGATGAAGTTTTCTGTGATGTACATGTTGACACTATAAATTTATTGATCATCTGAGGTGATGTTCACTGTGAGTCCATTCATAAATAGTTTAATGTGAATGGATTACATGTGGATTATGCGCTGAAGAGCCAAAGAAACTAGTACAACTGTGGAATACAGCGTAGGGCCCCGAGAGCACGCAGAACTGCTGCAACACGATGTGGTATGGAGTATGTTGAGTAATGTTCATGCGTGGGGAGTTTGGTGGTCAAAGAAGTGTTTAAACGCAGAAGAGTGCTACTGAAGGCACTATGTAGCAAATCTAGACGTGTGGGGTACCACACTGTCCTGATGGAATTGCCCAAGTCCATCGGAATGCACAATGGGCAGGAATGGATTCAGGTGATCAGACAGAATGCTTATGCACTTGTCATTTGTCAGAGTCGTATAAGAGGTTCCATATCACTGTAAATGCACACATCCCACACCATTACGCAAGCTTCCACCAGCTTGAACAGTCCTCTGATGACGACCAGGCATAATTTTTCCAGTGATCAACAGTCCAATGATGTGCTGATTGGTCTAGTCAAAGTGTAAAGTATTGTATCGTGCAGTCATCAGGGTACAGGAGTCGGCCTTCGCCTCCTGAAGCCCATATCGGTGCTGTTTCTTTGAAAGGTTCGCAAGCTGACACCTTCAAACTATATTATTGTTTTTAAGGAATTATACTACCAGATTCCGTATATGTGTGGTGTGAGAAAAGTAATGTCGCAGACGGCACTTGAACGATCTAGCAGTGCTATGTACACTGGCGTGATCGTCGCTTTCTGAGAGTCTGAGTTTTCAGCTCTTTACATGAATCACGTGATTTTTGGTAGCCCCCATCAGTGAAGTTGTGTTTTTGTTTTGTGTTTACAGTAATGGAACAGCGGAATTTAGAACGACGTTATTCAGTCACGTTTATTGTTAAACTTGGGGAATCAATGAGTGCGATCATTCAAAAGTTGAAACAGGCCTATAGGAAAAAATCCTTGTTAAGAGCACAAATTGTTCGCTGGCACAAATCATTTTTGGAAGGCTGATAGCCCGATGAAGATGAATCTTGCTCACGGAGGCCTTCAAAATCAAAAACCGACGAGAACGTCGAACGTGTGTATGGTCTTTCGAAACCAGGCGGACATTTAACAATAAAGATAATGGGTGAACTGTCAAACTTGACAACTTTCACGTTAAATCAAAAATCTGAATGAAGATTTGCACATGTGGAAGGTTTGTACCAAAATCGTACTGAGAAATCTCACAATTCAGAAGAACAACAATTGAAGAAACACGTGTGTTGGTGTTCATGAGAAGACTGCTATTAACTGCGAATGTTTCATTAGTGTAATCATCGGTGTTGAATTGGGGATTATTGAGTATGATCCTGAGACAATGGGGCAAAGTTTGGAGTGGCACACTGAGACACCTTCTCCACCAAAAGAAGCTCGAATGAGAAAATAAAAAATAAAAAAAAGCTTCTTTTTACTTTTTTGACTGTAGGGACATCATGCACAATGAATTTGTTCCTTCAGGACAAACTGACAACCTTGTGTTATGCAAGGATATCCTTAAAACTCTCAGGAGAAGATTAAATCGAGTGAGACCGACTGTACATGCAGACGAATGGACGCTGAATCGTGATAGCGTTCCATTTAACACAACCATTTCCTTCACGGATCTTGTCACCACAAAAGGCATTCCTGTTGTCCCACAGGAACCCTAGTCACCTGATCTGTGTCCCTGTCATGCATTTTCTGTTGGCGAAACAAAGAATTCCTTCAAAAGACGTCATTTGGGACTCTGGAAACATATTGAAGGCCGTAGGACTCAAAGCCTTTCGGCGCTGCTGCCAAGCCTGGGAAGAATGATTATACCGACGTAAATTTGCCGAAAGAAACTACTGTGTAGGAACCAATTCTCGAAAAAAAACCTTGGTAGACCAAAAATCAGTCACATTACTTTCCTAATATACCGACGATATTTCATATTTTTCATGTTATCTCAACCGAAAAATTTAAGTCTCAGTAGTAGATGTCACTTTCTACAATGAAGGCCGTTTCCAGTATTTCCAAGTTGAGGGCCTTAGCTACACATCAGCATCTCTTTAAAAAGTATATTGAGAGGAAACGTCAAAAACAATTACCGAAATGGCTTTTTTATATTTTTGTGGTGTTCATAAAACCAGCATTACACCTTATCGAAAGTGTGTAGTAATTGCTAAGACTGTGCTAAAGGTATTTCCATATCTGGACCATGATCGCATATGAGTTGGCTTTTAAAAAGCATGTTGTTAATATAGTTCAACAACAATTAACAAATCTTTTAAAAAACTTTTTCAAGGTGTTCAATGAGTCGCCCCCCATCCTCATGGTAATGCAAATTATCTAAAATGTGTTGGTATTACGGGAGTTAATCAGTCTTTTAAAGTAAAGTTTAGTATCTACATTCCAATAATATACCTTTTAGCACTTCTGTATGCAACGATTAAATAAAATCTATTTATATATTTACCTTCAAATAATTGTTTGAGTTGCAATGTTGTATATGTGACTTTATTGTTATTGTGGAACTAAAAAATTGGTACTCATGAATTAGATTTCTATAAATAAAATCTATTTATATATTTACCTTCGAATAATTGTTTGAGTTGCAATGTTGTATATGTGACTTTATTGTTATTGTGGAACTAAAAAATTGGTATTCATGAATTAGATTTCTATAAATAAAATCTATTTATATATTTACCTTCGAATAATTGTTTGAGTTGCAATGTTGTATATGTGACTTTATTGTTATTGTGGAACTAAAAAATTGGTACTCATGAATTAGATTTCTATAACGTCAAGCATGCAGTCTTCACCATGAAGTTAGCATCAATAAAACCTAGCTTCAGTATTATCACATAAACATAATATTCATTGCTAAGTGGCTTCCTTTACTTATGTGAGTATAAAGGATATTTTTCTCTTGTTTTGCATGAATTTATAACATCCCGAAATGAATCTTTTCAGAACACATTACAGAACTGATCACAGAATGAAATTTCAGTTAGGGATTTGGTGAGACGGCTACAGTTGTTTGCAGTGCATAGTAATACACAATGCGTAGGATACTTACATATTGTGATGTTTACATATTTAAATTGTAATTGTTTTCTGTCCTGCAGTGGTGATTAATTCCGGCACTGTCTAGCTTTGAGTGACATGGTATTGAAGAGCCTCAGAGATCGATTATTTTTCGTATGATGCAACATAACTACAGGAAAGTATTTAAATTGTTCTGTCTAATGTCTAATGCACTCCGTTTTATTATCGTCCCTTGCATTTCAAGTTACTTAATGCACTGTTGGAATATGTGCAGAGAAACCTTATCTTTCTGTGATTTCTAAAAATTCGGTAGAGGTTCACACTTAGTGTAGAGCCTATGTGATGTATATGTATTATTTGATTGTTTTAACCCTTTTAGTGTGTACTTCTCACTGTAGTATGTACACTCCTGGAAATGGAAAAAAGAACACATTGACACCGGTGTGTCAGACCCACCATACTTGCTCCGGACACTGCGAGAGGGCTGTACAAGCAATGATCACACGCACGGCACAGCGGACACACCAGGAACCGCGGTGTTGGCCGTCGAATGGCGCTTCCTGCGCAGCATTTGTGCACCGCCGCCGTCAGTGTCAGCCAGTTTGCCGTGGCATACGGAGCTCCATCGCAGTCTTTAACACTGGTAGCATGCCGCGACAGCGTGGACGTGAACCGTATGTGCAGTTGACGGACATTGAGCGAGGGCGTATAGTGGGTATGTGGGAGGCCGGGTGTACGTACCGTCGAATTGCTCAACACGTGGGGCGTGAGGTCTCCACAGTACATCGATGTTGTCGCCAGTGGTCGGCGGAAGGTGCACGTGCCCGTCGACCTGGGACCGGACCGCAGCGACGCCCAGATGCACGCCAAGACTGTTGGATCCTACGCAGTGCCGTAGGGGACCGCACCGCCACTTCCCCATCAAATTAGGGACACTGTTGCTCCTGGGGTATCGGCGAGGACCATTCGCAACCATCTCCATGAAGCTGGGCTACGGTCCCACACACCGTTAGGCCGTCTTCCGCTCACGCCCCAACATCGTGCAGCCCACCTCCAGTGGTGTCGCGAGAGGCGTGAATGGAGGGACGAATGGAGACATGTCGTCTTCAGCGATGAGAGTCGCTTCTGCCTTGGTGCCATTGATGGTCGTATGCGTGTTTGGCGCCGTGCAGGTGAGCGCCACAATCAGGACTGCATACGACCGAGGCACACAGGGCCAACACCCGGCATCATGGTGTGGGGAGCGATCTCCTACACTGGCCGTACACGTCTGGTGATCGTCGAGGGGACACTGAATAGTGCACGGTACATCCAAACCGTCATCGAACCCATCGTTCTACCATTCCTCACCGGCAAGGGAACTTGCTGTTCCAACAGGACAATGCACGTCCGCATGTATCCCGTGCCACCCAACGTGCTCTAGAAGGTGTAAGTCAACTACCCTGGCCAGCAAGTTCTCCGGATCTGTCCCCCATTGAGCATGTTTGGGACTGGATGAAGCGTCATCTCACGCGGTCTGCACGTCCAGCACGATCGCTGGTCCAACTGAGGCGCCAGGTGGAAATGGCATGGCAAGCCGTTCCACAGGACTACATCCAGCATCTCTACGATCGTCTCTATGGGAGAATAGCAGCCTGCATTGCTGCGAAAGGTGAATATACACTGTACCAGTGCCGACATTGTGCATGCTCTGTTACCTGTGTCTATGTGCCTGTGGTTCTGTCAGTGTCATCATGTGATGTATCTGACCCCAGAAATGTGTCAATAAAGTTTCCCTTTCCTGGGACAATGAATTCACGTTGTTCTTATTTCAATTTCCAGGAGTGTATTTACAGTGCGTAAGGGAATTTGTGTTATCGCTTGTGAACCCTCCTGGCATCTAGTGGAAGTTCGCTGCACCAGCTGTAGTTTTAGTTTGTTGTGAAATACAGCCTTCAGGATTGCGAGAAGTATATATCCCGACAAAAAGCGGTGTATTAATAGGTTATTCTGAATGATGGTAACCAATAATATAGTATCTGGAAGTGGCTTGGAAAGTATACTTCCTGTAAAATTAATCTGTCATTTGTGGTCCTTGGTAAGCGTACTTAGCACCAACAAAGTGGTATCCAAAAACATTTAGGAACATTTCTTACCACCTCTGTCTATTCCTGACATGTTGTGGTAGTACACTGCACAAGGTGTACTAAAACTACTACAACAATTAGTTTCTGTATGTCGTGGGATTAATACTGTTGTCAGATTACATTGCTTCCCTCCTGCAATATCCTTTATTGCATCCCTTATCAGCTCGTAGCTTTATCCAGTGACCAAGTTTCAAGGATTGTTTTCACGTTGTGGTAAGTTAACATTAATATCAGTAACAATTATTTTCAGAACAAAATAAAAACAGAAAACACTGTTTATGATTTTATTTGCGTGGAGTGGCGACACATAACAGCACTCAAAACGGAAGTGGGAAATCCATTTACAACCAATTTAAATACCTCACAAAGACGGGGTGGTGATATATGTACGAACTTAGTTTTTGGTCCTCTATCTAAAAAGTAAAGTTATTAAAAATAAGTACAGTACGTTTACCACATTCATAAAACGACAGCGAAATATTATGTTCGCTGAGGTGCTACAAAAAATGTGCCCGCGAAATAGTTAACACTGTGTATCAGTTAAATTTTATGGCTACTCATTTACGCTCCTTCGGTCATTTATTTAATTTTCGTGAGTTATTTTGGAGCATGTGTTGTCTGCGCTATCTGGAGCATACCTGTAGCCAATATACCCTTTGTGAATTTAGTGATCATGTGTGATTCAGATACTTAAATAATTCAGCTACATACTTGCTCTTTTTACTGTTATGTTTACGATAACAAGCCCCTTATGGAAAATAGTATAGATGACAATCCAATATGGTGAAGATATGATGCACGTGGTGGATACAACGAAGGCTATTGAAACACTTAGCAAGATGGACACATTTCTTTATCTAGGTTCTCGACTACAGGTAAGAGGATGAGCAAGCAGGAATCACAGTGATCTGAATGGATTCAGACACATCACTGATATTATTTGTGAGAACAAGATGCACATCCACATAAAATAAAAGAAATAAGGCACAACGGTGAAGATAGTTGCATTATGTGATACTGAGCGTAAGCTCACACCAAGGAGTTTTCAGGTTTCACTACATTATGAAAATTCGGATGCTGAGAAGACCATTAGCCATTTCCCGCTCGGCCATAGTAACAAGACAACAATCTGACAACTAACTGGAGTGGCTCCAATCAACGAAAAGATCCAAAAATGGAGCGTTCGGTGGTATGGACACATTATATAGTATCTACTTTAGTCATCAGCTTAGCCTATCGTCTCACTGTTGAAGACCACAACCAACGCGGAAGACCTTAACCGCATCGGATAGGTACTATAAACGTATATCTAAAATCAAGGAACATAAACCCACAGCTAGCGTTAGAACGTACGAAAAGGTGTACATTGTCCAAAAAAGCAGACCAAGCTCCAATGGGACTACGCTAAGAAGGAGTAGAAGAAGAAGTTGATGATGTTGGAAAGAGAGCACAACAGGAGGGTCTCGATATTAATGAGTAGAACAGGGGTCTGAACTAGAGAAATCACAAAAACAGTTTGTGAACGGCGAAAGCCTCAGGGGCGCGATAACGTTCTCCCACCGAAAAGTTTAATGACGGACAGTGAGAGGAACGAGGCAGCTGTTCGAAGAGAGATTCCCGAGGTAGCGGTACGGGTCACAACAGTAAAGGCAACTTCGGAGATGGCTTTCGCACGTATGAACAGGGAACGGGACAACTGTAGTGCGAAGGGAGTTTAGAAGAGCGCCACCAGAAATGAGGACGTTGCATGGAAAGTTTATATGCAACGAGATGCAATACGTCACACCGAGAGGGAAGGAGGTAATGCAGCGTATAATTAGCCTCGAAATTAGTAGAGGGAGAAATTGTAACCAAGGAATCAGAGTAGTTTCAGCTCCGCCCCGCAATGAAAGTAAGGTGAGGGGGAAAATATGGTGTGTTCTAGACAAAATACAAGAAGAGCTTCTGTGCTGCCACCTGAAGGATCACAGGAATATAATAGACGTTAATCCCCTGCAGGATGGTGTCAGGAAATGGAAAACCACCCATGATCGGTAAATCAACCAGCATATGTTGTGACCACCTCAGTGGACAAGTACGTTATAGGCACAATGACTGGTATAGCCATGGCTTCTGGTAATTTATGGTGGAGTGCCCTGTTAAAATGAATGAAGCAGATGGACTGCCTCATATGTCTCTATAACAGACTACGAAATTTTTGCACAGACATTCAGATGCAACTGGAATGTACTTGAAACAAAATCGGGATAGCCGGCCGGAGTGGCCGAGCGGTTCTAGGCTCTACAGTCTGGAACTGCGCAACCGCTTCGATCGCAGGTTCGAATACTGCCTCGGGCATGGATGTTTGTGATGTCCTTAGGATAGTTAGGTTTAAGTAGTTCTAAGTTCTAGGGGACTGATGACCTCACATGTTAAGTCCCATAGTGCTCAGAGCCATTTGAAACATTGGAACCAAAATCGTGACAGATATCACCAAAGGCCTGCTTGTAGGATGCTCTTTGCGTCCACAGTTCTGACATGTTGGCATAGAGTCATTAATAAACCAGCTTCATAGTACAGCAGACACTAGAGGCTGCGTAGCCTACGGAGATGATCTCCTAATTACAGTATCTGGCAGCACAAGCGCTAAATGAGTAGAGGATTTTAGTGAAGTTCTTGAAAGACTAAGTAGTTGGTGCACAGAAAACAGTTAACCGAAATCACCATACAAAAGAGATTTTATGTTAGCCCTCTAATTTTCGGATATGCGGCCGCGCAAATAAAATTTCTTCCGCCGATAGTTCTGGTGAATATTGTCCGGCCATCCATAGAACGTGCGGTAAGGCTGACGACAATATGCTATGCGCGTCCTTACATGCTCCACAGCGGCGGTGTTTCGTATGCGGGTCAAAGACGCTGGTCAGCAGCATTAAGATGCGCTTATATAAGCGCCGCCTGTGAAGAAAGCGTACAGAAATTCGATTCGCTTATTGACATATGTTCGGCGTAGATGAAACCATGACAACATCTCTGCAGTTTAGTTACCCCAAGAGCTGGGTTCTATGCTTTGTCCGAACAGAAACCACTATCTCCGTTTATTAAATTATTAGCTAATCTACATCGAGTGAAGTTGCAATCTTCGTAAGATAGCCTTAACACAGTTTTTCTCAAGAATATGACGGATCTTCGAGGAGAGAGCACTCACATAGGGCAAAACAGTAATTGATCTAAAGGAATTACTATCTTTTTTCCCATCACATAGTAGGTGAATAAGGATTGGTGTAAGTAATGAAAGAGAAAGCTATCTGGTAGAATTTTGCACACAGCATAACTTAATCATTGCTACCACTTGGTTCAAGAATCATAAAAAAAGGTTATATATATGGAAGAATCCTGGAGATACTAGAAGGTTTCAGATAGATTATGTAATTGTGTGACAGATATTTAGGAACCAGGTATTAAATTGTAAGACATTTCTAGGAGCACATGTGGACTCTACTGGTTATGAACTGTAGATTAAAACTGAAGAAACTGCAAAAAGGTGGGAATTTAAGTGGATGGGACCTTGATAAATTGACTACACCAGAGGCAATACAGAGTTTCGCGGATAGCATAAATGAAATATTGACATGAATGGAGGAAAGAAATACAGTAGAAGAAGAATCGGTAGCTTTGAGGGACGAAGTGGTGAAGGCAGCAGAGGATAAAGTACGTAAAAAGACGAGGGCTGGAAGAAATCCTTGGGTAACAAAGGAAATATTGAATTTAATTGATGAAAGGAGAAAATATAAAAATTCAGAAAATGAAGCAGGCAAAAAGGAATAGAAACGTCTCAAAAATGAGATCGATAGGAAGTGCAGAATGTCTAAGGAGGGATGGCTAGAAGATAAATTATAAGGATGTAGAGGCTTATCACACTAGGGGTAAGATAGATACTGCCTACAGGAAAATTAGCGAGACCTTTGGAGAAAAGAAAACCACTTACATGAATTTCATGAGTTCAGATGGATCCCAGTTCTAAGCAAAGAAGGGAAAGCAGAAAGGTGGAAGGAGTAGATAGAGACTCTATACACGGGCGATGTACTTGAGGACAATATTATGGAAATGGAAGAGGATGTAGATGAAGATGTAATGGGAGATACGATACTGTGTGAAGAGTTTGCCAAAGCACTGAAAGACCTATGCCGAAACAAGGCCCCGAGAGTACACAAAATTACATTAGATCTACTGACGACCTTGTTAGAGCCAGTCCTTACAAAACCCTACCATCTGGTGAGCAAGATGTGTGAGACAGCGAAATACCCTCAGTCTTCAATCCCAGTGAAAGCAGGTGTTGACAGATGTGAAAGTTACCAAACTATCAGTTTAATAAGTCACAGCTGCAAAATACGTGGGGCATATAAGAATGATCCACAAGTCATAATTCTTCCCGACCAAGGAACCTACACGCTACCTGACGGGACATGGCCCAAATCCTTCTTTAATGCAGAAAATACAACCAGACATTACAGGCCCTTGTGAATATGGAGCAGTTGTCACACTTGAACACATCGTGTGAGAATGTTCCACTACACAAAACGTTGCAGACTACGATAGTTGGTTATGGAATAGTCGATGATATAACAAGGAAAGAAGAAGTGTGGCACAAGTGGCATTTGCTGACAATGAAAATGCACACATCATGAAAAAAAAGCGTCATTTTGGTTCCCAGAATTCCGAACCTATACAGAAAATTGGAATAGAAATCAACATAAACATTATTTCCATCGTTTTTATTTCTCATGAAACCCAAGCTTCGTATATTGTACTACTGTATAGCGAGACGTTCAGTGGTGGTGGTCCAGACTTTTGTACACACCGGTACCTCTAATACAAAGTAGCACACCCTCTTGCATTGATGCATGCCTGTATTCGTCGTGGCATACTGTCCACAAGTTCATCAGCGCACTGTTTATTCAGGTTGTCGCACTCCTCAACGGCAATTTGCCGTAGATCCCTCAGAGTGGTGATGGATCACGTCATCCATCCCTTGTTAGTCTATATCCCATACATGTTTGGTAGTGTTCATGTCTGGAGAACATGCTGTCCACTCTAATCAAGCGATTTCGTTATTCTGAAGGATGTCATTCACAAGATGTGCACGAAGGATGCGCTACTTGTAGTCTATGAAGACGAATGCCTTGTAAACATGCTGCCCATTATGGTTGCACTATTAGTCGGAGGAAGGCATTCACGTATCGTACAGCCGTTACATCGCCTTCCACGACCATGAATGCCATACGTCGGCCCCACATAATCCACCTCAAAACAGCAGGGAACCTCCACGTTCCTGTAGTCAGTGGACAATGTGTCTAAGGAGTTCAGCCTGACCACGTTGCCTCCAAACATGACTCCGGCGATTCTCAGTTTGAAGGCTTATGCGACACACAACAGTGAAGAGAACATGATGCCAGTCTGGAGCGAACTATTCGGCAAGTTATGAGGTCCATGTGTACCGCGCTGCATGGTATCGTGGTTGCAAACATGAACCTCGCGTTGGTCGTCGTGAGAGAAGTTGTGCATCATGTAGCCTATTACGCACAGTTTGAGTTGTAACACGACGTCCTGTTGCAACACGAAAAGCATTATTTAACATGGTGGCATTGCTGTCAGGGTGCCCCCGTGCCATAATCCGTAGGTCGCGGTCGCGCACTGCGCTAGTAACCCTTCCTCGGCCTGAGCGAGGCATATCATCGACAGCTCCTGTCTCTTTGTATCTCCTGCATGTCTGAACAACATAGTTTTGTTTCACTCCGACACACCTGGACACTTCCCTTGTTGATAGCACTTCCTGGCACAAAGTAAGAATGCGGACGCGATCAAACCGCGGTATTGACCGTCTAGGCACGATGGAACTACAGACTACATGAGCCGTGTACCTCCTTCCTGGCGGAGTGACTGTATATGATTTGCTATCGGACACACTTCTTCCAACGGGAGCAGCTCATGCATGGCTGTTTACACCTTTAGGCACGTTTAGTGACCTATCTGAACAGTCAAAGTGACTATATGTGTCATACGGAATCCACAGTCAACGTCTGTGTTCAGGATTTCTGGGAACCGGAGTGATGCAAAACTTTTTTTGATGTATGTATTAGCATATGAACTGCAAGCATACACTGGCTAGAGACAACAAGGAAAAGGCCACATATGAAGACGACGATTTGTACCATAGCAGAACATCCAACTACAGCAACTTATCACAAGGATGGAGGAGATGAGCCTCGGGGATTATTCCCTGGCAGTCACCACCCAATCTATACAACTTGGGTGGCAGTAGCAGGGTCCCTATGAAACCTGAGCTGTGCCTCAGTCTGCCAGGGGTCACTATCAAGACAAATGAAAAATCTAGCTTGGTTGTGCGACGGGTGAGAGTAGTCTAATCTAGTGTTGTGTTAATGTAGTATAGTGCTGCAAAGTGTTCTGTTGTATAGTAATGCAGTCAAAAATCACAAATTACAAAATTTTTGATGTCTCAAAGCAGCACAGTACAAAAGGCAGATAGCATGTAACTATGGATTCCAAACTAACATACGGTTAATATCTATGTGGCAAATGGCCAAATGGTAGCCGGGAGCTGTGGCCGAGCAGTTCTAGGCTCTTGAGTCCGGAACCACGCTGCTGCTACGGTCGTAGTTTTGAATCCTGCCTCAGGCATGGATATGTGGGATGTCCTTAGATTAATTAGGTTTAAGTAGTTCTAAGTCCAAGGGATTTATGACCTCAGATGTTAAGTTCCATAGTGCTTAGAGCCATTTCTACATCTACATCTACATCCATACTCCGCAAGCCACCTGACGGTGTGTGGCGGAGGGTACCCTGAGTACCTCTATCGGTTCTCCCTTCTATTCCAGTCTCGTATTGTACGTGGAAAGAAGGATTGTCGGTATGCTTCTGTGTGGGCTCTAATCTCTCTGATTTTATCCTCATGGTCTCTTCGCGAGATATACGTAGGAGGGAGCAATATAATGCTTGACTCTTCGGTGAAGGTATGTTCTCGAAGTTTAACAAAAGCCCGTACCGAGCTACTGAGCGTCTCTCCTGCAGAGTATTCCACTTGAGTTTATCTATCATTTCCGTAACGCTTTCGCAATTACTAAATGATCCTGTAACGAAGCGCGCTGCTCTCCGTTGGATCTTCTCTATCTCTTCTATCAACCCTACCTGGTGCGGATCACACACTGCTGAGCAGTATTCAAGCATTGGGCGAACAAGCGTACTGTAACCTACTTCCTTTGTTGTCGGATTGCATTTCCTTAGCATTCTTCCAATGAATCTCAGTCTGGCATCTGCTTTACCGACGATCAACTTTATATGATCATTCCATTTTAAATCACTCCAAATG
Organism: Schistocerca gregaria; assembly: GCF_023897955.1. NCBI lineage: Eukaryota > Metazoa > Arthropoda > Insecta > Orthoptera > Acrididae > Schistocerca > Schistocerca gregaria. The sequence goes on along the minus strand of NC_064925.1, from coordinate 413,772,197 downwards.
CGTACTCCCAGATAATTTATGGAATTAACTGCTTCCAGTTGCTGATCTGCTATTTTGTAGCTAAATGATAAGGGACCTATCTTTCTATGTATTCGCATCAACTTACACTTGTCTACATTGAGATTCAATTGCCATTCCGTGCACCATGCGTCAATTCGCTGCAGATCCTCCTGCATTTCAGTACAATTTTCCATTGTTGCAACCTCTCGATACACCACAGCATCATCTGCAAAAAGCCTCAGCGAACTTCCGATGTCATCCACCAGGTCATTTATGTATATTGTGAACAGCAACGGTCCTATGACACTCCCCTGCGGCACACCTGAAATCACTCTTACTTCGGAAGACTTCTCTCCATTGAGAATGACATGCTGCGTTCTGTTATCTAGGAACTCCTCAATCCAATATCACAATTGATCTGATAGTCCGTATGCTCTTACTTTGTTCATTAAACGACTGTGGGGAACTGTGTCAAACGCCTTGCGGAAGTCAAGAAACACGGCATCTACCTGTGAACCCGTGTCTAAGGCCCTGTGAGTCTCGTGGACGAATAGCGCGAGCTGGGTTTCACACGACCGTCTTTTTCGAAACCCATGCTGATTCCTACAGAGTAGATTTCTAGTCTCCAGAAAAGACATTATACTCGAACATAATACGTGTTCCAAAATTCTACAACTGATCGACGTTAGAGATATAGGTCTATAGTTCTGCACATCTGTTCGACGTCCATTCTTGAAAACGGTGATGACCTGTGCCCTTTTCCAATCCTTTGGAAAGCTTCGATGCAGTAACCGCTTTATGATCGCTGATTCCCTGTTCTGCATTAACTGATTCAAATAGTTCGGGTCTGTTTGTCACCAGAAGGTCTAATATGTTATCGCCACGAGTCGGTTTTCTGTTTAACTGCTCAAGGTAGTTTTCAGATAAAGCACTTAAAAATATTTCACTGGATTCTTTGTCCCTGCCACCCGTTATGAACGATTGAGTCTCCCAGTCTATATCCGGCAAATTAAAATCTCCACCCAGAACTATAACATAGTGGGGAAATTTTCCAAATTTTCCTTCAGGTGCTGAGCCACAACAGCTGTTGAGCCCGGGGGCCTATAGAGACATCCAATTACCATGTCTGAGCCTGCTTTAACCGTGACCTTCACCCAAATCATTTCACAATTCGGATCTCCGTCAATTTCCTTCGATACTATTGTACTTCTTATCGCTATAAACACGCCTCCCCCTTCACTGTCCAGCCTATCTCTGCGGTATACATTCCAATCAGAGTTTAGGATTTCATTACTGTTTACGTCTGGTTTCAGCCAACTTTCTGTTCCTAGTACTCTATGGGCTTTGTGACCGTTTATTAGTGAGAGCAGTTCTGGGACCTTTCTATAGACGCTCCTGCAGTTTACTATTAGCACATTGATATTGTTATTCCTTGTTGCATTTTGCCTACTCCTGCCTTGCCGCGTCTCTGGAGGCGTCTTGTCGCGCCTAGGGAGGGAATTCTCTAACCTAAAAAAAACCCATGTGCACTCCACACGTACTCCGCTACCCTCGTAGCCGCTTCGGCGTGTAGTGCACGCCTGACCTATTCAGGGGGACCCTACATTTCTCCACGCGATAGCGGAGGTCAAGAAATTTGCACCCCAGCTCTCCGCAGAATCGTCTGAGCCTCTGGTTTAAGCCTTCCACTCGGCTCCAAACCAGCGGACCGCGATCGGTTCTGGGAACGATACTACAAATAGTTAGCTTTTAAGCTAAAGGTTAGAAAACAGATTTGCTTTTCAAACTTACTATTTACTGAATTTCATATTTCATACAGACTTTCAATTAATATTTTATGCAGATATTTAATGTAGATTATTCCAACCTACATAAGACAATGATTAGTTACACTAACACATCTGCAATTATGTTAAAATATTACGCGCAATGTTCATGTCAATTCATGTGAAACATCTGGTTCACTGTTGTATTTAGGTAAAATACGAGAGAAAACACGAGATAAATCACTAAAAACACATAAATAAGTGTCCTTTTTGTACTGTATGGAGATGAGCAAGTGGTACTCAGCACTGGTGCACAGCCTACTCCTTCCTAATACCACCAACATGGCAGCAGTGGTTAACGTACACAGCCGCCATACGGTGGCGACAGCAGCGCCATATGCTCTCACATCATACCACTACATAATGTTTCACTTTCTAAACCTTCAATCGTGTGTGTGTATATATGGTCTTTACTATGGAGGGTAATTCGCATTCGGGACCCTGTATTTACTACCGCATACGAATTTTAAAACTGATTTGAACCGGAACTACACAGGCTACTTGAATTTGTTCTTAGAAACTTCTCCATCGTCCTGAAACTGTCATCATTGGGATCTACAGTGCCAGATCAAACTATAGCGATAGTGGACTACGTGCCATTGGTGCAAATGGTTTAAAACGCTCTAAGCACTATGGGACTTAACATCTAAGGCCATAAGTCCTCTAGAACGTAGAACTACATAGACCTAACAAACCTAAGGACATCACACACATCCATGCCCGAGACAGGATTGCGACCGTAGCAGTTGCGCGGTTCCGGGCTGAAGCGCCTAGAAGCGCTAGGCCACCGCGGGCGGCCTACGTGGCATTAAGAAAAACTTATTACCCCAATTCTTCGCAAATATGGTTGCAGCTGTTCTCGTTTATAACAGCTTATATCACATCATCATCTTCACTTCTAGATTTTCAAAGAGAGATGATTAATTAATTTTACTCAGGAGGAAAACAATAATACTGAGAATGAACATTGCAGTAACTTATTTTGTATAGTTAGTACGATACTATTGTACTGTCAGAACAGGTCGTCGCTCTTTAGTTTGGGTACCAGCGGAATTTGTCAACAATGACATATCCTAGGTCATCAGGCGAGCAGTTGCGTAGCAACATTGCGATTCCGAATCGTATTGCGTAAACACATTGTCTGTGCTTGCGTGATTTTTGTTGTGCTATTCGTTTTGCGTCTTCTTTGTGAGAAAAGCTCATTAACTGAATATCTGAAGTGCTTTTCGTGAAAAGTCTTCCAACAGAAGAACTTCCAAAGCCAGGGTTGGGTGTGACGCAGTACGGAACCGTAAGTGAACATCGACATCTTTTCTTCTTCATCTATTTTCAAGACTAATATCTTTTGCCGTTAATGTCACTCTAAATTACTGCTGCTGAGCGCTTTGCACAAACATGAAATCCCTTGTAGTTGATTTTATTTGGATGTCTAATGACACCAGCTACATTGTAACGAAAAATGGAAAAAAAAGATTCCAGTGATCCGACTTGAGCTTTAGCCTATGAGAGCAGAGTTGCAAAATCGTGGGCACGATTTCGGTAGCTCATGTAACCTGCTGAACTCTCTATATCCTTCAAATTCTGAAAGGTGTATATGTACATCATCAAGAGTGTTTAGGGGCTACGTGTCGGCTATATTCTGCGTCATATTACCATAATGTATCGCTTTTTATGTCCTACATGTTCTAGAGATTGCCAAGGCTCTTTATATTGTTCATAGTCGACGAGGACAAAAAAAGCGAGGTGAAAATTGATATTGTTGAAAATTTGTGCTAGGTGGTAGCAGGGACTGATATGAATATTATACTTAAAAGTCCAGATGGGCGAGATGTGCGCTACAGCGTATGGAAGGGAGATGGCATGGGATGTGGTGGGGAAGAGAGGGGTTTGGGTTCAAGATAAGTTTTTTATTTAACTTAAATAAATAGAAATGAGTTGCTTCAAGCAAAAATGTTTTTCTGTAATCAGTAAGCTACATTAAATTTGTTAGGAAAATTGTCCTATTCAGTACTCTGTAGCAGGGTGGTGGTGGTGTGTAGATGGCACACACGTGAGAGAATGTAGTTGTCTGGTATTTGATCAAACTCTTCCCTCTTCGTTAGTCTGCAAACTGAAGCGCTACCGGCTAAACCGCCACATTTGACCACGGTTTTATTACGTCGCTTTCTGGCTCTCTATTTGTCCGTCTGTATCTCTCCCCCCTCCCCCCCCCCCCCCCCCCATCGCTCTCTATCTCTCTCTCATACACTTACAGGCACTTCGTTGCAGAATGAGAGCGTGGCATTTATTTAGCTAAAAAGGGCCTTGCCACCAAAAGGCATATGCCTAGTTTCCAATCTGTCAGCGGTGAACACCATTAAAAATTTGACTTCATTATACATTCCACAGTGGATGGTACTCTGAGGGGTCGCACAGATTCCGATCAAGTGGACGAGCATGTGTTCTCCTTTACATTGTCTGTCTGTGTATCTCTATTATTTGCCCACTTTGGTACAAAAGTACATTCACAGTGTAGGTAGCTCTGTGAAGTTGGTAACTGAGTAGTGAATGATGCGAAGTGAAGGCGACCAAACATGGGTTGGACGTAGGCAGCTGACCACGTACGAGCAACGAAATCAAAAGCGAAACAGATTGTAAACTTCAGAATGCAACATGGGGGCTGGACAGAGTAAAATGAAATCCATCTGCTACAAAGGAAAATAATATTCTGTGTATGTTCGCGCACATCACATTTTGTTCCAGTAGAATCCAAGCACAAGAAACGTGTTTCGGCTGTAAATGTTTTGACAATTTTCAAGCAATCAGTGCTTTCGTGAAATCTTTTATGTTTGCAGGAAGCTATGGAAAATATTGTAAGGATAATTTGTTTAGAATGTGTTTTAGGAAGCGCATCGGTGACGTTGATGTGTGTTCCTGAAGTTTTATTACAAGGAAATGGTGCACATACGTAATGGAATTAAGGACTCCACTATTCATCTGTTGTGTGGCAGTGGAAATGAGTTACCGTTTATTGCTTCTAACCTCTAAATAAGTATGTTTGGATTTTGAATGTTGTTAGTTACATTAATTGTTCACTACTGTATAGTTAATATCTGTGATTACGTGTCACAGATTTTTACGTTTTTCGACCTTATGTTAAAAAGTATTCTCTATTGACTGATTATGTCTGACCTCTGGATGCATGAATAATATTCGAAATTGCCATTAATATGGCTCAAATATTTGGATGCCGTTAGTATTAAATTTACCCCTCTTTGTCCCTCGTTTCCGAATATCTGATATACGTAACTGACCTACGAATAGTGTGGAAATCCTCACGTCTCCGAGAAATTCGTATCATCACACAATATTTCACGTTCTAAACATACAAACTTGTGTACATGTTCTTTAATAAGGACCTTAATGCTCTCAGGTTACGCAATATATACTGCCTCATGCGCATTACGATTTTGTTTCGAAACGCAGCTGAACCTTCTGCACGTCTGTCATTGTAATAAATGTGTCGTCTTTTAGTATTATAGTTGCCTCTTGAAATCATTGCATCTTACTTCACAGTTTCTTTCGACGATCGTCGTATTCTGACTACATCTTAATTTTATTCAGGCTTTAAGAAAGGGTCATCTGCCCATCGCAGCGTACCATAGACGCACTCAGGGCGTCGGTTTATAAATGTCAAAATTTCGTGTTAAGTGTCTGATGCAAACATATTTCGCTGAGCTGCTTTCCCAATGTTATTCAAACTTGAAAAGATGTGAATATTCGGATATGTTCGCATTCATAAGTAGTTGCCACTATCATTTCACAGTACATTAAAGTATGATTTCAGGTACTCCTGTGGCTAAAGGACACGTTGTAATCATCGAGGAAATAATTATATGATATGTGCAAGTCAGCTGCTTGTTTTTAAAACAAATTTATTACACAGTTCTCCAGGCACAAACGGGTAGGTGATCGAAAAATTATCGGCTTCTGCCAGCATATTAAGCTCATTTTGGGATATTTTCAATATTCTCAACATTTCTCGGCTCTGTCAGCATCTGTATAAACATTTATGTTAAATTAACAACAACCTCAGATGCAATGTTTACCTAGATTTACCTTGGTTTCAGTTGGGATAACCCAATCTTCTTCAGAATAAAAGGAACTACGATTCGTCCGTAATGGACAACGACGAAAACTAAAAACTATAATATAGTAATACATCGTCATATTGCAATAACTTATCCGTTGTTCCCGTACTATAACGATGTATTACTATTTATAGTTTTTAATTCTTGACGTTGTCCGTTATGGACAAGTCGTAGTTCCTTTTATTATGAAGAAGGTTGGGTTATCCCAACTAAAGTCTAGGTAAATCTAGGTAAACATTGCAATGTAGGTTGTTATTAATTAGGAATCAATATTTTCAGTAAATGCTATTCCTTTACCTCGCTTAATTATTCAACGAAAAATTTGAGGGTGTAAGTTTAAAGCTGAAACTAACGTGGTCATCAAGGAAAGTGACAAATTTCATAGCTTATAAGATATGCACATCTGAACTGCAGTTGATTTGGGAATTTGTGGGCTTGGCAGATCAGACACATATTATACGTATGGTCAGTAAACTGTCTGGATGCAGTCGATGGTAATCGTCGCTATTTGACGTAGATCCCAGAGGAATTTATGAACAATGAAATGTCAAACAACATTAGGTGTACAGTTGCATAGCAACATTGCGATTTTGAATCGTGTTGCGTAAACATATTGACTGTGCTTACGTGATTTTCGTAGTGCTGTTCTTTGTGCTCTAGAGCTTCTTTTCGGTGAGACAAGTACATTAATTGAGCTTGTCGAGAAAGGTCTTCCGCCAAAAAAACTTACAAAGCCAGCGTTGGATTGACGCAATACGGAACCGTATGTGATTAGTCAACATCTTCTCTCGGTCATCTCTTATCCACGCTAACCTTCTTTGCTGTACATGTTACTGTAATCTACTGCTGCTGAACGCTGTAGCTCACGCCTCAGATCACTTTTATTTGGTTTTACTTTGGATGTTTAATCACACCAGCTACATTCTAACGAGAAAGACAAAAGAAATTCTTTCAAATGCGACTTGAGATTCAATTTACGAGAGTACTTTGACTAAATCGTGGCCATGATTTCGGTAAGTCATGTAGCCTGCGGAGCTCTATACATTCTTTAAATTCCGGAATTTTTTTTATTTTCATTTTCGAGATGATTTATTGACTTTGTGCCGACATTATTCTGCATCGTATTAGCATACTGAATCATGGTATGTCTTAAATCTGGTATTTATTATCAAGATTGTGTATATTGGTCTAGACAGGCGGACTGCTTTGAGAAAAAGTGCAATCCAGTGTTCAGTTAAGCTGCATTATAATTTCGTAAGAAAATTGTCCTGTTCAATTCTCTGGAGAAGAATTATTCTTAGTGTTGCAGCGGTTAAAAAATCGTAGATTATTGAAAATAATAATTGGCGTTTTAAAATTAATGTTTATTGTTAAACGGAGGGGATAAAGGAACTTATTAAATGGATGTCGCTTGTCAAAGTGCAATATAACGTTGTTAAGGGATAAATTATGTTCTGGTACTGTAACAGGGTGGAGGAGTGTGGGCGGATGCTACACACGTGAGGGAACGGAGGCCGCTGGCATGTCGTCAAACTCTTCCGTCTTCGTTAGTCTGCAAACTGAGGCGCGGCCAGCCGTTTCTCCATTCTCTCTCTACCCTACTATGTCACGAGTCATTAAACTAAAAGCCGCCACTTTTAACGATGGTTGTATTAGGTCACTTGCTGGCCGTCTATCTGTATCTCTCTCTACAGTTACAGTTACAGTGTACCGAGCTCATTGGTGGCGTTGTGAAGTTGGTAACTGAGTGGTCAATGAAGCAAAGCGAAGACGACCAAACATCTGTCGGACGTCAGTAGCCAAGAGGTAAAGAGCAACGGAAACAAAAACGAAAAACATTGCAACCTTTACAATGCAACGTAAGGGGAGGAGAGGTTCAAAAAGTTCCAACTGCTACCAAATTATATGGAAGTAAAATAATGTTCATTGTCAGCTGGCGCACATCACGTTCTGTTCCAGTAGAAATCGTGTATAAGAAACGTGTTGCTGTTATAGAAGTTTTGCCCATTTTGAAGAAATCAGGATATACCTGAGATCTTTTAGGTTTGGTGGAAACTGTGGATAATTTGTTACAGAAAGTTTTTAGACGTGCTTATGAACTCGGTGTGTCTTTCTTATTGTTTTACTGCAAGAATATGGTGTAGATATGTAAGGGAATTGCTTAAGGTGTCTACTATTTACATGTCGCGTTGCAGCGGAAAGGAGTTGGGGTTTACTGATTCTTGCCACAAAAATACGTATTTTTTTGATTCTGGTTGCTGATAATTACATTACATACGGGTACTGTTGTATGGATAATATCTTGTGATTTCGCATCCACTAATTTATAGGTTTTCTATCATCATGTCAAAAGTATGCACCATTTATTGTTTCAGTCTTACTTTTGGGTGCATGAATAGTATTCGACATTTCCGTTAATTTGTATCGAAGATCTCCCTCGTGTTATTAGTAACTCTGCACCCAATTTTAGCAAATTTCATGAACGTAACTGACCTAGGAACTGGCTGCACTGAATCACGTCTGTAACACTTTCGTGCCATCACGTTGTAAGTGTTCAAACATGTGTGTACATGCTCTTTAATAAGGGTCTTAATTCTCTTAGGGAACCATTATTTACTACAGTATGCGCATTTTGATTCTGTTCCGGAACACAGCTTCGCCTTCTGCATGCATTCCTCCATAATTAATTCACCGTCGTTTTGAATGTGTCTTCCTTGCTAACTACGGTGGCTCCTTGACACCATCGCTTTCGTTTTTTAGTTTCTTTCGACGCTTACTCCATTCCGTCCTAATTTTATTCAAGGTCTAAAGGGACGTATCTGCTTATCCTGACGACCCACAGACCAACTCAGTGCGTCGGTTTATAAATCTCAGAAGTTCTTGGGAAATGTCTGATGCAATCGTATTTCGTACAACTATTAGTTCAGTGTTACTGAAACTTCACAAGACGTGACTGTTTCGTATCTGTTCATATTCACAAGTAGTTACCACTCGCATTTCACCGCATATTGAAAAAAATTATCTAAGGTATCGGTCTGTCAAAAATATATGTTGTAGTCGTGTAGGTCGACGTCTTGCTTTGAAAGCAAATTTATTGCACAATTCTGTAGGCATCTGCGGGTACTGTGTGCGGCTACACACAATTATAAAGACTTCTATCAACACATTATCTTCGATTTGAAAATATTTTCAAATACACATTATTCTTTTATCTTGCTTAGTAGGGAAATAATGAATCTGATTTTAAAATGTTTAATTCGATACTAATATTATCATTGATGAAGGTTACGAAGACAGATAAGCCACGTATTAGCAATGGCTAGTAAAGCGCTGCGGTACAGTGAGGAGCTATCTAAGTTTTTTAGTGTGGGTCTTAGACAATTTTTTCAAAAATGAAATATCGCACAACACGAGGGGGTCGATGAGAGGCAACATTGCGATGGCGTATCGTGTGGCATAAACATATTGTATGTGATTTTGTGATTTTCGTAGTGCTATTTTTCGTACTGTAGTGCTTCTTCTTGGTGAGAAAAGGACATTGACTGAATATTTGAACTGTTTTTTGAGGACCGTCTTTAGATAGGGAAACGTTACAAGATAGCGTTTGGTGGGACACTATACGAAACAGTAAGTGACGAGCCAACATCTTGTTTCCGTCATCTCTTATCCGTAATATCATCATTTGCTGTTGACGTCGAGTGTAAACTAATGCTGCTAATCGCTGTGATCTCAAATTTGAAATCGTTCGTATCTATCTTTATTCAGATGTTTATTCGAGCAGGTGTGTTTTACCGAAGGAAACGATCCTTTCCGGTGATCAGATTTGATATTCATACTTCGAGAGTAGTTTCACAGTATTGTCGGGCATGGTTTCGGTAATTGATGTACCCCCGGAATTATTTGCATTCGGTGAATGCCGATAGTTTTTTGTTTCCATTATCAAGTGAATTTAGTGGCTAGCTAGCGACGTTGTTTTAGGACATATTAGAATACTATATCATGTTACGTACTGCATATAGTGTAGACCATAAAGGTTCTTTATTTTGTTCAGCATGATTCACCAGCAGCAAATATATGTACACAATTAATTTTTGCTGGTCTGCAACATGGGTGTATCCTGCGAGAAGAAGATGCGGCAACTTTGCCTCCCTATGAACTAACTGATACCTTGTATCGCCAGCGAGACAGAAAATAAAGTCAGAATAAGATTGAAGAATCACAGTTATTGGGTGCTGTGAAGTGGCATGAATCGTGAAGTCTGTCGTTCTACAAACTAATATGAGTTGCCTACATCTCGTCCCCACGGCCCTATTTTTGCAGACGTTCTACATACACATCTGCTCTGTAGTGTAAATAAATGATATTTGATTGTGGTGTATAAGCAGCAAACGAAAAAACATGAATTTCGTTCATGTAATGGTTACATCCACGTCCAGTCGGTTTAGCTGTTGCTGAATCTTACAGCTAGTATGATCGCGGTCCATGAGACTTATTTGTCCTGGCTCTCCGTCCACAGGCAGCGTTGAACATCATTCATGCTCTCGATTCCGCTGAGGCTTGCAGACACAAGTGGTCAGTCGCGAAAAGTCGCGGAACCACGAACCCCTCAATAGATGTCCCACACAATTCGGATGATATGTCAGGAACAAAAGAGATTCAAGTGCCTCGACATACGACATGGGAGGTTCGCCAGTAGCTATTTAGCATTTTATTTAACAGCGAGTACAGTTGCATGCGCTTTTTTGCTTTAGAAGAGAACTATCCTGTCTTGACAGTATATTTTAGGGTAAGGCAACGGTTAAAGAAGATGAAAGAATTTAATTAGAGATGCTATAATGTTCGTAGATTATGAAAATGCTTTTGAGAAATACAATAGACGAGTGATACGTTACATCCTGCAAACAAAGGTTACCCGGTTCGTCTAATCAACTCATTTGAAGCTGTTACAAATGGCCAAAAATTATGATGGAGAATAAAGAACTTGTGTAAATAAACAACAATAAAACAGAATTAGACAAGTATGTAACCTGTCTCCAGCTCTTTTCAACTTCTACGTGGGTGATCTAGTCAGTGCTTGGAAAGGCATCAGCTGCGGCATAAAGATCCACAGGGAGAAATGTTTTAATACTCTGCTATAAGCAGATGCTCAAATGACGAGAGTTCAGTAATGAAATTAAAAACTACGGTCCTAAATTAAACGCAAAATAATTTGTGCAGGCTAAATGAGATTTTTCCGTAGTGTTATAGCGTGAATGTGGAAATAGTGCCTTATATGTAGAGATAAAGAATAAATTAAAAGTTGATTTAGGGTGTAAAAAAAAAGACCTTAACAGCAAAAGATGGCGGGGTTATATTTCAGTACTGTTTATCTTAGCCTGCTGTAGTAAGTTGACAGCAATCCAGCTTCCAGTGATGCTGAAGTCGACTGTTAAGCACTGATTAGTAATCTCAGCTTGGGCTTTCTGGGGTAGGGATTCTGAGGGTATTAGATTAGGAAATGGCACACTTAAAGTAGTATAGAAGTTTTGCTATTTGGGGAGCAAAATAACTGATGATGGTCGAAGTAGAGAGGATATAAAATGTAGACTGGCAACGGCAAGGAAAGCGTTTCTGAAGAAGAGAAATTTGTTAACATCGAATATAGATTTAAGTGTCAGGAAGTCGTTTCTGAAAGTATTTGTATGTAGTGTAGCCATGTATGGAAGTGAAACATGGACTACAACTAGTTTGGACAAGAAGAGAATAGAAGCTTTCGAAATGTGGTGCTACAGGAGAGAAGTTTGTGGCACAACTTGACTAGAAGAAGGGATCGGTTGGTAGGACATGTCCTGTTGCATCAAGGGATCACAAATTTAGCATTGGAGGGCAGCGTGGAGGTTAAAAATCGTAGAGGGAGACAGAGAGATGAATTCACCAAGCAGATTCAGAAGGATGTAGGTTGCAGTAGGTATTGGGAGATGAGGAAGCTTGCACAGGATAGAGTTGCATGGAGAGCTGCATCAAACCAGTCTCCGGATGAAGGCAACAGCAACAACATCATACTTGCCAAGTTCCTTGTCGCAGTGGTTCCTGTCAGATCCCCGAAGTTTACTGCTGTCGAGCTGGTCTAACACTTGGATCGGTGGCCACCCGGTATGCAGAGCGCAGTTGGCAAACGGGGTGCACTCAGCCCTTGTGAGGCAAGCTGAGGAGATACTTGATTGAGAAGCAGCGGCTCGCCGGCCAGAGTGGTTGAGTGGTTCTAGGCGTTAGAGTCTGGAAACGCAAGACCGCCACGGTCGCAACTTCGAATCCTGCCTCGGGCATGACCGTGTGTGATGTCCTTAGTTTAGTTAGGTTTAAGTAGTTCTAAGTTCTAGGGGACTGATAACCTCATAAGTTAAGTCCCATAGTGCTCAGTGCCACTTGAACAAAGCAGCGACTCCGGTCTAGTAAACTGTCATACGTCCGGGAGAGCGGTGTGCTGACCACATGCCCCTCCATATCCGCTTCTAGCGACGCCTGTCGGCTGAGTATGACACGGCGGCCGGTCGGTAACTTGGTGCTTCCTGGCCTGTTCGGATGGAGTTTAGTTTTTAGACTCCTATACTTGAGTTAAGACGTGTTTATCAACTTACTGAGGATCTGTATGTTGCGTTGAGCTCGTTTCATGGTTTCTTAGGATTTACCTTTAACATTACATCACCAGAAAAGCACCACTTTCAAGCACGTTCCTGTTAGATCGCTTCCTTGTCTGTGAACCTTTTCGGTACAGGTTCCACAATTGATTCTAAATCAACTTAAAGGAGACGTAGAGTCTTCAAACTTCCAGCATTGTTCAGACATACCTGGTAAAGCAATATTAGCTCACTATCTTGTCTGGCGTGTTGCGGAGGGTACTTTATATACCACTGCCATCTGCCCCTTTTTCTGACCCAGTCGCGAATGGCCCGAGGGAACGGTAGGTGGTAATCCACCGTGGGAGGTCAGATGTATCCACTTTTTTTCCCACACGGTCATATCCTTAGGTAAACGTAGGAGAAAGCAACAGGTTTTGCAAGTAAGGTGAACATAAACTACAATAATCCTGAAATATATCATAGACTCCGTTTAAATTTCACCAAAATGTAATTTTAACTCTTTTAAAGCCATATAGAGCGCAAATAACTCAATGCTACCTCACGCAACTATTCCTTCTAGTCGATAGATCAAGCTATCCGATACATGCTTTACATTCGTCCGTTTGCCACAAGTACCTTGTCCTCTTTTGGCGCAATTTATGGGCAAATTGGTGGTAGACTCTTTGCATGTGGAAGTGGCTTTAATATGGCAGGGCAAAGAATTTGTGGAAATTTGTACAGAGAGCCAAATAAGTATCGCAACAGTAACTAATGAGAACCGTTATTTGTGAAGAACAGTGAAGAACGTGAAGAACAGAGAAAGAAACGGAAAAGAAAAAGGAAAACGTACTTCGTTGGTAACTATAAAGCTGTGTTCTGTCCCATGAAATCATGCGTACTGTTCGGACATTGTTCTAAAATGCAATGCGAAACCCCCCCCCCCCCCCCCCCCCCACTCTATACATCACGTATCAGAATACTAGTTCGAAAACTGTGTACCTGTTTTAATTGGCACTGTAAGTCCCCACAACCCGACAAGGCTTCAATCATCGATTTGGTTCTTAGAACATGTTCGGTCTACATGTATTATTGTACTAACTGAAACCGTTACTTTGGTCAGAATTTGTAAATCATTCATGAACTAATATTTAAATTTCCTAAAAACACTCCATTATCAGACATTTCGACGTTTCGTAGGTTCCACCTACTAGAATACTGATTAGAAAAATATCTTCGTAGAGACCTCTCCCTGTTCTCATTCCAATCTTTCTGACCGTCCAACAGTCAATAATGGACACGCTGTAATTCCGTGTGATCAGTACGTGACGTGATATCTATTTTTTTCTTCGCAGATGTTCCGGAGGCTTTTGGGCGTGTTCTGCCTCCGGTCTCGGCGGGAGGCAGAGGAAGACTTTTACGGAGACCTGATAGACGTCGATTTAATTGGAAAGCCAGAGGTGAGGACCACCGAGATTTATTGGAAAAACAGTAATGACTTCTAAGTTCACCCACGTTTACTAAGATAATTACTTTAGACCTCTGATTACTGCAAGACCTTCTGGATTTAGTAAATCTATCTTAGCTACTCGCAGTTGTAAATAGGTCATCATAGATTAACAACTATTCCTTTGTGCCTTCGTTAAACTTGCTTGTAGCGCTAATAAAACGAAATATCCTTCGGCTTTCTATACGAGTACATCCGTTTCATAGGAACTCTGTTGCCACTGGACCGCTCAAAATTGTACTTTGTACAAGAAGAATGTACTTTAAATAAAAAAGGAGGTTACGCAGGACATTAATAGTCTGAAATCACTTAAGTTTCTGAGATTTAATATTAGATGGAACTATTCGAAATCACAAGAGCTGCACAAGAATTTACGGAATGTGGAGAAATGTATTCATAAACTGGTTTCTGTTGGTTTCAAAATCGGTAACAACGTAGTTTACACTACGTGCAACTCCTGCTAGTACAGCATTTATCACTATTGAAGATTCACTCTAACTTCTGATAAAACTAATGCAAGAACTGTATCAGATCTCACTTGTGCATGATGATGATTCGTTAACTGATACTTGGACCAACTGAGTAGGCGATGATTTTAGGTCCGGCTTAGCCACTTGCAGGTTTCCAAGTCGACTGTTGTAACTGAATGTGCGTACACATCCTCGGAGAATATCTGTCGCAGTCGGAGACGAAATGTCATTAGAGAGTTTTGTACACCGACTAGGGACTATCAGCACGGATGATTTAAGCGAAGATAATTTAAAAGCAGTTTGCTTCAATCCCTATTCTAAGTACAACATATTAACGATCCAGACCCAAGGTAAAATACTGTCGTATTGTTACCATATGACCGTCTGGAAAACAATCCAAGTATGTGCTACCAAAGCTAAGACCTTCCTGTCTAACTGATAAATGTTGCAAGGCGGCTGAATTTAATACACTAACAGGAGAGTAATTTAACTTATGGTGCGAGTAAACGCCCACATAATATTAGATGTTACATAAAAGATAGAAAATAAAACTGAAAATCAACAAATGGATGAATTGTGACCTTGGAAACAAATCTCCCACAGAGGATGAGCGCCGCGCGTTGGCGGCTGCGCTCAGACGTGGACGAGTTGGTTCTGCTGGCAGCGCAGGCGGAGAAGTCCCGGCCACCGCCTGCTGCCATTGATGTAGCCTGCGGTAAAGTCATCGGGAAGGTAAGGCGGCACTAAAGTCACAACTTCATTGATAACTCGCTGCTAAGGGTTAAGTTAGATTACATACAACGTACCCTTTTCTCAGACCAATATAAATTTCACAAGTATAGTTAATACTGGAAGATAATAATTATGATCCTTGTCACCGTTAATGATTTCCCCTGAACACACTTCCCTTTCTTTCGATCACACACAATAATAGAAAGATGTTCTCTCTTAATGTACACTTTGTCCATACGAGTCACACTATACAATTATTGGTACTGTACTTGCGTAAAGGAAGTCTTATGAATTTTTAAGGGAAGAATTGCTTTTGTGTGCAGGTGAACGATGGCTGGATGGTTGTTACGACTGCCGAGATCCATGAGCCACGTGTGGTGGAGTGTGACGAGGACATCCCGCCGATCCCTCGCCGCCGGAGAGGGTGTCGGAGGTGCTGGGCGGAGAGAGTCGGGGAGAAGACCGTTGTGCGCCCACCTGGGGGCCGGGCACACCGCCTCACTACCCACTAAACGTATTCATGACGAGGACATCCCACCAGTTCCTCCTCGTCAGTGTGGGTGTTGGAGGTGCTGGGTGAAAAAAAGTCATATCAAGAACTGTTGTGCGGGTACAAAATGGACAGGGATAATGACTCACTAACCAATAGATATGTTCGTGAGGAACTGATTACATTGGATATCCCAACAATGCCTCAACGTTGGGGATGTGTTAGAGATACTGGCCAGAGAATGTCACGGCTAAGACTCTAGGGTGACTGCAAATTGGGTGGTGACAACAGCTTTTCTACAAGCCAGTGAACATATTCATGAGGAACTTAGAACAGTGTATGAGGAGGGCAAATCACCGATGCCTCATTATTGGACAGGGTGTTCGTGCTGCTGGATGGAGATTGTCATGACTGGGACTCTTGCATAACTGCAAAGTGGATTGGGATATCGGCTCACTAGCCAGTGAACATATTTATGTGGAACCAAGTACACTGGCTCAGAAGGACATCCCATTGATGCCATGTCATCAGTGACAGTGCTGGTGGTTCGGGCAGATAAAATCAAGACTAAATCTCTTGTTTGTCTGAAAAGTGAATGGGGACACCGACTCACAGATATTTAAAGTGAATGTATTATTAAATGAATTGATAAAATGAAACTTTAAAAGCATCCATGTAAAAGAATGTTAATGAAGCTTTAATATCATTGAACTCCATTTAAACAAGTAATGAAATAAAATTAATAATATCTATCAAAGATGTACGATTATTTCTCTCTCTTTACATGTATGACTGCATTTAGACAAATATTTGAGAATGTTATCTTTTTTGATGCCCATCACCCACAGAAATATTATACACAGACTGCCATAACTTTCAGTACACAGATTATCCTTCTTCATCATTACAAATGACACATAATAGTGAGTTCATTTGGCTTACGACCAACTAACAAACAAATTACACACGTAGTTCATTTTACCTGTATGCATTTCTGCATAGTGCAGTTGTATTTTTACCTAACGGAAATGAAACAGCCATATAACATTATAACATAGCTGTGAGTGAAAGCGCGTCATTCGCTTGAATGAAAAGAAGTGAAAACAGAGGACGATCAAGCTGAACATCCATTGATACTTGCGAGGAACTAAAGCGGGCAACGATTTGCTTAAAACTCCATTGCTCTCCTCTCAACTGCAGGGATTTGATTCTACACACCAATAAAATTTATACTCCATACAAGTATCTAAGATAGTTTCTGATATTACAGGGTGCCTAAGGGTTACAGGAGTCAAATTTTTTAATCAATCATCAGTAAATGTAGTTTCTGGTTTGGAAGTGTCGAGCGCAACTTCCAGTGTTACTCAATGAGGACAATATTCACACACACCATATTCTGTCACGAGAAGAGTTGACGTACACAGAAACGATCCTACAGACACATAAGTAACACCACTTCACTACGTGGCGTAATTTAATTTGTGTATGTAGATGAATTAATAAATACACACAAAGTATAAGCTAATTATGTACAGAAAAAAATATTAATGTATTAGGAGTATCCCAAGGCCACCGGCCTTATCATTATGCTTAACTGCTCAACTTTACTGTTTGCACAGCATGGATACAAATGTTGCGAGTGGGCCAGACCACAATGAAGAGCATTCGCCGGTGACAACACCAACGCTATTTTATTCAGTAGAACATTAACACAAATTCTTCTCCCCTTACTCTTACGAAAAAACTAAATTTTTACCAAATTCTTAACAAGAAAAAGTTTCCCATATTAGCTAAACCTGTCTTTTGTTTATAATACTTTGGCAGTGATCGAAAATAACCTTTTTTTGTACACTTGAAAATCATTAAAGCTACTAAAATTCACCGTAAACTAGAAGTAAACACACAACAAATGGGTTACTCCCGTCGGTGACGTATGTTTAGAATAAGACGAAGCTATATGAATAAAATTGAGACCTCGCTTATGCGGTGATAATGGAACAGACAGCATCGGTGGTGCAGCGCTGCCATCCACGACCGTACTGGTAGGTGGGCAGATCCCATACAAGGTCAACTACAACAGACGCAAAACTAATCTTAAGAACTTATAACAGTGCACTCCATTTACAGCAAAGTAAGGACCAATTCTGGTACATAACAAATTGTAAGGCAAAATAAATTGATAAAACCATATGCCCAATGACTACACACGATTATAAGCAAACTATCTGCAGGCGCAACTCAGAATTGCAATGGGTTATACAGTCCTCTGCAACACCAAAATTACAGTAACACCAGAATTACAGTAAAAGGCGAGAAGACAAGTCATCAACGCTCCAAAATTATTTTACCAGATGAATGAACATAATGACGGCCTTGAAAATAGTAGCTTTTTTAAAAATGAATCTCCATATTTTTATTGGGAGACCAACAAACTTTAAATGCCCAAAAAAGATGTACTAAAGCTGGTCCGGAATAACTTCAATGAAAAGGGTAGCTATCCTTAAGATAAACTGCACTGCTTTTAAATAGGAGACACGACAGAATTTCAATCTCCAGAAGTTTTTCGTCAGCAGTTGGCGATAATAACTTAAATGAAAAGAGCAGGACTTATTAAAAAATCTTCACCAATGAAATGAGCAGCAGTTATTTTGGAATGAACCGTACAGGCAACCAGTACAGCGATACAGTTGAGGGGAACCTGGCTGTACTACCACGATGCTAGGGAGAAAAGCACGAAGTTTATCTTAACAAGCTCACCGAAATACATCATGAATTAATAGCGAACGGCACACAACGTATCATCAAACTTGGATTATTCAAATTTATGGAGTTTACTATCACCCCAAAAGTGGCCAAAACGACGTCCTTGTACATAACAGGACCCTAGCCGCCGATAAAGAGTTTAATACGTCAGGGCTGAAAGGCGGTAGATGAATTACCTCAAGAGGAGAAATTTTGTGAGTGTTGGAACGTTGTGAGGAATTTGCGAATGCATTAACGTTCCACAACAGTGATACTGCAGTTGACGTATTTGTTGACTATTGGTTTGTTCTGTAAGAGTGTGGCTGATGTAGTAGAGATTCCGTTAATGTTGGATGACTTAGAGAGGCAGGTTTTGTGATAAAGTTAATGGTCACGAGTTAGGGCCGAACTGGCGGTTTTCTGACTTGATGACTAATAAACTCGGTGTCACCACCAGGATTCAGTATAACATCGGTTTGATGGACGATATTCTGGTTTGCTAACGTCCATAACGGTTGCGCCACCCAAAATGAAAATTTTGTGACAGCTGATTAATGAGAGGCATCGAGTCTGCGTGATACGGGTTTCCACCTCTCCGTATGCGTCGCCCATGTTTCAGGCACAGAAGGGTCAAGCCGGTAGTTAGCGATCGGTAGTTGATTATACAATTCCTAACAAAAAAGCCGTCTTAAAATCTATACCGCTCCCGGACTTCCGTACCTGTTCTATTTCCTTTGCAGGGGGCACAGTATACTACCGTCCTGAATTTGAACAAGGCGTTCCAGAAGATTTCTCTCATTGAGGACTGTATACGTGCTACAGGTTTTTACACCGTTTGGAAGCTGTACCAGTTCGGTAGTGTTCCTTTCAGTTTATACACCGAAGCGGCAGTACTATCATTTCTCTTAGACTCTGTTTGGGGTGACGCGTGATTCAAATCAGTGTGCAGCAAAGTCCTTATTAGCCTGCAGGAAGTGGGTTTGACCGTTAAACCATCCATGGTAAATCTGGAACTAAGGGCGCTTCCCTTTTTAGGACTTTGGTCTCACCTAGTGTTGTTAAAATATATCAGAGAAAGAGACAAGATCTTTAGAGAAGAAGGAAATACCTCTCTTTATCCGTATCTCACATTTTTTTATAAACTGTGCTTCGAATTTTGTCCAATTTGCAGCCACAGTAAATGGCTTGACGAAGAAAGGGTTAAGTCTCCAGATGGGGGAAACCCAGCACGCGGTCTTTGAGACAATTATAGTATCTTTGAGTATTCTGCATGTTTTGGATGTTAAGGATTATGAACGATCCTTCATTGTCCAAACGTGTGCTTCTAATTCTAGCGTCGTTGCTGTCGTTGCACAAAAAAACGATGGAGTGCGATCGTTTAGCTTATGGTTCCACAGCCATGTCCCACACGTAACTGAAGTACTCCGTGTGAGTGGGAGGTCTTCTTGGTTTTGGCCTTCCAAAAGTTCAAGTTCCACTTGGATCTTTGCCATTTGTCCTCGGAACAGACCGTCAGGCTTTGATTTGGGTGGTCGCAAGATCCAGGAAGACAGGACCAATCGCGAGGTGGGCTGTGTATGTTTACACCTTTCGTTTCCTTGTCAGGCACATCCAGGGAGCAAATAATCTGGTAACAGATTTATTTAGCCGTATGTTCCAGGAGCATACAACGGAATAACGGCTGTAACATGATTCACTGGACTCCAAATGGGTTTCAATCGTGTTTTCTGAGGTACATGAGCTCTTTGGGAAGTTGCTGGACAAATTAGAGGCAGGAACCATAGAATCAGGGGATGAGACAAAATCCTGATACTGGGAAAGGTGTCAGGTAATGAACTGAGAAAAGAAGTATATGTTTTAAGTCTAAGAGCGTTTACCGTGATTTATTTTCAAAGAATATTC
The DNA here is from genome assembly GCF_023897955.1 of Schistocerca gregaria. Lineage (NCBI taxonomy): Eukaryota > Metazoa > Arthropoda > Insecta > Orthoptera > Acrididae > Schistocerca > Schistocerca gregaria. The sequence continues at coordinate 413,751,802 of NC_064925.1, read as the reverse complement.
TTAAGAATTTATTTTATTTACTAGCGATTCATCAAGAACATTAGCACCCGCATCTCGTGGTCGTGCGGTAGCGTTCTCGCTTCCCACGTAACGGGTTCCCGCGTTTGTATTCGCGGCTGGGTCAGGGATTTTCTCTGCCCCGTGATGGCTGCATGTTTTGTGCTCTCCTTAGGTTAGTTAGGTTTAAGTAGTTCGATTTTAACTTGTAAGGTGAAAGGGTGGCGACTTTATATACTAAAATGATCATTTAAATAAGAGCCCATGATATGCAATCTTATATAGAATTCTACAAGTTTGGCCAGACCATAGTTAAGATGCTCTACAGTACACAGATACCGCCTCTTAAGATCATAGGCAATAATATCAAAGTTTCCAAAGATCGAAACATATTTCAGATATTAGACCGTTTCACTCCAACCAATAAATTCGTTAACACACCAAATCTGACAAACATGACAGAGGTAGTTGCTAACGTACGGTAGATTGATAGGGAGAGTACCACCCCCAAAGCAAACGACTGGTGAATTCACAAAGAAAACATGTAGAATGTAACAAAAGTAAACCAAACAACATGTCACCAATCACTTAACTTTTAATAAACGGCGATTTCTCGAGAAGACCTGGCGCAGCACCCCCAAATCGCTCTCCGGAACCGTCCCCTGCCAGTCGCTACAACGGACGCAGGAAGGCGCGCCGATCTCCCGTCTCACGGCGTCGCAGCTCACACCGACCAGACTCATGTCGTGGGTTGACTCCTGTTGCTCTCGTGTCGACCGCGAAGTCACTACACCGCGCTATAAGCCGCGGCCCATTGGGCTCACGTGGCGACCTCACATGCGCCGACGCTCCAGACCGACAAGTCGTCTTGTGTCTCAGTGTGCGACCGACCAACCAATCATTCCAACCGCCAATGACCATTGCCTGAGCAAACTCGAGCAGACTGCCGGTCTAACGCGCAGACTCAGATGCAGCAAATAATCCCTGACCGGGCGACCACTCGCTGAGTTCTCTTACTGCCTAACAAATGCGGACGAGGGACTGACCCAGAATGACCAAATGGCGAGTTCATAGCGCCCCTTAAATTCATGTGAAGAGGCAACTTTTCCCCTTTCCCAGCAGAGGGAGACACCAAAGCTGCGATTGCCACAGCGGCGCCACCGCCGCCACAAACGGAGGGCGACTGTTTCACGCTACGCGCTGCAGCGCGCTCTTTAAAACAGCAATTCTTACCCCGGCTCAGAGCGACAGATCCTTTAAGATCTGTTCACCAGAGTAACAAGTGTTGGCCATTTTTAAGTATTTTGACACATCCCTTATTGCCCATCATTTGCAAGTGAATAAAACGGCTATGAAAGCTAAACATTATCTGTCGGGTCCACAACGAATAACTATGTACGTAAATTAGTGGGTAAGTGTGAAGATTGCAAATGCGTCAAGCACTAATATAGTTCTACAGAAGGCTTACTTCAGTCCAATCGAGGAAGTGATCCCATGGACCAAATGTTCATTGATTATGTCGCACCAGTCACTAGGCAAAGGGTTTGGTGCGGCCCGCAACGAATTCCACTCCTGTGCTAACATCTTCATCTCAGAGTAGTATATCCAGCCTAAGTCATCCGTTATTTGCTGGATGTATCATAATCTCTGTCTTCCCCTACAGCTCCGTGTAGTACTATGGAAGCATTTCTTTGATATCTTAACAGATGCCCTATCATCCCTTCTCTTCCCCTTGTCAATGTTTTCCACGTATTTTGTTCCTCGCGGATTCTGCGAAGAACCTTCTCATTCCTTACCTGAGAAATTCATATAATTTTCAACATTCGTCTGTAGCAATACATCTCAGATGCTTCGATTCTATTCTGCTGTAATTTTCCGTAGTCCATGTATCAATGCCATACAATTCTGTGCTCCATACGTACAGTTCCAGAAATTTCTACATCAAACTAAGGCCTATGTTTGACACTAGTAGACTTCTCTTGGCCAGGAATGCCATTTTTTCCATTGCTAGTCTGTTTTTGACGTCCTTGCTCCGTTCATCATTGGTTATTTTTCTGCCTAGATAGCAGAATTTCTTAGCTTCATCTACTTCGTGAGCATCAACGTTGATGTTATGTTTCTCGCTGTTATCATTTCTGCGACCTCTCATCCCTTTCGTCTTTCTTGGATATACTCTCTGTTCAGATCCTGTACTCTATAGATAGTTCATACCGTTTAGCATATCATGCAATCCTTCTTTACTTTCAATCAGGATAGCAATGTCATAAACGGATCGTATCACAGAATTTTAACTCCATTCCTGAAGATTTCCTATATTTCCATCATTGCTTCTTCGATGTACAGATTGAACAGTAGGGCGGAAAGTCTACGTCCCTACCTTACACCCTTTTTATTCCGGCCGCTTCGCTCATAGTCACCCACTCTTATTATCCCCTCTGGGCTTTTGTACGTATAAAATATTACCCGTCTCTCTCTAAAGCTTACCCCTATTTTTCTTTAGTCTTGCTTCCAATATCAACTGCAGTCTCAGAATTGCCTCACTGGTGGTTTTACCTTTTCTAAAGCTAAACTGATTGTCATCTAATACATCCCACAAATTTCTTTTCATTTCTTCTGTATATATAAGTCTAGTCACCAACTCAGGTGCGTGACCTGTAAAGCTGACTGTGCGATAATTCTGGTTCCTCTCTGCTCTTGCACTCTTCGGAGTTGTGTGAATCATATTTTTCCGAAAATCAGGTCGTATGTCACGAGATTCTACTAAACACCCATGACTTACAGACACCCTTCAAAATCATGTCTGAGTTACGGAGGCTCGGATAGATCTCTCAATCGCGATAGTCATGCGGAATCTTTGACGGTTTTCTGTGCCAGGCCTCTTGACAAGCATTTGGTGAGGCAACTGCAGATTGTTAGGGAAAGCGGAAACACCGGCTGAGGCTATCGCGCGGCCTATCGCCTTTCAGTCCTGACATATTGAACTTCATCAATCCGAGAGTGGTATTTTGGTCAGAGCAACGTTCTTGTATAGATCAAGTCTACATCCGTAGAGATAGAGTTTAATATGTTTTAACTGAATGCACTCACCTTTCATTTTAATTTGAGAAACTTGCAGCTTGATATCTTTGCCCGTGACGATGTTGTGTAGCAAGGGGCTGAGAGGGTTGAGCATCTGGATGTTCTAGCTTGGACCCACAAAGCGAGAGACCAACTTAGAAAATTTGGCTACTTCACCCTAGCCTTGGCCACAAAATTGGAAATAAAATCATGAACACCAACCCTCACCCTGCATACATGGTGACCCTTATTATAGCACTGTGCCTACCTCCAATGTGTGAGCCCAGTATTCTTTCTCCTTGTTTTCCATTGCTGCTGTATGACCTCAGAAGTGACTTTGCCCGGTGAAAGATCGTTCAAATAACGTAATGTAGACAGTGGAGAATTCAGAGGGTATCTCCACGTCAAGCAGAGGGGTGTTGCCTTACGTATCTCGTGAAGACCCGTATCAAAGGCTGAGTTGAACCTTGGAATAGAAAAAGTCCACTAGTGCTGAGATTCTGTGTCATACATGATCAGTCCAGTTTTTAACTTACTGTTCATTGTTTCGACAATCGAACGCCGAGGGCAGTACGGTAGGGTGATGAACAGAAACGCTTTAATTGGCTGGACAGAAAGGTTCAGTACTGTCACCAACCATTGTCTGCAGGAGGGCAAAAAGTGGAGAATAGTCTAGACAACTGGCGTATGGTGAAGGCAGTAGTCATTTGACTGCATGGAACCATCTTTATACACCAGGTAATAGTATCCCTGTAGTCTAGGTGTAGCGCGCTTGTGTAGTAATCGAAACGTTCTCGGCTCCCTGTGTGAAACCCGCAACGGGTTAAATTTTGATTAATAATAAATATTGGCGGCCGAAGACGTTCGGGGTAAGAAGTCCCCATCATTATGCCAACGGCCTTGTTGAAAAGGGCGGAGGAGCGAACGGAGGTTTATAACCCCACTTCTCCTCGGGATGGGAAACACCCCTAAAGGAGGAAGAATCAGCAGTGGCCAATGGCATGTGGATGCGAAAGGCAATGGAAACCATTGCATCAGATCACGTAACGCTTATCCAGAGGACATTTGGCCTGTAACTGAACAAGTGTCTTGATGATCTCTTCGTTGAAAAAAGTTTCGGGAACAGTCCCCCCTCTCCGATCTCCAGGAGGGGGCTGCCAGCACTAGGTGACCATGAGAAAAAGATTGAATACTCAGATAAGGGATTAAGTTTTCGAGTCATGGCGTGGAATGTCAGAAGCTTGTTCATAGTAGGGATGGTAGAAAGTTTAAAAAGAGAAATGCAAAGGCTTAATCTACACACAGTTAGGGTCATTGTTGTGTTCTGGAAAGAAGTCATGCATTTGTGGTCATATGAGTGTAGGGTAGTATCAAGAACAGCAAAAAATGGTTTAAAGGGAGAAGGATTCGGTATAAATAGGAAGGTAGGGGAGATAGACTGTTACTGTGATATAGTACTTCCTATCACCATCGACAGCAAACCAACACCGACAACGATAGTTCGGATATACATGCCAACGTCGCATACTGAAGATGAAGAGATAGAGAAAGTGTATGATGATATTCAAAGTGTAATACAGTACATAAATGGAGATGAACATCTAATAGTCATGCGGGACTGCAATGCAGTTGTAGGGGAAGGAGTAGAAGAAAAGGGTACAGGAGAATATGAGCCTTGGTCAAGAATGAGAAAGGAGAAAGGTCTATGGAGTTCTGTAACAAATTTCGCCTAGTAGTTATCGAATACTCTGTTCAATAATCACAAGAGAAAGAGGTACATTTGGAAAAAGGCGGGTGGTACCGGAAGATTTAAGTTAGATTACTTCATGGTATGACAGAGATTCCGAAATGGATTGTAAGCCATACCCAGGATCAGATATAGACTCTGATCACAATGTAGCAGATACGAAGAGTAGGCTGAAGTTCAAGAGATTAGTCACGAAGAAACAACATGCAATGAAATGGGATACGGAAGTACTAAGAAATGACGAGATACGCTTGAAGTTCTCTAAGGCTATAGATTCAGCAATAAATAATCACACAGTAGGCAGTAAACTTGAAGAGGAATGGTCATCTCTGAAACTGGAAACAAATAGGTACAAACACGGTAACTGAGAACAAATGATGGCTAAGAAGGAAATACTTTAGCTGATCGATGAAAGAAGAAACTATAAAAGTGTTTAGGGAAAGGCAGGTATACAAAGCTACAAATGGCTGAGGAATTAAATAAATAGGAAGTGCAGAGAACATACGACAAAACTGCTGCATGAAAAACGTTAAGAAATCGGAAAATAAATGACTATCAGAAGGACTGACCCAGCATACAGGATAGTCAAAACAACCTTCGCTGACATTAAAAGCAATGGTGGTAACATTAAGTGTGCACCGGGAACTCCACTGTTAAATGCAGAGGAGAGAGCAGTTGGGTGGAAGGAGTACATTGAAGGCCCTTACCGACTCGGAAGATTTGCCTGACGTAATAGAAGACGAAACAGGAGTCGATTTAGAAGAGATAGGGGAAGCAGAACTAGAATCAGAAGTGCTCAGGAAAACTTAAGATCGAATAAGGCAGGAAGGATAGATAACTTTCTATTAGAATTTCTATGATCGTTGGGGGAAGTTGCAACGAAAATACTGTTCACGTTGTGTTTAGTAGAGTTTGTCGACATACGACCTGACTTCGGAAAAATATGATCCATACAACTCCGAAGACTGCAAGAGCTGAGAGGTGCCAGAATTATCGCACATTCAGCTTTACAGCTCACGCATCCAAATTGGTGACAAGAATAATATACAGAAGGAACGAAAAGATAATTTGTGGATGTTTCAGATGATTACCAGTTTAGCGTTAGGAAAGGTAAAAGCACCAGGGAGGCAACTCTGAGACTACAGTTGATAATGGAAGCAAGACTAAAGAAAAACAAAGAAATGTTCATAGAATTTGTCGAGTTGGAGAAAGCATTCGACAATGTAATATGGTGCAGGTTTTTCGAAATTCTGAGAACAATAGGGATGAGCTATGGGGAGGGACGGGTAATATTTCATATGTACAAAAGCCCAGATGGGATAATTAGAGTGGGTGACTAAGAGCGAAGCGGCCGGAATAAAAAGGGTGTAATGTAGGGACGTAAACTTTCCGCCCTACTGTTCAATCTGTACATCCATGAACAAGATCGGTGCTCATGTTGATGGTGTCCATTATAATGAGGTATCTGTTAACATGAAGGGTGGGGAGTCGGTAACTGGATATACATGAAATAAAAACCTTTAATGTTTAAATGAAATGGTTGCTCGATCTGTATTTTTTCGATAGTTGCGTAATGGATAGCAGTAGGACGTAAAAATGAAAGTTTTGCGAGAGAATACGTGCTCTGGTAAAAATATCACACTCATTGAAGACACAACGGAACAAGCTAATAAACTAAACGATTAACAAATGGGTGATTAAATGATGACTAATTGAAATCCTCTGCTGCCGCCAGGTGTTGTTGATATACCTCGATATAGACAGCTGACAATGTTTTCCTCGACCGGGACTCTATCCCGGAACCTCTTGCTTACATGGCAGATGCTCTATTCATCTGAGCCGCCGTGGACACATATGAATAGTTCGACTGCTGCGACGTATCCCGTACACGCTTCCCGTGAGACACTCATTCCAACAATTCTACATACGTAATGTACCTTATAGACATTTGCCCATTCACTGGTTACTCGCGCACGCTTTGGCGATTCCCGTAAGAATTTGGGCAACCTGTGCGCAATCGCACAGACAAAGGTCAGTGGCTAGGTAGCCTTTAACGAGTAAAACAGCACGCTCCTAATCAAAATTTCCACTCACCTCGCGTGTTGTGTCAACACTGGCGCAGATTTCTCGAAAGCACAACAGCAAACGGGAAGCAGGCCGCAGCTAATCTAGATTTCTGTTTCAAAATGAAATTTCCAAACAACATTCAAACTGTTGCTTATCTCATGGTGGAATGTGGATAATGATTTACTAAGTGTACAATGATGAGAGAGAATTTATATAAAAATATAACAACTTAATCAATTGAAATCTTGATGTATGAGTCAAACTTATTGTGTTACAAAAAATTATTATGAAAAATTTATATTTCTTTCACTTTTCAATGAATACATCATATTCATTATAGCTGTCCTCCTGTTGCAGCTAAGCGGTCCAATTTCTGTACCTTCCCGAGCTCCCCAGCAAACACCTTCCACTTCATTCCGTCATACTGTAACCCTATCTATTCTCATATATCTAATTACAGTCGTGAATATCCAGAACATATTCCTAGGGATTTAGATTAATTCTTTCCACAGACACTTTTAGTGCTCATAAGAGCGCTTTTTGCCTCGTAACGTTTATTATTTACACAGTTTCGCGTCCCTCTACTTCTAGAGCTTCATCGAGATACTTGACATTCCAGTATACGATGTATGTAACGGATTTGGTTCCTCATAAATGGTGCTACATCAGTTTTCTTGGACCTGACACCTAGATCCTGTTTTTTGCACCAGTTTTCCGAAGTGTGTTGAAAACTTTGTGCTGTTGCGACTTGGAAAACTTTGTCGCGGAATTTGTAAATTTTTGAAATTTTATTCGTACCGCGTCCAGGTGGTAGATGCCAGCCCAGCCTATGCGCTAATTAAGTAAGACACTGGTCGGTATTGTAGACATTATGACAAAACAGTGCAGGCACAGGGGCATTTGAGACACCTATCAACGGCCGAGCGCATGAAGCGAAGTGTGAACAAGAGTGAAGTAATATTTTATCACATTTTATTACTCGAGAACGTACGTGATACCAAAAAACCTCACACTTTATATATTTAACTGGGTCTAGCAACCATTTATCACTAGAGAACGAGCTACGAAAAGCTAACGGGAAAAGTAATATGAAATAGCTACTCGTCATCCTCCTACAGGTGTACATCTGAAGCATGGCTGTAAGCGTACAAATAATCGAACTGCACTGAGTTGCAAAGGATGCAGACCTGATCTGTGCAAGGACGTTGTTACGACCAAATTACCCACCCTCGTACTGATCAGGTCTCCACCCTCCGAGAAAAAGTTTAACATGTCATGGTCGATCGGAGGTAGGCCATCCTTAGAGAGTTTGGACTTTGTATTACAGTAAGCTCACAGGCGATGGGACACAGCATCTCTGAGGTAACGATGAAATGGAGAATTTCCCTTACGACCATTTCACGAGTGTACCGTGAATATTAGGAATCCGGTAAAATATTAATGCAAAGCTTTACGCCTCGCCTTGTCCGTCAACAGTTGGAATGATGTGGGACCCCTGGTAAGTCTAGATACAAGTCTGACAGATGACACGTACGTAAGCATCCTGTCTGATAACATGCATCCCTCCATGTCCACTGTGAATCCCGACAAACTTGGGCAATTCCAGCAGGACAATGTGACACCCCACACGTCCAGAATTGCTACAGAGTAGGTACAGGAATACTCTTCTGAGTTTAAACACATACGCTGCGTGAAACTTAGCCCTACTTTAATTTCCACTCTTAAAAAAATACTTGTTACCAAGACTATTTCTTTACAAACTGTTATCCACCTTGAGCTCGTATGCTAACTTTAAACAAAGTATAACGTAATAAAATCTGAAATGTAACTGCGCTGAATACAACCTCGCTTTATATTAAATGTGCAACTGAAGTAAATAAGTGGCATGCCTGTAATCAAAATTTCCACTTACCGCACGTCTTTTGACAACACTTTTGCAGATTTATCCAAAGTACAACAGCCAACGGCAAGCAGACAGCATCAGAGGTAGATTCCTATTTCAAAATGAAATTATCAAATTATATTCAAACTGTTGCCTACCTCTTGGTGCAATGTGAACAACGTACAAAAGAGTACAAAATTTACAGAGAATTCTTATAAAAATGAAATAACTTGATCAGTTGAAATTTTAATTCATGATCAGGGAAGTGGGGTGGTCTTTCTCTCAGCTCTGGGCAAATGCACGACTTTAACTATATGTCAATAATCATTCTACAAATTAGGTGCGCAGTGCTGCAGTCGTATCTGAGACTCCTTCACTTTTAAAACAAAAAAATCGTATCCAAAATTTATATTCCTTTCAATTTTCATCATATACATCATACTCATCTTTGTTGTCGTTTACATTGCATCTTTCTTCATCTAAAATATATAACCACAAGTCAACATAGTGATGTACTGTTTCTACAGGATCGATCAATAAACTATTTTCCCAACCAATTTCAATAACAAGTGACAAACAGTTATCTTAAAAGGTAATGATAAGGGAAAGGATTAATTCGCCCCAACGCTTCTCTTTAGATTTTGCATTTATTGTCACACCCTTCAGTGTAAACAACAGAACAAGCAAAGTAACAATGAGAGAATATTTGAACTCGTAATATTTCCCATATAACTTAAGAATTATTTAATAAGCAATAGGAATGTAAGATTATTCCTATCTAACAAACATGATTTTAAGACCATATACGATGAAGATCAACGGTTAAGAAAGTCCAATAAACTTGAGCAAGGATCACTTTTTCAGTCTCTAAATGAAGTCAGTACGTGACATAGGGGATAATAGGACTTACATTAAATGTTAAACAATAAGAATGATCACTCATTAAGAATTATAAACACAAATTAAAGAATATCCATTTAAAGCAATTAACATCAATAGCAAATAACTAAGTCACGTCTCATCAAATGTATGAAAATCAAATCTTTCAGTTCCATAACACTGTTGTATTGTGGAATACGCCGGATTACCGACACAGAAGGCTAAAGTCTACCAAACAACAATTTCTCCAAAGCTAGAACCATCTTAATAGTGTAAAATACTTAGGTTATCCGCAAATACTATAATTCGCCTTTCTTGGGCAAAACGGTGGAGTAGATAAATAACCTCTTATTTCATGCTCCTAGAACATTGAGCGGCAATAGACACTCGGCCAACTCTTATCCAGCGTGGCTCGGCAAAGAGGATGGCTCCATCAGGAGGAGGAAACATTTACCCGAACTGGAAAGGGAACTCGTCTACCACGAGCCACTAGGTTGGACGAAGACCAGACGGCGAATTTTAATCATTAATCAAAGCTTGCTGGCCAGACGACGAAAATTACAGAGGAAAAGGTATCTTTATTTGTGCTCACAAGAACTGGTAACTTCTGCAAATGAGATTCCAGCAGAACTACCGCCGCAGTATCAATACGGGACTTCGGAGCTAAGGAGAGCAAGTCAACAACGGTCTCCACCCAATACGCGTAACATTTCAGACAGATCGAGCAACCGACATCAGTCGTGGCTAGGCGGATTACCAAATAGAAACTCTGGCACTACCATAAATGTAATTACATAGAGCACTTAAATGCCACGGGGAATAAACTCCTTAACACAAGAATATACACACAATAACAAAGACTAAAGTTAAATATACCTACGTACTAAAACACAACAAATATTGGCGAACATTAACATAATCTGGCAATTCAGACATCCATAAAATTAATTGGCTACAATCCTCTCTGTCTCTCCGCCAGACAATACACGGTTATTTAATATCTTACAACGTGCTTATAAAAACAGTGACCTACGCCGTCCATGGTAAAATAACAGCTTGCAGAAGGGCCACAGCCAAAAAAATTTTACTTTTTTTTGTTTATTTCTTCGCTCCCTTTAAGTCAGCATGGCGTTCAAATACACGATCATGCACGGGGCAGTAACACTCACGCAACGCAATTTCCGTTCACAAACTCAAAGCAGAGAAACGTTCCACACAGTTATTAATAGCTCCCACCACACTGGAGTTTGGCCCCGCCAGACGACGACCGTTGCACTAACTAGATGAAAAGTATTACTTTCAGTGACGACACAACTTTCTGGAGGTTATTAGCAGTCGCAGACGGACTTCATAGCTTCCCCAGCCCATGAACGGAAACCAAACGTTGTCCACAGATTTACAGCCTCTTGTGTCCTCACAGCCCTGGTTTTTGGGCTCATCCAGACTTAGCGTAGAGGGACCTAGAGGGACCGAGCGTCCGGCTACAGAACGGTGGTCCAAGGCTGAACACTCATCTCAACTGCCTCCTCCGCGCTCGGCACGGCACACCGCGGCTCCTCCCAGAGGGCGCGCTAGCAGCGCCCTCGCGGAGGCTCCGCAACGTCCTCTACGAGAAACTCCAAACAGGAGTAAACCAAGAGAAAAACAGGAACCGTGCCAAAGACACGGTTCACACAGCACTACGAAATACGTCCGTCACCTACCCTACTTCAAATAACGTAGCAGAGCGCGCAGAGGCAAATACTTTGCCACGACAATACCAAACATTGTTTAACGTAAATTGCTCTCTCTCTAAAGTGCGTGTACAAAAATGAAAACGACATGACCACCTTACAAAAATAGGTGCTACGATCTTTGTAGCACCAACGGAAATGCTCCTCCTTGTAAACCCAGAAAACGGGGAATTTCGCCTGTGGCTATCTTCCCTCGAGATACTGCTCTCTCTGTTCTACGCTGTGCCCCGTAAATTCAGGACCCAGAAGGTTTATCTGTTTTCGACCTTCTACCAGACCAGATTATGTCTCCTGCAAGGTATTGTGGTTCATTGTTCGACTGCTCCCTTCTTGCAGTTGTTAGAGCGGAACGTTTATGAAATAGCAAAATGGTATTGTATGGTAAGTCGGCATTTCATAGACAATTCCTATATTTATCACAATCGTTATACTGATTCGAAGTTCTCCTTATGCTAAAGGAATCAAGTTATTTCTAGTTTTTTAACTGTATGTCCCTGCTGCTGCCTCCATTGTAATCAAAAGATGCAAAGGTGGCATGTCCACCATGGTCTCCATACCAGGTAGTGGGTGTGCTGCTGATTCCTCTTTTTACAGATAACCAGTCCAATGTCTGTACATTACTAAGCTGTGCTGCTGATCCCTACTTTTACAGATAACCAGTCCAATGTCTATACATTACTAATCTCCCTAACAACCACCCTCTACTTTATTCCTCCATACTGTAGGCCCATCAGTTAGAAGCTAGTTTTTACAACTGGCCATTTTAGTGCTGCAAAGAGTGCATTTTGCCCAAAAATGTTGATTCTTTACGTGAGGGACCCATGATAGTTTCGCATCCCTCTACTCGTAGAGTTTCATCATTAACCTTGATATTCAAGTATACGATCTGTGTGATGAATTTTCTTCTTAATAAATGGTGCTACATCAGTTTTCTTGCGTCCGACACTTACATTCTCTTTTCTGCCCCATTTTTTTTCAAAATGTGTAGTACAATTTGTGCTGTTGCGCTCCTTAAATGTTCGGCTTGGGATATGTGAACTGTTAGAATTTTATTCCTACCGCCTGCAGGCAATAGAGGCCTGCCCAGTCTATGTGATAACTAAGTAAGCCACTCGACGGTATTGTTACCACTATGATAAAACAGTCCAGGCAGAGTGGCGTTTACACCACCTGTCAACGGCCGAGTGCATGGAACAGTGTGACCAAGAGTGAAGTAATATTTTATTACTTAGGAACGTACGTGCTACCAAGAAACTCATACTTCGCAAATTTAACTGGGTATAGCAACCCGTGCTCAGTAGAAAGAGAGCTAGAAAAAGCTAACGGAACAAGTAATATAAAGAAAACCTACTCATGACGCTCCGATAAGTCTACATCAGAAGCATAGCTATAAGCTTGTAAATAATCGAACTTCGTTGCTCAAAGCATTGAGTAGTGCCGCCGTTCTGCCTGAGTTTGAACCAAACAGAATGATGTGCTTTTGAAATTCAGAGTAACCACAATACACGCTTCTTGATGAAGATCTGTTGACTAGCTGCCCAATGACTGACTCATACCCTCGTTCTTCACTTCTCGTGGGCAACTCAGCATCACGGTAGCTGCCACTCATGACTCAGGTCAACAGACGTCACCAACGGGAATGGGCGTCGACGTATTACTCGATCGGCCGTGTTTTCAAGCACAAAGCGCGTCCGTGAAGACAGCTGGAATGCAGTATAAGGCTGCTTTCATAAAGATCTGTCAATACTACAATCGTTTGAGTATATGACCCCGCGGTAATCTGCCCTCTCCCTCACCATCTCACCCATCATGAGGGGCAGAGGTCAGGAATAGGCGGTGGTGGTGGTTACGGTTTAACGTCCCGTCGACAGCGAGGTCATTAGAGACGGAGCGCATGCTCGGGTTAGGGAAGGATGGAAAAGGAAATCGGCCGTGCCCTTTCAAAGGAACCATCCCGGCATTTGCTAGAAACGATTTAGGGAAATCACGGAAAACCTAAATCAGGATGGCTGGACACGGGATTGAACAGTCGTCCTCCCGAATGCGTGTCTAGTGTGGTAACCACTGCGCCACCTCGCTCGGTCAGGAATAGGCCCAACTGTTACAGTTGGTGTCATGAATTAGTCGTTCCGCTTCACGACGCGGGTTGTCTGGGGAAATGTTCTTCCAGCATACAAACCGTAGAGTTAGCCGAGAGAGGTGATTGTTCGGTAACACTTAAGCCCAAAGAACGTTTCTTGGAGTCGGGCAGTAAGACTGGGTAATTTAGTAAATTACATCCGAGCAGTGGTACTCGTCGTATCTCCAGTTCACTAGCATTGGCTCAGTACAATGGGGTGCGTTGAACCACACGTTGTTTATGTTTGATTCAGTATTCTTTCTCAGTTAAGAGACCCACAACGTCGAGTACTGGGTGGAATATGATAAGGTTACGTTTGCGAATTCATGTGAATCCCTGAACTTATCATTGTTTGTTTTGCAATTTTGCAGGGCACGAATTGCCACGCACTACAGGTGTAGCAGGCACATTTTTTACATGTACACGTGTTGATCATTTGGCTCTCCATAGTGCAGACTATAGATGGGTGACGACACATGAGAAAAGGTAACTTATAAGGTTTTTCTTCAGTAGTGAGTTACTTGTGTTTCTGGTACTGGTAGTGGTGAAATCAAGTGCTGGTATTGCAACAGAATCTGTTGCTGCTATAACAGAGCAATTGCGGATGTTAACAGAAGAAACGTTTTACCAAAAGTACGAGCATGAGGACCTTCTTCGTAGATTTGTGGTTTTGGAAAGCTTTGAGGTTCAGTAACAGCCTGTCGGGGGAAAATAGGCAGAGTTGGAGGTAGATTCTTCTCCTTTTGATCCAGCAGTAACCGCACCTATCAGTCTTTTTCCCAATAGAACAGGCGACTCCAAGAATTGCAGTCTGATGGTCACATCAGATCTTCCACTAAATCCGAAAGACCAGAACCTAGTTAAATCTCACTCGTGTAATGAAGAGTTGGATGTTTCACATTGTTTTGTATGCAGAAGCGTGGCTCACTGAGTAATGTTAATGGATAATATAAGGGTTTCAGTTAGCGTAAATAATTTTGGGAGAGGAGGAGTTAATCTGTCAAAAGGTATAATGACACTACTAAATATTAAAACGTCGATACGTTGAGTTTGGACACGAGTCATAAGCAAACATTACGCAAGAAGCTGTGTCACTTGTAGGCCAGTGATGGCACAAATAAGGAAAGTGTATTATTGAAATTTATCAACTTGTTTTGTAGAGATGGGGTGTTACCAGCTACTCTAGTAACTCAGCACTGTATAAAATTGGGATTTTACACCAATTTACAGCAAACAGTTCGTACAGCGAGACATTTACAGTCATTAGTAGAGACGTTCATGGAACAGAAACTACGAGATTGGATCAAGAATGAAGTAGCAGGCTCTGAAGTACACATGTCGTAATCATCCCTAAGAAATCATTGGATGGAACCAAGGAATACATGTTTTTTCTGAGATAGTAGATGATTATCCAATCGCTAACCTTACTGAAATTTTGGATAAGTGTTGAGTGCTGTTATTTTACTGCATGTCACTCAAAAGTTGTCATCAGTTGGAAGTAGCACTTGAGCATAGGCCAAAGACAGCGTTTACCACATCATGCGGACGCTATCAATAGAAGCGAATGTCATTCGGTTTGGAAATCACTCCTGCTACTTTTCAGGGGTTATTGGACGGAGTTTTAAGAGGGTTAAATCCTAAGGCCCATACATGATCTATTTGTATGACTTAATAGTGTATTCTTCGGTTAAACCGGAACATGTGAGGCGATTGGAGAATGCTTTTAGTAGGTTAAGTCTGCACATCTAACAAGCACACGCAGTCGTTTGTCGCTTTGAGCTATCGTAAATTCATAAGGGATTTCTTGAATACAACTGAACATTTGAACAAATTAGTTAGTAAGTTAGATTTATGTTCCACAGATAATTCTGTACAACAAATAGTAATGATGTGTAATCAGCCATTTCACATACACATCGCCAATTAATTTGTAAAGATGGCTACATGCTAATCATTTATAACTGTAAAATTTACAGATTTAAGCTAGTAGCTCCTGTCCATCAACTTTTACCCATTAAATATAAATTCTTATACTGAACAGAAGTGTCAGGAAGAAACTTTTTCAGATTGTTTTTGAATTTTACTTTACTGTACTGTCGGAATGCTCAGAATGCGCAACTCCTTAAACAGATGACAGTAAGACGATCATGGGTGACCGACACATATCATTCGTACAGTAGGTTTTTGAACAATGAAGTGTTTCTTTTTTAAAGATGAATTGCCCCAGAAAATTATCCCATTTGTCGTCACTGAATGAGAATATGGGGTATATAGTATGTTACTGATTTGCCTCTCCCCGAGATTTGCAATGTTTCTAATTCCAAAAGTGTCTGAACTATGTTGTTTTAGGAGTTCCAAAATGCACTTATTCCAGTGTAAATGCTCGTCAATACTGACACATGACATTTTTGAAGTTGCAACCTGTTCGCTATTTCCTTACTACTTGTTACTTTAACACTTATGTAGTACTCATAGATATGAATAACTGAATATATTGTGCCTTTTTAAAATTGAGTGTGAGATCATTGGCAGATAACCAATGCTACTTTTAGAAACATCGTTTATCATTTATTCTGTTTCTTGCGTATGCTTGGACTGGTTACACTACTAGTGTTATGTGCAAAAAGAATTATTTCTGCTTGTGGCGTATCAGACCACAGATCGGTTACATATATATAGGGAACAATAATAGGCCTAATACTGAACATTGGGGAATCATGTCCTTGGACTCTACTGGTTGACATATTTAGTACAACTTTTCTTATTGATTTGGTTACATGTGACATTATCGTTTGATTTTCTGTGTCTCCAGTCTCATGAATCTGCAATTTATCTAGGACTGTACTGTGATTCACACTGTCAAACGCCTCAGACAGGTCGCAGAAAATGCCAAATGGTGCTATTTATCATTTAATGTTTCTAAGATTTGGGGAGTTAACATTTATTACTCTATCGGGAACACCATCAAAAGCAGATAAGATTTATGTTTTAGAGAATGTGTAATTTTCTTAACTAGGTAATTCACAAAGAGTGTAATGTTTCAGTGGACGCCGGAGTATCAGGTATCAATGGAGGAATTGGGGGAAAGAATGATTTCCGATGTAGTATTGCTATTCCAGATTTTGACAAAGAGTGCATCCCGTCTTATGATTCCTCAAATAAGGCAGTCGGCTGTATTTTGGGTCGGATGCTTTATGGACAGGGGCACCTAGTAGTTTATGAACCGTGACGGTTTAATAAGGCGTAAAGTAACGGCTCAACAAATGAAAAGGAAATGTTAAAGGTCATATGTGATATTACACATTTCTGATGTTTTGTGAATGGTAGAAAATTTAAAGTTGTGACTGATCATGCGTCATTGAACTGATTGTTTAGTCAAAATGATCCCTCTTCTCGTTTGCCGCATTGGGCCCTCAAGCTAATACGTTTAATTACGAGGTTGTCGGGCATAAGACACACAAACGACGTTACATTAAGTCGCAAAACAGCCTTGTTTAGTGTATTGGGCAAGAGTTTATTGGAACAGCAGGGTGTATAGGCAGACGATAACGATTATGAAGCCTTTAAGTCACAGCCGCACGCTTTAATACTTGAAGATTTGTTTTACAGGATTCCGAAATAGGGGCCACATATCGCGGTCCCGAGAGTTCTTCAAAAGGAACTGATACAACAGGCTCATTACCAGCTGTTATCAGTTGTTGATTGCCGACGGACAACAGACAGGCTTATTACGGAATGGTTTTGGTGGAGGAATAGGAAGCGTGTCAAAGAATGTCTACCATGCCCTGAGGGAGATGATATTTTGCACTAGAGAATCCCTTCGCTGAGGTCAACAGAGGCGTTGAAGCCATTTTAAATGCTTGAGCTCGACATTTACTATCCACAGTACACCTGTACGCATGTACTTATGGCTATAGAACTCTTTTGCGGGATATAGTAATGATATTAATTCCAGATCAACAGGCCAGTACAGTGGCACTAGTATTATATTGGATATTGGAGATTTTAATCCCCAATAACTTAATTGCCGACCAGAGAACGAGCTTAGTTTTGGAACCTACGGAGCAGATGTGTCATGTATTGCGTATTCGGAAGTTACAAAAGAGTCCGTTCCACCCGCAAAACGAAAGTTGAATGGAGCACCACCGTAAGACCATTTTCAAAATGCAAAGCCTTAATGATGACTGGGATATCTATTTTCTATATATAGTTTGCACGTGCAACTCGAAGGTCCACATGGTAACAGTTATGTCTCTACCGGAGCCAGTATACGAGCCGAAAATGCTGTCCCACTTTGACGCTTTAAGTCCTAAATTAGGCGCCAACAGCGAAGCAGTGAAGAAGTTTGTGAGAAGAAATCGGGAGGTGTGGAAAAACGTACAAAAGGCGAACACGAATGCCATGGACCGCCGAATAGGGTAATGGGCAGACCACCACAGTACCGTGTACGGCAGTGGGTATTGGTCGCTAATCCCAGTACGCCAGAAGGAAAGACGAAGAAAATCTTGATCAAATATCACAGACCATATCTGGTCGTGGGGATGAACACGCCGGTTAACGGAAAGGTACAGGTTCCTACCAAAATGTATGTCGTGCACATCAGGCTGGTGAAACTATTTAAGAGTATTTTGGATGCTGTGCCACAGTTACCTGTGTCCTTAGTGGGATAGTCTGGATAAGGTAGAATGTAGGAACCTCGTCCGTTAGACAATTAGATGCACTAGGATGCCTAATACCTTGACGTCACGTAATTAATAATGTTGTTGGATTATTTAGTGTGGTATGTTAGTGTTAAATTTATACTTGATATTTCTCTGATGTATACTTTTTGCATTGTCTTTTGTTCGGGTGGATTTAGTGTTTTCGTATCATTGCAAGATATATTTTTCTTTTATTACTATACTATTATTATCAGGTTCTTGTTACTATTGTTTCTTCTTTCTGCTTGCCGTTAGTTCCTGTCTTTGGAAGGAGAGCGTTGATAGACTGTTTCTTTCCTCAGGTGACGATTTTGTGATGTCATCCTGAATGATGGAATGGTCCTGGGTTTGTCATACATTATCGGGAGTGGAGCAGAACGCTTGGTTGTCGGTCAACAACTGGTATGATTTGTGTTGTTCTCTAGGCAATCGTATATCTTCCTTATGAGGCATCAGCGGATATTGAAATGAGGAATGAAATTCGTAGATTGAAAGATTTTCTTTCGGAATTGTTTAAAGAGATACAGGGAAGTGACGGTTATTTCGGGACTTACAAGTGAGCTGTGTTAGTCACAGTTTATCTACGGCAAATTATGAGCATAGTTATCACAACTGGTAGATATTGTATCACTGACTGTAGTTATCAAGCGTCTGCAGAAGAATTAAACGATTTCTTCTCAACATCTGTAATCTGCCACGCAGCGACAAATTACCAGCCCCAAGATATCAATCTCTCGAGAGACAAGTTTTTCCTAAAACATGTGACTACCGGCACAGTACACAAGGCAATTATGAGAATCTCTTCCGAGGCAGTAGGAAATGGTGGAGTGGGCATGGGCATGATTAAAAACGTCGTAGAAACTATTATTCCAGTTATCACAGACATCTTCAACCTGTCTCTTGTCAGTAGTATATATCCTACTGAGTGGAAGCAAAGTTTAATCCAGCCTATACCCAAGACTGGCAACTCTAAGTCACCAGGTGACTACAGGCCGATCAGCATACTACCTGCAATATCTAAAGCCCTAGAATACATCGTCCATGAACAGTTGACAGATTACCTCAAAACTCATAACATCCATGGCGAATATCAGTCAGACTTTCGAAAGCACCATAGTACAGCAACTGCATTAATCAAAGTAACTGATGACATTAAACTTGCTATGGACATACGTGAGGCTACTATCCTAACACTGCTTGAATTTAGCAAGGTTTTAGACACAGTTGACTTCGATATATTACTAATTAAAATGAAACAGCTGAATTTCTCAATCAGCGCAATACACTGGTCCGACAGCTGCGTCAAAAACAGAAGTCAACAAGTCGTTTGTGGGTCGGAAAAGTCATCATGGAAAAGCGTGCACTCTGGAGTTCCCCAAGGCTCTGTCCTTGGTCCACTACACTTCTCACTGTACATTAATGATATTTCTTCAGTGATTCACTCCTGCAGCTACCATCTATATGCTGACGACATCCAACTGTACATAAGTGCAAGCCCCAAAAACATGGCTGGCGCAGTAGCGAGTATGAACGCAGATCTTTGCTCTGTTTCTCGCTGGGCACAGAACCTAGGTCCGAAACTAAACCCCAAGAAATCCCAGGTCACACTTATATCTCATCCAAAGTTAGTCAGCCGGTACTTTCGCGAAACGGTCCCTAAAATACTCCTAAATGGTACCCAACTACCATAACAAAAAACAGTAAAAGACCTTGGAACACTCTTGGATGAACACCTAAACTGGGAAGAACAAACAGTCACAGCTTTCCGGAAATCACT
Organism: Schistocerca gregaria; assembly: GCF_023897955.1. Taxonomy (NCBI): domain Eukaryota; kingdom Metazoa; phylum Arthropoda; class Insecta; order Orthoptera; family Acrididae; genus Schistocerca; species Schistocerca gregaria. Next base: position 413,731,844 of record NC_064925.1, on the reverse strand, counting down.
CTCCTCCCTAAATGCAATTCAAAAATTTAGAAAAATATTTCCAACCCATGTTAAACAAAAATTAGTCCAAACACTAGTCTTGCCTAATCTTTAATACTGCGATGTAGTTCAACACGGCACAAATAGTGAAAATTCTAGATGCCTCGAGCTAGTGATGAATGCTTATGTTAGATACGTGTGCAATATTCGGTTGTATGATCATATCAGCCCTTCATACTCCCAGCTAGGTTGGATACGCCCACATAAGGCACGCGATCTCCACACGATGTGCTTACTTCATCGATTTCTTAGCCACTGGTGCCCCCAATACTTATCTTCTCACATTAAACACCTATCATCATTCCACAATCGCAGTACCAGATCGGTTACGTCTATCATCTTGGCTGTACCTTTACATAACACAAAATCTTTCTCTGTGTCATTCTCCATCTCAGGCATACAACTATGGAACGCACTCCCCTGTGATCTGCGTCTTATCCAGAACTACTCAATATTCAAGAGGGAACTCAAAACTTACATATTAGGGACGGTATAGCCACCATTGTTGTGACCCTCCCATCTAATTCTTTCTCCTCTCCATCACAGTTTCGAATTTTACCATTCTTTTTCTCTTCCTCTAACCTATCTACCTCTTATATATCTCTTTCACCCCATTCTATCGTCTTATGTCTGTGATCGATGAGAATAACTCGCAACCTGCAAGAATATAACGAGAAAATTCCCAACTAACAATGGGACTGACATTCACAAGAGAAAAGTATGTTTACTTTCATATACATAGTCACTATTATTATTATTATTATTATTATTATTATTATTATTATTATTATTATTATTATTTTTATTATCATTATTATTCTTGAATGTCATAATTATTTTTATTGTTATAATTATCATTGTACTACTGTTATAATCTCAATTTTTTGTTTAACATCAATACTGCATAATACGTTAAATGTCCTTAATGTTATTTAGAAACTGTAACTCGTTCAATCTGAGTATGCCTGGTTAGGTGTAAGAGAGGGCCTGAAGGCCCTAATCTTGCCAGGTAAAATAAATGCATAAATAAATAAATATTTGAAATATTATGTTGGTGTTGGATTTATTCTTCATATTTGTGTTATGGGTATTTTTTACATTGTGTTGATTTCAGGGTATTTATTGTTTTCATTTCTTTGCCACATGTGTTTTTTATTATTGTAGTTTCATTGTCAGGTACTTGTTAATGTTGTTCTTGTTGCTATCTGTCGTTAGTTACTTGTTTCGGAAGGAGGACAGGAGTGATAGATGGTTCCTTTCCTCAGTTGGCGAACTTGTTATGACATCCTGGATGATGGGAATGGTCCTGGATTTGCCATACTTCATCGGGAGTCGAGCAGAATGTTTAGCTGTCGTTCATATGTTTGTTTAAGATATATATATCACAAGGCAGTCGGATGCCTTCCTTATGAGACATCAGTGGTCATTGAAATCATCACATCAGAGAAATGAAATTCCGAGACTGCTAGATTTTGTTTCGGATTGACATACAGATTCACAGGGAAGTAACGAATTTTAGGGAGGTGCTCAAGGAGTATCATAATCACAATAAATTAAGAGCACACCTATCACAGATTGTATATGTTGGCCACAACCAGTTGTTTGCAGGAAGTAGAGGAGGAGGAGTAGGAGATTAGTGTTTAACGTCCGGTCGACTACGGGTTATTACAGACGGAGCGCAAGCTCGGGTGAGGGAAGGATGGGGAAGGAAATCGGCCGTGCCCTTTCAAAGGAACCATTCCGGCATTTGCCTGAAGCGATTTAGGGAAATCATGGAAAACCTAAATCAGGATGGCCGGAGACGGGATTGAACCGTCGTCCTTCCGGATGCGAGTCCAGTGTGCTAACCACTGCGCCACCTGGCTCGGTGTTTGTAGGAAGTGAACTTCGTTAAATGCGGGAGAAAAATTAATAAAAACGTTGTCCGCGATAGCAGAGTAGGAGAAGTTCCTAAATTAAATGATGTACTTGGTCATTTTGAAAAAGCGGTATTGCTATGAAGAGTGAGGTGCTTTGGCTTTCATCCTGGGAAGGGTTTTTGTCTTAGGTGTACACTCACTTGTGTGACTGTCAATACACTGACGCGGAATTCACTGCATTGGCCAGAGGGGCCATTAAGCGTGTTACACTTCCAGAATTGAGAGCACCTTGAGGCCACCCTCACCCCTGTACTTACACATTCATTACAAATATTTATCGATTCACAGCAGGTGGAAATTTCAGTGGAGCGGATGTTACATTATATCCACAAGATTCAAGAAAATCGTCAAATCATGATTACATAGATGATTTTCAGCAACCAAGATGTCGTGTCTTTACTAGGTATTTGCATATTCCTTTTATGCAGTAATCGCAGAAGGGCACAACCTACAGATCAGCCGAGACACCAGTTGCCAGACGAGTTTTTTCAGGCAATGGCCGTGGGAACGATTGATGGGTCGTAGAAGTTCTGTATTATGTGGTATAAACTTTACCTTCAGGATTGTATTGTAGTAAGGTCCTGGTGACCTCCCATTAAGAGTCAGCTCATGCTGTAAATGGATAAGGAAGGACCCATGTGGTACACCTCAGGACTGGAAGGCTCGGTCCTGGAAGATTCTGGACGAATCTTTCGAAAGAGGGGATGTGTGTTGCACACCAAAAATTTAGATGCGCGAGTTGAGATTATCTTAAACGTGTTATTCCCACTCGCGGCTACGCAGTAGAGGCAAGCCTGTCCGAAGTGCTAACAGAGTAAGCCTTTGGACTTGGACGGGCGAGCCACGTTGAACTTCAATGCCGAATCATAGTATGACCAAGAGTGAGCTGATGTTTCATAAGAGACAGTTGCGCACTACCGAGAAACTAACGCGTTGCAAATTTCACTGTATGTAGGAGCCCGTACTCGGGGCACAGAAGCTAGTAAAAGCTGAAAGCCAAGTAACATGAAATAAACATACTCGTCCCACTATAATAGTACTAAGTCGCACTCGTAGTTGTATGGTTATAAGTGATCGAGCGTAGGAACTCAAAGCATGAAGTAATGCCTCCATTCTGTCTGCTTATTAAACTGAAGAGAATGCTGTCATCTGTGTTATAGAGAAACCATGACCCATCCTTGGTGATGGAAATCCGCTGGCAAACCTGGCAACGAGGCACACCATGTCTGTTCCGTGATGGCTGCGGGATTTGCGCGAAGTTTGATGATGTGGGGAGTTTGGGCCCAGCCAATCTCCACCCCCTGAGCTACTTTGGTCGATGGACTACCAGATGTCTACAGTCTGGCTGCGAGAGATGCTCACTCGCGGTCTCCTAGAAACCTAGACGTCTTTGGCCACCGGCGGCGCATGATTAGCTGAGTGGTCTAAGGCGCTGCAGTCATGGACTGTGCGGCTATTCGCGGCTGAGGTTAGAGTCCTCCCTCGAGCATGGGTGTATGTGTTTGTCCTTAGGATAATTTAGCTTAAGTAGAGTGTAAAGTTATGGACTGATGACCTCGGCAGGGAACTGCATTTGCAATGTAGATTAGAGTTGTGGTTTTTCTACCTCCTACATAGAAGTCAATAGTTCAGATGCTATTACAGGGAGTCATATCTGGAGTAGGAATAGTACCCTACAAACATGATGTCATTGTAGTGGGAAAAGGACATGAGTTTGGTTAATAAAGTAGTGTTTGAAATTTAAAGTTTCCTTCTAACTACCACCTCTACACTCACCTTTGTTCGAACAGGGCGAGATTGTGAAGACGTTAGACACTTGAGTCATTTGTGCATTGAGAGAGCATGTCTTGTATAATGGAATATAGAACAATTTATATTAAAATTATTTGTTTCATTACTATTAGTATGAATCTGGAGTGGCCATGCGGTGGATTGTAGAAAGAGGCTGTCAGCTAGGGCTGAATGTGCTTCTGTGATCATCAACGCAGTTTTTACAATGAATAATTAATGTTTGTGGAGCGATAATGTAACTTTTAGTACATCACTCCTACAAGGATTTAATGTTTACACTGATGTGTCGATTTGATACAATTTCTGAATCTAGTACTACTTGTGGTATTCTGCAAAATGATACTATAGCTCCTGTTGATGGTCTATTGAGACGCAATTCAGTTTCAAAACACAATTAAAAAATGAATAATATGCTAATGTTCCAAGAATTATGGGATTTGAGTCTGATGTGAAGGGGCCTAATTAAATGTTAGCCCCAGAACTAGTGGAAAGGAACGTAGAGTGAAATTACAAACTAGTACGAATTGGTTTAATGGTAACTTGCTGGATGTTCCCAGTCAACAACGAGGCAGTGCTATTCTACTACAGAGACGAATTAAGCATTTAGTACAGAAGTTTGAATTCACTGTGGAAGACATTTCAGGAAAATTTAGTGCACTTACCACTCGGTTAAGGTAAGAGCTGCAGAGAGGCTCTCTGCTGTGAAAAAAATAAGAGTGGTTTCTGTAGATGAGAGTCCAGTAGTTATCATGACAAAATTACTGTTCACTTTGCAGATACAAATTATTTATCATATATAAACCAGTTGTACAGAACTGTAATCATAATCCTAAAACTGAGTTTCTACTCTACTACTCTCGAAGAACTCTCTTGAACTGTAGAGTGGATTGATTATTAACAACTTATAGAACTTACTTATACAACTTACTCCTAAAATTGTTGAAAGCGGTACTGATTGGACAACATGTCAGTTTATTCAAAAAGTTCAAACAGTTTACTTTGCGAAAGTTACCTATTTTTTTGAGTCTAATCTAGGAATATCATAGCTAACACTTGGTTCAAGAATCATAAAAGAAGATTGTATACATGGAAGAAGCCTAGAGATACTGACAAGTTTCAGGTAGGTTATGTTATGGTAAGACAGAGATTTAGCAAGCAGGTTTTAAATTATAACACATTTCCAGGGGCAGATGTGCACCCCAACCACTATCTATTGTTTATGAACTGTAAATGAAACCTGAAGAAACAGCAAAATGGTGGGAATTTAATTAGATGGGACCTGGATAAAGTGATAAACCAGAGGTTGTACAGAGTTTCAGGGAGAGCATAAGGGAACAATAGACAGGAATGGGGGAAAGAAATACAGTAGAAGAAGAATGGGTCGCTCTGAGGGATAAAGTGGTGAATGCAGCAGAGGATGAAGTAGGTAAAAGAAGAGGGCTAGTAGAAATCCTTGGGTAAGAGAAGAAATATTGAATTTAATTGATAAAAGGAGAAAATATAAAAACGCAGTTAATATAGCAGGCAAAAAGGAATACAAACATGTCAAAAATAAGAACGACAGGCAGTGCAAAATGGCTAAGCAGGGATGGCTAGAGGTCAAATGTAAGGATGTACAGGGTTATCTCACTAGGGGTAAGATAGACACTGCCTACACGAAAATTAAAAGACATTTGGAGAAAAGTGAAACCACTATTATGAATGTTAAGAGCTCAGATGCTAACCCAGTTCTAAGCAAAGAAGGGAAAGCATAAAGGTGGAATGAGTATATAGAGGGTCTACACAAGCGAAATGTACTTGAGGAAAATATTACGGAAATGGAAGAGGATGGAGATGATACTACGTGAAGAGTTTGATGGAGCACTGAAAGATCGGACTCGAAACAAGGCAGTGGGAGTAGACAACATTCCATTAGAACTACTGACGGCCATCAAGTGAGCAAGATGTATGAGACAGGCGAAATACCCTCGGACATAAAGTGGAATGTAATAATTCCAATACCAAAGAGAGCAGGTGTTGACAGATGTGAAAATTAGCTAACAATCAGTTTAATAAGTCACAGCTGCAAAATACTACCGGGAATTCTTTACAGACGAATGTAAAAACTGGTAGAAGCCGACTTCAGGGAAGATCAGTTTGGATTCCGTAAAAATATTGGAATACGTGAAGCAATACTGACCTTACGCCTTATCTTAGAAGAAAATTAAGGAAAGGCAAACCTATGTTTGTAGCATTTGTAACTTAGAGAAAGCTTTTAACAATCTTGACTGCAATACTCTCGTTCATATTCTGAAGTTGGCAGGGGTAAAATACAGGGAGCGAAAGGCTATTCACAATTTGTACAGAAACCAGATGCCAGTTATAAGAGCTATGGGGCATGAAACGGAAGCAGTGGTTGGGAAGGGAGTGAGACAGGATTGTAGCCTATCCAAGATGTTATTCAATCTGTATATTAAGCAAGCAGTGATGGAAACAAATGAAAAATTCTGAGTAGGTATTAATATCCATGGAGATGTAATGGAAACTTTGAGGTTTGCCGATGTCATTGTAATTCTGTCAGAGACAGCAAAGGATTTGGAAGAGCAGTTGAACGGAATGGACACTGTGATGAAAGGAGGGAATAAGATGAACATCAACAAAAGCAATACGAGGATAATGGAATGTAGTCGAATTAGGTCGGGTGATGCTGAGGGAATTAGATTAGGAAATGAGATACTTAAAGTAGTAAAGGAGTTTTCCTATCTGGGGAGCAAAATAACTGATGATGGTCGAATTAGAGAACAAATAAAATGTAGTCTGACAATGGCAAGGAAAGCATTTCTGAAGAAGACAAATTTGTTAACATCGAGTATAGACTTTAGTGTCAGGAAGTCGTTCCTGAAAATATTCGTATGGAGCGTAGCCATGTATGGAAGTGAAAAATGGACTATAACTAGTTTGGACAAGAAGAGAATAGCTTTCGAAATGTGGTGCTACAGATGAATGCTGAGAGAAGAGAAGTTTGTGGCACAGCTTGACTAGAAGACAGGATCGGTTGGTAGGACATGTTCTGAGGCATCAAGGGATCACCAATTTATAATTGGAGGGCAGCGTGGAGGGCAAAAATCGTAGAGAGAGACCAAGAGATGAATACACTAAACAGATTCAGAACGATGTAGGTTGCAGTAGGTACTGGGCGATGAAGAAGCTTGCACAGGATAGTATAGCATGGAGCGCTGCATCAAACCAGTCTCAGCACTGACGACCACAACAACAACAACAATGTCAATATAGTTTTTGTTTCTGGCATCATGATAGAGTATGTTCTCTGTGGTGTCAAAATCTTCTGTGCTGTTTTCAGTGAATATAAATGACAAAAAGAGATAAAGTTTTATCATCATCACTATTTTTATCTTAGTGAAGAAAGGGCTGCATTTTACCCTTGGGCTAATTTCATAATTATTTGTAGCAGCTATTTCAGAATCAGTACTACGTCACAGACATGACATGAGTGACCACATAACAACAGCCCATATGTGTGTGAAGCAAAAAAGCCAAATTAAGCTGTGCAAATATATTTATTTCCACCTAGATCAAATAATCTCTGTATGAGGTAGGACGGCTTTAACATCTTTCTAAGGCATGATTAATGTGAAGTTGCCAATTTCGTTTGGAATCAATCTATTGTCCTAGAAACTCTCCAGACGTTTGGAGATTTGGAGAAAGTACAATGGAGTGTAACAGGAGAATAAAGAATTATGACAGTACTTGAATGAGAGAGTTTCTAAAAGTGAAAAAATGTTGAGGTCATTGTTACAGCAAAGGTTGTGTGCCAGATAATAGTGATTTATATTCTGTTCAAGAAGATGAATGAGATCCTGAAGCTCGTTATGAAAGGTGGAGAATTCTTCACCAACATGGTCATTTTAATCATGATGCTGGAAACTATGAAATGAAGCATGGTTTTCAATATAACCATTTGTTGCCTGTTCTAAAATTTCAAGTTTTCATAATTACATTAAATAGTACTTATCCTCATGCTTGATTAGACTAGTTTGATTTTGTATTTCCTTCCACATGTCTAGCCGATCACAGAACTGATTTTGTATGTGGCTGTTTGGTGGGTGACCTTAGTACGTGAAACTGTGTACCATATGACTAGTTTTATCAGATATTCCTGTTAGAAGAATGGTCTGAGCAGCGCAAGACATAATCTTTGGCATATTTGGTTATGAAAAATATTAATAATACTCATTTTATAAATCCTGCTTTATTCTTTGAATGAATGGTGTGGAAAAATAAATTTTTAACAATACTTACAATCCTACTGAACTGAATATTAATTGACGTTGGAAAAATTCCTCCCAAGTTGAGTCATATTATTATTCCTGGTTAGGTAAATGGGTAGTTAGTGGGTTTTGAAATTTGCTCCAAGAATTAGAATATGACAATGCTGAAGAGAATGGATGTGGTAGAAGCAACAGTAAGTTATTTATCCTAATCGGAGGCCACAGAGCAATTGGAATAATGATCAGCAGCAATGTGATACATATTGTGATAGATATGGGAACGGAAACTGGAGGAATCGGAGGAATTATGTGATTGCAATGAAAGCAACAATTTTAGGAGTGGTAATAGTGATTAGATTAGAAGACTGTTACGTCAAATCAAGATGCTGAAGAGAATGGTAGTCACTGACATTGACAAGTCCCTATTTTGTAGAAGTACGCTTATTTTATCCACAGAAAAATGTTCAAGTGGGTAGCCCATAGCCCCATAGCCACATAATTGAAAACTGATATGCGCGGCTGATTTGAGTGCTGAAAGCAGATTGAAAAATGCCTGTGAGAAATTGAATATGTTGACTATTGTATGTTTGAGTTACATATTGATAAGTGATAGACAGGAAAATCTCAATTCCTTGAAGAGTCCAACGTTTCAAATATATTTCACCTTGTGTTTAAGGTGTTGGAAGCCAGTCATCTGGGGTGAGCGAGTCAGCATTTCACAGATCTGAAGTTGTAGCTTTATGGAATACTCCTTCTTTGCCGTGGACTCAAGTGAAAGGGATGATTAACAGAAAAGGAGCAGGGATGAAGGGACAAGTCAGTATTGATTTTCTTTGTCAAGGTTATAGCTTCATTCGAATTTAGTAACTATGTGGAATTTGGCTAGTTATACGATTTTAGGGGCTGATTTCTTGTTGAAATACCAAGAAGTGATGGCCTTTGGCTGTGTTGTAGTGAGTTTTTAGTATAATGATGGTATGTTAAAGCATGAGGGAAGAGTTGCCTGTAGTGACTGAGTATGGTGTTCAAGCAGTCTTATTTCATCATTTGCCAATGAGGTCGTTGAACTTCACAATAAATATTGAGTTGGAGTAATTGTGCTGAAGTGGTAGGCAAATTACATAAAGGCAATTTATTTAGTGTACTGCGACATAATTCTTCAATATTTTCAGTGCATCCAGGGACACAAAATTCTTTTGTGTGAGTTGTTGCATTATGGACATGATTTCCCTGGTTGTTATCATGTTTTCGATTAATTTTTGCGGTTCCGCTAGATGTCTGTTTCTACTTAGTGTTGATAAAGGGATTTTACTATGAGCCACAAGTCTAGCACAGAATTTTCGATGAAATTTTTGTGTGATGTTCATGTTGACACTATAAGTTTATTGATCATCTGAGGTGATGTTCACTGTGAGACCATTCATAAATACTTTAATGTGAATTGATTACATGTGGATTATGCGCTGAAGAGCCAAAGAAACTAGTACAACTGTGGAATATAGAGTAGGGCCCCGCGAGCACGCAGAACTGCTGCAACACGATGTGGTATGGAGTATGTTGAGTAATGTTAATGCGTGGGGAGTTTGGTGGTCAAAGAAGTGTTTAAACGCAGAAGAGTGCTACTGAAGGCACTGTGTAGCAAATCTAGACGTGTGGGGTACCACACTGTCCTGATGGAATTGCCCAAGTCCATTGGAATGCAATATGGGCAGGAATGGATTCAGGTGATCAGACAGAATGCATATGCACTTGTCATTTGTCAGAGTCGTATAAGAGGTTCCATATAACTGTAAATGCACACATCCCACACCATTACACAAGCTTCCACCAGCTTGAACAGTCCTCTGATGACGACCAGGCATAATTTTTCCAGTAATCAACAGTCCAATGATGTGCTGATTGGTCTAGTCAAAGTGTAAAGTATTGTATCGTGCAGTCATCAGGGTACAGGAGTCGTCCTTCGCCTCCAGAATCCCATATCGATGCTGTTTCTTTGAAAGGTTCGCAAGCTGACACCTTCAAACTATATTATTGTTTTTAAGGAATTATACTACCTGATTCCGTATATGTGTGGTGTGAGAAAAGTAATGTCGCAGACGGCACTTGAACGATCTAACAGTGCTATGTACACTGGCGTGATCGTCGCTTTCTGACAGTCTGAGTTTTCAGCTCTTTTCATGAATCACGTGATTTTTGGTAGCCCCCATCAGTGAAGTTGAGTTTTTGTTTTGTGTTTACAGTAATGGAACAGCGGAATTTAGAACGACATTATTCAGTCACGTTTATTATTAAACTTGGGGAATCAATGAGTGCGATCAATCAAAAGTTGAAACAGGCCTATAGGAAAAAATCCTTGTTAAGAGCACAAATTGTTCGCTGGCACAAATCATTTTTGGAAGGCTGATAGCCCGATGAAGATGAATCTTGCTCACGGGGGCCTTCAAAATCAAAAACCGACGAGAACGTCGAACGTGTGTATGGTCTTTCGAAACCAGACGGACATTTAACAATAAAGATAATGGGTGAATTGTCAAACTTGACAACTTTCACGTTAAATCAAAAATCTGACTGAAGATTTGCACATGTGGAGGTTTTGTGCCAAAATCGTGCTGAGATATCTCACAATTCAGAAGAACAACAATTGAAGAAACACGTGTGTTGGTGTTCATGAGAAGACTGCTGTTGTTGTTGTTGTTGTCTTCAGTCCTGAGACTGGTTTGATGCAGCTCTCCATGCTACTCTATCCTGTGCAAGCTGCTTCATCTCCCAGTACCTACTGCAAGCTACATCCTTCTGAATCTGCTTAGTGTACTCATCTCTCGGTCTCCCTCTACGATTTTTACCCTCCACGCTGCCCTCCAATGCTAAATTTGTGATCCCTTGATGCCTCAAAACATGTCCTACCAACCGATCCCTTCTTCTAGTCAAGTTGTGCCACAAACTTCTCTTCTCCCCAATCCTATTCAATACCTCCTCATTAGTTACGTGATCTATCCACCTTATCTTCAGTATTCTTCTGTAGCACCACATGTCGAAAGCTTCTATTCTCTTCTTGTCCAAACTAGTTATCGTCCATGTTTCACTTCCATACATGGCTACACTCCAAACAAATACTTTCAGAAACGACTTCCTGATACATAAATCTATATTCGATGTTAACAAATTTCTCTTCTTCAGAAACGCTTTCCTTGCCATTGCCAGTCTACATTTTATATCCTCTCTACTTCGACCATCATCAGTTATTTTGCTCCCCAAATAGCAAAACTCCTTTACTACTTTAAGTGTCTCATTTCCTAATCTAATTCCCTCAGCATCACCCGATTTAATTTGACTACATTCCATTATCCTCGTTTTGCTTTTGTTAATGTTCATCTTATATCCTCCTTTCAAGACACTGTCCATTCCGTTCAACTGCTCTTCCAAGTCCTTTGCCGTCTCTGACAGAATTACAATGTCATCGGCGAACCTCAAAGTTTTTACTTCGTCTCCATGAATTTTAATACCTACTCCAAATTTTTATTTTGTTTCCTTTACTGCTTGCTCAATATACAGATTGAATAACATCGGGGAGAGGCTACAACCCTGTCTCACTCCTTTCCCAACCACTGCTTCCCTTTCATGCCCCTCGACCCTTATTACTGCCATCTGGTTTCTGTACAAATTATAAATAGCCTTTCGCTCCCTGTATTTTACCCCTGCCACCTTTAGAATTTGAAAAAGAGTATTCCAGTCAACATTGTCAAAAGCTTTCTCTATGTCTACAAATGCTAGAAACGTAGGTTTGCCTTTTCTTAATCTTTCTTCTAAGATAAGTCGTAAGGTCAGTATTGCCTCACGTGTTCCAACATTTCGACGGAATCCAAACTGATCTTTCCCGAGGTCTGCATCTACCAGTTTTTCCATTCGTCTGTAAAGAATTCGCGTTAGTATTTTGCAGCCGTGGCTTATTAATCTGATAGTTCGGTAATTTTCACATCTGTCAGCACCTGCTTTCTTTGGGATTGGAATTATTATATTCTTCTTGAAGTCTGAGGGTATTTCGCCTGTCTCATACATCTTGCTCACCAGCTGGTAGAGTTTTGTCATGACTGGCTCTCCCAGGGCCGTCAGTAGTTCTAATGGAATGTTGTCTACTCCGGGGGCCTTGTTTCGACTCAGGTCTTTCAGTGCTCTGTCAAACTCTTCACGCAGTATCATATCTCCCATTTCGTCTTCATCTACATCCTCTTCTATTTCCATAATATTGTCCTCAAGTACATCGCCCTTGTATAAACCTTCTATATACTCCTTCCACCTTTCTGCCTTCCCTTCTTTGCTTAGAACTGGGCTGCCATCTGAGCTCTTGATATTCATACACGTGGTTCTCTTCTCTCTAAAGGTCTCTTTAATTTTCCTGTAGGCAGTATCTATCTTACCCCTAGTGAGATAAGCCTCTACATCCTTACATTTGTCCTCTAGCCATCCCTGTTTAGCCATTTTGCACTTCCTGTCGATCTCATTTTTGAGACGTTTGTATTCCTTTTTGCCTGCTTCATTTACTGCATTTTTATATTTTCTCCTTTCATCAATTAAATTCAATATTTCTTCTGTTACCCAAGGATTTCTAGCAGCCCTCGTCTTTGTACCTACTTTATCCTCTGCTGCCTTCACTACTACATCCCTCAGAGCTACCCATTCTTCTTCTACTGTATTTCTTTCCCCTATTCCTGTCAATTGTTCCCTTATGCTCTCTCTGAAACTCTGTACAACCTCTGGTTCTTTCAGTTTATCCAGGTCCCATCTCCTTAATTTCCCACATTTTTGCAGTTTCTTCAGTTTTAATCTACAGGTCATAACCAATAGATTGTGGTCAGAGTCCACATCTGCCCCTGGAAATGTCTTACAACTTAAAACCTGGTTCCTAAATCTCTGTCTTACCATTATATAATCTATCTGATACCTTTTAGTATCTCCAGGGTTCTTCCACGTATACAACCTTCTTTCATGATTCTTAAACCAAGTGTTAGCTATGATTAAGTTGTGCTCTGTGCAAAATTCTACTAGGCGGCTTCCTCTTTCATTTCTTAGGCCCAATCCATATTCACCTACTATGTTTCCTTCTCTCCCTTTTCCTACACTCGAATTCCAGTCACCCATTACTATTAAACTTTCGTCTCCCTTCACTATCTGAATAATTTCTTTTATTTCATCGTACATTTCTTCAATTTCTTCATCATCTGCAGAGCTAGTTGGCATATAAACTTGTACTACTGTAGTAGGTGTGGGCTTCGTATCTATCTTGGCGACAATAATGCGTTCACTATGCTGTTTGTAGTAGCTTACCCGCATTCCTATTTTCCTATTCATTATTAAACCTACTCCTGCATTACCCCTATTTGATTTTGTGTTTATAACCCTGTAGTCACCTGACCAGAAGTCTTGTTCCTCCTGCCACCGAACTTCACTAATTCCCACTATATCTAACTTTAACCTATCCATTTCCCTTATTAAATTTTCTAACCTACCTGCCCGATTAAGGGATCTGACATTCCACGCTCCGATCCGTAGAACGCCAGTTTTCTTTCTCCTGATAACGACATCCTCCTGAGTAGTCCCCGCCCGGAGATCCGAATGGGGGACTATTTTACCTCCGGAATATTTTACCCAAGAGGATGCCATCATCATTTAATCATACAGTAAAGCTGCATGTCCTCGGGAAAAATTACGGCTGTAGTTTCCCCTTGCTTTCAGCCGTTCGCAGTACCAGCACAGCAAGGCCGTTTTGGTTAATGTTGCAAGGCCAGATCAGTCAATCATCCAGACTGTTGCCCCTGCAACTACTGAAAAGGCTGCTGCCCCTCTTCAGGAACCACACGTTTGTCTGGCCTCTCAACAGATACCCCTCCGTTGTGGTTGCACCTACGGTACGGCCATCTGTATCGCTGAGGCACGCAAGCCTCCCCACCAACGGCAAGGTCCATGGTTCATGGTGGGAGAAGACTGCTATTAACTGCGAATGTTTCATTAGTGTGATCATCGGTGTTGAATTGAGGATTATTGAGTATGATCCTCAGACAATGGGGCAAAGTGAGAAGTGGCACACTGAGACATCTTCTCCACCAAATGAAGCTCGAATGAGAAAATCAAATATAAAAAAAGCTTGTATTTACTTTTTTGACTGTAGGGACATCATGCACAATGAATTTGTTCCTTCAGGACGAACTGTCAACCTTGTGTTATGCAAGGATATCCTTAAAACCCCCAGGAGAAGATTAAATCGAGTGAGACCGACTGTACATGCAGACGAATGGACGCTGAATCGTGATAGCGTTCCATTTAACACAACCATTTCCATCACGGATCTTGTCACCACAAAAGGCATTCCTGTTGTCCCACAGGAACCCTAGTCACCTGATCTGTGTCCCTGTCATGCATTTTCTGTTGGCGAAACTAAGAATTTCTTCAAAGGACGTCGTTTTGGGACTCTGGAAACATACTGAAGGCCGTAGGACTCAAAGCCTTTCGGCGCTGCTGCCAAGCCAGGGAAGAATGATTACACCGACGTAAATTTGCCGAAAGAAACTACTGTGTAGGAACCAATTCTCGAAAAAGAACCTTGGTAGACCAAAAATCTGTCACATTACTTTCCTAATATACCGAGGATATTTCATATTTTTCATGTAATCTCACCCGAAAAATTTATGTCTCAGTAGTAGATGTCACTTTCTACAATGAAGGACGTTTCCAGTATTTCCAAGTTGAGGGCCTTAGTTACACATCAGCATCTCTTGAAAAGTATATTGAGAGAAAACGTCAAAAACAATTACCGAAATGGCTTTTTTATATTTTTTGTGGTGTTCATAAAACCAGCATTACACCTTATCGAAAGTGTGTGGTAATTGCTAAGACTGTGCTAAAGGTATTTCCATATCTGGACCATGATCGCATATCAGTTGGCTTTTAAAAAGCATGTTGTTAATATAGTTCAACAACAATTAACGAATTTTTTAAAAAACTTTTTCAAGGTGTTCAATGTGTCGCCCCCCATCCTCAGGATAATGCACATTATGTAAAACGTGTTGGCATTACGGGAGTTAATCAGTCTTTTAACGTAAAATTTAGTATCTACATTCTAATAATATACCTTTTAGCACTTCTGTATGCAACGATTAAATAAAATCTATTTATATATTTACCTTCGAATAATTTTTTGAGTTGCAATATTGTATATGTGACTTTATTGTTATTGTGGAACTAAAAAATTGGTACTCAAGAATTAGATTTCTATAAATAAAATCTATTTATATATTTACCTTCGAATGATTGTTTGAGTTGCAATGTTGTATATGTGACTTTATTGTTATTGTGGAACTAAAAAATTGGTACTCATGAATTAGATTTCTATAAATAAAATCTATTTATATATTTACCTTCGAATAATTGTTTGAGTTGCAATGTTGTATATGTGACTTTATTGTTATTGTGGAACTAAAAAATTGGTACTCATGAATTAGATTTCTAAAATGTCAAGCATGCAGTCTTCACCATGAAGTTAGCATTAATAAAACCTAGCTTCAGTATTATCACACAAACTTAATATTCATTGATAAGTGGCTTCCTTTCCTTATGTGAGTATAAAGGATATTTTTCTCTTGTTTTGCATGAGTTTATAACATCCCGAAATGAATCTTTTCAGAACACATTACAGAACTGATCACAGAATGAAATTTCAGTTAGGGATTTGGTGAGACGGCTACAGTTGTTTGCAGTGCATAGTAATACACAATGCGTTGGATACTTACATATTGTGATGTTTACATATTTAAATTGTAATTGTTTTCTGTACTGCAGTGGTGATTAATTCCGGCACTGTCTAGCTTTGAGTGACATGGTATTGAAGAGCCTCAGAGATCGATTATTTTTCGTATGTTGCAACATGACTACAGGAAAGTATTTAAATTGTTCTGTCTAAGGTCTTATGCACTCCGTTTTATTATCGTCCCTTGCATTTCAAGTTACTTAATGCACTGCTGGAATATGTGCAGAGAAACTTTATCTTTCTTTGATTTCTAAAAATTCGGTACAGGTTCACACTTAGTGTAGAGCCTGTGTGATGTATATGTATTATTCGATTGTTTTAACCCTTTTAGTGTGTACTTCTCACTGTAGTATGTATTTACAGTGCGTAAGGGAATTGTGTTATCGCTTGTGAACCCTCCTGGCATCTAGAGGAAGTTCGCTGCACCAGCTGTAGTTTTAGTTTGTTGTGAAATACAGCCTTCAGGATTGCGAGAAGTATATATCCCGACAAAAAGCGGTGTATTAATAGGTTATTCTGAATGATGGTAACCACCAATATAGTATCTGGAAGTGGCTTGGAAAGTATACTTCCTGTAAAATTAATCTGTCATTTGTGGTCCTTGGTAAGCGTACTTAGCACCAACAAAGGGGTATCGAAAAACATTTAGGAACATTTCTTACCACCTATGTCTATTCCAGACATGTTGTGGTAGTACACTGCACAAGGTGTACTAAAACTACTACAACAATTAGTTTCTGCATGTCGTGGGATTAATACTGTTGTCAGATTACATTGCTTCCCTCCTGCAATATCCTTTATTGCATCCCTTATCAGCTCGTAGCTTCATCCAGTTACAAAGTTTCAAGGATTGTTTTCACGTTGTGGTAAGTTAACATTAATATCAGTAACAATTATTTCAAAAATAAAGTTATTAAAAATAAGTACAGTACGTTTACCACATTCATAAAACGATAGCGAAATATTATGTTCGCTGAGGTGCTACAAAAAATGTGCCCGCGAAAGAGTTTACACTGTGTATCAGACCTTAACCGCATCGGATAGGTACTATAAACGTATATCTAAAATCAAGGAACATAAACCCACAGCTAGCGTTAGAACGTACGAAAAGGTGTTCATTGTCCAAAAAAGCAGACCAAGCTCCAATGGGACTACGCTAAGAAGGAGTAGAAGAAGAAGTTGATGATGTTGGAAAGAGAGCACAACAGGAGGATCTCGATATTAATGAGTAGAACAGGGGTCTGAACTAGAGAATCACATAAACAGTTTGTGAACGGCGAAAGCCTCAGAGGCGCGATAACGTTCTCCCACCGAAAAGTTTAATGACGGACAGTGAGAAGAACGAGGCAGCTGTGCGAAGAGAGATTCCCGAGGTAGCGGTACGGGTCACAACAGTAAATGCAACTTCGGAGGTGGCTTTCGCACGTATGAACAGGGAACGGGACAACTGTAGTGCGAAGGGAGTTTAGAAGAGCGCCACCAGAAATGAGGACGTTGCATGGAAAGTTTATATGCGACGAGAGGCAATACGTCACACCGAGAGGGAAGGAGGTAATGCCGCGTATAATTAGCCTCAAAATTAGTAGAGGGAGAAATTGTAACCAAGGAATCAGAGTAGTTTCAGCTCCGCCCCGCAATGAAAGTAAGGTGAGGGGGAAAATATGGTGTGTTCTAGACAAAAAACAAGAAGAGCTTCTGTGCTGCCACTTGAAGGATCACAGAAATATAATAGGCGTTAATCCCCTGCAGGATGCTGTCAGGAAATGGAAAACCACCCATGATCGGTAAATCAACCAGCATATGTTGTGACCACCTCAGTGGACAAGTACGTTATAGGCACAATGACTGGTATAGCTATGGCTTCTGGTAATTTATGGTGGCGGGCCCTGTTAAAATGAATGAAGCAGATGGACTGCCTCATATGTCTCTATAACAGACTACGAAATTTTTGCACAGACATTCAGATGCAACTGGAATGTACTTGAAACAAAATCGGGATAGCCGGCCGGAGTGGCCGAGCGGTTCTAGGCTCTACAGTGTGGAACTGCGCGACCACTTCGATCGCAGGTTCGAATACTGCCTCGGGCATGGATGTGTGTGATGTCCTTAGGTTAGTTGGTTTTAAGTAGTTCTAAGTTCTATGTGACTGATGACCTCACATGTTAAGTCCCATAGTGCTCAGAGCCATTTGAAACATTGGAACCAAAATCGTGACAGATATCACCAAAGGCCTGCTTGTAGGATGCTCTTTGCGTCCACAGTTCTGAGATGTTGGCATAGAGTCATTAATAAACCAGCTTCTTAGTACAGCAGACACTAGAGGCTGCGTAGCCTACGGAGATGATCTCCTAATTACAGTATCTGGCAGCACAAGTGCTAATTGATTAGAGAATTTTAGTGAAGTTCTTGAAAGACTAAGTAATTGGTGCACAGAAAACAGCTAACCGAAATCACCATACACTAGCCCTCTAATTTTCGGACATGCGGCCGCGCAAATAAAATTTCTTCCGCCGATAGTTCTGGTGAATATTGTCCGGCCATCCATAGAACGTGCGGTAAGGCTGACGACAATGTGCTATGTTCGTCCTTACATGCTCCACAGCGGCGGTGTTTCGTATGCGGGTCACAGACGCTGGTCAGCAGCATTAAGATGCGCTTATATAAGCGCCGCCTGTGAAGAAAGCGTACAGAAATTCGATTCGCTTATTGATATATGTTCGGCGTAGATGAAACCATGACAACTTCTCTGCAGTTTAGTTACCCCAAGAGCAGGTTTCTATGCTTTGTCCAAACAGAAACCACTATCTCCGTTTATTAAATTATTAGCTAATCTACATCGATTAAAGTTGCAATCTTCGTGAGGTAGCCTTAACACAGTTTTTCTCAAGAATATGACGGATCTTCGAGGAGAGAGCACTCACGTAGGCAAAACAGTAATTGATCTAAAGGAACTACTATCTTTTTTCCCATCACATAGTAGGTGAATAAGGATTGGGGTAAGTAATGAAAGAGAAAGCCATCTGGTAGAATTTAGCACAGAGCATAACTTAATCATTGCTACCACTTGGTTCAAGAATCATAAAAATTTATATATATGGAAGAATCCTGGAGATACTAGAAGGTTTCAGATAGATTATGTAATTGTGAGACAGAGATTTAGGAATCAGGTATTAAATTGTAAGACATTTCCAGGAGCACATGTGGACTCTGACCACAATCTACTGGATATGAACTGTATATTAAAACTGAAGAAACTGCAAAAAGGTGGGAATTTAATTGGATGGGACCTTGATAAATTGACTACACCAGAAATTGTACAGAGTTTCGCGGATAGCATAAGTGAAATATTGACAGGAATGGAGGAAAGAAATACAGTAGAAGAAGAATCGGTAGCTTTGAGGAACTAAGTGGTGAAGGCAGCAGAGGATAAAGTACGTAAAAAGACGAGGGCTGGAAGAAATCCTTGGGTAACAAAGTAAATATTGAATTTAATTGATGAGAGGAGAAAATATAAAAATTCAGAAAATGAAGCAGGCAAAAAGGAATAGAAACGTCTCAAAAATGAGATCGATAGGAAGTGCAAAATGGCTAAGCAGGGATGGCTAGAAGATAAATTATAAGGACGTAGAGGCTTATCACACTAGGGGTGAGATAGATACTGCCTACAGAAAAATTAGCGAGACCTTTGGAGAAAAGAGAACCACTTATATGAATTTCATGAGCACAGATGGAAACCCAGTTCTAAGCAAAGAAGGGAAAGCAGAAAGGTGGAAGGAATACATAGAGACTGTATACACGGGCGATGTACTTGAGGACAATATTATGGAAATGGAAGAGGATGTAGATGAAGATGTAATGGGAGATACGATACTGTGTGAAGAATTTGCCAAAGCACTGAAAGACCTATGCCGAAACAAGGCCCCGAGAGTACACAAAATTACATTAGAACTACTGACGACCTTGTTAGAGCCAGTCCTTACAAAACCCAACCATCTGGTGAGCAAGATGTGTGAGACAGCGAAATACCCTCAGTCTTCAATCCAAATGAAAGCAGGTGTTGACAGATGTGAAAGTTACCAAACTATCAGTTTAATAAGTCACAGCTGCAAAATACGTGGGGATATAAGAAAGATCCACAAGTCATAATTCTTCCCGACCAAGGAACCTACACTCCACCTGACGGGACATGGCCCATATCCTTCTTTAATGCAGAAAATACAACCAGACATTACAGGCCCTTGTGAATATGGAGCAGTTGTCACACTTGAACACATCGTGTGAGAATGTGCCACTACACAAAACGTTGCAGACTACGATAGTTGGTTATGGAATAGTCGATGACATAACAAGGAAAGAAGAAGTGTGGCACAAGTGGCATTTGCTGACAGTGAAAATGCACACATCTTAAAAAAAATGCGTCATTTTGGTTCCCAGAATTACGAATCTATACAGAAAATTTGAATAGAAATCAACATAAACATTATTTCCATCCTTTTTATTTCTCATGAAACCCAAGCTTAGTATATTGAACTACTGTATAGCGAGACGTTTAGTGGTGGTGGTCCAGACTTTTGTACACACCGGTACCTCTAATACAAAGTAGCACACCCTCTTGCATTGATGCATGCCTGTATTCGTCGTGGCATACTATCCACAAGTTCATCAGCGCACTGTTTATTCAGGTTGTCGCACTCCTCAACGGCAATTTGCCGTAGATCCCTCAGAGTGGTGATGGATCACGTCATCCATCCCTTGTTAGTCTATATCCCATACATGTGTGGTAGGGTTCATGTCTGGAGAACATGCTGTCCACTCTAATGAAGCGATTTCGTTATTCTGAAGGATGTCATTCACAAGATGTGCACGAAGGATGCGCTACTTGTAGTCCATGAAGACGAATGCCTTGTAAACATGCTGCCCATTATGGTTGCACTATTAGTCGGAGGAAGGCATTCACGTCTCGTACAGCCGTTACATCGCCTTCCATGACCATGAATGGCATACGTCGGCCCCACATAATCCACCTCAAAACAGCAGGGAACCTCCACGTTCCTGTAGTCAGTGGACAATGTGTCTAAGGAGTTCAGCATGACCAGGTTGCCTCCAAACATGACTCCGGCGATTCTCAGTTTGAAGGCTTATGTGACACACAACAGAGAAGAGAACATGATGCCAGTCTGGATCGAACTATTCGGCAAGTTATCAGGTCCATGTGTACCGCGCTGCATGGTATCGTGGTTGCAAACATGAACCTCGCGTTGGTCGTCGTGAGAGAAGTTGTGCATCATGTAGCCTATTACGCACAGTTTGAGTTGTAACACGACGTCCTGTTGCAACACGAAAAGCATTATTTAATATGGTGGCATTGCTGTCAGGGTGCCCCCGTGCCATAATCCGTAGGTCGCGGTCGCGCACTGCGCTAGTAGCCCTTTCTCGGCCTGAGCGAGGCATATCATCGACAGCTCCCGTCTCCTTGTATCTCCTGCATGTCTGAACAACATCGTTTTTTTTCACTCCGACACACCTGGACACTTCCCTTGTTGATAGCACTTCCTGGCACAAAGTAAGAATGCGGACGCGATCAAACCGCGGTATTGACCGTCTAGGCACGATGGAACTACAGACTACATGAGCCGTGTACCTCCTTCCTGGCGGAGTGACTGTATATGATTTGCTATCGGACACACTTCGTCCAATGGGAGCAGCTCATGCATGGCTGTTTACACCTTTAGGCCCGTTTAGTGACCTATCTGAACAGTCAAAGTGACTATATGTGTCATACGGAATCCACAGTCAACGTCTGTCTTCAGGATTTCTGGGAACCGGAGTGATGCAAAACTTTTTGTGATGTATGTATTAGCATATGAACTGCAAGCATACACTGGCTAGAGACAACAAGGAAAAGGCCACATATGAAGACGACGAGTTGTACCATAGCAGAACATCCAACTACAGCAACTTTTCACAAGGATGGAGGAGATGAGCCTCGGGGATTATTCCCTGGCAGTCACCTCCCAATCTATACAACTTGGGTGGCAGTAGCAGGGTCCCTATGAAACCTGAGCTGTGCCTCAGTCTGCCAGGGGTCACTATCAAGACAAATGAAAAATCTAGCTTGGTTGTGCGACGGGTGAGAGTAGTCTAATCTAGTGTTGTGTTAATGTAGTATAGTGCTGCAAAGTGTACTGTTGTATAGTAATGCATTCAAAAATCACAAATTGCAAAATTTTTGATGTCTCAAAGCAGCATAGTACAAAAGGCAAGTAGCATGTAACTATGGATTCCAAACTAACATACGGTTAATATCTATGTGGCAAATGGCAAAATGGTAGCCGGCAGGTGTGTCCGAGCGGTTCTAGGCTCTTGAGTCCGGAACAACGCTGCTGCTACGGTCGTAGTTTTGAATCCTGCCTCAGGCATGGATATGTGTGATGTCCTTAGATTAGTTAGGTTTAAGTAGTTCTAAGTCCAAGGGATTTATGACCTCAGATGTTAAGTTCCGTAGTGCTTAGAGCCATTTCTACATCTACATCTACATCCATACTCCGCAAGCCACCTGACAGTGTGTGGCGGAGGGTACCCTGAGTACCTCTATCGGTTCTCCCTTCTATTCCAGTCTCGTATTGTACGTGGAAAGAAGGATTGTCGGTATGCTTCTGTGTGGGCTCTAATCTCTCTGATTTTATCCTCATGGTCTCTTCGCGAGATATACGTAGGAGGGAGCAATATACTGCTTGACTCTTCGGTGAAGGTATGTTCTCGAAACTTTAACAAAAGCCCGTACCGAGCTACTGAGCGTCTCTCCTGCAGAGTCTTCCACTGGAGTTTATCTATCATCTCCGTAACGCTTTCGCAATTACTAAATGATCCTGTAACGAAGCGCGCTGCTCTCCGTTGGATCTCCTCTATCTCTTCTATCAACCCTACCTGGTGCGGATCACACACTGCTGAGCAGTATTCAAGCATTGGGCGAACAAGCGTACTGTAACCTACTTCCTTTGTTGTCGGATTGCATTTCCTTAGCATTCTTCCAATGAATCTCAGTCTGGCATCTGCTTTACCGACGATCAACTTTATATGATCATTCCATTTTAAATCACTCCAAATGCGTACTCCCAGATAATTTATGGAATTAACTGCTTCCAGTTGCTGATCTGCTATTTTGTAGCTAAATGATAAGGGACCTATCTTTCTATGTATTCGCATCACATTACACTTGTCTACATTGAGATTCAATTGCCATTCCGTGCACCATGCGTCAATTCGCTGCAGATCCTCCCACATTTCAGTACAATTTTCCATTGTTGCAACCTCTCGATACACCACAGCATCATCTGCAAAAAGCCTCAGCGAACTTCCGATGTCACCCACCAGGTCATTTACGTATATTGTGAACAGCAACGGTCCTATGACACTCCCCTGCGGCACACCTGAAATCACTCTTACTTCGGAAGACTTCTCTCCATTGAGAATGACATGCTGCGTTCTGTTATCTAGGAACTCCTCAATCCAATCACACAATTGATCTAATTGTCCGTATGCTCTTACTTTGTTCATTAAACGACTGTGGGGAACTGTGTCAAACGCCTTGCGGAAGTCAAGAAACACGGCATCTACCTGTGAACCCGTGTCTAAGGCCCTCTGAGTCTCGTGGACGAATAGCGCGAGCTGGGTTTCACACGACAGTCTTTTTCGAAACCCATGCTGATTCCTACAGAGTAGATTTCTAGTCTCCAGAAAAGACATTATACTCGAACATAATACGTGTTCCAAAATTCTACAACTGATCGACGTTAGAGATATAGGTCTATAGTTCTGCACATCTGTTCGACGTCCCTTCTTGAAAACGGGGATGACCTGTGCCCTTTTCCAATCCTTTGGAACGCTTCGCTCTTCTAGAGACCTACGGTACACCGCTGCAAGAAGGGGGGCAAGTTCCTTCGCGTACTCTGTGTAAAATCGAACTGGTATTCCATCAGGACCAGCGGCCTTTCCTCTTTTGAGCGATTTTAATTGTTTCTCTATCCCTCTGTCGTCTACTTCGATATCTACCATTTTGTCAACTGTGCGACAATCTAGAGAGGGAAGCACAGTGCAGTCTTCCTCTGTGAAACAGCTTTGGAAGAAGACATTTAGTAATTCGGCCTTTAGTCTGTCATCCTCTGTTTCAGTACCATTTTGGTCACAGAGTGTCTGGACATTTTGTTTTGATCCACCTACCGCTTTGACATAGGACGAAAATTTCTTAGGAATTTCTGCCAAGTCAGTACATAGAACTTTACTTTCAAATTCATTGAAAGCCTCTCGCATAGCCCTCCTCACACTGCATTTCGCTTCGCGTAATTTTTGTTTGTCTGCAAGGCTTTGGCTATGTTTATGTTTGCTGTGAAGTTCCCTTAGCTTCCGCAGCAGTTTCCTAACTCGGATGTTGTACCACGGTGGCTCTTTCCCATCTCTTACGATCTTGCTTGGCACATACTCATCTAACGCATATTGTACCATGGTTTTGAACTTTGTCCACTGATCCTGAACACTATCTGCACTTGAGACAA
Source organism: Schistocerca gregaria (assembly GCF_023897955.1). Lineage (NCBI taxonomy): Eukaryota > Metazoa > Arthropoda > Insecta > Orthoptera > Acrididae > Schistocerca > Schistocerca gregaria. The sequence goes on along the minus strand of NC_064925.1, from coordinate 413,707,477 downwards.
AACTTTTGTGTTGAGCCGTCAGGTACTCTGTAATCTGCTTTTTGTCACTTTTGCTAAACACAAAAATCTTCCTACCTTTTTTAATATTTCTATTTATGGCTGAAATCATCGATGCAGTAACCGCTTTATGATCGCTGATTCCCTGTTCTGCACTAACTGATTCAAATAGTTCGTGTCTGTTTGTCACCAGAAGATCTAATATGTTATCGCCACGAGTCGGTTTTCTGTTTAACTGCTCAAGGTAGTTTTCAGATGAAGCACTTAAAAATATTTCACTGGATTCTTTGTCCCTGCCACCCGTTATGAACGATTGAGTCTCCCAGTCTATATCCGGCAAATTAAAATCTCCACCCAGAACTATAACATAGTGGGGAAATTTTCCAAATTTTCCTTCAGGTGCTGAGCCACAACAGCTGTTGAGCCCGGGGGCCTATAGAGACATCCAATTACCATGTCTGAGCCTGCTTTAACCGTGACCTTCACCCAAATCATTTCACAATTCGAATCTCCGTCAATTTCCTTCGATACTATTGTACTTCTTATCGCTATAAACACGCCTCCCCCTTCACTGTCCAGCCTATCTCTGCGGTATACATTCCAATCAGAGTTTAGGATTTCATTACTGTTTACGTCTGGTTTCAGCCAACTTTCTGTTCCTAGTACTCTATGGGCTTTGTGACCGTTTATTAGTGAGAGCAGTTCTGGGACCTTTCTATAGACGCTCCTGCAGTTTACTATTAGCACATTGATATTGTTATTCCTTGTTGCATTTTGCCTACTCCTGCCTTGCCGCGTCTCAGGAGGCGTCTTGTCGGGCCTAGGGAGGGAATTCTCTAACCTAAAAAAAACCCATGTGCACTCCACACGTACTCCGCTACCCTCGTAGCCGCTTCGGCGTGTAGTGCACGCCTGACCTATTCAGGGGGACCCTACATTTCTCCACCCGATAACGGAGGTCGAGAAATTTGCACCTCAGCTCTCCGCAGAATCGTCTGAGCCTTCCACTCGGCTCCAAACCAGCGCACCGCGATCGGTTCTGGGAACGATACTACAAATAGTTAGCTTTTAAGCTAAAGGTTAGAAAACAGATTTGCTTTTCAAACTTACTATTTACTGAATTTCATATTTCATACAGACTTTCAATTAATATTTTATGCAGATATTTAATGTAGATTATTCCAACCTACATAAGACAATGATTAGTTACACTAACACATCTGCAATTATGTTAAAATATTACGCGCAATGTTCATGTCAATTCATGTGAAACATCTGGTTCACTGTTGTATTTAGGTAAAATACGAGAGAAAACACGAGATAAATCACTAAAAACACATAAATAAGTGTCCTTTTTGTACTGTATGGAGATGAGCAAGTGGTACTCAGCACTGGTGCACAGCCTACTCCTTCCTAATACCACCAACATGGCAGCAGTGGTTAACGTACACAGCCGCCATACGGTGGCGACAGCAGCGCCATATGCTCTCACATCATACCACTACATAATGTTTCACTTTCTAAACCTTCAATCGTGTGTGTGTATATATGGTCTTTACTATGGAGGGTAATTCGCATTCGGGACCCTGTATTTACTACCGCATACGAATTTTAAAACTGATTTGAACCGGAACTACACAGGCTACTTGAATTTGTTCTTAGAAACTTCTCCATCGTCCTAAAACTGTCATCATTGGGATCTACAGTGCCAGATCAAACTATAGCGATAGTGGACTACGTGCCATTGGTGCAAATGGTTTAAAACGCTCTAAGCACTATGGGACTTAACATCTAAGGCCATAAGTCCTCTAGAACGTAGAACTACATAGACCTAACAAACCTAAGGACATCACACACATCCATGCCCGAGACAGGATTGCGACCGTAGCAGTTGCGCGGTTCCGGGCTGAAGCGCCTAGAAGCGCTAGGCCAACGCGGGCGGCCTACGTGGCATTAAGAAAAACTTATTACCCCAATTCTTCGCAAATATGGTTGCAGCTGTTCTCGTTTATAACAGCTTATATCACATCATCATCTTCACTTCTAGATTTTCAAAGAGAGATGATTAATAAATTTTACTCAAGAGGAAAACAATAATACTGAGAATGAACATTGCAGTAACTTATTTTGTATAGTTAGTACGATACTATTGTACTGTCAGAACAGGTCGTCGAGCTTTAGCTTGGGTACTAGCGGAATTTGTCAACAATGAAGTATCCTAGGTCATCAGGCGAGCAGTTGCGTAGCAACATTGCGATTCCGAATCGTATTGCGTAAACACATTGTCTGTGCTTGCGTGATTTTCGTTGAGCTATTCGTTTTGTTCTAGAGCGTCTTCTTGGTGAGAAAAGCTCATTAACTGAATATCTGAAGTGCTTTTCGCGAAAAGTCTTCCAACAGAAGAACTTCCAAACCCAGCGTTGGGTGTGACGCAGTACGGAACCGTAAGTGAACATCGATATCTTTTCTTCTTCATCTCCTATCAAGACTAATATCTTTTGCCGCTAATGTCACTCTAAATTACTGCTGCTGAGTGCTTTGCACACACATGAAATCCCTTGTAGTTGATTTTATTTGGATGTTTAATCACACCAGCTACATTGTAACGAAAAATGGGAAAAAAAAGGTTCCAGTGATCCGACTTGAGCTTTAGCCTATGAGAGCAGTGTTGCAAAATCGTGGGCACGATTTCGGTAGCTGATGTAACCTGCTGAACTCTCTATATCCTTCAAAATCTGAAAGGTGTATATGTACATCATCAAGAGTGTTTAGGGGCTACGTCTCGGCTATATTCTGCGTCATATTACCATAATGTATCGCTTTTTATGTCCTACATGTTCTAGAGATTGCCAAGGCTCTTTATATTGTTCATAGTCGACGAGGTCAAAAAAATCGAGGTGAAAATTGATATTGTTGAAAATTTGTGCTAGGTGGTAGCAGGGACTGATATGAATATTATACTTAAAAGTCCAGATCGGCGAGATGTGCGCTACAGCGTATGGAAGGGAGATGGCATGGGATGTGGTGGGGAAGAGAGGGGTTTGGGTTCAAGATGAGTTTTTTATTTATCTTAAATAAATAGAAATGAGCTGCTTCAAGCAAAAATGTATATCTGTAATCAGTAAGCTACATTAAATGTGTTAGGAAAATTGTCCTATTCAGTACTCTGTAGCAGGGTGGTGGTGGTGTGCAGATGGCACACACGTGAGGGAATGTAGTTGTCTGGTATTTGATCAAACTCTTCCCTCTTCGTTAGTCTGCAAACTGAAGCGCTACCGGCTAAACCGCCACATTTGACCACGGTTTTATTACGTCGCTTTCTGGCTCTCTATTTGTCCGTCTGTATCTCTCCCCCCCTCCCCCCCTCATCAAATTCTCTCACTCTCTCATACACTTACAGGCACTTCGTTGCAGAATGAGAGCGTGGCATTTATTTAGCTAAAAAGGGCCTTGCCGCCAAAAGGCATATGCCTAGTTTCCAATCTGTCAGCGGTGAACACCATTAAAAATTTGACTTCATTATACATTCCACAGTGGATGGTACTCTGAGGTGTCGCACAGATTCCGATCAAGTGGACGAGCATGTGTTCTCCTTTACATTGTCTGTCTGTGTATCTACATTATCTGCCCACTTTGGTACAAAATATTATAAGGATAATTTGTTTAGAATGTGTTTTAGGAAGCGCATCGGTGACGTTGATGTGTGTTCCTGAAGTTTTATTACAAAGAAATGGTGCACATACGTAAGGGAATTAAGGACTCCACTATTCATCTGTTGTGTGGCAATGGAAATGAGTTACCGTTTATTGCTTCTAACCTCTAAATAAGTATGTTTTTAATTTTGAATGTTGTTAGTTACATTAATTGTTCACTACTGTATAGTTAATATCTGTGATGACGTGTCACAGATTTTTACGTTTTTCGACCTTATGTTCCAAAGTATTCTCTATTGACTGATTATGTCTGACCTCTTGATGCACGAATATTATTCGAAATTGCCATTAATATGGCTCAAATATTTGGCTGCCGTTAGTAGTAAATTTACCCCTCTTTGTCCCTCGTTTCCGAAAATCTGATATACGTAACTGACCTACGAATAGTGTGGAAATCCTCACGTCTCCGAGAAATTCGTATCATCACACAATATTTCACGTTCTAAACATACAAACTTGTGTACATGTTCTTTAATAAGGACCTTAATGCTCTCAGGTGACGCAGTATTTACTGCCTCACGAGCATTACGATTTTGTTTCGAAACGCAGCTGAACCTTCTGCACGTCTGTCATTGTAATAAATGTGTCGTCTTTTAGTATTATAGTTGCCTCTTGAAATCATTGCATCTCATTTCACAGTTTCTTTCGACGATCATCGTATTCTGACTACATCTTAATTTTATTCAGGCTTTAAGATAGGGTCATCTGCCCATCGCAGCGTACCATAGACGCACTCAGGGCGTCGGTTTATAAATGTCAAAATTTCGTGTTAAGTGTCTGATGCAAACATATTTCGCTGAGCTGCTTTCCCAATATTATTCAAACTTGAAAAGATGTGAATATTCGGATATGTTCGCATTCATAAGTAGTTGCCATTATCATTTCACAGTACATTAAAGTATGATTTCAGGTACTCCTGTGGCTAAAGGACACGTTGTAATCATCGAGGAAATAATTATATGATATGTGCAAGTCAGCTGCTTGTTTTTAAAACAAGTTTATTACACAGTTCTCCAGGCACAAACGGGTAGGTGATCGAAAAATTATCGGCTTCTGCCAGCATATTAAGCTCATTTTGGGATATTTTCAATTATTCTCAACATTTCTCGGCTCTGTCAGCATCTGTATAAACATTTATGTTAAATTAACAACAACCTCAGATGCAATGTTTACCTAGATTTACCTTGGTTTCAGTTGGGATAACCCAATCTTCTTCAGAATAAAAGGAACTACGATTCGTCCGTAATGGACAACGTCGAAAACTAAAAACTATAATATAGTAATACATCGTCATATTGCAATAACTTATCCGTTGTTCCCGTACTATAACGATGTACTACTATTTATAGTTTTTAGTTCTTGACGTTGTCCGTTATGGATAAGTCGTAGTTCCTTTTATTATGAAGAAGGTTGGGTTATCCCAACTAAAGTCTAGGTAAATCTAGGTAAACATTGTAATGTAGGTTGTTATTAATTAGAAATCAATATTTTCAGTAAATGCTATTCCTTTACCTCACTTAATAGGCAACGAAAAATTTGAGGGTTTAAGTTTAAAGCTGAAACAAACGTGGTCATCAAGGAACTTCATAGCTTATAAGATATGCACTTCTGAACTGCAGTTGATTTGTTAATTTGTTGGCTTCGCAGATCAGACACATATTATACGTATGGTTAGTAAACTGTCTGGATGCAGTCGGAAGTAATCGTCGCTATTTGATGTAGGTCCCAGAGGAATTTATGAACAATGAAATGTCAGACAACATTATGTGGACAGTTGCATAGCAACTTTGCGATTTTGAATCGTGTTGCGTAAACATATTGACTGTGCTTACGTGATTTTCGTAGTGCTGTTCTTTGTGCTCTAGAGCTTCTTTTCGGTGAGACAAGTTCTTTAATTGAGCTTGTCGAGAAAGGTCTTCCGCCAAAAAAACTTACAAAGCCAGCGTTGGATTGACGCAATACGGAACCGTATGTGATTAGTCAACATCTTCTCTCGGTTATCTCTTATCCCCGCTAACCTTCTTTGCTGTACATGTTACTGTAATCTATTGCTGCTGAACGCTGTAGCTCACGCCTCAGATCACTTTTATTTGGTTTTACTTTGGATGTTTAATCACACCAGCTACATTCTAACGGGAAAGACAAAAGAAATTCTTTCCAATTAGACTTGAGATTCAATTCACGAGAGTACTTTGACTAAATCGTGGCCATGATTTCGGTAAGTCATGTAGCCTGCGGAGTTCTTTACATTCTTTAAATTCCGGAATTTTTTTATTTTCATTTTCGAGATGATTTATTGACTTTGTGCCGACATTATTCTGCACCGTATTAGCATATTGAATCATGGTATGTCTTAAATCTTGTATTTATTATCAAGATTGTGTATATTGGTCACAGCCCAGCCAACGAAGAACAGATAGGTCGAATCATGAAAAAAATTGTTATAGTTGATAATTTAACCTTAGGACTAGGGACTGACATGAATATTATACTAATGGTCTAGACAGGCGGACTGCTTTGAGAAAAAGTGCAATCCAGTGTTCAGTTAAGCTGCATTATAATTTCGTAAGAAAATTGTCCTGTCCAATTCTCTGGAGAAGAAATATTCTCAGTGTTGCAGCGGTTAAAAAAATCGTATATTATTGAAAATAATAATTGGCGTTTTGAAATTAATGTTTATTGTTAAACGGAGGGGATAAAGGAACTTATTAAATGGATGTCGCTTGTCAAAGTGCAATATAACGTTGTTAAGGGATAAATTATGTTCTGGTACTGTAACAGGGTGGAGGAGTGTGGGCGGATGCTACACACGTGAGGGAACGGAGGCCGCTGGCGTGTCGTCAGACTCTTCCGTCTTCGTTAGTCTGCAAACTGAAGCGCGGCCAGCCGTTTCTCCATTCTCACTCTACCCTACTATGTCACGAGTCATTAAACTAAAAGCCGCCACTTTTAACGATGGTTGTATTAGGTCACTTGCTGGCTGTCTATCTGTATCTCTCTCTACAGTTACAGTTACAGTGTACCGAGCTCATAGGTGGCGTTGTGAAGTTGGTAACTGAGTGGTCAATTAAGCAAAGCGAAGACGACCAAACATCTGTCGGACGTCAGTAGCCAAGTGGTAAAGAGCAACGGAAACAAAAACGAAAAACACTGCAACCTTCACAATGCAACGTAAGGGGAGGAGAGGTTCAAAAAGTTCCAACTGCTACCAAATTACATGGAAGTAAAATAATGTTCATTGTCAGCTGGCGCTCATCACGTTCTGTTCCAGTAGAAATCGTGTATAAGAAACGTGTTGCTGTTATAGAAGTTTTGCCCATTTTGAAGAAATCAGGATATACCTGAGATCTTTTAGGTTTGGTGGACACTGTGGATAATTTGTTACAGAAAGTTTTTAGACGTGCTTATGAACTCGGTGTGTCTTTCTTATTGCTTTACTGCAAGAATATGGTGTAGATATGTAAGGGAATTGCTTAAGGTGTCTACTATTTACATGTCGCGTTGCAGCGGAAAGTAGTTGGGGCTTACTGCTTCTTACCACTAAATACGTATTTTTTGATTCTGGTTACTGTTGTACTGTTGTATGGATAATATCTTGTGATTTCGCATCCACTAATTTATAGGTTTTCTGTCATCATGTCAAAAGTATGCACCATTTATTGTTTAAGTCTTACTTTTGGGTGCATGAATAGTATTCGACATTTCCTTTAATTTGTATCGAAGATCTCCGTCGTGTTATTAGTAACTGTGCACCCAGTTTGAGCAAATTTTATGAACGTAACTGACCTAGGAACTGGCTGTACTGCCTCACGTCTGTAACACTTTCGTGCCATCACGTTGTAAGTGTTCAAACATGTGTGTACATGTTCTTTAATAAGGGTCTTAATTCTCTTAGGGAACCATTATTTACTACAGTATGCGCATTTTGATTCTGTTCCGGAACACAGCTTCGCCTTCTGCATGCATTCCTCCATAATTAATTCACCGTCGTTTTGAATGTGTCTTCCTTGCAAACTACGGTGGCCCCTTGACACCATCGCTTTCGTTTTTCAGTTTCTTTCGACGCTTACTCCATTCCGTCCTAATTTTATTCAAGGTCTAAAGGGACGTATCTGCATATTCACAAGTAGTTACCACTCGCATTTCATCGCATATTGAAAAAAATTATCTAAGGTATCGGTCTGTCAAAAATATATGTTGTAGTCATGTAGGTCGACGTCTTGCTTTGAAAGCAAATTTATTGCACAATTCTGTAGGCATCTGCGGGTACTGTGTGCGGCTACACTTATAAAGACTTCTATCAGTACATTAGCTTTCATTTTGGGAAATTTTCAAGTACACATTATTCTTTTATCTTGCTTAGTAGGGAAATAATGAATCTGATTTTGAAATGTTTAATTCGATACTAACATTATCATTGAAGTAGGTTACGAAGTCAGATAAGCCACGTATTACCAATGGCTAGTAAAGCGCTGCGGTACAGTGAGGAGCTATCTAAGTTTTTTAGTGTGGGTCTTAGACAATTTTTTCAAAAATGAAATATCGCACAACACGAGGGGGTCGATGAGAGGCAACATTGCGATGGCGTATCGTGTGGCATAAACATATTGTCTGTGATTTTGTGATTTCCGTAGTGCTATTTTTCGTACTGTAGTGCTTCTTCTTGGTGAGAAAAGGACATTGACTGAATATTTGAACTGTTTTTTGAGGACCGTCTTTAGATTGGGAAACGTAACAAGATAGCGTTTGGTGGGACACTATACGAAACAGTAAGTGACGACCCAACATCTTGTTTCCGTCATCTCTTATCCGCAATATCATCATTTGCTGTTGACGTCGAGTGTAAACTAATGCTGCTAATCGCTGTGATCTCAAATTTGATATCGTTCGTATCCACCTTTATTCAGATGTTTATTCGAGCAGGTGTGTTTTACCGAAGGAAACGATCCTTTCCGGTGATCAGATTTGATATTCATACTTCGAGAGTAGTTTCACATTATTGTCGGGCATGGTTTCGGTAATTGATGTACCCCCGGAATTTTTTGCATTCCTTGAATGCCGATAGTTTTTTGTTTCCATTATCAAGTGAATTTAGTGGCTAGCTAGCGACGTTGTTTTAGGACATATTAGACTACTACATCATGTTACGTACTGCATATAGTGTAGACCATAAAGGTTCTTTATTTTGTTCAGCGTGATTCACCAGCAGCAAATATATGTACACAATTTTTGCTGGTCTGCAACATGGGTGTATCTTGCGAGAAGAAGATGCGGCAGCTTTGCCTCCCTATGAACTAACTGATACATTGTATCTCCAGCGAGACAGAAAAAAAAGTCAGAATAAGTTTGAAGAACTGCATCACAGTTATTGGGTGCTGTGAAGTGGCATGAATCGTGAAGTCTGTCATTCTACAAACTAATATGAGTTGCCTACATCTCGTCCCCATGGCCCTATTTTTGCAGACGTTCTACATACACATCTGCTCTGTAGTGTGAATAAATGATATTTGATTGTGGTGTATAAGCAGCAAACGAAAAAACATGAAATTTGTTCATGTAATGGTTACTTCCACGTCCAGTCGGTTTAGCTGTTGCTGAATCTTACAGCTAGTATGATCGCGGTCCATGAGACTTATTTGTCCTGGCTCTCCGTCCACAGGCAGCGTTGAACATCATTGATGCTCTCGATTCCGCTGAGGCTTGCAGACACAAGTGGTCAGTCGCGAAAAGTCGCGGAACCACGAACCCCTCAATAGATGTCCCACACAATTCGGATGATACGTCAGGAACAAAAGAGTTTCAAGTGCCTCGACATACGACATGGGAGGTTCGCCAGTAGCTATTTAGCATTTTATTTAACAGCGAGTACAGTTGCATGCGCTTTTTTGCTTTAGAAGAAAACTATCCTGTCTTGACAGTATATTTTAGGGTAAGGCAACGGTTAAAGAAGATGAAAGAATTTAATTAGAGATGCTATAATGTTCGTAGATTATGAAAATGCTTTTGAGAAATACAATAGACGAGTGATACGTTACATCCTGCAAACAAAGGTTACCCGGTTCGTCTAATCAACTCTTTTGAAGCTGTTACAAATGGCCAAAAATTATGATGGAGAATAAAGAACTTGTGTAAATAAACAACAATAAAACAGAATTAGACAAGTATGTAACCTGTCTCCAGCTCTTTTCAACTTCTACGTGGGTGACCTAGTCAATGCTTGGAAAGGCATCAGCTGCGGCATAAAGATCCACAGGGAGAAATGTTTTAATACTCTGCTATATGCAGGTGCTCATATGACGAGAGTTCAGTAATGAAATTAAAAACTACGGTCCTAAATTAAACGCAAAATAATTTGTGCAGGCTAAATGAGATTTTTCCGTAGTGTTATAGCGTGAATCTGGAAATAGTGCCTTATATGTAGAGATTAAGAATAAATTAGAAGTTGATTTAGTGTGTAAAAAAAAAGACCTTAACAGCAAAAGATGGCGGGGGTATATTTCAGTACTGTTTATCTTAGCCTGCTGTAGTAAGTTGACAGCAATCCAGCTTCCAGTGATGCTGAAGTCGACTGTTAAGCACTGATTAGTAATCTCAGCTTGGGCTTTCTGGGGTAGGGATTCTGAGGGTATTAGATTAGGAAATGGCGCACTTAAAGTAGTAAAGAAGTTTTGCTATTTGGGGAGCAAAATAACTGATGATGGTCGAAGTAGAGAGGATATAAAATGTAGACTGGCAACGGCAAGGAAAGCGTTTCTGAAGAAGAGAAATTTGTTAACATCGAATATAGATTTAAGTGTCAGGAAGTCGTTTCTGAAAGTATTTGTATGTAGTGTAGCCATGTATGGAAGTGAAACATGGACTACAACTAGTTTGGACAAGAAGAGAATAGAAGCTTTCGAAATGTGGTGCTACAGAAGTATGCTGAAGATAAGGTGGATAGATCACGTAACTAATGAGGAGGTATTGAATTGGATTGGGGAGGAGAGAAGTTTGTGGCACAACTTGACTAGAAGAAGGGATCGGTTGGTAGGACATGTCCTGTGGCATCAAGGGATCACAAATTTAGCATTGGAGGGCAGCGTGGAGGTTAAAAATCGTAGAGGGAGACAGAGAGATGAATTCACCAAGCAGATTCAGAAGGATGTAGGTTGCAGTAGGTACTGGGAGATGAGGAAGCTTGCACAGGATAGAGTTGCATGGAGAGCTGCATCAAACCAGTCTCCCGATGAAGGCAACAACAACAACAACATTATACTTGCCAAGTTCCTTGTCGCAGTGGTTCCTGTCAGATCCCCGAAGTTTACTGCTGTCCAGCTGGTCTAACATTTGGATCGGTGGCCACCCGGTATGCAGGGCGCAGTTGGCAAACGGGGTGCACTCAGCCCTTGTGAGGCAAGCTGAGGAGATACTTGATTGAGAAGCAGCGGCTCGCCGGCCAGAGTGGTCGAGTGGTTCTAGGCGTTAGAGTCTGGAAGCGCAAGACCGCCACGGTCGCAACTTCGAATCCTGCCTTGGGCATGGCCGTGTGTGATGTCCTTAGTTTAGTTAGGTTTAAGTAGTTCTAAGTTCTAGGGGACTGATAACCTCATAAGTTAAGTCCCATAGCGCTCAGTGCCACTTGAACAAAGCAGCGGCTCCGGTCTAGTAAACTGTCATACGTCCGGGAGAGCGGTGTGCTGACCACATGCCCCTCCATATCCGCTTCTAGCGACGCCTGTCGGCTGAGTATGACACGGCGGCCGGTCGGTAACTTGGTGCTTCCTGGCCTGTTTGGATGGCGTTTAGTTTTTAGACTCCTATACTTGAGTTGAGACGCGTTTATCAACTTACTGAGGATCTGTATGTTGCGTTGAGCTCGATTCATGGTTTCTTAGGATTTACCTTTATCATTACATCACCAGAAAAGCACCACTTTCAAGCACGTTCCTGTTAGATCGCTTCCTTGTCTGTCAACCTCTTCGGTACAGGTTCCACAATTGATTCTACATCAACTTAAAGGTGACGTAGAGTCTTGAAACTTCCAGCATTGTTCAGACATACCTGGTAAAGCAATATTAGCTCACTATCTTGTCTGGCGTGTGGCGGAGGGTACTTTATATGCCACTGCCATCTGCCCCTTTTTCTGACCCAGTCTCGAATGGCCCGAGGGAACGGTAGGTGGTAATCCACCGTGGGAGGTCAGATGTATCCACTTTTTTTCCCACACGGTCATATCCTTAGGTAAACGTAGGAGAAAGCAACAGGTTTTGCAAGTAAGGTGTACATAAACTACAATAATCCTGAAATATATCATAGACTCCGTTTAAATCTCACCAAAATGTAATTTTTACTCTTTTAAAGCCATATAGAGCGCAAATAACTCAATGCTACCTCACGCAACTATTCCTTCTAGTCGATAGATCAAGCTATCCGATACATGCCTTACATTCGTCCGTTTGCCACAAGTACCTTGTCCTCTTTTGGCGCAATTTATGGGCAAATTGGTGGTAGACTCTTTACATGTAGAAGTGGCTTTAAAATGGCAGGGCAAAGAATTTGTGGAAATTGGTACAGAGAGCCAGATAAGTAGGGCAATAGTAACTAGTGAGAACCGTTGTTTGTGAAGAACAGTGAAGAACGTGAAGAACAGAGAAAGAAACGGAAAAAGAAAAAGGAAAACGTACAGCGTTGGTAACTATAAAGCTGTGTTCTGTCCCATGAAATCATGCGTACTGTTCGTACACTGTTCTAAAATGCAATGCGACCCCCCCCCCCCCCCCCCCACTCTATACATCACGTATCAGAATACTAGTTCGAAAACTGTGTACCTGTTTTAATTGGCACTGTAAGTCCCCACAACCCGACAAGGCTTCAATCATCGATTTGGTTCTTAGAACATGTTCGGTCTACATGTATTATTGTACTAACTGAAACCGTTACTTTGGTCAGAATTTGTAAATCATTCATGAGCTAATATTTACATTTCCTAAAAACACACCATTATCAGACATTTCGACGTTTCTGTAGGTTCCATCTACTAGAATACTGATTAGAAAAATATCTTCGTAGAGACCTCTCCCTGTTCTCATTCCAATCTTTCTGACCGTCCAACAGTCAATAATGGACACGCTGTAATTCCGTGTGATCAGTACGTGACGTGATATCTATTTTTTTCTTCGCAGATGTTCCGGAGGCTTTTGGGCGTGTTCTGCCTCCGGTCTCGGCGGGAGGCAGAGGAAGACTTTTACGGAGACCTGATAGACGTCGATTTAATTGGAAAGCCAGAGGTGAGGACCACCGAGATTTATTGGAAAAACAGTAATGACTCTTAAGTTCACCCACGTTTACTAAGATAATTACTAGAGACCTCTGATTACTGCAAGACCTTCTGGATTTAGTAAATCTATCTTAGCTACTCTTAGTTGTAAATAGGTCATCATAGAATAACAACTATTCCTTTGTGCCTTCGTTAAACTTGCTTGTAGCGCTAATAAAACGAAATATCCTTCGGCTTTCTATACGAGTACATCCGTTTCATAGGAACTCTGTTGCCACTGGCCCGCTCAAAATAGTACTTTGTACAAGATGAATGTACTTTAAATAAAAAAGGAGGTTACGCAGGACATTAATAGTCAGAAATCACTTAAGTTTCTGAGGTTTAATATTAGATGGAACTATTCGAAATCACAAGAGCTGCACAAGAATTTACGAAATGTGGAGAAATGTATTCATAAACTGGTTTCTGTTGGATCAAAAATCGGTAACAACTTAGTTTACACTATGTGCAACTCCTGCTAGTACAGCATTTATCACTATTGAAGATTCACTCTAACTTCTGATAAAATTAATGCAAGAACTGTATCAGATCTCACTTGTGCATGATGATGATTCGTTAACTGATACTTGGACCAACTGAGTAGGCGATGATTTTAGGTCCGGCTTAGCCACTTGCACGTTTCCAAGTCGACTGTTGTAACTGAATGTGCGTACACATCCTCGGAGAATATCTGTCGCAGTCGGAGACGAAATGTCATTAGAGAGTTTTGTACACCGACCATGGACTATCAGCACGGATGATTTAAGCGAAGATAATTTAAAAGCAGTTTGCTTCAATCCCTATTCTAAGTACAACTTAGTAACGATCCAGACCCAAGGTAAAATACTGTCGTATTGTTACCATATGACCGTCTGGAAAACAATCCAAGTATGTGCTACCAAAGCTAAGACCTTTCTGTCTAACTGATAAATGTTGCAAGGCGGCTGAATTTAATACACTAATAGGAGAGTAATTTAACTTATGGTGCGAGTAAACGCCCACGAAATATTAGATGTTACATAAAAGATAGAAAATAAAACTGAAAATCAACAAATGGATGAATTGTAACCTTGGAAACAAATCTCCCACAGAGGATGAGCGCCGCGCGTTGGCGGCTGCGCTCAGACGTGGACGAGTTGGTTCTGCTGGCAGCGCAGGCGGAGAAGTCCCGGCCACCGCCTGCTGCCATTGATGTAGCCTGCGGTAAAGTCATCGGGAAGGTAAGGCGGCACTAAAGTAACAACTTCATTGATAACTCGCTGCTAAGGGTTAAGTTAGATTACATACAACATACCCTTTTCTCAGACCAATATAAAGTAGCACAAGTATAGTTAATACTGGAAGATAATAACTATGATCCTTGTCACCGTTAATGATTTCCCCTGAACACACTTCCCTTTCTTTCGATCACACACAATAATAGAAAGATGTTCTCTCTTAATGTACACTTTGCCCATACGAGTCACACTATACAATTATTGGTACTGTAGTTGCGTAAAGGAAGTCTTATGAATTTTAAAGGGAAGAATTGCTTTTGTGTGCAGGTGAACGATGGCTGGATGGTTGTGACGACTGCCGAGATCCATGAGCCGCCTGTGGTGGAGTGTAACGAGGACATCCCGCCGATCCCTCGCCGCCGGAGAGGGTGTCGGAGGTGCTGGGCGGAGAGAGTCGGGGAGAAGACCGTTGTGCGCCCACCTGGGGGCCGGGCACACCGCCTCACTACCCACTAAACGTATTCCTGACGAGGACATCCCACCATTTCCTCGTCGTCAGTGTGGGTGTTGGAGGTGCTGGGTGAAAAGAAGTCAGTGCAAGAACTGTTGTGCGGGTAAAAAAGGGACAGGGATAATGACTCACTAACCAATAGACATGTTCGTGAGGAACTGATTACAATGCCTCAAAGTTGGGGATGTGTTAGAGATACTGGCCACAGAATGTCACGGCTAAGAGTCTTGGGTGACTGCAAATTGGGTGGTGACAACAGCTTTTCTACAAGCCAGTGAACATATTCATGAGGAACTTAGAACAGTGTATGAGGAGGGCAAATCACCGATGCCTCATTATTGGACAGGGTGTTCGTGATGCTGGATGGAGAATGTCATGACTGGGACTCTTGCATAACTGCAAAGTGGATTGGGATATCGGCTCACTAGCCAGTGAACATATTCATGTGGAACCAAGTACACTGGCTCAGGACATCCCATTGATGCCATGTCATCAGTGACAGTGCTGGTGGTACGGGCA
This sequence comes from Schistocerca gregaria, assembly GCF_023897955.1. Lineage (NCBI taxonomy): Eukaryota > Metazoa > Arthropoda > Insecta > Orthoptera > Acrididae > Schistocerca > Schistocerca gregaria. The sequence goes on along the minus strand of NC_064925.1, from coordinate 413,692,225 downwards.
GATAAAATCAAGACTAAATCTCTTGTTTGTCTGAAAAGTGAATGGGGGACACCGACTCACAGATATTTAAAGTGAATGAATTATTAAATGAATTGATAAAATGAAACTTTAAAAGCATCCATGTAAAAGAATGTTAATGAAGCTTTAATATCATTGAACTCCATTTAAACAAGTAATGAAATAAAATTAATAATATCTATCAAAGATGTACGATTATTTCTCTCTCTTTACATGTATGACTGCATTTAGACAAATATTTGAGAATGTTATCTTTTTTGATGCCCATCACTCACAGAAATATTATACACAGACTGCCATAACTTTCAGTACACAGATTATCCTTCTTCATCATTACAAATGACACATAATATTGAGTTCATGTGGCTTACGACCAACTAACAAAGAAATTACACACGTAGTGCATTTTACCTGTCTGCATTGCTGCATAGTGCAGTTGTATTTTTACCTAACGGAAATGAAACAGCCATATAACATTATAACATAGCTATGAGGGAAAGCGCGTCATTCGCTTGAATGAAAAGAAGTGAAAACAGAGGTCGATCAAACTGAACATCGATTGATACTTGCGAGGAACTAAAGCGGGCAACGATTTGCTTAAAACTCCATTGTTCTCCTCTCAACTGCAGGGATTTGATTCTACACAGCAATAAAATTTATATTCCATACAAGTATCTAAGATAGTTTCAGATATTACAGGGTGCCTAAGGGTTACAGGAGTCACATTTTTTAATCAATCATCAGTAAATGTAGTTTCTGGTTTGGAAGTGTCGAGCGCAACTTCCAGTGTTACTGAAGACTACTGAACATTTAATAAGGACAATATTCACACACACCATATTCTGTCACGAGAAGAGTTGACGTACACAGAAACGATCCTACAGACACATAAGTAACACCACTTCACTACGTGGCGTAATTTAATTTGTGTATGTAGATGAATTAATAAATACACACAAAGTATAAGCTAATTATGTACAGAAAAAAATATTAATGTATTAGGAGTATCCCAAGGCCACCGGCCTTATCATTATGCTTAACTGCTCAACTTTACTGTTTGCACAGCATGGATACAAATGTTGCGAGTGGGCCAGACAACAATGAAGAGCATTCGCCGGTGACAACACCAACGCTATTTTATTCAGTAGAACATTAACACAAATTCTTCTCCCCTTACTCTTACGAAAAAACTAAATTTTTACCAAATTCTTGACAAGAAAAGTTTCCCATATTAGCTAAACCTGTCTTTTGTTTATAATACTTTGGCAGTGATCGAAAATAACCTTTTTTTGTAGACTTAAAAATTCGTTAAAGCTACTAGAATTCACCGTAAACTAGAAGTAAACACACAACAAATGTGTTACGCCCGTCGGTGACGTATGTTTAGAATAAGACGAAGCTATATGAATAAAATTGAGACCTCGCTTATGCGGTGATAATGGAACAGACAGCATCGGTGGTGCAGCGCTGCCATCCACGACCGTACTGGTAGGTGGGCAGATCCCATACAAGGTCAACTACAACAGACGCAAAACTAATCTTAAGAACTTATAACAGTGCACTCCATTTACAGCAAAATAAGGACCAATTCTGGTACATAACAAATTGTAAGGCAACATAAATTGATAAAACCATATGCCCAATGACTACACACGATTATAAGCAAACTATCTGCAGGCGCAACTCAGAATTGCAATGGGTTATACAGTCCTCTGCAACACCAAAATTACAGTAACACCAGAATTACAGTAAAAGGCAAGAAGACAAGTCATCAACGCTCCAAAATTATTTTACCATATGAATGAACATAATGACGGCCTTGAAAATAGTAGCTTTTTTAAAAATGAATCCCCATATTTTTATTGGGAGACCAAACAAACTTTAAATGCCCAAAAAAGATGTACTAAAGCTGGTCCGGAATAACTTCAATCAAAAGGGTAGCTATGCTTAAGATAAACTGCACTGCTTTTAAATAGGAGACACGACAGAATTTCTATCTCCAGAAGTTTTTCATCAGCAGTTGGCGATAATAACCTAAATGAAAAGAGCAGGACTTATTAAAAAATCTTCACCAATGAAATGAGCCTCAGTTATTTTGGAATGAACCGTACAGGCAACAAGTACAGCGATACAGTTGAGGGGAACCTGGCTGGACTACCACGATGCTAGGGAGAAAAGCACGAAGTTTATCTTAACAAGCTCACCGAAATACATCATGAATTAATAGGGAAGGGCACAGAAGGTATCATCAATCTTGGATTATTCAAATTTATGGAGTTTACTATCACCCCAAAAGTGGCCAAAACGACGTCCTTGTACAGAACAGGACCCTAGCCGCCGATAAAGAGTGTAATACGTCAGGGCCGAAAGGCGGTAGATGAATTACCTCAAGAGGAGAAATTTTGTGAGTGTTGGAACGTTGTGAGGAATTTGCGAATGCATTAACGTTCCACAATAGTGATACTTCAGTTGACGTATTTGTTGACTATTGGTTTGTTCTGTAAGAGTGTGGCTGATGTAGTAGAGATTCCGTTAATGTTGGATGACATAGAGAGGCAGGTTTTGTGTAAAGTTAATGGTCACGATTTAGGGCCGAACTGGCGGTTTTCTGACGTGATGACTAATAAACTCGGTGTCACCACCATGATTCGGTATAACATCGGTTTGATGGACGATATTCTGGTTTGCTATCGTCCATAACGGTTGCGCCACCCAAAATGAAAATTTTGTGACAGCTGATTAATGAGAGGCATCGAGTCGGCGTGATACGGGTTTTCACCTCTCCGTATGCGTCGCCCATGTTTCAGGCACCGAAGGGTGAAGCCGGTAGTTAGCGATCGGTAGTTGATTATACAATTCCTAACCAAAAGGGCTCAAAGGGCTCTGAGCACTATGGGACTCAACTGCTGTGGTCATCAGTCCCCTAGAACTTAGAACTAATTAAACCTAACTAACCGAAGGACATCACACACATCCATGCCCGAGGCAGAATTCGAACCTGCGACCGTAGCAGCAGCGCGGCTCCGGACTGTAGCGCCTAGAACCGCACGACCACCGCGGCCGGCTACAATTCCTAACCAAAAAGCCGTCTTAAAATCTGTACCGCTCCCGGACTTCCGTACCTGTTCTATTTCCTTTGCAGGGGTCACAGTATACTACCGTCCTGAATTTGAACAAGGCGTTCCGGAAGATTTCTCTCATTGAGGACTGTATACGTGCTACAGGTTTTTACAACTTTTGGATGCTGTACCAGTTCGGTAGTGTTATTTCATGTTTATACACCGAAGCGGCAGTACTATCATTTCTCTTAGACTCCGTTTTGGGTGACGCGTGATTCAAATCAGTGTGCAGCAAAGTCCGTATTAGCCTGCAGGAAGTGGGTTTGACCGTTAAACCATCCATGGTAAATCTGGAACTAAGGGAGCTGCCCTTTTTAGGACCTTGGTCTCACCTAGTGTTGTTAAAATGTATCAGAGAGAGAGACAAGATCTTTAGAGAAGAAGGAAATACCTCTCTTTATCCGTATCTCACATTTTTTTATAAACTGTGCTTCGAATTTTGTCCAATTTGCAGCCACAGTAAATGGCTTGAGGAAGAAAGGGTTGAGTCTCCAGATGGGGGAAACCCAGCACGCGGTCTTTGAGACAATTATAGTATCTTTGAGTATTCTGCATGTTTTGGATGTTATGGATTATGAACGATCCTTCATTGTCCAAACGTGTGCTTCTAATTCTAGAGTCGTTGCTGTCGTTCCACAAAAAAACGATGGAGTGCGATCGTTTAGCTTATGGTTCCAGAGCCATGTCCCTCACGTAACTGAAGTACTCCGTGTGAGTGGGAAGTCTTCTTGGTTTTGGCCTTCCTAAAGTTCAAGTTCCACTTGGAGCTTTGCCATTTGTCCTCGGAACAGACCGTCAGGCTTTGATTTGGGTGGTCGCGAGATCCAGGAAGACAGGACCAATCGCGAAGTGTGTTCGAGGTGGGCTGTGTATGTTTACACCTTTCGTTTCCCTGTCAGGCACATCCAGGGAGCAAATAATCTGGTAACAGATTCATTTAGCCGTATGTTCCAGGAGCATGCAACGGAATAACGGCTGTAACATGATTCACTGGACTCCAAATGGGATTCAATCGTGTTTTCTGAGGTACATGAGCTCTTTGGGAAGTTGCTGGACAAATTAGAGGCAGGAACCATAGAATCAGGGGATGAGACAAAATCCTGATACTGGGAAAGGTGTCAGGTAATGAACTGAGAAAAGAAGTATATGTTTTAAGTCTAAGAGCGTTTACCGTGATTTATTTTTAAAGAATATTCTTAAGAATTTATTTTATTTACTAGCAATTCATCAAGAACATTAGCACCCGCATCTCGTGTTCGTGCGGTAGCGTTCTCGCTTCCCACGTAACGGGTTCCCGCGTTTGTACTCCCGGCTGGGTCAGGGATTTTCTCTGCCACGTGGTGGAAGGGTGTTTTGTGCTCTCCTTAGGTTAGTTAGGTTTAAGTAGTTCGATTTTAACTTGTAAGGTGAAAGGGCGGCGACTTTATATACTAAAATGATCATTTAAATAAGAGCCCATGATATGCAATCTTATATAGAATTCTACAATTATGGCCAGACCATAGTTAAGATGCTCTACAGTACACAGATACCGCCTCTTAAGACCATAGGCAATAATAACAAAGATTCCAAAGTTCGAAACATATTTCAGATATTAGACCGTTACACTCCAACCAATAAATTCGTTAACACACCAAATCCGACAAACATGACAGAGGTAGTTGCTAACGTACGGTAGATTGATAGGGAGAGTACCGCCCCCAAAGCAAACGACTGGTGAATTCACCAAGAAAACATGTAGAATGTAACAAGAGTAAACCAAACAACATGTCACCAATCACTTAACTTTTAATAAACGGCGATTTCTCGAGAAGACCTGGCGCAGCAATCCCAAATCGCTCTCCCGAACCGTCCCCTGCCAGTCGCTTCAACGGACGGAGGAAGGCGCGCCGATCTCCCGTCTCACGGCGTCGCAGCTCACACCGACCAGACTCATATCGTGGGTTGACTCCTGTTGCTCTCGTGTCGACCGCGAAGTCACTACACCGCGCTATAAGCCGCGGCCCATTGGGCTCACGTGGCGACCTCACATGCGCCGACGCTCCAGACCGACAAGTCGTCTTGTGTCTCAGTGTGCGACCGACCAACGAATCATTCCAACCGCCAATGACCATTGCCTGAGCAAACTCGAGCAGACTGCCGGTCTAACGCGCAGACTCAGATGCAGCAAATAATCCCCGACCGGGCGACCACTCGCTGAGTTCTCTTACTGCCTAACAAATGCGGACGAGAGACTGACCCAGAATGACCAAATGGCGAGTTCATAGCGCCCCTTAAATTCACGTGAAGAGGCAACCTTTCCCCTTTCCCAGCAGAGGGAGACACCAAAGCTGCGATTGCCACAGCGGCGCCACCGCCACCACAAACGGAGGGCGACTGTTTCACGCTACGCGCTGCAGCGCGCTCTTTAAAACAGCAATTTTTACCCCGGCTCAGAGCGACAGATCCTTTAAGATCTGTTTACCAGAGCAACTGGTGTTGGCCATTTTTAAGTATTTTGACAACCCCCTTATCGCCGGTCGTTTGGGAGTGAATAAAACGGCTATGAAAGCTAAACATTATCTTTCTGGTCCACAACGAATAAAGATGTACGTAAATTAGTGGGTAAGTGTGAATATTGCAAATGCGTCAAGCCCAAAAACAGTTCTACAGAAGGCTTACTTCAGTCCACGCGAGGAATTGATCCCATGGACATAATGTTCATTGATTATGTCACATCAGTCCCACGGCAAAGGGATGGGAACCGTTATGGTATTGTAGTGGTGGACTCCATGTTTATTTTTTGGGTCATCAGGTTTTTCACTAGTTTGATTCGGCCTGCCACAAATTCCACTCGTGTGCTAACCTCTTCATCTCAGAGAAGTACATCCAGCCAAAGTCTTCCGTTATTTGCTGGATGTATCATAATCTCTGTCTTCCCCTACAGCTCCGTGTAGTACTATGGAAGCATTTCTTTGATATCTTAACAGATGCCCTATCATCCCTTCTCTTCCCCTTGTCAATGTTTTCCACGTATTTTGTTCCTCGCGGATTCTGCGAAGAACCTTCTCATTCCTTACCTGAGAAATTCATATAATTTTCAACATTCGTCTGTAGCAATACATCTCAGATGCTTCGATTCTATTCTGCTGTAATTTTCCGTAGTCCATGTATCAATGCCATACAATTCTGTGCTCCATACGTACAGTTTCAGAAATTTCTACATCAAAGTAAGGCCTATGTTTGACACTAGTAGACTTCACTTGGCCAGGAATGCCATTTTTTCCATTGCTAGTCTGTTTTTGACGTCCTTGCTCCGTTCATCATTGGTTATCTTTCTGCCTAGATAGCAGAATTTCTTAGCTTCATCTACTTCGTGAGCATCAACGTTGATGTTATGTTTCTCGCTGTTATCATTTCTGCTACCTCTCATCGCTTTCGTCTTTCTTGGATATAATCTCTGTTCACATCCTGTACTCAATAGATAGTTCATACCGTTTAGCATATCATGCAATCCTTCTTTACTTTCAATCAGGATAGCAATGTCATAAACGGATCGTATCACAGAAATTTAACTCAACTCCTGAAGATTTCCTTTATTTCCATCATTGCTTCTTCGATGTACAGATTGAACAGTAGGGCGGAAAGTCTACGTCCCTACCTTACACCCTTTTTATTCCGGCCCCTTCGCTCATAGTCACCCACTCTTATTATCCCCTCTGGGCTTTTGTACATATAAAATATTACCCGTCCCTCTCTAAAGCTTAACCCTATTTTTCTTTAGTCTTGCTTCTATTATCAACTGTAGTCTCAGAATTGCGTCACTGGTGGTTTTACCTTATCTAAAGCTAAACTGATCGTCATCTAATACATCCCACAATTTTCATTTCATTTCTTCTGTATATATAAGTCTAGTCACCAACTCGGGTGCTTGACCTGTAAAGCTGACTGTGCGATAATTCTGGTTCCTCTCTGCTCTTGCACTCTTCGGAGTTGTGTGAATCATATTTTTCCGAAAATCAGGTCGTATGTCACCAGACTCTACTAAACACCCATGACTTACAGATACCCTTCAAAATCATGTCTGAGTTACGGAGGCTCGGATAGATCTCTCAATCGCGATAGTCATGCGGAATCTTCGACGGTTTTCTGTGCCACGCCTCTTGACAAGCATTTGGTGAGGCAACTGCAGATTGTTAGGGAAAGCGGAAACACCGGCTGATGGCTCGCGCGCAGCCTATCGCCTTTCAGTCCTGTCATATTGAACTTCATCAATCCGAGAGTGGTATTTTGGCATAGGAACGTTCTTGTATAGATCAAGTCTACATCCGTAGAGATAGAGTTTAATATGTTTAACTGAACGCACTCACTTTTCATTTTAATTTGAGAATCTTGCAGCTTGATATCTTTGCCCGTGACGATATTGTGTAGCAAGGGGCTGAGAGGGTTGAGCATCTGGATGTTCTAGCTTGGACCCACAAAGCGAGAGACCAACTTAGAAAATTTGGCTACTTCACCCTAGCCTTGGCCACAAAATTGGTAATAAAATCATGAACACCAACCCTCACCCTGCATACATGGTGACCCTTATTATATCACTGTGCCTACCTCCAATGTGTGAGCCCAGTATTCTTTCTCCTTGTTTTCCATTGCTGCTGTATGACCTCAGAAGTGACTTTGCCCGGTGAAAGATCGTTCAAATAGCGTAAAGTAGACAGTGGAGAATTTAGAGGGTATCTCCACGTCAAGCAGAGGGGTGTTGCCTTACGTATCTCGTGAAGACCCGTATCAAAGGCTGAGTTGAACCTTGGAATAGAAAAAGTCCACTAGTGCTGAGATTCTGTGTCATACATGATCAGTGCAGTTTTTAAATTACTGTTCATTGTTTCGTCAATAGAACGCCGAGGGCAGTACGGTAGGGTGATGAAATTGGCTGGACAGAAAAGTTCAGTACTGTAACCAACCATTGTCTGCAGGAGGGCAAAAAGTGGAGAATAGTCTAGACAACTGGCGTATGGTGAAGGCAGTAGTCATTCGACTGCATGGAACCAACTTTATACACCAGGTAATAGTGTCCCTGTAGTCTAGGTGTAACGCGCTTGTGTAGTAATCGAAACGTTCTCGGCTCCCTGTGTGAAACCCGCAACGGGTTAAATTTTGATTAATAATAAATATTGGCGGCCGAAGACTTTCGGGGTAAGAAGTCCCCATCATTATGCCAACGGCCTTGTTGAAGAGGGCGGAGGAGCGAACGGAGGTTTATAACCCCACTTCTCCTCGGGATGGGAAACACCCCTAAAGGAGGAAGAATCAGCAGTGGCCAATGGCATGTGGATGCGAAAGGCAATGGGAACCGTTGCATCAGATCACATAACGCTTATCCAGAGGACATTTGGCCTCTAACTGAACAAGTGTCTTGATGATCTCTTCGTTGGAAAAAGTTTCGTGAACAGTCCCCCCTCTCCGATCTCCAGGAGGGGGCTGCCAGCACTAGGTGACCATGAGAAAAAGATTGAATACTCAGATAAGGGATAAAGTTTTCGAGTCATGGCGTGGAATGTCAGAAGGTTGTTCATAGTAGGGATGGTAGAAAGTTTAAAAAGAGAAAGAAGTCATGCATTTGTGGTCATATGAGTGTAGGGTAGTATCAAGAACAGCAAAAAATGGTTTAAAGGGAGAAGTATTCGGTATAAATAGGAAGGTAGGGGAGATAGACTGTTACTGTTATATAGTACTTCCTATCACCATCGACAGCAAACTAAAACCGACCACAATAGTTCGGATATACATGCCAACGTCGCATACTGAAGATGAAGAGATAGAGAAAGTGTATGATGATATTCAAAGTGTAATATAGTACATAAATGGAGATGAAAATCTAATAGTCATGTGGGACTGCAATGCAGTTGTAGGGGAAGGAGTAGAAGAAAAGGGTACAGGAGAATATGAGCCTTGGTCAAGAATGAGAAAGGAGAAAGGTCAATGGAGTTCTGTAACAAATTTCGCCTAGTAGTTATCGAATACTCTGTTCAATAATCACAAGAGAAAGAGGTACATTTGGAAAAAGGCGGGTGGTACCGGAAGATTTAAGTTAGATTACTTCATGGTTTGACAGAGATTCCGAAATGGATTGTAAGCCATACCCAGGATCAGATATAGACTCTGATCACAATGTAGCAGATACGAAGAGTAGGCTGAAGTTCAAGAGATTAGTCACGAAGAAACAACATGCAATGAAATGGGATACGGAAGTACTAAGAAATGACAAGATACGCTTGAAGTTCTCTAAGGCTATAGATTCAGCAATAAATAATTACACAGTAGGCAGTACACTTGAAGAAGAATGGACATCTATAAAACTGGAATCAAATAGGTACAAACACGGTAACTGAGAACAAATGATGGCTAAGAAGGAAATACTTTAGCTGATCGATGAAAGAAGAAACTATAAAAGTGTTTAGGGAAAGGCAGGTATACAAAGCTACAAATGGCTGAGGAATTAAATAAATAGGAAGTGCAGAGAACATAAGACAAAACTGCTGCATGAAAAACGTGAAGAAATCGGAAAATAAATGACTGTCAGAAGGACTGACCCAGCATACAGGATAGTCAAAACAACCTTCGCTGACATTAAAAGCAATGGTGGTAACATTACGTGTGCACCGGGTACTCCTCTGTTAAATGCAGAGGAGGGAGCAGTTTGGTGGAAAGAGTACATTGTAGGCCCTTACCGACTCGGAAGATTTGCCTGACGTAATAGAAGACGAAACAGGAGTCGATTTAGAAGAGATAGGGGAAGCAGAACTAGAATCAGAAGGGCTCAGGAAAACTAAGATCGAATAAGGCAGGAAGGATAGATAACTTTCTATTAGAATTTCTATGATCATTGGGGGAAGTGGCAACGAAAATACTGTTCACGTTGTGTTTAGTAGAGTCTGTCGACATACGACCTGACTTCGGAAAAATATGATCCATACAACTCCGAAGACTGCAAGAGCTGAGAGGTGCCAGAATTATCGCACATTCAGCTTTACAGCTCACGCATCCAAATTGGTGACAAGAATAATATACAGAAGGAACGAAAAGATAATTTGTGGATGTTTCAGATGATTACCAGTTTAGCGTTAGGAAAGGTAAAAGCACCAGAGAGGCAATTCTGAGACTACAGTTGATAATGGAAGCAAGACTAAAGAAAATCAAAGACATGTTCATAGGATTTGTCGAGTTGGAGAAAGCATTCGACAATGTAATATGGTGCAGGTTTTTCGAAATTCTGAGAACAATAGGGATGAGCTATGGAGAGGAACGGGTAATATTTCATATGTACAAAAGCCCAGATGGGATAATTAGAGTGGGTGACTAAGAGGGAAGCGGCCGGAATAAAAAGGGTGTAAGGTAGGGACGTAGGCTTTCCGCCCTACTGTTCAATCTGTACATCCATGAACAAGATCGGTGCTCATGTTGATGGTGTCCATTATAATGAGGTATCTGTTAACATGAAGGGTGGGGAGTCGGTAACTGCATATACATGAAATAAAAACCTTTAATGTTTAAATGAAATGGTTGCTCGATCTGTATATTTACGATAGTTGCGTAATGGATAGCAGTAGGACGTAAAAATGAAAGTTTTGCGAGAGAATACGTGCTCTGGTAAAAATATCACACTTATTGAAGACACAACGGAACAAGCTAATAAACTAAACGATTAACGAATGGGTGATTAAATGATGACTAAGTGAAATCCTCTGCTGCCGCCAGGTGTTGTTGATATACCTCGATATAGAAAGCTGACAATGTTTTTCCCCGACCGGGACTCTATCCCGGAATCTCTTGCTTACATGGCAGACGCTCTATCCATCTGAGCCACCGTGGACACATATGAATAGTTCGACTGCTGCGACGTATCCCGTACACGCTTCCCGTGAGACACTCATTCCAACAATTCTACATACGTAATGTACCTTATAGACATTTGCCCATTCACTGGTTACTCGCGCACGCTTTGGCGATTCCCGTAAGAGTTTGGGCAACCTGTGCGCAATCGCACAGACGAAGGTCAGTGGCTAGGTAGCCTTTAACTAGTAAAACAGCACGCTCCTAATCAAAATTTCCACTCACCTCGCGTCTTGTGACAACACTGGCGCAGATTTCTCGAAAGCACAACAGCAAACGGGAAGCAGGCCGCAGCTAATCTAGATTTCTGTTTCAAAATGAAATTTCCAAACAATATTCAAACTGTTGCTTATCTCATGGTGGAATGTGGATAATGATTTACAAAGTGTACAATGATGAGAGAGAATTTATATAAAAATATGACAACTTAATCAATTGAAATCTTGACGTATGAGTCAAACTTATTGTGTTACAAAAAATTATTATGAAAAATTTATATTTCTTTCACTTTTCAATGAATACATCATATTCATTATAGCTGTCCTCCTGTTGCAGCTAAGCGGTCCAATCTCTGTACCTTACCGAGCTCCCCAGCAACCACCTTCCACTTCATTCCGTCATACTATAACCCTATCTATTCTCATATATCTAATTACAGTAGTGAATATCCAGAACATATTCCTAGGGATTTAGATTAATTCTTTCCACAGACACTTTTAGTGCTCATAAGAGCGCTTTTTGCCTCGTAACGTTTATTATTTACACAGTTTCGCGTCCCTCTACTTCTAGAGCTTCATCGAGATACTTGACATTCCAGTATACGATGTATGTAACGGATTTGGTTCCTCATCAATGGTGCTACATCAGTTTTCTTGGACCTGACACCTAGATCCTGTTTTTTGCACCAGTTTTCCGAAGTGTGTTGAAAACTTTGTGCTGTTGCGACTTGGAAAACTTTGTCGCGGAATTTGTAAATTTTTGCAATTTTATTCGTACCGCGTCCAGGTGGTAGATGCCAGCCCAGCCTATGCGCTAATTAAGTAAGGCACTGGACGGTATTGTAGACATTATGACAAAACAGTGCAGGCACAGGGGCATTTGCGACACCGATCAACGGCCGAGCGCATGAAGCGAAGTGTGAACAAGAGTGAAGTAATATTTTATTACATTTTATTACTCGAGAACGTACGTGATACCAAAAAACCTCACACTTTACATATTTAACTGGGTCTAGCAACCATTTATCACTAGAGAACGAGCTACGAAAAGCTAACGAGAAAAGTAATATGAAATAGCTACTCGTCATCCTCCTACAGGTGTACATCTGAAGCATAGCTGTAAGCGTACAAATAATCGAACTGCACTGAGTTGCAAAGGATGCAGACCTGATCTGTGCAAGGACGTTGTTACGACCAAATTACCCACCCTCGTACTGATCAGGTCTCCACCCTCCGAGAAAAAGTTTAACATGTCATGGTCGATCGGAGGTAGGCCATCCTTAGAGAGTTTGGACTTTGTATTACAGTAAGCTCACAGGCGATGGGACACAGCATCTCTGAGGTAACGATGAAATGGAGAATTTCCCTTACGACCATTTCACGAGTGTACCGTGAATATTAGGAATCCGGTAAAATATTAATGCAAAGCTTTACGCCTCGCCTTGTCCGTCAACAGTTGGAATGATGTGGGACCCCTGGTAAGTCTAGATACAAGTCTGACAGATGACACGTACGTAAGCATCCTGTCTGATAACATGCATCCCTCCATGTCCACTGTGAATCCCGACAAACTTGGGCAATTCCAGCAGGACAATGTGACACCCCACACGTCGAGAATTGCTGCAGAGTAGGTACAGGAATACTCTTCTGAGTTTAAACACATACGCTGCGTGAAACTTAGCCCTACTTTAATTTCCACTCTTAAAAAAATAGTTGTTACGAAGACTATTTCTTTACAAACTGTAATCCACCTTGAGCTCGTATGCTAACTTTTAACAAAGTATAACGTAATTTGATCTGAAATGTAACTGCGCTGAATACAACCTCTCTTTATATTAAATGTGCAACTGAAGTAAATAAGTGGCATGCCTGTAATCAAAATTTCCACTTACCGCACGGTTTGTGACAACACTTTTGCAGATTTCTCCAAAGTACAACAGCCAACGGCAAGCAGACAGCATCAGAGGTAGATTCCTATTTCAAAATGAAATTATCAAATTATATTCAAACTGTTTCCTACCTCTTGGTGCAATGTGAACAACGTACAAAAGAGTACAAAATTTACAGAGAATTCTTATAAAAATGAAATAACTTGATCAGTTGAAATTTTAATTCATGATCAGGGAAGTGGGGTGGTCTTTCTCTCAGCTCTGGGCAAATGCACGACTTTAACTATCTGGCAATAATCATTTCTACAAATTAGGTGCGCAGTGCTGCAGTCGTATGTGAGACTCCTTCACTTTTAAATCAAAAAAATCGTATCCAAAATTTATATTCCTTTCAATTTTCATCATATACCTCATACTCATCTTTGTTGTCCTTTAAATTGCATCTTTCTTCATCTAAAATATACAACCACAAGTCAACACAGTGATGTACTGTTTCTACAGGGTCAATCAATAAACTATTTTCCCAACCAATTTCAATAACAAGTGACAAACCGTTATCTTGAAAGGTAATGATAAGGGAAAGGATTAATTCGCCCCAACGCCTCTCTTTAGATTTTGCATTTATTGTCACACCCTTCAGTGTAAACAACAGAACAAGCAAAGTAACAATGAGAGAATATTTGAACTCGTAATATTTCCTATATAACTTAAGAATTATTTAATAAGCAATAGGAATCTAAGATTATTCCTATCTAACAAACATGATTTTAAGACCATAAACGATAAAGATCAACGGTTAAGAAAGTCCAATAAACTTGAGCAAGGATCACTTTTTCAGTCTCTAAATGAAGTCAGTAGGTGACATAGGGGATAATAGGACTTACATTAAATGTTAAACCAATAAGAATGATCACTCATTAAGAATTATAAACACAAATTAAAGAATGTCCATTTATAGCAATTAACATCAATAGCAAATAACTAAGTCACGTCTCATCAAATGTATGAAAATCAAATCTTTCAGTTCTATAACACTGTTGGATTGTGGAATACGCCGGATTACCGACACAGAAGGCTAAAGTCTACCAAACAACAATTTCTCCAAAGCTAGAACCATCTTAATAGTGTAAAATACTTAGGTTATCCGCAAATACTATAATTCGCCTTTCTTGGGCAAAACGGTGGAGTAGATAAATAACCTCTTATTTCATGCTCCTAGAACATTGAGCGGCAATAGACACTCGGGCAACTCTTATCCAGCGTGGCTCGGGAAAGAGGATGGCTCCACCAGGAGGAGGAAACATTTACCCGAACTGGAAAGGGAACTCGTCTAACACGAGCCACTAGGTTGGACGAAGACCAGATGGCGAATTTTAATCATTAATCAAAGCTTGCTGGCCAGAGGACGAAAATTACAGAGGCATAGGTATCTTTATTTGTGCTCACAAGAACTGGTAACTTCTGCAAATGAGATTCCAGCACAACTACCGCCGCAGTATCAATACGGGACTTCGGAGCTAAGGAGAGCAAGTCAACAACGGTCTCCACCCAATAGGCGTAACATTTCAGACAGATCGAGCAACCGACATCAGTCGTGGCTAGGCGGATTACCGAATAGAAACTGTGGCACTACCATAAATGTAATTACATAGAGCACTTAAATGCCACGGGGAATAAACTCCTTCACACAAGAATATACACACAATAACAAAGACTAAAGTTAAATATACCTACGTACTAAAACACAACAAATATTGGCGAACATTAACATAATCTCGCAAGTCAGACATCCATAAAATTAATTGGCTACAATCCTCTCTGTCTCTCCGCCAGACAATACACGGTTATTTAATATCTTACAACGTGCTTATCCAAACAGTGACCTACGCCGTCCATGGTAAAATAACAGCTTGCAGAAGGGCCACAGCCAAAAAAATTTTCCTTTTTTTTGTTTTTATCTACGCGCCCTTTAAGTCAGCATGGCGTTCAAATACACGATCATGCACGGGGCAGTAACACTCACGCAACGCAATTTCCGATCACAAACTCAAAGCAGAGAAACGTTCCACACAGTTATTAATAGCTCCCACAACACTGGAGTTTGGCCCCGCCAGACGACGACCGTTGCACTAACTAGATGAAAAATCTTACTTTCAGTGACGACACAACTTTCTGGAGGTTATTAGCAGTCGCAGACGGACTTCATAGCTTCCCCAGCCCATGAACGGAAACCAAACGTTGTCCACAGATTTACAGCCTCTTGTGTCCTCACAGCCCTGGTTTTTGGGCTCATCCAGACTTAGCGTAGAGGGACCTAGAGGGACCGAGCGTCCGGCTACAGAACGGTCGTCCAAGGCTGAACACTCATCTCAACTGCCGCCTCCGCGCTCGGCACGGCACACCGCGGCTCCTCCCAGAGGGCGCGCTAGCAGCGGCCTCGCGGAGGCTCCGCAACGTCTTCTACGAGAAACTCCAAACAGGAGTAAACCAAGGGAAAAACAGGAACCGTGCCAAAAGACACGGTTCACACAGCACTACGAAATACGTCCGTCACCTACCCTACTTCAAATAACGTAGCAGAGCGCGCAGAGGCAAATACTTTGCCACGACAATACCAAACATTGTTTAACGTAAATTGCTCTCTCTCTAAAGTGCGTGTACAAAAATGAAAACGACATGACCACCTTACAAAAATAGGTGCTACGATCTTTGTAGCACCAACGGAAATGCTCCTCCTTGTAAACCCAGAAAACGGGGAATTTCGCCTGTGGCTATCTCCCCTCGAGATACTGCTCTCTCTGTTCTACGCTGTGCCCCGTAAATTCTGGCCCCAAAAGGTTTATCTGTTTTAGACCTTCTACCAGACCAGATTATGTCTCCTGCAAGGTATTGTGGTTCATTCTTCGACTGCTCCCTTCTTGCAGTTGTTAGAGCGAAACGTTTATGAAATAGCAAAATGTTATTGTATGGAATGTCGGCATTTCATAGACAATTCCTATATTTATCAAACTCGTTATACTGATTCGAAGTTTCCTTATGCTAAAGGAATCAAGTTATTTCTAGTTTTTTAACTGTATGTCCCTGCAGCTGCCTCCATTGTAATCAAAAGATGCTAGGTGGGATGTCCACCATGGTCTCCATACCAGGTAGTGGGTGTGCTGCTGATTCCTCCTTTTACAGATAACCAGTCCAATGTCTGTACATTACTAAGCTGTGCTGCTGATTCCTCCTTTTACAGATAACCAGTCCAATATCTGTAGATTACTAAGCTCCCTAACAACCACTCTCTAGTTTATTCCTCCATACTGTAGCCCCCTCAGTTAGATGCTATTTTTTACAACTGGCCATTATAGTGCTGCAAAGAGTGCATTTTGCCCAAAAATGTTGATTCTTTACGTGAGGGACCCATGATAGTTTCGCATCCCTCTACTTGTAGAGTTTCATCATTAACCTTGATATTCAAGTATACGGTCTGTGTGATGAATTTTCTTCTTCATAAATGGTGCTACATCAGTTTTCTTGGGTCCGACACTTACATTCTCTTTTCTGCCCCATTTTTTTCAAAATGTGTAGTACACTTTGTGCTGTTGCGCTCCTTAAATGTTCGGCTTGGGATATGTGAACTGTTAGAATTTTATTCCTACCGCCTGCAGGCAGTAGAGGCCTGCCCAGTCTATGTGATAACTAAGTAAGCCACTCGACGGTATTGTTACCACTACGATAAAACAGTCCAGGCAGAGTGGCGTTTACACCACCTGTCAACGGCCGAGTGCATGGAACAGTGTGACCAAGAGTGAAGTAATATTTTATTACTCAGGAAGGTATGTGCTACCAAGAAACTCATACTTCGCAAATTTAACTGGGTATAGCAACTCGTGCTCAGTAGAGAGCGAGCTAGAAAACGCTAACGGAACAAGTAATATAAAGAAAACCTACTCATGACGCTCCGATAAGTCTACATCAGAAGCATAGCTATAAGCTTGTAAATAATCGAACTTCGTTGCTCAAAGCATTGAGTAGTGCCGTCGTTCTGCCTGAGTTTGAACCAAACAGAATGATGTGCTTTTGAATTTCAGAGTAACCACAATACACGCTTCTTGATGAAGATCTGTTGACTAGCTGCCCAATGACTGACTCATACCCTCGTTCTTCACTTCTCGTGGGCAACTCAGCATCACGGTAGCTGCCACTCATGACTCAGGTCAACAGACGTCACCAACGGGAATGGGCGTCGACGTATTACTCGATCGGCCGTGTTTTCAAGCACAAAGCGCGTCCGTGAAGGCAGCTGGAATGCATTATAAGGCTGCTTTCATAAAGATCTGTAGATACTACAATCGTTTGAGTACATGACCCCGCGGTAATCTGCCCTCTCCCTCACCATCTCACCCATCATGAGGGGCAGAGGTCAGGAATAGGCGGTGGTGGTGGTTACGGTTTAACGTCCCGTCGACAGCGAGGTCATTAGAGACGGAGCGCAAGCTCGGGTTAGGGAAGGATGGGAAAGGAAATCGGCCGTGCCCTTTCAAAGGAACCATCCCGGCATTTGCTAGAAACGATTTAGGGAAATCACGGAAAACCTAAATCAGGATGGCTGGACACGGGATTGAACAGTCGTCCTCCCAAATGCGTGTCTAGTGTGCTAACCACTGCGCCACCTCGCTCGGTCAGGAATAGGCCCAACTGTTGGTGTCATGAATTAGTCGTTCCGCTTCACGACGCGGGTTGTCTGGGGAAGTGTTTTTACAGCATACAAACCGTAGAGTTAGCCGAGAGAGGTGATTGTTCGGTAACACTTAAGCCCAAAGAACGTTACTTGGAGTCGGGCAGTAAGACTCGGTAATTTAGTAAATTACATCCGAGCAGTGGTACTCGTCGTATCTCCATTTCACTAGCATTGGCTCATTACAATGGGGTGCGTTGAACCACACGTTGTTTATGTTTGATTCAGTATTTTTTCTCAGTTAAGAGACCCACAACGTCGAGTACTGGGTGGAATATGATAAGGTTACGTTTGCGAATTCATGTGAATCCCTGAACTTATCATTGTTTGTTTTGCAATTTTGCAGGGCACGAATTGCCACGCACTACAGGTGTAGCAGGCACATTTTTTACATGTACACGTGTTGATCATTTGGCTCTCCATAGTGCAGACTATAGATGGGTGACGACACATGAGAAAAGGTAACTTATAAGGTTTTTCTTCAGTAGTGAGTTACTTGTGTTTCTGGTACTGGTAGTGGTGAAATCAAGTGCTGGTATTACAACAGAATCTGTTGCTGCTATAACAGAGCAATTGCGGATGTTAACAGAAGAAACGTTTTACCAAAAGTACGAGCATGAGGACCTTCTTCGTAGATTTGTGGTTTTGGAAAGCTTTGAGGTTCAGTCACAGCCTGTCGGGGGAAAATAGGCAGAGTTGGAGGTAGATTCTTCTCCTTTTGATCCAGCAGTAACCGCACCTATCAGTCTTTTTCCCAATAGAACAGGCGACTCCAAGAATTGCAGTCTGATGGTCACATCAGATCTTCCACTAAATCCGAAAGACCAGAACCTAGTTAAATCTCACTCGTGTAATGAAGAGTTGGATGTTTCACATTGTTTTGTATGCAGAAGCGTGGCTCACTGAGTAATGTTAATGGATAATATAAGGGTTTCAGTTAGCGTAAATAATTTTGGGAGAGGAGGAGTTAATCTGTCAAAAGGTATAATGACACTACTAAATATTAAAACGTCGATACGTTGAGTTTGGACACGAGTCATAAGCAAACATTACGCAAGAAGCTGTGTCACTTGTAGGCCAGTGATCGCACAAATAAGGAAAGTGTATTATTGAAATTTATCAACTTGTTTTGTAGAGATGGGGTGTTACCAGCTACTCTAGTAACTCAGCACTGTATAAAATTGTGATTTTACACCAATTTACAGCAAACAGTTCGTACAGCGAGACATTTACAGACATTAGTAGAGAAGTTCATGGAACAGAAACTACGAGATTGGATCAAGAATTAAGTAGCAGGCTCTGAAGTACACATGTCGTAATCATCCCTAGGAAATCATTGGATAGAACCAAGGAATAAATGTTTTTTTCTGATATAGTAGATGATTATCCAATCGCTAACCTTACTGAAATTTTGGATAAGTGTTGAGTGCTGTTATTTTACTGCATGTCACTCAAAAGTTGTCATCAGTTGGAAGTAGCACTTGAGCATAGGCCAAAGACAGCGTTTACCACATCATGCGGACGCTATCAATAGAAGCGAATGTCATTCGGTTTGGAAATCGCTCCTGCTACTTTTCAGGGGTTATTGGACGGAGTTTTAAGAGGGTTAAATCCTAAGGCCCATACATGATCTATTTGAATGACTTAATAGTGTATTCTTCGGTTAAACCGGAACATGTGAGACGATTGGAGGATGCTTTTAGTAGGTTAAGTCTGCACATCTAACAAGCACATGCAGTCGTTTGTCGCTTTGAGCTATCGTAAATTCATAAGGGATTTCTTGAATACAACTGAACATTTGAACAATTTAGTTAGTAAGTTAGATTTATGTTCCACAGATAATTCTGTACAACAAATAGTAATGATGTGTAATCAGGCATTTCACATACACATCGCCAATTAATTTGTAAAGATGGCTACATGCTAATCATTTATAACTGTAAAATTTACAGATTTAAGCTAGTAGCTCCTGTCCATCAACTTTTACCCATTAAATATAAATTCTTATACTGAACAGAAGTGTCAAGAAGAAACTTTTTCAGATTGTTTCTGAATTTTACTTTACTGTACTGTCGGAATGCTCAGAATGCTCAACTCCTTAAACAGATGACTATCATGGGTGACCGACACATATCATTCGTACAGTAGGTTTTTGAACAATGAAGTGTTTCTTTTTTAAAGATGAATTGCCCCAGAACATTATCCCATTTGTCGTCACTGAATGAAAATATGGGGTATATAGCACGTTACTGATTTGCCTCTCCCCGAGATTTGCAATGTTTCTAATTAAAAAGTGTCTGAACTATGTTGTTTTAGGAGTTCCAAAATGCACTTATTCCAGTGTAAATGCTCGTCAATACTGACACATGAAATTTTTGAAGTTGCAACCTGTTCGCTATTTCCTTACTACTTGTTACCTTAACACTGATGTTGTACTCATAGATATGAAGAACTGTTTATATTGTGCCTTTTTAAAATTGAGTGTGAGATCATTCACAGATAACCAATGCTACTTTTAGAAACATCGTTTATCATTTATTATGTTTCTTGTGTATGCTTGGACTGGTTACGCTACTATTGTTATGTGCAAAATGAATTATTTCTGCTTGTGGCGTATCAGACCACAGATCGGTTACATATATATAGGGAACAATAATAGGCCTAATACTGAACCTTGGGGAATCATGTCCTTGGACTATACTGGTTGACTTATTTAGTACAACTTTTCTTATTGATTTGGTTACATATGACATTATCGTTTGATTTTCTGTGTCTCCAGTCTCATAAATCTGCAATTTATCTAGGACTGTACTGTGATTCACACTGTCAAACGCCTCAGACAGGTCGCAGAAAATGCCAAATGGTGCTATTTATCATTTAATGCTTCTAAGATTTGGGGAGCTAACATTTATTACTCTATCAGGAACACCATCAAAACCAGATAAGATTTATGTTTTAGAGAATGTGTAATTTTCTTAACTAGGTAATTCACAAAGAGTGTAATGTTTCAGTGGACGCAGGAGTATCAGGTATCAATGGAGGAATTGGGGGAAAGAATGATTTCCGATGTAGTATTGCTATTCCAGATTTTGACAAAGAGTTCATCCCGTCTTATGATTCCTCAAATAAGGCAGTCGGCTGTATTTTGGGTTAGATGCTTTATGGACAAGGGCACCTAGTAGTTTATGAACCGTGACGGTTTAATAAGGCGTAAAGTAACGGCTCAACAAATGAAAAGGAAATGTTAAAGGTCATATGTGTTATTACACATTTCTGATGTTTTATGAATGGTAGAAAATTTAAAGTTGTGACTGATCATGCGTCATTGAACTGATTGTTTAGTCTAAATGATCCCTCTTCTCGTTTGCCACATTGGGCCCTCAAGCTAATACGTTTAATTACGAGGTTGTCGGGCATAAGACACACAAACGATGTTACATTAAGTCGCAAAACAGCCTTGTTTAGTGTATTGGGCAAGAGTTTATTGGAACAGCAGGGTGCATAGGCAGACGATAACGATTATCAAGCCTTTAAGTCACAGCCGCACGCTTTAATACTTGAAGATTTGTTGTACAAACTTCCGAAATAGGGGCCACGTATAGCGGCCCCGAGAGTTCTTCAAAAGGAACTGATACAAGAGGCTCATGACCAGCTGTTATCAGTTGTTGATTGCCGACGGACAACAGACAGGCTTATTACGGAATGGTTTTGGTGGAGGAATAGGAAGCGTGTCAAAGAATGTCTACCATGCCCTGAGGGAGAGGATATTTTGCACTAGAGAATCCCTTCTCCGAGGTCAACAGAGGCGTTGAAGCCATTTTAAATGCTTGAGCTCGACATTTACTATCCACAGTACACCTGTACGCATGTACGTATGGCTATAGAACTCTTTTGCGGGATATAGTAATGATATCAATTCCAGATCAAGAGGCCAGTACAGTGGCACTAGTATTATATTGGATATTGGGGATTTTAGTCCCCAATAACTTAACTGCCGACCAGAGAACGAGCTTAGTTTTGGAAGCTACGGAGCAGATGTGTCATGTATTGCGTATTCGGAAGTTACAAAAGAGTCCGTTCCACCCGCAAAACAAAAGTTGAATGGAGCACCACCATAAGACCATTTTCAAAATGCAAAGCCTTAATGATGACTGGGATATCTATTTTCTATATATAGTTTGCACGTGCAACTCGAAGGTCCACATGGTAACAGTTATGTCTCTACCTGAGCCAGTATACGAGCCGAAAATGCTGTCCCACTTCGACGCTTTAAGTCCTAAATTAGGCGCCAACAACGAACCAGTGAAGAAGTTTGTGAGAAGAAATCGGGAGGTGTGGAAAAACGTACAAAAGGCGAACACGAATGCCATGGACCGCCGAATAGGCTAATGGGCAGACTACCACAGTACCGTGTACGGCAGTGGGTATTGGTCGCTAATCCCAGTAGGCCAGAAGGAAAGACGAAGAAAATCTTGATCAAATATCACAGACCATATCTGGTCGTGGGGATGAACACGCCGGTTAACGGAAAGGTACAGGTTCCTACCAAAATGTATGTCGTGCACATCAGGCTGGTGAAACTATTTAAGAGTATTTTGGATGCTGTGCCACAGTTACCTGTGTCCTTGGTGGGATAGTCTGGAGAAGGTAGAATGTAGGAACCTCGTCCGTTAGACAATTAGAGGCACTAGGATGCCTAATACCTTGAGGTCACGTAATTAATAATGTTGTTGGATTATTTAGTGTGGTATGTTAGTGTTAAATTTTTACTTGATATTTCTCATATGTATACTTTTTGCATTGTCTTGTGTTCGGGTGGATTTAGTGTTTTCGTATCATTGCAAGACATATTTTTCTTTTATTACTATACTATTAATATCAGGTTCTTGTTACTATTGTTTCTTCTTTCTGCTTGCCGTTAGTTCCTGTCTTTGGAAGGAGAGCGTTGATAGACTGTTTCTTTCCTCAGGTGACGATTTTGTGATGTCATCCTGAATGATGGAATGGTCCTGGGTTTGTCATACATTATCGGGAGTGGAGCAGAACGCTTGGTTGACGGTCAGCAACTGGTATGATTTGTGTTGTTCTCTAGGCAATCGTATGTCTTCCTTATGAGGCATCAGCGGATATTGAAATGAGGAATGAAATTGGTAGATTGAAAGATTTTCTTTCGGAATTGTTTAAAGAGATACAGGGAAGTGACGGTTATTTCGGGACTTACAAGTGAGCTGTGTTAGTCACAGTTTATCTACGGCAAATTATGAGCATAGTTATCACAGCTGGCAGATATTGTATCACTGACTATAGTTATCAAGCGTCTGCAGAAGAATTAAACGATTTCTTCTCAACATCTGTAATCTTCCACGCAGCGACAAATTACCAGCTCCAAGATATCAATCTCTCGAGAGACAAGTTTTTCCTAAAACATGTCACTACCGGCACAGTACACAAGGCAATTATGAGAATCTCTTCCGAGGCAGTAGGAAATGATGGAGTGAGCATGGGCATGATTAAAAACGTCGTAGACACTATTATTCCAGTTATCACAGACATCTTCAACCTGTCTCTTGTCAGTAGTATATATCCTACTGAGTGGAAGCAAAGTTTAATCCAGCCTATACCCAAGACTGATAACTCTAAGTCATCAGGTGACTACAGGCCGATCAGCATACTACCTGTAATATCTTAAGCCCTAGAATACATCGTCCATGAACAGCTGACAGATTACCTCAAAACTCATAACATCCATGACGAATATCAGTTAGACTTTCGAAAGCACCATAGTACAGCAACTGCATTAATCAAAGTAACTGATGACATTAAACTTGCTATGGACAGACGTGAAGCTACTATCCTAACACTGCTTGAATTTAGCAAGGTTTTTGACACAGTTGACTTCGATATATTAATAATTAAAATGAAACAGCTGAATTTCTCAATCAGCGCAATACACTGGTTCGACAGCTGCCTTAAAAACAGAAGTCAACAAGTCGTTTGTGGGTCGGAAAAGTCATCATGGAAAAGCGTGCACTCTGGAGTTCCCCAAGGCTCCGTCCTTGGTCCACTACTCTTCTCACTGTACATTAATGATATTTCTTCAGTGATTCACTCCTGCAGCTACCATCTATATGCTGACGACATCCAACTGTACATAAGTGCAAGCCCCAAAAACATGGCTGGCGCAGTAGCGAGTATGAACGCAGATCTTTGCTCTGTTTCTCGCTGGGCACAGAACCTAGGTCGGAAACTAAACCCCAAGAAATCCCAGGTCAACTTATATCTCATACAAAGTTAATCAGCCGGTACTTTCGCGAAACGGTCCCTAAAATACTCCTCAATGGTACCCAACTACCATACCAAAAAACAGTAAAAGACCTTGGAATAATCTTGGATGAACACCTAAACTGGGAAGAACAAACAGTCACAGCTTGCCGGAAATCACTCTCCTCCCTACATGCAATTCAAAAATTTAGAAAAATATTTCCAACCCATGTTAAACAAAAATTAGTCCAAACACTAGTCTTGCCTAATCTTTACTACTGCGACGTAGTTCAACACGGCACAAATAGTGAAAATTCTAGATGCCTCGAGCTAGTGATGAATGCTTGCGTTAGATACGTGTGCAATATTCGGTTGTATGATCATATCAGCCCTTCATACTCCCAGCTAGGTTGGATACGCCCACATAAGGCACGCGATCTCCACACGATGTGCTTACTTCATCGATTTCTTAGCCACTGGTGCCCCCAATACTTATCTTCTCACATTAAACACCTATCATCATTCCACAATCGCAGTACCAGATCGGTTACGTCTATCATCTTGGCTGTACCTTTATATAACACAAAATCTTTCTCTGTGTCATTCTCCATCTCAGCCATACAACTATGGAACGCACTCCCTTGTGATCTGCGTCTTATCCAGAACTACTCAACATTCAAGAGGGAACTCAAAACTTACATTTTAGGGACGGTATAGCCACCATTGTTGTGCCCCTCCCATCTATTTCTTTCTCCTCTCCATCACAGCTTCGAATTTTACCATTCTTTTTCTCTTCCTCTAACCTATCTACCTCTTATATATCTCTTTCACCCCATTCTATCGTCTTATATCTGAGCTCGATGAGAATAACTCACAAGCTGCAAGAATATAACGAGAAAATTCCCAACTAACAATGGGACTGACATTCACAAGAGAAAAGTATGTTTACTTTCATATACATAGTCACTATTATTATTATTATTATTATTATCATTATTATTATCATTATTATTCTTGATTGTCATAATTATTTTTATCGTTATAATTATCATTGTACTACTGTTATAATCTCAATTTTTTTGTTTAACATCAATACTGCATAATACGTTAAATGTCCTTAATGTTATTTAGAAACTGTAACTCGTTCAATCTGAGTATGCCTGGTTAGGTGTAAGAGAGGGCCTGAAGGCCCTAATCTTGCCAGGTAAACTAAATGCATAAATAAATAAATAAAAAATAAATAAATATTTGAAATATTATGTTGGTGTTGGATTTATTCTTCATATTTGTGTTATGGGTATTTTTTGCATTGTGTTGATTTCAGGGTATTTATTGTTTTCATGTCTTTGCCACATGTGTTTTTTATTATTGTAGTTTCATTGTCAGGTACTTGTTAATGTTGTTCTTGTTGCTATCTGTCGTTAGTTACTTGTTTCGGAAGGAGGACAGGAGTGATAGATGGTTCCTTTCCTCAGTTGGCGAAGTTGTATGTCATCCCGGATGATGGGAATGGTCCTGGATTTGCCATACTTCATCGGGAGTCGAGCAGAATGTTTAGCTGTCGTTCATATGTTTGTTTAAGATATATATATATCACAAGGCAGTCAGATGCCTTCCTTATGAGACATCAGTGGTCATTGAAATCATCACATCAGAGAAATGAAATTCTGAGACTGCTAGATTTTGTTTCGGATTGATATACAGATTCACAGGGAAGTAACGAATTTTAGGGAGGTGCTCAAGGAGTATCATAATCACAATAAATTAAGAGCACACCTATCACAGCTTGTATATGTTGGCCACAACCTGTTGTTTGCAGGAAGTAGAGGAGGAGGAGTAGGAGATTAGTGTTTAACGTCCGGTCGACTACGGGGTTATTACACACGGAGCGCAAGCTCGGGTGAGGGAAGGATGGGGAAGGAAATCGGCCGTGCCCTTTCAAAGGAACCATCCCGGCATTTGCCTGAAGCGATTTAGGGAAATCACGGAAAACCTAAATCAGGATGGCCGGAGACGGGATTGAACCGTCGTCCTTCCGGATGCGAGTCCAGTATGCTAACCACTGCGCCACCTGACTCGGTGTTTGTAGGAAGTGAACTTGGTTAAATGCGGGAGAAAAATTAATAAAAACGTTGTCCACGATAGCAGAGTAGGACAAGTTCCTAAACTAAATGATGTACTTGGTCATTTTGAAAAAGCGGTATTGCTATGAAGAGTGAGGTGCTTTGGTTTTCATCCTGGGAAGGGTTTTTGTCTTAGGTGTACACTCACTTATGTGACTGTCAATACACTAACGCGGAATTCACTGCATTGGCCAGAGGGGCCATTAAGCGTGTTACACTTCCAGAATTGAGAGCACCTTGAGGCCACCCTCACCCCTGTACTTACACATTCATTACACATACTTATCGATTCACAGCAGGTGGAAATTTCAGTGGGGCGGATGTTACATTATATCCACAACATTCAAGAAAATCGTCAAATCATGATTACATAGATGATTTTCAGCAACCAAGATGTCGTGTCTTTACTAGGTATTTGCATATTCCTTTTATGCAGTAATCGCAGAAGGGCACAACCTACAGATCAGCCGAGACACCAGTTGCCAGACGAGTTTTTAGCAGGCAATGGCCGTGGGAACGATTGATGGGTCGTAGAAGTTCTGTATTATGTGGTATAAACTTTACATTCAGGATTGTATTGTAGTAAGGTCCTGGTGACCTCCCATTAAGAGTCAGCTCATGCTGTAAATGGATAAGGAAGGACCCATGTGGTACACCTCAGGAATGGAAGGCTCGGTCCTGGAAGATTCTGGACGAATCTTTCGAAAGAGGGGATGTGTGCTGCACACCAAAAATTTAGATGCGCGAGTTCAGATTATCTTACACGTGTTATTCCCACTCGCGGCTACGCAGTAGAGGCAAGCCTGTCCGAAGTGCTAACAGAGTAAGCCTTTGGACTTGGACGGGCGAGCCACGTTGAACTTCAATGCCGAATCATAGTATGACCAAGAGTGAGCTGATGTTTCATAAGAGACAGTTGCGCACTACCGAGAAACTAACGCGTTGCAAATTTCACTGGATGTAGGAGCCCGTACTCGGGGCACAGCGAGCTAGTAAAAGCTGAAAGCCAAGTAACATGAAATAAACATACTCGTCCCCCTATAATAGTACTACGTCGCACTCGTCGTTGTATGGTTATAAGTGATCGAGCGTAGGAACTCAAAGCATGAAATAATGCCTCCATTCTGTCTGCTTATTAAACTGAAGAGAATGCTGTCATCTGTGTTATAGAGAAACCATGACCCAGCCTTGGTGATGGATATCTGCTGGCAAACCTGGCAACGAGGCACACCATGTCTGTGGCGTGATGGCTGCGGTATTTGCGCGACGTTTGATGATGTGGGGAGTTTGGGCCCAGTCAATCTCCACCCCCTGAGCTACTTTGGTCGATGGACTACCAGATGTCTACAGTCTAGCTGCGAGAGATGCTCACTCGCGGTCTCCTAGAAACCTAGACGTCTTTGGCCACTGGCGGCGCTTGATTAGTGAGTGGTCTAAGGCGCTGCAGTCTTGGGCTGTGCGGCTGTTCGCGGCTGAGGTTAGAGTCCTCCCTCGGGCATGGGTGTATGTGTTTGTCCTTAGGATAATTTAGCTTAAGTAGAGTGTAAAGTTATGGACTGATGACCTCAGCAGGGAACTGGATTTGCAATGTAGATTAGAGTTGTGGTTTTTCTACCTCCTACATAGGAGTCAATAGTTCAGATTCTATTACAGGGAGTCATATCTGGAGTAGGAATAGTACCCTACAAACATGATGATATTGTAGTGGGAAAAGGACATGAGTTTGGTTACTAAAGTAGTGTTTGAAAATTAAAGTTTCCTTCTAACTACCACCTCTACACTCACCTTTGTTTGAACAGGGCGAGATTGTGAAGACGTTAGACACTTGAGTCGTTTGTGCATTGAGAGAGCATGTCGAGTATAATGGAATATAGAACAATTTATATTAAAATTATTTGTTTCATTACTATTAGTATGAATCTGGAGTGGCCATGCGGTGGATTGTGGAAAGAGGCTGTCAGCTAGGGCTGATTGTGCTTCTGTGATCATCAACGCAGTTTTTCCAATGAATAATTAATGTTTGTGGAGCGATAATGTAACTTTTAGTACATCACTCCTACAAGGATTTAATGTTTACACTGATGTGTCGATTTGATACAATTTCTGAATCTAGTACTACTTGTGGTATTCTGCAAAATGATACTACAGCTCCTGTTGATGGTCTATTGAGACGTAATTCAGTTTCAAAACACAATTAAAAATGAATTATATGGTAATGTTCCAAGAATTATGGGATTTGAGTCTAATGTGAAGGGGCCTAATTAAATGTTAGCCCCAGAACTAGTGGAAAGGAACGTAGAGTGAAATTACAAACTAGTACGAATTGGTTTAATGATAACTTGCTGGATGTTCCCAGTCAACAACGAGGCAGTGCTATTCTACTACAGAGACGAATTCAGCATTTAGTGCAGAAGTTTGAATGCACTGTGGAAGACATTTCAAGAAAATTTAGTGCACTTACCACTCGGTTAAGGTAAGAGCTGCAGAGAGGCTCTCTGCTGTGAAAAAAATAAGAGTGGTTTCTGTAGATGAGAGTCCAGTAGTTATCATGACAAAATTACTGTTCACTTTGCAGATACAAATTGTTTACATATATAAACCAGTTGTACAGAACTGTAATCATAATCCTAAAACTGAGTTTCTACTCTACTACTCTCGAAGAACTCTCTTGAACTGTAGAGTGGATTGATTATTAACAACTTATAGAACTTACTTATACAACTTACTCCTAAAATTGTTGAAAGCGGTATTGATTGGACAACATGTCAGTTTATTTAAAAAGTTCAAACCGTTTACTTTGCGAAAGTTACCTATTTTTTTGAGTCTAATCTAGGAATATCATAGCTAACACTTGGTTCAAGAATCATAAAAGAAGATTGTATACATGGAAGAAGCCTAGAGATACTGACAAGTTTCAGGTAGGTTATGTAATGGTAAGACAGAGATTTAGCAAGCAGGTTTTAAATTATAAGACATTTCCAGGAGCAGACGTGCACCCCAACCAATATCTATTGTTTATGAACTGTAAATGAAACCTGAAGAAACTGCAAAATGGTGGGAATTTAAGGAGCTGGGACCTGGATAAAGTGATAAACCAGAGGTTGAACAGAGTTTCAGGGAGAGCATAAGGGAACAATAGACAGGAATGAGGGAAAGAAATACAGTAGAAGAAGAATGGGTCGCTCTGAGGGATAAAGTGGTGAATGCAGCAGTGGATGAAGTAGGTAAAAAGACGAGGGCTAGTAGAAATCCTTGGGTAACAGAAGAAAAATTGAATTTAATTGGTTCAAAAATGGCTCTGAGCACTATGGGACTCAACTGCTGTGGTCATCAGTCCCCTAGAACTTAGAACTACTTAAACCTAACTAACCTAAGGACATCACACACAGCCATGCCCGAGGCAGGATTCGAACCTGCGACCGTAGCAGTCTCACGGTTCCGGACTTCGCGCCTAGAACCGCGAGACCACCGCGGCCGGCTGAATTTAATTGATAAAAGGAGAAAATATAAAAACGCAGTTAATGAAGCAGGCAAAAAGGAATACAAACGTGTCAAAAATAAGAACGACAGGAAGTGCAAAATGGCTAAGCAGGGATGGCTAGAGGTCAAATGTAAGGATGTACAGGGTTATCTCACTAGGGGTAAGATAGACACTGCGTACAGGAAAATTAAAAAGACCTTTGGAGAAAAGTGAAACCACTATTATGAATGTTAAGAGCTCAGATGCTAACCCAGTTCTAAGCAAAGAAGGGAAAGCATTAAGGTGGAATGAGTATATAGAGGGTCTACACAAGCGAAATGTACTTGAGGAAAATATTACGGAAATGGAAGAGGATGGAGATGATACTACGTGAAGAGTTTGATGGAGCACTGAAAGATCGGAGTCGAAACAAGACAGCGGGAGTAGACAACATTCCATTAGATCTACTGTCGGCCATCTGGTGAGCAAGATGTATGAGACAGGCGAAATACCCTCGGACATAAAGGAGAATGTAATAATTCCAATACCAAAGAGAGCAGGTGTTGACAGATGTGAAAATTAGCGAACAATCAGTTTAATAAGTCACAGCTGCTAAATACTACCACGAATTCTTTACAGGCGAATGTAAAAACTGGTAGAAGCCGACTTCAGGGAAGATCAGTTTGGATTCCGTAAAAAATATTGGAATACGTGAAGCAATACTGACCCTACGCCTTATCTTAGAAGAAAATTAAGGAAAGGAAAACCTATGTTTGTAGCATTTGTAACTTAGAGAAAGCTTTTAACAATCTTGACTGGAATACTCTCGTTCAAATTCTGAAGTTGGCAGGGGTAAAATACAGGGAGCGAAAGGCTATTCACAATTTGTACAGAAACCAGATGGCAGTTATAAGAGCCATGGGGCATGAAACGGAAGCAGTGGTTGGGAAGGGAGTGAGACAGGCTTGTAGCCTATCCAAGATGTTATTCAATCTGTATATTGAGCAAGCGGTGAAGGAAACAAATGAAAAATTCTGAGTAGGTATTAATATCCATGGAGATGTAATGGAAACTTTGAGGTTTGCCGATGACATTGTAATTCTGTCAGAGACAGCAAAGGATTTGGAAGAGCAGTTGAACGGAATGGACACTGTGATGAAAGGAGGGAATAAGATGAACATCAACAAAAGCAATACGAGGATAATGGAATGTAGTCGAATTAGGTCGGGTGATACTGAGGGAATTAGATTAGGAAATGAGACCTTTAAAGTAGTAAAGGAGTTTTCCTATCTGGGGAGCAAAATAACTGATGATGGTCGAATTAGGGAACAAATAAAATGTAGACTGACAATGGCAAGGAAAGCATTTCCGAAGAAGAGAAATTTGTTAACATCGAGTATAGACTTAAGTGTCAGGAAGTCGTTCCTTAAAGTATTCGTATGGAGCGTAGCCATGTATGGAAGTGAAAAATGGACTATAACTAGTTTGGACAAGAAGAGAATAGAAGCTTTCGAAATGTGGTGCTACAGATGAATGCTGAGAGAAGAGAAGTTTGTGGCACAGCTTGACTAGAAGAAGGGATCGGTTGGTAGGACATGTTCTGAGGCATCAAGGGATCACCAGTTTATAATTGGATGGCAGCGTGGAGGGCAAAAATCGTAGAGAGAGACCAATAGATGAATACACTAAACAGATTCAGAACGATGTAGGTTGCAGTAGGTACTGGACGATGAAGAAGCTTGCACAGGATAGTATAGCATGGAGCGCTGCATCAAACCAGTCTCAGCACTGACGACCACAACAACAACAACAATGTCAATATCGTTTGTGTTTCTGGCATCATGATAGAGTATGTTCTCTGTGGTGTCAAAATCTTCTGTGCTGTTTTCAGTGAATATAAATGACAAAAAGAGATAAAGTTTTATCATCATCACTATTTTTATCTTAGTGAACAAAGGGCTGCATTTTACCCTTGGGCTAATTTCATAATTAATTGTAGCAGCTATTTCAGAATCAGTACTACGTCACAGACATGACATGAGTGACCACATAACAACAGCCCATATGTGTGTGAAGCTAAAAAAGCCAAATTAAGCTGTGCAAATATATTTATTTCCACCTGGATCAAATAATCTCTGTATGACGTAGGACGGCTTTAATATCTTTCTAAGGCACGATTAATGTGAAGTTGCCAATTTCGTTTGGAATCAATCTATTGTCCTAGAAACTCTCCAGACGTTTGGAGATTTGGAGAAAATGAAATGGAGTGTAACAGGAGAATAAAGAATTATGACAGTACTTGAATGAGAGAGTTTCTAAAAGTGAAAAAATGTTGAGGTCATTGTTACAGCAAAGGTCGTGTGCCAGATAATAGTGATTTATATTCTGTTCAGGAAGATGAATGAGATCCTGAAGCTCGTTATGAAAGGAGGTGAATTCTTCACCAACATGGTCATTTTAATCATGATGCTGGAAACTATGAAATGAAGCATGGTTTTCAATATAACCATTTATTGCCTGTTCTAAAATTTCAAGTTTTCATAATTACATTAAATAGTACTTATACTCATGCTTGATTAGACTAGTTTGATTTTGTATTTCCTTCCACATTGCTAGCCGATCACAGAACTGATTTTGTATGTGGCTGTTTGGTGGGTGACCTTAGTATGTGAAACTGTGTAGCATATGACTAGTTTTATCAGATATTCCTGTTAGAAGAATGGTCTGAGCAGCGCAAGACATAATCTTTGGCATACTTGGTTATGAAAAATATTAATAATACTCATTTTATAAATCCTGCTTCATTCTTTGAATGAATGGTGTGGAAAAATAAATTTTTAACAATACTTACAATCCTATTGAACTGAATTATAATTGACGTGGAAAAATTCCTCCCAAGTTGAGTCATATTATTATTCCTGGTCAGGTAAATGGGTAGTAGTGGGTTTTGAAATTTGCTCCAAGAATTAGAATATGACAATGCTGAAGAGAATGGATGTGGTAGAAGCAACAGTAAGTTATTTATCCTAATCGGAGGCCACAGAGCAATTGGAATAATGATCAGCAGCAATGTGATACATATTGTGATAGATATGGGAACGGAAACTGGAGGAATCGGAGGAATTATGTGATTGCAATGAAAGCAACAATTTTAGGAGTGGTAATAGTGATTAGATTAGAAGACTGTTACGTCAAATCAAGATGCTGAAGAGAATGGTAGTCACTGACATTGACATGTCCCTATTTTGTAGAAGTACGCTTATTTTATCCACAGAAAAATGTTCAAGTGGGTAGCCCATAGCCCCATAGCCACATAATTGAAAACTGATGTGCGCGGCTGATTTGAGTGCTGAAAGCAGATTGAAAAATGCCTGTGAGAAATTGAATATGTTGACTATTGTATGTTTGAGTTACATATTGATAAGTGATAGACAGGAAAATCTCAATTCTCTGAAGAGTCCAACGTTTCAAATATATTTCACCTTGTGTTTAAGGTGTTGGAAGCCAGTCATCTGGGGTGAGCGAGTCAGCATTTCACAGATCTGAAGTTGTAGCTTTATGGACTATTCCTTCTTTGCCGTGGACTCAAGTGAAAGGGATGATTAACAGAAAAGGAGCAGGGATGAAGGGACAAGTCAGTATTGATTTTCTTTGTCAAGGTTATAGCTTCATTCGAATTTAGTAACTGTGTGGAATTTGGCTAGTTATACGATTTTAGGGGCTGATTTCTTGTTGAAATACCAAGAAGTGATGGCCTTTGGCTGTGTTGTAGTGAGTTTTAAGTATAATGATGGTATGTTAAAGCATGAGGGAAGAGTTGCCTGTAGTGACTGAGTATGGTGTTAAGCAGTCTTATTTCATCATTTGCCAATGAGGTCGTTGAACTTCACAATAAATATTGAGTTGGAGTAATTGTGCTGAAGTGGTAGGCAAATTACTGAAAGGCAATTTATTTAGTGTACTGCGACATAATTCTTCAATATTTTCAGTGCATCCAGGGACACAAAATTCTTTTGTGTGTGTTGTTGCATTATGGACATGATTTCCCTGGTTGTTATCATGTTTTCGATTAATTTTTGCGGTACCGCTATATGTATTTTTCTACATAGTGTTGATAAAGGGATTTTACTATGAGCCACAAGTATAGCACAGAATTTTCGATGAAGTTTTCTGTGATGTACATGTTGACACTATAAGTTTATTGATCATCTGAGGTGATGTTCACTGTGAGTCCATTCATAAATACTTTAATGTGAATGGATTACATGTGGATTATGCGCAGAAGAGCCAAAGAAACTAGTACAACTGTGGAATATAGGGTAGGGCCCCGCGAGCACGCAGAACTGCTGCAACACGATGTGATATGGAGTATGTTGAGTAATGTTCATGCGTGGGGAGTTTGGTGGTCAAAGAAGTGTTTAAACGCAGAAGAGTGCTACCGGAGGCACTATGTAGCAATTCTAGACGTGTGGGGTACCACACTGTCCTGATGGAATTGCCCAAGTCCATCGGAATGCACAATGGGCATGAATGGATTCAGGTGATCAGACAGAATGCTTATGCACTTGTCATCTGTCAGAATCGTATAAGAGGTTCCATATCACTGTAAATGCACACATCCCACACCATTACACAAGCTTCCACCAGCTTGAACAGTCCTCTGATGACGACCAGGCATAATTTTTCCAGTGATCAACAGTCCAATGATGTGCTGATTGGTCTAGTCAAAGTGTAAAGTATTGTATCGTGCAGTCATCAGGGTACAGGAGTCGGCCTTCGCCTCCTGAAGCCCATATCGATGCTGTTTCTTTGAAAGGTTTGCAAGCTGACACCTGACACCTTCAAACTATATTATTGTTTTTAAGGAATTATACTACCAGATTGCGTATATGTGTGGTGTGAGAAAAGTAATGTCGCAGACAGCACTTGAACGATCTAGCAGTGCTATGTACACTGGCGTGATCGTCGCTTTCTGACAGTCTGAGTTTTCAGCTCTTTACATGAATCACGTGATTTTTGGTAGCCCCCATCAGTGAAGTTGAGTTTTTGTTTTGTGTTTACAGTAATGGAACAGCGGAATTTAGAACGACGTTATTCAGTCACGTTTATTGTTAAACTTGGGGAATCAATGAGTGCGATCATTCAAAAGTTGAAACAGGCCTATAGGAAAAAATCCTTGTTAAGAGCACAAATTGTTCGCTGGCACAAATCATTTTTGGAAGGCTGATAGCCCGATGAAGATGAATCTTGCTCACGGAGGCCTTCAAAATCAAAAACCGACGAGAACGTCGAACGTGTGTATGGTCTTTCGAAACCAGACGGACATTTAACAATAAAGATAATGGGTGAACTGTCAAACTTGACAACTTTCACGTTAAATCAAAAATCTGACTGAAGATTTGCACATGTGGAAGTTTTGTGCCAAAATCGTGCTGAGAAATCTCACAATTCAGAAGAACAACAATTGAAGAAACACGTGTGTTGGTGTTCATGAGAAGACTGCTATTAACTGCGAATGTTTCATTAGTGTGATCATCGGTGTTGAATTGAGGATTATTGAGTATGATCCTCAGACAATGGGGCAAAGTGAGAAGTGGCACACTGAGACATCTTCTCCACCAAATGAAGCTCGAATGAGAAAATCAAATATAAAAAAAGCTTGTATTTACTTTTCTGACTGTAGGGACATCATCCACAATGAATTTGTTCCTTCAGGACGAACTGTCAACCTTGTGTTATGCAAGGATATCCTTAAAACTCTCAGGAGAAGATTAAATCGAGTGAGACCGACTGTACATGCAGACGAATGGACGCTGAATCGTGATAGCGTTCCATTTAACACAACCATTTCCATCACGGATCTTGTCACTACAAAAGGCATTCCTGTTGTCCCACAGGAACCCTAGTCACCTGATCTGTGTCCCTGCCATGCATTTTCTGTTGGCGAAACTAAGAATTTCTTCAAAGGACGTCGTTTTGGGACTCTGGAAACATACTGAAGGCCGTAGGACTCAAAGCCTTTCGGCGCTGCGTCCAAGCCTGGGAAGAATGATTATACCGACGTAAATTTGCCGAAAGAAACTACTGTGTAGGAACCAATTCTCGAAAAAAAACCTTGGTAGACCAAAAATCAGTCACATTACTTTCCTAATATACCGAGGATATTACATATTTTTCATGTAATCTCACCCGAAAAATTTTAGTCTCAGTAGTAGATGTCACTTTCTACAATGAAGGACGTTTCCAGTATTTCCAAGTATAGGGCCTTAGTTACACATCAGCATCTCTTAAAAAGTATATTGAGAGAAAACGTCAAAAACAATTACCGAAATGGCTTTTTTATATTTTTTGTGGTGTTCATAAAACCAGCATTACACCTTATCGAAAGTGTGTAGTAATTGCTAAGACTGTGCTAAAGGTATTTCCATATCTGGACCATGATCGCATATCAGTTGGCTTTTAAAAAGCATGTTGTTAATATAGTTCAACAACAATTAACGAATTTTTTAAAAAACTTTTTCAAGGTGTTCAATGTGTCGCCCCCATCCTCATGGTAATGCACATTATGTAAAATGTGTTGGTGTTACGGGAGTTAATCAGTCTTTTAACGTAAAGTTTAGTATCTACATTCTAATAATATACCTTTTAGCACTTCTGTATGCAACGATTAAATAAAATCTATTTATATATTTACCTTCGAATAATTGTTTGAGTTGCAATGTTGTATATGTGACTTTATTGTTATTGTGGAACTAAAAAATTGGTACTCATGAATTAGATTTCTATAAATAAAATCTATTTATATATTTACCTTCGAATAATTGTTTGAGTTGCAATGTTGTATATGTGACTTTATTGTTATTGTGGAACTAAAAAATTGGTACTCATGAATTAGATTTCTATAAATAAAATCTATTTATATATTTACCTTCGAATAATTGTTTGAGTTGCAATGTTGTATATGTGACTTTATTGTTATTGTGGAACTAAAAAATTGGTACTCATGCATTAGATTTCTATAATGTCAAGCATGCAGTCTTCAACATGAAGTTAGCATTAATAAAACCTAGCTTCAGTATTATCACACAAACTTAATATTCATTGTTAAGTGGCTTCCTTTCCTTATGTGAGTATAAAGGATATTTTTCTCTTGTATTGCATCAGTTTATAACATCCCGAAATGAATCTTTTCAGAACACATTACAGAACTGATCACAGAATGAAATTTCAGTTAGGGATTTGGTGAGACGGCTACAGTTGTTTGCAGTGCATAGTAATAGACAATGCGTTGGATACTTACATATTGTGATGTTTACATATTTAAATTGTAATTGTTTTCTGTCCTGCAGTGGTGATTAGTTCCGGCACTGTCTAGCTTTGAGTGACATGGTATTGAAAAGCCTCAGAGATCGATTATTTTTCGTATGTTGCAACATGACTACAGGAAAGTATTTAAATTGTTCTGTCTAATGTCTTATGCACTCTGTTTTATTATCGTCCCTTGCATTTCAAGTTACTTAATGCACTGCTGGAATATGTGCAGAGAAACCTTATCTTTCTGTGATTTCTAAAAATTCGGTAGAGGTTCACACTTAGTGTAGAGCCTATGTGATGTATATGTATTATTCGATTGTTTTAACCCTTTTAGTGTGTACTTCTCACTGTAGTATGTATTTACAGTGCGTAAGGGAATTTGTGTTATCGCTTGTGAACCCTCCTGGCATCTAGTGGAAGTTCGCTGCACCAGCTGTAGTTTTAGTTTGTTGTGAAATACAGCCTTCAGGATTGCGAGAAGTATATATCCCGACAAAAAGCGGTGTATTAATAGGTTATTCTGAATGATGGTAACCACCAATATAGTATCTGGAAGTGGCATGGAAAGTATACTTCCTGTAAAATTAATCTGTCATTTGTGGTCCTTGGTAAGCGTACTTAGCACCAACAAAGGGGTATCCAAAAACGTTTAGGAACATTTCTTACCACCTCTGTCCATGCCAGACATGTTGTGGTAGTACACGGCACAAGGTGTACTGAAACTACTACAACAATTAGTTTCTGTATGTCGTGGGATTAATACTGTTGTCAGATTACATTGCTTCCCTCCTGCAATATCCTTTATTGCATCCCTTATCAGCTCGTAGCTTTATCCAGTTACAAAGTTTCAAGGATTGTTTTCACGTTGTGGTAAGTTAACATTAATATCAGTAACAATTATTTTCAGAACAAAATAAAAACAGAAAACACTGTTTATGATTTTATTTGCGTGGAGTGGCGACACATAAAAGCACTCAAAAGGGAAGTGGTAAATCCATTTACAACCAATTTAAATACCTCACAAAGACGGGGTGGTGATATATGTACGAACTTAGTTTTTGGTCCTCTATCTGAAAAATAAAGTTATTAAAAATAAGTACAGTACGTTTACCACATTCATAAAACGATAGCGAAATATTATGTTCGCTGAGGTGCTACAAAAAATGTGCCCGCGAAAGAGTTAACACTGTGTATCAGTTAAATTTTATGGCTACTCATTTACGCTCCTTCGGTCATTTATTTAATTTTCGTGAGTTATTTTGCAGCATGTGTTGTCTGCGCTATCTGTAGCATACCTGTAGCCAATATCCCCTTTGTGAATTTAGTGATCATGTGTGATTCAGACACTTAAATAATTCAGCTACATACTTGCTCTTTTTACTGTTATGTTTACGATAACAAGCCCCTTGTAGAAAATAGTATAGATGACAATCCAATATGGTGAAGACATGATGCACGTGGTGGATACAACGAAGGCTATTGAAACACTTAGCAAGATGGACACATTTCTATATCTAGGTTCTCGACTACAGGTAAGGGGATGAGCAAGCAGGAATCACAGTGATCTGAATCGATTCAGACACATCACTGATATTATTTGTGAGAACAAGATGCACATCCACATTAAATAAAAGATATAAGGCACAATGGTGAAGACAGTTGCATTATGTGATACTGAGCGTAAGCTCACACCAAGGAGTTTTCAGGTTTCACTACATTATGAAAATTCGGATGCTGAGAAGACCATTAGCCATTTCCCGCTCGGCCATAGTAACAAGAAAACGATCTGACAACTAACTGGAGTGGCTCCAATCAACGAAAAGATCCAAAAATGGAGCGTTCGGTGGTGTCGACACATTATATAGCACCTACTTTAGTCATCAGCTTAGCCTGTTGTCTCACTGTTGAAGACCACAACCAGCGCGGAAGACCTTAACCGCATCGGATAGGTACTATAAACGTATATCTAAAATCAAGGAACATAAACCCACAGCTAGTGTTAGAATGTACGAAAAGGTGTACATTGTCCAAAAAAGCAGACCAAGCTCGAATGGGACTACGCTAAGAAGGAGTAGAAGAAGATGATGATGATGTTGGAAAGAGAGCACAACAGGAGGGTCTCGATATTAATGAGTAGAACAGGGGTCTGAACTAGAGAAATCACAAAAACAGTTTGTGAACGGCCAAAGCCTCAGAGGCGCGATAACGTTCTCCCACCGAAAAGTTTAATGACGGACAGTGAGAAGAACGAGGCAGCTGTGCGAAGAGAGATTCCCGAGGTAGCGGTACGGGTCACAATAGTAAAGGCAACTTCGGAGGTGGCTTTCGCACGTATGAACAGGGAACGGGACAACCGTAGTGCGAAGGGAGTTTAGAAGAGCGCCAGCAGAAATGAGGACGCTGCATGGAAAGTTTATATGCGACGAGAGGCAATACGTCACACCGAGAGGGAAGGAGGTAATGCAGCGTATAATTAGCCTCAAAATTAGTAGAGGGAGAAATTGTAACCAAGGAATCAGAGTAGTTTCAGCTCCGCCCCGCAATGAAAGTAAGGTGAGGGGGAAAATATGGTGTGTTCTAGACAAAACACAAGAAGAGCTTCTGTGCTGCCACCTGAAGGATCACAGAAATATAATAGGCGTTAATCCCCTGCAGGATGGTGTCAGGAAATGGAAAACCACCCATGATCGGTAAATCAACCAGCATATGTTGTGACCACCTCAGTGGACAAGTACGTTATAGGCACAATGACTGGTATAGCTATGGCTTCTGGTAATTTATTGTGGCGGGCCCTGTTAAAATGAATGAAGCAGATGGACTGCCTCATATGTCTCTATAACAGACTACGAAATTTTTGCACAGACATTCAGATGGAACTGGAATGTACTTGAAACAAAATCGGGACAGCCGGCCGGAGTGGCCGAGCGGTTCTAGGCTCTACAGTCTGGAACTGCGCGACCGCTTTGATCGCAGGTTCGAATACTGCCTCGGGAATGGATGTGTGTGATGTCCTTAGGTTAGTTAGGTTTAAGTAGTTCTAAGTTCTAGGGGACTGATGACCAAAATCGTGACAGATATCACCAAAGGCCTGCTTGGAGGATGCTCTTTGCGTCCACAGTTCTGAGATGTTGGCATAGAGTCATTAATAAACCAGCTTCATAGTACAGCAGACACTAGAGGCTGCGTAGCCTACGGAGATGATCTCCTAATTACAGTATCTGGCAGCACAAGCGCTAAATGAGTAGAGGATTTTAGTGAAGTTCTCGAAAGACTAAGTAATGGGTGCACAGAAAACAGTTAACCGAAATCACCATACAAAAGAGATTTTATGTTAGCCCTCTAATTTTCGGATATGCGGCCGCGCAAATAAAATTTCTTCCGCCGATAGTTCTGGTGAATATTGTCCGGCCATCCAGAGAACGTGCGGTAAGGCTGACGACAATGTGCTATGCGCGTCCTTACATGCTCCACAGCGGCGGTGTTTCGTATGCGGGTCACAGACGCTGGTCAGCAGCATTAAGATGCGCTTATATAAGCGCCGCCTGTGAAGAAAGCGTACAGAAATTCGATTCGCTTATTGATATATGTTCGGCGTAGATGAAACTATGACAACTTCTCTGCAGTTTAGTTACCCCAAGAGCAGGGTTCTATGCTTTGTCCAAACTGAAACCACTATCTCCGTTTATTAAATTATTAGCTAATCTACATCGAGTAAAGTTGCAATCTTCGTAAGATAGCCTTAACACAGTTTTTCTCAAGAATATGACGGATCTTCGAGAAGAGAGCACTCACATAGGGCAAAACAGTAATTGATCTAAAGGAATTACTATCTTTTTTCCCATAACATAGTAGGTGAATAATGATTGGGGTAAGTAATGAAAGAGAAAGCCATCTGGTAGAATTTAGCACAGAGCATAACTTAATCATTGCTACCACTTGGTTCAAGAATCATAAAAGAAGGTTATATATATGGAAGAATCCTGGAGATACTAGAAGGTTTCAGATAGATTATGTAATTGTGAGACAGATATTTAGGAACCAGGTATTAAATTGTAAGACATTTCCAGGAGCACATGTGGACTCTGACCACAATCTATTGGATATGAACTGTATATTAAAACTGAAGAAACTGCAAAAAGGTGGGAATTTAATTGGATGGGACCTTGATAAATTGACTACACCAGAAATTGTACAGAGTTTCGCGGATAGCATAAGTGAAATATTGACAGGAATGGAGGAAAGAAATACAGTAGAAGAAGAATCGGTAGCTTTGAGGGACGAAGTGGTGAAGGCAGCAGAGGATAAAGTACGTAAAAAGGCGAGGGCTGGAAGAAATCCTTGGGTAACAAAGGAAATATTGAATTTAATTGATGAAAGGAGAAAATATAAAAATACAGTAAATGAAGCTAGAAGATAAATTATCAGGATGTAGAGGCTTATCACACTAGGGGTAAGATAGATACTGCCTACAGGAAAATTAGCGAGACCTTTGGAGAAAAGGGACCCACTTATATGAATTTCATGAGCTCAGATGGATCCCAGTTCTAAGCAAAGAAGGGAAAGCAGAAAGGTGGAAGGAGTACATAGAGACTCTATACACGGACGATGTACTTGAGGACAATATTATGGAAATGGAAGAGGATGTAGATGAAGATGTAATGGGAGATACGATACTGTGTGAAGAGTTTGCCAAAGCACTGAAAGACCTATGCCGAAACAAGGCAACGGGAGTACACAAAATTACATTAGAACTACTGACGACCTTGTTAGAGCCAGTCCTTACAAAACCCTACCATCTGGTGAGCAAGATGTGTGAGACAGCGAAATACCCTCAGTCTTCAATCCCAATGAAAGCAGGTGTTGACAGATGTGAAAGTTACCAAACTATCAGTTTAATAAGTCACAGCTGCAAAATACGTGGGGCATATAAGAAAGATCCACAAGTCATAATTCTTCCCGACCAAGGAACCTACACGCTACCTGACGGGACATGGCCCATATCCTTCTTTAATGCAGAAAATACAACCAGACATTACAGGCCCTTGTGAATATGGAGCAGTTGTCACACTTGAACACATCGTGTGAGAATGTGCCACTACACAAAACGTTGCAGACTACGATAGTTGGTTATGGAATAGTCGATGACATAACAAGGAAAGAAGAAGTGTGGCACAAGTGGCATTTGCTGACAGTGAAAATGCACACATCATGAAAAACAAAATGCGTCATTTTGGTTCCCAGAATTCCGAATCTATACAGAAAATTGGAATAGAAATAAACATAAACATTATTTCCATCCTTTTTATTTCTTATGAAACCCAAGCTTAGTATATTGAACTAC
Source organism: Schistocerca gregaria (assembly GCF_023897955.1). Taxonomy (NCBI): domain Eukaryota; kingdom Metazoa; phylum Arthropoda; class Insecta; order Orthoptera; family Acrididae; genus Schistocerca; species Schistocerca gregaria. Next base: position 413,649,887 of record NC_064925.1, on the reverse strand, counting down.
TGTATAGCGAGACGTTCAGTGGTGGTGGTCCAGACTTTTGTACACACCGGTACCTCTAATACAAAGTAGCACACCCTCTTGCATTGATGCATGCCTGTATTCGTCGTGGCATACTATCCACAAGTTCATCAGCGCACTGTTTATTCAGGTTGTCGCACTCCTCAACGGCAATTTGCCGTCGATCCCTCAGAGTGGTGATGGATCACGTCATCCATCCCTTGTTAGTCTATATCCCATACATGTTTGGTAGTGTTCATGTCTGGAGAACATGCTGTCCACTCTAATCAAGCGATTTCGTTATTCTGAAGGATGTCATTCACAAGATGTGCACGAAGGATGCGCTACTTGTAGTCCATGAAGACGAATGCCTTGTAAACATGCTGCCCATTATGGTTGCACTATTAGTCGGAGGAAGGCATTCACGTATCGTGCAGCCGTTACATCGCCTTCCATGACCATGAATGCCATACGTCGGCCCCACATAATCCACCTCAAAACAGCAGGGAACCTCCACGTTCCTGTAGTCAGTGGACAATGTGTCTAAGGAGTTCAGCCTGACCAGGTTGCCACCAAACATAACTCCGGCGATTCTCAGTTTGAAGGCTTATGCGACACACAACAGTGAAGAGAACATGATGCCAGTCTGGAGGGAACTGTTCGGCAAGTTATCAGGTCCATGTGTACCGCGCTGCATGGTATCGTGGTTGCAAACATGAACCTCGCGTTGGTCGTTGTGAGAGAAGTTGTGCATCATCTAGCCTATTACGCACAGTTTGAGTTGTAACACGACGTCCTGCTGCAACACGAAAAGCATTATTTAACATGGTGGCATTGCTGTCAGGGTGCCCCTGTGCCTTAATCCGTAGGTCGCGGTCGCGCACTGCGCTAGTAGCCCTTTCTCGGCCTGAGCGAGGCATATCATCGACAGCTCCTGTCTCTTTGTATCTCCTGCATGTCTGAACAACATCGTTTTGTTTCACTCCGACACACCTGGACACTTCCCTTGTTGATAGCACTTCCTGGCACAAAGTAAGAATGCGGACGCGATCAAACCGCGGTATTGACCGTCTAGGCACGATGGAACTACAGACTACATGAGCCGTGTACCTCCTTTCTGGCGGAGTGACTGTATATGATTTGTTATCGGACACACTTCGTAAAATGGGAGCAGCTCATGCATGGCTGTTTACACCTTTAGGCACGTTTAGTGACCTATCTGAACAGTCAAACTGAGTATATGTGTCATACGGAATCCACAGTCAACGTCTGTCTTCAGGATTTCTGGGAACCGGAGTGATGCAAAACTTTTTTTGATGTATGTATTAGCATATGAACTGCAAGCATACACTGGCTAGAGACAACAAGGAAAAGGCCACATATGAAGACGACGAGTTGTACCATAGCAGAACATCCAACTACAGCAACTTTTCACAAGGATGGAGGAGATGAGCCTCGGGGATTATTCCCTGGCAGTCACCTCCCAATCTATACAACTTGGGTGGCAGTAGCAGGGTCCCTATGAAACCTGAGCTGTGCCTCAGTCTGCCAGGGGTCACTATCAAGACAAATGAAAAATCTAGCTTGGTTGTGCGACGGGTGAGAGTATTCTAATCTAGTGTTGTGTTAATGTAGTATAGTGCTGCAAAGTGTACTGTTGTATAGTAATGCAGTCAAAAATCACAAATTACAAAATTTTTGATGTCTCAAAGCAGCATAGTACAAAAGTCAAGTAGCATGTAACTATGGATTCCAAACTAACATACGGTTAATATCTATGTGGCAAATGGCCAAATGGTAGCCGGCACCTGTGGCCGAGCGGTTCTTGGCTCTTGAGTCCGGAACCACGCTGCTGCTACGGTCGTAGTTTTGAATCCTGCCTCAGGCATGTATATGTGTGATGTCCTTAGATTAGTTAGGTTTAAGTAGTTCTAAGTCCAAGGGATTTATGACCTCAGATGTTAAGTTCCATAGTGCTTAGAGCCATTTCTACATCTACATCTACATCCATACTCCGCAAGCCACCTGACGGTGTGTGGCGGAGGGTACCCTGAGTACCTCTATCGGTTCTCCCTTCTATTCCAGTCTCGTATTGTACGTGGAAAGAAGGATTGTCGGTATGCTTCTGTGTGGGCTCTAATCTCTCTGATTTTATCCTCATGGTCTCTTCGCGAGATATACGTAGGAGGGAGCAATATACTGCTTGACTCTTCGGTGAAGGTATGTTCTCGAAACTTTAACAAAAGCCCGTACCGAGCTACTGAGCGTCTCTCCTGCAGAGTCTTCCACTGGAGTTTATCTATCATCTCCGTAACGCTTTCGCAATTACTAAATGATCCTGTAACGAAGCGCGCTGCTCTCCGTTGGATCTTCTCTATCTCTTCTATCAACCCTACCTGGTGCGGATCCCACACTGCTGAGCAGTATTCAAGCATTGGGCGAACAAGCGTACTGTAACCTACTTCCTTTGTTGTCGGATTGCATTTCCTTAGCATTCTTCCAATGAATCTCAGTTTGGCATCTGCTTTACCGACGATCAACTTTATATGATCATTCCATTTTAAATCACTCCTAATGCGTACTCCCAGATAATTTATGGAATTAACTGCTTCCAGTTGCTGACCTGCTATTTTGTAGCTAAATTATAAGGGACCTATCTTTCTATGTATTCGCATCACATTACACTTGTCTACATTGAGATTCAATTGCCATTCCGTGCACCATGCGTCAATTCGCTGCAAATCCTCCTGCATTTCAGTACAATTTTCCATTGTTGCAACCTCTCGATACACCACAGCATCATCTGCAAAAAGCCTCAGTGAACTTCCGATGTCATCCACCAGGTCATTTATGTATATTGTGAACAGCAACCGTCCTATGACACTCCCCTGCGGCACACCTGAAATCACTCTTACTTCGGAAGACTTCTCTCCATTGAGAATGACATGCTGCGTTCTGTTATCTAGGAACTCCTCAATCCAATCACACAATTGATCTGATAGTCCGTATGCTCTTACTTTGTTCATTAAACGACTGTGGGGAACTGTGTCAAACGCCTTGCGGAAGTCAAGAAACACGGCATCTACCTGTGAACCCGTGTCTAAGGCCCTCTGAGTCTCGTGGACGAATAGCGCGAGCTGGGTTTCACACGACCGTCTTTTTCGAAACCCATGCTGATTCCTACAGAGTAGATTTCTAGTCTCCAGAAAAGACATTATACTCGAACATAATACGTGTTCCAAAATTCTGCAACTGATCGACGTTAGAGATATAGGTCTATAGTTGCGCACATCTGTTCGACGTCCCTTCTTGAAAACGGGGATGACCTGTGCCCTTTTCCAATCCTTTGGAACGCTTCGCTCTTCTAGAGACCTACGGTACACCGCTGCAAGAAGGGGGGCAAGTTCCTTCGCGTACTCTGTGTAAAATCGAACTGGTATTCCATCAGGACCAGCGGCCTTTCCTCTTTTGAGCGATTTTAATTGTTTCTCTATCCCTCTGTCGTCTACTTCGATATCTACCATTTTGTCAACTGTGCGACAATCTAGAGAGGGAAGCACAGTGCAGTCTTCCTCTGTGAAACAGCTTTGGAAGAAGACATTTAGTAATTCGGCCTTTAGTCTGTCATCCTCTGTTTCAGTACCATTTTGGTCACAGAGTGTCTGGACATTTTGTTTTGATCCACCTACCGCTTTGACATAGGACCAAAATTTCTTAGGATTTTCTGCCAAGTCAGTACATAGAACTTTACTTTCAAATTCATTGAAAGCCTCTCGCATAGCCCTCCTCACACTGCATTTCGCTTCGCGTAATTTTTGTTTGTCTGCAAGGCTTTGGCTATGTTTATGTTTGCTGTGAAGTTCCCTTTGCTTCCGCAGCAGTTTTCTAACTCGGATGTTGTACCACGGTGGCTCTTTCCCATCTCTTACGATCTTGCTTGGCACATACTCATCTAACGCATATTGTACCATGGTTTTGAACTTTGTCCACTGATCCTGAACACTATCTGCACTTGAGACAAAACTTTTGTGTTGAGCCGTCAGGTACTCTGTAATCTGCTTTTTGTCACTTTTGCTAAACACAAAAATCTTCCTACCTTTTTTAATATTTCTATTTACGGCTGAAATCATCGATGCAGTAAGCGCTTTATGATCGCTGATTCCCTGTTCTGCATTAACTGATTCAAATAGTTCGGGTCTGTTTGTCACCAGAAGGTCTAATATGTTATCGCCACGAGTCGGTTTTCTGTTTAACTGCTCAAGGTAGTTTTCAGATAAAGCACTTAAAATATTTCACTGGATTCTTTGTCCCTGCCACCCGTTATGAACGTTTGAGTCTCCCAGTCTATATCCGGCAAATTAAAATCTCCACCTAGAACTATAACATGGTGGGGAAATCTACTCGAAATATTTTCCAAATTTTTCTTCAGGTGCTGAGCCACAACAGCTGTTGAGCCCGGGGGCCTATAGAGACATCCAATTACCATGTCTGAGCCTGCTTTAACCGTGACCTTCACCCAAATCATTTCACAATTCGAATCTCCGTCAATTTCCTTCGATACTATTGTACTTCTTATCGCTATAAACACGCCTCCCCCTTCACTGTCCAGCCTATCTCTGCGGTATACATTCCAATCAGAGTTTAGGATTTCATTACTGTTTACGTCTGGTTTCAGCCAACTTTCTGTTCCTAGTACTATATGGGCTTTGTGACCGTTTATTAATGAGAACAGTTCTGGGACCTTTCTATAGACGCTCCTGCAGTTTACTATTAGCACATTAATACTGTTATTCCTTGTTGCATTTTGCCTACTCCTGCCTTGCCGCGTCTCAGGAGGCATCTTGTCGGGCCTAGGGAGGGAATTCTCTAACCTAAAAAACACCCATGTGCACTCCACACGTACTCCGCTACCCTCGTAGCCGCTTTCGGCGTGTAGTGCACGCCTGACCTATTCAGGGGGACCCTACATTTCTCCACCCGATAGCGGAGGTCGAAAAATTTGCACCCCAGCTCTCCGCATAATCGTCTGAGCCTCTGGTTTAAGCCTTCCACTCGGCTCCAAACCAGCGGACCGCGATCGGTTCTGGGAACGATACTACAAATAGTTAGCTTTTAAGCTAAAGGTTAGAAAACAGATTTGATTTTCAAACTTATTATTTACTGAATTTCATATTTCATACAGACTTTCAATTAATATTTTATGCAGATATTTAATGTAAATTATTCCAACCTACATAAGACAATGATTAGTTACACTAACACATCTGCAATTACGTTAAAATATTACGCGCCATGTTCATGTCAATACATGTGAAACATCTGGTTCACTGTTGTATTTAGGTAAAATACGAGAGAAAACACGAGATAAATCACTAAAAACACATAAATGAGTGTCCTTTTTGTACTGTATGGAGATGAGCAAGTGGTACTCAGCACTGGTGCAGAGCCTACTGCTTCCTAATACAACCAACATGGCAGCAGTGATTAACGTACACAGCCGTCATACGGTGGCGACAGCAGCGCCATATGCTCTCACATCATACCACTACATAATGTTTCACTTTCTAAACCTTCAATCGTGTGTGTGTATATATGGTATTTACTATGGAGGGTAATTCGCATTCGGGACCCAGTATTTACTACCGCATACGAATTTTAAAACTGATTTGAACCGGAACTACACAGGCTACTTGAATTTGTTCTTAGAAACTTCTCCATCGTCCTGAAACTGTCATCATTGGGATCTACAGTGCCAGATCAAACTATAGCGATAGTGGACTACGTGCCATTGGTGCAAATGGTTTAAAACGCTCTAAGCACTATGGGACTTAACATCTAAGGCCATAAGTCCTCTAGAACGTAGAACTACATAGACCTAACAAACCTAAGGACATCACACACATCCATGCCCGAGACAGGATTGCGACCGTAGCAGTTGCGCGGTTCCGGGCTGAAGCGCCTAGAAGCGCTAGGCCACCGCGGGCGGCCTACGTGGCATTAAGAAAAACTTATTACCCCAATTCTTCGCAAATATGGTTGCAGCTGTTCTCGTTTATAACAGCTTATATCACATCATCATCTTCACTTCTAGATTTTCAAAGAGAGATGATTAATAAATTTTACTCAAGAGGAAAACAATAATACTGAGAATGAACATTGCAGTAACTTATTTTGTATAGTTAGTACGATACTATTGTACTGTCAGAACAGGTCGTCGCGCTTTAGCTTGGGTACCAGCGGAATTTGTCAACAATGAAATATCCTAGGTCATCAGGCGCGCAGTTGCGTAGCAACATTGCGATTCCGAATCGTATTGCGTAAACACATTGTCTGTGCTTGCGTGATTTTCGTTGTGCTATTCGTTTTGTTCTAGAGCGTCTTCTTGGTGAGAAAAGCTCATTAACTGAATATCTGAAGTGCTTTTCGTGAAAAGTCTTCCAACAGAAGAACTTCCAAACCCAGCGTTGGGTGTGACGCAGTACGGAACAGTAAGTGACTATCGATATCTTTTCTTCTTCATCTCTTATCAAGACTAATATCTTTTGCCGTTAATGTCACTCTAAATTACTGCTGCTGAGCGATTTTAACACACATGAAATCCCTTGTAGTTGATTTTATTTGGATGTTTAATCACACCAGCTACATTGTAACGAAAAATGGGAAAAAAAGTTCCAGTGATCCGACTTGAGCTTTAGCCTATGAGAGCAGTGTTGCAAAATCGTGGGCACGATTTCGGTAGCTCATGTAACCTGCTGAACTCTCTATATCCTTCAAATTCTGAAAGGTGTATATGTACATCATCAAGAGTGTTTAGGGGCTACGTGTCGACTATATTCTGCGTCATATTACCATAATGTATCGCTTTTTATGTCCTACATGTTCTAGAGATTGCCAAGGCTCTTTATATTGTTCATAGTCGACGAGGACAAAAAAAGCGAGGTGAAAATTGATATTGTTGAAAATTTGTGGTAGGTGGTAGCAGGGACTGATATGAATATTATACTTAAAAGTCCAGACCGGCGAGATGTGCGCTACAGCGTATGGAAGGGAGATGGCATGGGATGTGGTGGGGAAGAGAGGGGTTTGGGTTCAAGATGAATTTTTTATTTATCTTAAATAAATAGAAATGAGTTGCTTCAAGCAAAAATGTATTTCTGTAATCAGTAAGCTACATTAAATTTGTTAGGAAAATTGTCCTATTCAGTACTCTGTAGCAGGGTGGTGCTGGTGTGTAGATGGCACACACGTGAGGGAATGTAGTTGTCTGGTATTTGATCAAACTCTTCCCTCTTCGTTAGTCTGCAAACTGAAGCGCTACCGGCTAAACCGCCACATTAGACCACGGTTTTATTACGTGGCTTTCTGGCTCTCTATTTGTCCGTCTGTATCTCTCCCCCCTCCCCCCCCCCCCATCTCACTCTCTCTCTCTCTCTCTCATACACTTACAGGCACTTCGTTGCAGAATGAGAGCGTGGCATTTATTTAGCTAAAAAGGGCTTTGCCGCCAAAAGGCATATGCCTAGTTTCCAATCTGTCAGCGGTGAACACCATTAATAATTTGACTTCATTATACATTCCACAGTGGATGGTACTCTGAGGGGTCGCACAGATTCCGATCAAGTGGACGAGCATGTGTTCTCCTTTACATTGTCTGTCAGTGTATCTACATTATCTGCCCACTTTGGTACAAAAGTACATTCACAGTGTAGGTAGCTCTGTGAAGTTGGTAACTGAGTAGTGAATGATGCGAAGTGAAGGCGACCAAAAATGGGTTGGACGTCGGCAGCTGACCACGTACGAGCAACGAAATCAAAAGCGAAACAGATTGTAAACTTCAGAATGCAACATGGGGGCTGGACAGAGTAAAATGAAATCCATCTGCTACAAAGGAAAATAATATTCTGTGTCTGTTCGCGCACATCACATTTTGTTCCAGTAGAATCCAAGCACGTGAAACGTGTTTCGGCTGTAAATGTTTTGACAATTTTCAAGCAATCAGGGCTTTCGTGAAATCTTTAATGTTTGCAGGAAGCTATGGAAAATATTGTAAGGATTATTTGTTTAGAATGTGTTTTAGGAAGCGCATCGGTGACGTTGATGTGTGTTCCTGAAGTTTTGTTACAAAGAAATGGTGCACATACGTAAGGGAATTAAGGACTCCACTATTCATCTGTTGTGTGGCAGTGGAAATGAGTTACCGTTTATTGCTTCTAACCTCTAAATAAGTATGTTTTGATTTTGAATGTTGTTAGTTACATTAATTGTTCACTACTGTATAGTTAATATCTGTGATTACGTGTAAGAGATTTTTACGTTTTTCGACCTTATGTTCAAAAGTATTCTCTACTGACTGATTATGTCTGACCTCTGGATGCACGAATAATATTCGAAATTGCCATTAATATGGCTCAAATATTTGGATGCCGTTAGTAGTAAATTTACCCCTTTTTGTCCCTCGTTTACGAATATCTGATATACGTAACTGACCTACGAATAGTGTGGAAATCCTCACGTCTCCGAGAAATTCGTATCATCACACAATATTTCACGTTCTAAACATACAAACTTGTGTACATGTTCTTTAATAAGGACATTAATGCTCTCAGGTTACGCAATATATACTGCCTCATGCGCATTACGATTTTGTTTCGAAACGCAGCTGTACCTTCTGCACGTCTGTCATTGTAATAAATGTGTCGTCTTTTGGTATTATAGTTGCCTCTTGAAATCATTGCATCTTACTTCACAGTTTCTTTCGACGATCGTCGTATTCTGACTACATCTTAATTTTATTCAGGCTTTAAGAAAGGGTCATCTGCCCATAGCAGCGTACCATAGACGCACTCAGGGCGTCGGTTTATAAATGTCAAAATTTCGTGTTAAGTGTCTGATGCAAACATATTTCTCTGAGCTGCTTTCCCAATGTTATTCAGACTTGAAAAGATGTGAATATTCGGATATGTTCGCATTCATAAGTAGTAGCCACTATCATTTCACAGTACAATGAAGTATGATTTCAGGTACTCCTGTGGCTAAAGGACACGTTGTAATCATCGAGGAAATAATTACATGATATGTGCAAGTCAGCTGCTTGTTTTTAAACTAAACTTATTACACAGTTCTCCCGGCACAAACGGGTAGGTGATCGAAAAATTATCGGCTTCTGCCAGCATATTAAGCTCATTTTGGGATATTTTCAATATTCTCAACATTTCTCGGCTCTGTCAGCATCTGTATAAACATTTATGTTAAATTAACGACAACCTCAGATGCAATGTTTACCTAGATTTACCTTGGTTTCAGTTGGGATAACCCAATCTTCTTCAGAATAAAAGGAACTACGATTCGTCCGTAATGGACAACGTCAAAAACTAAAAACTATAATATAGTAATACATCGTCATACTGCAATAACTTATCCGTTGTTTCCGTACTATAACGATGTATTACTATTTATAGTTTTTAGTTCTTGACGTTGTCCGTTATGGACAAGACGTAGTTCCTTTTATTATGAAGATGGTTGGGTTATCCCAACTAAAGTCTAGGTAATCATTGCAATGTAGGTTGTTATTAATTAGAAATCAATATTTTCAGTAAATGCTATTCCTTTACCTCGCTTAATAGGCAACGAAAAATTTGAGGGTGTAAGTTTAAAGCTGAAACTAACGTGGTCATCAAGGAATTTCATAGCTTATAAGATATGCACTTCTGAACTGCAGTTGATTTGGGAATTTGTGGGCTTGGCAGATCAGACACATATTATACGTATGGTCAGTAAACTGTCTGGATGCAGTCGGAAGTAATCGTCGCTATTTGACGTAGGTCCCAGAGGAATTTATGAACAATGAAATGTCAGACAACATTATGTGGACAGTTGCATAGCAACTTTGCGATTTTGAATCGTGTTGCGTAAACATATTGACTGTGCTTACGTGATTTTCGTAGTGCTGTTCTTTGTGCTCTAGAGCTTCTTTTCGGTGAGACAAGTTCATTAATTGAGCTTGTCGAGAAAGGTCTTCCGCCGAAAAAACTTATAAAGCCAGCGTTGGATTGACGCAATACGGAACCGTATGTGATTAGTCAACATCTTCTCTCGGTCATCTCTTATCCCCGCTAACCTTCTTTGCTGTACATGTTACTGTAATCTACTGCTGCTGAACGCTGTAGCTCACGCCTCAGATCACTTTTATTTGGTTTTACTTTGGATGTTTAATCACACCAGCTACATTCTAACGAGAAAGACAAAAGAAATTCTTTCCAATGCGACTTGAGATTCAATTCACGAGAGTACTTTGACTAAATCGTGGCCATGATTTCGGTAAGTCATGTAGCCTGCGGAGTTCTTTACATTCTTTAAATTCCGGAATTTTTTTATTTTCATTTTCGAGATGATTTATTGACTTTGTGCCGACATTATTCTGCACCGTATTAGCATACTGAATCATGGTATGTCTTAAATCTTGTATTTATTATCAAGATTGTGTATATTGGTCACAGCCCAGCCAACGAAGAACAGATAGGTCGAATCAAGAAAAAAATTGGTATAGTTGATAATTTAACCTTAGGACTAGGGACTGACATGAATATTATACTAATGGTCTAGACAGGCGGACTGCTTTGAGAAAAAGTGCAATCCAGTGTTCGGTTAAGCTGCATTATAATTTCGTAAGAAAATTGTCCTGTTCAATTCTCTGGAGAAGAAATATTCTTAGTGTTGCAGCGGTTAAAAAAATCGTAGATTATTGAAAATAATAATTGGCGTTTTAAAATTAATGTTTATTGTTAAACGGAGGGGATAAAGGAACTTATTAAATGGATGTCGCTTGTCAAAGTGCAATATAACGTTGTTAAGGGATAAATTATGTTCTGGTACTGTAACAGGGTGGAGGAGTGTGGGCGGATGCTACACACGTGAGGGAACGGAGGCCGCTGGCATGTCGTCAAACTCTTCCGTCTTCGTTAGTCTGCAAACTGAAGCGCGGCCAGCCGTTTCTCCATTCTCTCTCTACCCTACTATGTCACGAGTCATTAAACTAAAATACGCCACTTTTAACGATGGTTGTATTAGGTCACTTGCTGGCTGTCTATCTGTATCTCTCTCTACAGTTACAGTTACAGTGTAACGAGCTCATAGGTGGCGTTGTGAAGATGGTAACTGAGTGGTCAATGAAGCAAAGCGAAGACGACCAAACATCTATCGGACGTCAGTAGCCAAGTGGTAAAGAGCAACGGAAACAAAAACGAAAAACACTGCAACCTTCACAATGCAACGTAAGGGGAGGAGAGGTTCAAAAAGTCCCAACTGCTACCAAATTACATGCAAGTAAAATAATGTTCATTGTCAGCTGGCGCACATCACGTTCTGTTCCAGTAGAAATCGTGTATAAGAAACGTGTTGCTGTTATAGAAGTTTTGCCCATTTTTAAGAAATCAGGATTTTTCCTTAGATCTTTTAGGTTTGGAGGAAACTGTGGATACTTTGTTACAGAAAGTTTTTAGACGTGCTTATGAAGTCGGTGTGTTTTTCTTATGGTTTTACTGCAAGAATATGGTGCAGATATGTAGGGGAATTGCTTAAGGTGTCTACTATTTACATGTCGCGTTGCAGCGGAAAGGAGTTGGGGTTTACTGCTTCTTACCACTAAATACGTATTTTTTGATTCTGGTTGCTGATAATTACATTACATACGGGTACTGTTGTATGGATAATATCTTGTGATTTCGCATCCACTAATTTATAGGTTTTCTATCATCATGTCAAAAGTATGCACCATTTATTGTTTAAGACTTACTTTTGGGTGCATGAATAGTATTCAACATTTCCGTTAATTTGTATCGAAGATCTCCGTCGTGTTATTAGTAACTATGCACCCAGTTTCAGCAAATTTTATGAACGTAACTGACCTAGGAACTGGCTGCACTGCCTCACGTCTGTAACACTTTCGTGCCATCACGTTGTAAGTGTTCAAACATGTGTGTACATGTTCTTTAATAAGTGTCTTAATTCTCTTAGGGAACCATTATTTACTACAGTATGCGCATTTTGATTCTGTTCCGGAACACAGCTTCGCCTTCTGCATGCATTCCTCCATAATTAATTCACCGTCGTTTTGAATGTGTCTTCCTTGCAAACTCCGGTGGCCCCTTGACACCATCGCTTTCGTTTTTTAGTTTCTTTCGACGCTTACTCCATTCCGTCCTAATTTTGTTCAAGGTCTAAAGGGACGTATCTGCATATCCTGACGACCCACAGACCAACTCAGTGCGTCGGTTTATAAATCTCAGAAGTTCTTGGGAAATGTCTGATGCAATCGTATTTCGTACAACTATTAGTTCAGTGTTACTGAAACTTCACAAGACGTGACTGTTTCGCATCTGTTCATACTCACAAGTAGTTACCACTCGCATTTCGCCGCATATTGAAAAATATTATCTAAGGTATCGGTCTGTCAAAAATATATGTTGTAGTCATGTAGGTCGACGTCTTGCTTTGAAAGCAAATTTATTGCACAATTCTGTATGCATCTGCGGGTACTGTGTGCGGCTGCACTCAATTAAAAAGACTTCTATCAGCACATTAGCTTCGATTTGGGAAATTTTCAAGTACACATTATTCTTTTATCTTGCTTAGTAGGGAAAAAATGAATCTGATTTTGAAATGTTTAATTCGATACTAACATTATCATTGGCGAAGGTTACGAAGACAGATAAGCCACGTATTACCAATGGCTAGTAAAGCGCTGCGGTACAGTGAGGAGCTATCTAAGTTTTTTAGTGTGGGTCTTAGACAATTTTTTCAAAAATGAAATATCGCACAACACGAGGGGGTCGATGAGAGGCAACATTGCGATGGTGTATCGTGTGGCATAAACATATTGTCTGTGATTTTATGATTTTCGTAGTGCTATTTTTCGTACTGTAGTTGGTGAGAAAAGGACATTGACTGAATATTTGAACTGTTTTTTGAGGACCGTCTTTAGATAGGGAAACGTAACAAGATAGCGTTTGGTGGGACACTACACGAAACAGTAAGTGACGAGCCAACATCTTGTTTCCGTCATCTCTTATCCGCAATATTATCATTTGCTGTGGACGTCGAGCGTAAACTAATGCTGCTAATCGCTGTGATCTAAAATTTGAAATCGTTCGTATCCACCTTTATTCAGATGTTTATTCGAGCAGGTGTGTTTTACCGAAGGAAACGATCCTTTCCGGTGATCAGATTTGATATTCATACTTCGAGAGTAGTTTCACAGTATTGTCGGGCATGGTTTCGGTAATTGATATACCCCCGGAATTTTTTGCATTCTGTGAATGCCGATAGTTTTTTGTTTCCATTATCAAGTGAATTTAGTGGCTAGCTAGCGACGTTGTTTTAGGACATATTAGAATACTACATCATGTTACGTACTGCATATAGTGTAGACCATAAAGGTTCTTTATTTTGTTCAGCGTGATTCACCAGCAGCAAATATAGGTACACAATTAATTTTTGCTGGTCTGCAACATGGGTGTATCCTGCGAGAAGAAGATGCGGCAGCTTTGCCTCCCTATGAACTAACTGATACCTTGTATCTCCAGCGAGACAGAAAAAAAAGTCAGAATAAGTTTGAAGAAATGCATCACAGTTATTGGGTGCTGTGAAGTGGCATGAATCGTGAAGTCTGTCATTCTACAAACTAATATGAGTTTCCTACATCTCGTCCCCATGGCCCTATTTTTGCAGATGTACTACATACACATCTGCTCTGTAGTGTAAACAAATGATATTTGATTGTGGTGTATAAGCAACAAACGAAAAAACATGAAATTTGTTCATGTAATGGTTACTTCCACGTCCAGTCGGTTTAGCTGTTGCTGAATCTTACAGCTAGTATGATCGCGATCCATGAGACTTATTTGTCCTGGCTCTCCGTCCACAGGCAGCGTTGAACATCATTGATGCTCTCGATTCCGCTGAGGCTTGCAGACACAAGTGGTCAGTCGCGAAAAGTCGCGGAACCACGGACCCCTCAATAGATTTCCCACACAATTCGGATGATACGTCAGGAACAAAAGAGTTTCAAGTGCCTCGACATACGACATGGGAGGTTCGCCAGTAGCTATTTAGCATTTTATTTAACAGCGAGTACAGTTGCATGCGCTTTTTTGCTTTAGAAGAGAACTATCCTGTCTTGACAGTATATTTTAGGGTAAGGCAACGGTTAAAGACGATGAAAGAATTTAATTAGAGATGCTATAATGTTCGTAGATTATGAAAATGCTTTTGAGAAATACAATAGACGAGTGATACGTTACATCCTGCAAACAAAGGTTACCCAGTTCGTCTAATCAACTCTTTTGAAGCTGTTACAAATGGCCAAAAATTATGATGGGGAATAAAGAACTTGCATAAATAAACAACAATAAAACAGAATTAGACAAGTATGTAACCTGTCTCCAGCTCTTTTCAACTTCTACGTGGGTGACCTAGTCAATACTTGGAAAGACATCAGCTACGGCATAAAGATCCACAGGGAGAAATGTTTTAACACTCTGCTATAAGCAGATGCTCAAATGACGACAGTTCAGTAATGAAATTAAAAACTACGGTCCAAAATTAAACGCAAAATAATTTGAGCAGTCTAAATGAGATTTTTCCGTAGTGTTATAGCGTGAATCAGGAAATAGTGCCTTATATGTAGAGATTAAGAATAAATTAGAAGTTGATTTAGTGTGTAAAAAAAAAAAGACCTTAACAGCAAAAGATGGCGGGGGTATATTTCAGTACTGTTTATCTTAGCCTGCTGTAGTAAGTTGACAGCAATCCAGTTTCCATTGATGCTGAAGTCGACTGTTAAGCACTGATTACTAATCTCAGTTTGGGCTTTCTGGGGCAGGGATTATGAGGGTATTAGATTAGGAAATGGCACACTTAAAGTAGTAAAGAAGTTTTGCTATTTGGGGAGCAAAATAACTGATGATGGTCGAAGTAGAGAGGATATAAAATGTAGACTGGCAACGGTAAGGAAAGCGTTTCTGAAGAAGAGAAATTTGTTAACATCGAATATAGATTTAAGTGTCAGGAAGTCCTTCCTGAAAGTATATGTATGTAGTGTAGCCATGTATGGAAGTGAAACATGGACTACAACTAGTTTGGACAAGAAGAGAATAGAAGCTTTCGAAATGTGGTGCAACAGAAGTATGCTGAAGATAATGTGGATAGATCACGTAACTAATGAGGAGGTATTGAATAGGATTGGGGAGGAGAGAAGTTTGTGGCACAACTTGACTAGAAGAAGGGATAGGTTGGTAGGACATGTCCTGTGGCATCAAGGGATCACAAATTTAGCATTGGAGGGCAGCGTGGAGGTTAAAAATCGTAGAGGGAGACAGAGAGATGAATTCACCAAGCAGATTCAGAAGGATTTAGGTTGCAGTAGGTACTGGGAGATGAGGAAGCTTGCACAGGATAGAGTTGCATGGAGAGCTGCATCAAACCAGTCTCCGGATGAAGGCAACAACAACAACATCATACTTGCCAAGTTCCTTGTCGCAGTGGTTCCTGTCGGATCCCCGAAGTTTACTGCTGTCGAGCTGGTCTAACACTTGGATCGGTGGCCACCCGGTATGCAGAGCGCAGTTGGCAAACGGGGTGCACTCAGCCCTTGTGAGGCAAGCTGTGGAAATACTTGATTGAGAAGCAGCGGCTCGCCGGCCAGAGTGGTCGAGTGGTTCTAGGCGTTAGAGTCTGGAAGCGCAAGACCGCCACGGTCGCAACTTCGAATCCTGCCTCGGGCATGGCCGTGTGTGATGTCCTTAGTTTAGTTAGGTTTAAGTAGTTCTAAGTTCTAGGGGACTGATAACCTCATAAGTTAAGTCCCATAGTGCTCAGTGCCACTTGAACAAAGCAGCGACTCCGGTCTAGTAAACTGACATACGTCCGAGAGAGCGGTGTGCTGACCACATGCCCCTCCATATCCGCTTCTAGCGACGCCTGTCGGCTGAGTATGACACGGCGGCCGGTCGGTAACTTGGTGTTTCCTGGCCTGTTCGGATGGAGTTTAGTTTTTAGACTCCTATACTTGAGTTAAGACGCGTTTATCAAATTACTGAGGATCTGTATGTTGCGTTGAGCTCGATTCATGGTTTCTTAGGATTTACCTTTATATTACATCACCAGAAAAGCACCACTTTCAAGCACGTTCCTGTTAGATCGCTTCCTTGTCTGTCAACCTCTTCGGTACAGGTTCCACAATTGATTCTAAATCAACTTAAAGGTGACGTAGAGTCTTGAAACTTCCAGCATTGTTCAGACATACCTGGTAAAGCAATATTAGCTCACTATCTTGTCTGGCGTGTGGCGAGGGTACTTTATATACCACTGCCATCTGCCCCTTTTTCTGACCCAGTCTCGAATGGCCCGAGGGAACGGTAGGTGGTGATCCACCGTGGGAGGTCAGATGTATCCACTTTTTTCCCACACGGTCATATCCTTAGGTAAACGTAGGAGAAAGCAACAGGTTTTGCAAGTAAGGTGAACATAAACTACAATAATCCCGAAATATATCATAGACTCCGTTTTAATCTCACCAAAATGTAATTTTAACTCTTTTAAAGCCATATAGAGTGCAAATAACTCAATGCTACCTCACGCAACTATTCCTTCTAGTCGATAGATCAAGCTATCCGATACATGCTTTACATTCGTCCGTTTGCCACAAGTACCTTGTCCTCTTTTGGCGCAATTTATTGGCAAATTGGTGGTAGACTCTTTGCATGTGGAAGTGGCTTTAAAATGGCAGGGCAAAGAATTTGTGGAAATTTGTACAGAGAGCCAAATAAGTAGGGCAACAGTAACTAGTGAGAACCGTTGTTCGTGAAGAACAGTGAAGAACGTGAAGAACAGAGAAAGAAACGGAAAAGAAAAAGGAAAACGTACAGCGTTGGCAACTATAAAGCTGTGTTCTGTCCCATGAAATCATGCGTACTGTTCGTACATTGTTCTAAAATGCAATGCGAACCCCCCCCCCCCCCCCCACTCTATACATCACGTATCATAATACTAGTTCGAAAACTGTGTACCTGTTTTAATTGGAACTGTAAGTCCCCACAACCCGACAAGGCTTCAATCATCGATTTGGTTCTTAGAACATGTTCGGTGTACATGTATTATTATACTAACTGAAACCGTTACTTTGGTCAGAATTTGTAAATCATTCATGCGCTAATATTTAAATTTCCTAAAAACACTCCATTATCAGACATTTCGACGTTTCTGTAGGTTCCATCTACTAGAATACTGATTAGTAAAATATCTTCGTAGAGACCTCTCCCTGTTCTCATTCCAATCTTTCTGACCGTCCAACAGTCAATAATGGACACGCTGTAATTCCGTGTGATCAGTACGTGACGTGATATCTATTTTTTTCTTCGCAGATGTTCCGGAGGCTTTTGGGCGTGTTCTGCCTCCGGTCTCGGCGGAAGGCAGAGGAAGACTTTTACGGAGACCTGATAGACGTCGATTTAATTGGAAAGCCAGAGGTGAGGACCACCGAGATTTATTGGAAAAACAGTAATGACTCTTAAGTGCACCCACGTTTACTAAGATAATTACTTGAGACCTCTGATTACTGCAAGACCTTCTGGATTTAGTAAATCTATCTTAGCTACTCTTAGTTGTAAATAGGTCATCATAGAATAACAACTATTCCTTTGTGCCTTCGTTAAACTTGCTTGTAGCGCTAATAAAACGAAATATCCTTCGGCTTTCTATACGAGTACATCCGTTTCATAGGACCTCTGTTGCCACTGGCCCGCTCAAAATTGTACTTTATACAAGAAGAATGTACTTTAAATAAAAAAGGAGGTTACGCAGGACATTAATAGTCAGAAATCACTTAAGTTTCTGAGATTTAATATTAGATGGAACTATTCGAAATCACAAGAGCTGCACAAGAATTTACGAAATGTGGAGAAATGTATTCATAAACTGGTTTCTGTTGGTTCCGAAATCGGTAACAACGTAGTTTACACTACGTGCAACTCCTGCTAGTACAGCATTTATCACTATTGAAGATTCACTCTAACTTCTGATACAATTAACGCAAGAACTGTATCAGATCTCACTTGTGCATGATGATGATTCGTTAACTGATACTTGGACCAACTGAGTAGGCGATGATTTTAGGTGCGGCTTAGCCACTTGCAGGTTTACAAGTCGACTGTTGTAACTGAATGTGCGTACACATCCTCGGAGAATATCTGTCGCAGTCGGAGACGAAAAGTCATTAGAGAGTTTTGTACACCGACCAGGGACTATCAGCACGGATGATTTAAGCGAAGATAATTTAAAAGCAGTTTGCTTCAATCCCTATTCTAAGTACAACATATTAACGATCCAGACCCTAGGTAAAATACTGTCGTATTGTTACCATATGACCGTCTGGAAAACAATCCAAGTATGTGCTACCAAAGCTAAGACCTTTCTGTCTAACGATAAATGTTGCAAGGCGGCTGAATTTAATACACTAACAGGAGAGTAATTTAACTTATGGTGCGAGTAAACGCCCACAAAATATTAGATGTTACATAAAAGATAGAAAATAAAACTGAAAATCAACAAATGGATGAATTGTGACCTTGGAAACAAATCTCCCACAGAGGATGAGCGCCGCGCGTTGGCGGCTGCGCTCAGACGTGGACGAGTTGGTTCTGCTGGCAGCGCAGGCGGAGAAGTCCCGGCCACCGCCTGCTGCCATTGATGTAGCCTGCGGCAAAGTCATCGGGAAGGTAAGGCGGCACTAAAGTCACAACTTCATTGATAACTCGCTGCTAACGGTTAAGTTAGATTACATACAACATACCCTTTTCTCAGACCAATATAAAGTGGCACAAGTATAGTTAATACTGGAAGATAATAATTATGATCCTTGTCACCGTTAATGATTTCCCCTGAACACACTTCCCTTTCTTTCGATCACACACAATAATAGACAGAAGTTCTCTCTTAATGTACACTTTGTCCATACGAGTCACACTATACAATTATTGGTACTGTAGTTGCGTAAAGGAAGTCTTATGAATTTTAAAGGGAAGAATTGCTTTTGTGTGCAGGTGAACGATGGCTGGATGGTTGTTACGACTGCCGAGATCCATGAGCCGCCTGTGGTGGAGTGTGACGAGGACATCCCGCCGATCCCTCGCCGCCGGAGAGGGTGTCGGAGGTGCTGGGCGGAGAGAGTCGGGGAGAAGACCGTTGTGCGCCCACCTGGGGGCCGGGCACACCGCCTGACTACCCACTAAACGTATTCCTGACGAGGACATCCCACCATTTCCTCGTCGTCAGTGTGGGTGTTGGAGGTGCTGGATGAAAAAAAGTCAGTGCAAGAACTGTTGTGCGGGTAACAAAGGGATAGGGATAATGACTCACTAACCAATAGACATGTTCGTGAGGAACTGATTACATTGGATATCCCAACAATGCCTCAACGTTGGGGATGTGTTAGAGATACTGGCCAGAGAATGTCACGGCTAAGAGTCTTGGGTGACTGCAAAGTGGGTGGTGACAACAGCTTTTATACAAGCCAGTGAACATATTCATTAGGAACTTAGAACAGTGTATGAGGAGGGCAAATCACCGATGCCCCATTATTCGACACGGTGTTCGTGCTGCTGGATGGAGAATGTCATGACTGGGACTCTTGCATAACTGCAAAGTGGATTGGGATATCGGCTCACTAGCCAGTGAACATATTCATGTGGAACCAAGTACACTGGCTCAGGACATCCCATTGATGCCATGTCATCAGTGACAGTGCTGGTGGTTCGGGCAGATAAAATCAAGACTAAATCTCTTGTTTGTCTGAAAAGTGAATGGGGACACCGACTCACAGATATTTAAAGTGAATGAATTATTAAATGAATTGATAAAATGAAACTTTAAAAGCATCCATGTAAAAGAATGTTAATGAAGCTTTAATATCATTGAACTCCATTTAAACAAGTAATGAAATAAAATTAATAATATCAATCAAAGATGTACGATTATTTCTCTCTCTTTACATGTATGACTGCATTTAGACAAATATTTGAGAATGTTATCTTTTTTGATGCCCATCACCCACAGAAATATTATACACAGACTGCCATAACTTTCAGTACACAGATTATCCTTCTTCATCATTACAAATGACACATAATAGTGAGTTCATTTGGCTTACGACCAACTAACAAACAAATTACACACGTAGTGCATTTTACCTGTCTGCATTGCTGCATAGTGCAGTTGTATTTTTACCTAACGGAAATGAAACAGCCATATAAGATTATAACATAGCTGTGAGTGAAAGCGCGTCATTCGCTTGAATGAAAAGAAGTGAAAACAGAGGACGATCAAACTGAACATCGATTGAAACTTGCGAGGAACTAAAGCGGGCAACGATTTGCTTAAAACTCCATTGCTCTCCTCTCAACTGCAGGGATTTGATACTACACACCAATAAAATTTATATTCCATACAAGTATCTAAGATAGTTACTGATATTACAGGGTGCCTAAGGGTTACAGGAGTCACATTTTTTAATCAATCATCAGTAAACGTAGTTTCTGGTTTGGAAGTGTCGAGCGCAACTTCCAGTGTTACTCAATAAGGACAATATTCACACACACCATATTCTGTCACGAGAAGAGTTGACGTACACAGAAACGATCCTACAGACACATAAGTAACACCACTTCACTACGTGGCGTAATTTAATTAGTGTATGTAGATGAATTAATAAATACACACAAAGTATAAGCTAATTATGTACAGAAAAAATATTAATGTATTAGGAGTATCCCAAGGCCACCGGCCTTATCATTATGCTTAACTGCTCAACTTTACTGTTTGCACAGCATGGATACAAATATTGCGAGTGGGCCAGACAACAATGAAGAGCATTCGCCGGTGACAACACCAACGCTATTTTATTCAGTAGAACATTAACACAAATTCTTCTCCCCTTACTCTTACGAAAAAACTAAATTTTTACCAAATTCTTAACAAGAAAAAGTTTCCCATATTAGCTAAACCTGTCTTTTGTTTATAATACTTTGGCAGTGATCGAAAATAACCTTTTTTTGTACACTTGAAAATCATTAAAGCTACTAAAATTCACCGTAAACTAGAAGTAAACACACAACAAATGTGTTACGCCCGTCGGTGACGTATGTTTAGAATAAGACGAAGCTATATGAATAAAATTGAGACCTCGCTTATGCGGTGATAATGGAACAGACAGCATCGGTGGTGCAGCGCTGCCATCCACGACCGTACTGGTAGGTGGGCAGATCCCATACAAGGTCAACTACAACAGACGCAAAACTAATCTTAACAACTTATGACAGTGCACTCCATTTACAGCAAAGTAAGGACCAATTCTGGTACATAACAAATTGTAAGGCAACATAAATTGATAAAACCATATGCCCAATGACTACACACGATTATAAGCAAACTATCTGCAGGCGCAACTCAGAATTGCAATGGGTTATACAGTCCTCTGCAACACCAAAATTACAGTAACACCAGAATTACAGTAAAAGGCGAGAAGACAAGTCATCAACGCTCCAAAATTATTTTACCATATGAATGAACATAATGACGGCCTTGAAAATAGTAGCTTTTTTAAAAATGAATCCCCATATTTTTATTGGGAGACCAAACAAACTTTAAATGCCCAAAAAAGATGTACTAAAGCTGGTCCGGAATAACTTCAATGAAAAGGGTAGCTATCCTTAAGATAAACTGCACTGCTTTTAAATAGGAGACACGACAGAATTTCAATCTCCAGAAGTTTTTCGTCAGCAGTTGGCGATAATAACTTAAATGAAAAGAGCAGGACTTATTAAAAAATCTTCACCAAAGAAATGAGCATCAGTTATTTTGGAATGAACCGTACAGGCAACAAGTACAGCGATACAGTTGAGGGGAACCTGGCTGTACTACCACGATGCTAGGGAGAAAAGCACGAAGTTTATCTTAACAAGCTCACCGAAATACATCATGAATTAATAGGGAAGGGCACAGAAGGTATCATCAATCTTGGATTATTCAAATTTATGGAGTTTACTATCACCCCAAAAGTGGCCAAAACGACGTCCTTGTACAGGACAGGACCCTAGCCGCCGATAAAGAGTTTAATACGTCAGGGCTGAAAGGCGGTAGATGAATTACCTCAAGTGGGAGAAGTTTTGTGGGTGTTGGAACATTGTGAGGAATTTGCGAATGCATTAACGTTCCACAACAGTGATACTTCAGTTGACGTATTTGTTGACTATTGGTTTGTTCTGTAAGAGTGTGGCTGATGTGGTAGAGATTCCGTTAATGTTGGATGACATAGAAAGGCAGGTTTTGTGATAAAGTTAATGGTCACGAGTTAGGGTCGAACTGGCCGTTTTCTGACGTGATGACTAATAAACTCGGTGTCACCACCAGGATTCTGTATAACATCGGTTTGATGGACGATATTCTGGTTTGCTAACGTCCATAACGGTTGCGCCACCCAAAATGAAAATTTTGTGACAGCTGATTAATGAGAGGCATCGAGTCGGCGTGATACGGGTTTTCACCTCTTCGTAAGCGTCACCCATGTTTCAGGCACCGAAGGGTCAAGCCGGTAGTTAGCGATCGGTAGTTGATTATACAATTCCTAACCAAAAAGCCGTCTTAAAATCTGTACCGCTCCCGGACTTCCGTACCTGTTCTATTTCCTTTGCAGGGGGCACAGTATACTACCGTCCTGAATTTGAACAAGGCGTTCCAGAAGATTTCTCTCATTGAGGACTGTATACGTGCTACAGGTTTTTACACCGTTTCGAAGCTGTACCAGTTCGGTAGTGTTCCTTTCAGTTTATACACCGAAGCGGCAGTACTATCATTTCTCTTAGACTCTGTTTTGGGTGACGCGTGATTCAAATCAGTGTGCAGCAAAGTCCTTATTAGCCTGCAGGAAGTGGGTTTGACCGTTAAACCATCCATGGAAAATCTGGAACTAAGGGAGCTTCCCTTTTTACGACCTTGGTCTCACCTAGTGTTGTTAAAATATATCAGAGAAAGAGACAAGATCTTTAGAGAAGAAGGAAATACCTCTCTTTATCCGGATCTCACATTTTTTTTATAAACTGTGCTTCGAATTTTGTCCAATTTGCAGAAACAGTAAATGGCTTGAGGAAGAAAGGGTTGAGTCTCCAGATGGGGGAAACCCAGCACGCGGTCTTTGAGACAATTTTAGTATCTTTGAGTATTCTGCATGTTTTGGATGTTACGGATTATGAACGATCCTTCATTGTCCAAACGTGTGCTTCTAATTCTAGCGTCGTTGCTGTCGTTCCACAAAAAAACGATGGAGTGCGATCGTTTAGCTTATGGTTCCAGAGCCATGTCCCACATGTAACTGAAGTACTCCGTGTGAGTGGGAAGTCTTCTTGGTTTTGGCATTCCAAAAGTTCAAGTTCCACTTGGAGCTTTGCCATTTGTCCTCGGAACAGACCGTCAGGCTTTGATTTGGGTGGTCGCGAGATCCAGGAAGACAGGACCAATCGCGAGGTGGGTTCGAGGTGGGCTGTGTATCTTTACACCTTCCGTTTCCTTGTCAGGCACATCCAGGGAGCAAATAATCTGGTAACAGATTCATTTAGCCGTATGTTCCAGGAGAATGCAACGGAATAACAGCTGTAATATGATTCACTGGACTCCAAATGGGTTTCAATCGTGTTTTCTGAGGTACATGAGCTCTTTGGGAAGTTGCTGGACAAATTAGATGCAGGAACCATAGAATCATGGGATGAGACAAAATCCTGATACTGGGAAAGGTGTCAGGTAATGAACTGAGAAAAGAAGTATATGTTTTAAGTCTAAGAGCGTTTACCGTGATTTATTTTCAAAGAATATTCTTAAGAATTTATTTTATTTACTAGCGATTCATCAAGAACATTAGCACCCGCATCTCGTGTTCGTGCGGTAGCGTTCTCGCTTCCCACGTAACGGGTTCCCGCGTTTGTATTCCCGGCTGGGTCAGGGATTTTCTCTGCCCCGTGATGGCAGGGTGTTTTGTGCTCTCCTTAGGTTAGTTAGGTTTAAGTAGTTCGATTTTAACTTGTAAGGTGAAAGGGCGGCGACTTTATATACTAAAATGATCATTTAAATAAGAGCCCATGATATGCAATCTTATATAGAATTCTACAAGTTTGGCCAGACCATAGTTAAGATGCTTTATAGTACACAGATACCGCCTCTTAAGATCATAGGCAATAATAACAAAGTTTCCAAAGATCGAAACATATTTCAGATATTAGACCGTTACACTCCAACCAATAAATTCGTTAACACACCAAATCCGACAAACATGACAGAGGTAGTTGCTAACGTACGGTAGATTGATAGGGAGAGTACCGCCCCCAAAGCAAACGACTGGTGAATTCACCAAGAAAACATGTAGAATGTAACAAGAGTAAACCAAACAACATATCACCAATCACTTAACTTTTAATAAACGGCGATTTCTCGAGAAGACCTGGGGCAGCAATCCCAAATTGCTCTCCCGAACCGTCCCCTGCCAGTCGCTTCAACGGACGCAGGAAGGCGCGCCGATCTCCCGTCTCACGGCGTCACAGCTCACACCGACCAGACTCATGTCGTGGGTTGACTCCTGTTGCTCTCGTGTCGACCGCGAAGTCACTACACCGCGCTATAAGCCGCGGCCCATTGGGCTCACGTGGCGACCTCACATGCGCCGACGCTCCAGACCGACAAGTCGTCTTGTGTCTCAATGTGCGACCGACCAACCAATCATTCCAACCGCCAATGACCATTGCCTGAGCAAACTCGAGCAGACTGCCGGTCTAACGCGCAGACTAAGATGCAGCAAATAATCCCCGACCGGGCGACCACTCGCTGAGTTCTCTTACTGCCTAACAAATGCGGACGAGAGACTGACCCAGAATGACCAAATGGCGAGTTCATAGCGCCCCTTAAATTCACGTGAAGAGGCAACCTTTCCCCTTTCCCACCAGAGGGAGACACCAAAGCTGCGATTGCCACAGCGGCGCCACCGCCACCACAAACGGAGGGCGACTGTTTCACGCTACGCGCTGCAGCGCGCTCTTTAAAACAGCAATTTTTACCACGGCTCAGAGTGACAGATCCTTTAAGATCTGTTTACCAGAGTAACTAGTGTTGGCCATTTTTAAGTATTTTGACAACCCCCTTATTGCCGGTCATTTGGAAGTGAATAAAACGGTTATGAAAGCTAAACATTATCTTTCTTGTCCACAACGAATAAAGATGTACGTAAATTAGTGGGTAAGTGTGAAGATTGCAAATGCGCCAAACCCAAAAACAGTTCTACAGAAGGCTTACTTCAGTCCACGCGAGGAAGTGATCCCATGGACAAAATGTTCATTGATTATGTCGCATCAGTCCCACGGGAAAGCTATGGGAACCGTTATGGTATTGTAGTGGTGGACTCCATGTTTATTTTTTGGGTCATCAGGTTTTTCACTAGTTTGATTCGGCCTGCCACAAATTCCACTCGTGTGCTAACCTCTTCATTTCAGAGAGTACATCCAGCCAAAGTCTTCCGTTATTTGCTGGATGTATTATAATCTCTGTCTTCCCCTACAACTCCGTGTAGTACTATGGAAACATTTCTTTGATATCTTAACAGATGCCCTATCATCCCTTCTCTTCCCCTTGTCAATGTTTTCCACGTATTTTGTTCCTCGCCGATTCTGCGTAGAACCTTCTCATTCCGTACCTGAGAAATTCATATAATTTTCAACATT
Source organism: Schistocerca gregaria (assembly GCF_023897955.1). NCBI lineage: Eukaryota > Metazoa > Arthropoda > Insecta > Orthoptera > Acrididae > Schistocerca > Schistocerca gregaria. The sequence continues at coordinate 413,624,085 of NC_064925.1, read as the reverse complement.
CTTCTGTAGCAATACATCTCAGATGCTTCGATTCTATTCTGCTGTGATTTTCCGTAGTCCATGTATCAATGCCATACAATTCTGTGCTCCATACGTACAGTTTCAGAAATTTCTACATCAAACTAAGGCCTATGTTTGACACTAGTAGACTTCTCTTGGCCAGGAATGCCATTTTTTCCATTGCTAGTCTGTTTTTGACGTCCTTGCTCCGTTCACCATTGGTTATTTTTCTGCCTAGATAGCAGAATTTCTTAGCTTCATCTACTTCGTGAGCATCAACGTTGATGTTATGTTTCTCGCTGTTATTATTTCTGCTACCTCTCATCGCTTTCGTCTTTCTTGGATATATTCTCTGTTCAGATGCTGTACTCAATAGATAGTTCATACCGTTTAGCATATCATGCAATCCTTCTTTACTTTCAATCAGGATAGCAATGTCATAAACGGATCGTATCACAGAATTTTAACTCCACTCCTGAAGATTTCCTTTATTTCCATCATTGCTTCTTCGATGTACAGATTGAACAGTAGGACGGAAAGTCTACGTCCCTACCTTACACCCTTTTTATTCCGGCCGCTTCGCTCATAGTCACCCACTCTTATTATCCCCTCTGGGCTTTTGTACATATAAAATATTACCCGTCTCTCTCTAAAGCTTACCCCTATTTTTCTTTAGTCTTGCTTCTATTATCAACTGTAGTCTCAGAATTGCGTCACTGGTGGTTTTACCTTTTCTAAAGCTAAACTGATCGTCATCTAATACATCCCACAATTTTCTTTTCATTTCTTCTGTATATATAAGTCTAGTCACCAACTCGGGTGCTTGACCTGTAAAGCTGACTGTGCGATAATTCTGGCTCCTCTCTGCTCTTGCACTCTTCGGAGTTGTGTGAATCATATTTTTCCGAAAATCAGGTCCTATGTCACCAGACTCTACTAAACACCCATGACTTACAGATACCCATCAAAATCATGTCTGAGTTACGGAGGCTCGGATAGATTTCTCAATCGCGATAGTCATGCGGAATCTTCGACGGTTTTCTGTGCCAGGCCTCTTGACAAGCATTTGGTGAGGCAACTGCAGATTGTTAGGGAAAGCGGAAACACCGGCTGAAGGCTCGCGCGCGGCCTATCGCCTTTCAGTCCTGACATATTGAACTTCATCAATCCGAGAGTGGTATTTTGGTCAGAGCAACGTTCTTGTATAGATCAAGTCTACATCCGTAGAGATAGAGTTTAATATGTTTTAACTGAACGCACTCACTTTTCATTTTAATTTGAGAAACTTGCAGCTTGATATCTTTGCCCGTGACGATATTGTGTAGCAAGGGGCTGAGAATGTTGAGCATCTGGATGTTCTAGCTTGGACCCACAAAGCGAGAGACCAACTTAGAAAATTTGGCTACTTCACCCTAGCCTTGGCCACAAAATTGGAAATAAAATCATGAACACCAACCCTCACCCTGCATACATGGTGACCCTTATTATAGCACTGTGCCTACCTCCAATGTGTGAGCCCAGTATTCTTTCTCCTTGTTTTCCATTGCTGCTGTATGACCTCACAAGTGACTTTGCCCGGTGAAAGATCGTTCAAATAGCGTAAAGTAGACAGTGGAGAATTCAGAGGGTATCTCCACGTCAAGCAGAGGGGTGTTGCCTTACGTATCTCGTGAAGACCTCTTATCAAAGGCTGAGTTGAACCTTGGAATAGAAAAAGTCCACTAGTGCTGAGATTCTGTGTCATACATGATCAGTGCAGTTTTTAAATTACTGTTCATTGTTTCGACAATAGAACGCCGAGGGCAGTACGGTAGGGTGATGAACAGAAACGCTTAAATTGGCTGGACAGAAAAGTTCAGTACTGTCACCAACCATTGTCTGAAGGAGGGCAAAAAGTGGAGAATAGTCTAGACAAATGGCGTATGGTGAAGGCAGTAGTCATTCGACTGCATGGAACCAACTTTATACACCAGGTAATAGTGTCCCTGTAGTCTAGGTGTAACGCGCTTGTGTAGTAATCGAAACGTTCTCGGCTCCCTGTGTGAAACCCGCAATGGGTTAAATTTTGATTAATAATAAATATTGGCGGCCGAAGACTTTCGGGGTAAGAAGTCCCCATCATTATGCCAACGGCCTTGTTGAAGAGGGCGGAGGAGCGAACGGAGGTTTATAACCCCACTTCTCCTCGGGATGGGAAACACCCATAAGGAGGAAGAATCAGCAGTGGCCAATGGCATGTGGATGCGAAAGGCAATGGAAACCATTGCATCAGATCACGAAACGCTTATCCAGAGGACATTTGGCCTGTAACTGAACAAGTGTCTTGATGATCTCTTAGTTGGAAAAAGTTTCGGGAACAGTCCCCCCTCTCCGATCTCCAGGAGGGGGCTGCCAGCACAAGGTGACCATGAGAAAAAGATTGAATACTCAGATAAGGGATAAAGTTTTCGAGTCATGGCGTGGAATGTCAGAAGCTTGTTCATAGTAGGGATGGTAGAAAGTTTAAAAAGAGAAATGCAAAGGCTTAGTCTACACACAGTTAGGGTCATTGTTGTGTTCTGGAAAGAAGTCATGCATTTGTGGTCATATGAGTGTAGGGTAGTATCAAGAACAGCAAAAAATGGTTTAAAGGGAGAAGGATTCGGTATAAATAGGAAGGTAGGGGAGATAGACTGTTACTGTGATATAGTACTTCCTATCACCATCGACAGCAAACCAACACCGACAACGATAGTTCGGATATATATGCCAACGTTGCATACTGAAGATGAAGAGATAGAGAAAGTGTATGATGATATTCAAAGTGTAATACAGCACATAAATGGAGATGAAAATCTAATAGTCATGCGGGACTGCAATGCAGTTGTAGGGGAAGGAGTAGAAGAAAAGGGTACAGGAGAATATGAGCCTTGGTCAAGAATGAGAAAGGAGAAATGTCAATGGAGTTCTGTAACAAATTTCGGCTAGTAGTTATCGAATACTCTGTTCAATAATCACAAGAGAAAGAGGTACATTTGGAAAAAGGCGGGTGATACCGGAAGATTTAAGTTAGATTACTTCATGGTTTCACAGAGATTCCGAAATGGATTGTAAGCCATACCCAGGATCAGATATAGACTCTGATCACAATGTAGCAGATACGAAGAGTAGGCTGAAGTTCAAGAGATTAGTCACGAAGAAACAACATGCAATGAAATGGGATACGGAAGTAGTAAGAAATGACGAGATACGCTTGAAGTTCTCTAAGGCTATAGATTCAGCAATAAATAATTACACAGTAGTCAGTACACTTGTACACTTGAAGAGGAATCGACATCTCTAAAACTGGAATCAAATAGGTACAAACACGGTAACTGAGAACAAATGATGGCTAAGAAGGAAATAATTTAGCTGATCGATGAAAGAAGAAACTATAAAAGTGTTTAGGGAAAGGCAGGTATACAAAGCTACAAATGGCTGAGGAATTAAATAAATAGGAAGTGCAGAGAACCTAAGACAAAACTGCTGCATGAAAAACGTGAAGAAATCGGAAAATAAATGACTGTCAGAAGGACTGACCCAGCATACAGGATAGTCAAAACAACCTTCGCTGACATTAAAAGCAATGGTGGTAACATTAAGTGTGCACCGGGAACTCCACTGTTAAATGCAGAGGAGAGAGCAGTTGGGTGGAAAGAGTACATTGAAGGCCCTTAACGACTATGAAGATTTGCCTGACGTAATAGAAGAGGAAACAGGTGTCGATTTAGAAGAGATAGGGGAAGCAGAACTAGAATCAGAAGGGCTCAGGAAAACTTAAGATCGAATAAGGCAGGAAGGATAGATAACTTTCTATTAGAATTTCTATGATCATTGGGGGAAGTGGCAACGAAAATACTGTTCACGTTGTGTTTAGTAGAGTCTGTCGACATACGACCTCACTTCGGAAAAATATGATCCATACAACTCCGAAGACTGCAAGAGCTGAGAGGTGCCAGAATTATCGCACATTCAGCTTTACAACTCACGCATCCAAATTGGTGACAAGAATAATATACAGAAGGAACGAAAAGATAATTTGTGGATGTTTCAGATGATTACCAGTTTAGCGTTAGGAAAGGTAAAAGCACCAGAGAGGCAATTCTGAGACAACAGTTGATAATGGAAGCAAGACTAAAGAAAAACAAAGACATGTTCATAGGATTTGTCGAGTTGGAGAAAGCATTCGACAATGTAATATGGTGCAGGTTTTTCGAAATTCTGAGAACAATAGGGATGAGCTATGGAGAGGGACGGGTAATATTTCATATGTATAAAAACCCAGATGGGATAATTAGAGTGGGTGACTAAGAGCGAAGCGGCCGGAATAAAAAGGGTGTAAGGTAGGGACGTAGACTTTCCGCCCTACTGTTCAATCTGTACATCCATGAACAAGATCGGTGCTCATGTTGATGGTGTCCATTATAATGAGGTATCTGTTAACATGAAGGGTGGGGAGTCGGTAACTGGATATACATGAAATAAAAACCTTTAATGTTTAAATGAAATGGTTGCTCGATCTGTATATTTACGATAGTTGCGTAATGGATAGCAGTAGGACGTAAAAATGAAAGTTTTGCGAGAGAATACGTGCTCTGGTAAAAATATCACACTTATTGAAGACACAACGGAACAAGCTAATAAACCAAACGATTAACAAATGGGTGATTAAATGATGACTAATTGAAATCCTCTGCTGCCGCCAGGTGTTGTTGATATACCTCGATATAGACAGCTGACAATGTTTTCCCCGACCGGGACTCTATCCCGGAATCTCTTGCTTACATGGCACACGCTCTATCCATCTGAGCCACCGTGGACACATATGAATAGTTCGACTGCTGCGACGTATCCCGTACACGCTTCCCGTGAGACACTCATTCCAACAATTCTACATACGTAATGTACCTTATAGACATTTGCCCATTCACTGGTTACTCGCGCACGCTTTGGCGATTCCCGTAAGAATTTGGGCAACCTGTGCGCAATCGCACAGACAAAGGTCAGTGGCTAGGTAGCCTTTAACGAGTAAAACAGCACGCTCCTAATCAAAATTTCCACTCACCTCGCGTGTTGTGTCAACACTGGCGCAGATTTCTCGAAAGCACAACAGCAAACGGGAAGCAGGCCGCAGCTAATCTAGATTTCTGTTTCAAAATGAAATTTCCAAACAACATTCAAACTGTTGCTTATCTCATGGTGGAATGTGGATAATGATTTACAAAGTGTACAATGATGAGAGAGAATTTATATAAAAATATAACAACTTAATCAAATGAAATCTTGACGTATGAGTCAAACTTATTGTGTTACAAAAAATTATTATGAAAAGTTTATATTTCTTTCACTTTTCAATGAATACATCATATTCATTATAGCTGTCCTCCTGTTGCAGCTAAGCGGTCCAATCTCTGTACCTTACCGAGCTCCCCAGCAACCACCTTCCACTTCATTCCGTCATACTGTAACCCCATCTGTTCTCATATATCTAATTACAGTAGTGAATATCCAGAACATATTCCTAGGGATTTAGATTAATTCTTTCCACAGACACTTTTAGTGCTCATAAGAGCGCTTTTTGCCTCGTAACGTTTATTATTTACACAGTTTCGCGTCCCTCTACTTCTAGAGCTTCATCGAGATACTTGACATTCCAGTATACGATGTATGTAACGGATTTGGTTCCTCATAAATGGTGCTACATCAGTTTTCTTGGACCTGACACCTAGATCCTGTTTTTTGCACCAGTTTTCCGAAGTGTGTTGAAAACTTTGTGCTGTTGCGACTTGGAAAACTTTGTCGCGGAATTTGTAAATTTTTGCAATTTTATTCGTACCGCGTCCAGGTGGTAGATGCCAGCCCAGCCTATGCACTAATTAAGTAAGGCACTGGACGGTATTGTAGACATTATGACAAAACAGTGCAGGCACAGGGGCATTTGCGACACCGATCAACGGCCGAGGGCATGAAACGAAGTGTGAACAAGAGTGAAGTAATATTTTATTACATTTTATTACTCGAGAACGTACGTGATACCAAAAAACCTCACACTTTACATATTTAACTGGGTCTAGCAACCATTTATCACTAGAGAACGAGCTACGAAAAGCTAACGGGAAAAGTAATATGAAATAGCTACTCGTCATCCTCCTACAGGTGTACATCTGAAGCATAGCTGTAAGCGTACAAATAATCGAACTGCACTGAGCTGCAAAGGATGCAGACCTGATCTGTGCAAGGACGTTGTTACGACCAAATTACCCACCCTCGTACTGATCAGGTCTCCACCCTCCGAGAAAAAGTTTAAACTGTCATGGTCGATCGGAGGTAGGCCATCCTTAGGGAGTTAGGACTTTGTATTACAGTAAGCTCACAGGCGATGGGACACAGCATCTCTGAGGTAACGATGAAATGGAGAATTTCCCTTACGACCATTTCACGAGTGTACCGTGAATATTAGGAATCCGGTAAAATATTAATGCAAAGCTTTACGCCTCGCCTTGTCCGTCAACAGTTGGAATGATGTGGGACCCCTGGTAAGTCTAGATACAAGTCTGACAGATGACACGTACGTAAGCATCCTGTCTGATAACATGCATCCCTCCATGTCCACTGTGAATCCCGACAAACTTGGGCAATTCCAGCAGGACAATGTGACACCCCACACGTCCAGAATTGCTACAGAGTAGGTACAGGAATACTCTTCTGAGTTTAAACACATACGCTGCGTGAAATTTAGCCCTACTTTAATTTCCACTCTTAAAAAAATACTTGTTACCAAGACTATTTCTTTACAAACTGTTATCCACCTTGAGCTCGTATGCTAACTTTTAACAAAGTATAACGTAAATTGATCTGAAATGTAACTGCGCTGAATACAACCTCTCTTTATATTAAATGTGCAACTGAAGTAAATAAGTGGCATGCCTGTAATGAAGATTTCCACTTACCGCACGTCTTGTGACAACACTTTTGCAGATTTCTCCAAAGTACAACAGCCAACGGCAAGCAGACAGCATCAGATGTAGATTCCTATTTCAAAATGAGATTATCAAATTATATTCAAACTGTTGCCTACCTCTTGGTGCAATGTGAACAACGTACAAAAGAACACAAAATTTACAGAGAATTCTTATAAAAATGAAATAACTTGATCGTTTAAATTTTAATTCAGGATCAGGGAAGTGGGGTGGTCTTTCTCTCAACTCTGGGCAAATGCACGACTTTAACTATCTGGCAATAATCATTTCTACAAATTAGGTGCGCAGTGCTGCAGTCGTATCTGAGACTCCTTCACTTTTAAAACAAAAAAATCGTATCCAAAATTTATATTCCTTTAAATTTTCATCATATACCTCATACTCATCTTTGTTGTCGTTTACATTGCATCTTTCTTCATCTAAAATATACAACCACAAGTCAACACAGTGATGTACTGTTTCTACAGGGTCAATCAATAAACTATTTTCCCAACCAATTTCAATAACAAGTGACAAACAGTTATCTTTAAAGGTAATGATAAGGGAAAGGATTAATTCGCCCCAACGCTTCTCTTTAGATTTTGCATTTATTGTCACACCCTTCAGTGTAAACAACAGAACAAGCAAAGTAACAATGAGAGAATATTTGAACTCGTAATATTTCCTATATAACTTAAGAATTATTTAATAAGCAATAGGAATCTAAGATTATTCCTATCTAACAAACATGATTTTAAGGCCATAAACGATAAAGATCAACGGTTAAGAAAGTCCAATAAACTTGAGCAAGGATCACTTTTTCAGTCTCTAAATGAAGTCAGTAGGTAACATAGGGGATAATAGGACTTACATTAAATGTTAAACCAATAAGAATGATCACTCATTAAGAATTATAAACACAAATTAAAGAAAATCCATTTAAAGCAATTAACATCAATTGCAAATAACTAAGTCACGTCTCATCAAATGTATGAAAATCAAATCTTTCAGTTCTATAACACTGTTGGATTGTGGCATACGCCGGATTACCGACACAGAAGGCTAAATTCTACCAAACAACAATTTCTCCAAAGCTAGAACCATCTTAATAGTGTAAAATACTTAGGTTATCCAGAAATACTATAATTCGCCTTTCTTGGGCAAAACGGTGGAGTAGATAAATAACCTCTTATTTCATGCTCCTAGAACATTTAGCGGCAATAGACACTCGGGCAACTCTTATCCAGCGTGGCTCGGGAAAGAGGATGGCTCCACCAAGAGGAGGAAACATTTACCCGAACTGGAAAGGGAACTCGTCTAACAAGAGCCACTAGGTTGGACGAAGACCAGACGGCGAATTTTAATCATTAATCAAAGCTTGCTGGCCAGAGGACGAAAATTACAGAGGCATAGGTATCTTTATTTGTGTTCACAAGAACTGGTAACTTCAGCAAATGAGATTCCAGCACAACTACCGCCGCAGTATCAATACGGGACTTCGGAGCTAAGAATTGTAGTCTGATGGTCACATCAGATCTGGTCCGACAGACCAGAACCTAGTTAAATCTCACTCGTGTAATGAAGAGTTGGATGTTTCACATTGTTTTGTATGCAGAAGCGTGGCTCACTGAGTAATGTTAATGGATAATATAAGGGTTTCAGTTAGCGTAAATAATTTTGGGAGAGGAGGAGTTAATCTGTCAAAAGGTATAATGACACTACTAAATATTAAAACGTCGATACGTTGAGTTTGGACACGAGTCATAAGCAAACATTACGCAAGAAGCTGTGTCACTTGTAGGCCAGTGATCGCACAAAGAAGGAAAGTGTGTTATTGAAATTTATCAACTTATTTTGTAGAGATGGGGTGTTACCAGCTACTCTAGTAAATCAGCACTGTATAAAATTGGGATTTTACACCAATTTACAGCAAACAGTTCGTACAGCGAGACATTTACAGACATTAGTAGAGAAGTTCATGGAACAGAAACTACGAGATTGGATCAAGAATGAAGTAGCAGGCTCTGAAGTACACATGTCGTAATCATCCCTAAGAAATCATTGGATGGAACCAAGGAATACATGTTTTTTCTGAGATAGTAGATGATTATCCAATCGCTAACCTTACTGAAATTTTGGATAAGTGTTGAGTGCTGTTATTTTACTGCATGTCACTCAAAAGTTGTCATCAGTTGGAAGTAGCACTTGAGCATAGGCCAAAGACAGCGTTTACCACATCATGCGGACGCTATCAATAGAAGCGAATGTCATTCGGTTTGGGAATCACTCCTGCTACTTTTCAGGGGTTATTGGACGGAGTTTTAAGAGGGTTAAATCCTAAGGCCCATACATGATCTATTTGAATGACTTAATAGTGTATTCTTCGGTTAAACCGGAACATGTGAGACGATTGGAGGATGCTTTTAGTAGGTTAAGTCTGCACATCTAACAAGCACATGCAGTCGTTTGTCGCTTTGATCTATCGTAAATTCATAAGGGATTTCTTGAATACAACTAAACATTTGAACAAATTATTTAGTAAGTTAGATTTATGTTCCACAGATAATTCTGTACAACAAATAGTAATGATGTGTAATCAGCCATTTCACATACACATCACCAATTAATTTGTAAAGATGGCTACATGCTAATCATTTATAACTGTAAAATTTACAGATTTAAGCTAGTAGCTCCTGTCCATCAACTTTTACCCATTAAATATAAATTCTTTTACTGAACAGAAGTGTCAAGAAGAAACTTTTTCAGATTGTTTTTGAATTTTACTTTACTGTACTGTCGGAATGCTCAGAATGCTCAACTCCTTAAACAGATGACTGTAAGATGATCATGGGTGCCTGCCACATATCATTCGTACAGTAGGTTTTTGAACAATGAAGTGTTTCTTTTTTAAAGATGAATTGCCCCAGAACATTATCCCATATGTCGTCACTGAATGAAAATATGTGGTATATAGCATGTTACTGATTTGCCTCTCCCCGAGATTTGCAATGTTTCTAATTCCAAAAGGGTCTGAACTATGTTGTTTTAGGAGTTCCAAAATGCACTTATTCCAGTGTAAATGCTCGTCAATATTGACACACGACAAAAGTTTCACCCTATTCTCTATTTCCTTACTACTTGTTACCTTAACCACTGATGTAATACCCATAGATATGCAGAATTGAATACATTGAGCCTTTTTAAAATTGAGTGTGAGATCATTCGCAGATAACCAATGCTACTTTTAAAAACATCGTTTATCATTGATTCTGATTCTTACGTATGCTTGGACTGATTAAAATACTAGTGTTATGTGCAAAAGGAACTATTTCTGCTTGTTGCGTATCAGACCACAGATCGGTTACATATATAGGGTACAATAACAGACCTAATACTGGACCTTGGGGAATCATGTCCTTGGACTATACTGGTTGACATATTTAGTACAACCTTTTGTATTGATTTGATTACATATGACATTATCGTTTGATTTTCTGTGTCTCCAGTCTCATAAATCTGCAATTTATCTAGGACTGTACTGTGATTCACACTGTCAAACGCCTCAGACAGGTCGCAGAAAATGCCAAAAGGTGCTATTTATCATTTAATGCTTCTAAGATTTGGGGAGTTAACATTTATTACTCTATCGGGAACACCATCAAAACCAGATAAGATTTATGTTTTAGAGAATGTATAATTTTCTTTACTAGGTAATTCACAAAGAGTGTAATGCTTCAGTGGACGCAGGAGTATCAGGTATCAATGGAGGAATTGGGGGAAAGAATGATTTCCGATGTAGTATTGCTATTCCAGATTTTGACAAAGAGTTCATCCCGTCTTATGATTCCTCAAATAAGGCAGTCGGCTGTATTTTGGGTCGGATGCTTTATGGACAGGGGCACCTAGTAGTTTATGAACCGTGACGGTTTAATAAGGCGTAAAGTAACGGCTCAACAAATGAAAAGGAAATGTTAAAGGTCATATGTGATATTACACATTTCTGATGTTTTATGAATGGTAGAAAATTTAAAGTTGTGACTGATAATGCGTCATTGAACTGATTGTTTAGTCTAAATGATCCCTCTTCTCGTTTGCCACATTGGGCCCTCAAGCTAATACGTTTAATTACGAGGTTGTCGGGCATAAGACACACAAACGATGTTACATTAAGTCGCAAAACAGCCTTGTTTAGTGTATTGGGCAAGAGTTTATTAGAACAGCAGGGTGCATAGGCAGACGATAACGATTATCAAGCCTTTAAGTCACAGCCGCACGGTTTAATACTTGAAGATTTGTTTTACAGGATTCCGAAATAGGGGCCACGTATCGCGGCCCCGAGAGTTCTTCAAAAGGAACTGATACAACAGGCTCATGACCAGCTGTTATCAGTTGTTGATTGCCGACGGACAACAGACAGGCTTATTACGGAATGGTTTTGGTGGAGGAATAGGAAGCGTGTCAAAGAATGTCTACCATGCCCTGAGGGAGAGGATATTTTGCACTAGAGAATCCCTTCGCTGAGGTCAACAGAGGCGTTGAAGCCATTTTAAATGCTTGAGCTCGACATTTACTATCCACAGTACACCTGTACGCATGTGCTTATGGCTATAGAACTCTTTTGCGGGATATAGTAATGATATCAATTCCAGATCAACAGGCCAGTACAGTGGCACTAGTATTATATTGGATATTGGAGATTTTAGTCCCCAATAACTTAATTGCCGACCAGAGAACGAGCTTAGTTTTGGAACCTACGGAGCAGATGTGTCATGTATTGCGTATTCGGAAGTTACAAAAGAGTCCGTTCCACCCGCAAACCAAAAGTTGAATGGAGTACCACCGTAAGACCATTTTCAAAATGCAAAGCCTTAATGATGACTGGGATATCTATTTTCTATATATAGTTTGCACGTGCAACTCGAAGGTCCACATGGTAACAGTTATGTCTCTACCTGAGCCAGTATACGAGCCGAAAATGCTGTCCCACTTTGACACTTTAAGTCCTAAATTATGCGCCAACAGCGAAGCAGTGAATAAGTTTGTGAGAAGAAATCGGGAGGTGTGGAAAAACGTACAAAAGGCGAACACGAATGCCATGGACCGCCGAATAGGCTAATGGGCAGACTACCACAGTACCGTGTACGGCAGTGGGTATTGGTCGCTAATCCCAGTACGCCAGAAGGAAAGACGAAGAAAATCTTGATCAAATATCACAAACCATATCTGGTCGTGGGGATGACCACGCCGGTTAACTAAAAGGTACAGGTTCCTACCAAATGTATGTCGTGCACATCAGGCTGGTGAAACTATTTAAGAGTATTTTGGATGCTGTGCCACAGTTACCTGTGTCCTTGGTGGGATAGTCTGGAGAAGGTAGAATGTAGGAACCTCGTCCGTTAGACAATTAGAGGCACTAGGATGCCTAATACCTTGACGTCACGTAATTAATAATGTTGTTGGATTATTTAGTGTGGTATGTTAGTGTTAAATTTATACTTGATATTTCTCTTATGTATACTTTTTGCATTGTCTTGTGTTAGGGTGGATTTGGTGTTTTCGTATCATTGCAAGATATATTTTTCTTTTATTACTATACTATTATTATCAGGTTCTTGTTACTATTGTTTCTTCTTTCTGCTTGCCGTTAGTTCCTGTCTTTGGAAGGAGAGCGTTGATAGACTGTATCTTTCCTCAGGTGACGATTTTGTGATGTCATCCTGAATTATGGAATGGTCCTGGGTTTGTCATACATTATCGGGAGTGGAGCAGAACGCTTGGTTGTCGGTCAACAACTGGTATGATTTGTGTTGTTCTCTAGGCAATCGTATGTCTTCCTTATGAGGCATCAGCGGATATTGAAATGAGGAATGAAATTGGTAGATTGAAAGATTTTCTTTCGGAATTGCTTAAAGAGATACAGCGAAGTGACGGTTATTTCGGGACTTACAAGTGAGCTGTGTTAGTCACAGTTTATCTACGGCAAATTATGAGCATAGTTATCACAGCTGGTAGATATTGTATCACTGACTATAGTTATCAAGCTTCTGCAGAAGAATTAAACGATTTCTTCTCAACATCTGTAATCTGCCTCGCAGCGACAAATTACCAGCCCCAAGATATCAATCTCTCGAGAGATAAGTTTTTCCTAAAACAATGCACAACCGGCACAGTACACAAGGCAATTATGAGAATCTCTTCCGAGGCAGTAGGAAATGCTGGAGTGAGCATGGGCATGATTAAAAGCGTCGTAGACACTATTATTCCAGTTATCACAGACATCTTCAACCTGTCTCTTGTCAGTAGTACATATCCTACTGAGTGGAAGCAAAGTTTAATCCAGCCTATACCCAAGACTGGCAACTCTAAGTCACCAGGTGACTACAGGCCGATCAGCATACTACCTGCAATATCTAAAGCCCTAGAATACATCGTCCATGAACAGCTGACGGATTACCTCAAAACTCATAACATCCATGACGAATATCAGTCAGACTTTCGAAAGCACCATAATACAGCAACTGCATTAATCAAATTAACTGATGACATTAAACTTGCTATGAACAGACGTGAAGCTACTATCCTAACACTGCTTGAATTTAGCAAGGTTTTTGACACAGTTGACTTCGATATATTACTAATTAAAATGAAACAGCTGAATTTCTCAATCAGCGCAATACACTGGTTCGACAGCTACCTCAAAAACAGAAGTCAACAAGTCGTTTGTGGGTCGGAAAAGTCATCATGGAAAAGCGTGCACTCTGGAGTTCCCCAAGGCTCCGTCCTTGGTCCACTACTCTTCTCACTGTACATTAATGATATTTCTTCAGTGATTCACTCCTGCAGCTACCATCTATATGCTGACGACATCCAACTGTACATAAGTGCAAGCCCCAAAAACATGGCTGGCGCAGTAGCGAGTATGAACGCAGATCTTTGCTCTGTTTCTCGCTGGGCACAGAACCTAGGTCTGAAACTAAACCCCAAGAAATCCCAGGTCACACTTAAACCTCATACAAAGTTAATCAGCCGGTACTTTCGCGAAACGGTCCCTAAAATACTCCTCAATGGTACCCAACTACCATACCAAAAAACAGTAAAAGACATTCGAATAGTCTTGGATGAACACCTAAACTGGGAAGAACAAACAGTCACAGCTTGCCGGAAATCGCTCTCCTCCCTACATGCAATTCAAAAATTTAGAAAAATATTTCCAACCCATGTTAAACAAAAATTAGTCCAAACACTAGTCTTGCCTAATCTTGACTACTGCGATGTAGTTCAACACGGCACAAATAGTGAAAATTCTAGATGCCTCGAGCTAGTGATGAATGCTTGCGTTAGATACGTGTGCAATATTCGGTTGTATGATCATATCAGCCCTTCATACTACCAGCTAGGTTGGATACGCCCACATAAATCACGCGATCTCCACACGATGTGCTTACTTCATCGATTTCTTAGCCACTGGTGCCCCCAATACTTATCTTCTCACATTAAACACCTATCATCATTCCACAATCGCAGTACCAGATTGGATACGTCTATCATCTTGGCTGTACCTTTACATAACACAAAATCTTTCTCCGTGTCATTCTCCATCTCAGCCATACAACTATGGAACGCACTCCCCTGTGATCTGCGTCTTATCCAGAACTACTCAACATTCAAGAGGGAACTCAAAACTTACATATTAGGGACGGTATAGCCACCATTGTTGTGCCCCTCCTATCTATTTCTTTCTCCTCTCCATCACAGCTTCGAAGTTTACCATTCTTTTTCTCTTCCTCTAACCTATCTACCTCTTATATATCTCTTTCACCCCATTCTATCGTCTTATGTCTGTGCTCGATGAGAATAACTCACAAGCTGCAAGAATATAACGAGAAAATTCCCAACTAACAATGGGACTGACATTCACAAAAGAAAGGTACGCTTACTTTCATATACATAGTCACTATTATTATTATTATTATTATTATTATTATTATCATTATTATTATCATTATTATTCTTGATTGTTATAATTATTTTTATTGTTATAATTATCATTGTACTACTGTTATAATCTCAATTTTTTTGTTTAACATCAATACTGCATAATACGTTAAATGTCCTTAATGTTATTTAGAAACTGTAACTCGTTCAATCTGAGTATGCCTGGTAAGGTGTAAGAGAGGGCCTGAAGGCCCTAATCTTGCCAGATAAAATAAATGCATAAATAAATAAATAAAAAATAAATAAATATTTGAAATATTATGTTGGTGTAGGATTTAATCTTCATATTTGTGTTATGGGTATTTTTTGCATTGTGTTGATTTCAGGGTATTTATTGTTTTCATGTCTTTGCCACATGTGTTTTTTATTATTGTAGTTTCATTGTCAGGTACTTGTTAATGTTGTTCTTGTTGCTATCTGTCGTTAGTTACTCGTTTCGGAAGGAGGACAGGAGTGATAGATGGTTCCTTTCCTCAGTTGGCGAACTTGTTATGACATCCTGGATGATGGGAATGGTCCTGGATTTGCCATACTTCATCGGGAGTCGAGCAGAATGTTTAGCTGTCGTTCATATGTTTGTTTAAGATATATATATCACAAGGCAGTCGGATGCCTTCCTTATGAGACATCAGTGGTCATTGAAATCAACACATCAGAGAAATGAAATTCCGAGACTGCTAGATTTTGTTTCGGATTGATATACAGATTCACAGGGAAGTAACGAATTTTAGGGAGGTGCTCAAGGAGTATCATAATCACAATAAATTAAGAGCACACCTATCACAGCTTGTATATGTTGGCCACAACCTGTTGTTTGTAGGAAGTAGAGGAGGAGGAGGAGTAGGAGATTAGTGTTTAACGTCCGGTCGACTACGGGGTTATTACAGACGGAGCGCAAGCTCGGGTGAGGGAAGGATGGGGAAGGAAATCGGCCGTGCCCTTTCAAAGGAACCATCCCGGCATTTGCCTGAAGCGATTTAGGGAAATCACGGAAAACCTAAATCAGGATGGCCGGAGACGGGATTGAACCGTCGTCCTTCCGGATGCGAGTCCAGTGTGCTAACCACTGCGCCACCTGGCTCGGTGTTTGTAGGAAGTGAACTTGGTTAAATGCGGGAGAAAAATTAATAAAAACGTTGTCCGCGATAGCAGAGTAGGAGAAGTTCCTAAATTAAATGATGTACTTGGTCATTTTGAAAAAGCGGTATTGCTATGAAGAGTGAGGTGCTTTGGCTTTCATCCTGGGAAGGGTTTTTGTCTTAGGTGTACACTCGCTTGTGTGACTGTCAATACACTAACGCGGAATTCACTGCATTGGACCGAGGGGCCATTAAGCGTGTTACACTTCCAGAATTGAGAGCACCTTGAGGCCACCCTCACCCCTGTACTTACACATTCATTACACATACTTATCGATTCACAGCAGGTGGAAATTTCAGTGGAGCGGATGTTACATTATATCCACAACATTCAAGAAAATCGTCAAATCATGATTACATAGATGATTTTCAGCAACCAAGATGTCGTGTCTTTACTAGGTATTTGCATATTCCTTTTATGCAGTAATCGCAGAAGGGCACAACCTACAGATCAGCCGAGACACCAGTTGCCAGACGGGTTTTTAGCAGGCAATGGCCGTGGGAACGATTGATGGGTCGTAGAAGTTCTGTATTATGTGGTATAAACTTTACATTCAGGATTGTATTGTAGTAAGGTCCTGGTGACCTCCCATTAAGAGTCAGCTCATGCTGTAAATGGATAAGGAAGGACCCATGTGGTACACCTCAGGAATGGAAGGCTCGGTCCTGGAAGATTCTGGACGAATCTTTCGAAAGAGGGGATGTGTGTTGCACAAAAAAAATTTAGATGCGCGAGTTGAGATTATCTTAAACGTGTTATTCCCACTCGCAGCTACGCAGTAGAGGCAAGCCTGTCCGAAGTGCTAACAGAGTTAGCCTTTGGACTTGGACGGGCGAGCCACGTTGAACTTCAATGCCGTATCATAGTATGACCAAGAGCGAGCTGATGTTTCATTAAGAGACACTTGCGCACTACCGAGAAAATACCGCGACGCAAATTTCACTGGGTGTAGGAGCCCGTACTCGGGGCACAGCGAGCTAGTAAAAGCTGAAAGCCAAGTAACATGAAATAAACATACTCGTCCCCCTATAATAGTACTAAGTCGCACTCGTCGTTGTATGGTTATAAGTGATCGAGCGTAGGAACTCAAAGCATGAAATAATGCCTCCATTCTGTCTGCTTATTAAACTGAAGAGAATGCTGTCATCTGTGTTATAGAGAAACCATGACCCAGCCTTGGTGATGGATATCTGCTGGCAAACCTGGCAACGAGGCACACCATGTCTGTGGCGTGATGGCTGCGGTATTTGCGCGAAGTTTGATGATGTGGGGAGTTTGGGCCCAGTCAATCTCCACCCCCTGAGCTACTTTGGTCGATGGACTACCAGATGTCTACAGTCTAGCTGCGAGAGATGCTCACTCGCGGTCTCCTAGAAACGTAGACGTCTTTGGCCACTGGCGGCGCATGATTAGCTGAGTGGTCTAAGGCGCTGCAGTCTTGGGCTGTGCGGCTGTTCACGGCTGAGGTTAGAGTCCTCCCTCGGGCATGGGTGTATGTGTTTGTCCTTAGGATAATTTAGCTTAAGTAGAGTGTAAAGTTATGGACTGATGACCTCAGCAGGGAACTGGATTTGCAATGTAGATTAGAGTTGTGGTTTTTCTACCTCCTACATAGGAGTCAATAGTTCAGATTCTATTACAGGGAGTCATATCTGGAGTAGGAATAGTACCCTACAAACATGATGATATTGTAGTGGGAAAAGGACATGAGTTTGGTTACTAAAGTAGTGTTTGAAAATTAAAGTTTCCTTCTAACTACCACCTCTACACTCTCCTTTGTTTGAACAGGGCGAGATTGTGAAGACATTAGACACTTGAGTCGTTTGTGCATTGAGAGAGCATGTCGAGTATAATGGAATATAGAACAATTTATATTAAAATTATTTGTTTCATTACTATTAGTATGAATCTGGAGTGGTCATGCGGTGGATTGTGGAAAGAGGCTGTCAGCTAGGGCTGATTGTGCTTCTGTGATCATCAACGCAGTTTTTACAATGAATAATTAATGTTTGTGGAACGATAATGTAACTTTTAGTACATCACTCCTACAAGGATTTAATGTTTACACTGATGTGTCGATTTGATACAATTTCTGAATCTAGTACTACTTGTGGTATTCTGCAAAATGATACTACAGCTCCTGTTGATGGTCTATTGAGACGTAATTCAGTTTCAAAACACAATTAAAAAATGAATAATATGGTAATGTTCCAAGACTTATGGGAGTTGAGTCTAATGTGAAGGGGCCTAATTAAATGTTAGCCCCAGAACTAGTGGAAAGGAACGTAGAGTGAAATTACAAACTAGTACGAATTGGCTTAATGGTAACTTACTGGATGTTCCCAGTCAACAACGAGGCAGTGCTATTCTACTACAGAGACGAATTCAGCGTTTAGTGCAGAAGTCTGAATTCACTGTGGAAGACATTTCAAGAAAATTTAGTGCACTTACCACTCGGTTGAGGTAAGAGCTGCAGAGAGGCTCTCTGCTGTGAAAAAAATAAGAGTGGTTTCTGTAGATGAGAGTCCAGTAGTTATCATGACAAAATTACTGTTCACTTTACAGATACAAATTATTTATCATATATAAACCAGTTGTACAGAACTGTAATCATAATCCTAAAACTGAGTTTTTACTCTACTACTCTCGAAGAACTCTCTTGAACTTTAGAGTGGATTGATTATTAACAACTTATAGAACTAACTTATTCAACTTACTCCTAAAATTGTTGAAAGCGGTATTGATTGGACAATATGTCAGTTTACTCAAAAAGTTCAAACAGTTTATTTTGCGAAAGTTACCTATTTTTTTGAGTCTAATCTAGGAATATCATAGCTAACACTTGGTTCAAGAATCATAAAAGAAGATTGTATACATGGAAGAAGCCTAGAGATACTGACAAGTTTCAGGTAGGTTATGTAATGGTAAGACAGAGATTTAGCAAGCAGGTTTTAAATTATAAGACATTTCCAGGGGCAGATGTGCACCCCAACCACTATCTATTGTTTATGAACTGTAATTGAAACCTGAAGAAACTGCAAAATGGTGGGAATTTAAGGAGATGGGACCTGGATAAACTGATAAACCAGAGGTTGTACAGAGTTTCAGGGAGAGCATAAGGGGACAATAGACAGGAATGGGGGAAAGAAATACAGTAGAAGAAGAATGGGTCGCTCTGAGGGATAAAGTGGTGAATGCAGCAGAGGATGAAGTAGGTAAAAAGACGAGGGCTAGTAGAAATCCTTGGGTAACAGAAGAAAAATTGAATTTAATTGATAAAAGGAGAAAATATAAAAACGCAGTTAATGAAGCAGGCAAAAAGGAATACAAACGTGTCAAAAATAAGAACGACAGGAAGTGCAAAATGGCTAAGCAGGGATGGCTAGAGGTCAAATGTAAGGATGTACAGGGTTATCTCACTAGGGGTAAGATAGACACTGCCTACGGGAAAATTAAAGAGACCTTTGGAGAAAAGTGAAACCACTATTATGAATGTTAAGAGCTCAGATGCTAACCCAGTTCTAAGCAAAGAAGGGAAAGCATTAAGGTGGAATGAGTATATAGAGGGTCTACACAAGCGAAATGTACTTGAGGAAAATATTACGGAAATGGAAGAGGATGGAGATGATACTACGTGAAGAGTTTGATGGAGCACTGAAAGATCGGAGTCGAAACAAGGCAGCGGGAGTAGACAACATTCCATTAGAACTACTGACGGCTATCTGGTGAGCAAGATGTATGAGGCAGGCGAAATACCCTCGGACATAAAGAAGAATGTAATAATACCAATACCAAAGAGAGCAGGTGTTGACAGATGTGAAAATTAGCGAACAATCAGTTTAATAAGTCACAGCTGCTAAATACTACCGCGAATTCTTTACAGACGAATGTAAAAACTGGTAGAAGCCGACTTCAGGGAAGATCAGTTTGGATTCCGTAAAATATATTGGAATACGTGAAGCAATACTGACCCTACGCCTTATCTTAGAAGAAAATTAAGGAAAGGAAAACCTATGTTTGTAGCATTTGTAACTTAGAGAAAGCTTTTAACAATCTTGACTGGAATACTCTCGTTCAAATTATGAAGTTGGCAGGGGTAAAATACAGGGAGCGAAAGGCTATTCACAATTTGTACAGAAACCAGATGGCAGTTATAAGAGCCATGGGGCATGAAACGGAAGCAGTGTTTGGGAAGGGAGTGAGACAGGATTGTAACCTATCGAAGATGTTATTCAATCTGTATATTGAGCAAGCGGTGAAGGAAACAAATGAAAAATTCTGAGTAGGTATTAATATCCATGGAGATGTAATGGAAACTTTGAGGTTTGCCGATGACATTGTAATTCTGTCAGAGACAGCAAAGGATTTGGAAGAGCAGTTGAACGGAATGGACACTGTGATGAAAGGAGGGAATAAGATGAATATCAACAAAAGCAATACGAGGATAATGGAATGTAGTCGAATTAGGTCGGGTGATGCTGAGGGAATTAGATTAGGAAATGAGACCTTTAAAGTAGTAAAGGAGTTTTCCTATCTGGGGAGCAAAATAACTGATGATGGTCGAATTAGAGAACAAATAAAATGTAGACTGACAATGGCAAGGAAAGCATTTCTGAAGAAGAGAAATTTGTTAACATCGAGTATAGACTTAAGTGTGAGGAAGTCGTTTCTGAAAGTATTCGTATGGAGCGTAGCCATGTATGGAAGTGAAAAATGGACTATAACTAGTTTGGACAAGAAGAGAATAGAAGCTTTCGAAATGTGGTGCTACAAATGAATTCTGAGAGAAGAGACGTTTGTGGCACAGCTTGACTAGAAGAAGGGATCGGTTGGTAGGACATGTTCTGAGGCATCAAGGGATCACCAGTTTATAATTGGATGGCAGCGTGGAGGGCAAAAATCGTAGAGAGAGACCAAGAGATGAATACACTAAACAGATTCAGAACGATGTAGGTTGCAGTAGGTACTGGACGATGAAGAAGCTTGCACAGGATAGTATAGCATGGAGCGCTGCATCAAACCAGTCTCAGCACTGACGACCACAACAACAACAACAATGTCAATATCGTTTGTGTTTCTGGCATCATGATAGAGTATGTTCTCTGTGGTGTCAAAATCTTCTGTGCTGTTTTCAGTGAATATAAATGACAAAAAGAGATAAAGTTTTATCATCATCACTATTTTTATCTTAGTGAACAAAGGGCTGCATTTTACCCTTGGGCTAATTTCATAATTATTTGTAGCAGCTATTTCAGAATCAGTACTACGTCACAGACATGACATGAGTGACCACATAACAACAGCCCATATGTGTGTGAAGCCAAAAAAGCCAAATTAAGCTGTGCAAATATATTTATTTCCACCTGGATCAAATAATCTCTGTAAGAGGTAGGACGGCTTTAATATCTTTCTAAGGCATGATTAATGTGAAGTTGCCAATTTCGTTTGGAATCAATCTATTGTCCTAGAAACTCTCCAGACGTTTGGAGATTTGGAGAAAATGAAATGGAGTGTAACAGGAGAATAAAGAATTATGACAGTACTTGAATGAGAGAGTTTCTAAAAGTGAAAAAATGTTGAGGTCATTGTTACAGCAAAGGTCGTGTGCCAGATGATAGTGATTTATATTCTGTTCAAGAAGATGAATGAGATCCTGAAGCTCGTTATGAAAGGAGGAGAATTCTTCACCAACATGGTCATTTTAATCATGATGCTGGAAACTATGAAATGAAGCATGGTTTTCAATATAACCATTTATTGCCTGTTCTAAAATTTCAAGTTTTCATAATTACATTAAATAGTACTTATACTCATGCTTGATTAGACTAGTTTGATTTTGTATTTCCTTCCACATTGCTAGCCGATCACAGAACTGATTTTGTATGTGGCTGTTTGGTGGGTGACCTTAGTATGTGAAGCTGTGTAGCATATGAGTAGTTTTATCAGATATTCCTGTTAGAAGAATGGTCTGAGCAGCGCAAGACATAATCTTTGGCATACTTGGTTATGAAAAATATTAATAATACTCATTTTATAAATCCTGCTTCATTCTTTGAATGAATGGTGTGGAAAAATAAATTTTTAACAATACTTACAATCCTATTGAAGTGAATTATAATTGACGTGGAAAAATTCCTCCCAAGTTGAGTCATATTATTATTCCTGGTCAGGTAAATGGGTAGTTAGTGGGTTTTGAAATTTGCTCCAAGAATTAGAATATGACAATGCTGAAGAGAATGGATGTGGTAGAAGCAACAGTAAGTTATTTATCCTAATCGGAGGCCACAGAGCAATTGGAATAATGATCAGCAGCAATGTGATACATATTGTGATAGATATGGGAACGGAAACTGGAGGAATCGGAGGAATTATGTGATTGCAATGAAAGCAACAATTTTAGGAGTGGTAATAGTGATTAGATTAGAAGACTGTTACGTCAAATCAAGATGCTGAAGAGAATGGTAGTCACTGACATTGACATGTCCCTATTTTGTAGAAGTACCCTTATTTTATCCACAGAAAAATATTCAAGTGGGTAGCCCATAGCCCCATAGCCACATAATTGAAAACTGATGTGCGCGGCTGATTTGAGTGCTGAAAGCAGATTGAAAAATGCCTGTGAGAAATTGAATATGTTGACTATTGTATGTTTGAGTTACATATTGATAAGTGATAGACAGGAAAATCTCAATTCTCTGAAGAGTCCAACGTTTCAAATATATTTCACCTTGTGTTTAAGGTGTTGGAAGCCAGTCATCTGGGGTGAGCGAGTCAGCATTTCACAGATCTGAAGTTGTAGCTTTATGGACTATTCCTTCTTTGCCGTGGACTCAAGTGAAAGGGATGATTAACAGAAAAGGAGCAGGGATGAATGGACAAGTCAGTATTGATTTTCTTTGTCAAGGTTATAGCTTCATTCGAATTTAGTAACTGTGTGGAATTTGGCTAGTTATACGATTTTAGGGGCTGATTTCTTGTTGAAATACCAAGAAGTGATGGCCTTTGGCTGTGTTGTAGTGAGTTTTAAGTATAATGATGGTATGTTAAAGCATGAGGGAAGAGTTGCCTGTAGTGACTGAGTATGGTGTTCAAGCAGTCTTATTTCATCATTTGCCAATGAGGTCGTTGAACTTCACAATAAATATTGAGTTGGAGTAATTGTGCTGAAGTGGTAGGCAAATTACTGAAAGGCAATTTATTTAGTGTACTGCGACATAATTCTTCAATATTTTCAGTGCATCCAGGGACACAAAATCCTTTTGTGTGGGTTGTTGCATTATGGACATGATTTCCCTGGTTGTTATCATGTTTTCGATTAATTTTTGCGGTACCGCTAGATGTCTGTTTCTACTTAGTGTTGATAAAGGGATTTTACTATGAGCCACAAGTATAGCACAGAATTTTCGATGAAATTTTTGTGTGATGTACATGTTGACACTATAAGTTTTTTGATCATCTGAGGTGATGTTCACTGTGAGTCCATTCATAAATACTTTAATGTGAATGGATTACATGTGGATTATGCGCAGAAGAGCCAAAGAAACTAGTTCAACTGTGGAATATAGCGTAGGGCCCCGCGAGCACGCAGAACTGCTGCAACACTATGTGGTATGGAGTATGTTGAGTAATGTTCATGCGTGGGGAGTTTGGTGGTCAAAGAAGTGTTTAAACGCAGAAGAGTGCTACTGGAGGCACTATGTAGCAAATCTAGACGTGTGGGGTACCACACTGTCCTGATGGAATTGCCCAAGTCCATCGGAATGCACAATGGGCATGAATGGATTCAGGTGATCAGACAGAATGCTTATGCACTTGTCATCTGTCAGAATCGTATAAGAGGTTCCATATCACTGTAAATGCACACATCCAACACCATTACACAAGCTTCCACCAGCTTGAACAGTCCTCTGATGACGACCAGGCATAATTTTTCCAGTGATCAACAGTCCAATGATGTGCTGATTGGTCTAGTCAAAGTGTAAAGTATTGTATCGTGCAGTCATCAGGGTACAGGAGTCGGCCTTCGCCTCCAGAAGCCCATATCGATGCTGTTTCTTTGAAAGGTTCGCAAGCTGACACCATCAAACTATATTATTTTTTTAAGGAATTATACTACCAGATTCCGTATATGTGTGGTGTGAGAAAAGTAATTTCGCAGACAATATTTGAACGATCTAGCAGTGCTATGTACACTGGCGTGATCGTCGCTTTCTGACAGTCTGAGTTTTCAGCTCTTTACATGAATCACATGATTTTTGGTAGCCCCCATCAGTGAAGTTGAGTTTTTGTTTTGTGTTTACAGTAATAGAACAGCGGAATTTAGAACGACGTTATTCAGTCACGTTTATTGTTAAACTTGGGGAATCAATGTGTGCGATCATTCAAAAGTTGAAACAGGCCTATAGGAAAAAATCCTTGTTAAGAGCACAAATTGTTCGCTGGCACAAATCATTTTTGGAAGGCTGATAGCCCGATGAAGATGAATCTTGCTCACGGAGGCCTTCAAAATCAAAAACCGACGAGAATATCGAACGTGTGCATGGTCTTTCGAAACCAGACGGACATTTAACAATAAGGATAATGGGTGAACTGTCAAACTTGACAACTTTCACGTTAAATCAAAAATCTGAATGAAGATTTGCACATGTGGAAGGTTTGTGCCAAAATCGTGCTGAGAAATCTCACAATTCAGAAGAACAACAATTGAAGAAACACGTGTGTTGGTGTTCATGAGAAGACTGCTATTAACTGCGAATGTTTCATTAGTGTGATCATCGGTGTTGAATTGAGGATTATTGAGTATGATCCTCAGACAATGGGGCAAAGTGAGGAGTGGCACACTGAGACATCTTCTCCACCAAAAGAAGCTCGAATGAGAAAATCAAATATAAAAAAAGCTTGTATTTACTTTTTTGACTGTAGGGACATCATGCACAATGAATTTGTTCCTTCAGGACAAACTATCAACCTTGTGTTATGCAAGGATATCCTTAAAACTCTCAGGAGAAGATTAAATCGAGTGAGACCGACTGTACATGCAGACGAATGGACGCTGAATCGTGATAGCGTTCCATTTAACACAACCATTTCCATCACGGATCTTGTCACCACAAAAGGCATTCCGGTTGTCCCACAGGAACCCTATTCACCTGATCTGTGTCGCTGACATGCATTTTCTGTTGGCGAAACTAAGAATTTCTTCAAAGGACGTCGTTTTGGGACTCTGGAAACATACTGAAGGCCGTAGGACTCAAAGCCTTTCGGCGCTGCTGCCAAGCTTGGGAAGAATGATTATACCGACGTAAATTTGCCGAAAGAAACTACTGTGTAGGAACCAATTCTCGAAAAAAAACCTTGGTAGACCAAAAATCAGTCACATTATTTTCCTAATATACCGAGGATATTTCATATTTTTCATGTAATCTCAACCGAAAAATTTAAGTCTCAGTAGTAGATGTTACTTTCTACAATGAAGGACGTTTCCAGTATTTCCTAGTTGAGGGCCTTAGTTACACATCTGCATCTCTTTAAAAAGTATATTGAGAGAAAACGTCAAAAACAATTACCGAAATGGCTTTTTTTTTATTTTTTGTGGTGTTCATAAAACCAGCATTACACCTTATCGAAAGTGTGTAGTAATTGCTAAGACTGTGCTAAAGGTATTTCCATATCTGGACCATGATCGCATATCAGTTGGCTTTTAAAAAGCATGTTGTTAATATAGTTCAACAACAATTAACGAATTTTTTAAAAAACTTTTTCAAGGTGTTCAATGTGTCGCCCCCCATCCTCATGGTAATGCACATTATGTAAAATGTGTTGGTATTACGGGAGTTAATCAGTCTTTTAACATAAAGTTTAGTATCTACATTCTAATAATATACCTTTTAGCACTTCTGTATGCAACGATTAAATAAAATCTATTTATATATTTACTTTCGAATAATTGTTTGAATTGGAATGTTGTATATGTGACTTTATTGTTATTGTGGAACTAAAAAATTGGTACTCATGCATTAGATTTCTATAATGTCAAGCATGCAGTCTTCACCATGAAGTTAGCATTAATAAAACCTAACTTCAGTATTATCACACAAACTTAATATTCATTGCTAAGTGGATTCCTTTCCTTATGTGAGTATAAAGGATGTTTTTCTCTTGTTTTGCATGAGTTTATAACATCCCGAAATGAATCTTTTCAGAACACGTTACAGAACTGATCACAGAATGAAATTTCAGTTAGGGATTTGGTGAGACGGCTACAGTTGTTTGCAGTGCATAGTAATACACAATGCGTAGGATACTTACATATTGTGATGTTTACATATTTAAATTGTAATTGTTTTCTGTCCTGCAGTGGTGATTAATTCCGGCTCTGTCTAACTTTGAGTGACATTGTATTGAAGAGCCTCAGAGATCGATTATTTTTCGTATGTTGCAACATGACTACAGGAAAGTAAATAAATTGTTCTGTCTAATGTCTTATGCACTCCGTTTTATTATCGTCCCTTGCATTTCAAGTTACTTAATGCACTGCTGGAATATGTGCAGAGAAACTTTATCTTTCTGTGATTTTTAAAAATTCGGTACAGGTTCACACTTAGTGTAGAGCCGATGTGACGTATATGTATTATTCGATTGTTTTAACCCTTTTAGTGTGTACTTCTCACTGTAGTATGTATTTACAGTGCGTAAGGGAATTTGTGTTATCGCTTGTGAACCATCCTGGCATCTAGTGGAAGTTCGCTGCACCAGCTGTAGTTTTAGTTTGTTGTGAAATACAGCCTTCAGGATTGCGAGAAGTATATATCCCGACAAAAAGCGGTGTATTAATAGGTTATTCTGAATGATGGTAACCACCAATATAGTAACTGAACGTGGCTTGGAAAGTATACTTCCTGTAAAATTAATCTGTCATTTGTGGTCCTTGGTAAGCGTACTTAGCACCAACAAAGGGTTATCCAAAAACATTTAGGAACATTTCTTACCACCTCTGTCTATTCCAGACATGTTGTGGTAGTACACTGCACAAGGTGTACTAAAACTACTACAACAATTAGTTTCTGCATGTCGTGGGATTAACACTGTTGTCAGATTACATTGCTTCCCTCCTGCAATATCCTTTATTGCATCCCTTATCAGCTCGTAGCTTTATCCAGTGACAAAGTTTCAAGGATTGTTTTCACGTTGTGGTAAGTTAACATTAATATCAGTAACAATTATTTTCAGAACAAAATAAAAACAGAAAACACTGTTTATGATTTTATTTGCGTGGAGTGGCGGCACATAACAGCACTCAAAAGGGAAGTGGTAAATCCATTTACAACCAATTTAAATACCTCACAAAGACGGGGTGGTGATATATGTACGAACTTAGTTTTTGGTCCTCTATCTGAAAAATAAAGTTATTAAAAATAAGTACAGTACGTTTACCACATTCATAAAACGATAGCAAAATATTATGTTCGCTGAGGTGCTACAAAAAATGTGCCCGCGAAAGAGTTAACACTGTGTATCAGTTAAATTTTATGGCTACTCATTTACGCTCCTTCGGTCATTTATTTAATTTTCGTGAGTTATTTTGGAGCATGTGTTGTCTGCGCTATCTGTAGCATACCTGTAGCCAATATCCCCTTTGTGAATTTAGTGATCATGTGTGATTCAGACACTTAAATAATTCAGCTACATACTTGCTCTTTTTACTGTTATGTTTACCATAACAAGCCCATTATAGAAAATAGTATAGATGACAATCCAATATGGTGAAGATATGATGCACGTGGTGGATACAACGAACTCTATTGAAACATTTAGCACGATGGACACATTTCTATATCTTGGTTCTCGACTACAGGTAAGAGGATGAGCAAGCAGGAATCACAGTGATCTGAATCGATTCAGACACATCACTGATATTATTTGTGAGAACAAGATGCACATCCACATAAAATAAAAGATATAAGGCTCCAAAAATGGAGCGTTCGGTGGTATGGACACATTATATAGCACCTACTTTAGTCATCAGCTTAGCCTATTGTCTCACTGTTGAAGACCACAAACAACGCGGAAGACCTTAACCGCAACGGATAGGTACTATAAAGGTATATCTAAAATCAAGGAACATAAACCCACAGGTAGTGTTAGAACGTAAGGAAAGGTGTACATAGTCCAAAAAAGCAGACCACGCTCCAATGGGACTACGCTAAGAAGGAGTAGAAGAAGATGATGATGATGTTGGAAAGAGAGCACAACAGGAGGGTCTCGATATTAATGAGTAGAACAGGGGTCTGAACTAGAGAAATCACAAAAAACAGTTTGTGAACGGCCAAAGCCTCAGAGGCGCGATAACGTTCTCCCACCGAAAAGTTTAATGACGGACAGTGAGAAGAACGAGGCAGCTGTGCGAAGAGAGATTCCCGAGGTAGCGGTACGGGTCACAACAGTAAAGGCAACTTCGGAGATGGCTTTCGCACGTATGAACAGGGAACGGGACAACTGTAGTGCGAAGGGAGTTTAGAAGAGCGCCACCAGAAATGAGGACGTTGAATGGAAAGTTTATATGCGACGAGAGGCAATACGTCACACCGAGAGGGAAGGAGGTAATGCAGCGTAGAATTAGCCTCAAAATTAGTAGAGGGAGAAATTGTAACCAAGGAATCAGAGTAGTTTCAGCTCCGCCCCGCAATGAAAGTAAGGTGAGGGGGAAAATATGGTGTGTTCTAGACAAAATAGAAGAAGAGCTTCTGTGCTGCCACCTGAAGGATCACAGAAATATAATAGGCGTTAATACCCTGCAGGATGGTGTCAGGAAATGGAAAACCACCCATGATCGGTAAATCAACCAGCATATGTTGTGACCACCTCAGTGGACAAGTACGTTATAGGCACAATGACTGGTATAGCTATGGCTTCTGGTAATTTATGGTGGCGGGCCCTGTTAAAATGAATGAAGCAGATGGACTGCCTCATATGTCTCTATAACAGACTACGAAATTTTTGCACAGACATTCAGATGGAACTGGAATGTACTTGAAACAAAATCGGGACAGCCGGCCGGAGTGGCCGAGCGGTTCTAGGCTCTACAGTCTGGAACTGCGCGACCGCTTCGATCGCAGGTTCGAATACTGCCTCGGGCATGGATGTGTGTGATGTCCTTAGGTTAGTTAGGTTTAAGTAGTTCTAAGTTCTAGGGGACTGATGACCTCACATGTTAAGTCCCATAGTGCTCAGAGCCATTTGAAACATTGGAACCAAAATCGTAACAGATATCACCAAAGTCTGCTTGTAGGATGCTCCTTGCGTCCACAGTTCTGAGATGTTGGCATAGAGTCATTAATAAACCAGCTTCATAGTACAGCAGACACTAGAGGCTGCGTAGCCTACGGAGATGATCTCCTAATTACAGTATCTGGCAGCACAAGCGCTAAATGAGTAGAGGATTTTAGTGAAGTTCTTGAAAGACTAAGTAATTGGTGCACAGAAAACAGTTAACCGAAATCACCATACAAAAGAGATTTTATGTTAGCCCTCTAATTTTCGGATATGCGGCCGCGCAAATAAAATTTCTTCCGCCGATAGTTCTGGTGAATATTGTCCGGCCATCCATAGAACGTGCGGTAAGGCTGACGACAATGTGCTATGCGCGTCCTTACATGCTGCACAGCGGCGGAGTTTCGTATGCGGGTCACAGACGCTGGTCAGCAGCAGTAAGATGCGCTTATATCAGCGCCGCCTGTGAAGAAAGCGTACAGAAATTCGATTCGCTTATTGATATATGTTCGGCGTAGATGAAACCATGACAACTTCTCTGCAGTTTAGTTACCCCAAGAGCAGGGTTCTATGCTTTGTCCAAACAGAAACCACTATCTCCGTTTATTAAATTATTAGCTAATCTACATCGAGTAAAGTTGCAATCTTCGTAAGATAGCCTTAACACAGTTTTTCTCAAGAATATGACGGATCTTCGAGGAGAGAGCACTCACATAGGGCAAAACAGTAATTGATCTAAAGGAATTACTATCTTTTTTCCCATCACATAGTAGGTGAATAAGGATTGGGGTAAGTAATGAAAGAGAAAGCCATCTGGTAGAATTTTGCACAGAGCATAACTTAATCATTGCTACCACTTGGTTCAAGAATCATAAAGAAAGGTTATATATATGGAAGAATCCTGGAGATACTAGAAGGTTTCAGATAGATTATGTAATTGTGAGACAGATATTTAGGAACCAGGTATTAAATTGTAAGACATTTCCAGGAGCACATGTGGACTCTGACCACAATCTATTGGATATGAACTGTATATTAAAACTGAAGAAACTGCAAAAAGGTGGGAATTTAATTGGATGGGACCTTGATAAATTGACTACACCAGAAATTGTACAGAGTTTCGCCGATAGCATAAGTGAAATATTGACAGGAATGGAGGAAAGAAATACAGTAGAAGAAGAATCGGTAGCTTTGAGGGACGAAGTGGTGAAGGCAGCAGAGGATAAAGTACGTAAAAAGACGAGGGCTGGAAGAAATCCTTGGGTAACAAAGGAAATATTGAATTTAATTGATGAAAGGAGAAAATAAAAAAATTCTGAAAATGAAGCAGGCAAAAAGGAATAGAAACGTCTCAAAAATGAGATCGATAGGAAGTGCAAAATGGCTAAGCAGGGATGGCTAGAAGATAAATTATAAGGATGTAGAGGCTTATCACACTAGGGGTAAGATAGATACTGCCTACAGGAAAATTAGCGAGACCTTTGGAGAAAAGGGAACCACTTATATGAATTTCATGAGCTCAGATGGATCCCAGTTCTAAGCAAAGAAGGGAAAGCAGAAAGGTGGAAGGAGTACATAGAGACTCTATACACGGGCGATGTACTTGAGGACAATATTATGGAAATGGAAGAGGATGTAGATGAAGATGTAATGGGAGATACGATACTGTGTGAAGAGTTTGCCAAAGCACTGAAAGACCTATGCCGAAACAAGGCCCCGAGAGTACACAAAATTACATTAGAACTACTGAGGACCTTGTTAGAGCCAGTCATTACAAAACCCTACCATCTGGTGAGCAAGATGTGTGAGACAGCGAAATACCCTCAGCCTTCAATCCCAATGCAAGCAGGTGTTGACAGATGTGAAAGTTACCAAACTATCAGTTTAATAAGTCACAGCTGCAAAATACGTGGGGTATATATGAAAGATCCACAAGTCATAATTCTTCCCGACCAAGGAACCTACACGCTACCTGACGGGACATGGCCCATATCCTTCTTTAATGCAGAAAATACAACCAGACATTACAGGCCCTTGTGAATATGGAGCAGTTGTCACACTTGAACACATCGTGTGAGAATGTGCCACTACACAAAACGTTGCAGACTACGATAGTTGGTTATGGAATAGTCGATGACATAACAAAGAAAGAAGAAGTGTGGCACAAGTGGAATTTGCTGACAGTGAAAATGCACACATCATGAAAAACAAAATGCGTCATTTTGGTTCCCAGAATTCCGAACCTATACAGGAAATTGGAATAGAAATCAACATAAACATTATTTCCATCCTTTTTATTTCTCATGAAACCCAAGCTTAATATATTGTACTACTGTATAGCGAGACGTTCAGTGGTGGTGGTCCAGACTTTTGTACACACCAGTACCTCTAATACAAAGTAGCACACCCTGTTGCATTGATGCATGCCAGTATTCGTCGTGGCATACTATCCACAAGTTCATCAGCGCACTGTTTATTCAGGTTGTCGCACTCCTCAACGGCAATTTGCCGTCGATCCCTCAGAGTGGTGATGGATCACGTCATCCATCCCTTGTTAGTCTATATCCCATACATGTTTGGTAGTGTTCATGTCTGGAGAACATGCTGTCCACTCTAATCAAGCGATTTCGTTATTCTGAAGGATGTCATCCACAAGATGTGCACGAAGGATGCGCTACTTGTAGTCCATGAAGACGAATGCCTTGTAAACATGTTGCCCATTATGGTTGCACTATTAGTCGGAGGAAGGCATTCACGTATCGTACAGCCGTTACATCGCCTTCCATGATCATGAATGGCATACGTCGGCCCCACATAATCCACCTCAAAACAGCAGGGAACCTCCACGTTCCTGTAGTCAGTGGACAATGTGTCTAAGGAGTTCAGCCTGACCAGGTTGCCTCCAAACATGACTCCGGCGATTCTCAGTTTGAAGGCTTATGCGACACACAACAGTGAAGAGAACATGATGCCAGTCTGGAGCGAACTATTCGGCAAGTTATCAGGTCCATGTGTACCGCGCTGCATGGTATCGTGGTTGCAAACATGAACCTCGCGTTGGTCGTCGTGAGTGAAGTTGTGCATCATGTAGCCTATTACGCACAGTTTGAGTTGTAACACGACGTCCTGTTGCAACACGAAAAGCATTATTTAACGTGGTGGCATTGCTGTCAGGTTGCCCCCGTGCCATAATCCGTAGGTCGTGGTCGCGCACTGCGCTAGTAGCCCTTTCTCGGCCTGAGCGAGGCATATCATCGACAGCTCCTGTCTCTTTGTATCTCCTGCATGTCTGAACAACATCGTTTTGTTTCACTCCGACACACCTGGACACTTCCCTTGTTGATAGCACTTCCTGGCACAAAGTAAGAATGCGGACGCGATCAAACCCCGGTATTGACCGTCTAGGCACGATGGAACTACAGACTACATGAGCCGTGTACCTCCTTCCTGGCGGAGTAACTGTATATGATTTGCTATCGGACACACTTCGTCCAATGGGAGCAGCTCATGCATGGCTGTTTACACCTTTAGGCACGTTTAGTGACCTATCTGAACAGTCAAAGTGACTATATGTGTCATACGGAATCCACAGTCAACGTCTGTCTTCAGGATTTCTGGGAATGCAAAACTTTTTTTGATGTATGTATTAGCATATGAACTGCAAGCATACACTGGCTAGAGACAACAAGGAAAAGGCCACATATGAAGACGACGAGTTGTACCATAGCAGAACATCCAACTACAGCAACTTTTCACAAGGATGGAAGAGATGAGCATCGGGGATTATTCCCTGGCAGTCACCTCCCAATCTATACAACTTGGGTGGCAGTAGCAGGGTCCCTATGAAACCTGAGCTGTGCCTCAGTCTTCCAGGGGTCACTATCAAGACAAATGAAAAATCTAGCTTGGTTGTGCGACGGGTGAAAGTAGTCTAATCTAGTGTTGTGTTAATGTAGTATAGTGCTGCGAAGTGTAATGTTGTATAGTAATGCAGTCAAAAATCACAAATTACAAAATTTTTGATGTCTCAAAGCAGCATAGTACAAAAGGCAAGTAGCATGTAACTATGGATTCCAAACTAACATACGGTTAATATCTATGTGGCAAATGGCCAAATGGTAGCCGGCAGCTGTGGCCTAAAGGTTCTAGGCTCTTGAGTCCGGAACCACGCTGCTGCTACGGTCGTAGTTTTGAATCCTGCCTCAGGCATGGATAAGTGTGATGTCCTTAGATTAGTTAGGTTTAAGTAGTTCTAAGTCCAAGGGATTTATGACCTCAGATGTTAAGTTCCATAGTTCTTAGAGCCATTTCTACATCTACATCTACATCCATACACCGCAAGCCACCTGACGGTGTGTGGCGGAGGGTACCCTGAGTACCTCTATCGGTTCTCCCTTCTATTCCAGTCTCGTATTGTACGTGGAAAGAAGGATTGTCGGTATGCTTATGTGTGGGCTCTAATCTCTCTGATTTTATCCTCATGGTCTCTTCGCGAGATATACGTAGGAGGGAGCAATATACTGCTTGACTCTTCGGTGAAGGTATGTTCTCGAAACTTTAACAAAAGCCCGTACCGAGCTACTGAGCGTCTCTCCTGCAGAGTCTTCCACTGGAGTTTATCTATCATCTCCGTAACGCTTTCGCAATTACTAAATGATCCTGTAACGAAGCGCGCTGCTCTCCGTTGGATCTTCTCTATATCTTCTATCAACCCTACCTGGTGCCGATCACACACTGCTGAGCAGTATTCAAGCACTGGGCGAACAAGCGTACTGTAACCTACTTCCTTTGTTGTCGGATTGCATTTCCTTAGCATTCTTCCAATGAATCTCAGTTTGGCATCTGCTTTACCGACGATCAACTTTATATGATCATTCCATTTTAAATCACTCCTAATGCGTACTCCCAGATAATTTATGGAATTAACTGCTTCCAGTTGCTGACCTGCTATTTTGTAGCTAAATGATAAGGGACCTATCTTTCTATGTATTCGCATCACATTACACTTGTCTACATTGAGATTCAATTGCCATTCCGTGCACCATGCGTCAATTCGCTGCAGATCCTCCTGCATTTCAGTACAATTTTCCATTGTTGCAACCTCTCGATACACCACAGCATCATCTGCAAAAAGCCTCAGTGAACTTCCGATGTCATCCACCAGGTCATTTATGTATATTGTGAACAGCAACGTTCCTATGACACTCCCCTGCGGCACACCTGAAATCACTCTTACTTCGGAAGACTTCTCTCCATTGAGAATGACATGCTGCGTTCTGTTATCTAGGAACTCCTCAATCCAATCACACAATTGATCTGATAGTCCGTATGCTCTTACTTTGTTCATTAAACGACTGTGGGGAACTGTGTCAAACGCCTTGCGGAAGTCAAGAAACACGGCATCTACCTGTGAACCCGTGTCTAAGGCCCTCTGAGTCTCGTGGACGAATAGCGCGAGCTGGGTTTCACACAACCGTCTTTTTCGAAACCCAAACTGATTCCTACAGAGTAGATTTCTAGTCTCCAGAAAAGACATTATACTCGAACATAATACGTGTTCCAAAATTCTACAACTGATCGACGTTAGAGATATAGGTCTATAGTTCTGCACATCTGTTCGACGTCCCTTCTTGAAAACGGGGATGACCTGTGCCCTTTTCCAATCCTTTGGAACGCTTCGCTCTTCTAGAGACCTACGGTACACCGCTGCAAGAAGGGGGGCAAGTTCCTTCGCGTACTCTGTGTAAAATCGAACTGTTATTCCATCAGTACCAGCGGCCTTTCCTCTTTTGAGCGATTTTAATTGTTTCTCTATCCCTCTGTCGTCTACTTCGATATCTACCATTTTGTCAACTGTGCGACAATCTAGAGAGGGAAGCACAGTGCAGTCTTCCTCTGTGAAACAGCTTTGGAAGAAGACATTTAGTAATTCGGCCTTTAGTCTGTTATCCTCTGTTTCAGTACCATTTTGGTCACAGAGTGTCTGGACATTTTGTTTTGATCCACCTACCGCTTTGACATAGGACCAAAATTTCTTAGGATTTTCTGCCAAGTCAGTACATAGAACTTTACTTTCAAATTCATTGAAAGCCTCTCGCATAGCCCTCCTCACACTGCATTTCGCTTCGCGTAATTTTTGTTTGTCTGCAAGGCTTTGGCTATGTTTATGTTTGCTGTGAAGTTCCCTTTGCTTCCGCAGCAGTTTTCTAACTCGGATGTTGTACCACGGTGGCTCTTTCCCATCTCTTACGATCTTGCTTGGCACATACTCATCTAACGCATATTGTACCATGGTTTTGAACTTTGTCCACTGATCCTGAACACTATCTGCACTTGAGACAAAACTTTTGTGTTGAGCCGTCAGGTACTCTGTAATCTGCTTTTTGTCACTTTTGCTAAACACAAAAATCTTCCTACATTTTTTAATATTTCTATTTACGGCTGAAATCATCGATGCAGTAAGCGCTTTATGATCGCTGATTCCCTGTTCTGCATTAACTGATTCAAATAGTTCGGCTCTGTTTGTCACCAGAAGGTCTAATATGTTATCGCCACGAGTCGGTTTTCTGTTTAACTGCTCAAGGTAGTTTTCAGATAAAGCACTTAAAATATTTCACTGGATTCTTTGTCCCTGCCACCCGTTATGAACGTTTCAGTCTCCCAGTCTATATCCGGCAAATTAAAATCTCCACCCAGAACTATAACATGGTGGGGAAATCTACTCGAAATATTTTCCAAATTTTTCTTCAGGTGCTGAGCGACAACCGCTGTTGAGCCCGGGGGCCTATAGAGATATCCAATTACCATGTCTGAGCCTGCTTTAACCGTGACCTTCACCCAAATCATTTCACAATTCGAATCTACATCTACATCTACATCTACATCCGTACTCCGCAAGCCACCTGACGGTGTGTGGCGGAGGGTACCCTGAGTACCTCTATCGGTTCTCCCTTCTATTCCAGTCTCGTATTGTACGTGGAAAGAAGGATTGTCGGTATGCTTCTGTGTGGGCTCTAATCTCTCTGATTTTATCCTCATGGTCTCTTCGCGAGATATACGTAGGAGGGAGCAATATACTACTTGACTCTTCGGTGAAGGTATGTTCTCGAAACTTCAACAAAAGCCCGTACCGAGCTACTGAGCGTCTCTCCTCCAGAGTCTTCCACTGGAGTTTATCTATCATCTCCGTAACGCTTTCGCAATTACTAAATGATCCTGTAACGAAGCGCGCTGCTCTCCGTTGGATCTTCTCTATCTCTTCTATCAACCCTACCTGGTGCGGATCCCACACTGCTGAGCAGTATTCAAGCATTGGGCGAACAAGCGTACTGTAACCTACTTCCTTTGTTGTCGGATTGCATTTCCTTAGGATTCTTCCAATGAATCTCAGTCTGGCATCTGCTTTACCGACGATCAACTTTATATGATCATTCCATTTTAAATCACTCCTAATGCGTACTCCCAGATAATTTATGGAATTAACTGCTTCCAGTTGCTGACCTGCTATTTTGTAGCTAAATGATAAGGGACCTATCTTTCTATGTATTCGCATCACATTACACTTCGCTACATTGATTTCCGTCAATTTCCTTCGATACTATTGTACTTATTATCGCTATAAACACGCCTCCCCCTTCACTGTCCAGCCTATCTCTGCGGTATACATTCCAATCAGAGTTTAGGATTTCATTACTGTTTACGTCTGGTTTCAGCCAACTTTCTGTTCCTAGTACTATATGGGCTTTGTGACCGTTTATTAATGAGAGCAGTTCTGGGACCTTTCTATAGACGCTCCTGCAGTTTACTATTAGCACATTAATATTGTTATTCCTTGTTGCATTTTGCCTACTCCTGCCTTGCCGCGTCTCAGGAGGCGTCTTGTCGGGCCTAGGGAGGGAATTCTCTAACCTAAAAAAAACCCATGTGCACTCCACACGTACTCCGCTACCCTCGTAGCCGCTTCCGGCGTGTAGTGCACGCCTGACCTATTCAGGGGGACCCTACATTTCTCCACCCGATAGCGGAGGTCGAGAAATTTGCACCCCAGCTCTCCGCAGAATCGTCTGAGCCTCTGGTTTAAGCCTTCCACTCGGCTCCAAACCAGCGGATCGCGATCGGTTCTGGGAAGGATACTACAAATAGTTAGCTTTTAAGCTAAAGGTTAGAAAACAGATTTGATTTTCAAACTTACTATTTACTGAATTTCATATTTCATACAGACTTTCAATTAATATTTTATGCAGATATTTAATGTAGATTATTCCAACCTACATAAGGCAATGATTAGTTACAATAACACATCTGCAATTATGTTAAAGTATTACGCGCAATGTTCATGTCAATTCATGTGAAACATCTGGTTCACTGTTGTATTTAGGTAAAATACGAGAGAAAACACGAGATAAATCACTAAAAACACATAAATAAGTGTCCTTTTTGTACTGTATGGAAATGAGCAAGTGGTACTCAGCACTGGTGCAGAGCCTACTCCTTCCTAATACCACCAACAAGGCAGCAGTGGTTAACGTACACAGCCGCCATACGGTGGCGACAGCAGCGCCATATGCACTCACATCATACCACTACATAATGTTTCACTTTCTAAACCTTCAATCGTGTGTGTGTATATATGGTATTTACTATGGAGGGTAATTCGCATTCGGGACCCAGTATTTACTACCGCATACGAATTTTAAAACTGATTTGAACCGGAACTACACAGGCTACTTGAATTTGTTCTTAGAAACTTCTCCATCGTCCTGAAACTGTCATCATTGGGATCTACAGTGCCAGATCAAACTATAGCGATAGTGGACTACGTGCCATTGGTGCAAATGGTTTAAAACGCTCTACGCACTATGGGACTTAACATCTAAGGCCATAAGTCCTCTAGAACGTAAAACTACATAGACCTAACAAACCTAAGGACGTCACACACATCCATGCCCGAGACAGGATTGCGACCGGTTCCGGGCTGAAGCGCCTAGAAGCGCTAGGCCAACGCGGCCGGCCTACGTGGCATTAAGAAAAACTTATTACCCCAATTCTTCGCAAATATGGTGGCAGCTGTTCTCGTTTATAACAGCTTATATCACATCATCATCTTCACTTCTAGATTTTCAAAGAGAGATGATTAATAAATTTTACTCAAGAGGAAAACAATAATACTGAGAATGAACATTGCAGTAACTTATTTTGTATAGTTAGTACGATACTATTGTACTGTCAAAACAGGTCGTCGCTCTTTAGTTTGGGTACCAGCGGAATTTGTCAACAATGAGATATCATAGGTCATCAGGCGAGCAGTTGCGTAGCAACATTGCGATTCCGAATCGTATTGCGTAAACACATTGTCTGTGCTTGCGTGATTTTCGTTGTGCTATTCGTTTTGTTCTAGAGCGTCTTCTTGGTGAGAAAAGCTCATTAACTGAATATCTGAAGTGCTTTTCGTGAAAAGTCTTCCAACAGAAGAACTTCCAAACCCAGCGTTGGGTGTGACGCAGTACGGAACCGTAAGTGAACATCGACATCTTTTCTTCTTCATCTCTTATCAAGACTAATATCCTTTTCCGTTAATGTCACTCTAAATTACTGCTGCTGAGCGCTTTAGCACACACATGAAATCCCTTGTAGTTGATTTTATTTGGATGTTTAATCACACCAGCTACATTGTAACGAAAAATGGGAAAAAGAAGTTTCCAGTGATCCGGCTTGAGCTTTAGCCTATGAGAGCAGTGTTGCAAAATCGTGGGCACGATTTCGGTAGCTGATGTAACCTGCTGAACTCTCTATATCCTTCAAATTCTGAAAGGTGTATATGTACATCATCAAGAGTGTTTACGGGCTACGTGTCGGCTATATTCTGCGTCATATTACCATAATGTATCGCTTGTTATGTCCTACATGTTCTAGAGATTGCCAAGGCTCTTTATATTGTTCATAGTCGACGAGGACCAAAAAAGCGAGGTGAAAATTGATATTGTTGAAAATTTGTGCTAGGTGGTAGCAGGGACTGATATGAATATTATACTTAAAAGTCCAGATGGGCGAGATGTGCGCTACAGCGTATGGAAGGGAGATGGCATGGGATGTGGTGGGGAAGAGAGGGGTGTGGGTTCAAGATGAATTTTTTATTTATCTTAAGTAAATAGAAATGAGTTGCTTCAAGCAAAAATGTATTTCTGTAATCAGTAAGCTACATTAAATTTGTTAGGAAAATTGTCCTATTCAGTACTCTGTAGCAGGGTGGTGGTGGTGTGTAGATGGCACACACGTGAGGGAATGTAGTTGTCTGGTATTTGATCAAACTCTTCCCTCTTCGTTAGTCTGCAAACTGAAGCGCTACCGGCTAAACCGCCACATTTGACCACGGTTTTATTACGTGGCTTTCTGGCTCTCTATTTGTCCGTCTGTATCTCTCCCCCCCTCCCCCCCCCCCCCCCCCTCTCTCTCTCTCTCATACACTTACAGGCACTTCGTTGCAGAATGAGAGCGTGGCATTTATTTAGCTAAAAAGGGCTTTGCCGCCAAAAGGCATATGCCTAGTTTCCAATCTGTCAGCGGTGAACACCATTAAAAATTTGACTTCATTATACATTCCACAGTGGATGGTACTCTGAGGGGTCGCACAGATTCCGATCAAGTGGACGAGCATGTGTTCTCCTTTACATTGTCTGTCTGT
Source organism: Schistocerca gregaria (assembly GCF_023897955.1). Classification (NCBI taxonomy): domain Eukaryota; kingdom Metazoa; phylum Arthropoda; class Insecta; order Orthoptera; family Acrididae; genus Schistocerca; species Schistocerca gregaria. The sequence goes on along the minus strand of NC_064925.1, from coordinate 413,584,023 downwards.
GTATCTACATTATCTGCCCACTTTGGTACAAAAGTACATTCACAGTGTAGGTAGCTCTGTGAAGTTGGTAACTGAGTAGTGAATGATGCGAAGTGAAGGCGACCAAACATGGGTTGGACGTCGGCAGCTGAGCACGTACGAGCAACGAAATCAAACGCGAAACAGATTGTAAACTTCAGAATGCAACATGGGGGCTGGACAGAGTAAAATGAAATCCATCTGCTACAAAGGAAAATAATATTCTGTGTCTGTTCGCGCACATCACATTTTGTTCCAGTAGAATCTAAGCACAAGAAACGTGTTTCGGCTGTAAATGTTTTGACAATTTTCAAGCAATCAGGGCTTTCGTGAAATCTTTTATGTTTGCAGGAAGCTATGGAAAATATTCTAAGGATAATTTGTTTAGAATGTGTTTTAGGAAGCGCATCGGTGACGTTGATGTGTGTTCCTGAAGTTTTGTTACAAGGAAATGTTGCACATACGTAAGGGAATTAAGGACTCCACTATTCATCTGTTGTGTGGCACTGGAAATGAGTTACCGTTTATTGCTTCTAACCTCTAAATAAGTATGTTTGGATTTTGAATGTTGTTAGTTACATTAATTGTTCACTACTGTATAGTTAATATCTGTGATTACGTGTCACAGATTTTTACGTTTTTCGACCTTATGTTCAAAAGTATTCTCTACTGACTGATTATGTCTGACCTCTGGATGCACGAATAATATTCGAAATTACCATTAATATGGCTCAAATATTTGGCTGCCGTTAGTAGTAAATTTACCCCTCTTTGTCCCTCGTTTACGAATATCTGATATACGTAACTGACCTACGAATAGTGTGGAAATCCTCACGTCTCCGAGAAATTCGTATCATCACACAATATTTCACGTTCTAAACATACAAACTAGTGTACATGTTCTTTAATAAGGACCTTAATGCTCTCAGGTTACGCAATATATATTGCCACATGCGCATTACGATTTTGTTTCGAAACGCAGCTGAACCTTCTGCACGTCTGTCATTGTAATAAATGTGTCGTCTTTTAGTATTATAGTTGCCTCTAGAAATCATTGCATCTTACTTCACAGTTTCTTTCGGCGATCGTCGTATTCTGACTACATCTTAATTTTATCCAGGCTTTTAGAAAGGGTCATCTGCACATCGCAGCGTACCATAGATGCACTCAGGGCGTCGGTTTATAAATGTCAAAATTTCGTGTTAAGTGTCTGATGCAAACATATTTCGCTGAGCTGCTTTCCCAATGTTATTCAAACTTGAAAAGATGTGAATATTCGGATATGTTCGCATTCATAAGTAGTAGCCACTATCATTTCACAGTACATTAAAGTATGATTTCAGGTACTCCTGTGGCTAAAGGACACGTTGTAATCATCGAGGAAATAATTATATGATATGTGCAAGTCAGCTGCTTGTTTTTAAACCAAATTTATTACACAGTTCTCCAGGCACAAACGGGTAGGTGATCGAAAAATTATCGGCTTCTGCCAGCATATTAAGCTCATTTTGGGATATTTTCAATATTCTCAACATTTCTCGGCTCTGTCAGCATCTGTATAAACATTTATGTTAAATTAACAACAACCTCAGATGCAATGTTTACCTAGATTTACCTTGGTTTCAGTTGGGATAACCCAATCTTCTTCAGAATAAAAGGAACTACGATTCGTCCGTAATGGACAACGTCAAAAACTAAAAACTATAATATAGTAATACATCGTCATACTGCAATAACTTATCCGTTGTTTCCGTACTATAACGATGTATTACTATTTATAGTTTTTAGTTCTTGACGTTGTCCGTTATGGACAAGTCGTAGTTCCTTTTATTATGAAGAAGGTTGGGTTATCCCAACTAAAGTCTAGGTAATCATTGCAATGTAGGTTGTTATTAATTAGAAATCAATATTTTCAGTAAATGCTATTCCTTTACCTCGCTTAATAGGCAACGAAAAATTTGAGGGTGTAAGTTTAAAGCTGAAACTAACGTGGTCATCAAGGAATTTCATAGCTTATAAGATATGCACTTCTGAACTGCAGTTGATTTGGGAATTTGTGGGCTTGGCAGATCAGACACATATTATACGTATGGTCAGTAAACTGTCTGGATGCAGTCGGAAGTAATCGTCGCTATTTGACGTAGGTCCCAGAGGAATTTATGAACAATGAAATGTCAGACAACATTATGTGGACAGTTGCATAGCAACTTTGCGATTTTGAATCGTGTTGCGTAAACATATTGACTGTGCTTACGTGATTTTCGTAGTGCTGTTCTTTGTGCTCTAGAGCTCCTTTTCGGTGAGACAAGTTCATTAATTGAGCTTGTCGAGAAAGGTCTTCCGCCGAAAAAACTTACAAATCCAGCGTTGGATTGACGCAATACGGAACCGTATGTGATTAGTCAACATCTTCTCTCGGTCATCTCTTATCCCCGCTAACCTTATTTGCTGTACATGTTACTGTCATCTACTGCTGCTGAACGCTGTAGCTCACGCCTCAGATCACTTTTATTTGGTTTTACTTTGGATGTGTAATCACACCAGCTACATTCTAACGAGAAAGACAAAAGAAATTCTTCCCAATGCGACTTGAGATTCAATTCACGAGAGTACTTTGACTAAATCGTGGCCATGATTTCGGTAAGTCATGTAGCCTGCGGAGTTCTTTACATTCTTTAAATTCCGGAATTTTTTTATTTTCATTTTCGAGATGATTTATTGACTTTGTGCCGACATTATTCTGCACCGTATTAGCATACTGAATCATGGTATATCTTAAATCTTGTATTTATTATCAAGATTGTGTGTATTGGTCACAGCCCAGCCAACGAAGAACAGATAGGACGAATAAAGAAAAAAAATTGTTGTAGTTGATAATTTAACCTTAGGACTAGGGACTGACATGAATATTATACTAATGGTCTAGACAGGCGGACTGCTTTGAGAAAAAGTGCAATCTAGTGTTCAGTTAAGCTGCATTATAATTTCGTAAGAAAATTGTCCTGTTCAATTCTCTGGAGAAGAAATATTCTTAGTGTTGCAGCGGTTAAAAAAGTCGTAGATTATTGAAAATAATAATTGGCGTTTTAAAATTAATGTTTATTGTTAAACGGAGGGGATAAAGGAACTTATTAAATGGATGTCGCTTGTCAAAGTGCAATATAACGTTGTTAAGGGATAAATTACGTTCTGGTACTGTAACAGGGTGGAGGAGTGTGGGCGGATGCTACACACGTGAGGGAACGGAGGCCGCTGGCATGTCGTCAAACTCCTCCATCTTCGTTAGTCTGCATACTGAAGCGCGGCCAGTCGTTTCTCCATTCTCTCTCTACCCTACTATGTCACGAGTCATTACACCAAAAGCCGCCACTTTTAACGATGGTTGTATTAGGTCACTTGCTGGCTGTCTATGTGTATCTCTCTCTACAGTTACAGTTACAGTGTACCAAGCTCATAGGTGGCGTTGTGAAGCTGGTAACCGAGTGGTCAATGAAGCAAAGCGAAGACGACCAAACATCTGTCGGACGTCAGTAGCCAAGTGGTAAAGAGCAACGGAAACAAAAACGAAAAACACTGCAACCTTCACAATGCAACGTAAGGGGAGGAGAGGTTCAAAAAGTCCCAACTGCTACCAAATTACATGGAAGTAAAATGATGTTCATTGTCAGCTGGCGCACATCACGTTCTGTTCCAGTAGAAATCGTGTATAAGAAACGTGTTGCTGTTATAGAAGTTTTGCCCATTTTGAAGAAATCAGGATTTACCTGAGATCTTTTAGGTTTGGTGGAAACTGTGGATAATTTGTTACAGAAAGTTTTTAGACGTGCTTATGGACTCGGTGTGTCTTTCTTATTGTTTTACTGCAAGAATATGGTGTAGATATGTAAGGGAATTGCTTAAGGTGTCTACTATTTACATGTCGCGTTGCAGCGGAAAGGAGTTGGGGTTTACTGCTTCTTACCACTAAATACGTATTTTTTGATTCTGGTTGCTGATAATTACATTACATACGGGTACTCTTGTATGGATAATATCTTGTGATTTCGCATCCACTAATTTATAGGTTTTCTATCATCATGTCAAAAGTATGCACCATTTATTGTTTAAGTCTTACTTTTGGGTGCATGAATAGTATTCGACATTTCCGTTAATTTGTATCGAAGATCTCCCTCGTGTTATTAGTAACTCTGCACCCAGTTTCAGCAAATTTCATGAACGTAACTGACCTAGGAACTGGCTGCACTGCCTCACGTCTGTAACACTTTCGTGCCATCACGTTGTAAGTGTTCAAACATGTGTGTACATGTTCTTTAATAAGGGCCTTAATTCTCTTAGGGAACCATTATTTACTACAGTATGCGCATTTTGATTCTGTTCCGGAACAAAGCTTCGCCTTCTGCATGCATTCCTCCATAATTAATTCACCGTCGTTTTGAATGTGTCTTCCTTGCAAACTACGGTGGCCCCTTGACACCATCGCTTTCGTTTTTTAGTTTCTTTCGACGCTTACTCCATTCCGTCCTAATTTTATTCAAGGTCTAAAGGGACGTATCTACATATCCTGACGACCCACAGACCAACTCAGTGCGTCGGTTTATAAATCTCAGAAGTTCTTGGGAAATATCTGATGCAATCGTATTTCGTACAACTATTAGTTCAGTGTTACAGAAACTTCACAAGACGTGACTGTTTCGTATCTGTTCATATTCACAAGTAGTTACCACTCGTATTTCACCGCATATTGAAAAAAATTATCTAAGGTATCGGTCTGTCAAAAATATATGTTGTAGTCGTGTAGGTCGACGTCTTGCTTTGAAAGCAAATTTATTACACAATTCTGTAGTCATCTGCGGGTACTGCGTGCGGCTACACTCAATTATAAAGACTTCTATCAGCACATTAGCTTCGATTTCGGAAATTTTCAAATACACATTATTCTTTTATCTTGCTTAGTAGGGAAATAATGAATCTGATTTTAAAATGTTTAATTCGATACTAACATTATCATTGATGAAGGTTACGAATACAGATAAGCCACGTATTACCAATGGCTAGTAAAGCGCTGCGGTACAGTGAGGAGCTATCTAAGTTTTTTAGTGTGGGTCTTAGACAATTTTTTCAAAAATGAAATATCGCACAACACGAGGGGGTCGATGAGAGGCAACATTGCGATGGCATATCGTGTGGCATAAACATATTGTATGTGCTTGTGTGATTTTCGTAGTGCTATTTTTCGTACTGTAGTGCTTCTTCTTGGTGAGAAAAGGACATTGACTGAATATTTGAACTGTTTTTTGAGGACCGTCTTTAGATAGGGAAACGTAACAAGATAGCGTTTGGTGGGACACTATACGAAACAGTAAGTGACGAGCCAACATCTCGTTTCCGTCATCTCTTATCCGCAATATCATCATTTGCTGTTGACGTCGAGTGTAAACTAATGCTGCTAATCGCTGTGATCTCAAATTTGAAATCGTTCGTATCCACCTTTATTCAGATGTTTATTCGAGCAGGTGTGTTTTACCGAAGGAAACGATCCATTCCGGTGATCAGATTTGATATTCATACTTCGAGAGTAGTTTCACAGTATTGTCGGGCATGGTTTCGGTAATTGATGTACCCCTGGAATTTTTTGCATTCGGTGAATGCCGATAGTTTTTTGTTTCCATTATCAAGTGAATTTAGTGGCTAGCTAGCGACGTTGTTTTAGGACATATTAGAATACTACATCATGTTACGTACTGCATATAGTGTAGACCATAAAGGTTCTTTATTTTGTTCAGCGTGATTCACCAGCAGCAAATATATGTACACAATTAATTTTTGCTGGTCTGCAACATGGGTGTATCCTGCGAGAAGAAGATGCGGCAGCTTTGCCTCCCTATGAACTAACTGATACCTTGTATCGCCAGCGAGACAGAAAAAAAAGTCAGAATAAGTTTGAAGAAATGCATCACAGTTATTGGGTGCTGTGAAGTGGCATGAATCGTGAAGTCTGTCATTCTACAAACTAATATGAGTTGCCTACATCTCGTCCCCATGGCCCTATTTTTGCAGACGTTCTACATACACATCTGCTCTGTAGTGTAAATAAATGATATTTCATTGTTGTGTATAAGCAGCAAACGAAGAAACAAGAATCTTGTTCATGTAATGGTTACTTCCTCGTCCAGTCGGTTTAGCTGTTGGTGAATCTTACAGCTAGTATGATCGCGGTCCATGAGAATTATTTGTCCTGGCTCTCCGTCCACAGGCAGCGTTGAACATCACTGATGCTCCCGATTCCGCTGAGGCTAGCAGACACAAGTGGTCAGTCGCGAAAAGTTGCGGAACCACGAACCCCTCAATAGATGTCCAACACAATTCGGATGATACGTCAGGAACAAAAGAGTTTCACGTGCCTCGACATACGACATGGGAGGTTCGCCAGTAGCTATTTAGCATTTTATTTAACAGCGAGTACAGTTGCATGCGCTTTTTTGCTTTAGAAGAGAACTATCCTGTCTTGACAGTATATTTTAGGGTAAGGCAACGGTTAAAGAAGATGAAAGAATTTAATTAGAGATGCTATAATGTTCGTAGATTATGAAAATGCTTTTGAGAAATACAATAGACGAGTGATACGTTACATCCTGCAAACAAAGGTTACCCGGTTCGTCTAATCAACTCTTTTGAAGCTGTTACAAATGGCCAAAAATAAACAACAATAAAACAGAATTAGACAAGTATGTAACTTGTCTCCAACTCTTTTCAACTTCTACGTGGGTGACCTAGTCAATGCTTGGAAAGGCATCAGCTACGGCATAAAGTTCCACAGGGAGAAATGTTTTAACATTCTGCTATAAGCAAATGCACAAATGACGAGAGTTCATTAATGAAATTAAAAACGTGAATCTGGTAATAGTGCATTATAAATGTAGAGATTAAGAATAAATTAGTAGTTGATTTAATGTGTAAAAAAACAGACCTTAACAGCAAAAGATGGCGGGGGTATGTTTCAGTACTGTTTATCTTAGCCTGCTGTAGTAAGTTGACAGCAATCCAGTTTCCAGTGATGCTGAAGTCGACTGTTAAGCACTGATTAGTAATCTCAGCTTGGGCTTTCTGGGGCAGGGATTCTGAGGGTATTAGATTAGGAAATGGCACACTTAAAGTAGTAAAGAAGTTTTGCTATTTGGGGAGCAAAATAACTGATGATGGTCGAAGTAGAGAGGATATAAAATGTAGACTGGCAACGGCAAGGAAAGCGTTTCTGAAGAAGAGAAATTTGTTAACATCGAATATAGATTTAAGTGTCAGGAAGTCCTTCCTGAAAGTATTTGTATGTAGTGTAGCCATGTATAGAAGTGAAACATTGACTACAACTAGTTTGGACAAGAAGAGAATAGAAGCTTTCGAAATGTGGTGCTACAGAAGTATGCTGAAGATAAGGTGGATAGATCACGTAACTAATGAGGAGGTTTTGAATAGGATTGGGGAGGAGAGAAGTTTGTGTCACAACTTGCCTAGAAGAAGGGATTGGTTGGTAGGACGTGTTCTGTGGCATCAAGGGATCACAAATTTAGCATTGGAGGGCAGCGTGGAGGTTAAAAAGTCGTAGAGGGAGACAGAGAGATGAAATCACCAAGCAGATTCAGATGGATGTAGGTTGCAGTAGGTACTGGGAGATGAGGAAGCTTACACAGGATAGAGTTGCATGGAGAGATGCATCAAACCAGTCTCCGGGTGAAGGCAACAACAACAACATCATACTTGCCAAGTTCCTTGTCGCAGTGGTTCCTGTCAGATCCCCGAAGTTTACTGCTGTCGAGCTGGTCTAACACTTGGATCGGTGGCCACCCGGTATGCAGAGCGCAGTTGGCAAACGGGGTGCACTCAGCCCTTGTGAGGCAAGCTGAGGAGATACTTGATTGAGAAGCAGCGGCTCGCCGGCCAGAGTGGTCGAGTGGTTCTAGGCGTTAGAGTCTGCAAGCGCAAGACCGCCACGGTCGCAACTTCGAATCCTGCCTCGGGCATGGCCGTGTGTGATGTCCGTAGTTTAGTTAGGTTTAAGTAGTTTTAAGTTCTAGGGGACTGATAACCTCATAAGTTAAGTCCCATAGTGCTCAGTGCCACTTGAACAAAGCAGCGACTCCGGTCTAGTAAACTGTCATACGTCCGAGAGAGCGGTGTGCTGACCACATGCCCCTCCATATCCGCTTCTAGCGACGCCTGTCGGCTGAGTATGACATGGCGGCCGGTCGGTAACTTGGTGCTTCCTGGCCTGTTCGGATGGAGTTTAGTTTTTAGACTCCTATACTTGAGTTGAGACGCGTTTATCAACTTACTGAGGATCTGCATGTTGCGTTGAGCTCGATTCATGGTTTCTTAGGATTTACCTTTAACATTACATCACCAGAAAAGCACCACTTTCAAGCACTTTCCTGTTAGATCGCTTCCTTGTCTGTCAACCTCTTCGGTACAGGTTCCACAATTGATTCTACATCAACTTAAAGGTGACGTAGAGTTTTGAAACTTCCAGCATTGTTCAGACATACCTGGTAAAGCAATATTAGATCACTATCTTGTCTGGCGTGTGGCGGAGGGTACTTTATATACCACTGCCATCTGCCAATTTTTCTGACCCAGTCGCGAATGGCCCGAGGGAATGGTAGGTGGTAATCCACCGTGGGAGGTCAGATGTATCCACATTTTTTCCCACACGGTCATATCCTTAGGTAAACGTAGGAGAAAGCAACAGGTTTTGCAAGTAAGGTGAACATAAACTACAATAATCCCGAAATATATCATAGACTCCGTTTTAATCTCACCAAAATGTAATTTTAACTCTTTTAAAGCCATATAGAGTGCAAATAACTCAATGCTACCTCACGCAACTATTCCTTCTAGTCGATAGATCAAGCTATCCGATACATGCTTTACATTCGTCCGTTTGCCACAAGTACCTTGTACTCTTTTGGCGCAATTTATGGGCAAATTGGTGGTAGACTCTTTGCATGTGGAAGTGGCTTTAAAATGGCAGGGCAAAGAATTTGTGGAAATTTGTACAGAGAGCCAAATAAGTAGGGCAACAGTAACTAGTGAGAACCGTTGTTTGTGAAGAACAGTGAAGAACGTGAAGAACAGAGAAAGAAACGGAAAAGAAAAAGGAAAACGTACAGCGTTGGCAACTATAAAGCTGTGTTCTGTCCCATGAAATCATGCGTACTGTTCGTACATTGTTCTAAAATGCAATGCGAACCCCCCCCCCCCCCCCACTCTATACATCACGTATCATAATACTAGTTCGAAAACTGTGTACCTGTTTTAATTGGAACTGTAAGTCCCCACAACCCGACAAGGCTTCAATCATCGATTTGGTTCTTAGAACATGTTCGGTGTACATGTATTATTGTACTAACTGAAACCGTTACTTTGGTCAGAATTTAAAAATCATTCATGAGCTAATATTTAAATTTCCTAAAAACACTCCATTATCAGACATTTCGACGTTTCTGTAGGTTCCATCTACTAGAATACTGATTAGTAAAATATCTTCGTAGAGACCTCTCCCTGTTCTCATTCCAATCTTTCTGACCATCCAACAGTCAATAATGGACACGCTGTAATTCCGTGTGATCAGTACGTGACGTGATATCTATTTTTTTCTTCGCAGATGTTCCGGAGGCTTTTGGGCGTGTTCTGCCTCCGGTCTCGGCGGGAGGCAGAGGAAGACTTTTACGGAGACCTGATAGACGTCGATTTAATTGGAAAGCCAGAGGTGAGGACCACCGAGATTTATTGGAAAAACAGTAATGACTCTTAAGTGCACCCACGTTTACTAAGATAATTACTTGAGACCTCTGATTACTGTAAGACCTTCTGGATTTAGTAAATCTATCTTAGCTACTCTTAGTTGTAAATAGGTCATCATAGAATAACAACTATTCCTTTGTGCCTTCGTTAAACTTGCTTGTAGCGCTAATAAAACGAAATATCCTTCGGCTTTCTATACGAGTACATCCGTTTCATAGGAACTCTGTTGCCACTGGCCCGCTCAAAATTGTACTTTGTACAAGAAGAATGTACTTTAAATAAAAAAGGAGGTTACGCAGGGCATTAATAGTCAGAAATCACTTTAAGTTTCTGAGATTTAATATTAGATGGAACTATACGAAATCACAAGAGCTGCACAAGAATTTACGGAATGTGGAGAAATGTATTCATAAACTGGTTTCTGTTGGTTCCAAAATCGGTAACAACGTAGTTTACACTACGTGCAACTCCTGCTAGTACAGCATTTATCACTATTGAAGATTCACTCTAACTTCTGATAAAATTAATGCAAGAACTGTATCAGATCTCACTTGTGCATGATGATGATTCGTTAACTGATACTTGGACCAACTGAGTAGGCGATGATTTTAGGATCGGCTTAGCCACTTGCAGGTTTCCAAGTCGACCGTTGTAACTGAATGTGCGTACACATCCTCGGAGAATATCTGTCGCAGTCGGAGACGAAATGTCATTAGAGAGGTTTGTACACCGACCAGGGCTATCAGCACGGATGATTTAAGCGAAGATAATTTAAAAGCAGTTTGCTTCAATCCCTATTCTAAATACAACATATTAACGATCCAGACCCAAGGTAAAATACTGTCGTATTGTTACCATATGACCGTCTGGAAAACAATCCAAGTATGTGCTACCAAAGCTAAGACCTTTCTGTCTAACTGATAAATGTTGCAAGGCGGTTGAATTTAATACACTAACAGGAGAGTAATTTAACTTATGGTGCGAGTAAACGCCCACAAAATATTAGATGTTACATAAAAGATAGAAAATAAAACTGGAAATCAACAAATGGATGAATTGTGACCTTGGAAACAAATCTCCCACAGAGGATGAGCGCCGCGCGTTGGCGGCTGCGCTCGGACGTGGACGAGTTGGTTCTGCTGGCAGCGCAGGCGGAGGAGTCCCGGCCACCGCCTGCTGCCATTGATGTAGCCTGGGGCAAAGTCATCGGGAAGGTAAGGCGGCACTAAAGTCACAACTTCATTGATAACTCGCTGCTAAGGGTTAAGTTAGATTACATACAACATACCATTTTCTCAGACCAATATAAAGTGGCACAAGTATAGTTAATACTGGAAGGTAATAATTATGATCCTTGTCACCGTTAATGATTTCCCCTGAAGAGTCTTCCCTTTCTTTCGATCACACACAATAATAGACAGAAGTTCTCTCTTAATGTACACTTTGTCCATACGAGTCACACTATACAATTATTGGTACTGTAGTTGCGTAAAGGAAGTCTTATGAATTTTAAAGGGAAGAATTGCTTTTGTGTGCAGGTGAACGATGGCTGGATGGTTGTTACGACTGCCGAGATCCATGAGCCGCCTGTGGTGGAGTGTGACGAGGACATCCCGCCGATCCCTCGCCGCCGGAGAGGGTGTCGGAGGTGCTGGGCGGAGAGAGTCGGGGAGAAGACCGTTGTGCTCCCACCTGGGGGCCGGGCACACCGCCTGACTACCCACTAAACGTATTCCTGACGAGGACATCCCACCAGTTCCTCCTCGTCAGTGTGGGTGTTGGAGGTGCTGGGTGAAAAAAAGTCAGTGCAAGAACTGTTGTGCGGGTACAATATGGACAGGGATAATGACTCACTAACCAATAGACATGTTCGTGAGGAACTGATTACATTGGATATCCCAACAATGCCTCAACGTTGGGGATGTGTTAGAGATACTGGCCAGAGAATGTCACGGCTAAGAGTCTTGGGTGACTGCTAATTGGGTGGTGACAACAGCTTTTATACAAGCCAGTGAACATATTCATGAGGAACTTAGAACAGTGTATGAGGAGGGCAAATCACCGATGCCTCATTATTGGACAGGGTGTTCGTGCTGCTGGATGGAGAATGTCATGACTGGGACTCTTGCATAACTGCAAAGTGGATTGGGATATCGGCTCACTAGCCAGTGAACATATTCATGTGGAACCAAGTACACTGGCTCAGAAGGACATCCCATTGATGCCATGTCATCAGTGACAGTGCTGGTGGTTCGGGCAGATAAAATCAAGGCTAAATCTCTTGTTTGTCTGAAAAGTGAATGGGGACACCGACTCACAATATTTAAAGTGAATGTATTATTAAATGAATTGATAAAATGAAACTTTAAAAACATCCATGTAAAAGAATGTTAATGAAGGTTTAATATCATTGAACTCCATTTAAACAAGTAATGAAATAAAATTAATAATATCTATCAAAGATGTACGATTATTTCTCTCTCTTTACATGCATGACTGCATTTAGACAAATATTTGAGAATGTTATCTTTTTTGATGCCCATCACCCACAGAAATATTATACACAGACTGCCATAACTTTCAGTACATAGATTATCCTTCTTCATCATTACAAATGACACATAATAGTGAGTTCATTTGGCTTACGACCAACTAACAAACAAATTACACACGTAGTGCATTTTACCTGTCTGCATTGCTGCATAATGCAGTTGTATTTTTACCTAACGGAAATGAAACAGCCACATAACATTATAACATAGCTGTGAGTGAAAGCGCGTCATTCGCTTGAATGAAAAGAAGTGAAAACAGAGGACGATCAAACTGAACATCGATTGAAACTTGCGAGGAACTAAAGCGGGCAACGATTTGCTTAAAACTCCATTGCTCTCCTCTCAACTGCAGGGATTTGATACTTCACACCAATAAAATTTTTATTCCATACAAGTATCTAAGATAGTTTCTGATATTACAGGGTGCCTAAGGGTTACAGGAGTCACAGTTTTTAATCAATCATCAGTAAATGTAGTTTCTGGTTTGGAAGTGTCGAGCGCAACTTCCAGTGTTACTCAAGACTACTGAACATTTAATAAGGACAATATTCACACACACCATATTCTATCACGAGAAGAGTTGACGTACACAGAAACGATCCTACAGACACATAAGTAACACCACTTCACTACGTGGCGTAATTTAATTTGTGTATGTAGATGAATTAATAAATACACACAAAGTATAAGCTAATTATGTACAGAAAAAATATTAATGTATTAGGAGTATCCCAAGGCCACCGGCCTTATCATTATGCTTAACTGCTCAACTTTACTGTTTGCACAGCATGGATACAAATGTTGCGAGTGGGCCAGACAACAATGAAGAGCATTCGCCGGTGACAACACCAACGCTATTTTATTCAGTTGAACATTAACACAAATTCTTCTCCGCTTACTCTTACGAAAAAACTAAAATTTTACCAAATTCTTAACAAGAAAATGTTTCCCATATTAGCTAAACCTGTCTTTTGTTTATAATACTTTGGCAGTGATCGAAAATAACCTTTTTTTGTAGACTTGAAAATTCGTTGAAGCTACTAAAATTCACCGTAAACTAGAAGTAAACACACAACAAATGTGTTACGCCCGTCGGTGACGTATGTTTAGAATAAGACGAAGCTATATGAATAAAATTGAGACCTCGCTTATGCGGTGATAATGGAACAGACAGCATCGGTGGTGCAGCGCTGCCATCCACGACCGTACTGTTAGGTGGTCAGATCCCATATAAGGTGAACTACAACAGACGTAAAACTAATCTTAAGAACTTATAACAGTGCACTCCATTTACAGCACAGTAAGGACAAATTCTGGTACATAACAAATTGTAAGGCAAAATAAATTGATAAAACCATATGCCCAATGACTACACACGATTATAAGCAAACTATCTGCAGGCGCAACTCAGAATTGCAATGGGTTATACAGTCCTCTGCAACACCAAAATTACAGTAACACCAGAATTACAGTAAAAGGCGAGAAGACAAGTCATCAACGCTCCAAAATTATTTTACCATATGAATGAACATAATGACGGCCTTGAAAATAGTAGCTTTTTTAAAAATGAGTCTCCATATTTTTATTGGGAGACCAAACAAACTTTAAATGCCCAAAAAAGATGTACTAAAGCTGGTCCGGAATAACTTCAATGAAAAGGGTAGCTATCCTTAAGATAAACTGCACTGCTTTTAAATAGGAGACACGACAGAATTTCAATCTCCAGAAGTTTTTCGTCAGCAGTTGGCGATAATAACTTAAATGAAAAGAGCAGGACTTATTAAAAAATCTTCACCAATGAAATGAGCATCAGTTATTTTGGAATGAATCGCGACAGGCAACAAGTACAGCGATACAGTTGAGGGGAACCTGGCTGAACTACCACTATGCTAGGGAGAAAAGCACGAAGTTTATCTTAACAAGCTCACTGAAATACATCACGAATTAATAGGGACGAGCACAGAAGGTATCATCAAACTTGGATTATTCAAATTCATGGAGTTTACTATCACCCCAAAAGTGGCCAAAACGACGTCCTTGTACAGGACAGGACCCTAGCCGCCGATAAAGAGTTTAATACGTCAGGGCCGAAAGGCGGTAGATGAATTACCTCAAGTGGAGAAATTTTGTGAGTGTTGGAACGTTGTGAGGAATTTGCGAATGCATTAACGTTCCACAACAGTGATACTTCAGTTGACGTATTTGTTGACTATTGGTTTGTTCTGTAAGAGTGTGGCTGATGTAGTAGAGATTCCGTTAATGTTGGATGACTTAGAGAGGCAGGTTTTGTGATAAAGTTAATGGTCACGAGTTAGGGCCGAACTGGCGGTTTTCTGACGTGATGACTAATAAACTCGGTGTCACCACCAGGATTCAGTATAACATCGGTTTGATGGACGATATTCTGGTTTGCTAACGTCCATAACGGTTGCGCCACCCAAAATGAAAATTTTGTGACAGCTGATTAATGAGAGGCATCGAGTCGGCGTGATACGGGTTTTCACCTCTCCGTATGCGTCGCCCATGTTTCAGGCACCGAAGGGTCAAGCCGGTAGTTAGCGATCGGTAGTTGATTATACAATTCCTAACCAAAAAGCCGTCTTAAAATCTGTACCGCTCCCGGACTTCCGTACCTGTTCTATTTCCTTTGCATGGGGCACAGTATACTACCGTCCTGAATTTGAACAAGGCGTTCCAGAAGATTTCTCTCATTGAGGACTGTAAACGTGCTACAGGTTTTTACACCGTTTGGAAGCTGTACCAGTTCGGTAGTGTTCCTTTCAGTTTATACACCGAAGCGGCAGTACTATCATTTCTCTTAGACTCTGTTTTGGGTGACGCGTGATTCAAATCAGTGTGCAGCAAAGTCCTTATTAGCCTGCAGGAAGTGGGTTTGACCGTTAAACCATCCATGGTAAATCTGGAACTAAGGGAGCTTCCCTTTTTAGGACCTTGGTCTCAGCTAGTGTTGTTAAAATAGATCAGAGAAAGAGACAAGATCTTTAGAGAAAAAGGAAATACCTCTCTTTATCCGTATCTCACATTTTTTTATAAACTTAGTTTCGAATTTTGTCCAATTTGCAGCCACAGTAAATGGCTTGAGGAAGAAAGGGTTGAGTCTCCAGATGGGGGAAACGCAGTACGCGGTCTTTGAGACAACCAACCGATCATTCCAACCGCCAATGACCATTGCCTGAGCAAACTCGAGCAGACTGCCGGTCTAACGCGCAGACTCAGATGCAGCAAATAATCAACGGCCGGGCGACCACTCGCTGAGTTCTCTTACTGCCTAACAAATGCGGACGAGAGACTGACCCAGACTGACCGAATGGCGAGCTCATAGCGCCCCTTAAATTCACGTGAAGAGGCAACCTTTCCCCTTTCCCACCAGAGGGAGACACCAAAGCTGCGATTGCCACAGCGGCGCCACCGCCACCACAAACGGAGGGCGACTGTTTCACGCTACGCGCTGCAGCGCGCTCTTTAAAACAGCAATTTTTACCACGGCTCAGAGTGACAGATCCTTTAAGATCTGTTTACCAGAGTAACTAGTGTTGCCCATTTTTAAGTATTTTGACACCCCTCTTATTGCCGGTCATTTGGAAGTGAATAAAACGGTTATGAAAGCTAAACATTATCTTTCTTGTCCACAACGAATAAAGATGTACGTAAATTAGTGGGTAAGTGTGAAGATTGCAAATGCGCCAAGCCCAAAAACAGTTCTACAGAAGGCTTACTTCAGTCCACGCGAGGAAGTGATCCCATGGACAAAATGTTCATTGATTATGTCGCATCAGTCCCACGGCAAAGGGATGGGAACCGTTATGGTATTGTAGTGGTGGACTCCATGTTTATTTTTTGGGTCATCAGGTTTTTCACTAGTTTGATTCGGCCTGCCACAAATTCCACTCGTGTGCTAACCTCTTCATCTCAGAGAGTACATCCAGCCAAAGTCTTCCGTTATTTGCTGGATGTATTATAATCTCTGTCTTCCCCTACAGCTCCGTGTAGTACTATGGAAGCATTTCTTTGATATCTTAACAGATGCCCTATCATCCCTTCTCTTCCCCTTGTTAATGTTTTCCACGTACTTTGTTCCTTGCCGATTCTGCGTAGAACCTTCTCATTCCTTACCTGAGAAATTCATATAATTATCAACATTCGTCTGTACCACCACATCTCAGATGCTTCGATTCTATTCTGCTGTGATTTTCCGTAGTCCATGTATCAGTGCCATACAATTCTGTGCTCCATACGTACAGTTTCAGAAATTTCTACATCAAACTAAGGCCTATGTTTGACTTCTCTTGGCCAGGAATGCCATTTTTTCCATTGCTAGTCTGTTTTTGACGTCCTTGCTCCGTTCATCATTGGTTATTTTTCTGCCTAGATAGCAGAATTTCTTAGCTTCATCTACTTCGTGAGCATCAACGTTGATGTTATGTTTCTCGCTGTTATCATTTCTGCTACCTCTCATCGCTTTCGTCTTTTCTTGGATATACTCTCTGTTCAGATCCTGTACTCAATAGATAGTTCATACCGTTTAGCATATCATGCAATCCTTCTTTACTTTCAATCAGGATAGCAATGTCATAAACGAATCGTATCACAGAATTTTAACTCCACTCCTGAAGATTTCCTTTATTTCCATCATTGCTTCTTCGATGTACAGATTGAACAGTAGGGCGGAAAGTCTACGTCCCTGCCTTACACCCTTTTTATTCCGGCCGCTTCGCTCACAGTCACCCACTCTTATTATCCCCTCTGGGCTTTTGTACATATAAAATATTACCCGTCTCTCTCTATAGCTTACCCCTATTTTTCTTTAGTCTTGCTTCTATTATCAACTGTAGTCTCAGAATTGCCTCACTGGTGGTTTTACCTTTTCTAAAGCTAAACTGATCGTCATCTAATACATCCCACAATTTTCTTTTCATTTCTTCTGTATATATAAGTCTAGTCACCAACTCGGGTGCGTGACCTGTAAAGCTGACTGTGCGATAATTCTGGTTCCTCTCTGCTCTTGCACTCTTCGGAGTTGTGTGAATCATATTTTTCCGAAAATCAGGTCGTATGTCACGAGACTCTACTAAACACCCATGACTTACAGATACCCTTCAAAATCATGTCTGAGTTACGGAGGCTCGGATAGATCTCTCAATCGCGATAGTCATGCGGAATCTTCGACGGTTTTCTGTGCCAGGCCTCTTGACAAGCATTTGGTGAGGCAACTGCAGATTGTTAGGGAAAGCGGAAACACCGGCTGAAGGCTCGCGCGCGGCCTATCGCCTTTCAGTCGTGACATATTGAACTTCATCAATCCGAGAGTGGTATTTTGGTCAGAGCAACGGTTCTTGTATAGATCAAGTCTACATCCGTAGAGATAGAGTTTAATATGTTTTAACTGAACGCACTCACTTTTCATTGTAATTTGAGAAACTTGCAGCTTGATATCTTTGCCCGTGACGATATTGTGTAGCAAGGGGCTGAGAGGGTTGAGCATCTGGATATTCTAGCTTGGACCCACAAAGCGAGAGACCAACTTAGAAAATTTGGCTACTTCACCCTAGCCTTGGCCACAAAATTGGAAATAAAATCATGAACACCAACCCTCACCCTGCATACATGGTGACCCTTATTATAGCACTGTGCCTACCTCCAATGTGTGAGCCCAGTATTCTTTCTCCTTGTTTTCCGTTGCTGCTGTATGACCTCAGAAGTGACTTTGCCCGGTGAAAGATCGTTCAAATAGCGTAATGTAGACAGTGGAGAATTCAGAGGGTATCTCCACGTCAAGTAGAGGGATGTTGCCTTACGTATCTCGTGAAGACCCGTATCAAAGGCTGAGTTGAACCTTGGAATAGAAAAAGTCCACTAGTGCTGAGATTCTGTGTCATACATGATCAGTGCAGTTTTTAAATTACTGTTCATTGTTTCGACAATAGAACGCCGAGGGCAGTACGGTAGGGTGATGAACAGAAACGCTTAAATTGGCTGGACAGAAAGGTTCAGTACTGTCACCAACCATAGTCTGAAGGAGGGCAAAAAGTGGAGAATAGTCTAGACAACTGGCGTATGGTGAAGGCAGTAGTCATTCGACTGCATGGAACCAACTTTATACACCAGGTAATAGTGTCCCTGTAGTCTAGGTGTAACGCGATTGTGTAGTAATCGAAACGTTCTCGACTCCCTGTGTGCAACCCGCAACGGGTTAAATTTTGATTAATAATAAATATTGGCGGCCGAAGACTTTCGGGGTAAGAAGTCCCCATCATTATGCCAACGGCCTTGTTGAAGAGGGCGGAGGAGCGAACGGAGGTTTATAACCCCACTTCTCCTCGGGATGGGAAACACCCCTAAAGGAGGAAGAATTAGCAGTGGCCAATGGCATGTGGATGCGAAAGGCAATGGAAACCATTGCATCAGATCACGTAACGCTTATCCAGAGGACATTTGGCCTGTAACTGAACAAGTGTCTTGATGATCTCTTCGTTGGAAAAAGTTTCGGGAACAGTCCCCCCTCTCCGATCTCCAGGAGGGGGCTGCCAGCACTAGGTGACCATGAGAAAAAGATTGAATACTCAGATAAGGGATAAAGTTTTCGAGTCATGGCGTGGAATGTCAGAAGCTTGTTCATAGTAGGGATGGTAGAAAGTTTAAAAAGAGAAATGCAAAAGCTTAATCTACACACAGTTAGGGTCATTGTTGTGTTCTGGAAAGAAGTCATGCATTTGTGGTCATATGAGTGTAGGGTAGTATCAAGAACAGCAAAAAATGGTTTAAAGGGAGAAGGATTCGGTATAAATAGGAAGGTAGGGGAGATAGACTGTTACTGTGATATAGTACTTCCTATCACAATCGACAGCAAACCAACACCGACAACGATAGTTCGGATATACATGCCAACGTGGCATACTGAAGATGAAGAGATAGAGAAAGTGTATGATGATATTCAAAGTGTATTACAGTACATATATGGAGATGAAAATCTAATAGTCATGCGGGACTGCAATGCAGTTGTAGGAGAAGGTGTAGAAGAAAAGGGTACAGGAGAATATGAGCCTTGGTCAAGAATGAGAAAGGAGAAAGGTTAATGGAGATCTGTAACAAATTTCGGCTAGTAGTTATCGAATACTCTGTTCAATAATCACAAGAGAAAGAGGTACATTTGGAAAAGGGCGCGTGATACCAGAAGATTTAAGTTAGATTACTTCATTATTTGTCAGAGATTTCGAAATGGATTGTAAGCCATACCCAGGATCAGATATAGACTCTGATCACAATGTAGCAGATACGAAGAGTAGGCTCAAGTTCAAGAGATTAGTCACGAAGAAACAACATGCAATGAAATGGGATACGGAAGTAGTAAGAAATGACGAGATACGCTTGAAGTTCTCTAAGGCTATAGATTCAGCAATAAATAATTACACAGTAGTCAGTACACTTGTACACTTGAAGAGGAATCGACATCTCTAAAACTGGAATCAAATAGGTACAAACATGGTAATTGAGAACAAATGATGGCTGAGAAGGAAATACTTTAGCTGATCGATGAAAGAAGAAACTATAAAAGTGTTTAGGGAAAGGCAGGTATACAAAGATACAAATGGCTCAGGAATTAAATAAATAGGAAGTGCAGAGAACGTAAGACAAAACTGCTGCATGAAAAACGTGAAGAAATCGGAAAATAAATGACTGTCAGAAGGACTGACCCAACATACAGGATAGTCAAAATAACCTTCGCTGACATTAAAAGCAATGGTGTTAACATTAAGTGTGCACCGGGAACTCCACTGTTAAATGCAGAGGAGAGAGCAGTTGGGTGGAAAGAGTACATTGAAGGCCCTAACCGACTCGGAAGATTTGCCTGACGTAATAGAAGAAGAAACAGGAGTCGATTTAGAAGAGATAGGGGAAGCAGAACTAGGATCAGAAGGGCTCAGGAAAACTTAAGATCGAATATGGCAGGAAGGATAGATAACTTTCTATTAGAATTTCTATGATCATTGGGGGAAGTGGCAACGAAAATACTCTTCACGTTGTGTTTAGTAGAGTTTGTCGACATACGACCTGACTTCGGAAAAATATGATCCATACAACTCCGAAGACTGCAAGAGCTGAGAGGTGCCAGAATTATCGCACATTCAGCTTTACAGCTCACGCATCCAAATTGGTGAAAAGAATAATATACAGAAGGAGCGAAAAGATAATTTGTGGATGTTTCAGATTATTACCAGTTTAGCGTTAGGAAAGGTAAAAGCACCAGAGAGGCAATTCTGAGACTACAGTTGATAATGGAAGCAAGACTAAAGAAAAACAAAGACATGTTCATAGGATTTGTCGAGTTGGAGAAAGCATTCGACAATGTAATATGGTGCAGGTTTTTCGAAAATCTGAGAACAATAGGGATGAGCTATGGAGAGGGACGGGTAATATTTCATATGTACAAAAACCCAGATGGGATAATTAGAGTGGGTGACTAAGAGCGAAGCGGCCGGAATAAAAAGGGTGTAAGGTAGGGACGTAGACTTTCCGCCCTACTGTTCAATCTGTACATCTATGAACAAGATCGGTGCTCCTGTTGATGGTGTCCATTATAATGAGGTATCTGTTAACATGAAGGGTGGGGAGTCGGTAACTGGATGTACATGAAATAAAAACCTTTAATGTTTAAATGAAATGGTTGCTCGATCTGTCTATTTACGATAGTTGCTTAATGGATAGCAGTAGGACGTAAAAATGAAAGTTTTGCGAGAGAATACGTGCTCTGGTAAAAATATCACACTTATTGAAGACACAACGGAACAAGCTAATAAACTAAACGATTAACAAATGGGTGATTAATTGATAACTGAAATCCTCTGCTGCCGCCAGGTGTTGTTGATATACCTCGATATAGACAGCTGACAATGTTTTCCTCGACCGGGACTCTATCCCGGAATCTCTTGCTTACATGGCAGACGCTCTATCCATCTGAGCCACCGTGGACACATATGAATAGTTCGACTGCTGCGACGTATCCCGTACACGCTTCCCGTGAGAGACTCATTCCCAACTGTCCACAATTCTACATACGTAATGTACCTTATAGACATTTGCCCATTCACTGGTTACTCGCGCACGCTTTGGCGATTCCCGTAAGAGTTTGGGCAACCTGTGCGCAATCGCACAGACGAAGGTCAGTGGCTAGGTAGCCTTTAACTAGTAAAACAGCACGCTCCTAATCAAAATTTCCACTCACCTCGCGTCTTTTGACAACACTGGCGCAGATTTCTCGAAATCACAACAGCAAACGGCAAGCAGGCAGCAGCTAATCTAGATTTCTGTTTCAAAATGAAATTTCCAAACAATATTCAAACTGTTGCTTATCTCATGGTGGAATGTGGATAATGATTTACAAAGTGTACAATGACGAGAGAGAATTTATATAAAAATATAACAACTTAATCAATTGAAATCTTGACGTATGAGTCAAACTTATTGTGTTACAAAAAACTGTTATGAAAAATTTATATTTCTTTCACTTTTCAATGAATACATCATATTCATTATAGCTGTCCTCCTGTTGCAGCTAAGCGGTCCAATCTCTGTACCTTACCGAGCTCCCCAGCAACCACCTTCCACTTCTATCCGTCATACTGTAACCCCACGTATTCTCATATATCTAATTACAGTAGTGAATATCCAGAACATATTCCTAGAGATTTAGATTAATTCTTTCCACAGACACTTTTAGTGCTCTTAAGAGCGCTTTTTGCCTCGTAACGTTTATTATTTACACAGTTTCGCATCCCTCTACTTCTAGAGCTTCATCGAGATGCTTGACATTCCAGTATACGATGTATGTAACGGATTTGGTTCTTCATAAATGTTGCTACATCAGTTTTCTTGGACCTGAGACCTAGATCCTGTTTTTTGCACCAGTTTTCCGAAGTGTGTTGAAAACTTTCTGCTGTTGCGACTTGGAAAACTTTGACGCGGAATTTGTAAATTTTCGCAATTTTATTCGTACAGCGTCCAGGTGGTAGAGGCCAGCCCAGCCGATGCGGCAATTAAGTAAGGCACTGGACGGTATTGTTGACATTATGACAAAACAGTTCAGGCAGAGGAGCATTTGCGACACCGATCAACGGCTGAGCGCATGAAACGAAGTGTGAACAAGAGTGAAGTAATATTTTATTACATTTTATTACTCGAGAACGTACGTGATACCAAAAAACCTCACACTTTACATATTTAACTGGGTCTAGCAACCATTTATCACTAGAGAACGAGCTACGAAAAGCTAACGGGAAAAGTAATATGAAATAGCTACTCGTCATCCTCCTACAGGTGTACATCTGAAGCATAGCTGTAAGCGTACAAATAAACGAACTGCACTGACTTGCAAAGGATGCAGACCTGATCTGTGCAAGGACGTTGTTACGACCAAATTACCCACCCTCGTACTGATCAGGTCTCCACCCTCCGAGAAAAAGTTTAACATGTAACATGTCATGGTCGATCGGAGGTAGGCCATCCTTAGAGAGTTTGGACTTTGTATTACAGTAGGCTCACAGGCGATGGGACACAGCATCTCTGAGGTAACGATGAAATGGAGAATTTCCCTTACGACCATTTCACGAGTGTACCGTGAATATTAGGTATCCGGTAAAATATTAATGCAAAGCTTTACGCCTCGCCTTGTCTGTCAACAGTTGGAATGATGTGGGACCCCTGGTAAGTCTAGATACAAGTCTGACAGATGACACGTACGTAAGCATCCTGTCTGATAACATGCATCCCTCCATGTCCATTGTGAATCCCGACAAACTTGGGCAATTCCAGCAGGACAATGTGACACCCCACGCGTCCAGAATTGCTACAGAGTAGCTACAGGAATACTCTTCTGAGTTTAAACACATACGCTGGCACCAACCACCCCAGACACGAACATTTTTGAGCATACCTGGGACGCCTTGCAACAGGCTGTTCAGAAGAGATCTCCATCCCCTCTTACTGTTACTGATTTTTGGGAAGCCTTGCAGGATTCATGGTGTCAGCTCCCTCCAGCGCTCCTTCAGACATTAGTCGAGTCCATGTCGCGTCATGTTGCGGCAATTCAGAGTGCTCCCAAGGGGCCTGCAGGATATTAAGCAGGTGTACCAGTTTCTTTTGCTCTTCAGTGTATAGGAAAGAAAAACCTCGCACGGTTCCAGAGTGAAGCGCATAGAATCGCTAGTTCATACCGGCCGCCAATTACCTGTGTAATCCAGTCATCTATTTCCAGGGATGTCGGCTGAACAGGACGTGACACGTTGTCAAAAGAAAATACCAAAGTATTCTTCCTGAGATTTGTAGCTAGGCTTAATACAGGGACGAAATTTCGGTTAAACACCCAAAATTCCAATTAACATCAGCACGACCAGAAGGAGCAAACAGATTACAAGGAATATGAGCCAACGCGGAGATGAACTGACGGATAACACTCAACGAAGCTCAAGTACAGCGATGTAAACACGGAATTGCAG
The DNA here is from genome assembly GCF_023897955.1 of Schistocerca gregaria. Lineage (NCBI taxonomy): Eukaryota > Metazoa > Arthropoda > Insecta > Orthoptera > Acrididae > Schistocerca > Schistocerca gregaria. The sequence continues at coordinate 413,560,148 of NC_064925.1, read as the reverse complement.
AGCTGCAAAGAAAACAGCGTCCACTCGCTAGCGCAGCTGAAAGTGAACTACCACTAGACCACGAGCTGCGGACAACCTCTTTGCTATCTGATATGCGCTTTATGGGACTGGCTATTCAGCCACACAAGCAGATTACTTTTACTCTCACAGAGTTAGATATGAAATTTGTCTTGTACACTCTCATTCACACTTTTAATTCATCAGGTTAGATGAGGAAAGGATGTATATACCTACATACTGCACATAGATGTATTGAATATGCGTAATCGTGCTCGGACAGTTACCAAACGTCTGTAAAATGTGAGGTGAAATAAAGATTATATACCTTGTAGCCACTAAAAACGTACTTAGCGGCTCAGTCTTTTTTATTTAGTTTACAGTTTGCGCCCACATTTTAGGTGCCAGATGTACGTACATTAAGTTAAATGTTCAGTAAAATGACGAAGAGGCTCATGTAGAGACCCTACAATTTGATATGTTTAATGCATGTAGATAAAAACAGTAATGGTCTTAGCCCACTGCTAAGCCCACGGAAACAATTCATTGTGCTGTTTCACCCCCTGTGGTTCTAGTAAATCAAACAAGTACCATTAAGAAGTGATACAAGACTCTTCACTAGATCCTTATTACAGGCGATTTCCTCAGGTTCTATCGAGTCGAATGTTGTGTGACTTTGGCCCGTTAAAGCTTATATGTGGCGCAGTTTCATCCTCCTCACCACTTAGTCCACTCTTAGAGAGCCTTTCCTTCCGTATCCATCGTGTGTTGAAGTTTTATGAAGTTCCCCGTCCAGTCATGAGATCTACCACGAGTTTGATCTGTCTCCTGTTCAAGTTAGACATTATAGAACATCTCTTGAAATATGGATTCGGCAATATTGTTATGCCATATTTCTGATTTTGAGTGTTAGATCAATATTCTACGCACCCCCTTCTGATTCAACAATGCAGTTTTGATTGTACCATCGCCTTAGGTTGTGACAGGTTCCGGTCCAATAAATCGACACATCGCGCTGTCCTGGTCATTCTATTAGATTGTTCATTGCCATCAGCTCCTGAGTGACCAGGGACCCCAGTAATTTTCCCCTGTTCTTTCCCCTAGTCTCCGAAGGGCTTCATTGCTTTCTGCGATGATCTTTGATATCGTTCCAGGGGCTGAAAGATATTTCACAGCTGGTTTGCAGTCTGAATACATGAGTAACATTCCCGCTGTATTTCCGTTTCTGCGGGAAACTTAGCCCTACTTTAATTTCCACTCTTAAAAAAATACTTGTTACCAAGACTATTTCTTTACAAACTGTTATCCACCTTGAGCTCGTATGCTAACTTTTAACAAAGTATAACGTCATTTGATCTGGAATGTAACTGCGCTGAATACAACCTCTCTTTATATTAAATGTGCAACTGAAGTAAATAAGTGGCATGCCTGTAATCAAAATTTCCACTTACCGCACGTCTTGTGACAACACTTTTGCAGATTTCTCCAAAGTACAACAGCCATCGGCAAGCAGACAGCATCAGAGGTAGATTCCTATTTCAAAATGAAATTATCAAATTATATTCAAACTGTTGCCTACCTCTTGGTGCAATGTGAACAACGTACAAAAGAGTACAAAATTTACAGAGAATTCTTATAAAAATGAAATAACTTGATCAGTTGAAATTTTAATTCATGATCAGGGAAGTGGGGTGGTCTTTCTCTCAGCTCTGGGCAAATGCACGACTTTAACTATCTGGCAATAATCATTTCTACAAATTAGGTGCGCAGTGCTGCAGTCGTATCTGAGACTCCTTCACTTTTAAAACAAAAAAATCGTATCTAAAATTTATATTCCTTTCAATTTTCATCATATACATCATACTCATCTTTGTTGTCCTTTACATTGCATCTTTCTTCATCTAAAATATACAACCACAAGTCAACACAGTGATGTACTGTTTCTACGGGGTCAATCAATAAACCATTTTCCCAACCAATTTCAATAACAAGTGACAAACAGTTACCTTTAAAGGTAATGATAAGGGAAAGGATTAATTCGCCCCAACGCTTCTCTTTAGATTTTGCATTTATTGTCACACCCTTCAGTGTAAACAACAGAACAAGCAAAGTAACAATGAGAGAATATTTGAACTCGTAATATTTGCTGTATAACTTATGAATTATTTAATAAGCAATAGGAATCTAAGATTATTCCTTTCTAACACACATGTTTTTAAGACCATAAACGATAAAGATCAACGGTTAAGAAAGTCCAATAAACTTGAGCAAGGATCACTTTTTCAGTCTCTAAATGAAGTCAGTAGGTAACATAGGGGATAATAGGACTTACATTAAATGTTAAACCAATAAGAATGATCACTCATTAAGAATTATAAACACAAATTAAAGAAAATAGATTTAAAGCAATTAACATCAATTGCAAATAACTAAGTCACGTCTCATCAAATGTATGAAAATCAAATCTTTCAGTTCTATAACACTGTTGGATTGTGGAATACGCCGGATTACCGACACAGAAGGCTAAAGTCTACCAAACAACAATTTCTCCAAAGCTAGAACCATCTTAATAGTGTAAAATACTTAGGTTATCCAGAAATACTATAATTCGCCTTTCTTGGGCAAAACGGTGGAGTAGATAAATAACCTCTTATTTCATGCTCCTAGAACATTGAGCGGCAATAGACACTCGGGCAAATCTTATCCAGCGTGGCTCGGGAAAGAGGATGGCTCCACCAGGAGGAGGAAACATTTACCCGAACTGGAAAGGGAACTCGTCTAACACGAGCTACTAGGTTGGACGAAGACCAGACGTCGAATTTTAATCATTAATCAAAGCTTGCTGGCCAGAGGACGAAAATTACAGATTCAAAGGTATCTTTATTTGTGCTCACAAGAACTGGTAACTTCTGAAAATGAGATTCCAGCAGAACTACCGCCGCAGTATCAATACGGGACTTCGGAGCTAAGGAGAGCAAGTCAACAACGGCCTCCACCCAATAGGCGTAACATTTCAGACAGATCGAGCAACCGACATCAGTCGTGGCTAGGCGGATTACCAAATAGAAACTGTGGCACTACCATAAATGTAATTACATAGAGCACTTAAATGCCACGGGGAATTAACTCCTTAACACAAGAATATACACACAATAACAAAGACTAAAGTTAAATATACCTACGTACTAAAACACAACAAATATTGGCGAACATTAACATAATCTCGCAATTCAGACACCCATAAAATTAATTGGCTACAATCCTCTCAGTCTCTCCGCCAGACAATACACGGTTATTTAATATCTTACAACGTGCTTATCCAAACAGTGACCTACGCCGTCCATGGTAAAATAACAGCTTGCAGAAGGGCCACAGCTAAAATAATTTCCTTTTTTTTTGTTTTTATCTATGCGCGCTTTAAGTCAGCATGGCGTTCAAATACACGATCATGCACGGGGCAGTAACACTCACGCAACGCAATTTCCGTTCACAAACTCAAAGCAGAGAAACGTTCCACACAGTTATTAATAGCTCCGACAACATGAGAGTTTGGCCCCGCCATACGACGACCGTTGCACTAACTAGATGAAAAATTTTACTTTCAGTGACGACAAAACTTTCTTGAGGTTATTAGCAGTCGCAGACGGACTTCATAGCTTCCCCAGCCCATGAACGGAAACCAAACGTTGTCCACAGATTTACAGCCTCTTGTGTCCTCACAGCCCTGGTTTTTGGGCTCATACAGACTTAGCGTAGAGGGACCTAGAGGGACCGAGCGTCCGGCTACAGAACGGTCGTCCAAGGCTGAACACTCATCACAACTGCCTCCTCCGCGCTCGGCACGGCACACCGCGGCTCCTCCCAGAGGGCGCGCTAGCAGCGCCCTCGCGGAGGCTCCGCAACGTCTTCTACGAGAAACTCCAAACAGGAGTAAATCAAGGGAAAAACAGGAACCGTGCCAAAAGACACGGTTCACACAGCACTACCCTACTTCAAATAACGTAGCAGAGCGCGCAGAGGCAAATACTTTGCCACGACAATACCAAACATTGTTTAACGTAAATTGCTTTCTCTCTAAAGTGCGTGTACAAAAATGAAAACGACATGACCACCTTACAAAAATAGGTGCTACGATCTTTGTAGCACCAACGGAAATGCTCCTCCTTGTAAACCCAGAAAACGGGAAATTTCGCCCGTGGCTATCTCCCCTCGAGATACTGCTCTCTCTGTTCTACGCTGTGCCCCGTAAATTCTGGCCCCAAAAGGTTTATCTGTTTTCGACCTTCTACCAGACCAGATTATGTCTCCTGCAAGGTATTGTGGTTCATTCTTCGACTGCTCCCTTCTTGCAGTTGTTAGAGCGAAACGTTTATGAAATAGCAAAATGTTATTGTATGGAAAGTCCTCCTTTTACAGATAACCAGTCCAATGTCTGTACATTACTAAGCTGTGCTGCTGATTCCTCCTTTTAGAGATAACCAGTCCAATATCTGTAGATTACTAAGCTCCCTAACAACCACTCTCTAGTTTATTCCTCCATACTGTAGCCCCCTCAGTTAGAAGCTAGTTTTTACAACTGGCCATTATAGTGCTGCAAAGAGTGCATTTTGCCCAAAAATGTTGATTCTTTACGTGAGGGACCCATGATAGTTTCGCATCCCTCTACTCGTAGAGTTTCATCATTAACCTTGATATTCAAGTATTCGATCTGTGTGATGAATTTTCTTCTTCATAAATGGTGCTACATCAGTATTCTTGGGTCCGACACTTACATTCTCTTTTCTGCCCCATTTTTTTCAAAATGTGTAGTACACTTTGTGCTGTTGCGCTCCTTAAATGTTCGGCTTGGGATATGTGAACTGTTAGAATTTTATTCCTACAGCCTGCAGGCAGTAGAGGCCTGCACAGTCTATGTGATAACTAAGTAAGCCACTCGACGGTGTTGTTACCACTATGATAAAACAGTCCAGGCAGAGGGGCGTTTACGCCACGTGTCAACGGCCGAGTGCATGGAACAGTGTGACCAAGAGTAAAGTAATATTTTATTACTCAGGAACGCACGTGCTACCAAGAAACTCATACAACGCAAATTTAACTGGGTATAGCAACCCGTGCTCAGTAGAGAGCGAGCTAGAAAAAGCTAACGGAACAAGTAATATAAAGAAAACCTACTCATAACGCTCCGATAAGTCCACATCAGAAGCATAGCTATAAGCTTGTAAATAATCGAACTTGGTTGCTCAAAGCATTGAGTAGTGCCGCCGTTCTGCCTGAGTTTGAACCAAACAGAATGATGTGCTTTTGAATTTCAGAGTAACCACAATACACGCTTCTTGATGAAGATCTGTTGACTACCTGCCCTATGACTGACTCGTACTCTCGTTCTTAACTTCTCGTGGGCAACTCAGCATCACGGTAGCTGCCACTCATGACTCAGGTCAACAGACGTCACCAAAGGGAATGGGCGTCGACGTATTACTCGATCGGCCGTGTTTTCAAGCACAAAGCGCGTCCGTGAAGACAGCTGGAATGCAGTATAAGGCTGCTTTCATAAACATCAGACAATACTACAATTGTTTGAGTATACGACCCCGCGGTAATCTGCCCTCTCCTTCACCATCTCACCCACCATGAAGTGCACAGGTCAGGAATAAAACCAACTGTTACAGTTGGTGTCATGAATTAGTCGTTCCGCTTCACGACGCGGGTTGTCTGGGGAAATGTTCTTCCAGCATACAAACCGTAGAGTTAGCCGAGAGAGGTGATTGTTCGGTATCACTTAAGCCCAAAGAACGTTTCTTGGAGTCGGGCAGTAGGACTGGGTAATTTAGTAACTTACATCAGAGCAGTGGTACTCGTCGTATCTCCATTTCACTAGCATTGGCTCATTACAATGTGGTGCGTTGAACCACACGTTGTTTATGTTTGATTCAGTATTTTTTCTTAGTTAAGAGACCCACAACGTCGAGTACTGGGTGGATTATGATAAGGTTACGTTTGCGAATTCATGTGAATCCCTGAACTTATCATTGTTTGTTTTGCAATTTTGCAGGGCACGAATTGCCATGCACTACGGGTGTAGCAGGCACATTTTTTACATGTACACGTGTTGATCATTTGGCTCTCCTTAGTGCAGACTATAGATGGGTGACGACACATGAGAAAAGGTAACTTATAAGGTTTTTCTTCAGTAGTGAGTTACTTGTGTTTCTGGTGCTGGTAGTGGTGAAATCAAGTGCTGGTATTACAACACAATCTGTTGCTGCTATAACAGAGCAATTGGGGATGTTAACAGAAGAAACGTTTTACCAAAAGTAAGAGCATGAGGACCTTCTTCGTAGATTTGTGGTTTTGGAAACCTTTGAGGTTCAGTCACAGCCTGTCGGGGGAAAATACTCAGAGTTGGAGGTGGATTCTTCTCCTTTAGATCCAGCAGCAACCGCACCTATCAGTCTTTTTCTCAATAGAACAGGCGACTCCAAGAATTTTAGTCTGGTGGTAACATTGGATCTTCCACTAAATGCGAAAGACCAGAACCTAGTTAAATCTCACTCGTGTAATGAAGAGTTGGATGTTTCACATTGTTTTGTATGCAGAAGCGTGGCTCACTGAGTAATGTTAATGGATAATAAAAGGGTTTCAGTTAGCGTAAATAATTTTGGGAGAGGAGGAGTTAATCTGTCAAAAGGTATAATGACACTACTAAATATGAAAACGTCGCTACGTTGAGTTTGGACAGGAGTCATGAGCAAACATTACGCAAGAAGCTGTGTCACTTGTAGGCCAGTGATCGCACAAATATGGAAAGTGTATTGTTGAAATTTATCAACTTGTTTTGTAGAGATGGGGTGTTACCAGCTACTCTAGTAACTCAGCACTGTATAAAATTGGGATTTTACACCAATTTACAGCAAACAGTTCATACAGCGAGACATTTACAGACATTAGTAGAGAAGTTCATGGAACAGAAACTACGAGATTGGATCAATAATGATGTAGCAGTCTCTGAAGTACACATGTCGTAATCATCCCTAAGAAATCATTAGATGGAACCAAGGAATACATGTTTTTTCTGAGATAGTAGATGATTATCCAATCGCTAACCTTACTGAAATTTTGGATAAGTGTTGAGTGCCGTTATTTTACTGCATGTCACTCAAAAGTTGTCATCAGTTGGAAGTAGCACTTGAGCATAGGCCAAAGACAGCGTTTACCGCATTATGCTGACATTACCAATAGAAGCGAATGTCATTCGGTTTGGAAATCACTCCTGCTACTTTTCAGGGGTTATTGGACGGAGTTTTAAGAGGGTTAAATCCTAAGGCCCATACATGATCTATTTGAATGACTTAATAGTGTATTCTTCGGTTAAACCAGAACATGTGAGACGATTGGAGGATGCTTTTAGTAGGTTAAGTCTGCACATCTGACAAGCACATGCAGTCGTTTGTCACTTTGAGCTATCGTAAATTCATAAGGGATTTCTTGAATACAACTTAACATTTGAACAAATTAGTTAGTAAGTTAGATTTATGTTCCACAGATAATTCTGTACAACAAATAATAATGATGTGTAATCAGCCATTTCACATACACATCGCCAATTAATTTGTAAAGATGGCTACATGCTATTCATTTATAACTGTAAAATTTACAGATTTAAGCTAGTAGCTCCTGTCCACCAACTTTTACCCATTAAATATAAATTCTTTTACTGAACAGAAGTGTCAAGAAGAAACTTTTTCAGATTGTTTTTGAATTTTACTTTACTGTCCTGTCGGAATGCTCAGAATGCTCAACTCCTTAAACAGATGACTGTAAGATGATCATGGGTGACCGCCACATATCATTCGTACAGTAGGTTTTTGAACAATGAAGTGTTTCTTTTTTAAAGATGAATTGTCCCAGAACATTATCCCATTTGACGTCACTGAATGAAAATATGGGGTATATAGCATGTTACTGATTTGCCTCTCCCCGACATTTGCAATGTTTCTAATTCCAAAAGTGTCTGAACTGTGTTGTTTTAGGAGTTCCAAAATGCACTTATTCCAGTGTAAATGCTCGTCAATACTGACACATGACAATTTTGTAGTTTCACCCTATTCGCTATTTCCTTACTACTTGTTACCTTAACACTGATGTAGTACTCATAGATATATTGTGCCTTTTTAAAATTGAGTGCGAGATCATTCGCAGATAACCAATGCTACTTTTAGAAACATCGTTTATCATTTGTTCTGTTTCTTGCGTATGCTTGGACTGGTTACACGACTAGTGTTATGTGCGAAAAGAATTATTTCTGCTTGTGGCGTATCAGACCACAGATCGGTTACATATATATAGGGAACAATAATAGGCCTAATACTGAACCTTGGGGAATCATGTCCTTGGACTATACTGGTTGACTTATTTAGTACCACTTTTCGTATTGATTTGGTTACATATGACATTATCGATTGATTTTCTGTGTCTCCAGTCTCATAAATCAGCAATTTATCTAGGACTGTACTGTGATTCACACTGTCAAACGCCTCAAACAGGGCGCAAGAAATGCCAAATGACGCTATTTATCATTTAATGCTTCTTAAATTTGTGGAGTTAACATGAAATGGCGTTCTCAGTAGAGTAACTCCACTGAAACACATACTGTGATTTGCTCAGGATATGATTATTGCTAAGGTGAGATATTATTTCACAGCAAATCACCTAATGTAAGCAGCGAAACAGGTCGGTACCTACTGACATCTCTCTTACCATATTTCTTAAAGAGGAGCTTAAGAACGCGATATTTCAGTCTCTTTGGAAAAATGTCTTGAGTTAGTGTCGCATTGCATATTTCAGATAAGGCCGAACTTATTATAGGGAAAAAATATTTATTACTCTATCGGGAACACCATCAAAACCAGATAAGATTTATGTTTTAGAGAATGTATAATTTTCTTAATAGGTAATTCACAATGAGTGTAATGTTTCAGTGGACGCAGGAGTATCAGGTATCAATGGAGCAATTGGGGGAAACAATGATTTCAGATGTAGTATTGCTATTCAAGATTTTGACAAAGAGTTCATCCCGTCTTATGATTCCTCAAATAAGGCAGTCGGCTGTATTTTGGGTCGGATGCTTTATGGACAGGGGCACCTAGTAGTTTATGAACCGTGACGGTTTAATAAGGCGTAAAGTAACGGCTCAACAAATGAAAAGGAAATGTTAAAGGTCATATGTGATATTACACATTTCTGATGTTTTGTGAATGGTAGAAAATTTAAAGTTATGACTGATAATGCGTCTTTGAACTGATTGTTTAGTCAAAATGATCCCTCTTCTCGCTTTCCACGTTGGGCCCTCAAGCTAATACGTTTAATTACGAGGTTGTCGGGCATAAGACACACAAACGATGTTACATTAAGTCGCAAAACAACCTTGTTTTGTGTATTGGGCAAGAGTTTATTGGAACAGCAGTGTGCATAGGCAGACGATAACGATTATCAAGCCTTTAAGTCACAGCCGCACGCTTTAATACTTGAAGATTTGTTGTACAGACTTCCGAAATAGGGGCCACGTATCGCGATCCCGAGAGTTCATCAAATGGAACTGATACAACAGGCTCATGACCAGCTGTTATCAGTTGTTGATTGCCGACGAGCAACAGACAGGCTTATTACTGAATGGTTTTGGTGGAGGAACAGGAAGCGTGTCAAAGAATGTCTACCACGCCCTGAGGGAGAAGATACTTTGCACTAGAGAATCCCTTCGCTGAGGTCAACAGAGGCGTCGAATCCATTTTAAATGCTTGAGCTCGACATTTACTATCCACAGTACACCTGTACGCATGTGCTTACGGCTATAGACCTGTTTTGCGGGATATAGTAATGATATCAATTCCAGATCAACAGGTCAGTACAGTGGCACTAGTATTATATTGGATATTGGAGATTTTATCCCCCAATAACTTAATTGCCGACCAGAGAACGAGCTTAGTTTTGGAACCTACGGAGCAGATGTGTCATGTATTGCGTATTCGGAAGTTACGAAAGAGCCCGTTCCACCCACAAACCAAAAGTTGAATGGAGCACCACCGTAAGACCATTTTCAAAATGCAAAGCCTTAATGATGACTGGGATATCTATTTTCTATATATAGTTTGCATGTGCAACTCGAAGGTCCACATGGTAACAGTTATGTCTCTACCTGAGCCAGTACACGGGCCGAAAATGTCGTCCCACTTTGACGCTTTAAGTCCTAAATTAGGCGCCAACAGCGAACCAGTGAAGAAGTTTGTGAGAAGAAATCGGGAGGTGTGGAAAAACGTACTAAAGGCGAACACGAAGGCCATGGACCGCCGAATAGGCCAATGGGCAGACTACCACGGTACCGTGTACGGCAGTGGGTATTGGTCGCTAATCCCAGTACACCAGAAGGAAAGACGAAGAAAATCTTGATCAAATATCGTAGACCATATCTGGTGGTGTGGATGAACACGCCGGTTAACGGAAAGGTACAGGTTCCTACCAAAATGTATGTCGTGCACATCAGGCTGGTGAAACTATTTAAGAGTATTTTGGATGCTGTGCCACAGTTACCTGTGTGCTTGGTGGGATAGTCTGGAGAAGGCAGAATGTAGGAACCTCGTCCGTTAGACAATTCGAGGCACTAGGATGCCTAATACCTTGAGGTCACGTAATTAATAATGTTGTTGGACTATTTAGTGTGGTATGTTAGTGTTAAATTTATACTTGATATTTCTCATATGTATACTTTTTGCATTGTCTTGTGTTCGGGTGGATTTAGTGTTTTCGTATCATTGCAAGATATATTTTTCTTTTATTACTATACTATTATTATCAGGTTCTTGTTACTATTGTTTCTTCTTTCTGCTTGCCGTTAGTTCCTGTCTTTGGAAGGAGAGCGTTGATAGACTGTTTCTTTCCTCAGGTGACGATTTTGTGATGTCATCCTGAATGATGGAATGGTCCTGGGTATTTCATACATTATCGGGAGTGGAGCAGAACGCTTGGTTGTCGGTCAACAACTGGTATGATTTGTGTTGTTCTCTAGGCAATCGAATGTCTTCCTTATGAGGCATCAGCGGATATTGAAAAGAGGAATGAAATTGGTAGATTGAAAGATTTTCTTTCGGAATTGTTTAAAGAGATACAGGGAAGTGACGGTTATTTCGGGACTTACAAGGGAGCTGTGTTAGTCACAGTTTATCTACGGCAAATTATGAGCATAGTTATCACAGCTGGTAGATATTGTATCACTGACTATAGTTAAGAGGAAAAGAGGTCGGTTAATTGGGGGAGATTATTAATAAAATATTGTTCTTCACACCAGGTGAGGTGGATGTTACGAAATTGAATTATTCACTTGGTCATATTCAAAAAGCGGCCGATTCCTATGACGAGTGCCGTGGACTGGAACTCAACTCGGGGCGGATTTCCCTCTTCCGTTTACACTCACTGATATGACTGTCGTGACACTGATGCGGAATTACTGTATTGGCCGGAAGGGCCATTAAGGGCATTACCCTTCTGGAATTTAGCTCACCTTATTGCCACCCTCAACCCTGAACTTACGCGTTCGTTAGACAAATTTATGGAATGACAGGAGGTGAAAATTTTAATGGAGGTGATATACAAAATCGTAAGCACAAGGTTATATAGATAATTATTTCATCTACCAGTTGTGCCTGCTTCTACTAGGTATTTGTCTATTTTATTTCTGTAATAAATGCAGAATGGGACAGAGTTTACAGAACAACCGCCACACCAGTTTCCAGCCAAATGGTTAACCGACATAGGCCATGGAACAACTGACGGGAGTAGAATCTCTATACTAGGTAGCATAAACATTAGACTGAAGACTGTATTGTAGTTAGGTCCTCGAAATCGCACTTTGAGAGTTAATATATAAAGGAGAAACTCATATAGGTCATCTCAGGGTTGTAGCTGGATGTTGCCATCAGCACAGCACAGAATTCTTTTGGTTAACGCTAATTTTAATTAAAGATTCGTCTTGGAAGACACGGGAGCTATTTCGAAAGAAAGGAGGTGTGTAGCAGCCGGAAAAATTTTCGGTGCCCCAATTGTGAATATTTTAAACGTTTTATTTTAACAAGCGGCCAGTCTGTAGAGCCAGCCCTGCCGATGTGCTAATTGAGTAAGCTTTTAGATTGCACTTTTGACATTACGCTAAAACTTTCTGGCCAAAAAGGCTTGACGCACTAGACTTAGGGGAGTCACATAGAACCGTAAAATCCTCAAAACGTCGTGACCAACAGTAAAATGAGGTATTATATCTACATCTACATCTACATGGATAATCTGCAAATCACATTCAAGTGCCTGGCACAGGGTTCATCGAACCACCTTTACAATTTCAATCTTGTATAGCGCGCGGAAAGAATGAACGCCTATATCTTTCCGTACGAGTTCTGCTTAAAGGCGTTGACAAACGTCAACAGGGACAGATGAAAATCTGTACCCCGACTGGGACTTCAACCCGAGATCTTCTGCTTCTAAGGCAGATGCTCTATCCATCTGAGCCACCGAGGACACATAGGATAGGGCGAATGCAGCGATTTATCTTTGGAACGCCTCCCGAGAATCGCACATTTTCACATTATTTTCCCGCACTTCATTCGTAGTGTCCCCAACCTTTATACTCATTATTCGTGGCGCGTTGCCGATTCCCGTAAAAGTTCGGGTATTGTTTTTGCATCCGCGCAGAGGAAGAAGATGGTCAAGTGGCCAGTGAGACTTAACTATATATATACTAAGATGCTGTAGATTCTTCCAAATTTGTGATATTTCTCCTTCAGTATGTGACTGTCAGTACAATTTCAATCACAGCTTTATCTAACACTGGACTGAGTGCCACTGAACAGGAAACTATAAAGAATCAAATGGAAATGAATCAATGTTGAGATAATTGTTGATGTCAACCCTGAGAAATAGAATGTCCATGTGTTCTAAGGTCACGTAATGCAATTATTTCTGGAGTAAGGCGATAGTTATGGGTAGTCGCATCTGCTACCAAGCGGGGGAGACCTTATGACCAACTCCCTTAAACGTAAATTTTCCGATTAAGCGTAAACGAAAAAACGTAAAACAATCATAGAATCTGGAAGAAGACTGCATTTAAGAAAGCAAATATTTTCTTAGGAAATTTGAAAGTATAAAGTACCTGAATAGGTATCAATATTTTCAAAAGGTGGGCATTAAATTCCGCTCCCCTCTGTCCACCTCCCTTGGTCTCGCATGGGTTAATGATGTTACAGCTACTGCAGCACTGAGGGGTCAATCAGACGAAGCAATACTTTGTGTGATTGAATTTGTGTTTAACATGAGAGGCCAGTTCGTATGTGGCATACCATGAGATCCAAAGTAAAGCACAGTCGTTTCAGCAGTTGGTTGCTGGATTACACCAGTGTTACAAAAAGAAAATACCATAGGAATTTTTCGCGAGGAGCTCAATGCTTTTAATTTGAACTGTGATAAGTCCATGGAAATATTTTCAGGCAGGATTTGCGAAGTTAATCCTCAACATATGTGCGTTCCAAAAAAGCAGGAGCCAACAACGTGTTATCGCAGGAGCTGCAGCTCTTAGGACTATTGGCGCAATTTGAGGAAATATATTTTGTCATGAAGCAATAGGTAGCTCACTGATTTATCCCTTCTGAGGTGAGGTGCTACAGGTGTGGGCGCAAGGGCCATACGAGGAAATAGTGGATAATTGGTTCAAATGACTCTAACCACTACAGGACCTAACATCTGTGGTCATCAGTCCCCTAAACTTAGAACTACTTAAACCTAACTAACCTAAGGACATCACACACGTCCATGCCCGAGGGAGAATTCAAACCAGCGACCGTAGGAGCAGCGCGGTTTTGGATTATAACCGCTATAACAGCACGGTCACAACGGTTGGCGGAATATTGGAAGCAATTAGAGGGTAGGAATGTAGGTTACCGAGTATCTGTATGATGGTAGAGGAAGAACAGGAAGCATCATTGTGGTAAACAGCCGCTAAAGAGAAACGGGAAAACTTTGACCATCGGAAGGCAGTCCTGACAGATCGTAACACTACAAAAGTTAGTGCACAGTCGGAAAGATGCTTAGTGCGTGTAGTGGGTGGTGTGGAACAGAGGATTCTTGTAGACACGAGTGCACACGTTATCAGTATGAACATGGTACACAAGAGCCGTGGGACCACAACATTGTAAGTTACATGGGGTTGGTGGCAGAAATGTTGAGTCGTTGGGTATGACGGTACTTGAAAAATGGTTCAAAAGGCACTGAGCACTATGGAACTTAACATCTGTGGTCATCAGACCCCTAGAACGTAGAACTACTTAAACGTAACTAACCTAAGGACATCACACACATCCATACCCGAGGCAGGATTCGAACCTGCGACCGTAGCAGTCGCGCGGTTCCGGACTGAGCGCCTTAACCGCGAGACCACCGAGGCCGGCGACGGTACGTGAGTTTACCATTACAGAAACTAAGTTCGAAGTGCATATGGATGTTTTACCACGTGTGGGTTAACTTTGGAAAAAGGCTTCAGCTCACTGAAAATTTGTTTCACTTGGGTAATACACTTGCAAACGAAGCGACATCGGAAGGCTTACGTGTCATGAAGGTGATGCCAGCTAAACTGCAGGCGAGTTCGTTAAAGATTGATCAGCAGGTATGGGAATGAAAGCGTTTTTAAGTTTTCACGTTATTTATTATTTCCTTACTGTGTATTACCGTTATCATTGGTGTAGTACTGAAACGTCGCCTCTGAAATATTATACACCATTGTGCTTAAACTGACACACAATAGTTTTTAGCGCAACGCAATCTGACTTCCAAAAATCCCTACGAAAGAATGGTCCTGACTAACATTAACCTATACGTTTCACAAATCACTTACCTCACAAAAATCTTCGTTACTCAAGCTACTGCAATACAGCGAGCGCCACTACTGCCAGCTAAATAAAAGATTCAAACTACTGAAGGCACTAACTACTGATAGGTATAGTTAGCAAATGAAAGATTTTAATAGAGACCAAACAATGTATTTATCTTAGTAGTCATAATATATATATATATATCACTTCATGACACCAATTCTTACAAATTTCAAAACTCCGCCATCTCTCTCCCCACGTCCACCATTGCTGGCGGCTCACCTCCAACTGCGCAACGCTACGCGCTGTTAGCATCCAGCTGCCGCTGCCCAACACTACAATGGCAGACAACAATGCAAACTAGCCACAGACTGCGCACAGCACAACCAGTGATTTTTCATACAGTGCGCTACGTGGCGGCGGCGTTACCAATAAAAAAACTTAAACAGCCTACTTACAGTACCTCTAGATACGCAGAACTCAATATGCTGTGTATTTTTAAAATGATGGGCGAGATTACTCGCAGAAAACCAGTCAAAGAAACTTTTAAAAATATTGTATACCATTTGTCCTCTTTCTGTATGTATGCTTGGACTGATTTTGGTACCGGTGTCGTCTGCTACCAGACCTAATTCTGTTTGTTGTATATTAGACAAAAGATCGTTTACATATATGGCGAACATTAGCAGACCCAAGTCTGATCGTTGGGGATTCATGTCCTTGGACTATAACACTTGAATTACTAAGTACAACATTCTGCATTTACTTGGATATATATGACATTATCCACTGGTTGGCTGTACAATCAGTCTCACAAAATTAATATTTATCTAGAAGAATATTGTAATTCATACGGTCAGAAGCCTTAAGTAGGTTGCAGGAAATACCAACCGATGCTACTTCATAATTTAATCATTGTTACACTTGGCGAGTTAACATGTAAATGGCTTTCTCAATAGAGCACCACTTTTGAAACCGTACCTGTGATTTTCTGAGGATATTTTAAATGCTAAGGTGAGATACTATTCTACAAAAATCACCTTCTCAGATATTTTTTTCAAATCATGTCAGCAGTGAAACAGGTCTATAGCTGAGTTAGTGATGCAATACGTAGTTCGAATAAGACAGAATTTATTAAATGGAAACAAATACGTAATACAGTGGAAGAAGGAGAGTCAGGTAATATCAGAGAAACTGTAGGAGGCAATGAGTTCCGATACAGTATTGGTTATTTCAGATATTTGAAAATGGTTCATTGTCTGTAACGAAGCTTGTAATGGACAGTCGGATGTATTCTGTGTCAAATGCAGTAAAATAATGCGTAAAGTAACCACTGAAGAACCGAATGCCAGTGAGTGTGGCCGAGCGGTTGTAGGCGCTGCTGCTACGGTCGCAGGTTCGAAACATGCCTCGGGCATAATAGTGTGTGATGTACTTAGGTTAGTTAGGTTTAAGTAGTTCTAAGTTCTGGGGGACTGATGACCTCAGATGTTAAGTCCCATAGTGCTCAGAGCCATTTGAACCATGAACCGAAGCGTTAACGGCCATATGCGATATTATACATTTCTGGTGTTTCATGTCTGGTAGACGATTTAACGTTTAGGCTGATCCGAGTCAATTAAATGGTTGTTTTGTCTAAGAGACTCATCTACTGGTTTGCCTCAGTGCCTTCTCAAGTTCAGTGAGTATGATTACGAGGTTGTCTACACAAATGCAGATAAATTAAGTGGCAAAGTAGCCATTCTGAGTACTCTGGACCAGATTATATTGAAAGACCAGAAAGCGCAGGCAGATAGTGAAGGGTGATAGGATTTTAAGTCAAACTGAACTTTACCATGCACGAGGATATTCGGTACACAATTCCAAAAGAAAGTGTTAAGTGTTACAACGGGCTCATGAGCATGTTATTTCAGATCGTGGCGACCTACGATCAACAGATAGGCGCATTGCGGAATGGTTTCAGTTTGGAACTGGATGAGTGGCTTGGTGAAATATGTGAAAGACTGTGTACCATGTGCTCAGAGAGTGAATACTTTGCACTAGAAAATCCCTTCGCAGAGGTTACCAGAGGCGTCGATGTCAATTTAAATGCTTATTCTAGACATTTGCTAACCATAGCCATAACACCTGTAAACAATACGCATGTGCTTACGATCATCAATGTTTCTCACGGTATCTAGTAATGATAGCAATTCCAGATAAAAAGGCCACTACTGTAGCACAAGTATTTATTAACAATGGGACACTGAAGGTTGGAGTGCCTGATAACTTAGCTATAGACCGGGGGTACGAACTTATTTTCAGTACCTATATCCAGCTGTGCTGTATACAGCATATTAGGAAGTTATGAACGAGCCCTTTCTATCCAGAAGCCGGCCGCGGTGGTCTAGAGGTGCTAGGCGCTCAGGCCGGAACCGCGAGACTGCTACGGTCGCAGGTTCGAATCCTGCCTCGGGCATGGATGGAAAGTGAGAATAAGACCATTTCTTAACTACTAAGATTTTAGTTGAATGCCAGACACGACGACTGGGATACCTATTTCGCATTAATAGCCAACAAATTAAAGGTTCATATTGGAACTGTCATGGCGCTATGTGAGATGCGGGATGAAAATGCATGAAAGGTACGGTCTCCTCCCAAAACTTACGATGTCTATCGTTCACGTTGGTGTAGTTAAACAGTTTAAGAGTGCTTTGGACGCTTTGACCGACCCGGTAAGATTAGGTGAGGCTGGTGCAAAGGAGAAACATGATCGTCTAGACAGCGTAAAGCACATGGCATGCCTATGGTCTGACGTCACTGTTGTTGCATTATTTGAAATATTATTTTGGTGTTGGATTTATACTTGATATTCGTGTTATGGGTATTTTTTGCATTGTGTTGTTTTCAGGGTATTTATGGTTTTCATGTCTTAGCCACATGTGTTTTTTATTATTGTAGTTTCATTGTCAGGTACTTGTTAATGTTGTTCTTGTTGCTATCCGTCGTTAGTTACTCGTTTCTGAAGGAGGACAGGAGTGATAGAGGGTTCCTTTCCCCAGTTGGCGAACTTGTTATGACATCCTGGATGATGGGAATGGTCCTGGATTTGCCATACTTCAGCGGGTGTGAAGCAGAATGTTTAGCTGTCTATCATATGTTTGTTTAAGATATATATATCACAAGGCAGTCGGATGCCTTCCTTATGAGACATCAGTGGTCATTGAAATCAACACATCAGAGAAATGAAATTCCGAGACTGCTAGATTTTGTTTCTGATTGATATACAGATTAACAGGGAAGTAACGAATTTTAGGGAGGTGCTCAAGGAGTATCATAATCACAGTAAATTAAGAGCACACTTATCACAGCTGGTATATGTTGGCCACAACGTGTTGTTTGAAGGAAGAAGAGGAGGAGGAGTAGGAGATTAGTGTTTAACGTCCCGTCGACTACGGGGTTATTACAGACGGATCGCAAGTTCTGGTGAGGGAAGGATGGGGAAGGAAATCGGCCGTGCCCTTTCAAAGGAACCATCCCGGCATTTGCCTGAAGCGATTCAGGGAAATCACGGAAAACCTAAATCAGGATGGCCGGAGACGGGATTGAACCGTCGTCCTTCCGGATGCGAGTCCAGTGTGCTAAACACTGCGCCACCTGGCTCGCTGTTTGTAGGAAGTGAACTTGGTTAAATGTGGGAGTAAAATTAATAAAAACGTTGTCCGCGATAGCAGAGTAGGAGAAGTTCCTAAATTAAATGATGTACTCGGTCATTTTGAAAAAGCGGTATTGCTATGAAGAGTGAGGTGCTTTGGCTTTCATCCTGGGAAGGGTTTCTGTCTTAGGTGTACACTCACTTGTGTGACTGTCAATACACTAACGCGGAATTCACTGCTTTGTCCAGAGGGGCCATTAAGCGTGTTACACTTCCAGAATTGAGAGCACCTTGAGGCCATCCTCACCCCTGTGCTTACACATTCATTACACATATTTATCGATTCACAGCAGGTGGGAATTTCAGTGGAGCGGATGTTACATTATATCCACAACATTCAATAAAATCGTCAAATCATGATTACATAGATGATTTTCAGCAACCAAGATGTCGTGTCTTTACTAGGTATTTGCTTATTTCATTTATGCAGTAATCGCAGAAGGGCACAACCTACAGATCAGCCGAGACACCAGTTGCCACACGAGTTTTTAGCAGCCAATGGCCGTGGGAATGATTGATGGGTCGTAGAAGTTTTGTATTATGTGGTATAAACTTTACATTCAGGATTGTATTGCAGTAAGGGTCCTGGTGACCTCCCATTAAGAGTCAGCTCATGCTGTAAATGGATAAGGAAGGACCCATGTGGTACATCTCAGGAATGGAAGACTCGGTCCTGGAAGATTCTGGACGAATCTTTCGAAAGAGGGGATGTGTGTTGCACACCAAAGATTTAGATGCGCGAGTTGAGATTATCTTAAACGTGTTATTCCCACTCGCGGCTACGCAGTAGAGGCAAGCCTGTCCGAAGTGCTAACAGAGTAAGCCTTTTGACTTGGACGGGCGAGCCACGTTGAACTTCAATGCCGAATCATAGTATGACCAAGAGTGAGCTGATGTTTCATGAGAGACCCTTGCGCACTACCGAGAAACTAACGCGTTGCAAATTTCACTGGACGTAGGAGTCCGTATTCGGGGCACAGCGAGCTAGTAAAAGCTGAAAGCCAAGTAAAATGAAATAAGCATACTCGTCCCCCTATAATAGTACTATGTCGGACTCGTAGTTGTTTGGTTATAAGTGATCGAGCGTAGGAACTCAATGCATGAAGTAATGCCTCCATTCTGTCTGCTTATTAAAATGGAGAGTATGCTGCCATCTGTGTTACAGAGAATCCATGACCCAGCCTTGGTGATGGAAATCCGCTGGCAAACCTGGCAACGAGGCACACCATGTCTGTGGCGTGATGGCTGCGGGATTTGCGCGAAGTTTGATGATGTGGGAAGTTTGGGCCCAGCCAATCTCCACCCCTGAGCTACTTTGGTCGATGGACTACCAGATGTGTACAGTCTGGCTGCGAGAGATGCTCACTCGCGCTCTCCTAGAAACGTAGACGTCTTTGGCCACCTGCGGCGCATGATTAGCTGAGTCGTTTAGACTGCAGTCATGGGCTGTGCGGCTGTTCGTGGCTGAGGTTAGAGTCCTCCCTCGGGCATGGGTGTATGTGTTTGTCCTTAGGATAATTTAGCTTAAGTAGAGTGTAAAGTTATGGACTGATGACCTCATCAGGGAACTGGATTTGCAATGTACATTAGAGTTGTGGTTTTTCTACCTCCTACATAGGAGTCAATAGTTCAGATGCTATTACAGGGAAACATATCTGGAGTAGGAATAGTACCCTACAAACATGATGTCATTGTAGTGGAAAAAGGACATGAGTTTGCTTAATAAATTAGTGTTTGAAAATTAAAGTTGCCTTCTAACTACCACCTCTACACTCACCTTTGTTTGAACAGGGCGAGATTGTTAAGAAGTTAGAGACTCGAGTCGTTTGTGCATTGAGAGAGCATGTCGAGTATAATGGAATATAGAACAATTTATATTAAAATTATTTGTTTCATTACTATGAGTATGAATGTGGATTTTTAAAAAATATATATATCTGGAGTGGTCATGCGGTGGATTGTGGAAAGAGGCTGTCAGCTAGGGCTGATTGTGCTTCTGTGATCATCAACGCAGTTTTTCCAATGAATAATTAATGTATATGGAGCGATAATGTAACTTTTAGTACATCACTCCTACATGGATTTAATGTTTACACTGATGTGTCGATTTGTTACAATTTCTGTATCTAGTACTACTTGTGGTATTCTGCAAAATGATACTATAACTCCTTTTGATGGTCTATAGAGATGTAATTCAGTTTCAAAACACAATTAAAAAATGAATAATATGCTAATGTTCCAAGAATTATGGGATTTGAGTCTAATGTGAAGGGGCCTAATTAAATGTTAGCCCCAGAACTAGTAGAAAGGAACGTAGAGTGAAATTACAAACTAGTACGAATTGGTTTAATGGTAACTTGCTGGATGTTCCCAGTCAACAACGAGGCAGTGCTATTCTACTACAGAGACGAATGCAGAATTTAGTGCAGAAGTTTGAATTCACTGTGGAAGACATTTCAAGAAAATTTAGTGCACTTACCACTCGGTTAAGGTAAGAGGTGCAGAGAGGCTCTCTGCTGTGAAAAAAATAAGAGTGGTTTCTGTAGATGAGAGTCCAGGAGTTATCATGACAAAATTACTGTTCACTTTGCAGATACAAATTATTTATCATATATAAACCAGTAGTACAGAACTGTAATCATAATCCTAAAACTGGGTTTCTACTCTACTACTCTCGAAGAACTCTCTTGAACTGTAGAATGGATTGATTATTAACAACTTATAGAACTTACTTATACAACTTACTCCTAAAATTGTTGAAAGCGGTATTGATTGGACAGTATGTCAGTTTATTCAAAAAGTTCAAACAGTTTACTTTGCGAAAGTTACCTATTTTTTAGTCTAATCTAGGAATATCATAGCTAACACTTGGTTCAAGAATCATACAAGAAGATTGTATACATGGAAGAAGTCTAGAGATACTGACAAGTTTCAGTTAGGTTATGTAATGGTTAGACAGAGATTTAGCAAGCAGGTTTTAAATAATAAGACATTTCCAGGGGCAGATGTGCACACCAACCACTATCAATTGTTTATGAACTGTAAATGAAACCTGAAGAAACTGCAAAATGTTGGGAATTTAAGGAGATGGGACCTGGATAAACTGACAAACCAGAGGTTGTACAGAGTTTCAGGGAGAGCATAAGGTACATTAGACAGGAATGGGGGAAAGAAATACAGTAGAAGAAGAATGGGTCGCTCTGGGGGATAAAGTGGTGAATGCAGCAGAGGAAGAAATAGGTAAAAAGACGAGGCTAGTAGAAATCCTTGGGTAACAGAAGTAATATTGAATTTAATTGATAAAAGGAGAAAATATAAAAACGCAGTTAATGAAGCAGGCAAAAAGGAATACAAACGTGTCAAAAATAAGATCGACAGGAAGTGCAAAATGGCTAAGCAGGGAGGGTTAGAGGACAAATGTAAGGATGTACAGGGTCTCACTAGGGGTAAGATAGACACTGCCTACAGGAAAATTAAAGAGACCTTTGGAGAAAAGTGAAACCACTAATATGAATGTCAAGAGCTCAGATGGTAACCCAGTTCTAAGCAAAGAAGGGAAACCAGAAAGGTGGAATGAGTATATAGAGGGTCTACACAAGCGAAATGTACTTGAGGAAAATATTACGGAAATGGAAGAGGATGGAGATGATACTACGTGAAGAGTTTGATGGAGCACTGAAAGATCGGAGTCGAAACAAGGCAGCGGGAGTAGACAACATTCCATTAGAACTACTGACGGCTATCTGGTGAGCAAGATGTATGAGACAGGCGAAATACCCTCGGACATAAAGAAGAATGTAATAATTCCAATCCCAAATAAAGCAGGTGTTGACAGATGTGAAAATTAGCGAACAATCAGTTTAATAAGTCACAGCTGATAAATACTACCGCGAATTCTTTACAGACGAATGTAAAAACTGGCAGAAGCCGACTTCGGGGAAGATCAGTTTGGATTCCGTAAAAAATATTGGAATACGTGAAGCAATACTGACCCTACGACTTATCTTACAACAAAATTAAGGAAACGCTAACGCAAACCTATGTTTGTAACTCAGAGAATGCTTTTAACAATCTTGACTGGAATACTCTCGTTCAAATTCTGAAGTTGGCAGAGGTAAAATACAGGGAGCGAAAGGCTATTCACAATTTGTACAGAAACCATATGGCAGTTATAAGAGCCATGGGGCATGAAACGGAAGCAGTGGTTGGGAAGGGAGTGAGACAGGGCTGTAGCCTCTCCCCGATGTTATTCAATCTGTATATTGAGCAAGCAGTAAAGGAAACAAAAGAAAAATTTGGAGTAGGTATTAAAATTCATGGAGACGAAGTAAAAACTTTGAGGTTCGCCGATGACATTGAAATTCTGTCAGAGACAGCAAAGGACTTGGAAGAGCAGTTGAACGGAATGGACAGTGTCTTGAAAGGAGGATATAAGATGAACATTAACAAAAGCAAAACGAGGATAATGGAATGTAGTCAAATTAAATCGGGTGATGCTGAGGGAATTAGATTAGGAAATGAGACACTTAAAGTAGTAAAGGAGTTTTGCTATTTAGGAAGTAAAATAACTGATGATGGTCGAAGTAGAGAGGATATAAAATGTAGACTGGCAATGGCAAGGAAAGCGTTTCTTAAGAAGAGAAATTTGTTAACATCGAATATAGATTTATGTATCAGGAAGTCGTTTCTGAAAGTATTTGTTTGGAGTGTAGCCATGTATGGAAGTGAAACATGGACGATAACTAGTTTGGACAAGAAGAGAATAGAAGCTTTCGAAATGTGGTGCTACAGAAGAATACTGAAGATAAGGTGGATAGATCACGTAACTAATGAGTAGGTATTGAATAGGATTGGGGAGAAGAGAAGTTTGTGGCACAACTTGACTAGAAGAAGGGATCGGTTGGTAGGACATGTTTTGAGGCATCAAGGGATCACAAATTTAGCATTGGAGGGCAGTGTGGAGGGTAAAAATCGTAGAGGGAGACCGAGAGATGAGTACACTAAGCAGATTCAGAAGGATGTAGGTTGCAGTAGGTACTGGGAGATGAAGCAGCTTGCACAGGATAGAGTAGCATGGAGAGCTGCATCAAACCAGTCTCAGGACTGAAGACAACAACAACAACTGGAAACTATTAAATGAAGCATGGTTTTCAATATAACCATTTGTGGCCTGTTCTAAAATTTCAGGTTTTCATAATTACATTAAATAGAACTTATCCTCATGCTTGATTAGACTAGTTTGATTTTGTATTTCCTTCCACATGGCTAGCCGATCACAGAACTGATTTTGTATGTGGCTGTTTGGTGGGTGACCTTAGTATGTGCAACTGTGAACCATATGACGAGTTTTATCAGATATTCCTGTTAGAAGATTGGTCTGAAGGAGCGCAAGACGTAATCTTTGGCATACTTGGTTATGAAAAATATTAATAATACTCATTTTATAAATCCTGCTTCATTCTTTGAATGAACGGTGTGGAAAAATAAATCTTTAACAATATTTACAATCCTACTGAACTGAATTATAATTGACGTGGAAAATTTCCTCCCAAGTTGAGCCATATTATTATTCCTGGTCAGGTAAATGGGTAGTTAGTTGGTTTTGAAATTTGCTCCAAGAATTAGAATATGACAATGCTGAAGAGAATGGATGTGGTAGAAGCAACAGTAAGTTATTTATCCTAATCTGAGGCCACAGAGCAATTGGAATAATGATCAGCAGCAATGTGATACATATTGTGATAGATATGGGAACGGAAACTGGACGAATCGGAGGAATTATGTGATTGCAATGAAAGCAACAATTTTAGGAGTGGTAATTGTGATTAGCTTAGAAGACTGTTACGTCAAATCAAGATGCTGAAGAGAATGGTAGTCACTGACATTGACAAGTCCCTATTTTGTAGAAGTACGCTTATTTTATCCACAGAAAAATGTTCAAGTGGGTAGCCCATAGCCCCATAGCCACATAATTGAAAACTGATGTGCGCGGCTGATTTGAGTGCTGAAAGCAGATTGAAAAATGCCTGTGAGAAATTGAATATGTTGACTATTCTATGTTTGAGTTACCTATTGAAAAGTGATTGACAGGAAAATATCAATTCTCTGAAGAGTCCAACGTTTCAAATATATTTCACCTTGTGTTTAAGGTGTTGGAAGCCAGTCATCTGGGGTGAGCGAGTCAGCATTTCACAGATCTGAAGTTGTAGCTTTATGGATTATTCCTTCTTTACCGTGGGCTCAAGTGAAAGGGATGATTAACATAAAAGGAGCAGGGATGAAGGGACAAGTCAGTATTGATTTTCTTTGTCAAGGTTATAGCTTCAACCGAATTTAGTAACTGTGTGGAATTTGGCTAGTGATACGATTTTAGGGGCTGATTTCTTGTTGAAATACCAAGAAGTGATGGCCTTTGGCTGTGTTGTAGTGAGTTTTAAGTATAATGATGGTATGTTAAAGCATGAGCGAAGAGTTGCCTGTCGTGACTGAGTATGGTGTTCAAGCAGTCTTATTTCATCATTTGCCAATGAGGTCGTTGAACTTCACAATAAATATTGAGTTGGAGTAAGTATGCTGAAGTGGTAGGCGAATTACTGAAAGGCAATTTATTTAGTGTACTGCGACATAATTCTTCAATGTTTTCAGTGCATCCAGACACAAAATTCTTTTGTGTGTGTTGTTGCATTATGGACATGATTTCCCTGGTTGTTATCATGTTTTCGATTAATTTTTGCGGTACCGCTAGATGTCTTTTTGTACTTAGTGTTGATAAAGGGATTTTATTATGAGCCACAAGTCTAGCACAGAATTTTCGATGAAGTTTTGTCTGATGTACATGTTGACACTATAAGTTTATTGATCATCTGAGGTGATGTTCGCTGTGAGTCCATTCATAAATACTTTAATGTGAATGGATTACATGTGGATTATGCGCTGAAGAGCCAAAGAAACTAGTACAACTGTGGAATATAGCGTAGGGCCCCGCGAGCACGCAGAACTGCTGCAACACGATGTGGTATGGAGTATGTTGAGTAATGTTCATGCGTGGTGAGTTTGGTGGTCAAAGAAGTGTTTAAACGCAGAAGAGTGCTACTGGAGGCACTATGTAGCAAATCTAGACGTGTGGGGTACCACACTGTCCTGATGGAATTGCCCAAGTCCATCGGAATGCACAATGGGCATGAAAGGATTCAGGTGATCAGACAGAATGCTTATGCACTTGTCATCTGTCAGAGTCGTATAAGAGGTTCCATATCACTGTAAATGCACACATCCCACACCATTACACAAGCTTCCACCAGCTTGAACAGTCCTCTGATGACGACCAGGCATAATTTTTCCAGTGATCAACAGTCCAATGATGTGCTGATTGGTCTAGTCAAAGTGTAAAGTATTGTATCGTGCAGTCATCAGGGTACAGGAGTCGGCCTTCGCCTCCAGAAGCCCATATCGATACTGTTTCTTTGAAAGGTACGCAAGCTGACACCTTCAAACTATATTATTGTTTTTAAGGAATTATACTACCAGATTCCGTATATGTGTGGTGTGAGAAATGTAATGTAGCAGACAGCACTTGAACGATCTAGCAGTGCTATGTACACTGGCGTGATCGTCGCTTTCTGACAGTCTGAGTTTTCAGCTCCTTACATGAATCACGTGATTTTTGGTAGCCCCCATCAGTGAAGTTGAGTTTTTGTTTTGTGTTTACAGTAATGGAACAGCGGAATTTAGAACGACGTTATTCAGTCAAGTTTATTGTTAAACTTGGGGAATCAATGAGTGCGATCATTCAAAAGTTGAAACAGGCCTATAGGAAAAAATCCTTGTTAAGAGCACAAATTGTTCTCTGGCACAAATCATTTTTGGAAGGCTGATAGCCCGATGAATAGGAATCTCGCTCACGGAGGCCTTCAAAATCAAAAACCGACGAGAACGTCGAACGTGTGCATGGTCTTTCGAGACCAGACGGACATTTAACAATAAAGATAATGGGTGAACTGTCAAACTTGACAACTTTCACGTTAAATCAAAAATATGACTGAAGATTTGCACATGTGGAAGGTTTGTGCCAAAATCGTGCTGAGAAATCTCACAATTCAGAAGAACAACAATTGAAGAAACACGTTTGTTGGTGGTCATGAGAAGACTGCTATTAACTGCGAATGTTTCATTAGTGTAATCATCGGTGTTGAATTGGGGATTATTGAGTATGATCCTGAGACAAAGTTTGGAGTGGCACACTGAGACACCTTCTCCACCAAAGGAAGCTCGAATGAGAAAATAAAAAATAAAAAAAAGCTTCTTTTTACTTTTTTGACTGTAGGGACATCATGCACAATGAATTTGTTCCTTCAGGACAAACTGACAACCTTGGGTTATGCAAGGATATCCTTAAAACTCTCAGGAGAAGATTAAATCGAGTGACACCGACTGTACATGCAGTCGAATGGACGCTGAATCGTGATAGCGTTCCATTTAACACAACCATTTCCTTCACGGATCTTGTCACCACAAAAGACATTCCTGTTGTCCCACAGGAACCCTAGTCACCTGATCTGTGTCCCTGTCATGCATTTTCTGTTGGCGAAACTAAGAATTTCTTCAAAGGCCGTCGTTTTGGGACTCTGGAAACATACTGAAGGCCGTAGGACTCAAAGCCTTTCGGCGCTGCTGCCAAGCCTGGGAAGAATGATTATACCGACGTAAATTTGCCGAAAGAAACTTCTGTGTAGGAACCAATTCTCGAAAAAAAACTTGGTAGACCAAAAATCAGTCACATTACTTTCCTAATATACCGAGGATATTTCATATTTTTCATGTAATCTCACCCGAAAAATTTAAGTCTTAGTAGTAGATGTCACTTTCTACAATGAAGGACGTTTCCAGTATTTCCAAGTTGAGGGCCT
This sequence comes from Schistocerca gregaria, assembly GCF_023897955.1. Lineage (NCBI taxonomy): Eukaryota > Metazoa > Arthropoda > Insecta > Orthoptera > Acrididae > Schistocerca > Schistocerca gregaria. Next base: position 413,532,651 of record NC_064925.1, on the reverse strand, counting down.
TAGTTACACATCAGCATCTCTTTAAAAAGTATATTGAAAGAAAACGTCAAAAACAATTACCGAAATGGCTTTTTTATATTTTTTGTGGTGTTCATAAAACCAGCATTACACCTTATCGAAAGTGTGTAGTAATTGTTAAGACTGTGCTAAAGGTATTTCCAAATCTGGGCCATGATCGCATATCAGTTGGCTTTTCAAAAGCATGTTGTTAATATAGTTCAACAACAATTAACGATTTTTTTATAAAACTTTTTCAGGGTGTTCAATGTGTCGCCCTCCATCCTCATGGTAATGCACATTATGTAAAATGTGTTTCATTAGGGGAGTTAATCAGTGTTTTAATGTAAAGTTTAGTATCTATATTCTAATAATAAACCTTTTAGCAGTTCTGTATGCAACGATTAAATAAAATCTTTTTAGATATTTACCTTCGAATAATTGTTTGTGTTGCAATGTTGTATATGTGGCTTTATTGTTATTGTGGAACTAAAAAAATTGGTACTCATGAATTAGATTTCTATAATGTCAAGCATGCAGTCTTCACCATGAAGTTAGCATTAATAAAACCTAGCTTCAGTATTATCACACAAACTTAATATTCATTGCTAAGTGGGTTCCTTTCCTTATGTGAGTATAAAGGATATTTTTCTCTTTTTTGCATAAGTTTATAACGTCCCGAAATGAATCTTTTCAGAACACATTACAGAACTGATCACAGAATGAAATTTCAGTTAGGGATTTGGTGAGAAGGCTACAGTTGTTTGCAGTGCATAGTAATACACAATGCGTTGGATACTTACATATTGTGATATTTACATATTTAAATTCTAATTGTTTTCTGTCCTGCAGTGGTGATTAATTCCGGCACGGTCTAGCGTTGAGTGACATGGTATTGAAGAGCCTCAGAGATCGATTATTTTTCGTATGTTGCAACATGACTACAGGAAAGTATTTAAATTGTTCTGTTTAATGGTTTATGCACTCCGTTTATTATTGTCCCTTGCATTTCAAGTTGCTTAATGCACTGCTGGAATATGTGCAGAGAAACCTTATCTTTCTGTGATTTCTAAAAATTCGGTAGAGGTTCACACTTAGTGTAGAGCCTATGCGATGTATATGTATTATTCGATTGTTTTAACCCTTTTAGTGTGTACCTCTCACTGTAGCATGTATTTACAGTGCGTAAGGGAATTTGTGTTATCGCTTGTGAACCCTCCTGGCATCTAGTGGAAGTTCGCTGCACCAGCTGTAGTTTTAGTTTGTTGTGAAATACAGCCTTCAGGATTGCGAGAAGTATATATCCCGACAAAAAGCGGTGTATTAATAGGTTATTCTGAATGATGGTAGCCACCAATATAGTATCTGGAAGTGGCTTGGAAAGTATACTTCCTGTAAAATTAATCTGTCATTTGTGGTCCTTGGTAAGCATACTTAGCACCAACAAAGGGGTATCCAAAAACATTTAGGAACATTTCTTACCACCTCTGTCTATGCCAGACATGTTGTGGTAGTACACGGCACAAGGTGTACTAAAACTACTACAACAATTAGTTTCTGTATGTCCTGGGATTAATACTGTTGTCAGATTACATTGCTTCCTTCCTGCAATATCCTTTATTGCATCCCTTATCAGCTCGTAGCTGTATCCAGTGACAAAGTTTCAAGGATTGTTTTCACGTTGTGGTAAGTTAACATTAATATCAGTAACAATTATTTTCAGAACAAAATAAAAACAGAAAACACTGTTTATGATTTTATTTGCGTGGAGTGGCGACACATAACAGCACTCAAAAGGGAAGTGGGAAATCCATTTACAACCAATTTAAATACCTCACAAAGACGGAGTGGTGATAGATGTACGAACTTAGTTTTTGGTCCTTTGTCTCAAAAATAAAGTTATTAAAAATAAGTACAGTACGTTTACCACATTCATAAAACGATAGCAAAATATTATGTTCGCTGAGGTGCTACAAAAAATGTGCCCGCGAAAGAGTTAACACTGTGTATCAGTTAAATTTTATGGCTACTCATTTACGCTCCTTCGGTCATTTATTTAATTTTGGTGAGTTATTTTGGAGCATGTGTTGTCTGTGCTATCTGTAGCATACCTGTAGCCAATATCCCCTTTGTGAATTTAGTGATCATGTGTGATACAGATACTAAAATAATTCAGCTACATACTTGTTCTTTTTACTGTTGTGTTTACCATAACAAGCCCCTTACAGAAAATAGTATAGATGACAATCCAATATGGTGAAGATATGATGCACGTGGTGGATACAACGAAGGCTATTGAAACCCTTAGCAAGATGGACACATTTCTATATCCAGGTTCTCGACTACAGGTAAGAGGATGAGCAAGCAGGAATCACAGTTATCTGGATCGATTCAGACACATCACTGATATTATGTGTGAGGACAAGATGCACATCCACATAAAATGAAAGATATAAGGCACAACGGTGAAGACAGTTGCATTATATGATACTGAGCGTAAGCTCACACCAAGGAGTTTTCAGGTTTCACTACATTATGAAAATTCGGATGCTGAGAAGACCATTAGCCAGTTCCCGCTCGGCCTAGTAACAAGACAACGATCTGACAACTAACTGGAGTGGCTCCAATCAACGAAAAGATCCGAAAATGGAGCGTTCGGTGGTATGGACACATTATATAGCACCTACTTTAGTCATCAGCTTAGCCTACCGACTCACTGTTGAAGACCACAACCAACGCGGAAGACCTTAACCGCATCGGATAGGTACTATAAACGTATATCTAAAATAAAGAAATATAAACCCACAGGTAGTGTTAGAACGTAAGAAAAGGTGTACATTGTCCAAAAAAGCAGATCACGCTATAATGGGACTACGCTAAGAAGGAGTAGAAGAAGATGATGATGATGTTGGAAAGAGAGCACAACAGGATGGTCTCGATATTAATGAGTAGAACAGGGGTCTGAACTAGAGAAATCACAAAAACAGTTTGTGAACGGCCAAAGCCTCAGAGGCGCGATAACGTTCTCCCACCGAAAAGTTTAATGACGGACAGTGAGAAGAACGAGGCAGCTGTGCGAAGAGAGATTCCCGAGGTAGCGGTACGGATCACAATAGAAAAGGCAACTTCGGAGGCGACTTTCGCACGTATGAACAGGGGACGGGACAACTGTAGTGCGAAGGGAGTTTAGAAGAGCGCCACCAGAAATGAGGACGTTGCATGGAAAGTTTATATGCGACGAGAGGCAATACGTCACACCGAGAGGGAAGGAGGTAATGCAGCGTATAATTAGCCTCGAAATTAGTAGAGGGAGAAATTGTAACCAAGGAATCAGAGTAGTTTCAGCTCCGCCCCGCAATGAAAGTAAGGTCAGGGGGAAAATATGGTGTGTTCTAGACAAAATAGAAGAAGAGCTTCTGTGCTGCCACCCGAAGGATCACAGAAATATAATAGGCGTTAATCCCCCGCAGGATGGTGTCAGGAAATGTGAAACCACCCATGATCGGTAAATCAACCAGCATATGTTGTGACCACCTCAGTGGACAAGTACGTTATAGGCACAATGACTGGTATAGCTATGGCTTCTGGTAATTTATGGTAGCGGGCCCTGTTAAAATGAATGAAGCAGATGGACTGCCTCATATGTCTCTATAACAGACTACGAAATTTTTGCACAGACATTCAGATGCAACTGGAATGTACTTGAAATAAAATCGGGACAGGCGCCTGGAGTGGCCGAGCGGTTCTACGCTCTACAGTCTGGAACTGCGCGACCGCTTTGGTCGCATGTTCGAATACTGCCTCGCGAATGGATGTGTGTGATGTCCTTAGGTTAGTTAGCTTTAAGTAGTTCTAAGGTCTATCGGACTGATGACCTCACATGTTAAGTCCCATAGTGCTCAGAGCCATTTGAAACATTGGAACCAAAATCGTGACAGATATCACCAAAGGCCTGCTTGTAGGATGCTCTTTGCGTCCACAGTTCTGAGATGTTGGCATAGAGTCATTAATAAACCAGCTTCATAGTACAGCAGACACTAGAGGCTGCGTAGCCTACGGAGATGATCTCCTAATTACCGTATCTGGCAGCACAAGCGCTAAATGAGTAGAGGATTTTAGTGAAGTTCTTGAAAGACTAAGTAGTTGGTGCACAGAAAACAGTTAACCGAAATCACCTTACAAAAGAGATTTTATGTTAGCCCTCTAATTTTCGGACATGCGGCCGCGCAAATAAAATTTCTTCCGCCGATAGATCGGGTGAATATTGTCCGGCCGTCCATAGAACGTGCGGTAAGTCTGACGACAATGTGCTATGCGCGTCCTTACATGCTCCACAGCGGCGGTGTTTCGTATGCGGGTCACAGACGCTGGTCAGCAGCATTAAGATACGCTTATACACTCCTGGAAATTGAAATAAGAACACCGTGAATACATTGTCCCAGGAAGGGGAAACTTCATTGACACATTCCTGGGGTCAGATACATCACATGATCACACTGACAGAACCACTGGCACATAGACACAGGCAACAGTGCATGCACAATGTCGGCACTAGTACAGTGTATATCCACCTTTCGCAGCAATGCAGGCTGCTATTCGCCCATGGAGATGATCGTAGAGATGCTGGATGTAGTCCTGTGGAACGGCTTGGCATACCATTTCCACCTGGGGCCTCAGTCGGACCAGCGTTCGTGCTGGACGTGCAGACGGCGTGAGACGACGCTCCATCCAGTCCCAAACATGCTCAATGGGAGACAGATCAGGAGATCTTGCTGGCCAGGGTATTTGACTTACACCTTCTAGATCATGTTGGGTGGCACGGGATACATGCGGACGTGCATTGTCCTGTTGGAACAGCAAGTTCCCTTGCCGGTCTAGGAATGGTAGAACGATGGGTTCGATGACGGTTTGGATGTACCGTGCACTATTCAGTGTCCCCTCGACGATCACCAGAGGTGTACAGCCAGTGTAGGACATCGCTCCCCACACCATGATGCCGGGTGTTGGCCCTGTGCGCCTCGGTCGTATGCAGTCCTGATTGTGGCTCTCACCTGCACGGCGCCAAACACGCATACGACCATCATTGGCACCAAGGCAGAAGCGACTCTCATCGCTGAAGACGACACGTCTCCATTCGTCCCTCCATTCACGCCTGTCGCGACACCACTGGAGGCGGGCTGCACGATGTTGGGGCGTGAGCGGAAGACGGCCTAACGGTGTGCGGGACCGTAGCCCAGCTTCATGGAGACGGTTGCGAATGGGCCTCGCCGATACCCCAGGAGCAACAGTGTCCCTAATTTGCTGGAAAGTGGCGGTGCGGTCCCCTACGGCACTGCGTAGGATCCTAAGGTCTTGGCGTGCATCCGTGCGTCGCTGCGGTCCGGTCCCAGGTCGACGGGCACGTGCACCTTCCGCCGGCCACTGGCGACAACATCGATGTACTGTGGAGACCTCACGCCCCACGTGTTGAGCAATTCGGCGGTACGTCCACCCGGCCTCCCGCATGCCCACTATACGCCCTCGCTCAAAGTCCGTCAACTGCACATAAGGTTCACGTCCACGCTGTCGCGGCATGCTACCAGTGTTAAAGACTGCGATGGAGCTCCGTATGCCACGGCAAACTGGCTGACACTGTCGGCGGCGGTGCACAAATGCTGCGCACCTAGCGCCATTCGACGGCCAACACCGCGGTTCCTGGTGTGTCCGCTGTGCCGTGCGTGTGATCATTGCTCTCGCAGTGTCCGGAGCAAGTATGGCGTGTCTGACACACAGGTGTCAATGTGTTCTTTTTTCCATTTCCAGGAGTGTATAAGCGCCGACTGTGAAGAAAGCGAACAGAAATTCGATTTGCTTATTGATATATGTTCGGCGTAGATGAAACCATGACCACTTCTCTGCAGTTTAGTTACTCCTAGAGCGGGGTTCTATGATTTGTCCAAACAGGAACCACTATCTCCGTTTATTAAATTATTAGCTAATCTACATTGATTAAAGTTGCAATCTTCGTAAGATAGCCTTAACACAGTTTTTCTCAAGAATATGACGGATCTTCGAGGAGAGAGCACCCACATAGGGCAAAACAGTAATTGATCTAAAGGAATTACTATCTTCTTTCCCATCACATAGTAGGTGAATATGGATTGGGGGTAAGTAATGAAAGAGGAAGCCATCTGGTAGAATTTTGCACAGAGCATAACTTAATCATTGCTACCACTTGGTTCAAGAATCATAAAAGAAGGTTGTATATAGGGAAGAATCCTGGAGATACTAGAAGGTATCAGATAGAATATGTAAGGGTGAGAAAGAGATTTAGGAACCAGGTATTAAATTGTAAGACATTTCCAGGAGCACATGTGGACTCTGACCACAATCTACTGGTTATGAACTGTAGATTAAAACTGAAGAAACTGCAAAAAGGTGGGAATTTAAGTGGATGGGACCTTGATAAATTGACTACACCAGAAATTGTACAGAGTTTCGCGGATAGCATAAGTGAAATATTGACATGAATGGAGGAAAGAAATACAGTACAAGAAGAATCGGTAGCTTTGAGGGACGAAGTGGTGAAGGCAGCAGAGGATAAAGTACGTAAAAAGACGAGGGCTAGAAGAAATCCTTGGGTAACAGAGGAAATATTGAATTTAATTGATGAAAGGAGAGAATATAAAAATGCAGTAAATGAAGCAGGTAAAAAGGAACAGAAACGTCTCAAAAATGAGATCGACAGGAAGTGCAAAATGGCTAAGCAGGAATGGCTAGAGGACAAATGGAAGGATGTAGAGGCTTTTCTCACTTGGGGTAAGATAGATACTGCCTACAGGAAAATTACCGAGACCTTTGGAGAAAAGAGAACCATTTATATGAATTTCATGAGCTCAGATGGATCCCAGTTCTAAGCAAAGAAGGGAAAGCAGAAAGGTGGAAGGAGTACATAGAGACTCTATACACGGACGATGTACTTGAGGACAATATTATGGAAATGGAAGAGGATGTAGATGAAGATGTAATGGGAGATACGATACTGTGTGAAGAGTTTGCCAAAGCACTGAAAGACCTATGCCTAAACAAGGCCCCGGGAGTACACAAAATTACATTAGAACTACTGACGACCTTGTTAGAGCCAGTCCTTACAAAACCCTACCGTCTGGTGAGCAAGATGTGTGAGACAGCGAAATACCCTCAGTCTTCAATCCCAATGAAAGCAGGTGTTGACAGATGTGAAAATTACCAAACTATCAGTTTAATAAGTCACAGCTGCAAAATACGTGGGGCATATAAGAAAGATCCACAAGTCATAATTCTTCCCGACCAAGGAACCTACACACCACCTGACGGGACATGGCCCATATCCTTCTTTAATGCAGAAAATACAACCAGACATTACAGGCCCTTGTGAATATGGAGCAGTTGTCACACTTGAACACATCGTGTGAGAATGTGCCACTACACAAAACGTTGCAGACTACGATAGTTGCATCTTTGGTTATGGAATAGTCGATGACATAACAAGGAAAGAAGAAGTGTGGTACAAGTGGAATTTGCTGACAGCGAAAATGCACACATCATGAAAAAAAAAGAATGCGTCACTTCGGTTCCCAGAATTCCGAACCTATACAGAAAATTGGAATAGAAATCAACATAAACATTATTTCCCTCCTTTTTATTTCTCATGAAACCCAAACTTAGTATATTGTACTACTGTATAGCGAGACGTTCAGAGGTGGTGGTCCAGACTTTTGTACACACCGGTACCTCTAATACCCAGTAGCACACCCTCTTGCATTGATGCATGCCTGTATTCGTCGTGGCATACTATCCACAAGTTCATCAGCGCACTGTTTATTCAGGTTGTCGCACTCCTCAACGGCAATTTGCCGTAGATCCCTCAGAGTGGTGATGGATCACGTCATCCATCCCTTGTTAGTCTATATCCCATACATGTTTGGTAGGGTTCATGTCTGGAGAACATGCTGTCGACTCTAATCAAGCGATTTCGTTATTCTGAAGGATGTCATTCACAAGATGTGCACGAAGGATGCGCTACTTGTAGTCCATGAAGACGACTGCCTTGTAAACATGCTGCCCATTATGATTGCACTATTAGTCGGAGGAAAGCATTCACGTAACGTACAGCCGTTACATCGCCTTCCATGACCAGGAATGGCATACGTCGGCCCCTCATATTCCACCTCAATACAGCAGGGAACCTCCACGTTCCTGTAGTCAGTGGACAATGTGTCTAAGGAGTTCAGCCTGACCAGGTTGCCTCCTAACATGACTCCGGCGATTCTCAGTTTGAAGGCTTATGCGACACACAACAGTGAAGAGAACGTGATGCCAGTCTGGAGCGAACTATTCGGCAAGATATGAGGTCCATGTGTACCGCGCTGCATGGTATCGTGGTTGCAAACATGAACCTCGCGTTGGTCGTCGTGAGAGAAGTTGTGCATCATGTAGCGTATTACGCACAGTTAGAGTTGTAACACGACGTCCTGTTGCAACACGAAAAGCATTATTTAACATGGTGCACTAGTAGCCCTTTCTCGGCCTGAGCGAGGCATATCATCGACAGCTCCTGTCTCTTTGTATCTCCTGCATGTCTGAACAACATCGTTTTGTTTCACTCCGACACATCTGGACACTTCCCTGGTTGATAGCACTTCCAGGCACAAAGTAAGAATGCGGACGCATTCAAACCGCGGTATTGACCGTCTAGGCACGATGGAACTACAGACTACATGAGCCGTGTACCTCCTTCCTGGTGGAGTGACTGTATATGATTTGCTATCGGACACACTTCGTCCAATGGGAGCAGCTCATGCATGGCTGTTTACACCTTTAGGCACGTTTAGTGACCTATCTCAACAGTCAAAGTGACTATATGTGTCATATGGAATCCACAGTCAACGTCTGTCTTCAGGATTTCTGGGAACCGGAGTGATGCAAAACTTTTTTTGATGTATGTATTAGCATATGAACTGCAAGCATACATTGGCTAGAGACAACAAGGAAAAGGCCACACATGAAGACGACGAGTTGTACCATAGCAGAACATCCAACTACAGTAACTTTTCACAAGGAGGGAGGAGATGGGCCTCGGGGATTATTCCCTGGCAGTCACCTCCCAATCTATACAACTTGGGTGGCAGTAGCAGGGTCCCTATGTAACCTGAGCTGTGCCTCAGTCTGCCAGGGGTCACTATCAAGACAAATGAAAAATCTAGCTTGGTTGTGCGACGGGTGAGAGTAGTCTAATCTAGTGTTGTGTTAATGTAGTATAGTGCTGCAAAGTGTACTGTTGTATAGAAATGCAATCAAAAATCACAAATTACAAAATTTTTGATGTCTCAAAGCAGCATAGTACAAAAGGCAAGTAGCATGTGACTATGGATTCCAAACTAATATACGGTTAATATCTATGTGGCAAATGGCCAAATGGTAGCCGGCAGCTGTGGCCGAGCGGTTCTAGGCTCTTGAGTCCGGAACCACGCTCCTGCTACGGTCGTAGTTTTGAATCCTGCCTCAGGCATGGATGTATGTGATGTCCTTAGATTAGTTAGGTTTAAGTAGTTCTAAGTCTAGGGGATTTATGACCTCAGATGTTAAGTTCCATAGTGCTTAGAGCCATTTGAACCATCTTTTAAGCTAAAGGTTAGAAAACAGATTGGATTTTCAAACTTATTATTAACAGAATATCATATTTCATACAGACTTTCAATTAATATTTTATGCAGATATTTAATGTAGATTATTCGAACCTACATAAGACAATGATTAGTTACACTAACACATCTGCAATTATGTTAAAATATTACGCGCAATGTTCATGTCAATACATGTGAAACATCTGGTTCACTGTTGTATTTAGGTAAAATACGAGAGAAAACACGAGATAAATCACTAAAAACACACAAATAAGTGTCCTTTTTGTACTGTATGGGGATGAGCAAGAGGTACTCGGCAATGGGGCAGAGCCTACTCCTTCCTAATACCACCAACATGGCAGCAGTGGTTAACGTACACAGCCGCCATACGGTGGCGACAGCAGCGCCATATGCTCTCACATCATACCACTACATAATGTTTCACTTTCTAAACCTTCAATCGTGTGTGTGTATATATGGTATTTACTATGGAGGGTAATTCGCATTCGGGACCCAGTATTTACTACCGCATACGAATTTTAAAACTGATTTGAACCGGAACTACACAGGCTACTTGAATTTGTTCTTAAAAACTTCTCCATCGTCCTGAAACTGTCATCATTGGGATCTACAGTGCCAGATCAAACTATAGCGATAGTGGACTACGTGCCATTGGTGCAAATGGTTTAAAACGCTCTACGCACTATGGGACTTAACATCTAAGGCCATAAGTCCTCTAGAACGTAAAACTACATAGACCTAACAAACCTAAGGACGTCACACACATCCATGCCCGAGACAGGATTGCGACCGGTTCCGGGCTGAAGCGCCTAGAAGCGCTAGGCCAACGCGGCCGGCCTACGTGGCATTAAGAAAAACTTATTACCCCAATTCTTCGCAAATATGGTGGCAGCTGTTCTCGTTTATAACAGCTTATATCACATCATCATCTTCACTTCTAGATTTTCAAAGAGAGATGATTAATAAATTTTACTCAAGAGGAAAACAATAATACTGAGAATGAACATTGCAGTAACTTATTTTGTATAGTTAGTACGATACTATTGTACTGTCAAAACAGGTCGTCGCTCTTTAGTTTGGGTACCAGCGGAATTTGTCAACAATGAGATATCATAGGTCATCAGGCGAGCAGTTGCGTAGCAACATTGCGATTCCGAATCGTATTGCGTAAACACATTGTCTGTGCTTGCGTGATTTTCGTTGTGCTATTCGTTTTGTTCTAGAGCGTCTTCTTGGTGAGAAAAGCTCATTAACTGAATACCTGAAGTGCTTTTCGTGAAAAGTCTTCCAACAGAAGAACTTCCAAACCCAGCGTTGGGTGTGACGCAGTACGGAACCGTAAGTGAACATCGACATCTTTTCTTCTTCATCTCTTATCAAGACTAATATCCTTTTCCGTTTATGTCACTCTAAATTACTGCTGCTGAGCGCTTTAGCACACACATGAAATCCCTTGTAGTTGATTTTATTTGGATGTTTAATCACACCAGCTACATTGTAACGAAAAATGGGAAAAAGAAGTTTCCAGTGATCCGGCTTGAGCTTTAGCCTATGAGAGCAGTGTTGCAAAATCGTGGGCACGATTTCGGTAGCTGATGTAACCTGCTGAACTCTCTATATCCTTCAAATTCTGAAAGGTGTATATGTACATCATCAAGAGTGTTTACGGGCTACGTGTCGGCTATATTCTGCGTCATATTACCATAATGTATCGCTTGTTATGTCCTACATGTTCTAGAAATTGCCAAGGCTCTTTATATTGTTCATAGTCGACGAGGACCAAAAAAGCGAGGTGAAAATTGATATTGTTGAAAATTTGTGCTAGGTGGTAGCAGGGACTGATATGAATATTATACTTAAAAGTCCAGATGGGCGAGATGTGCGCTACAGCGTATGGAAGGGAGATGGCATGGGATGTGGTGGGGAAGAGAGGGGTGTGGGTTCAAGATGAATTTTTTATTTATCTTAAGTAAATAGAAATGAGTTGCTTCAAGCAAAAATGTATTTCTGTAATCAGTAAGCTACATTAAATTTGTTAGGAAAATTGTCCTATTCAGTACTCTGTAGCAGGGTGGTGGTGGTGTGTAGATGGCACACACGTGAGGGAATGTAGTTGTCTGGTATTTGATCAAACTCTTCCCTCTTCGTTAGTCTGCAAACTGAAGCGCTACCGGCTAAACCGCCACATTTGACCACGGTTTTATTACGTCGCTTTCTGGCTCTCTATTTGTCCGTCTGTATCTCTCCCCCCCTCCCCCCCCCCCCATCTCTCTCTCTCTCTCTCTCTCATACACTTACAGGCACTTCGTTGCAGAATGAGAGCGTGGCATTTATTTAGCTAAAAAGGGCTTTGCCGCCAAAAGGCATATGCCTAGTTTCCAATCTGTCAGCGGTGAACACCATTAAAAATTTGACTTCATTATACATTCCACAGTGGATGGTACTCTGAGGGGTCGCACAGATTCCGATCAAGTGGACGAGCATGTGTTCTCCTTTACATTGTCTGTCTGTGTATCTACATTATCTGCCCACTTTGGTACAAAAGTACATTCACAGTGTAGGTAGCTCTGTGAAGTTGGTAACTGAGTAGTGAATGATGCGAAGTGAAGGCGACCAAACATGGGTTGGACGTCGGCAGCTGAGCACGTACGAGCAACGAAATCAAACGCGAAACAGATTGTAAACTTCAGAATGCAACATGGGGGCTGGACAGAGTAAAATGAAATCCATCTGCTACAAAGGAAAATAATATTCTGTGTCTGTTCGCGCACATCACATTTTGTTCCAGTAGAATCTAAGCACAAGAAACGTGTTTCGGCTGTAAATGTTTTGACAATTTTCAAGCAATCAGGGCTTTCGTGAAATCTTTTATGTTTGCAGGAAGCTATGGAAAATATTCTAAGGATAATTTGTTTAGAATGTGTTTTAGGAAGCGCATCGGTGACGTTGATGTGTGTTCCTGAAGTTTTGTTACAAGGAAATGTTGCACATACGTAAGGGAATTAAGGACTCCACTATTCATCTGTTGTGTGGCACTGGAAATGAGTTACCGTTTATTGCTTCTAACCTCTAAATAAGTATGTTTGGATTTTGAATGTTGTTAGTTACATTAATTGTTCACTACTGTATAGTTAATATCTGTGATTACGTGTCACAGATTTTTACGTTTTTCGACCTTATGTTCAAAAGTATTCTCTACTGACTGATTATGTCTGACCTCTGGATGCACGAATAATATTCGAAATTACCATTAATATGGCTCAAATATTTGGCTGCCGTTAGTAGTAAATTTACCCCTCTTTGTCCCTCGTTTACGAATATCTGATATACGTAACTGACCTACGAATAGTGTGGAAATCCTCACGTCTCCGAGAAATTCGTATCATCACACAATATTTCACGTTCTAAACATACAAACTTGTGTACATGTTCTTTAATAAGGACCTTAATGCTCTCAGGTTACGCAATATATATTGCCACATGCGCATTACGATTTTGTTTCGAAACGCAGCTGAACCTTCTGCACGTCTGTCATTGTAATAAATGTGTCGTCTTTTAGTATTATAGTTGCCTCTAGAAATCATTGCATCTTACTTCACAGTTTCTTTCGGCGATCGTCGTATTCTGACTACATCTTAATTTTATCCAGGCTTTTAGAAAGGGTCATCTGCACATCGCAGCGTACCATAGCCGCACGCAGGGCGTCGGTTTATAAATGTCAAAATTTCGTGTTAAGTGTCTGATGCAAACATATTTCTCTGACCTGCTTTCCCAATGTTATTCAAACTTGAAAAGATGTGAATATTCGGATATGTTCGCATTCATAAGTAGTAGCCACTATCATTTCACAGTACATTAAAGTATGATTTCAGGTACTCCTGTGGCTAAAGGACACGTTGTAATCATCGAGGAAATAATTATATGATATGTGCAAGTCAGCTGCTTGTTTTTAAACCAAATTTATTACACAGTTCTCCAGGCACAAACGGGTAGGTGATCGAAAAATTATCGGCTTCTGCCAGCATATTAAGCTCATTTTGGGATATTTTCAATATTCTCAACATTTCTCGGCTCTGTCAGCATCTGTATAAACATTTATGTTAAATTAACAACAACCTCAGATGCAATGTTTACCTAGATTTACCTTGGTTTCAGTTGGGATAACCCAATCTTCTTCAGAATAAAAGGAACTACGATTCGTCCGTAATGGACAACGTCAAAAACTAAAAACTATAATATAGTAATACATCGTCATACTGCAATAACTTATCCGTTGTTTCCGTACTATAACGATGTATTACTATTTATAGTTTTTAGTTCTTGACGTTGTCCGTTATGGACAAGTCGTAGTTCCTTTTATTATGAAGAAGGTTGCGTTATCCCAACTAAAGTCTAGGTAATCATTGCAATGTAGGTTGTTATTAATTAGAAATCAATATTTTCAGTAAATGCTATTCCTTTACCTCGCTTAATAGGCAACGAAAAATTTGAGGGTGTAAGTTTAAAGCTGAAACTAACGTGGTCATCAAGGAATTTCATAGCTTATAAGATATGCACTTCTGAACTGCAGTTGATTTGGGAATTTGTGGGCTTGGCAGATCAGACACATATTATACGTATGGTCAGTAAACTGTCTGGATGCAGTCGGAAGTAATCGTCGCTATTTGACGTAGGTCCCAGAGGAATTTATGAACAATGAAATGTCAGACAACATTATGTGGACAGTTGCATAGCAACTTTGCGATTTTGAATCGTGTTGCGTAAACATATTGACTGTGCTTACGTGATTTTCGTAGTGCTGTTCTTTGTGCTCTAGAGCTTCTTTTCGGTGAGACAAGTTCATTAATTGAGCTTGTCGAGAAAGGTCTTCCGCCGAAAAAACTTACAAATCCAGCGTTGGATTGACGCAATACGGAACCGTATGTGATTAGTCAACATCTTCTCTCGGTCATCTCTTATCCCCGCTAACCTTATTTGCTGTACATGTTACTGTCATCTACTGCTGCTGAACGCTGTAGCTCACGCCTCAGATCACTTTTATTTGGTTTTACTTTGGATGTGTAATCACACCAGCTACATTCTAACGAGAAAGACAAAAGAAATTCTTCCCAATGCGACTTGAGATTCAATTCACGAGAGTACTTTGACTAAATCGTGGCCATGATTTCGGTAAGTCATGTAGCCTGCGGAGTTCTTTACATTCTTTAAATTCCGGAATTTTTTTATTTTCATTTTCGAGATGATTTATTGACTTTGTGCCGACATTATTCTGCACCGTATTAGCATACTGAATCATGGTATATCTTAAATCTTGTATTTATTATCAAGATTGTGTGTATTGGTCACAGCCCAGCCAACGAAGAACAGATAGGACGAATAAAGAAAAAAAATTGTTGTAGTTGATAATTTAACCTTAGGACTAGGGACTGACATGAATATTATACTAATGGTCTAGACAGGCGGACTGCTTTGAGAAAAAGTGCAATCTAGTGTTCAGTTAAGCTGCATTATAATTTCGTAAGAAAATTGTCCTGTTCAATTCTCTGGAGAAGAAATATTCTTAGTGTTGCAGCGGTTAAAAAAGTCGTAGATTATTGAAAATAATAATTGGCGTTTTAAAATTAATGTTTATTGTTAAACGGAGGGGATAAAGGAACTTATTAAATGGATGTCGCTTGTCAAAGTGCAATATAACGTTGTTAAGGGATAAATTACGTTCTGGTACTGTAACAGGGTGGAGGAGTGTGGGCGGATGCTACACACGTGAGGGAACGGAGGCCGCTGGCATGTCGTCAAACTCCTCCATCTTCGTTAGTCTGCATACTGAAGCGCGGCCAGTCGTTTCTCCATTCTCTCTCTACCCTACTATGTCACGAGTCATTACACCAAAAGCCGCCACTTTTAACGATGGTTGTATTAGGTCACTTGCTGGCTGTCTATGTGTATCTCTCTCTACAGTTACAGTTACAGTGTACCAAGCTCATAGGTGGCGTTGTGAAGCTGGTAACCGAGTGGTCAATGAAGCAAAGCGAAGACGACCAAACATCTGTCGGACGTCAGTAGCCAAGTGGTAAAGAGCAACGGAAACAAAAACGAAAAACACTGCAACCTTCACAATGCAACGTAAGGGGAGGAGAGGTTCAAAAAGTCCCAACTGCTACCAAATTACATGGAAGTAAAATGATGTTCATTGTCAGCTGGCGCACATCACGTTCTGTTCCAGTAGAAATCGTGTATAAGAAACGTGTTGCTGTTATAGAAGTTTTGCCCATTTTGAAGAAATCAGGATATACCTGAGATCTTTTAGGTTTGGTGGAAACTGTGGATAATTTGTTACAGAAAGTTTTTAGACGTGCTTATGGACTCGGTGTGTCTTTCTTATTGTTTTACTGCAAGAATATGGTGTAGATATGTAAGGGAATTGCTTAAGGTGTCTACTATTTACATGTCGCGTTGCAGCGGAAAGGAGTTGGGGTTTACTGCTTCTTACCACTAAATACGTATTTTTTGATTCTGGTTGCTGATAATTACATTACATACGGGTACTCTTGTATGGATAATATCTTGTGATTTCGCATCCACTAATTTATAGGTTTTCTATCATCATGTCAAAAGTATGCACCATTTATTGTTTAAGTCTTACTTTTGGGTGCATGAATAGTATTCGACATTTCCGTTAATTTGTATCGAAGATCTCCCTCGTGTTATTAGTAACTCTGCACCCAGTTTCAGCAAATTTCATGAACGTAACTGACCTAGGAACTGGCTGCACTGCCTCACGTCTGTAACACTTTCGTGCCATCACGTTGTAAGTGTTCAAACATGTGTGTACATGTTCTTTAATAAGGGCCTTAATTCTCTTAGGGAACCATTATTTACTACAGTATGCGCATTTTGATTCTGTTCCGGAACAAAGCTTCGCCTTCTGCATGCATTCCTCCATAATTAATTCACCGTCGTTTTGAATGTGTCTTCCTTGCAAACTACGGTGGCCCCTTGACACCATCGCTTTCGTTTTTTAGTTTCTTTCGACGCTTACTCCATTCCGTCCTAATTTTATTCAAGGTCTAAAGGGACGTATCTACATATCCTGACGACCCACAGACCAACTCAGTGCGTCGGTTTATAAATCTCAGAAGTTCTTGGGAAATATCTGATGCATTCGTATTTCGTACAACTATTAGTTCAGTGTTACTGAAACTTCACAAGACGTGACTGTTTCGTATCTGTTCATATTAACAAGTAGTTACCACTCGTATTTCACCGCATATTGAAAAAAATTATCTAAGGTATCGGTCTGTCAAAAATATATGTTGTAGTCGTGTAGGTCGACGTCTTGCTTTGAAAGCAAATTTATTACACAATTCTGTAGGCATCTGCTGGTACTGTGTGCGGCTACACTCAAATATAAAGACTTCTATCAGTACATTAGCTCCGATTTGAGAAATTTTCAAATACACATTATTCTTTTATCTTGCTTAGTAGGGAAATAATGAATCTGATTTTAAAATGTTTAATTCGATACTAACATTATCATTGATGAAGGTTACGAATACAGATAAGCCACGTATTACCAATGGCTAGTAAAGCGCTGCGGTACAGTGAGGAGCTATCTAAGTTTTTTAGTGTGGGTCTTAGACAATTTTTTCAAAAATGAAATATCGCACAACACGAGGGGGTCGATGAGAGGCAACATTGCGATGGCATATCGTGTGGCATAAACATATTGTATGTGCTTGTGTGATTTTCGTAGTGCTATTTTTCGTACTGTAGTGCTTCTTCTTGGTGAGAAAAGGACATTGACTGAATATTTGAACTGTTTTTTGAGGACCGTCTTTAGATAGGGAAACGTAACAAGATAGCGTTTGGTGGGACACTATACGAAACAGTAAGTGACGAGCCAACATCTCGTTTCCGTCATCTCTTATCCGCAATATCATCATTTGCTGTTGACGTCGAGTGTAAACTAATGCTGCTAATCGCTGTGATCTCAAATTTGAAATCGTTCGTATCCACCTTTATTCAGATGTTTATTCGAGCAGGTGTGTTTTACCGAAGGAAACGATCCATTCCGGTGATCAGATTTGATATTCATACTTCGAGAGTAGTTTCACAGTATTGTCGGGCATGGTTTCGGTAATTGATGTACCCCTGGAATTTTTTGCATTCGGTGAATGCCGATAGTTTTTTGTTTCCATTATCAAGTGAATTTAGTGGCTAGCTAGCGACGTTGTTTTAGGACATATTAGAATACTACATCATGTTACGTACTGCATACAGTGTAGACCATAAAGGTTCTTTATTGTGTTCAGCGTGATTCACCAGCAGCAAATATATGTACACAATTAATTTTTGCTGGTCTGCAACATGGGTGTATCCTGCGAGAAGAAGATGCGGCAGCTTTGCCTCCCTATGAACTAACTGATACCTTGTATCGCCAGCGAGACAGAAAAAAAAAGTCAGAATAAGTTTGAAGAAATGCATCACAGTTATTGGGTGCTGTGAAGTGGCATGAATCGTGAAGTCTGTCATTCTACAAACTAATATGAGTTGCCTACATCTCGTCCCCATGGCCCTATTTTTGCAGACGTTCTACATACACATCTGCTCTGTAGTGTAAATAAATGATATTTGATTGTTGTGTATAAGCAGCAAACGAAGAAACAAGAATCTTGTTCATGTAATGGTTACTTCCTCGTCCAGTCGGTTTAGCTGTTGGTGAATCTTACAGCTAGTATGATCGCGGTCCATGAGAATTATTTGTCCTGGCTCTCCGTCCACAGGCAGCGTTGAACATCACTGATGCTCCCGATTCCGCTGAGGCTAGCAGACACAAGTGGTCAGTCGCGAAAAGTTGCGGAACCACGAACCCCTCAATAGATGTCCAACACAATTCGGATGATACGTCAGGAACAAAAGAGTTTCACGTGCCTCGACATACGACATGGGAGGTTCGCCAGTAGCTATTTAGCATTTTATTTAACAGCGAGTACAGTTGCATGCGCTTTTTTGCTTTAGAAGAGAACTATCCTGTCTTGACAGTATATTTTAGGGTAAGGCAACGGTTAAAGAAGATGAAAGAATTTAATTAGAGATGCTATAATGTTCGTAGATTATGAAAATGCTTTTGAGAAATACAATAGACGAGTGATACGTTACATCCTGCAAACAAAGGTTACCCGGTTCGTCTAATCAACTCTTTTGAAGCTGTTACAAATGGCCAAAAATAAACAACAATAAAACAGAATTAGACAAGTATGTAACTTGTCTCCAACTCTTTTAAACTTCTACGTGGGTGACCTAGTCAATGCTTGGAAAGGCATCAGCTACGGCATAAAGTTCCACAGGGAGAAATGTTTTAACATTCTGCTATAAGCAAATGCACAAATGACGAGAGTTCATTAATGAAATTAAAAACGTGAATCTGGTAATAGTGCATTATAAATGTAGAGATTAAGAATAAATTAGTAGTTGATTTAATGTGTAAAAAAACAGACCTTAACAGCAAAAGATGGCGGGGGTATGTTTCAGTACTGTTTATCTTAGCCTGCTGTAGTAAGTTGACAGCAATCCAGTTTCCAGTGATGCTGAAGTCGACTGTTAAGCACTGATTAGTAATCTCAGCTTGGGCTTTCTGGGGCAGGGATTCTGAGGGTATTAGATTAGGAAATGGCACACTTAAAGTAGTAAAGAAGTTTTGCTATTTGGGGAGCAAAATAACTGATGATGGTCGAAGTAGAGAGGATATAAAATGTAGACTGGCAACGGCAAGGAAAGCGTTTCTGAAGAAGAGAAATTTGTTAACATCGAATATAGATTTAAGTGTCAGGAAGTCCTTCCTGAAAGTATTTGTATGTAGTGTAGCCATGTATGGAAGTGAAACATGGACTACAACTAGTTTGGACAAGAAGAGAATAGAAGCTTTCGAAATGTGGTGCAACAGAAGTATGCTGAAGATAATGTGGATAGATCACGTAACTAATGAGGAGGTATTGAATAGGATTGGGGAGGAGAGAAGTTTGTGGCACAACTTGACTAGAAGAAGGGATCGGTTGGTAGGACATGTCCTGTGGCATCAAGGGATCACAAATTTAGCATTGGAGGGCAGCGTGGAGGTTAAAAAGTCGTAGAGGGAGACAGAGAGATGAAATCACCAAGCAGATTCAGATGGATGTAGGTTGCAGTAGGTACTGGGAGATGAGGAAGCTTACACAGGATAGAGTTGCATGGAGAGATGCATCAAACCAGTCTCCGGGTGAAGGCAACAACAACAACATCATACTTGCCAAGTTCCTTGTCGCAGTGGTTCCTGTCAGATCCCCGAAGTTTACTGCTGTCGAGCTGGTCTAACACTTGGATCGGTGGCCACCCGGTATGCAGAGCGCAGTTGGCAAACGGGGTGCACTCAGCCCTTGTGAGGCAAGCTGAGGAGATACTTGATTGAGAAGCAGCGGCTCGCCGGCCAGAGTGGTCGAGTGGTTCTAGGCGTTAGAGTCTGCAAGCGCAAGACCGCCACGGTCGCAACTTCGAATCCTGCCTCGGGCATGGCCGTGTGTGATGTCCGTAGTTTAGTTAGGTTTAAGTAGTTTTAAGTTCTAGGGGACTGATAACCTCATAAGTTAAGTCCCATAGTGCTCAGTGCCACTTGAACAAAGCAGCGACTCCGGTCTAGTAAACTGTCATACGTCCGAGAGAGCGGTGTGCTGACCACATGCCCCTCCATATCCGCTTCTAGCGACGCCTGTCGGCTGAGTATGACATGGCGGCCGGTCGGTAACTTGGTGCTTCCTGGCCTGTTCGGATGGAGTTTAGTTTTTAGACTCCTATACTTGAGTTAAGACGCGTTTATCAACTTACTGAGGATCTGCATGTTGCGTTGAGCTCGATTCATGGTTTCTTAGGATTTACCTTTAACATTACATCACCAGAAAAGCACCACTTTCAAGCACTTTCCTGTTAGATCGCTTCCTTGTCTGTCAACCTCTTCGGTACAGGTTCCACAATTGATTCTACATCAACTTAAAGGTGACGTAGAGTCTTGAAACTTCCAGCATTGTTCAGACATACCTGGTAAAGCAATATTAGATCACTATCTTGTCTGGCGTGTGGCGGAGGGTACTTTATATACCACTGCCATCTGCCAATTTTTCTGACCCAGTCGCGAATGGCCCGAGGGAATGGTAGGTGGTAATCCGCCGTGGGAGGTCAGATGTATCCACTTTTTTTCCCACACGGTCATATCCTTAGGTAAACGTAGGAGAAAGCAACAGGTTTTGCAAGTAAGGTGAACATAAACTACAATAATCCCGAAATATATCATAGACTCCGTTTTAATCTCACCAAAATGTAATTTTAACTCTTTTAAAGCCATATAGAGTGCTAATAAATCAATGCTACCTCACGCAACTATTCCTTCTAGTCGATAGATCAAGCTATCCGATACATGCTTTACATTCGTCCGTTTGCCACAAGTACCTTGTACTCTTTTGGCGCAATTTATGGGCAAATTGGTGGTAGACTCTTTGCATGTGGAAGTGGCTTTAAAATGGCAGGGCAAAGAATTTGTGGAAATTTGTACAGAGAGCCAAATAAGTAGGGCAACAGTAACTAGTGAGAACCGTTGTTTGTGAAGAACACTGAAGAACGTGAAGAACAGAGAAAGAAACGGAAAAGAAAAAGGAAAACGTACAGCGTTGGTAACTATAAAGCTCTGTTCTGTCCCATGAAATCATGCGTACTGTTCGTACATTGTTCTAAAATGCAATGCGAAACCCCCCCCCACTCTATACATCACGTATCATAATACTAGTTCGAAAACTGTGTACCTGTTTTAATTGGCACTGTAAGTCCCCACAACCCGACAAGGCTTCAATCATCGATTTGGTTCTTAGAACATGTTCGGTGTACATGTATTATTGTACTAACTGAAACCGTTACTTTGGTCAGAATTTAAAAATCATTCATGAGCTAATATTTAAATTTCCTAAAAACACTCCATTATCAGACATTTCGACGTTTCTGTAGGTTCCATCTACTAGAATACTGATTAGTAAAATATCTTCGTAGAGACCTCTCCCTGTTCTCATTCCAATCTTTCTGACCATCCAACAGTCAATAATGGACACGCTGTAATTCCGTGTGATCAGTACGTGACGTGATATCTATTTTTTTCTTCGCAGATGTTCCGGAGGCTTTTGGGCGTGTTCTGCCTCCGGTCTCGGCGGGAGGCAGAGGAAGACTTTTACGGAGACCTGATAGACGTCGATTTAATTGGAAAGCCAGAGGTGAGGACCACCGAGATTTATTGGAAAAACAGTAATGACTCTTAAGTGCACCCACGTTTACTAAGATAATTACTTGAGACCTCTGATTACTGTAAGACCTTCTGGATTTAGTAAATCTATCTTAGCTACTCTTAGTTGTAAATAGGTCATCATAGAATAACAACTATTCCTTTGTGCCTTCGTTAAACTTGCTTGTAGCGCTAATAAAACGAAATATCCTTCGGCTTTCTATACGAGTACATCCGTTTCATAGGAACTCTGTTGCCACTGGCCCGCTCAAAATTGTACTTTGTACAAGAAGAATGTACTTTAAATAAAAAAGGAGGTTACGCAGGGCATTAATAGTCAGAAATCACTTTAAGTTTCTGAGATTTAATATTAGATGGAACTATACGAAATCACAAGAGCTGCACAAGAATTTACGGAATGTGGAGAAATGTATTCATAAACTGGTTTCTGTTGGTTCCAAAATCGGTAACAACGTAGTTTACACTACGTGCAACTCCTGCTAGTACAGCATTTATCACTATTGAAGATTCACTCTAACTTCTGATAAAATTAATGCAAGAACTGTATCAGATCTCACTTGTGCATGATGATGATTCGTTAACTGATACTTGGACCAACTGAGTAGGCGATGATTTTAGGATCGGCTTAGCCACTTGCAGGTTTCCAAGTCGACCGTTGTAACTGAATGTGCGTACACATCCTCGGAGAATATCTGTCGCAGTCGGAGACGAAATGTCATTAGAGAGTTTTGTACACCGACCAGGGCTATCAGCACGGATGATTTAAGCGAAGATAATTTAAAAGCAGTTTGCTTCAATCCCTATTCTAAATACAACATATTAACGATCCAGACCCAAGGTAAAATACTGTCGTATTGTTACCATATGACCGTCTGGAAAACAATCCAAGTATGTGCTACCAAAGCTAAGACCTTTCTGTCTAACTGATAAATGTTGCAAGGCGGTTGAATTTAATACACTAACAGGAGAGTAATTTAACTTATGGTGCGAGTAAACGCCCACAAAATATTAGATGTTACATAAAAGATAGAAAATAAAACTGGAAATCAACAAATGGATGAATTGTGACCTTGGAAACAAATCTCCCACAGAGGATGAGCGCCGCGCGTTGGCGGCTGCGCTCGGACGTGGACGAGTTGGTTCTGCTGGCAGCGCAGGCGGAGGAGTCCCGGCCACCGCCTGCTGCCATTGATGTAGCCTGCGGCAAAGTCATCGGGAAGGTAAGGCGGCACTAAAGTCACAACTTCATTGATAACTCGCTGCTAAGGGTTAAGTTAGATTACATACAACATACCATTTTCTCAGACCAATATAAAGTGGCACAAGTATAGTTAATACTGGAAGGTAATAATTATGATCCTTGTCACCGTTAATGATTTCCCCTGAAGAGTCTTCCCTTTCTTTCGATCACACACAATAATAGACAGAAGTTCTCTCTTAATGTACACTTTGTCCATACGAGTCACACTATACAATTATTGGTACTGTAGTTGCGTAAAGGAAGTCTTATGAATTTTAAAGGGAAGAATTGCTTTTGTGTGCAGGTGAACGATGGCTGGATGGTTGTTACGACTGCCGAGATCCATGAGCCGCCTGTGGTGGAGTGTGACGAGGACATCCCGCCGATCCCTCGCCGCCGGAGAGGGTGTCGGAGGTGCTGGGCGGAGAGAGTCGGGGAGAAGACCGTTGTGCTCCCACCTGGGGGCCGGGCACACCGCCTGACTACCCACTAAACGTATTCCTGACGAGGACATCCCACCAGTTCCTCCTCGTCAGTGTGGGTGTTGGAGGTGCTGGGTGAAAAAAAGTCAGTGCAAGAACTGTTGTGCGGGTACAATATGGACAGGGATAATGACTCACTAACCAATAGACATGTTCGTGAGGAACTGATTACATTGGATATCCCAACAATGCCTCAACGTTGGGGATGTGTTAGAGATACTGGCCAGAGAATGTCACGGCTAAGAGTCTTGGGTGACTGCTAATTGGGTGGTGACAACAGCTTTTCTACAAGCCAGTGAACATATTCATGAGGAACTTAGAACAGTGTATGAGGAGGGCAAATCACCGATGCCTCATTATTGGACAGGGTGTTCGTGCTGCTGGATGGAGAATGTCATGACTGGGACTCTTGCATAACTGCAAAGTGGATTGGGATATCGGCTCACTAGCCAGTGAACATATTCATGTGGAACCAAGTACACTGGCTCAGAAGGACATCCCATTGATGCCATGTCATCAGTGACAGTGCTGGTGGTTCGGGCAGATAAAATCAAGGCTAAATCTCTTGTTTGTCTGAAAAGTGAATGGGGACACCGACTCACAATATTTAAAGTGAATGTATTATTAAATGAATTGATAAAATGAAACTTTAAAAACATCCATGTAAAAGAATGTTAATGAAGGTTTAATATCATTGAACTCCATTTAAACAAGTAATGAAATAAAATTAATAATATCTATCAAAGATGTACGATTATTTCTCTCTCTTTACATGCATGACTGCATTTAGACAAATATTTGAGAATGTTATCTTTTTTGATGCCCATCACCCACAGAAATATTATACACAGACTGCCATAACTTTCAGTACATAGATTATCCTTCTTCATCATTACAAATGACACATAATAGTGAGTTCATTTGGCTTACGACCAACTAACAAACAAATTACACACGTAGTGCATTTTACCTGTCTGCATTGCTGCATAATGCAGTTGTATTTTTACCTAACGGAAATGAAACAGCCACATAACATTATAACATAGCTGTGAGTGAAAGCGCGTCATTCGCTTGAATGAAAAGAAGTGAAAACAGAGGACGATCAAACTGAACATCGATTGAAACTTGCGAGGAACTAAAGCGGGCAACGATTTGCTTAAAACTCCATTGCTCTCCTCTCAACTGCAGGGATTTGATACTACACACCAATAAAATTTTTATTCCATACAAGTATCTAAGATAGTTTCTGATATTACAGGGTGCCTAAGGGTTACAGGAGTCACAGTTTTTAATCAATCATCAGTAAATGTAGTTTCTGGTTTGGAAGTGTCGAGCGCAACTTCCAGTGTTACTCAAGACTACTGAACATTTAATAAGGACAATATTCACACACACCATATTCTATCACGAGAAGAGTTGACGTACACAGAAACGATCCTACAGACACATAAGTAACACCACTTCACTACGTGGCGTAATTTAATTTGTGTATGTAGATGAATTAATAAATACACACAAAGTATAAGCTAATTATGTACAGAAAAAAATATTAATGTATTAGGAGTATCCCAAGGCCACCGGCCTTATCATTATGCTTAACTGCTCAACTTTACTGTTTGCATAGCATGGATACAAATGTTGCGAGTGGGCCAGACAACAATGAAGAGCATTCGCCGGTGACAACACCAACGCTATTTTATTCAGTTGAACATTAACACAAATTCTTCTCCGCTTACTCTTACGAAAAAACTAAATTTTTACCAAATTCTTAACAAGAAAATGTTTCCCATATTAGCTAAACCTGTCTTTTGTTTATAATACTTTGGCAGTGATCGAAAATAACCTTTTTTTGTAGACTTGAAAATTCGTTGAAGCTACTAAAATTCACCGTAAACTAGAAGTAAACACACAACAAATGTGTTACGCCCGTCGGTGACGTATGTTTAGAATAAGACGAAGCTATATGAATAAAATTGAGACCTCGCTTATGCGGTGATAATGGAACAGACAGCATCGGTGGTGCAGCGCTGCCAGCCACGACCGTACTGTTAGGTGGGCAGATCCCATATAAGGTGAACTACAACAGACGTAAAACTAATCTTAAGAACTTATAACAGTGCACTCCATTTACAGCACAGTAAGGACAAATTCTGGTACATAACAAATTGTAAGGCAAAATAAATTGATAAAACCATATGCCCAATGACTACACACGATTATAAGCAAACTATCTGCAGGCGCAACTCAGAATTGCAATGGGTTATACAGTCCTCTGCAACACCAAAATTACAGTAACACCAGAATTACAGTAAAAGGCGAGAAGACAAGTCATCAACGCTCCAAAATTATTTTACCATATGAATGAACATAATGACGGCCTTGAAAATAGTAGCTTTTTTAAAAATGAGTCTCCATATTTTTATTGGGAGACCAAACAAACTTTAAATGCCCAAAAAAAGATGTACTAAAGCTGGTCCGGAATAACTTCAATGAAAAGGGTAGCTATCCTTAAGATAAACTGCACTGCTTTTAAATAGGAGACACGACAGAATTTCAATCTCCAGAAGTTTTTCGTCAGCAGTTGGCGATAATAACCTAAATGAAAAGAGCAGGACTTATTAAAAAATCTTCACCAATGAAATGAGCATCAGTTATTTTGGAATGAATCGCGACAGGCAACAAGTACAGCGATACAGTTGAGGGGAACCTGGCTGAACTACCACGATGCTAGGGAGAAAAGCACGAAGTTTATCTTAACAAGCTCACTGAAATACATCACGAATTAATAGGGACGAGCACAGAAGGTATCATCAAACTTGGATTATTCAAATTCATGGAGTTTACTATCACCCCAAAAGTGGCCAAAACGACGTCCTTGTACAGGACAGGACCCTAGCCGCCGATAAAGAGTTTAATACGTCAGGGCCGAAAGGCGGTAGATGAATTACCTCAAGTGGAGAAATTTTGTGAGTGTTGGAACGTTGTGAGGAATTTGCGAATGCATTAACGTTCCACAACAGTGATACTTCAGTTGACGTATTTGTTGACTATTGGTTTGTTCTGTTAGTAGAGATTCCGTTAATGTTGGATGACTTAGAGAGGCAGGTTTTGTGATAAAGTTAATGGTCACGAGTTAGGGCCGAACTGGCGGTTTTCTGACGTGATGACTAATAAACTCGGTGTCACCACCAGGATTCAGTATAACATCGGTTTGATGGACGATATTCTGGTTTGCTAACGTCCATAACGGTTGCGCCACCCAAAATGAAAATTTTGTGACAGCTGATTAATGAGAGGCATCGAGTCGGCGTGATACGGGTTTTCACCTCTCCGTATGCGTCGCCTATGTTTCAGGCACCGAAGGGTCAAGCCGGTAGTTAGCGATCGGTAGTTGATTATACAATTCCTAACCAAAAAGCCGTCTTAAAATCTGTACCGCTCCCGGACTTCCGTACCTGTTCTATTTCCTTTGCATGGGGCACAGTATACTACCGTCCTGAATTTGAACAAGGCGTTCCAGAAGATTTCTCTCATTGAGGACTGTAAACGTGCTACAGGTTTTTACACCGTTTGGAAGCTGTACCAGTTCGGTAGTGTTCCTTTCAGTTTATACACCGAAGCGGCAGTACTATCATTTCTCTTAGACTCTGTTTTGGGTGACGCGTGATTCAAATCAGTGTGCAGCAAAGTCCTTATTAGCCTGCAGGAAGTGGGTTTGACCGTTAAACCATCCATGGTAAATCTGGAACTAAGGGAGCTTCCCTTTTTAGGACCTTGGTCTCAGCTAGTGTTGTTAAAATAGATCAGAGAAAGAGACAAGATCTTTAGAGAAAAAGGAAATACCTCTCTTTATCCGTATCTCACATTTTTTTATAAACTTAGTTTCGAATTTTGTCCAATTTGCAGCCACAGTAAATGGCTTGAGGAAGAAAGGGTTGAGTCTCCAGATGGGGGAAACGCAGTACGCGGTCTTTGAGACAACCAACCGATCATTCCAACCGCCAATGACCATTGCCTGAGCAAACTCGAGCAGACTGCCGGTCTAACGCGCAGACTCAGATGCAGCAAATAATCCCCGACCGGGCGACCACTCGCTGAGTTCTCTTACTGCCTAACAAATGCGGACGAGAGACTGACCCAGAATGACCAAATGGCGAGTTCATAGCGCCCCTTAAATTCACGTGAAGAGGCAACCTTTCCCCTTTCCCACCAGAGGGAGACACCAAAGCTGCGATTGCCACAGCGGCGCCACCGCCACCACAAACGGAGGGCGACTGTTTCACGCTACGCGCTGCAGCGCGCTCTTTAAAACAGCAATTTTTACCACGGCTCAGAGTGACAGATCCTTTAAGATCTGTTTACCAGAGTAACTAGTGTTGCCCATTTTTAAGTATTTTGACACCCCTCTTATTGCCGGTCATTTGGAAGTGAATAAAACGGTTATGAAAGCTAAACATTATCTTTCTTGTCCACAACGAATAAAGATGTACGTAAATTAGTGGGTAAGTGTGAAGATTGCAAATGCGCCAAGCCCAAAAACAGTTCTACAGAAGGCTTACTTCAGTCCACGCGAGGAAGTGATCCCATGGACAAAATGTTCATTGATTATGTCGCATCAGTCCCACGGCAAAGGGATGGGAACCGTTATGGTATTGTAGTGGTGGACTCCATGTTTATTTTTTGGGTCATCAGGTTTTTCACTAGTTTGATTCGGCCTGCCACAAATTCCACTCGTGTGCTAACCTCTTCATCTCAGAGAGTACATCCAGCCAAAGTCTTCCGTTATTTGCTGGATGTATTATAATCTCTGTCTTCCCCTACAGCTCCGTGTAGTACTATGGAAGCATTTCTTTGATATCTTAACAGATGCCCTATCATCCCTTCTCTTCCCCTTGTTAATGTTTTCCACGTACTTTGTTCCTTGCCGATTCTGCGTAGAACCTTCCCATTCCTTACCTGAGAAATTCATATAATTTTCAACATTCGTCTGTAGCAATACATCTCAGATGCTTCGATTCTATTCTGCTGTGATTTTCCGTAGTCCATGTATCAGTGCCATACAATTCTGTGCTCCATACGTACAGTTTCAGAAATTTCTACATCAAACTAAGGCCTATGTTTGACACTAGTAGACTTCTCTTGGCCAGGAATGCCATTTTTTCCATTGCTAGTCTGTTTTTGACGTCCTTGCTCCGTTCATCATTGGTTATTTTTCTGCCTAGATAGCAGAATTTCTTAGCTTCATCTACTTCGTGAGCATCAACGTCGATGTTATGTTTCTCGCTGTTATCATTTCTGCTACCTCTCATCGCTTTCGTCTTTCTTGGATATACTCTCTGTTCAGATCCTGTACTCAATAGATAGTTCATACCGTTTAGCATATCATGCAATCTTTCTTTACTTTCAATCAGGATAGCAATGTCATAAACGGATCGTATCACAGAATTTTAACTCCACTCCTGAAGATTTCCTTTATTTCCATCATTGCTTCTTCGATGTGCAGATTGAACAGTAGGGCGGAAAGTCTACGTCCCTGCCTTACACCCTTTTTATTCCGGCCGCTTCGCTCACAGTCACCCACTCTTATTATCCCCTCTGGGCTTTTGTACATATAAAATATTACCCGTCTCTCTCTATAGCTTACCCCTATTTTTCTTTAGTCTTGCTTCTATTATCAACTGTAGTCTCAGAATTGCCTCACTGGTGGTTTTACCTTATCTAAAGCTAAACTGATCGTCATCTAATACATCCCACAATTTTCTTTTCATTTCTTCTGTATATATAAGTCTAGTCATCAACTCGGGTGCGTGACCTGTAAAGCTGACTGTGCGATAATTCTGGTTCCTCTCTGCTCTTGCACTCTTCGGAGTTGTGTGAATCATATTTTTCCGAAAATCAGGTCGTATGTCACCAGACTCTACTAAACACCCATGACTTACAGATACCCTTCCAAATCATGTCTGAGTTACGGAGGATCGGATAGATCTCTCAATCGCGATAGTCATGCGGAATCTTCGACGGTTTTCTGTGCCAGGCCTCTTGACAATCATTTGGTGAGGACACTGCAGATTGTTAGGAAAAGCGGAAACAGCGGCTGAAGGCTCGCGCACGGCCTATCTCCTTTCAGTCCTGACATATTGAACTTCATCAATCCGAGAGTTGTATTTTGGTCAGAGCAACGTTCTTGTATAGATCAAGTCTACATCCGTAGAGATAGAGTTTAATATGTTTTAACTGAACTCACTCACTTTTCATTTTAATTTGAGAAACTTGCAGCTTGATATCTTTGCCCGTGACGATATTGTGTAGCAAGGGGCTGAGAGGCTTGAGCATCTGGATGTTCTAGCTTGGACCCACAAAGCGAGAGACCAACTTAGAAAATTTGGCTACTTCACCCTAGCCTTGGCCACAAAATTGGAAATAAAATCATGAACACCAACCCTCACCCTGCATACATGGTGCCCCGTATTATAGCACTGTGCCTACCTCAGATGTGTGAGCCCAGTATTCTTTCTCCTTGTTTTCCATTGCTGCTGTATGACCTCAGGTGTGACTTTGCCCGGTGAAAGATCGTTCAAATAGCGTAAAGTAGACAGTGGAGAATTCAGAGGGTATCTCCACGTCAAGCAGAGGGGTGTTGCCTTACGAATCTCGTGAAGACCCGTATCGAAGGCTGAGTTGAACCTTGGAATAGAAAAAGTCCACTAGTGCTGGGATTCTGTGTCATACATGATCAGTGCAGTTTTTAAATTACTGTTCATTGTTTCGGCAGTAGAACGCCGAGGGTCGTACGGTAGGGTGATGAACAGAAACGCTTAAACTGACTGGACAGAAAGGCTCAGTACTGTCACCAACCACTGTCTCACGGAGGGCAAAAAGTGGAGAATAGTCTAGACAACTGGCGTATGGTGAAGGCAGTAGTCATTCGACTGCACGGAACCCACTTTATACACCAGGTAATAGTGTCCCTATAGTCTAGGTGTAGCGCGCTTGTGTAGTAATCAAAACGTTCCCGGCTCCCTGTGTGAATCCCGCAACGGGTTAAATTTTGATTATTAATAAATATTGGCGGCCGAAAACTTTCGGGGTAAGAAGATCCCCTCATTATGCCAACGGCCTTGTTTAAGAGGGCAGAGGAGCGGCCAGTGGTTTATAACCCCACTTGTCCTCGGGGTGGGAAATACCCCTAAAGGAGGAAGAATCAGCAGTGGCCAACGGCATGTGGATGTGAAAGGCAATGGAAACCACTGCATCAGATCATGTAACGCTTATCCAGAGGACACATGGCCTGTAACTGAACAAGTGTCTTCATGTTCTCTTCGTTGGAAAAAAGATTGGGGAACAGTCCCCCCTATCCGATCTCCAGGAGGGGGCTGCCAGCACTAGGTGACCATGAGAAAAAGATTGAATACTCAGATAAGGGATAAAGTTTTCGAGTCATGGCGTGGAATGTCAGAAGCTTGTTCATAGTAGGGATGGTAGAAAGTTTATAAAGAGAAATGCAAAGGCTTAATCTACACACAGTTAGGGTCATTGTTGTGTTCTGGAAAGAAGTCATGCATTTGTGGTCATATGAGTGTACGGTAGTATCAAGAACAGCAAAAAATGGTTTAAAGGGAGAAGGATTCGGTATAAATAGGAAGGTAGGGGAGATAGACTGTTACTGTGATATAGTACTTCCTATCACCATCGACAGCAAACCAACACCGACAACGATAGTTCGGATATACATGCCAACGTTGCATACTGAAGATGAAGAGATAGAGAAAGTGTATGATGATATTCAAAGTGTAATACAGTACATAAATGGAGATGAAAATCTAATAGTCATGCGGGACTGCAATGCAGTTGTAGGGGAAGGTGTAGAAGAAAAGGGTACAGGAGAATATGAGCCTTGGTCAAGAATGAGAAAGGAGAAAGGTCATTGGAGTTCTGTAACAAATTTCGGCTAGTAGTTATCGAATACTCTGTTCAATAATCACAAGAGAAAGAGGTACATTTGGAAAAAGGCGGGTGGTACCGGAAGATTTAAGTTAGATTACTTCATGGTATGACAGAGATTCCGAAACGGATTGTAAGCCATACCCAGGATCAGATATAGACTCTGATCACAATGTAGCAGATACGAAGAGTAGGCTGAAGTTCAAGAGATTAGTCACGAAGAAACAACATGCAATGAAATGGGATACGGAAGTACTAAGAAATGACGAGATACGCTTGAAGTTCTCTAAGGCTATAGATTCAGCAATAAATAATCACACAGTAGGCAGTACACTTGAAGAGGAATGGACATCTCTGAAACTGGAAACAAATAGGTACAAACACGGTAACTGAGAACAAATGATGGCTAAGAAGGAAATACTTTAGCTGATCGATGAAAGAAGAAACTATAAAAGTGTTTAGGGAAAGGCAGGTATACAAAGCTACAAATGGCTGACGAATTAAATAAATAGGAAGTGCAGAGAACCTAAGACAAAACTGCTGCATGAAAAACGTGAAGAAATCGGAAAATAAATGACTGACAGAAGGACTGACCCAGCATACAGGATAGTCAAAACAACCTTCGCTGACATTAAAAGCAATGGTGATAATATTAAGTGTGCACCGGGAACTCCACTGTTAAATGCAGAGGAGAGAGCAGTTGGGTGGAAAGAGTACATTGAAGGCCCTTAACGACTATGAAGATTTGCCTGACGTAATAGAAGAGGAAACAGGTGTCGATTTAGAAGAGATAGGGGAAGCAGAACTAGAATCAGAAGGGCTCAGGATAACTTAAGATCTAATAAGGCAGGAAGGATAGATAACTTTCTATTAGAATTTCTATGATCATTGGGGGAAGTGGCAACGAAAATACTGTTCACGTTGTGTTTAGTAGAGTTTGTCGACATACGACTTGACTTCGGAAAAATATGATCCATACAACTCCGAAGACTGCAAGAGCTGAGAGATGCCAGAATTATCGCACATTCAGCTTTACGCCTCACGCATCCAAATTGGTGACAGGAATAATATACAGAACAAACGAAAAGAAAATTTGGGGATGTATCAGATGATTATCAGCTTAGCGTTAGGAAAATTAAAAGCACCAGAGATTCAAATCTGAGATTACAGTTGATAATGGAAGCAAGACTAAAGAAAAACCAAGACATGTTCATAGGATTTGTCGAGTTGGAGAAAGCATTCGACAATGTAATATGGTGCAGGTTTTTCGAAATTCTGAGAACAATAGGGATAAGCTATGGAGAGGGACGGGTAATATTTCATATGTACAAAAGCCCAGAGGGAATAATAAGAGGGTAACTAAAAACAAAGCGGTCGGAATAGAAAGGTGTAAGGCAGGGATGTAGAGTTTCCGCCCTATTATTCAATCTGTACATCCATGAACAAGATCGGTGCTCCTGTTGATGCTGTCCATTATAATGAGGTATCTGTTAACATGGAGGGTGGGGAGTCGGTAACTGGATATACATGAAAGAAAAACCTTTAATGTTTAAATGAAATGGTTGCTCGATCTGTATATTTACGATAGTTGCGTAATGGATAGCAGTAGGACGTAAAAATGAAAGTTTTGCGAGAGAATACGTGCTCTGGTAAAAATATCACACTTATTGAAGACACAACGCAACAAGCTAATAAACTAAACGATTAACAAATGGGTGATTAATTGATAACTGAAATCCTCTGCTGCCGCCAGGTGTTGTTGATATACCTCGATATAGACAGCTGACAATGTTTTCCTCGACCGGGACTCGAACCCGGAATCTCTTGCTTACATGGCAGACGCTCTATCCATCTGAGCCACCGTGGACACATATGAATAGTTCGACTGCTGCGACGTATCCCGTACACGCTTCCCGTGAGACACTCATCCCAACAATTCTACATACGTAATGTACCTTATAGACATTTGCCCATTCACTGGTTACTCGCGCACGCTTTGGCGATTCCCGTAAGAGTTTGGGCAACCTGTGCGCAATCGCACAGACGAAGGTCAGTGGCTAGGTAGCCTTTAACTAGTAAAACAGCACGCTCCTAATCAAAATATCCACTCACCTCGCGCCTTGAGTCAACACTGTCGCAGATTTCTCGAAAGCACAACAGCAAACGGGAAGCAGGCAGCAGCTAATCTAGATTTCAGTTTCAAAATGAAATTTCCAAACAATATTCAAACTGTTGCTTATCTCATGGTGGAATGTGGCTAATGAGTTACAAAGTGTACAATGATGAGAGATAATTTATATAAAAATATAACAACTTAATCAATTGAAATCTTGACGTATGAGTCAAACTTATTGTGTTACAAAAAACTATTATGAAGAATTTATATTTCTTTCACTTTTCAATGAATACATCATATTCATTATAGCTATCCTCCTGTTGCAGCTAAGCGGTCCAATCTCTGTACCTTACCGAGCTCCCCAGCAACCACCTTCCACTTCATTCCGTCATACTGTAACCACATCTATTCTCATATATCTAATTACATTAGTGAATATCCAGAACATATTCCTAGGGATTTAGATTAATTCTTTCCACAGACACTTTTAGTGCTCATAAGAGCGCTTTTTGCCTCGTAACGTTTATTATTTACACAGTTTCGCATCCCTCTACTTCTAGAGCTTCATCCAGATACTTGACATTCCAGTATACGAAGTACGTAACGGATTTGGTTCCTCATAAATGGTGCTACATCAGTTTTCTTGGACATGACACCTAGATCCTGTTTTTTGCACCAGTTTTCAGAAGTCTGTTGAAAACTTTCTGCTGTTGCGACTTGGAAAACTTTGTCGCGGAATTTGTAAATTTTCGCAATTTTATTCGTACCGCGTCCAGGTGGTAGGGGCCAGCCCAGCCGATGCGGCAATTAAGTAAGGTACTGGGCGGTATTGTTGACATTATGACAAAACAGTGCAGGCAGAGAGGCATTTGCGACACCGATCAACGGCCGAGCGCATGAAACCAAGTGTGAAAAAGAGTGAAGTAATATTTTATTACATTTATTTCCTCGAGAACGTACGTGATACCAAAAAACCTCACACTTTACATATTTAACTGGGTCTAGCAACCATTTATCACTAGAGAACGAGCTACGAAAAGCTAACGGGAAAAGTAATATGAAATAGCTACTCGTCATCCTCCTACAGGTGTACATATGAAGCATAGCTGTAAGCGTACAAATAATCGAACTGCACTGAGTTGCAAAGGATGCAGACCTGATCTGTGCAAGGACGTTGTTACGACCAAATTACCCACCCTAGTACTGATCAGGTCTCCACCCTCCGAGAAAAAGTTTAACATGTCATGGTCGATCGGAGGTAGGCCATCCTTAGAGAGTTTGGACTTTGTATTACAGTAAGCTCACAGGCGATGGGACACAGCATCTCTGAGGTAACGATGAAATGGAGAATTTCCCTTACGACCATTTCACGAGTGTACCGTGAATATTAGGAATCCGGTAAAATATTAATGCAAAGCTTTACGCCTCGCCTTGTCCGTCAACAGTTGGAATGATGTGGGACCCCTGGTAAGTCTAGATACAAGTCTGACAGATGACACGTACGTAAGCATCCTGTCTGATAACATGCATCCCTCCATGTCCATTGTGAATCCCGACAAACTTGGGCAATTCCAGCAGGACAATGTGACACCCCACGCATCCAGAATTGCTACAGAGTAGCTACAGGAATACTCTTCTGAGTTTAAACACATACGCTGGCACCAACCACCCCAGACACGAACATTATTGAGCATACCTGGGACGCCTTGCAACAGGCTGTTCAGAAGAGATCTCCATCCCCTCTTACTGTTACTGATTTTTGGGAAGCCTTGCAGGATTCATGGTGTCAGCTCCCTCCAGCGCTACTTCAGACATTAGTCGAGTCCATGTCGCGTCATGTTGCGGCAATTCAGAGTGCTCCCAAGGGGCCTGCAGGATATTAAGCAGGTGTACCAGTTTCTTTTGCTCTTCAGTGTATAGGAAAGAAAAACCTCGCGCGGTTCCAGAGTGAAGCGCATAGAATCGCTAGTTCATACCGGCCGCCAATTACCTGTGTAATCCAGTCATCTATTTCCAGGGATGTCGGCTGAACAGGACGTGACACGTTGTCAAAAGAAAATACCAAAGTATTCTTCCTGAGATTTGTAGCTAGGCTTAATACAGGGACGAAATTTCGGTTAAACACCCAAAATTCCAATTAACATCAGCACGACCAGAAGGAGCAATCAGATTACAAGGAATATGAGCAAACGCGGAGATGAACTGACGGATAACACTCAACGAAGCTCAAGTACAGCGATGTAAACACGGAATTGCAGAGCAGCAAAGAAAACAGCGTCCACTCGCTATCGCAGCTGAAAGTGAACTACCACTATACCACGAGCTGCGGACAACCTCTTTGCTAACTGATATGTGCTGTATGGGACTGGCTCTTAAGCCACACTAGCAGATTACTTTTACTCTCACAGAGTTAGATATGAAATTTGTCTTGTACACTCTCATTCACGCTTTTCATTCATCAGGTTAGATGAGGAAAAGATGTATATACCTACATACTGCACATAGATGTATTGAATATGCGTAATCGTGCTCGGACAGTTACCAAACGTTAGTAAAATGTGAAGTGAAATTAAGATTATATACCTTGTAGCCACTAAAGACGCACTTAGCGGCTCAGTCTTTTTTATTTAGTTTACAGTTTGCGCCCACATTTCAGGTGCCAGATGTACGTACATTAAGTTATATGTTAAGTAAAATGACGAAGAGGCTCATGTAGAGACCCTACAATTTGATATGTTTAATGCATGTAGATAAAAACAGTAATGGTATTAGCCCACTGCTAAGCCCACGGAAACAATTCATTGTGCTGTTTTGCTGTTTCACCCACTGTGGTTCTAGTAAATCAAACAAGTACCATTAAGAAGTGATAGAAGACTCTTCACTAGATCCTTATTACAGGCGATTTCCTCAGGCTCTATCGATTCGAATGTTGTGTGACTTTGGCCCGTTAAAGCTTATATGTGGTGCAGTTTCATCCTCCTCAACACTTAGTCCACTCTGAGAGAGCCTTTCCTTCCGTATCCATCGTGTGTTGATGTTTTATGAAGTTCCTCGTCCAGTCATGAGTTCTACCACGAGTTTGATCTGTTTCCTGTTCAAGTTCGACATTATAGAACATCTCTTGAAATATGGATTCGGCAATATTGTTATGCCATATTTCTGATTTTGAGTCTTAGATCAATATTCTACGCACCCCCTTGTGATTCAACAATGTAGTTTTGATTGTACCATCGCCTTAGGTTACGACAGGTTTCGGTCCAATAAATCGACACATCGCGCCTGTCCAGGTCATTCTATTAGCTTGTTCATTGCCATCAGCTCCTGAGTGACCAGGGACCCCAGTAATTTTCCCCTGTTCTTTCCCCTAGTCTCCGAAGGGCTTCATTGCTTTCTGCGATGATCTTTGATATCGTTCCAGGGGCTGAAAGATATTTCACAGCTTGTTAGCAGTCTGAATACATGAGTAACATTCCCGCTGTATTTCCGTTTCTGCGGGAAAATTACCCCTACTTAAATTTCCACTCTTAAAAAAATACTTGTTACCAAGACTATTTCTTTACAAACTGTTATCCACCTTGAGCTCGTATGCTAACTTTTAACAAAGTATAACGTCATTTGATCTGAAATGTAACTGAGCTGAATACAACCTCTCTTTATATTAAATGTGCAACTGAAGTAAATAAGTGGCATGCCTGTAATCAAAATTTCCACTTACCTCACGTCTTGTGACAACACTTTTGCAGATTTCTCCAAAGTACAACAGCCAACGGCAAGCACACAGCAGCTGAGGTAGATTCCTATTTCAAAATGAAATTATCAAATTATATTCAAACTGTTGCCTACCTCTTGGTGCAATGTGAACAACGTACAAAAGAGTACAAAATTACAGAGATTTCTTATAAAAATGAAATAACTTGATCAGTTGAAATTTTAATTCATGATCAGGGAAGTGGGGTGGTCTTTCTCTCAGCTCTGGGCAAATGCACGACTTTAACTATATGGCAATAATCATTCTACAAATTAGGTGCGCAGTGCTGCAGTCGTATCTGAGACTCCTTCACTTTTAAAACAAAAAAATCGTATCCAAAATTAATATTCCTTTCAATTTTCATCATATACTTCATACTCATCTTTGTTGTCGTTTACATTGCATCTTTCTTCATCTAAAATATACAACCACAAGTCAACACAGTGATGTACTGTTTCTACGGGGCAATCAATAAACTATTTACCCAACCAATTTCAATAACAAGTGACAAACAGTTATCTTTAAAGGTAATGATAAGGGAAAGGATTAATTCGCCCCAACGCTTCTCTTTAAAGTTTGCATTTATTGTCACACCCTTCAGTGTAAACAACAGAACAAGCAAAGTAACAATGAGAGAATATTTGAACTCGTAATATTTGCTATATAACTTACGAATTATTTAATAAGCAATAGGAATCTAAGATTATTATTATCTAAAAAACATGTTTTTAAGACCATAAACGATAAAGATCAACGATTAAGAAAGTCCAATAAACTTGAGCAAGGATAAATTTTTCAGTCTCTAAATGAAGTCAGTAGGTGACATAGGGGATAAT
The DNA here is from genome assembly GCF_023897955.1 of Schistocerca gregaria. NCBI lineage: Eukaryota > Metazoa > Arthropoda > Insecta > Orthoptera > Acrididae > Schistocerca > Schistocerca gregaria. Next base: position 413,494,313 of record NC_064925.1, on the reverse strand, counting down.
AGGACTTACATTAAATGTTAAACCAATAAGAATGATCACTCATTAATAATTATAAACACAAATTAAAGAAAAACCATTTAAAGCAATTAACATCAAAAGCAAATAACTAAGTCACGTCTCATCAAATGTATGAAAATCAAATCTTTCAGTTCTTTAACACTGTTGGATTGTGGAATACGCCGGATTACCGACACAGAAGGCTAAAGCCTACAAAACAACAATTTCTCCAAAGCTAGAACCATCTTAATAGTGTAAAATACTTAGGATATCCAGAAATACCACAATTCGCCTTTCTCGGGCAAAACGGTGGAGTAGATAAATAACCTCTTATTTCATGCTCCTAGAACATTGAGCGGCAATAGACACTCGGGCAACTCTTATCCAGCGTGGCTCGGGAAAGAGGATGGCTCCATCAGGAGGAGGAAATATTTACCCGAACTGGAAAGGGAACTCGTCTACCACGAGCCACTAGGTTGGACGAAGACCAGACGGCGAATTTTAATCATTAATCAAAGCTTGCTGGCCAGACGACGAAAATTACAGAGGAAAAGGTATCTTTATTTGTGCTCACAAGAACTGGTAACTTCTGCAAATGAGATTCCAGCAGAACTACCGCCGCAGTATCAATACGGGACTTCGGAGCTAAGGAGAGCAAGTCAACAACGGTCTCCACCCAATAGGCGTAACATTTCAGACAGATCGAGCAACCGACATCAGTCGTGGCTAGGCGGATTACCAAATAGAAACTCTGGCACTACCATAAATGTAATTACATAGAGCACTTAAATGCCACGGGGAATAAACTCCTTAACACAAGAATATACACACAATAACAAAGACTAAAGTTAAATATACCTACGTACTAAAACACAACAAATATTGGCGAACATTAACATAATCTCGCAATTCAGACATCCATAAAATTAATTGGCTACAATCTTCTCTGTATCTCCGCCAGACAATACACGGTTATTTAAAATCTTACAACGTGCTTATCCAAACAGTGACCTACGCCGTCCATGGTAAAATAACAGCTTGCAGAAGGGCCACAGCCAAAAAAATTTTACTTTTTTTTGTTTATTTCTTCGCGCCCTTTAAGTCAGCATGGCGTTCAAATACACGATCATGCACGGGGCAGTAACACTCACGCAACGCAATTTCCGTTCACAAACTCAAAGCAGAGAAACGTTCCACACAGTTATTAATAGCTCCCACCACACTGGAGTTTGGCCCCGCCAGACGACGACCGTTGCACTAACTAGATGAAAAATCTTGTGGGTGTGCTGCTGATTCCTCCTTTTACAGATAACCAGTCCAATGTCTGTACATTACTAAGCTGTGCTGCTGATTCCTACTTTTACAGATAACCAGTCCAATGTCTATACATTACTAAGCTCCCTAACAACCACCCTCTACTTTATTCCTCCATACTGTAGCCCCATCAGTTAGAAGCTAGTTTTTACAACTGGCCATTTTAGTGCTGCAAAGAGTGCATTTTGCCCAAAAATGTTGATTCTTTACGTGAGGGACCCATGATAGTTTCGCACCCCTCTACTCGTAGAGTTTCTTCATGTACCTTGACATTCAAGTATACGATCTGTGTGATGAATTTTCTTCTTCATAAATGGTGCTACATCAGTTTTCTTGGGTCCGACACTTACATTCTCTTTTCTGCCCCATTTTTTTCAAAATGTGTTGTACACTTTGTGCTGTTGCGCTCCTTAAATGTTCGGCTTCGGATATGTGAACTGTTAGAATTTTATTCCTACCGCCTGCAGGCAGTAGAGGCCTGACCAGTCTATGTGATAACTAAGTAAGCCACTCGACGGTATTGTTACCACTATGATAAAACAGTCCAGGCAGAGTGGCGTTTACACCACCTGTCAACGGCCGAGTGCATGGAACAGTGTGACCAAGAGTGAAGTAATATTTTATTACTCAGGAACGTACGTGCTACTAAGAAACTCATACTTCGCAAATTTAACTGGGTATAGCAACCCGTGCTCAGTAGAGAGCGAGCTAGAAAAAGCTAACGGAACAAGTAATATAAAGAAAACCTACTCATGACGCTCCGATAAGTCTACATCAGAAGCATAGCTATAAGCTTGTAAATAATCGAACTTCGTTGCTCAAAGCATTGAGTAGTGCCCCGTTCTGCCTGAGTTTGAACCAAACAGAATGATGTGCTTTTAAATTTCAGAGTAACCACAATACACGCTTCTTGATGAAGATCTGTTGACTAGCTGCCCAATGACTGACTCATACCCTCGTTCTTCACTTCTCGTGGGCAACTCAGCATCATGGTAGCTGCCACTCATGACTCAGGTCAACAGACGTCACCAACGGGAATGGACGTCGACGTAATACTCGATCGGCCGTGTTTTCAAGCACAAAGCGCGTCCGTGAAGGCAGCTGGAATGCAGTATAAGGCTGCTTTCGTAAAGATCTGTCAATACTACAATCGTTTGAGTATATAACCCCGCGGTAATCTGCCCTCTCCCTCACCATCTCACCCATCATGAGGGGCAGAGGTCAGGAATAGGCGGTGGAGGTGGTTACGCTTTAACGTCCCGTCGACAGCGAGGTCATTAGACACGGAGCGCAAGCTCGGGTTAGGGAAGGATGGGAAAGGAAATCGGCCGTGCCCTTTCAAAGGAACCATCCCGGCATTTGCTAGAAACGATTTAGGGAAATCACGGAAAACCTAAATCAGGATGGCTGGACACGGGATTGAACAGTCGTCCACCCGAATGCGTGTCCAGTCTGCTAACCACTGCGCCACCTCGCTCGGTCAGGTATAGGCCCAACTGTTACAGTTGGTGTCATGAATTAGTCGTTCCGCTTCACGACGCGGGTTGTCTGGGGAAATGTTCTTCCAACATACAAACCGTAGAGTTAGCCGAGAGAGGTGATTGTTCGGTAACACTTAAGCCCAAAGAACGTTTCTTGGAGTCGGGCAGTAAGACTGGGTAATTTAGTAAATTACATCCGAGCAGTAGTACTCGTCGTATCTCCATTTCACTAGCACTGGCTCATTACAATGGGGTGCGTTGAACCACACGTTCTTTATGTTTGATTCAGTATTTTTTCTCACTTAAGAGACCCACAACGTCGAGTACTGGGTGGAATATGATAAGGTTACGTTTGCGAATTTTTGTGAATCCCTGAACTTATCATTGTTTGTTTTGCAATTTTGCAGGGCACGAATTGCCATGCACTACGGGTGTAGCAGGCACATTTTTTACATGTACACGTGTTGATCATATGGCTCTCCATAGTGCAGACTATAGATGGGTGACGACACATGAGAAAAGGTAACTTATAAGGTTTTTCTTCAGTAGTGAGTTACTTGTGTTTCTGGTACTGGTAGTGGTGAAATCAAGTGCTGGTATTACAACAGAATCTGTTGCTGCTATAACAGAGCAATTGCGGATGTTAACAGAGGAAACGTTTTACCAAAAGTACGAGCATACGGACCTTTTTCGTAGATTTGTGGTTTTGGAAAGCTTTGAGGTTCAGTCACAGCCTGTCGGGGGAAAATAGGCAGAGTTGGAGGTAGATTCTTCTCCTTTTGATCCAGCAGTAACCGCACCTATCAGTCTTTTTCCCAATAGAACAGGCGACTCCAAGAATTGTAGTCTGATGGTCACATCAGATCTTCCACTAAATCCGAAAGACCAAAACCTAGTTAAATCTCACTCGCGTAATGAAGAGTTGGATGTTTCACATTGTTTTCTATGCAGAAGCGTGGCTCACTGAGTAATGTTAATGGATAATATAAGGGTTTCAGTTAGCGTAAATAATTTTGGGAGAGGAGGAGTTAATCTGTCAAAAGGTATAATGACACTAATAAATATTAAAACGTCGATACGTTGAGTTTGGACACGAGTCATAAGCAAACATTACGCAAGAAGCTGTGTCACTTGTAGGCCAGTGATCGCACAAATAAGGAAAGTGTATTATTGAAATTTATCAACTTGTTTTGTAGAGATGGGGTGTTACCAGCTACTCTAGTAACTCAGCACTGTATAAAATTGTGATTTTACACCAATTTACAGCAAACAGTTCGTACAGCGAGACATTTACAGACATTAGTAGAGAAGTTCATGGAACAGAAACTACGAGATTGGATCAAGAATGAAGTAGCAGTCTCTGAAGTAGACATGTCGTAATCATCCCTAAGAAATCATTGGATGGAACCAAGGAATACATGTTTTTTTCTGAGATAGTAGATGATTATCCAAGTGTTGAATGCCGTTATTTTACTGCATGTCACTCAAAAGTTGTCATCAGTTGGAAGTAGCACTTGAGCATAGGCCAAAGACAGCGTTTACATCATGCGGACGCTATCAATAGAAGCGAATGTCATTCGGTTTGGAAATCGCTCCTGCTACTTTTCAGGGGTTATTGGACGGAGTTTTAAGAGGGTTAAATCCTAAGGCCCATACATGATCTATGTGAATGACTTAATAGTGTATTCTTCGCTTAAACCGGAACATGTGAGACGATTGGAGGATGCTTTTAGTAGGTTAGGTCTGCACATCTAACAAGCACATGCAGTCGTTTGTCGCTTTGAGCTATCGTAAATTCATAAGGGATTTCTTGAATACAACTGAACATTTGAACAAATTAGTTACTAAGTTAGATTTATGTTCCATAGATAATTCTGTACAACAAATAGTAATGTGTAATCAGCCATTTCACATACACATCGCCAATTAATTTGTAAAGATGGCTACATGCTAATCATTTATAACTGTAAAATTTACAGATTTAAGCTAGTAGATCCTGTCCATCAACTTTTACCCATTAAATATAAATTCTTTTACTGAACAGAAGTGTCAAGAAGAAACATTTTCAGATTGTTTTTGAATTATACTTTACTGTACTGTCGGAATGCTCAGAATGCTCAACTCCTTAAACAGATGACTGTAAGATGATCATGGGTGACCGCCACATATCATTCGTACAGTAGGTTTTTGAACAATGAAGTGTTTCTTTTTTAAAGATGAATTGCCCCAGAACATTATCCCATTTGTCGTCACTGAATGAAAATATGGGGTATATAGCATGTTACATTAAGTCGCAAAACAGCCTTGTTTAGTGTATTGGGCAAGAGTTTATTGGAACAGCAGGGTGCATAGGCAGACGATAACGATTATCGAGCCTTTAAGTCACAGCCGCACGCTTTAATACTTGAAGATTTGTTTTACAGACTTCCGAAATTGGGGCCACGTATCGTGGTCCCAAGAGTTCTTCAAAAGGAACTGATACAACAGGCTCATGACCAGCTGTTATCAGTTGTTGATTGCCGACGAACAACAGACAGGCTTATTACGGAATGGTTTTGGTGGAGGAATAGGAAGCGTGTCAAAGAATGTCTACCATGCCCTGAGGGAGAGGATATTTTGCACTAGAGAATCCCTTCGCTGAGGTCAACAGAGGCGTGGAAGCCATTTTAAATGATTGAGCTCGACATTTACTATCCACAGTACACCTGTACTCATGTGCTTATGGCTATAGAACTCTTTTGCGGGATATAGTAATGATATCAATTCCAGATCAACAGGCCAGTACAGTGGCACTAGTATTATATTGGATATTGGAGATTTTAGTCCCCAATAACTTAATTGCCGACCAGAGAACGAGCTTAGTTTTGGAACCTACGGAGCAGATGTGTCATTTATTGCGTATTCGGAAGTTACAAAAGAGTCCGTTCCACCCGCAAAACAAAAGTTGAATGGAGCACCACCATAAGACCATTTTCAAAATGCAAAGCCTTAATGATGACTGGGATATCTATTTTCTATATATAGTTTGCACGTGCAACTCGAAGGTCCACATGGTAACAGTTATGTCTCTACCTGAGCCAGTATACGAGCCGAAAATGCTGTCCCACTTTGAAAGTCCTAACTTATGCGCCAACAGCGAAGCAGTGAAGAAGTTTGTGAGAAGAAATCGGGAGGTGTGGAAAAACGTACAAAAGGCGAACACGAATGCCATGGACCGCCGAATAGGCTAATGGGCAGACTACCACAGTACCGTGTACGGCAGTGGGTATTGGTCGCTAATCCCAGTACGCCAGAAGGAAAGACGAAGAAAATCTTGATCAAATATCACAGACCATATCTGGTCGTGGGGATGAACACGCCGGTTAACGGAAAGGTACAGGTTCCTACCAAAATGTATGTCGTGCACATCAGGTTGGTGAAACTATTTAAGAGTATTTTGGATGCTGTGCCACAGTTACCTGTGTCCTTAGTGGGATAGTCTGGATAAGGTAGAATGTAGGAACCTCGTCCGTTAGACAATTAGAGGCACTAGGATGCCTAATACCTTGACGTCACGTAATTAATAATGTTGTTGGATTATTTAGTGTGGTATGTTAGTGTTAAATTTATACTTGATATTTCTGTGATGTATACTTTTTGCATTGTCTTGTGTTCGGGTGGATTTAGTGTTTTCGTATCATTGCAAGATATATTTTTCTTTTATTACTATACTATTATTATCAGGTTCTTGTTACTATTGTTTCTTCTTTCTGCTTGCCGTTAGTTCCTGTCTTTGGAAGGAGAGTGTTGATAGACTGTTTCTTTCCTCAGGTGACGATTTTGTGATGTCATCCTGAATGATGGAATGGTCCTGGGTTTGTCATACATTATCGGGAGTGGAGCAGAACGCTTGGTTGTCGGTCAACAACTGGTATGATTTGTGTTGTTCTCTAGGAAATCTCATGTCTTCCTTATGAGGCATCAGTGGATATTGAAATGACGAATGAAATTGGTAGATTGAAAGATTTTCTTTCGGAATTGTTTAAAGAGATACAGGGAAGTGACGGTTATTTCGGGACTTACAAGTGAGCTTTGTTAGTCACAATTTATCTACGCAAATTATGAGCATAGTTATCACAGCTGGTAGATATTGTATCACTGACTATAGTTATCAAGCGTCTGCAGAAGAATTAAACGATTTCTTCTCAACATCTGTAATCTGCCACGCAGCGACAAATTACCAGCCCCATGATATCAATCTCTCGAGAGACAAGTTTTTCCTAAAACATGTCACTACCGGCACAGTACACAAGGCAATTATGAAAATCTCTTCCGAGGCAGTAGGAAATGATGGAGTGGGCATGGGCATGATTAAAAACGTCGTAGACACTATTATTCCAGTTATCACAGATATCTTCAACCTGTCTCTTGTCAGTAGTATATATCCTACTGAGTGGAAGCAAAGTTTAATCCAGCCTATACCCAAGACTGATAACTCTAAGTCATCAGGTGACTACAGGCCGATCAGCATACTACCTGCAATATCTAAAGCCCTAGAATACATCGTCCATGAACAGTTGACGGATTACCTCAAAACTCATAACATCCATGACGAATATCAGTCAGACTTTCGAAAACACCATAGTACAGCAACTGCATTAATCAAAGTAACTGATGACATTAAACTTGCTATGGACAGACGTGAAGCTACTATCCTAACACTGCTTGAATTTAGCAAGGTTTTTGACACAGTTGACTTCGATATATTACTAATTAAAATGAAACAGCTTAATTTCTCAATCAGCGCAATACACTGGTTCGACAGCTACCTCAAAAACAGAAGTCAACAAGTCGTTTGTGGGTCGGAAAAGTCATCATGGAAAAGCGTGCATTCTGGAGTTCCCCAAGGCTCTGTCCTTAGTCCACTACTCTTCTCACTGTATATTAATGATATTTCTTCAGTGATTCACTCCTGCAGCTACCATGTATATGCTGACGACATCCAACTGTACATAAGTGCAAGCCCCAAAAACATGGCTGGCGCAGTAGCGAGTATGAACGCAGATCTTTGCTCTGTTTCTCGCTGGGCACAGAACCTAGGTCCGAAACTAAACCCCAAGAAATCCCAGGTCACACTTATATCTCATCCAAAGTTAATCAGCCGGTACTTTCGCGAAACGGTCCCTAAAATACTCCTCAATGGTACCCAACTACCATACCAAAAAACAGTAAAAGACCTTCGAATAGTCTTGGATGAACACCTAAACTGGGAAGAACAAACAGTCACAGCTTGCCGGAAATCGCTCTCCTCCCTACATGCAATTCAAAAATTTAGAAAAATATTTCCAACCCATGTTAAACAAAAATTAGTCCAAACACTAGTCTTGCCTAATCTTTACTACTGCGATGTAGTTCAACACGGCACAAATAGTGAAAATTCTAGATGCCTCGAGCTAGTGATGAATGCTTGCGTTAGATACGTGTGCAATATTCGGTTGTATGATATCAGCCCTTCATACTCCCAGCTAAGTTGGATACGCCCACATAAATCACGCGATCTCCACACGATGTGCTTACTTCATCGATTTCTTAGCCACTGGTGCCCCCAATACTTATCTTCTCACATTAAACACCTATCATCATTCCACAATCGCAGTACCAGATCGGATACGTCTATCATCTTGGCTGTACCTTTACATAACACAAAATCTTTCTCCGTGTCATTCTCCATCTCAGGCATACAACTATGGAAAGCACTCCCCTGTGATCTGCGTCTTATCCAGAACTACTCAAAATTCAAGAGGGAACTCAAAACTTACATATTAGGGACGGTATAGCCACCATTGTTGTGCCCCTCCCATCTATTTCTTTCTCCTCTCCATCACAGCTTCGAATTTTACCATTCTTTTTCTCTTCCTCTAACCTATCTACCTCTTATATATCTCTTTCACCCCATTCTATCGTCTTATGTCTGTGATCGATGAGAATAACTCACAAGCTGCAAGAATATAACGAGAAAATTCCCAACTAACAATGGGACTGACATTCACAAAAGAAAAGTACGTTTACTTTCATATACATAGTCACTATTATTATTATTATTATTATTATTATTATTATTATTATCATTTTTATTATCATTATTATTCTTGATTGTCATAATTATTTTTATTGTTATAATTATCATTGTACTACTGTTATAATCTCAATTTTTTTGTTTAACATCAATACTGCATAATACGTTAAATGTCCTTAATGTTATTAAGAAACTGTAACTCGTTCAATCTGAGTATGCCTGGTTAGGTGTAAGAGAGGGCCTGAAGGCCCTAATCTTGCCAGGTAAAATAAATGCATAAATAAATAAATAAAAAATAAATAAATATTTGAAATATTATGTTGGTGTTGGATTTATTCTTCATATTTGTGTTATGGGTATTTTTTGCATTGTGTTGATTTCAGGGTATTTATTGTTTTCATGTCTTTGCCACATGTGTTTTTTATTATTGTAGTTTCATTGTCAGGTACTTGTTAATGTTGTTCTTGTTGCTATCTGTCGTTAGTTACTCGTTTCGGAAAGGAGGCCAGGAGTGATAGATGGTTCCTTTCCTCAGTTGGCGAACTTGTTATGACATCCTGGATGATGGGAATGGTCCTGGATTTGCCATACTTCATCAGGAGTCGAGCAGAATGTTTAGCTGTCGTTCATATGTTTGTTTAAGATATATATATCACAAGGCAGTCGGATGCCTTCCTTATGAGACATCAGTGGTCATTGAAATCATCACATCAGAGAAATGAAATTTCGAGACAGCTAGATTTTGTTTCTGATTGATATACAGATTCACAGGGAAGTAACGAATTTTAGGGAGGTGCTCAAGAGTATCATAATAAAAATAAATTAAGAACACACCTATCACAGCTTGTATATGTTGGCCACAACCTGTTGTTTGCAGGAAGTAGAGGAGGAGGAGTAGGAGATTAGTGTTTAACGTCCGGTCGACTACGGGGTTATTACAGACGGAGCGCAAGCTCGGGTGAGGGAAGGATGGGGAAGGAAATCGACCGTGCCCTTTCAAAGGAACCATCCCGGCATTTGCCTGAAGCGATTTAGGGAAATCACGGAAAACCTAAATCAGGATGGCCAGAGACGGGATTGAACCGTCGTCCTTCCGGATGCGAGTCCAGTGTTCTAACCACTGCGCCACCTGGCTCGGTGTTTGTAGGAAGTGCACTTGGTTAAATGCGGGAGAAAAATTAATAAAAACGTTGTCCGCGATAGCAGAGTAGGAGAAGTTCCTAAATTAAATGATGTACACGGTCATTTTGAAAAAGCGGTATTGCTATGAAGAGTGAGGTGCTTTGGCTTTCATCCTGGGAAGAGTTTTTGTCTTAGGTGTACACTCACTTGTGTGACTGTCAATACAATAACGCGGAATTCACTGCATTGGCCAGAGGGGACATTAAGCGTGTTACACTTCCAGAATTGAGAGCACCTTGAGGCCACCCTCACCCCTGTACTTACACATTCATTACACATATTTATCGATTCACAGCAGGTGGAAATTTCAGTGGAGCGGATGTTACATTATATCCACAACATTCAAGAAAATCGTCAAATCATGATTACATAGACGATTTTCAGCAACCAAGATGTCGTGTCTTTACTAGGTGTTTGCATATTCCTTTTATGCAGTAATCGCAGAAGGGCACAACCTACAGATCAGCCGAGACACCAGTTGCCAGACGAGTTTTTAGCAGGCAATGGCCATGGGAACGATTGGTGGGTCGTAGAAGTTCTGTATTATGTGGTATAAACTTCACATTCAGGATTGTATTGTAGTAAGGTCCTGGTGACCTCCAATTAAGAGTCAGCTCATGCTGTAAATGGATAAGGAAGGACCCATGTGGTACATCTCAGGAATGAAAGGCTCGGTCCTGGAAGATTCTGGACGAATCTTTCGAAAGAGGGGATGTGTGTTGCACACCAAAAATTTAGATGCGCGAGTTGAGATTATCTTAAACGTGTTATTCCCACTCGCAGCTACGCAGTAGAGGCAAGCCTGTCCGAAGTGCTAACAGAGTAAGCCTTTTGACTTGGACGGGCGAGCCACGTTGAACTTCAATGCCGAATCATAGTATGACCAAGAGTGAGCTGATGTTTCATAAGAGACAGTTGCGCACTACCGAGAAACTAACGCGTTGCAAATTTCACTGTATGTAGGAGCCCGTACTCGGGGCACAGAAGCTAGTAAAAGCTGAAAGCCAAGTAACATGAAATAAACATACTCGTCCCCCTATAATAGTACTAAGTCGCACTCGTAGTTGTATGGTTATAAGTGATCGAGCGTAGGAACTCAAAGCATGAAGTAATGCCTCCATTCTGTCTGCTTATTAAACTGAAGAGAATGCTGTCATCTGTGTTATAGAGAAACCATGACCCACCCTTGGTGATGGAAATCTGCTGGCAAACGTGGCAACGAGGCACACCATGTCTGTGCCGTGATGGCTGGGGGATTTGCGCGAAGTTTGATGATGTGGGGAGTTTGGGCCCAGCCAATCTCCACCCCCTGAGCTACTTTGGTCGATGGACTACCAGATGTCTACAGGCTGGCTGCGAGAGATGCTCACTCGCGGTGTCCTAGAAACCTAGACATCTTTGGCCACCGGCGGCGCATGATTAGCTGAGTGGTCTAAGGCGCAGCAGTCTTGGGCTGTGCGGCTGTTCGCGGCTGAGGTTAGAGTCCTCCCTCGGGCATGGGTGTATGTGTTTGTCCTTAGGATAATTTAGCTTAAGTAGAGTGTAAAGTTATGGACTGATGACCTCAGCAGGGAACTGGATTTGCAATGTAGATTAGAGTTGTGGTTTTTCTACCTCCTACACAGGAGTCAATAGTTCAGATGCTATTACATGGAGTCATATCTGGATTAGGAATAGTACCCTACAAACATGATGATATTGTAGTGTGAAAAGGACATGAGTTTGGTTACTAAAGTAGTGTTTGAATATTAAAGTTTCCTTCTAACTACCACCTCTACACTCACCTTTGTTTGAACAGGGCGAGATTGTGAAGACGTTAGACACTTGAGTCGTTTGTGCATTGAGAGAGCATGTCGAGTATAATGGAATATAGAACAATTTATATTAAAATTATTTGTTTCATTACTATTAGTATGAATCAGGAGTGGCCATGCGGTGGATTGTGGAAAGAGGCTGTCAGCTAGGGCTGATTGTGCTTCTGTGATCATCAACGCAGTTTTTACAATGAATAATTAATGTTTGTGGAGCGATAATGTAACTTTTAGTACATCACTCCTACAAGGATTTAATGTTTACACTGATGTGTCGATTTGATACAATTTCTGAATCTAGTACTACTTGTGGTATTCTGCAAAATGATACTATAGCTCCTGTTGATGGTCTATTGAGACGTAATGAAGTTTCAAACCACAAATAAAAAATGAATAATATGCTAATGTTCAAAGAATTATGGGATTTGAGTCTAGTGTGAAGGGGCCTAATTAAATGTTAGCCCTAGAACTAGTGGAGAGGAACGTAGAGTGAAATTACAAACTAGTACGAATTGTTTTAATGGTAACTTGCTAGATGTTCCCAGTCAACAACGAGGCAGTACTATTCTACTACAGAGTCGAATTCAGAATTTAGTGCAGAAGTTTGAATTCACTGTGGAAGACATTTCAAGAAAATTTAGTGCACTTACCACTCGGTTAAGGTAAGAGCTGCAGAGAGGCTCTCTGCTGTGAAAAAAATAAGAGTGGTTTCTGTAGATGAGGGTCCAGGAGTTATCATGACAAAATTACTGTTCACTTTGCAGATACAAATTATTTATCATATATAAACCAGTTGTACAGAACTGTAATCATAATCCTAAAACTGAGTTTCTACTCTACTACTCTCGAAGAACTCTCTTGAACTGTAGAGTGAATTGATTATTAACAACTTATAGAACTTACTTATACAACTTACTCCTAAAATTGTTGAAAGTGGTATTGATTGGACAATATGTCAGTTTATTCAAAAAGTTCAAACAGTTTACTTTGCGAAAGTTACCTATTTTTTTGAGTCTAATCTAGGAATATCATAGCTAACACTTGGTTCAAGAATCATAAAAGAAGATTGTATACATGGAAGAAGCCTAGAGATACTGACAAGTTTCAGGTAGGTTATGTAATGGTAAGACAGAGATTTAGCAAACAGGTTTTAAATTATAAGACATTTCCAGGGGCAGATGTGCACCCCAACCACTATCTATTGTTTATGAACTGTAAATGAAACCTGAAGAAACTGCAAAATTGTGGGAATTTAAGGAGATGGGACCTGGATAAACTGATAAACCAGAGGTTGTACAGAGTTTCAGGGAGAGCATAAGGGAACAATAGACAGGAATGGGGGAAAGAAATACAGTAGAACAAGAATGGGTTGCTCTGAGGGATAAAGTGGTGAATGCAGCAGAGGATGAAGTAGGTAAAAAGACGAGGGCTAGTAGAAATCCTTGGGTAACAGAAGAAAAATTGAATTTAATTGATAAAAGGAGAAAATATAAAAACGCAGTTAATGAAGCAGGCAAAAAGGAATACAAACGTGTCAAAAATAAGAACGACAGGAAGTGCAAAATGGCTAAGCAGGGATAGCTAGAGGTCAAATGTAAGGATGTACAGGGTTATCTCACTAGGGGTAAGATAGACACTGCCTACAGGAAAATTAAAGAGACCTTTGGAGAAAAGTGAAACCACTATTATGAATGTTAAGAGCTCAGATGCTAACCCAGTTCTAAGCAAAGAAGGGAAAGCATAAAGCTGGAATGAGTATATAGAGGGTCTACACAAGCGAAATGTACTTGAGGAAATATTACGGAAATGGAAGAGGATGGAGATGATACTACGTGAAGAGTTTGATGGAGCACTGAAAGATCGGAGTCGAAACAAGGCAGCGGGAGTAGACATCATTCCATTAGAACTACTGACGGCTATCTGGTGAGCAAGATGTATGAGACAGGCGAAATACCCTCGGACATAAAGAAGAATGTAATAATTCCAATCCCAAAGAAAGCAGGTGTTGACAGATGTGAAAATTAGCGCACAATCAGTTTAATAAGTCACAGCTGCAAAATACTACCGGGAATTCTTTACAGACGAATGTAAAAACTGGTAGAAGCCGACTTCGGGGAAGATCGGTTTGGATTTCGTAAAAAAAAAAAAAAATATTGGAATACGTGAAGCAATACTGACCCTACGCCTTATCTTAGAAGAAAGTTAAGGAAAGGCAAACCTATGTTTGTAGCATTTGTAACTTAGAGAAAGCTTTTAACAATCTTGACTGCAATACTCTCGTTCAAATTCTGAAGTTGGCAGGGGTAAAATACAGGGAGCGAAGGGCTATTCACAATTTGTACAGAAACCAGATGGCAGTTATAAGAGCCATGGGGCATGAAACGGAAGCAGTGGTTGGGAACTGAGTGAGACAGGATTCTAACCTATCCAAGATGTTATTCAATCTGTATATTGAGCAAGCAGTGAAGGAAACAAATGAAAAATTCTGAGTAGGTATTAATATCCATGGAGATGTAATGGAAACTTTGAGGTTTGCCGATGACATTGTAATTCTGTCAGAGACAGCAAAGGACTTGGAAGAGCAGTTGAACGGAATGGACAGTGTCTTGAAAGGAGGATATAAGATGAACATTAACAAAAGCAAAACGAGGATAATGGAATGTAGTCAAATTAAATCGGGTGATGCTGAGGGAATTAGATTAGGAAATGAGACACTTAAAGTAGTAAAGGAGTTTTCCTATCTGGGGAGGAAAATAACTGATGATGGTCGAATTAGAGAACAAATAAAATGTAGTCTGACAAT